>NC_090933.1:109984421-111234421 GCF_040938575.1 Ambystoma mexicanum
TGTTAGCATGCTCCATACTTAGATGACACTGTAAATGTTAGCATGTACCACACTTAGATGGAATTCTTAGCCTTAGACTGCGTCGCATCTAGACAGGATTGTGAATGTTAGCATGTGCCACACCTAGATGGAATTCTTAACTTTAGTTTGCGTCACATCTAGACAGGATTGTGAATGTTAGCATGCACCACACTTAGATGGAATTCTTAGCCTTAGACTGCGTCGCATCTAGACAGGATTGTGAATGTTAGCATGCACCACACTTAGATGGAATTCTTAGCCTTAGACTGCGTCGCATCTAGACAGGATTGTGAATGTTAGCATGTGCCACACCTAGATGGAATTCTTAACTTGAGTTTGCGTCACATCTAGACAGGATTGTGAATGTTAGCATGCACCACACTTAGATGGAATTCTTAACTTTAGCTTGCGTCACATCTAGACAGGATTGTGAATGTTAGCATGCTCCACACTTGGATGAAATCATGGTCACTAGCCTGCCTCCCATCTAGACAGAATATTGAAAATTAGCAAGTGCTGCACTCCGATGAAATAGTGAACGTTAGCAAGCATCACACCTAGACATAATTGCAAAGACAGCAATGCCAACTAACCAATCCACTAACAATTTCATCCCTCTGCATACACCTCTCAAACTCTAACCAAACACTACCACAAGCCTAAACCATAGCAATCCGCACAAACTTCACTACACTGCAACAACAAAACAAACCACTCATAGACTTGCACAACAGAACACGACTACTGACCGAAAAACATCCCAAGCCCAGCCAACTGACCCACCGGGCTGAGGCTGCCAACAGCACATTGTTGCTCTCTTGCACTTTTCCAGCATACCCCCATTAACTCACCCCACTCCATTTTTCAGAGCATCCAGAGCGCCAAGGGACCACTCCGGTGGTGATAGTGCGCGGTACAAATATACTTTAACATTAACATAGTGCAAGAGCTAAGACATAGATAAGAAAGGAGGGGAGAGTGGGAAGGAAATGGAAACAGACAGGCGACTACCGTACTAGGCCTGATGACATTTCTGGTAGAGCCGGAGAAAACAAAAGGATGAGGGAGAAGGGTGCAGAAAGGTAGGGGAGGAACAAAACAAGTGACTATCGAACTAGGCCTCATGACATTTCAGATAGTGCTGGAGGGAGGGAAGGTGGGGGGAGACAAGTAAGGGGAGACAAGTAAGGGGAGGAGACAGGCGAGGTTGCTAATGTACTAGGTCCAGGGACAATTCTGATAGAGTAAGTGCATAGAAGAAAATAGAAGGGGAGGAGATTAGGACAAGGGAGATAGGGAGAGGAGGAGAGAACAGAGAGTAAGCAGTCAAAAAGAGTGGAGTAACCAAGTTTTGTTGTGCCCAGTCTTATCTCGGAAAGTTCTTGCTTATGCTATGTTACCGCAGGTATCCTGTTACTAGAAGGCCACACTTCTGGTAGCATATTTAACTCATGAACATATAAACACATATTCGGTGACATAATCTGAGTTATTGTAGCAGGATTCCACTCGCCATAATGCCTGTAACCAAGATCCAACTCCGTCTGCAATAAAACACAAACTGCTCCATGCTTTGTTTTACTCTGTTTGCCCATCAGTCTGGGGATGGTAACTTGTGGAAAGAGTGCAAGAGATTCCCAACATGGCACAAAAAGCCTGCCAAAACTTGGACGTTAACTGTGAACTTCAGTCCGATACTATTGACTGTGGCAGACCATGCAACCTCACCACATGCTGTAGAAACAAATAAGCCAACTCCCCCCGCATTAGGTACACCAATACAAAGAATAAGATGTGCCTGCTTCGAGATGTAATCCACCACCACCATAATGGTATCATACTGGTTACAAAGTCTATTGGTATATGTGGCCAGGGTTCCTCTGGGGTTGGTAGAGGCTGCAAGTGCCCTGATCTCCTAGAGTGATTGTTAGCTAAGAATTAGTGCAGTCTAACTGGTGTGGGAATACACAAGATTTATCTCTTGGTATTAGCTAACCCACCTTTTAATATAGTACCTGTAATACACAAGTTCGTAGTGTGAGCAGCCTGGCTTATTTTAAGAGGTGTAATGTGAGCTGTAAAGATGTACAATGAAATCAGTAAATATTGGTATCCAATTAAACACTTGGACACTTAGTTATATAATAAATATTTATACACAAATATTTAAAGTATTCTTGAAAAAGCAGTAATTGGCAACAATACCGACTTAGGATTCAATTCAAAAAGTGAACAATAAAGCAGGTGAGTAAATCATGTTACACATTTTCCAGCGCCAGAGGTGACGTCATTTGTGGTCAGTGTAACACTTATTTTGTATCACCATTGCAGTATTGAGTTAAGGAGGGAAAGGAGTTAGATCAGAACAGACTTGTATTCTATAAAAACAGTTGGATTCTCCCAAAGGGATGTAGGCTGTCTTTAATCCCGGCATTAAAAGTGGTCAACGAATGCAACCTGTAAAGGAACAAGCACTGCCAAAGCCAATAGTTTCAGAAGGAGGCCTTTAGGGAGCCCAGACAGCCAAAGTCAATGGCAAAGTAAAAGTTCTGATGCTTTTAGAAACGTTTTCTTAAATAGTGTTAAAAAAGAAATCGCAGCAACTCAAGAGGAGTCACCTTCAAGAAGCACAAGCTTGAAAGGCCAGTGCAAGTGAGTTTAGGTCAACTCAGAGTAGGGTTAAATAGCACTCCCAAAGGTAGAAAGCACCCCAAATGGCGAAAGGGTATTTGTAACCCAAGCCCCACAGTACCTTTGAATTGAAGTTGGTACACCTGGATGCCTTCTGGTTGCAGTGCAGCAGACCCTTGTTCCTGATCCTTGGTCGTGGTGACGAAAGGTCTGATGGGCTCCTGCAGAGAGGGGGGGGGGAAGAGAGAGAGAGAGAGAGAGAGAGAGAGAGAGAGAGAGAGAGAGAGAGAGAGAGAGAGATATGTATATATATTTATTTTTTTCTCGGGATTCAGCCGCTCTTTGTGGTTTTGGCATCTTTTTCTCGGCTCCAAAGAAGAACAAACAGCTCCAGTTAGAAGTTCCTCGATTCCCTCGGTCCTGGACTCTGGGCATGGATTTCCTGCTTCTGTAGGGTCCTCTGGATGCCCACTAAGTTTTGTCCCGATTCACATTTCGGAAGACAATGCACTCGTAGATGGTCGGGGTACCCCGGGTATTGGGATTCTGCAGCCTTGGTAAGTCTCAGCAAATCGGTGTTGCCCCAAAATAGTTTGTCTTGAGGCTAGTTGGTCCCACTACCCTAAGGGAGGAAGTCGTCCCATTTGGGTCTTCCCTCTCTATTCAAAAACAGGGTTAGCACAGCTGCAAGGCTTCACTGGGCACTTTACAGTCCAGGAGGGTGCTGCTGGTGTCTTTTCTCATCTTCTGCTTCGGATGTTGTCTTCCAGTGGTCGACTCTTCTTCTAGTCCAAAAAGCCTCGCTTTTTTATTAAGGGAGCTGTTGTCCTTGATGGTGCTAAACTGGACCCCAAAACCTGGCAGTTTATCAAAGAGAAAATTATCACTGACCTTAACTAGTGTAAAACATGATGGACTTTTAATTATGGGTTGAATCCTTTGACAATATCATCCCTCAGCCTCCATCAGATAGGTTTGACATGGCTTGTCAAACAGAGATGCAGACCACAGAGACTGCTTGCCAAAATGATCTGACTTCTTTATGGCCACATGATGTACAAGCTGATTCGTTTAAATGTGATACGCGGCCTAATGGTGTTTCTAAAGTCATTAAAAAACAACCTTTAATGGTTGGTCCAGCAGTTACTTCAATGTTGTCTACCCCTATAGTTATTCCGTCCATGGTTCCCTCTTCACAGTATATTCCCAGTCGTTCTAAGGACGTTGGAGTTGGAATGGCTGACTTTCCTTTTGAAAAAGATGTGTGTGTTAAAAAGTCCAAAATGCCTGAGATCTGCGATCCTGATCTTGGAAAGTTGGTCAGTGATCATAAAAATCTTGTCATTATAAATGTGGATAGACCAAAGACACATGAAACCAGAGAGGCCCTGAGCAATAAGGTCTTGTACTGGTTGTGTAGTAGAGTGGGCCCAGGGTGTGTTCGTGCTCAAGATTTGAGGCTTTTGCGTAGGGTTCAAGTTGAGGACTGATGTTTTGGGGTTAACAAAGACTGCATAATTATTGGCTGTGGTCAGAACAATCTCCCCTTTTTTCTGAGTCTCTGTAAAAATGAGAACTTTACATCCTCAGCGACAAATGTAAAGATTGCCTTGGACTAATTTTGTTTAGTTTGTGATCTAGGTTTTCCTGATTGCAATTTATTTAGTAGTTTTAGTGGCCTTTTTTGATTTTGTGTGCCTATTAGATCATGTTCTATGTCCATTGATTCTGTGTTTATTTCCCTCCTGATGTGCCAGGTTTGTTATGTTATTTGTCCTGTCCTAAGTGCCTCTATGCCCCAGGGCTTTTTGTTAATGCTATATAAACAAATTAAAATTAAATAAAATGTACTACTGCTGCCCCAATTCACACTACCATGGCCCACAAATTCCATTCAGACAAAATGTAGCGAGAACCACAGCCTTCTCTCCACCCCTTGAACTCTTACCCAGTAACTATGCACTCACTCAGAGCGTCAATCCCACTCATGGCCACTCCCTCCACCCTCCCCAACCAGCATTCGACAGAAAGACACCGGGAAGCAAGTAAACCGCGCACGGCCCACCACCTACAATCTATCACCTTCATTCTCAAACTCCCACTACACTCCGCCACATCTATCCCCTTCCCCTGCTCCAAAACCACCCCACACTCTGTTCCCTGACGTCCCTCGCACGCTCACCATGCCACCTCCGTCCCTCAAAACATTGGAGCCATCTGGCGCATCACAAACCATCCCCCCAACCCCACACTTTCACACCCACTCCCCCCTTGAAGACGTGCCCCCGGTCATACGCTAAGAATTACCCTCACCTCTCCCTCCCTCCCTCCATCCACTGCACTACCCCCAACTCCTAAACCAAATGAGCACTCTGGTGCTCCAAACATAACCTCCAAGCCCCTTCCGCATCATCTGCACCTTGCCGCATAAACGCCACCCCCACTTCATCAGCTGTCTGAGATCCTCTGCCCTCATCCCTACCAACATCAGCTAGAACCCCCTCTGCGCTACATCCAACTCCCAAGCCAGTGGAGCACTTTGGCGCTCCAAACACAACCTCCCAGCCACCTCTGGAACATCTGTTCCTCTGCACAGAATCTCGCCCCTTACACCTGCTCCACTGCCCTCATCCCCTCCCGCTCTAGCCAGAACCCATTGGGCCCCTCATCCACTCAAACCATACCAACCACTCATTTGTGGGGAGCTCCATGCCACCATACGAACCTCACCATCCTGCTGACACACCTACCCTCCCTTCTCCTCAAATCACCTCACCACTTCCACCATTGCCTGGCACCCCCTTAGTGGCCCCAACTCACTTTCATTGCCTCCCGCCGCCATTGCCCCTCTGTCTAACCTCCTGCCCCCTCCACCTGCTATGTAATTCCCCACTCACGCAGCACTCCTTGGCATCCCCTCACCCTCCACCCCAGACCACACCTTTCAACCCCTTTCCCCTCTCTCAGCATGGCACACCTTGCTCTCTCCAGAACTATTGCCTCATCCCTTTTCCCGTCTGACCTGCTGACCCTCTCCCACACACCTCCTGCACCCCAACCTCAAAAATAATGACTGGCCCACACCCTCAACCCTCCATGCCTCACCTAACCTGCATCAGTCCTCCCTCGCCACCACCCACAGCTGGGCTGTCAGGAACTCCCCGTTAGCCACTCCCAGTTGGTCCCTCTTAGAACACGACCTTTCGCCATCCATCTCTACACCTCCCCCAGACTTACAGCCCACCAATCAGCCAGCCCGTAACCAGCACACCACACCAGCACTACCTGCTGCCACCCCTCTCTATCTCCCCCACCTACCTGCATATCATGCAGAAGACCACTGCTCGCTCTTCCTGCTCCCACCCAACCTCACTTGTCTCCCCTCCCGCCCCCCACGTCTCTCAATCATTAACCCTGACAACCACGACTGTCTCAGACTCCCCGCCCATACCTCTTCCCGCCAACACCAACACCTCCCCACCAGCCACCCAGACCCACATGATCTGTCTGGCCACTAACACCAGAGGAACCACCCCCTCTCACTAAATCACCTACCTCTTATTCAATGCCCGCTCCGTGTCCAGAAACAGACACATCATATTTGACCTACTATCCTCTGAAAACCCCACCACAGACCGACCTCTACCCATCAAATTCTTTGACTCTTGGCTCAACGACTCACTCCTCCCTCCTGCCAGGCCACCACCTGCAAAGGACCTACCACCAAATGGTTCACTCCCCACCTGAAGACTGTTAAAACCCATAACCGCTCCCTCGAGCGCAAATGGCAAGCATCAAACCCCCCCCCCTGCAAATCCCTGTTTGCCCTCCACCACTGTAACTACAAATCTGAGATCCAAAAGGCCAAAACATCTATGATAAAGAATCCTGAACTGCTGCAGCAGTAGCAAAGAGCTCCACAGGATCATCTCGGAATTTGTAAAGCCCGCTTGCACCACTACCCCAACCACGCAAGCGCTCTGGAACTCCCTCTCCCACCACTGCCACAGTACAGCAATGAACAGGATGACCACCATTAATACCAAACTCCCCCCGCCCCCAAAACACCAGCCCCTCAAGATCTCCCCACTGAAAGCACCAACTTTCAACTCCTTCAAGCCCATATAAAGCGAAGAATTCCTCAAATTGTTGTCCAGCAGCAGACACTCTGGGTCGCCCCTTGACCCTTGCCCAGCCTCTCTCCCCAAAGAAATCTTCTCCACATGTGCAGGAGAACAGGCCAGGTCCATAATCAATGACTCCTTCACCTATGCCACCTTCACAGACCCTTTCAAAGAAGCGCATGTCAAACCCCTGCTGAAAAAAAGCTGGCCTCAATCCCCTCTAGCCAAGCAATTACAGGCCCATCTCCAACACCAGATTCCTGGCAAACTAGTCAACTGCTCTGCCTTCTCCCAACTACACCTATTTACTGAATCCAACAACCTACTAGACCTCGCTGAGTCTGGCTTCCGGCCTCGCCACAGAACTAAAAGCACCATAATCTCGATCTGGGATGATCTCAAAGTTACAGCAGACTCTGAAGGATGGACCACACTGGTTCTCCTTGTTCTCTCAGCTGCCTCTGACACCATTAACCAATCTATCCTCCTTGACTGACTCCACTCCCTAGAATCCGAGACTCGGCATTCAACTGGATTTCCTTGTTCCTTAAAAACAGGAAACAAATCACTATCCTTCCCCCTATCACTTCCTCCGCTCGGCCAGTGAACACAGACGTACCTCAAGGTGCCTGCAACTCCGCTCTCATTTGCAACCTCTACATGACCCTGCTGCCAGGGATCATCCACTCGCACAACCTCACCTGCTACAATTATGCTGACACCCAAATTATCCTGAGAATCCCCAAAACGAGTATGGATCAATGCCCCAACCTAGCAGCTTGCCTCAATAATATAGACCCTTGGATGACAACCACCTCCTCCTCAACCCAGGGAAAACAGAGATCATGGTGTGCGGCAACACAACTCTACTCCCAGAACCACTTCCTTGCCCCCCCCCTCTCTTGGAAATCCCCCCCACCTCCATCACAGTCAAAAACCTTGGTTGCACAATGGACTCAGGCTTAACTCTGTCCCACCAGATCACCAAAAAACAAAGTATGCAGGCAGACCGAGAGGGGCTGGAGGGCTGGGAAAGTTTGAGAATAAGTACGAAGCAGCGAATAGAAGTGTTGGGGTCCCTGATAGCACAGTGCAAGTCTGGAAACCGCACTACTACACAAATGAGAGACTGAAAGGGTCAGCGACCATATGAGTAAACGAAACAGAAGAAAGGAATGGGGTTGCTTGGCAGGAGAGTAAATCAAAGTACCCAATTACCCAGTGCAAGACTGGGAACCACACTACTATGCAAACAAGAGACTGAAAGGGTCTGGGACCCTAAGGGTGAATGAAACAGAAGAAAGGGAAAGGGTTGCTTGGCAGGCGCATAGACCAAGCCACCATGAGAATGAGGTGTAGGTCTGGGACCCGCACCCAAATAGAAATCAGAGAATAAGTGGGTCTGGGACCCCGAGAATTACAGAAGCAAGTAAAAAGGAAGCACCAGCTTGTCAGGAGATTGAACCAAGGTGTGGAGAACCTGTTGTGCGAGTCTGGGACCCTAAGATCTGAAGAGAAAAAGCAAAGCGAGCCACGTTTCCAACCCAGTACACCACCCCTAATGAGTGTGAGACCTTTAGGCGAAGATGCTCAACATCTCCTCCAAAGTCAAGTCAGCATCATTGAGTCCCACTGCACCTAGAAATGCTGGTTATATAGACCACAACCATGCACCAATGGGACTGACCTCCTGTGGGCGATAATCCATCCCAGTGCTGACAGGCTCTGCGTTCGGGCGTGAAGACCTCTGCATCATCACCAACCTCTACTTCGACATCTTTGGCACTCGGCGGACCCTCAAATATGCTCCTTTCCATATATGGCCCCTTATGTCAAAAATGGATCGGATCTTCAATGAAGATCTCGGGAGGACAGCTCATAGGCAATGTGCTCGCCTTGGAAGCAAGACGATGCGGAGCAACACAGGTTCGATCCGCGAACCCACGCTTAGACCCCTCTGGGTATTAAGCGCATTATAAATAACCAATTAAAATTAAAGAAGACCCCTATACCCTATGGGATGGAACCTCTGTGCCATGGACAAGAGAGTGACTCACCAGAGGATTTCTATAGAGTGGAGATTTGATTGAACTGGCCATGGATCTCAAGGAAGCCATTGGCCTGGATACTTCGCCCAGAACTGGACATACTTCCAGATGCATCTCTGGGGAGGCCCCAAGCATATTTTAATTGAGTGAAGGCCAAGGTGGTGGACACCTCATGGTTGTCACCCCCATCCAGACCTAAAGTTCAGTATGAAACTTCGGACATCCTGGATGAAGAGCCCAAAAATTAAAAATGATGACTATCAATGTGGAAGTAATGGCCCAGTACTGGATGCTGTGAGGAACCTGCCCTGGTCCTGGTTGTAGACCGGAGCTGGCATGAATCCCTCTAACGTGCCTTTTTTTTCACCCAGGCCTCCCCTGAAAGCTTGGTGGTGCAAGCCGCTACTGCTAGCCTGCTGACATCCACTTGCTTTGCTCTGACCTGCCTTCGCTCAGTCTGCCGGGCCTTTACCGGCCATGTCCGCCCTCTTGAGCGGGCATGAAAGTCACATTTATTTCCCAGTTAGGCACAGGCACATTGTGAGGTTAGTGGTGTGTTTTTTATAAAGTGCCAATAAAGTGCTGATAAATCCATTACATCCACTTTCATGCACCACCAAATTATGAGTCTGGAGGTAAAATGGAGGAAATAGCTGCAGTTGTTGGTGGGAGGTCGTAACTCCATTTTGCCTGCAAAACGGACACAATTTGCATTGGCAGATTTAACACAATAGGGAGTAACAACCATTTTGCCTCTTAGATTCGGACAGATCTAGAATTACAAGGGGTGATAATGGTGACCAAGTTTGGCAGTAATTGATTACCATCAAACTGGTTTACCACCCAAATCGCAATGAGAGCCAATATGTTTTTATTGTCTTTTGCACATGTAATTTTGCATTGGATCAAACTGAGTTGTACAACATTTTATTTTTTTTCTAGATCTTGATGTTCAACACAACACCTATTGATTTCTGTTACGTCATGTAAGAGCCATTAGATAACAGCATTAACAAGATGCACAACTGCAGGAACAAACTCCCCAGTCACTGCACTTTGTTAAGTAGGACCAATATATTGCTTCCAGTATGTTGCTAACTAAAGGTAAACAGTACGGATACAGTCAGCCGAAACACAGACAATTGGAGTGGGAAATGATTTTAAATAAAACATACAAGTATTTTTAAAAAAATACTGTTCACTGTGTAGTACTGCTTGCAATGTGTTTTGCAATCGAATGCTCATCTTCAGCTTTCTTTGCTCTTTGACAAACTTTTACAAGTTAGCAGGTGGGGTTGTGGTGTTGGAAGGAACAAACATCAGACAGAGGTGATAAAGTACAGGGACGTCATTACACCGAAATGCCAGGGGTAGCGTAAGTGACATCACACGGCCCTTGACCTCTGATGACATCACAGGAAGTGATGTCAGTTGATCCCACCCCAAAGTGACATCATTGGAAGTGAT
This sequence comes from Ambystoma mexicanum, assembly GCF_040938575.1. Lineage (NCBI taxonomy): Eukaryota > Metazoa > Chordata > Amphibia > Caudata > Ambystomatidae > Ambystoma > Ambystoma mexicanum. The sequence goes on from NC_090933.1 coordinate 109,994,713, forward strand.
GGAACACGATCTTTCACCCCTTGACAAAACAGGAAGTGGCATCATGTAGCATTGTTCCTATGTACACTACGAAAAACATGGTTACAATATCACTGTAATGTGATATACACTTCATACAAGAAGAAATCATCATATGTATCGTTAATATAAGTGTGTATAGGCCCATATAACCAAATTACTGACAATGCAAGCAGGCGTCTGAAGGCCAAATGATAATGATGAGTTATTATGTAGCACTTACGTACTTTATATAGAACAAATATACATACAATATCACCATCCTGTGTTGGTACTCATTTATCAACCTCAGAAGGATGAATGGCTGAATTGGCCTTGTCGGGATTTGAACCTGCAACCTGCCAATCACACACACATCGCTGCAGCGAGCGCTCAATCCACCGAGCTATCTTACTGGCTATAGCTATCTTACCAGCTATGGTAAAATTAGCAATTACATGTCTGAATGTTCTCAAAGTCAGAAAGCAGATTACACTCTGTAGTGGATACCATTAAACTGGTAACAGATTTAACAGCAGGCCAGTTCATCTGCAGGTCTGGTGTATAGCTGCCCACATGTCAAGCCTGTATGGATCTACTTTTCAGGCTTCGGAGGTTGGCCTCACATGGCATCCCATACTCTGGGCACCCGTTACATCATACATGCAAACAAGCATCCGGAACAGCATGCCATGGAAATAGGAAACAAGGCATTAATTGTGGCACAATGAAATCAAGGGCCACTTTATGTGCTATGGTCAAGCATTTCTACCCTGTACACAAGCTTTTAGACACAAGGATTTTGTCAAGTGACCGAGCACACCGAGATGGAATGTCTTGAGAGGATCATAACAGAGACAATAGCAAAAAGAAAAAGCTATAACTTCAACTTGCAAAAAGCAAAATACATAGGCCAAAATGGATGCCTGAACAAGAAAGCCAACCACTCCAGAAACAAAGAGCCACATGGTGCTGGCCCCAGCTCAGGAGCTTCCATAAAAAAAATGTTAAAACAAGTTTTTTAACATTTCTTTTTAGGGATAGCAAGGGAGACCACAGTTGCTGTTATGTTATTTAGACTTGATAAAGCGCACGTACGCCCAGGGGCATCTTGGTGCTATTGTGTGAGTGAGGAGAACTAACACCATAGCAGAACTAGACAGCGAGAACAGGGTGGTTTTCAATAAACTGCGAAAGGTGAGATGATCAGTGGTGCCCCGCAGGGCCAGAGGGAGATCGTTCCAGGCTCTGGCGGCTACCACAGAGAAAGCACGCCCCACCTTACGTGACAGGTGGTAGCGAGGGACATCTACAAGAAGAGTCGATTGAGATCTCAACAGGCGGGCTGGAACGTAGTGAACGAATTTGGCCTGCAGGTAATTGGCACCCAGGCCATAAAAGGCATGGTGCACAATACACATGGATTTAAAGAAGATCCGATTGGCAACAGGGAGCCAGTGAAGTTTTATCAGCAAAGGAGACATGTGAGATCCAAAAGAGGGGGGAGTATAGAACGAGCAGCCGCATTTTGCAAAAGTTGAAGCCTGTTAATCAGGTAGAGTGGTTGGCCAAAATAAATAGAATTGCAGTAGTCGAGGGTGCTCAAGACCAGTGCAGCCATTACCGGAGCCTGACAGTCGACAGGGATAAATGGCAAGACCTTACGCAGAATGCTGAGCTTAAAGTGACCTGCTCTACATACCGCAGCCACCTGGTCATCCAGGGCGAGAGGGGCAAAGATTCTAACCACCAGGTTCCTGACCGATTTGACCGGCATGGAAAGGGGTCCAAGGCTTGTCAGCCAGAATTCTGAGGCCCAAAACAGATGGGTCGATGTAGTACCCACAACCAGGACCTCGGTCTTACTGCCATTAAGCTTCAGCCAGTTACACATCATCCACAACCCTAGGTCCTCCAGACATTTCTTCAGCCGAGATGCTGTATCAGATTGTGTGAGGTCAAGATGGACAAGAATCTGGGTATCATCCGCATAAGAGTAATAGCAAAACCCATGTACCCGGATGAGAAGCAGGAGAGGTCTAATATAGACATTAAACAAGATGGGGGACAGTGCTGATCCCTGGGGGACACCACAAAGAAGAGAGACCAAAGCCGAACGGAAAGGGGGGAGAGAGATAGACTGGGATCGTTCGGACAGGAAGGTTATGAACCAGTCGAGAACTTGCCCGGAGAGGCCAGCGTCTGAGAGGCGAGAGATCAAGATGGAACGATCAACCGTGTCGAAAGCAGCCGACAGATCTAACAAGAGGACTGCTCTGACACCGCCATTATCTACCAGGCGTACCAGCTCGTCCAATACAGAGTTCAGGACAGATTCAGTGCCCCTTCCAGGCCTGAACCCAGACTGGAAAGAAGCGAAACAGTGAGAGGACTCTAGAAATTTGGACAAAAGAGAGGACATCAGTGCTTCCATCACCTTCATAAGAAAAAAGAAGAAGGGAAATAGGACGGTAGTTGGACAGTATGTCGAGATCAAGAGAGGGCTTCCTTAAAAGTGGGACCACCAGCGCATGCTTAAGGAACGGTGGAATTACTCCGCTAGAAAAAGAGGCATTGACTGCCATGGTAATGTGTTCAATCAAATTGCTGGATGCAACCTCGAGGAGAGTCAGCGGTATAGCATCGGCGGGGGAGGCAGACTTCAATTTCTGAATAGCCGACAGTACATCAGAGGTTGAAAAAAGAGGACAGGTGTACCTGGATCAATTAGCAGGAGGGGGATCAACAGCAGTCGTGTCTGTATTAGCAAGAAGCAGGCCATTCTTTATATGGTCACGAATGGCAGAGATTTTGTCTAGGAAGAATGCAGAGAGAGAGTCACACAGACCCTGTGAAGGTGGAGCTGAGCCAGCACCTGAGTTGCTAACCCCTAAATGACGTCACAGATAAAAGAACTTAAAAACATACAGTAGGCACAGAAAGAAAGCCTCATAATTCATGATCACTTACCATTATTATTATAATTGGTTGTTTATAACACGCTTAATACCCAGAGGTTTCTAAGAGCAGACCGGGGATTGAATTTGTGTTGCTCTGCGTTATCTTGCTTCCAAGACGAGCACGTTGCCCCTGAGCTATCCTACCATAAACATTGTACATGAAAAATATAAAAACCGTTACACCACGCAAGGAGGTTTGGTCTCAAAGATTTTAATAACCCATCCAACACATTGCAATTGCTAGTTTAAAATAGGCGCTCATAGCAAAACAGCATAACTTGGAATATGCTATTGATTTTTGTTGTTCCATATGTGGTTGTTTTTATTAATATAGAGCTCGGTTGGTCCTGTCACTGAGAGTGTTCATGACGTGCAATAATTAGGGAGTTTAGCAATCTGCATTATCTAGAGTTTATTTTACATCGTGAGGCTTTCTGAGTTCAGCTGCAGGGCCATCGCTTAGGGCACCAACCAGAAAGTAACCCATGTTCAAATACAAATGTTGCACCCATTTAATCGTATGCGTCACCCGCCTACTTGAGAGGGTGTAAGGTTACAGACGTTGCAAAATGTTTACCTGAAAGTGAAACTGCATGTATTTGCTTAATCCAAGCACTAAAAACAATTCTATAAAGCAGCCCACACCACTTACTCTCTGTTAGGGTGCTGGCCGACATCTTCTCCACTGAAGAAAGAGCCTGCCTTTGTAACACATCTGGGAAGGAGGGTAAGGTGTGAATGGGAGCTGGGCAGATTCACCATAACAAAGGTTCTTCCTTGCACTCTACTCTGCTTCCAAGGTAACCTGCTTGGCCCCACCCCATCTCCTCCATATTGTTGAACCCCACCTCATGAATAAGAGGTTTGGTAGCTGTCGGTTTGTTGGTATTTGCTATTCTTGTATTTTGTATTGATCCTGTGAGCGTTGCAAAGATGAAACGGAAAAGTCTGTTATTTTACTTAAGGTGGGTCTGCTCAGCAAGTACTCGTTGGGACGAGCACACACTCCAACTGCTGTGTTGTACAGCAAGCATCATAGACCTTGATAATAGATACTTAACATATGTTTCATTTTCTCCTCAGAAGGATCTCTACTTAGAGTGTGTGAAGACGTAAGCTAAAATACTACAGTAGTAAACCATGACAATAAGGGAGATGAAAGCTTTTCTTTACTGAATGTTTTTGCTTTTGTTCTGTGTGTGCAGGGAAGCAGTTTGCATTTTGCAGCACTTGGGTTACGTGAGATTACTGACCACACAAAAGGCATGGCTTGCAGACATTTTCACCCAAACCCTTACAGAATAGATGATTCCCTTTCCTTAAGTTGATCTGATAGCTGGAGTGGTGAACCCAGAGAAACTCAAGTTCCTCAAAATCGTTGTTTGACAGCGGGGAGCCATTACGTTTTGACATACATGTAGGCGGCTCCCTGCCGCCAGATTATCCTCATTTGCAAGGCGGAGTGCCAATGTGCAGGGCAAAAGACGGCACACACACGTGCGCTGCACCTTTGCACTACGCTGTGCAAAATGAGTAAACGCTGGCTGGCATGGCAGGCAGCATTTACTTTAAATTGTGAGGACCGCCTGCCATGCTCATATTGGCGAGCGGCGGTGCGCACAATTACAATGAAATGCTGTATGACATGCTTGCATGTCGGACTGAGTTTAATTTTCATTGTGAACGCATGGCAAACAGTGCTCAAAATTAAAAGTAAACACAATTGCAAATAAACGCTGCCTAACATGCAAACACGAAGGCCAACGTTTCATTGTAATTGTACATGCTGCCTGCCATTACGCTCAAATATCTGGTACATCGATGGGGTCAGCGATGGCCAGCATATGCTAATATATATATGTATTGGTTTGAGAAAAGATTTGTACTGGACAACATGGAATGGTCGTCAAATATTATTATGTGGAAAAGGTACATAGACGATATTTTTGGTGTGTGGTGTGGCTCCAAAAAAGAACTGGAAGATTTTCTTGACTATCTTAATTCTGTTCATTCAAGAATTAAATTCACTTTAGACATTGGGGAACCTTCTCTCCATTTTCTAGACGTACAACTAGAAATTGTGAACAATCAAATGAAAACATCTGTATACCACAAAGCTACTGACGTCAACAGTTTATTACATTACGCTAGTTTCCACCCTAAGGCAATGATGGCGAGTCTGCCATATAGCCAGACGTTACGTCTGAAGAGAATCATCACTGATTGTGATGTTTTTCAAGAGGAGTGTGTGAATTTGTCTAAGCGATTTACCTCAAGAGGGTATCCAGTGGAATTAGTAGAAGAAGCACAGGCAAAGTCACTCCCGATGACCAGAGAACAACTATTGACTGTTACAACCAAAAAAAGAGAATACGGCTATCCTCCACATTTCTAAATTCTCTAGACAATCATTTCACATTAAACGAATTATCCAAAAACATTGGCCCATTCTGCATTATGATCCAACTCTAGGCGAGCTGTTTCCTGAACCACCAATGATGGTATACAAACGAGGAGTCAACATCCGAGGCAAAGTTGTAAAGGCAGAACGCACACTTAAGGAAACTCAATTGACACTAGCCACAAAGAAAAAAGGTACATTTCCTTGCTTATCCTGCAGTCACTGTAACAATATATCTAAGGGTGATTCTATTTCACACCCCCACACGGGGAAAAAGATCAAATTACGACACTTTGCAACTTGTCGATCTACTGGTGTCATTTACTGCATCAAATGCCCATGCGGTTTAATCTATGTTGGGCAGACCGCCCGTTCAGCCCGAGAGAGGTGGACCGAGCACAAATCAAATATTTGTTGCAAGAATAACAAATCTCCGGTTTAGAGACATTTCACATCAGCTCACCACACCATACCCCAGATTAGGTTCACCATCTTGGAAGTTGTTAAGCGTCCCACCAGGGGAGGGGACTTTATGAGAATACTCACCCAAAGAGAGATGTTTTGGATCAACTTGCTTGACACTATTTCACCTAGAGGATTAAATGAGGAGTTCTCGCTTAACTGCTTTGTTTGAATCTGATCTTTCTCTGGCAGGTTGAACTACCTAGATGTGACTTCAATTAGTAGTGTTTATCTCTCTATTCTTTTCTTATTCTGATAACTTGTGTTGAGCATCTTTTTTCACTTTATTAGTTATTTCTGTTTTGCTATTTTATTTGTTTTACTGTTCACACGGGGCTACATTTGTTTCATTGTTCACGCAGTACGTTTATTTGCTTTCTTAGTTTTAGTAATTGGTTTGGAATTCATTGCTCATTTATCTTTTTATTTATTCGCTGCCTTTCTCACCTATTTCCCTTTATCATCTGTTTTGCCCAGGTGTTGTGGATTCACTTCCATTAACTGGGTGCTAGTTCACGCTTTAGATGTATTTTTTGGCTCTCTTGACTTAGTTCTTCATATATGGTGCCGCATTTCAGTTTATATTTGTTCCCTCCTCTAAATTTAAGTGTTCCTTTTTATTTTTATTATTGCTCTTTACTAACGGTACACTGTGCATTCAGTGGTGCACAGCTACCGTTTGTTCCGCCAATGCCTCCGCGATTAGAACGTTCCGTTCACAACCTTTGGGTCATGTGACATCTCTTTGTCATATGACTCCTTACGAGTCATCACTACTTAACACACGTCCGGCATCAGCGTGCAGAGCTACTGGAGCAGGTGACGTGCACGGATATTCTTTGCGTTTTTTCATGGTGAGTTTGGAAGTTCTATTTAGGCTTTGTTATTTATGTGGGGCACTTTCATCCGTGTGCCGAGTTAAAGGCTTCCTCTTTACTTTTTATCACTTGGTGCTTTGAATGAATGTACCTTGGACTACGTTTTCCTTGCTCAGTTTTTGATAATTATCTTGGGTGTGCACTCCATGTGCATTACCTGCCTCACGCGTTTTCTTTGGTTTGCTCTTTGTTTGTTTACCTGTATGGCACATTTCTAGAGTGATAGCCCAAGAGTTTTTGCTACAGTTAGATGCTTAGGTTAGCTTAGTGGTAATTCTTGTTTCTTTTTCTTTTTTGGTACATGTAGGACAGTACTTGTATTTTTCCGCACAAGATTGGCATTACTTGAGCACTCCCTGGATTGACTCTTGAAGTGTCTAGGATTGAAGCTGGACCTTTCCTGATTGCTTCAGCTGTAACCCCGAATACCTTAATATAGTTAAGCGACTGCAGCTCAATTTTGTGGTAAGCAGCTCGATTGTTAACTGTCTCTCCAGCAGGTTTTAATTTTCTTTGACCTAAAATGTTTTTGTCTCACACAAGTGGCTATACATATTCATTTATTTTTTACACCAGGTTTATGACCTCGAAAAAAGTTTATTTGCACCTCAGCAGTTTGTGGATTCTTCTCCACACAGCACCGCTGTACACCAGATTCAGCACGCCCGTGTTTATTTCAGATATTCGCCCTTTTTTTTGAGCCTACTCATTTTCCCATCTCTTTTTGGAGTCACACCCTTGGTTAAATCGATCTTTATATCTTGATCACCTATGTGTACCTTAATGTGGACTTTCATGTACTTTTGTGAATTAGCTAAAATCTTTGTACTCTTGCACTTAGCGGTGTTGGATTGCTCAATCTTTGTGTACATCCTTGTTTTAACATTGTGAAACAATATACTGATGTTGTACTTTTGATGCATACATTTTCAGATTACTTTGCTCCTGAAGAAGGGGTTATTCCCCGAAACGCGTAGAGCATCTGATCATCTGAGTTCACTACTACGAAATTCATCATTTGAAAATTTGGATTGTATATTATTATTTCAGTTGCTAATTTGTATATATTTTTCTCATGATTAATGGCTCATTTCTATGTATTGAATGCCTTTATTCCTTTATGTTGATTTGAAGTGATTTTTACAGTACTTAGAACTGTTTGCTTCGATTAAAATTTGACTTATTAGAAGATTACACTATTTTTTCATTATTATTGACTGATAGTGTATCAGTATTAATGGTGTGCAGGGAACGGGAGTGTCTCTAGATGTAGACACTTTTCCTTGTTTCAATGCTAGCATGGCAGGCAGTGTGTACAATGGATCCCCATCGGGTGCGCCTGCTTTATGCTGTATTTATGCAGTATTTGTATGCCAGAGAGTAATGGAAGCAATGGAAATGCAAGTTGTGTTACGCCCCTCTTCTCCGCCATACAAATGACTGAAAATGAGCAGTGACCTGAATGGAAGGCGTTAAAGCCTTACTCAAGGCTTTTATGCCTTTCCTTTACATTATGCCTCATTGGAACATGTGCTTCAGAGTGTTCATCTGAAAACAACAAGCACTGGCACAGTCAACAGTTGCAGCTTTTATATACATTTCTATGCTTTTCAGCTGCACTTACCTCACCCATCTCCAATATAACTGTTTTTGAGGAGAGTGTTTTTTGCTTAGGTGCCAGTCTCTATCAGTGTACTATACGGGATCTGTTTGTCTTTGTCTACATGTAATAAGTACAGATGCAAACATGTGTGTTGTATTCATGGTCGCTGTATCCTTTTTAAAATTGCTTTGAATGTATATTATTTGTTTTTCTTTCCATGCTTCTTACTTGTAAATATATTTTGCTGGTTTTGTCACCTTGGTTAAGAATAGATGTCTGCCTTTATTAATCTTGTTCTTTTCAATCAATCTAGTTAATATATCTATTTTTTGGATTACATTGATTTATATAATTTCTTCTTTGATCATATGTTTTGATGTGGTTCAGAGTGTTTTTGATCAATTGTACTCAGTGATTTTGTCATAAAACTCAGAATATCTCCCACAAAACACCCCTTTGTAACACTTTGGATCATTTCCCCATTTCCTGTGAATGGGGTACCCCACCCTTTCGTCGATTTTAGCTTCGAAATAGGCATTGGAATGATGGTCTACAATGAGGGATTGAAAGAGGGTCATTAAGGAAAAAAGTGCAGTGAAAAGAGAGTTAACGAGTGGTAGTGAAGAAGGGTAATGAGGGGCAACTAAAAGAGGATTGATGACAGGCAAGGAAAATGGGCGAGGAGGCACCAAAAGGGTGTGGCTTTCAGGATGCTGTCTGAGGCCGTACAGACATGGAGCGGGGAGGTAGTGCAGTGCCAATGGACTGGAAGAAATAATGCTAACACATACTTTGTATCAGTTCAGAGGGTATCCAAAATAATTAAATGTCAGTATCTGGATCCATCAAAAAAAGCATATAGAAATAGTGAGGTAGAATTTCCACCAGTTCGGCCTGTCTCCAACAGAATGGTGTGGCTACAGGGACGGGGGCTGGGAACCCGGGGGGGTATCAGCAACCGTGCAACCTTTATAACGGGGGGGTTCTGGGGCCAGGGAACCAAGGGCGGGGAGTATGGACAGCACAGGTGTGTCCCTCTACGTTGGGAGTGCCAGTGTCTGGGAGCCAAGGGATGGCCTTGTGGGCAATGCCAACAGCGGTGAATGCAGGAACACAGCAGCCAAATAGTCAAGGGGCGGCACGGTGGTGAATAACGGTGGTCAGTCAAAAAGCCGAAAAAAAAATATTGAATGACAAAAATCTTGAAAAAAAAATATCGAAAAATAATTTGCATTTTTTATTTATTTATTTATATGTATTTTTGGGGTCAGGTAAGTAAAAAAAAAGGGGTAAAATAAAAAAAAGGAAAAAAGGGGGGTTGGGGGAGCCCCCCCATTTCGAAAAAAAAAAACGTGTTGAAAAAAAATGTCGATGTTTTTTTTTTTTTCGAGATTTTTTGGTTCGACCTTTTTTTCGATATTTTTTTTGGTATTTTCACTATAAACCGTGAATAACAGTACTGGAGATCCCAATGCAACGCAGGTTGCACTAATACAACAGCCCATATCACCAACGGGCACGGTTACAGCAGGCGGGGGGCCCCCGGGGGTGTCAGCCAGGGTTGGCGGCAGGGGGGGCAGTACAGCCCGCAACATGGTGGGGACAAGGTATGGCTAACACAGGGGTACTTCCAGGGTCCGGTCATAGTCCAATGGTCAACCAGGATGGAATGTGGGGGACAATGACACAGTATGGAAGGGTTATGCCAGGGTTTGCACCAGTTAGGGTGGCGGTTAATTCCTTATCTTGGCACATACCATTGTCAATCAAGGAAAGGGTATGGAGGAAGGAATTCACTGAAATTCTGGAGCTGGTGGGGATGGAGCCTTTAGGGAACGGGCTAAAGGAGCTGTCAGAAAAAGAAAGGGAGAAGCGGGACAAGGAAACACTCAATATAGAGGCTACAATGCACAATTGGTTGACAGCGTTTCTGGTATACACTTCAATAATGTTGGAAAAATACCCTCAGGATGCCTTAGCAATGCTAGTCTATGGTCATTACATTCAAGATATCTACTTAAAAAGGGGGGGGGGGGTGAAGGGTGGTTGCAGTACGATCGGGCATTCCGGCTAAAGATGCAAGTGTGGCCAGTCCTGTCTTGGGATGAAATGGATGTGGGTGGTATTGTGGACAAACTGGTACTCACAGGAGAAGGGAGCAAGGAAGCAGCGATTGAAAAACCCCAGGGTGGGGGATGGGGGGGTCCAATCGGCGTGGGAGGGTGTCTTTTCGTGGGCACTCCTCCTGGAACAGCAGAAGCAGCTACCAGGGGGAGCAAGCAGAATGCTGGAGGGTCAATTCAGAAGAAGGCTGTCCGTTTGGTAAATCCTGCAAGTTTAGGCATCCCCAAGGAGGCTATGGCAAAGACCGCAGAACCACTTCCAGCGAGGGGAAACGCAGGAGCAGCCCGAAAGGGAAAGAAAAGGTCAAAAAAGAATGAAGGGGGGGGGGGTAGTTTTGAACCAGCCTTCAAAAGAAAATGTAAAGGTTTGATTAAAATCGGGTTGCCAACCCCGATCAATTTGCAAGCAATGACTCCGTGGTTAAATGTCTATCATAACTTGAGTGATGCCAGAATGTTGTGGGAAGGTTTCAGATGGGGGTTCAAGATCCCATGCGCAGAGGTAAAAAAGGGCGTGGAAGCGTGCAATCTGCGCTCTGCCTTGGGGATGCCGGAAGTGGTTGCGCAAAAGGAGGCTAAAGAGGTGCTGTTGGGCAGGGTGGCGGAGCCTCTCAGGCAACCACCAATGCCAAACTTGGTGATATCACCACTGGGCTTGGTGCCCAAGAAAGAGGAGGGCCAATACCGCTTGATCCATCATCTCTCCCTTTCCCGAGGGGGAGTCAGTCAATAACGGGATTAGTAAGGAAAGGGCCAGGGTGCAGTATGCTTTCTTTGAGGATGCTGTAGAGATGGTTAAAGCGGCAGGGAAGGGAGCCCTTATGGGAAAGTCTGACATTGAGTCAGCCTTTCGGTTACTACCCATTAATGCGGAAAGCCACCACTTGTTGGGTTTTAAGGTGGGGAATCTTTACTACTATGACAAGTGTCTACCAATGGGCTGCGACATTTCCTGTGCATATTTTGAAACATTTAGCTCTTTTCTGAAGTTCACAGTGAAGCGGGACTACCCAGCAGGGTCGATGGTGCATTATCTCGATGATTTCTTATTTATCGGGAAAGAGGGGTCTGCAGAGTATAAAAACCTTATGGGCACATTTGGGAGGTTGATGGAGGAAATGGGGGTCCCATTGGCAAAAGAGAAAACGGTGGGCCCAGTCACTTGCCTTACCTTGATGGGAATTGAGATTGATTCGGTAAAAGGGGAATGCAGGCTACCACAGGACAAAGTGGTGAAACTGAAGGGGATTATCAAAGATTTGAAGGGGAAAAAGAAGGCGACCCGGAGGGAACTCCAGGTCCTGGCGGGCTCCCTCAACTTTGCAGGGAAAGTCATCCTGGTGGGCAAGAGTTTCGCCAGGAGCGTAGAACTGAAAGTAGTTGGGTTACAGCACGCAAATCAGCACGTTAGGCTCGGGCTGAACTCCAGGCGGACCTTGACATGTGGGACTCTTTTCTGGACAACTTTAATGGGGTATTAATTTGGCGTAACACAGATGACGGTGAGGGCAGGCGTAAATTGTTTACGGACTCATCAGGAGCATAGGGGTTCGGGGCAATCCTGGACAACAAATGGTGTGGGGTGGCATGGCCAAAGGAGTGGCAGAAGAAAGGTATCACCAAGGACATCACGCTCTTGGAGCTCTTCCCCATTGTGGTAGCCTTTAAACTTTGGGGGGAACAATTGGCGAACAGTAGAATCATGCTCTGGTCAGACAACTTGGCGGTGGTCCAAATCATTAACCAAGGTTCCGCCAGGGGCAGTAGGGTTTTGCGGCTTTTAAGGGAGCTGCAGCGATGCATGTTGGCACAAAACAGAGGTACGAGCCAGGCACATTCCCGGGGTTTTGAACACAGCGGCTGATGCTCTCTCGTTTGCAGTGGGGGAAATTTCGAGAGAGTTGCCCAGGAGCGGAGAAGGTGATGTCCCCATTCAATGCTCAGTGGTGGGATATGATTGGGGTAATCTGAGTACCCTTATCCAGACGGAGCTCGCACCTGGCACGACAAGAAGATATAAGGCTTGCTGGGAGCGGTACCTGAATTTCAAACGAGACGTACTGGGGATAGATCTGCAAGGTTCACCAGTAAGAGCCTTTGTTGGCTGGGGCTGGCGCAAGGGGAGATCCAGGTCTTGGATGGCCCACCATCTCGCGGCCATCGCTCATTTCAGCAAACTTAACGGGGAGAGTGACCCTACCAAAGAACACTATATTTGTATGGCAATGAAAGGAGGGGCTAAGCAAGGGACAGCTAAAGGGGATGAAAGGAGGCCCATAGACGTGATCAAGCTACAGAAGGTGGTGGTGTATCTGGGTCAAGTTTGCCATGGGGATTATGAAGCAGCATTATTCAGAGCGGCCTTTACCTTAGCCTTCTTTGGGGCATTCAGGGTTGGGGAACTGGTACCTGAGAGCAGAGGGGCGAAGGGGACAAGGTTTTTACAGATTCAAGATGTGCAATGTACAGAGCAGCAGGTGACTCTATGGTTGAAAAGCTCAAAGACTGACCAAGAAGGCAAGGGGTGCACGATAACATTGCAGCTCATTCCGGGCAGCGTGATATGCCCAGTCCAGGCAGTATTGGGTTATCTCATACAAAGACCCCCGTCGGGCAAAGGAGCCCCACTACTCATCCACCAGGATGGCTCGGCCCTAAGCCGCTTCCAATTTAAGAGAGTGATGGAGTTGGCTTTAGAAGGAATCGGGGAGACAGTTGGGGTCTTTGGGACACATTCGTTTCGGATAGGAGCAGCCACCTCAGCGGCAGCAATGGGCATGGGTGAAGTGGCAATCAAACGGATTGGGAGGTGGAGATCTGGCTGTTTCAGAAGATATATTAGACCTGAAAAAATGTGAGGTTTCAGTGTTTTCTCCTTCTTTTTCACCAGTGCCTGCCCGGAGAAGGAGGAGATCTGTATGGGTGGTAGGACACTCTTTTGTGTCTAGAGCAGGGGCACACTGGACAGAGGAGCAAGAGAAACTGACGGCAGGCGAATTCAGGATAGGTTGGCACGGGATGCCGGGGATGAAATGGGCTCAATTGCACGGGCAAATGCACAAGCTACTAAGAAACAAAGAAAAACCTGACATATTGGTTATCCATTTGGGGGGCAATGATCTCACAACCCTGGGGTGAGGGGCCTTGATGCGTGAAATAATGTCTTCATTACAGAAGTTGGCGGCGCAGTTAGGGGAAACAGAAATTGTCTGGTCTGAAATCATTCCAAGGCCGGAATGGCAAGGTGCAGAGAAACACGCAGCAGTGGAAAGATCCAGGAGAAAACTGAACTGCGCAATGGCAAAGTTCTGCAAAGGCAGGGGCTTTGGGCAGATTAGGCATGGCCTGATCAACCTGAAATCCCCAGAGTACTTACACAAGGATGGTGTACATTTGGCCCCGCGGGGCATGGAGCTGTTCTTTTGGAACATCTGCATGAAATTACTGGAGCTATAAGGGGAAGGGGGAGCCACGGTGGGCGGTAACCCACTCGTGGCGTGGCGGTGTTTGTCCGGACAAACACATGAGACAGACTCCGGAGGAGCCAGGAGTTAGCAGGAAGGGTCTTCACTCTTCTTAGACCCAGCACCCCTTGGGAGCCTAAGCGGCAGGGGCGTTGGGAAGGAACAACTAAGGCTCAGTTTCCCCCAAGGAAACGGCACTCTCCCCGCCCAGGAGCACCTGCAGGGGCAGGGGAGGCTCGGACGCAAAGGTTGGGAGAGTTGGGCCTACTCGGAACACTTGGGGAAGGAAAGGGGGAAGCTGTCATTCTTTGGACACGGAGCAGTCGCCGCATCTTATGAATCATGTTCCACAAATGTGTGCAGTGTTATTTTGGTTTGGTTTTGTGGAATAAAATCTGCGGCTCTTTATGCCAAAAACAAACAGGCCTCAGTTTACACTTTTCGGGGGGAAAAGGTAATGAGATAGGGGTATGTTGGTTACCAATAGACAGATGCCGGGGTTATGAAGGTGACGACGAAAAGCGCCACAAAAATGGATGAGGCGCCCCCGATAACCCAGGCAGTGTCTCTGGCATGTCCTCTCCCCCTCGCTGGAGAAGGGGGAAGCGCCGTGCTCAGCGCGGCAAATGGAGGAAAAGCCAGCGAATCTGGCAAGCGCGGAAAAACGCTAACAAAGCCCGCGAAAGGGCAAACAAAGGGAAGTGGGAGGGGTCTTTCCCTTTATAATGGACAGGATCTGCAAAGGAAAGCAGCATCCAGACTCGGTACGAGGACTCGCAACCAGGAGTTTCAGGAAGGAATTTTCGTTCCCACCCACCAACCCTACGAACAGAGACAAGCAGACAGGCCTGGTCGTCGACATCGCAGGACGACAAGGTGGTGTGGCGGTGTTTGGCCGGACAAACACATGAGACACACTCCGGAGGAGCCAGGAGTAAGCAGGAAGGGTCTTCGCTCTTCTTAGACCCAGCACCCCTTGGGAGCCTAAGCGGCAGGGGCGTTGGGAAGGAACAACTAAGGCTCAGCTTCCCCCAAGGAAACGGCACTCTCCCTGCCCAGGAGCACCTGCAGGGGCAGGGGAGGCTCGGACGCAAAGGTTGGGAGAGTTGGGCCTACTCAGAACACTTGGGGAAGGAAAGGGGGAAGCCGTCATTCTTTTGAACACAGAGCAGTCGCCGCATCTTATGAGTCATGTTTCACAAATGTGTGCAGTGTTATTTTGGTTTGGTTTTGTGGAATAAAATCTGAGGCTCTTTATGCCAAAAACAAACAGGTCTCAGTTTACACTTTTCGGGGGGAAAAGGTAATGAGATAGGGGTATGTTGGTTACCAATGGACAGATGCCGGGGTTATCAAAATCGTTGTTTGACAGCGGGGAGCCATTACGTTTTGACATACATGTAGGCGGCTCCCTGCCGCCAGATTTTCGTAATTTGCAAGGCAGAGTGCCAATGTGCAGGGCAAAAGACGGCACACACACGTGCTCTGCACCTTTGCACTACGCTGTGCAAAATGAGTAAACGCTGGCTGGCATGGCAGGCAGCATTTACTTTAAATTGTGAGGACCGCCTGCCATGCTCATATTGACGAGCGGCGGTGCACACAATTACAATGAAATGCTGTATGACATGCTCGCATGTCGGACTGAGTTTAATTTTCATTGTGAACGCATGGCAAACAGTGCTCAAAATTAAAAGTAAACACAATTACAAATAAAAGCTGCCTAACATGCAAACACGAAGGGCAACGTTTCATTGTAATTGTACATGCTGCCTGCCATGCTAGCATGGCAGGCAGTGTGTACAATGGATCCCTATCGGGTGCGCCTGCTTTATGCTGTATTTATGCAGTATTTGTATGCCAGAGAGTAATGGAAGCAATGGAAATGCAAGTTGTGTTACGCCCCTCTTCTCCGCCATACAAATGACTGAAAATGAGCAGTGACCTGAATGGAAGGCGTTAAAGCCTTACTCAAGGCTTTTATGCCTTTCCTTTACATTATGCCTCATTGGAACATGTGCTTCAGAGTGTTCATCTGAAAACAACAAGCACTGGCACAGTCAACAGTTGCAGTTTTTATATACATTCCTATGCTTTTCAGCTGCACTTACCTCACCCATCTCCAATATAACTGTTTTTGAGGAGAGTGTTTTTTGCTTAGGTGCCAGTCTCTGTCAGTGTACTATACAGGATCTGTTTATCTTTGTCTCCATGTAATAAGTACAGATGCAAACATGTGTGTTGTATTCATGGTCGCCGTTTCCTTTTTAAAATTGCTTTGAATGTATATTATTTGTTTTTCTTTCCATGCTTCTTACTTGTAAATATATTTTGCCGGTTTTGTCACCTTGGTTAATAACAGATGTCTGCCTTTACTAATCTTGTTCTTTTCAATCAATCTATTTAATATATCTATTTTTTGGATTACATTGATTTATATCATTTCTTCTTTGATCATATGTTTTGATGTGGTTCAGAGTGTTTTGATCAATTGTACTCAGTGATTTTGTCATAAAACATTTAAATGATTGAAACTCAGATTATCTCCCACAAAACACCCCTTTGTAACACTTTGGATCATTTCCCCATTTCCTGTGAATGGGGGTACCCCACCCTTTAGTCGATTTTAGCTTCGAAATAGGCATTGGAATGATGGTCTACAATGAGGGATTGAAAGAGGGTCATTAAGGAAAAAAGTGCAGTGAAAAGAGAGTTAACGAGTGGTAGTGAAGAAGGGTAATGAGGGGCAACTAAAAGAGGATTGATGACAGGCAAGGAAAATAGGCAAGGAGGCACCAAAAGGGTGTGGCTCTCAGGATGCTGTCTGAGGCCGTACAGACATGGAGCGTACCTCCCCGCGTGAGGTAGAATTTCCACCAGTTCGGCCTGTCTCCAAGTAATAGATATTGAGTCAGCACAGGCTAGTTGGGGGGAGGGCTAGGATAACATAGGTGCTTTCATTTTAGCTGTGAATAACACACTCTATTAGAGGTGATATTTGAGACGTATTGTTCTACTGGATCCAGAGGCAGTACAAACCACAATTTACACTCAACTAATAAAATAAAATGACCCCTGGAACATTTTGGATTGCCATTCAGTAGAGTTACAAAACATGATATATGAGCATCTAAATCCAGTAGACCAGTAGAAAGCATCTCAAGATATCATCTTCCCACTAGGTGAAAAACATGGTACACAGAGGCAATTACAGCAAGGGTGGGGTAGCTCAAGTGGCTCCATGTCAGCTTCTAGTACACAATTAAGTGGCGTCTCGATCCGAGGAAGTGCCAACCCATGTGAAAATCTCTATGCGTGTGTTTTCTATTGCAAGTACAACAACGGTTCTCATGGGCTCAGTCTCAGGATACTGGTTCCAATGCCCATACCCACCAATATGTACTTGTTCATACAGGTATTGCTTTAAACCATTGGGGTCTTGAGATACCAACATAAGTTGCCCTGCGCCTATGGTGGTGTCGTCTGCCTGTGACGGTACAGAGACTACCCCTTGCTCCGTGCCAATAGTTAAGTGACAGGAAGCAAACCTTCTTCACTTGTTTAGCAGCGCCACAGTGAATACTCGACAAGATTGTGATCAATAAGTTTTAATTTGATGTATATTTATGGTCCTTCATGAGACATGTGTTTCGGCAACTTCTATGCCTTCTTCAATCAGGGCTATTATTATTTGTTCTATCACAAAATCAAAATACATGGAAAAAGACACATAAATGCATAAGTCCCACATCAAATGATAATAACACATAAAATGCAATTTTCACATTGCTTCCTGTCACTTAACTGTTCATAGAGGTAGTTGGCAGGTTAAAGGATCACTGATGTTAATCTGTACCTTCTCAAAGGGGTCTCATACCACTGACAGGGGCCTTATAGAATGATTCAACGGCCCCCTGCACACTTGCCACATAACTAGAAATTCTGTGAACTCTTGCTGTGACTCTCTTCATTGACCCCTATCAGAGGAAAGTAAAAGTGAAGAGCAAATGTCTCCAATGTTTTCCTCACTCTGATGCATGCAGACAAGGTCAACTAAAGAGGTAGCATCCACAGGAAATACCTCTGGTTCAGGAGCACGACCAGCCTCCAATGTGGATTGGTCTTGCCATCAACCACCTTCTGTGGTTTGCTGTTCATTTGGAATAGAACTATTTTTTTTAATTTTTTTAAACTTTATTTTATAGAGAGTCACATTAGGGCAAAGTCATAGTTTCAATATAGTATCACAACAAATATGGCACCTTGATTTCAGTAAACACAGTACATAGAGTATAGTGGGTCAGGGTGTTGACGAGGGTGTGAAGTCATTATCTGAAAGCATATTGCACAAGTAACTTCTAAACGGGGCCCATATGTCTTTCGGGCGGCACGTTGCTGATACAGTCAATATAAATTGTTCTTCACATTCATTGACCATGGTAAGTTCCCTAAGGAAATCTTCTTTACGGTGTGCATTATCAGATTTCCAACACTTTACTATACAGCGTTTTGCAACCACACAAGTAACATTAAGCAATCTTCGGGTAGTCTTGGCCATCTTAGCAGTGGCCCTAAATAGGTATTTCAGAGGGGACAGGGATGCAGGGATTGATGTGATTTCCTACCGGATATCTGCTACCTCACCCCAGAATCTCATCAAAAGGGGGGGGAATGCCCAGTACATATGGTAGGCGTCTGCCTTTGGTGCAGCACATTTCATGCAGTTCCCAGTGCAACCCTCCACAAACCTGGCCAGCTTAGCAAGGGTGTAGTGTAACTGGTTAAGTATTTTAAATTTAATTAATTGCAATCCGGAGTTCAGGGACACAGTTCTAGTGAGCTGACAGTATCTGAGCAATTGACCCTCGCTCAAATTGGTTCCCAAGTCTCGTTCCCAGGTCTCTCTCATGGGCCCTCATTACAACTCAGGCGGTGGACCATGGTGCTATTAGCACCATGGTCCATGCCGGATTCCGCCATGGTGGATGGCGGAATTACCGCCCCATTCCAAGGTGAGTGGGGCGGTAATTCCCCATTCACCATTTGCCCTTCCCCATTCTTGCCCCATAGGGCATAATGGGGATGGGGAAGGCGCTAATTACGGCACCGTAAATTACGGTGCCGTAATTAGCACCAAGGTCGCTTAGCGCCTTGGACTTTAACGCCTACAAAAAGCAGGCATTAAAGTGTGAATCAGGCATTAAGGGTTAACGGCGCCGACGGCGCCGTTAAACCCTTAACGCCTGACTTGTAATGAGGGCCATGGTGTTGCAGGATTTTGAGTGTGATTGAACCAAGGCATACAGTAGTGAGACCCCTTTCCTCTACCCACCGGACGTCATTATAGCCCTTATGCATTCATGTGTTGGAGGTTCGCTAGGGAACGTTGGCCACTTAGCGGCGAATGCGGCCTTCATGCAGTGGTATTGGAATAATTTCAGTTGCCCACCTCCAACTGTGTCTACAAAATCCTACCTCCGGGGAACATATCTAACATCTTCAGTTGTTTAGTCGGGTCCCACAGTGTCTGCAGGGCCTTATCTGTGGGTGTAATGCCTAGGTGGTTCCATAGTGGGACGTCTGGGTCATATGGGACAGTTAGTCCAACCCTCTCGTAAATCTTGGACCACGCTTGTACAGTGGTGCTTACCAAGTCAAATTCGCAAGTGTCTTTGTGGTTGCATCCAAATATTATCGATCTAACATCAGAAGGGGAAGCAGTGTATTTCTCGATGGGGATATGTCCTGCCGTGTCATCAGGATCAAACCAATATTTAGCGAATTGCGCCTGACCCACTAAGTAGTACAGTTCATTGTCTTGGGCAGCAATACCACCGCTCGTAAACGGCTCCACCAACTTAGCTCATTTCATCCTAGTGGTCTTTCCTCCCCACACAAACAAGGTGGCGAGTGACTGGAGTTTCATGAAAAAAGCCTTTTCAGGTCAGATGGGTATGTTGCAAAAATAATAAAGCAATTTGGGGAGGACTATTATTTTAAGCAGAGCCACTGAGCCATACAGAGATATAGGAAGCTTGGTCCACAAGTGCAGTTTAGTGGTTAGTGTTTGTAGAGGTTCCTCATGGTTGTCTGCATACAATGTGTGTTTGGCGTTAGATATCACAACTCCGAGATAGCGAACCCGTGTGGATGACCACAAGAACCCGCTCATGCTGGACAAGTCACGCGTGGCTGGGTTCAATGGGAATACTTCAGATTTGGATACATTAATCTTATATCCTGAGTATTCGGCAAATGCATGAATGTCTGTCATGATAAGTCCCAAGTTGGCCTCTAGGTCAAGGACGTAGAGCAAAGTATCATCAGCACAAAGGGATATTATCTGTGGGGCCCCTGTCATTCTGATACCCCTATGTGCATGATTTTCCATAGAAATTCTGTCATGGGCTCAATTGTAAGAGCAAACAAGAACGGGGAAAAAATGGGGAGAACGGACAACCTTGCCTGGTACCCCTACCCAGGGAAAAGAGAGAAGACGTAATATGGTTGGTGAGAACTCTCGCTCCCGTATTGGTGTAGAGCAACCGGACACATTTAATAAAATACCGGCCCAGGCCAAAAACGCTTGAGTACTGTGAATAAATAAGTCCAAGTTACTGAAGCGAAAGCCTTTTCGGCGTCTAGAGCAGCTACTGCTGCATTTGCTTTCGGGTTGATCTGTGCCATTACTCCGAAAAGACGTTGCAGTTTTAGGGCCATGGATCGGGTGGGAATAAAGCCTGCCTGGTCAGGGTGGACCAAGGTGGGCATATATGGCAAGAGTCTGGTTGCAAGGATCTTGGCAAATCTTTTTGTGTCTGTGTTGACTAGGGAAAGGGATCTATATGAGGACATTTCATGTGCGGGATGACAGGGTTTAAGGAGTCCAGGATTACCACCTTGCGCATTGTAAAGAAGACCGGTGGGGGGGTCTGTACTTCTGCTCTCTATATGGTAGAGGGGAGGCACAGAGGACCCCAGCCAAGATTCTCTAATACGGTAGCGATGGACGAGCAATCAAGGCCTAGCTTCTCAGGAGGTGATGCAGGCTGGTTCTTAAGTACAGTGTATCCCCAAGCCCCCACAAAGGAATGTCCACACACTGTATTACTGAAAACACAGTCTTTATATAATTAATATTCAAGGGTTATGTACACTTATCACAATAACGCACTTTGTGCTCAGGAAAATCAGCAATGGTAAATATCTACAATTCTAAAGTGGTACCACTAATATTAGACCTCATTAAAGTGCATTCACAATACTGTAGAAATGGCACACAGATCAATAAGAAGGAAACCAGCAATAGAGAGAGGAGAGATAACAGAGGGTTGAAACAATAGGCAGAATACTGGCCCTTGCTACTGGACACAGTTCTGTGTGGAGATCCCCCCACCTGGGCAACCTGCAAAATAAAGAGATATAACCCCAGCCCAGTCCAGATATTGTTCAATAGTCTATTTTTCTCCTATAATGTTTTTACCCCCCCAATGTACCTGGTGGAGTCGAGTTCCTCGAAAAGGCGTCGACAAGCGTCGAGGGACTCGCTGTTCGGCGACGGGGAATCGACGGCCCTTCTTGAATGCCTTCCTTTTCAGGCGGGAGGCACGGGGCGTCGAACGTCCGTCGACGAACGAGGCCGAACGTTGTCGAAGAGGCGGCAGCTCCGTCCGAGCGGTGCTCGTCGGCGTCGGGGCGTCGGCGTCCTGCAAGGCGGAGGTGTGCGGGGCACCTCGATGACAATAGTTCTGGACCGCAAAGATTGTAGAGACGGGAGCCCAGCAAGGGCGTCGAGTCGTCCGAGTCTTTGGGGTCGTCGGGTGGCGGGAAACCCACCGGCAGGTTTCTCCTCGGCGCGTTGGTCGTCCTCGACTTTCTCCGGCAGGATAAGCGGTCGACGATGCGGTCGAGAGAGTCCTTCGATTGAATGTTCTTAGGCAATGGAGCGGACGGCTCCGATCGTCGGCGGCACGGCGTCAAGTGGTTCCCACGGCTGGGCAACACAACTTCGACGGGCCTCCAGCGGTTACACAGACCTGCGAACCCTGGTCGACGGCAATGGACTTCGACAGCGTCGATGTCCGGGTGCTTCACTTCGATCTCCTCGGCGGTCCCGTCTCGGGTCGGCAGCCTTTCGAGGGTCTGACTTCCAGGGCGCTTCGGCGAAGATTCAGCGGTGCTCGATGGTCCCTCGGAGCACGGGAAGAGGGCGCCTTACCAGGTCCTCTCTCGGGTCAGTCCTCGACGATTTCGACAACCTTCAGTTCCGTCGAAGCAAATGCCACAGCAAGTCTTCTTCTTCCAGCTGGACGTCGAGGATCAGCAAATCCAGTTACTCTTGAGTGGAGACTCAGCTTCTGAATGCTTCTGAACAATTTCCAGTGGTGAGAGGTCCCCAGATATACTATTCTGTCTCTCATCCACACTGCTGGCACACACACAGCAGCCAATCACACAGAAGGGCATTCATGCAGTCAGTCAGCCAATCAGGCACACAGTGCATTCAGGCCACACTCCTCCCTTTCAGACACTCACAACAAGGAATGTGGATTGGGACAAGTACCCAGCCATTCAACACTACACACTGCATTCAGGCCAGTTTCGGGCAGGGCTGTCTCAGTCTTTGTCTCTCATGCCAGAAACCAGACAACCACAACAAGGAGTGTATATTGGTCACACACTCCATTCACCCAGGTCCCACCCACAGGAGGTACCCACAACATACAGTCACTGGGAAGGCTCCAGTCAGTCTAGCTGGGCCTTCACAACAACACCATATATGGAACTTCCACCCAACAGCCAGTCAGGGGGAAGGGACAGAGTCAGGGCATCCCAGGACTTTGGGAAAACAAGACAACAGGCAATAGAAAGCAAGAGGCCACAGGGGCCATCTTGTTTCTATCAGGAATCAACTGATCCCAATGGCAGGGCCTGGGTATCCCAAAATGGAGGACACCCAGAGCACCTGTCCAATTCAGCATGGAGCTGCCACCAGCCCATACCCTGCTCTGTGGGCCACCCACAGGTGCCCAAAAACATACACTAGGGGCACAGGGTTGTACCCCCCCACCCATGGGTGCCATAAGGGTATCCCAGGGGTCTGTTCACCAAACCAAAAGAGAGAGCTGCACTGCCAGGAGTCCCAAATGGATTCCTGGGCAGAAAACATAACAGAACACACGATAAAAGGCAGAAGAGGACAAGGATTCAGAGGCCCTGTCCCTCTGATACATTTCCAGCATCACAGTCGCCCCCCCCAGACTGAGGTGGAGGGTGCCTAATCTCCCACGGGATAGACACCCTCATCCAGACGGTCAACATACCTTCTGGAAAGGCCATCTGCATTATCGTGACTCTTCCCTGGTCTGTGCTCTATGGTGAAGTCTAGCCCTTGTAGGCTAATCGACCACCTGAGCAATTTCGGATTCTCACCCTTCATCTGCATAAGCCACTTCAGGGGCTTATGATCTGTTTGGACCTTGAAGGTGGACCCCGTAAGGTAGGGCCTAAAACGCCTAAGGCTCCAAACTATACTAAAACATTCCTTTTCAACAGTAGCCCACCTAAGTTCTCTACCCTTGAGTTGTCTACTGATGAATATGATAGGATGTTCTCTCCCTTTGTCATCTAACTGGGACAAGACAGCTCCAATTCCGGTGTCGCAGGCATCCGTCTGGACGATAAAGGGTCGGCTGTAGTCAGGCGCACTCAACACAGGTGCCCTACACAGACTTTCTTTCAAGCCATCAAAGGCCCTCTGACAGTCTTCAGTCCAATTAACCTTCCTAGGCTGTTTGGGTGAAGTTAGAGCTGTCAGGGGTGCAGCTATGGTTCCATAGTCTGCCATGAAATTGCGATAGTACCCAGTGAGGCCCAAAAAGGCTCTCACCTGGGTTTGAGTAGTGGGAGTCTCCCAGTTCTGTACGTCCTGTACTTTACTGGAGAGAGGTTGGATTTGACCCCCTCCTACCTCATGACCAAGATAGGTAACTTTCCCCTGAGCTATCTGGCACTTGGTGGCCTTGATAGTGAGGTTAGCCCTTTTCAAGGCCTGCAACACCTTATCCAGATGTGTCAAATGCTCTTCCCAGGTGGAACTGTAGACGGCAATGTCGTCTAAGTAAGCCACACAAAAGGCTTCCAGCCCACTGAGCGCATGGTTGACCAATCTCTGGAAGGTGGCAGGGGCATTCTTCAACCCAAAGGGCATGACCCTAAACTGGTAGAGTCCCTCAGGTGTGGAGAATGCCGTCTTTTCCTTGGCATGGTCCGTCAGAGCTATTTGCCAATAGCCTGAGGTAAGGTCAAAGGTGCTCACAAATTTGGCAGCACCTATAGTGTCCACGAGCTCATCAGCCCTGGGCAATGGGTGCGCGTCAGTTTTGGTGACGGCATTGACTCCTCGGTAGTCCACACAGAACCTCCAATCCTTGGTACCCGCCGGGGAACTTGCCTTGGGGACAAGGACCACTGGACTGGACCAGGGACTGGTGGAGGGTTCAATAACACCCAGATCCAACATCTTGGCGACCTCAGCCTGGATGTGGTTTTTGACGGTATCTGACATACGATAGCTCCTGCTTTTGACAGGCACACTGTCACCAGTGTCAATTTCGTGCTTACACCACGGTGTAAGGCCCGGTGTCAGTGAAAACAGAGGGGCATACTGCTGGAGCAAAGCCCGGCAGGCCCTCTGCTGCTCTGTTGTCAAATCGGGAGAGAGTTGTACTCCCTCCACTGAGCCATCCTGAGGGTTGCTATGCAGCAAATCAGGAGGGGGCTCACTCTCATCCTCTTCTTGCCCTGAAGCTAGCAAGAGACATGAGACTTCTGCTCGCCTGTGGAAAGGCTTGAGCCTGTTGACATGGAATACCTGGGGGGCTACCCCAGAGGCTCCCATGTCCACCAGATAATTGACTTCGCCCATCTTGGAGATGATCCTGAAGGGTCCAGTCCACTTGTCTGCCAAAGCTCTAGGCTTGGTAGGCTCCATCACAAGGATTTCCTGTCCCGGAGTCCAATCCACTTGCGAAGCTTTCAGGTCATGCCAGTACTTATTCAATTCCTGGCTGGCCTTGAGATTTGCTGTTGCCTGACCCATCATTTGTGTCATCCTCCGCCTGAGGCCTAACACATAGTCCCCCACTTGCTTGGCGGGACCTGGAGGGGTGGCTTCCAAGCCTTCTCGGATCAAGGCGAGGGGCCCCCTCACGGGATGTCCAAAGAGTAACTCAAAGGGGCTGAAACCAACACCCTCTTGAGGTACCTCTCTGTAAGCAAACAGCAGGCATGGCAGGAGGAGATCCCATTTCCTCCTTAGGGGCTCTTCCAAAGCACCTAGCATGCCCTTGAGAGTTTTGTTAAATCTCTCAACCAGACCATTGGTCTGGGGGTGGTAAGAGGTGGAGAACTTGTAGGTTACCCCGCACTCTTTCCACATGGTTTTCATGTAACTAGACATGAAGTTGGATCCTCGGTCAGAGACAACCTCCTTGGGGAATCCAACACGGGTGAAAATGCCCAGGAGAGCCCTGGCAACCACCTTGGCAGTAACAGTCCGAAGGGGTATTGCCTCAGGGTACCTGGTGGCATGATCTACCAAGACCAGGATGAACCGATGTCCACCTGAAGTGGGAGGGTCAAGGGGACCGACGATGTCGATGCCCACCCTCTCAAATGGGGTGCCAACCACTGGTAATGGCTGCAGTGGGGCAATGACCCTGCCTCCAGTCTTGCCAGACAACTGACAAGTTGGGCAGGTCCTGCAGTGGGACTCCACCTCTACTCCCATCCGTGGCCAGTAGAAATGGGCAGAGAGCCTCTGCTTAGTCTTCTTGGTCCCAAGATGACCAGCCAAGGGCACCTCATGCGCCAACTGCAGTAGGAAGGGCCTGTAAACCTGGGGTACCACCAACCTCTTGCGGGCACCAGGTTCGGGCTTAGTGGGCTCACTAACAAGGAGCTCACCCTCCCAATAAATCTTGAATGTCCTAGGCACTTCACCTTGTGCCTGGGACAGGGCCTGTTTCCTCAGGCCCTCGAGAGAGTGGCACTCTCTCTGTCCCTTACAGAAGTCTGCCCGGGAGGGTCCCCCTTCAGCTAACAAGCATTGAAGGTCGGGATGATCCTCCGGGTTGAGAACCTCTCCCACAGGAGAGTCTTCTGTCTCTTCTCCCACAGGAGTTGAGTTTGGGTTTTCCGCTGGACCCAGCCCGTCCGGAGCATGGATCCCATTGGGTGCTGTCGGAACAGCAGGAAGAGAAGGTGTTCCCTCCACAGAGGTGGCCTTCTTGGTCTTCCTTCTTCTTGCCTTAGGCCTCGCCTTTGGCTCGGATACCTGACTCACAGCCAGACCCGGTGTCACCTGTGACCTAGTGACTGCAGCAGCAGTCATGGGAAGACCATCCGAGATCAACCCCAACTCTACTAGATCGTTTCCTAACAGAATGTTAGCAGGGACATTGTCCTGAACCAGGACAGGAAGCTTTGCTGTCTTGTCTCCAATCATGAGTGTGACTAGGGTTACAGGCGATAATTTGGGAGGCCCACCAGCTAACCTGGTGGTTCTCAGAGGAGCACCTACATAGTCCTCTGGCTTGAGCAGGGTCCTGTCCACCACTGTCATGCTTGCCCCAGTGTCTCTCAAACCAGTAGAAGGCTGGCCATTCAAGAGGACACTTCTCAAAAACCTACGGGTGTTCTGCGGGATAGTCGCCAGTACTTCTGCGTACTGGTCCCAGGCCCCAAGGGACACTAAGGAAATCTCTACTGGAGCACCAAATGTGATTCCTGTAGAGGAGGGGAGGACAGTGGCCTCCACCTCAGACACGGGGTAAGGGTAGGTCAGGCTGACAGCCTGTACTCCAAGTGCCTTACCTTTACACTTGGGGTCACCCCTTTTGTGATCCAGAGCCCCACAATCCCAACAAGTGCCAGGAGTGCGGGGTACGGTACTGGAACCACTGGGAGCCTGCTTTGCAGCAGGTGGACCACTACTCTTATTCCCACCCACAGAGGACTTATCCCCACTAGATTTTTGGGTCTTAGGAGAGGAAGGTTTTGGTTTACCCGACTGTGACTGCTTTTGGGACTCCTCAGCTTTCTGAGAGGCCCCCTTTTCTTTGTCCTTGTCCTTCCCACTGGAGTCCTTAGGGGACACCCGGTGGGAGACCCACTTGTCAGCCAACCTAGCCAGCTTAAAGGGGTCCAAAATGTTCTGGTCAGCCACATACTGACGCAGCTCTGGTGAACAGGCTTCAGAAAAATGCTCAAAAAACAAGAGGTGGGACAACTCAACAAAAGTTTTCACCTTGTATCCATCAATCCACCCCATCATGTTCATGTGCGCAGTACTCACCCAGTCAACCCAAGACACATTCTCTCTTTTCTTAAATTCCCTGAACCTTTTAAGGTATTGGGCAGGTGTCTTGCCAAACTTGGCAATCAAAGCAGACTTCATACACTCATACTGACCCCTTTCTTCCACACTCAGCTTCAGAATACAGTCATATCCAGTTTGAGGCACTCTGCTTAACAAACACTTAGCCCAATCTCTTTTATCTACATCATGAATTGCACAAGCCATTTCAAACGCTTCAATCCATTGGAGGATATCTGAACCCTCCACAAACACACCAACCAAATCTTTCATAAACTTGGTGGCTGGGGACCTGACACTCTCACTGGATCTAGCTGAAGTCTCCACTCTGGCTTTCTCTAGCTGGATTCTCTGACATTCAGTGTCCTGGCTTTTGAGTTCAAGGTCCTTATTTCTGAGTTCAAGATCCCTATTCTTGAGTTCCACTTGCTGTGCCAGCTCCTCTTTCTTAAGCTCAGCTTCTATTTCCAACTTGCGATATTCAAAGGCTAACTTCATCCTCAATAACTCAAGTTCCATGGAATTGCTGGGGTTTGGAACAGAGGCAGCAGGAATGGTGGCATTCCCAGAAACAGATTCAGCGACAACCCCAGGGGCAGAGTCCTCACTGGTTGCATCCCCCCCTTCCTCAAGAGTTTCACCATCAGTCTGGTAATCCACCAGGGCAGCTATCAGCTCAGCCCTAGACTTATCCACAAAGTCTAACTCCCTGGCTTCACAAGCACTCTGGAGAGCCTCTAAGCTCATCCGAGTCAATTTACCATTTGCAATGGCCTCCATTGCTTGTAATGCAGTTATTTGGTACACACCCAAACCTTAATCTAATAAAAGTGCGGATATTTTGTAAGTGGCACGGTTATACACTGAGTCTTAAAACCATAAGCATCCCACCGCTGCCACCAGCTTTGTAAAGAAGACCGGTGGGGGGGTCTGTACTTCTGCTCTCTATATGGTAGAGGGGAGGCACAGAGGACCCCAGCCAAGATTCTCTAATACGGTAGCGATGGACGAGCAATCAAGGCCTAGCTTCTCAGGAGGTGATGCAGGCTGGTTCTTAAGTACAGTGTATCCCCAAGCCCCCACAAAGGAATGTCCACACACTGTATTACTGAAAACACAGTCTTTATATAATTAATATTCAAGGGTTATGTACACTTATCACAATAACGCACTTTGTGCTCAGGAAAATCAGCAATGGTAAATATCTACAATTCTAAAGTGGTACCACTAATATTAGACCTCATTAAAGTGCATTCACAATACTGTAGAAATGGCACACAGATCAATAAGAAGGAAACCAGCAATAGAGAGAGGAGAGATAACAGAGGGTTGAAACAATAGGCAGAATACTGGCCCTTGCTACTGGACACAGTTCTGTGTGGAGATCCCCCCACCTGGGCAACCTGCAAAATAAAGAGATATAACCCCAGCCCAGTCCAGATATTGTTCAATAGTCTATTTTTCTCCTATAATGTTTTTACCCCCCCAATGTACCTGGTGGAGTCGAGTTCCTCGAAAAGGCGTCGACAAGCGTCGAGGGACTCGCTGTTCGGCGACGGGGAATCGACGGCCCTTCTTGAATGCCTTCCTTTTCAGGCGGGAGGCACGGGGCGTCGAACGTCCGTCGACGAACGAGGCCGAACGTTGTCGAAGAGGCGGCAGCTCCGTCCGAGCGGTGCTCGTCGGCGTCGGGGCGTCGGCGTCCTGCAAGGCGGAGGTGTGCGGGGCACCTCGATGACAATAGTTCTGGACCGCAAAGATTGTAGAGACGGGAGCCCAGCAAGGGCGTCGAGTCGTCCGAGTCTTTGGGGTCGTCGGGTGGCGGGAAACCCACCGGCAGGTTTCTCCTCGGCGCGTTGGTCGTCCTCGACTTTCTCCGGCAGGATAAGCGGTCGACGATGCGGTCGAGAGAGTCCTTCGATTGAATGTTCTTAGGCAATGGAGCGGACGGCTCCGATCGTCGGCGGCACGGCGTCAAGTGGTTCCCACGGCTGGGCAACACAACTTCGACGGGCCTCCAGCGGTTACACAGACCTGCGAACCCTGGTCGACGGCAATGGACTTCGACAGCGTCGATGTCCGGGTGCTTCACTTCGATCTCCTCGGCGGTCCCGTCTCGGGTCGGCAGCCTTTCGAGGGTCTGACTTCCAGGGCGCTTCGGCGAAGATTCAGCGGTGCTCGATGGTCCCTCGGAGCACGGGAAGAGGGCGCCTTACCAGGTCCTCTCTCGGGTCAGTCCTCGACGATTTCGACAACCTTCAGTTCCGTCGAAGCAAATGCCACAGCAAGTCTTCTTCTTCCAGCTGGACGTCGAGGATCAGCAAATCCAGTTACTCTTGAGTGGAGACTCAGCTTCTGAATGCTTCTGAACAATTTCCAGTGGTGAGAGGTCCCCAGATATACTATTCTGTCTCTCATCCACACTGCTGGCACACACACAGCAGCCAATCACACAGAAGGGCATTCATGCAGTCAGTCAGCCAATCAGGCACACAGTGCATTCAGGCCACACTCCTCCCTTTCAGACACTCACAACAAGGAATGTGGATTGGGACAAGTACCCAGCCATTCAACACTACACACTGCATTCAGGCCAGTTTCGGGCAGGGCTGTCTCAGTCTTTGTCTCTCATGCCAGAAACCAGACAACCACAACAAGGAGTGTATATTGGTCACACACTCCATTCACCCAGGTCCCACCCACAGGAGGTACCCACAACATACAGTCACTGGGAAGGCTCCAGTCAGTCTAGCTGGGCCTTCACAACAACACCATATATGGAACTTCCACCCAACAGCCAGTCAGGGGGAAGGGACAGAGTCAGGGCATCCCAGGACTTTGGGAAAACAAGACAACAGGCAATAGAAAGCAAGAGGCCACAGGGGCCATCTTGTTTCTATCAGGAATCAACTGATCCCAATGGCAGGGCCTGGGTATCCCAAAATGGAGGACACCCAGAGCACCTGTCCAATTCAGCATGGAGCTGCCACCAGCCCATACCCTGCTCTGTGGGCCACCCACAGGTGCCCAAAAACATACACTAGGGGCACAGGGTTGTACCCCCCCACCCATGGGTGCCATAAGGGTATCCCAGGGGTCTGTTCACCAAACCAAAAGAGAGAGCTGCACTGCCAGGAGTCCCAAATGGATTCCTGGGCAGAAAACATAACAGAACACACGATAAAAGGCAGAAGAGGACAAGGATTCAGAGGCCCTGTCCCTCTGATACATTTCCAGCATCACACGCATGGATTCAGGAAGTATTCCACGATCCATAGATTCCTCCCACACCTTCAGAAGGATAGGGGCTAGTTTGTCATGGAAATCTTTGTATTGTTCCGCTCCTAGGCCATCTGAGCCAGGCGCTCTACCAGATGTTAATGCCTTTATAGCAGCCGTGATTTCTTCAAACGTAATGGGCGAGTCTAATACAAGCTGCGTCTCCGGGGCAAGAACTGGGAGATCGAGTCCCCACAGGTAATCCGACATCTCACATACGGTCTTGATGTCCCAGTTCGAGTATAGAGTTTCATAAAATTGGGCGAACTTGGCATTAATGTCCTCTTCCCGGTTCACCACCTCCCCTTGTGAGGTCTGAATACTGGCAATTGGGTTACAGTAGCCCTCCACTTTAAGCATAGTGGCTAGGAATTTACCGGCTTTATTGCTCTTGCCATACCTGCGAGCTCGGGCAGGGGTCGCCATATATAGGACCTCCCTCTGCCAGTTTATTGAATTCACTCAACACCTTGTGGATATCAGAGAGGGTGTCTTTCCTATGTGTAGCGTTATAATCAATTTGTAGCCTTACTAACTCGGCTTCCACCTTTCCCAATTCTTTCCTGTCTGTTGTCAACAACCCAGTGGACTTTGCCATGATGCTACCCCGTACCCACACCTTAAATGTTTCCCACAAAGTGAAGTAGGCACTCACCGAGCCCTCATTTAATTCAAAGAATTAATCTATCTCTGTGTGGAGTGATTCGCACACTTTGGGGTCCCGGAGTATGGCGGAGGGTATCCTCCAGCGTCTAGCTCGCGGGGTGACATTTCGCAAAGCAAGGGTTAGGGATACCGGGGAATGGTCCGAAAGTGTACAGGGGTGAATCTCACAAGAAGTTATTGCATCGGAGAGGAATGAGCCAATAGTCTATTCATGTATATGTGTACCGCCTCTCAACCGGGTGGAGTGTGCGCTTCTGCCACGCATCTATCAGGGGTATCTACATCAGGGTGGCCGCGGCGTTCGTGGGCCCGCAAGGAGTCATGGAGGATCGATCTAGTGATGAAACAAGGATCGTGTTGAAATCTCCACCCCACAATATCAGTGTGTCATCTAGTGTGCCAAGCATGCCTATATTGATTGGTAGAATTCTGGATAGTCTACATTTGGTCCATAGGTGTTAATTATTACTATTGAACGTCCCACCACCTTCCCTCATACCAACACAAACCTGCCTTGGGCATCTATCTTACTATCCAAGTAACAGAACCAAAATGACGGGTGGTTCAGGGTGAGAACCCCTCTGGATTGGGCAGAATACGCTGTGTAATATCGAAGAGGGCACCAGCGTGGATGAAAGCTGGAATTTACATTTGCAAGTGCATGTGTCTCTTGAAGCAATAGTATCTGCGGGCTATGTCTAGTTATATATGTAGCCACCTTCCTGGCCTTGACCGGGTTATTGAGCCCTTGTACGTTCCAGGAGAGCAATTTGACAATCAACTTTCTGTCATTGTTTGATTTACGTGCCATCTATCACAATATCATGTCGCATATGATGGTGTCTACCAGTCAATCGGACTGTGCCTGTGGTGACATAACTCTCTGTTTTTAAACATTTAACAACGCCAACAAGTCCCGGCCTAGTGCCAGGGGTAAACTGTCTCCATTTCTCCCCTCCCCACCCCCACCATCAACCCCAACATGATGATGAAACCCTTTCTTCAACTTTTGGAATTCTCCGCAGGAGGGTATGTTGTGGTTCACAAGTGCCACCGCTGGACGCAGTCCATCTGGCCTATGAACATGGGTACAGGTCGGTGCCACCCATTTCCCTTGCTATCATATTGCAGACATTAAAAGGATATTTAGTTTGGCGCAGTTAATCGGCTGGGTCCCTTCTATCCATTGCCAGCTGCGGTTGTCTATTGTGATCTGGTCTTTGTTCCCGCAGCGGAAGCGGGATCGTGGCTTCTATGTAATCCATGGCTGTTCAAAAAAATGTGCTTGGCCCCCATGTTGTATTCGCAGCTTCGCATGAAAAAAACAATGCATTCGGGACCTGAGGAGGCGGAGTTGTTTCTTGACTTGGTCATATGATCTTCTCTGGGCTTGAACTCCTGCAGCAAAGTCTGGATAAATGTGAATGCTGTCACCTTCATGGCGGAGAGGCCCCATTTCCCTTGCCAATCAGAGAGCAGTGTCCCTGTCTCTATAGTTCAGCAGTCTAGTGATTATGGTGCGGCCGGGAGCACCAGGTTTGGGTGCTGGGTCCAGTGCACGATGGGCTCTCTCCACTAGGAAATGGTCTGATAAGGCGTCCTTTCCGAATAAGGATTTCAGTAGTGTTTCCACGTGTTGTTCCATGGGGCCCTTACAGAAGAATTCTGCCACTCCCACTATATGGATGTTGTTACGCCTGGACCTGGATTCCAGGTCATCTCATTTGCCACGTAGTTTACACATATCGCTCTTCAGCATGGTAATATCACAAGTGTTTTGTCCAATCGAGTCTTCATTATTGCTGATCCTTGCCTCAGCTTCCATCACTCGTGTACTTTCCTTATCAACGCAAGCCTTTAGCGAGCCAATGGTGGAGACAATGTCATTGAGTTTCACATTGACCAACATAAACCCACTCTGTACAGTAACAAAGAGTTGATCGTATCTGGCGTTTTCAGAGGATGTTGTGAGTGGCTCAGTTGGCGGTAGTGGCCTGGTTGCCGGGGTTTGGCTGCTTGTGAAGGAATCGATGGGTCCAGTCATCTTCTTTTTGGAGCTGGCCTCCCTTGTCATCGCCAAATAGATGTTGTGTAAATGTCACTTAGCTTTTCCGGGGTGGTTGGTACAAAAGAGTATGCACACTGAGGTCCCACAGTAGTAGGCGTTGAATATGACCACACAGTAGGTTTCACTATATATTCCTGCAGCACTTCTGATTAACCACAAGGTCTTTCTATGATGTGGTACCCACTTAAAGGTTTTTTCCCAGTGGTTTCTCTTCCCTGCGGAGGGATGAAATTGCTGTGGTGATTCGTGTTGTGGAGCACAGTTTCAGTGAATGCTCATTATTTGATGCTGGGCCAGGGAGATATGACCAGTGATCAGGGCGGGGCCCGTGGGGGTATCGCTACACAGCACCAACCTCTCTCCGTCGCGTTGGGCACTCAAGGATCAAGGCTTGGTCCATGTCCTTCCAACGAACAATTCTTTATGTGTATTAAGCGCCGTTCATTACTATGGTTCTCGCTGTGTTTCCAGAAGATGCTACTGAAAGTGTTTATATGACAGTGCCCAAAACGCCATAACACATCAAAGGGTAATGTTCAACACCACGTGACTTCGTTCACACTCGGTGTAAATTATGGTTCCAGCCTGGCCTCTGCCAATACAGTGTTTTAGCCTGTTGTGATTCCTGTGCTGTCCGTCCTCACAAAAGCCACCTATTAACCTGGAATGGATTGTGTTCTGACACGTACAGTGGTGTCGCCCGCTCTCCGATTGGCTGTGTGTTGGGACACATATAGGATGTGTCAGCTTATGCATACCCACGAAAATCTAGGCAGCTCCAAAGGTATTGCGCCTGCTGGGCCCTTAATGTTACTGATGTAGCGGTGCGTAAACCTACAGTTCGTTCATCATTACGGCAATGGCGATACGTGGCTTCATCCGAATTTCTTCCCTTTCCAACCACAGTGTTACGCTGCTGACTGCTTCTACGTCATCTCGCAATGATGTGCAGGTGTAATACGCATTGGTATATTTAAGAATGTGGAGCGTGGGGCTGAGCAAAGGCTCCTGCTCTAGATCCCGTTTCAGCCAAGGGATAGGTCTGGGCCTTCAGGGTGCAGTGGATGACCAGGTGCCAGTTTACAATGCAGGGTATATATACGGTCAATGTTTAGGGTCCGTGACTTAGCTGTGTCACCAGGCGTAAGTTGCTACGTTTGCATGTGCGTTTTACCTTCAATTCGCCGTGAAGCGCAGCTCAGCGCAGCTCAGCGCACCAGGCTAGCTTTCCCGGCACGGCGCGGGCTGTTTCACTCATTGAGGCTTTTTCCGGACGACCCGGGCGGGGGCGCCCAGTCAGGCAGTGATGGATAGGCTTCTGACGGCATCCAGGGGGACCCGCCAGCAGGGCTTCCGCTCAGTCACGTGGGTCGCGGGTTTCGCTGCTGCCCCCCCGAGCCACAGGCTCAGATCGTATAGCGTGGGGGGGGGATCAACCCGGACCCACCGGCGGTAGCTGCACAGGGCCGTACACCCACCTCGGCCTCAACCATCCAATCCGGGAGGAGGATGCACAGGCGCAGCATAGTTGCCGGCACAGACAGCCGGTCTCAGTCTATGGGGGCTACGCCGGCATTGCACCCATGCTGGTGTTCACTTCAGCAGTTCCTCATCCTGCCTCAGCTCAGCCACGCTCCGTCTGGTTCTGCTGGAGTGTGTGTGTGTGTGTCATGATGCCTACCTCCAAGGTGCCAGACAAGACCCAGCTACCCCAGAGGCAGACATGTCTTCAAGGGAAGTCACAACAGCCTCAAGTAGGGGCTCTTTGGACTCAGTCCTGGCGCCTTTGGCGCCAGGCTCATAAAAGGGGACTTTGTGTTAAAGGTGCTTAGTGTTAACTTACCTGATGCAGACCATGCTGCAACATCCAGGCCTTCTGAGGCCTGAATGGGACTACTTTATCTTTGGAACTACTTAACCACACGGGTGTGGTCAGGGGAGGAATACATACCTGAGAGGAAGGATACATACCTGGAACTACTTTGAAGGCTATTTAAGCAACGCCCAAGCAGCAACTCACGCTTCGCGTTGTTCTGCATCTAGCAGCTGGACGCTCACCGTGTTTGCTCCTGCATTCTGTCTTCTGCCACTCCTGCTAGCATCCTGGAACACCTGCAAAGAGAGAAGAGAAGAGAAAAGGGTAAAGAAGAGTCCTTACCTGCTAAATCCGCATTCCCGAGACATCTCGCCGACGGTCCTGAAAAGGAAGATATCCATTTAAAAGCACATCGCATCGATCGCTGCAGCGCCGCATCTCACTCACCTGTACAAGGTACCACCACGTTCTACGGCGACATCTGGACTCGCAGCCACATCACCGCGCCTAGGGAGAAAAAGACAAGAATAAAGGTGAGAGGGGAAAGAAAACAAGGAAACCTTAATTTCCATTACAAGGCTTACCTGTTGGGTTATTCCAACTTCATTTCGGGTCGGTGCCGCATCCTGGCATTTCCGGACCTCGGCCCCTATGGGGAAAAAAGACATCAGCGTTAGTGAGCGCATTGATACAAGGACACTGAGAGAACTCTCATCAAGCTCACCAGAGTCTCATTCTTCGGTTCCACAGCTCTTTTCAGAATAGTTTCCGCACCTGAAAAAGAGACAACGAACAATTATTATTGCAGAATCATACTCATTAACAGAATCCTTACGGTACTATACCGGGAAAACAAAACTTGAACCCTCTACAATCAAAATCCCAGTGAAGTAACTGGATACAACGCGCCCCTGCACGAGAAGCAGGATGGAGAGCTCAACCTTTCAAACCCTAAGGTGAGACTTCATGTGGGGGTCGCAGGAGGGTTTCGTAGAGGGTTGAGAAGGGAGCGGGAGGCTTATACTTTCTCCCGCAGATTGTTAATACTCCCTTTCACATACAGAAAGATATTCCTGCGAGCCAGACAAGCCAGATTCGAAGGTCCGGTCCAGTCCATCTTCCGGGTCCTGCGCTTCACCATAGAAGAAGCAACAACACTCCAAACCAGACCTGCGCCTCCGTGGGAGTCAGGTGAGCGTAACAGTGTGGTCCACAGCAGGCCCCTCCTCCTTCCTTGCCTACCAGCGCCACCAGCTCCGCAGCTTCGGGTGAAGTTTCGGTGGATCTCATCCCCGCAGTTATATCGCAAGGTGGATTTTTCAGTCTCCGATGTTCAGACCCTCTCAGTTTTTCGACTAGGCAGTCTGCAACTCTTCACATCCACATAGCACGTGGGTTCATGAGGCTGGGTGGCTCCGAGAAGGATATCTTAACAAAAGGATATTCGGCCGGAGCGGAGCTCTACAGCATGGCTACCATCTCGTGTGCACGCAACCGGAATAGAACTATTTTTGACTTACCTGTTTTTTTGGAGACCTGCTAAGAGGAGGATTAGGGCTTGAACTGTTTTGAGATGTCACTCCTGCTTTTGATTAGGCACCTGACCACTGTGGTTTTCCTGGGGGGGAGGGGGCAAAGCACTCATCTGCATGGAAATCTATCAGCTTGCAGTTGATTACCTTGAAGTCAGTAAGGTGTTGACTCCAGTCTGTGGAGTGATAAGTGTTGCGTGCCTGCCATCCTGGCGCCTATGGAATACCTGGAAGTTTCACCGCTATTAAGCTGTCCCATCATGCTTTCCATGTTGTACCCTGTAACGTTCTAGTCTTTCGGCCTCCTTAGCCGTTTCCGTCCGTCCTTAACGACGCACCTCACTTCCGTCTTTGCGTTGCAACCCTACCAGATTTTTTGGTCCGACGCTAAGTTTTCTACTCCCAGCCCTTTGGCTTAATTATTCCTATTGCATTCCCTCTCCTTTACGTCTTTGCTGTGCTTTTATCTTGTTCTGCAACCAGCCCCCCTTCCTTCGGGTCTCACCCTCTTTTTACCGGGGCTGGTACGGCTTTGTTTCTTTCTTGGCGGCGGTTCTGCCCGCTCTGCCCCTCTTTCGAGTCGCTTTCCTTGTTCTTTGCTTTCCTGTCTCTTCTTCCGCTCTGGCAGGACCCTTCCAGTAATTACTTACCATTTTTTCTTCTGCCTTCCTTTCTCGCCTTTGTGCCCTGTTCCATTTACTTTTGGCTCCTCTTCTTTATTCACGCTCCTCTTTCGCTGAACACTGCAGCTACCTCTGTCCTCTCTTGCTGATGCTCTTTGCTTTACCAGAGCATGGGGGACTTTTCACTCACCATCCAAGACCATCCGTTCTACGAATAACTTTGCAAAACCGGTTCTTCAAGAGGTTTTTTTAGTCATTGGCTTTTTCCTCTTTTCTGGCCTTCTCGGGAGGGGGTTCCTTTGCCTGCCATCTTCAGTACACCGGTATAGTGGCTTCCATCCGAGGAAGGCCGTATCTCTTCAGGAAAAAAAACATCTGATTGGAGAAAGAAAAGCAAGAAACAAATCTCATCATCAGAAGAAACAGGTGAGGAGGGGGAATCAACTGTATTAAGTGACTCAGACGTAGAAGTTTGTGACAGTTTGGAATGCCCAGAAGACTCCAACATGGCTACAGCAGAGCAAGTTCAGGAATTGATTAATGCTGTATACAGGGCCTTTCTCAGGAGGTTCAAACATTGAAGGCTGAAAACAACACTCTGCAACAGATGATTACTACCCAGGATCAATAACGTGCTGAACTCCCTCCTATGCCATTGGCTTCCGGCAAGTATGATGGGTCACCCAGAAAGTTTAAAGAGTT
This sequence comes from Ambystoma mexicanum, assembly GCF_040938575.1. Taxonomy (NCBI): domain Eukaryota; kingdom Metazoa; phylum Chordata; class Amphibia; order Caudata; family Ambystomatidae; genus Ambystoma; species Ambystoma mexicanum. The sequence goes on from NC_090933.1 coordinate 110,032,665, forward strand.
TATGGAGGCCTGTATCATTAATTTCACATTTCGGCCACAGACCTATGCCTCAAATCAAGCTCGGATACGTTTTTTGATCTCTATCCTTACGGGTAACGCATTGGTCTGGGCCACTCCACTTGTGACCAGCGCAAGCCCGGTCTTGCAAGATTACGGGGCGTTCACAGCCCAGTTGAAACAAGCCTTCGAGAGACAGGAGTCCTCCCAGGTAGCCAGCAAAGAACTACTCGACATACGACAGGGTCCTTCTGATTTACTTACGTACATTATGCACTTTAAACAAGTGGCCGCTGACACAGGGTGGCCTGAAGCTGCACAATATACCATAGTCAGGCAGGGGCTACGTGAAGAACTTAAAGATGAGTTAGCCAGATACTCAAGACCTGATTCTTTGTCTGAGTTGTTATCCACCACCTTGCAGATTGATTTTCGCATGTCTGAGTGGAAGTCGGAAAGAAGAGAAGGGCGTACTCCTATGTTTCTTCCAGAGCCTCCAGTTCTGTCCTCCTCCTCACTCCACCCACCAAAAGATGAACTGATGCAGATAGGAGCCACCGGAGCCCCGCTATCCACGGAGGAACGTGAGAGGCGTAAGGAGAACAGCCTCTGTATGTACTGTGGATCTGATCAGCATCTTCTTCGTGACTGTCCTGAGGTGCCTCCTCATCGCCCGGGAAACGGGCGTCCTCGGAACTAGCAGGGATGAGTGTCTGAGGTTGTTCTTCCAGTCCCTACGTTTCAATGACCGTTTCTTCCACCACTCCTACGGAAGATAACAGGCTGAGGGTGGTAGCCATTCAGTTGTTGGTTAAACAGAAAACCATTGATACATTGGCCGTCATAGATTACGGCGCTGCTGGCAGTTTTATGGACATCCTTTGGGCTAACAAAATGGGAATCGAACGAATCAAGAAGGAAGAAAACCAAAAGGTTGAAGATGTGGATGGCACACCTCTTAGCTCTGGTTTGATTACCCATGCCACCAACATGATGCACATGTCAGTTCTGCAACATAAGGAAACTATCCAGTTCGATCTTATAAGGGCTGCACACTTTCCAGTGAATCTTGGGGTGTCTTGGTTACAAAACCATAACCCGGCAATCGACTGGTCCAAGAATCAAATAGCCTTCAATTCCGGATTCTGTCGCAAGTCCCGTTTGTCCAGTTGCAGCTATGAGACGGTTAAGGCCGTGGACGACTCACCCTCACCTCTGATGCCAGTTGGTGTCCACCTGATACCTACCAATCCATGTGACTTCAGCAAGGTTTTTCTGCTAAAGATCCCTAGGAGCTACTACCCCACCGACCAGAAGACTGCGCCATGACTTACTCCCTGACGCTCTCATTCCCTTTGACCACATGTTATCTCTCTCCCTCAAGAAAAAGGAAGTGCTCCGGAATTACCCCGACTCCAACCTACACAACGGTTTCATACAGCCATCCTGCTCACCAGTCGGGGCTTCATTATTCTTTATCCCCAAAAAAGACACCCAAGAATTAAGACCATGCATGGACTACAGGGGTCTTAATCGGGTCACCGTAAGAGATAGGTATCCTCATGCCATTAATCAGGGACATACTGGAGGCGGTCCAGGGAGCCGTTATGTTTTCCAAGCTGGATTTAAGACGTGCTTACCATCTGCTACGTGTCCCGTCGGGGAATGAGTGGAAAACCGCTTTGCGCACCCCTTTTGGACACTACGAATACAGGGTGGTGCCATTTGGCTTGGTGAATGCGCCCGCCAGCTTCCAGAGATTTATGGACCGAGTCTTTTCTGATCTGCGGTACCACAATATCATTGTTTACCTTGATGACATTTTGGTGTTCTCTACTTCCACGCAAAGTCATCAAGAACATCTACATCAGGTCCTCCGTCGCCTCAAAGAACATCACTTATTGGTTAATCCTGAGAAGTGCATGTTTATGGCCTCTACAGTGCCCTACCTAGAGTTTATCCTGTCCAAGCAAGGGGTAGAGATGGACATCAGGAAGGTGGCAGCTATTTTGGATTGGTAATCTCCCACCTCCGTTAAGGAGATCCAGAGATTCCTGGGCCTAGCCAACTTTTACCGTAGGTTCATACCAAGGTTTTCAGACATGGTTCTCCCTATCACAGCTCTCCTTAGGAAGAACACCACTCTGTTTGCATGGTCAGGACAGGCGTAAGAAGCTTTCGTACTCCTGAAAAAGCTTTTTTGTTCTGCTCCGGTTCTTCGTCAACCCGATCAGACACTCCCATTTATCGCTGAAGCCGATGCATCGGCCGCAGCCATAGGGGCAGCTTTGCTACAAGAGCACGAAGGAGTGGAACATCCCGTGGCCCACCTTTCGAAAACCCTAAACCCAAGTCAAACCAACTATTCTTTGATCGAAAAGGAACTGTTAGCCATGAAGACCGCTTGTGAGGAGTGGCGTCACCTACTTCAAGGTGCTGCCCATCCTTTTCTTCTTCGAACAGATCACAAAAATCTCAAAGTGATTCAACAGATGGGAGTGTGTCAATTCCCGGCAGGCCAGGTGGAGACACTTCTTTGCTCAATATGATTTTACCATCTCATACCTGCGGGGCAGCAAGAACGTCTTGGCAGACTCCCTTTTCAGGATTCCCATACCTGGTCTCTCCTCTGATCATCGACCAGAATATGTAGTTCCTTGCAACAGAATTGTGTGTCAGGTTACCACCTTCCTCCAGAAGGTGAGAGAGGCCACAGGTCTTGTTAGTTCTCCTCCCAAGACCACACCACAGGACATAGGGCCTCATCACGAGTTGGGCGGTAACGCCGGCGCTAATAGCGCTGGCGCTATCTGCCCTACCGCCAAACCCACCGGCGCTACTAGCGCCGGATCACGGGTTTGGCGGATTTGGAAATCCCCATTCCCCATTGAGCCCATTCGGGAATGTCCCATTCCCCATTGGGCTCAATGGGGAAATTTTGTGCTCATACCGCCGGCGGATTTCCTGCCGGCGGTATGAGCGCAAATGTTCGGCGGATTTCCTCCCAGCTCAGAGCTGGGGAGAAATCTGCCAAAGCCCTGATTTGGCGGACCCTTAAATCCGGCGGTAACAGAGCTACCGCCGGATTTAAGGGTATGGCGGATTTGGAAATCCCCATTCCCCATTGAGCCCATTCAAGAATGCCCCATTCCCCATTGGGCTCAATGGGGAAATTTTGCACTCATACCGCCGGGGATTCCACGCCGGTGGTATGAGCGCGAATTTTTGGCGGATTTCCCTCCAGCTTAGAGCTGGGGAGAAATCCGCCAAAGCCCTGATTTGGCGGACATTTAAATCCGGCAGTAACAGCGCTACCGCCGGATTTAAGGGTTACCGCCAAACTCGTGATGAGGCCCGTAGTCTGCAGACGCGATGGGCTGATATTCGTCAATGACCGTCTTTATCTCCCTGACTCAGTGTCCCGACGGTATGCCCTGGAATGGTGCCATGCCAGTACTCTTGCAGGCCATTTTCCCACAAGTACATATAATGGCATAAATCACGTACTTAGTACGACAATTAATCTGTTCTTTAATTTGTATCTGGATTCCATTAGTGTTTTTGAAAAGGTCTGTCCTGGTAACTGCATGTTTACACATTGAGCACGTTCCACATTTCCTGAAAAATTGTCTGGATTCATAGGTAGTACTATTCGAGAACTCCGCACTAGGATTCGTGAACATTTAGCAGCCATCGGGAGCCAAAACAGGAATCTACCATTATCAGAGCATTGGCAGAAACATCACCAAATGGAAAAAAAAGCAATATTCGATTTATTGGACTAAACCCTGGGACAACGAGGGGGAAACCAAGAGTTGCGATTACGTCAGGAGGAAACCAAGCTCATAAATCATTTTATATGCAATGAAACTGGTTTAAACACGGACAATGAAATGTCTAATTTTTTATAAAAATTGGTGAATTGACAGCAAGGTATAGATGTCAGTGTGAATGCCTATTAGGCCCATAATGTTATATAATTGATGCATACCATGCAAAATAATGAGATTACAACGTGCCCCAATAGTTCTCAGGCGTGAGATTTTATAGATATCCTATGCTATTGTATTTGCAAGGTATACAATGATGTGATTAATAGTGCTTCAGCTAATAGATAAGGATGGTAACTGTATAGCGCTGTGATTCTCAACAACATGATTCCCAGGAGACACTAGAACACCATTGTTCTTGCGCACAAATACAGACAAATGACAAACCTAGCACTAGGGTCAGAAAGACCACATTAAAAAAGGCTTAATTAGGCTTCGCACATCAACATGGTGGGAAACTCCATTTCCCATAGATCCCTGGGAGCATGATTTCCCAAACATACGGGGCCTTGTCCCCGGGATTTCAAAACAGAAAACCAAATGATTTAGTTCTATGCACTCGGCAATTTACCATAGGAAAAATGAAATCCAATACACGTTTTGAGACACTCCATACGTTTATAACTACGAGTGGAATTGTTAAGACAACGCATTTTAGATTCGAGACCAGGTATCCTTCCCAAAATATGGCCGACAGCCGTACAGGAAACTGAGAAAGGACTTTTCAAGTTGCCCAGGCAACCTTATATACACGCCTGCACTAGGGGGCTCGCATTTCGAATCCGACGCTTGAAGCGGAAAACCTGATTTTTCAGGTAAGCCCTGAGACTAAGTTTAAGCCCACCTAAATGACGGGCCAATCAGGAAATGGCCCGCTCGAAACTGGCAGGCTTTGACATGCCGCCCCGTTTTCTTTTTGCTAACGCACACGGCCTTAAATTCATTGTAGATGTTACAGTTAATGATGTTTTTTTACCAATGCCTAACACCTAACGCGCAACACTACAAACGTGTGTTATTAATAGACACAGCTTTAAATTCCGTGTACATGTTACAGTCAATGATGTGCTTGGCCAATGCCTAACACTTTAAGGATATATACATTTCTTCAAAAAAAGCAGACAGGCAACCAGGAGCAGATTATAGGTTGCACTAGGAAGGAATTGTTGTTGCACACTGAATTAAGAGAGTAGGAGAAACCCGTAAACCTGATGCTATGTTTTGTTTTCATTTTTTTCAAGTGCTAGGAGCGCTTGTGAGTCTGATGGGACTCTTTCGGCAAACACGATATCAGTGAATGTTTTGCACCCAGACGACAGGTAAGCCCTGTCTGGAGGTGAATTCAATTTACAATTTTTTATTTAACTCTTAGATGAATTTAAATCTAACCACAAGCCCATTTATTTTGTTTTTCCCTTTCCATGTTCCATCATGACGTTTACTTTCCTTTCCTCCATCCTCCACGACACTTCCTTATGTTTGGCCACCACAACTGGGCATTATGATGGTATGTTTTTTGTCCCCATTATGAATGCACAATGATTTGTTCTAATCACAATGTAAAAACATATGTTAAATGGTTTTTTTGACGTATTATTGATCTTTATGTTTTCAGCATATTGAAAGTTTGTTAAAGCCCGGATTTGAAAAAGGCACACGTAGGGTGCCGAAACACGTGTCATCCATATGGGCAATCAATAAATATATTAAGAAAAGATACGAAATTGTGTGTCGTCGACAGTCTGTGGCGCAGTAATAGATGGGTGCAGATACCATTTTTCACTTACTACAAACGAAGTAGGGGAACTCATTGTCTTCGTTCTCTGCACGCACCAACGCGACACTCTACTACTGTTATGTTATATGAAGTCGCGGAGGTCCAAGGGTGATTCAAAAAAAAGTTTCCCGAACTGTACAATTTTCAGGAGAGTTCGGGTCTCCTCTCCCAGGCCTGGCTAGCTTTGGTTCCTGTAGGTGGCTTGGCCCGAGGGTCCGGGGAGTCCAAATTATGGGGGCGGACGTCGCCATCTCGGTTTTATTTCCTGCCGGGGGGAGCTCGGTTCGGGAAGGGTCCCGGCAGCTCCTCTGGATTATAGTTGTAGTTGGAGTGGGCCTCACTCTAGAGGTTGTTATCCCTCTTAATCTTGTTCGGGGGGCCCTGGGGTCTGCGGTGCCCCGCCATTTTGGTCCATTGCTTGGAGGAGTCCCTGTGGGGTCTTTCCGACTCCTCCGCAGAGCCCCCGCCTCACTATCCGGGTTCATAAAGCGCTCGGCCTCCTTGGGGGAGGGGATCATTCGTGGCTTTCCCTCCCAGGTGAAGATTAGGGCAGTAGGGAATCCCCAACGGTAGGTTGTCTTCCTTTCCCGCAGCCAATCCGTGAGTGGTTTAAGGGCTTTTCTTTTTGCGAGCGTCGCCGCTGCTAAGTCCTGGTAGAGGGAAATCGTTGCGTCTCTGAAGCCGATTCGGGCCGAGCTTCTGGCTTCACGCATGATTTCTTCCTTGACCCTGTAGAAATGGACTCTCGCGGGCGGAGAGGTTCCATTTTGTTTGGCTCTGACCCTATGCACCCTGTCCAGTTCCAGGGGGGCCTCGTCTGGGAGCGTTAGAATGAAACGGAATAGGTTGTTGACGTAGGAGTTGAGTTCTTCCTCAGGAACGGAACTCGGGATACCTCTCAGGCAGATATTGTTGCGTCTAGATCTATTTTCCGCTTCTTCTTGCTTGTTTTCAAGAGCCTCGCATCTAGCCTCCAACGCGGTGAGCCTGTCAGCCCCTTCCCCGATCTCGAAGTTTTGTTCAAACAGAGTGGTTTCAATTTCTTCTGTTCTGGTTTCGACTTCACCCACTCTCTTGTCTAGAGACGCGATTCTGCCTTTCAGTTCTTCTGTGCCTATTTGGTATTCCTCAGTTTTGGCAGAGAGGAGCTCTTGCAGGTCTGCTTTAGTGACTGCTTGGGTCGGCGTGTCGTTGTTGGGGTCAGGGGGCGCGCTAGAGATGGCGGGGTCATTACGATCCCCTTTTTTAGCCTTCTCCCCCATGGTGGTGGACAGCAGGGTAGATATATCAGTTTGTTTAGAGGGTTTCGGGTTCCTGGACATTGTTCTTTGTGATTGTGGCGGGGAACTGGTCAGCCCCTCCCATATAATAGGCAGCTGTAGCTCGTAAGGGATCCTCTTTGGCCCGGACTCCCCAAGTCGTATCCTGAAGGCCCCCCGGGGCTATTCAATGTTACTTGGTCGCTCTGCTATGGGGCACTGATATGAGGCCGTCCTCAGCCCCCTGTCGATCTGTTGGAGCCCTGGGGGGGGGGGTGAGTAGGAGGGACGGGACCGCCGCCTAGTTGAGTCCACTCCTCTGGGAAGCCGAGCGAGGTAGTCGGGGGGGGGGGGGAGATGTGCAGCAGGGCTCCTCGGATCTGCAGGATGAAGCGGGGAGGCAGCCTCTTTTTCTGAATCCGGGAGGCTCAGAGGGAGTTTTTTGGGGCTGAGGAGCCGAAGAGCCGGCAGGTGGGTCCGCGAGAGAATTCGGGTAGTGCGGCAGGTGCCGCTCTACCTTTCTCCAGGAGCGAGTGCCGCGCTCCGAGTCTGGGCTGCTGGAAGCCGCCTTCTCCCCTCACTTCTGATGCTTATCAGGGGCGAGCAGCTATGGCGTGGCACGCTGAGTCCCCGGCGGGGGCCAGGTGCTGGGAAGCCCGGGCAGCCCACGGAAGCCCGTGAGGGGACACCCGTTCTGAGATGCCGGTGGTGGGAGGGGTCGGCAGGACCCTACGCAGCATTCTTCTGCGCCGAGTCCCCCTCTTGCTGCTGTGGGCCTTCTTCAATCCCGGTGCTCCGGCATTGTGTTTGCTGGAATGGGTTGTTCCGCTGGGTCTCGGCGGGAGTCGGGTCCCATCACATTCCCCTGCGGGTGTAGCCCATTCATAGGCGTGTCCCCCGGGGACCGGAAAGCGGATTCACCCCCGTCGGACTGGAGGAGCCGCTGCCCACGGGCCAGACCACGACTCCACCGCCGAGGCTAATCAAGGAAAGGAGGTCCGATTAGGAGCCGCCGCAATCCGCCATCTTGGAGCTCCGCCAGCGCGCCTAGTCATCTCGCCAGGGTTCTTGGCCAGAACTCCGTCCCCTCACGGGCTAGGAGTGTCGCGGTGGCGGTATCAGGTGCTGCCGCCTCTCGGCTCTTCAGGACGCCGAATTTGCAGACAGGAGCTTCGGTTTTACTGGGGCATTTGGTGTCGACAAGCGGTCTCGGCCGGGAGCTCTCACCGGGCCAAACCGCTCGCCATGGCGCCAAGCCACGCCCCCATATATGTCACATTTCTGGAAGGCTTTGTGTGATAAACTGCGGATTGAGAGAGCATTACCCTCACGGTTTCATCCGCCGATTAACGGGCAAACCGAGCGATTAAATGCCACACTGGAACAGTACCTATGCTGCTATACTAACTACCAACAAGACAATTGGGTATAGTTGTTACCGACTGCTGAATTCTCTTTCAATAATGCAAAACATACAGCCATCAATCTCAGTCCTTTCGACTGCAATTATGTGTTTCACACTCTGAACATCCTACCAAGGGATTTGCAGGCGTCTTCCGTACCCTCTGTAGATGCCGTTCTTGCCAACATCACGGAAGCACACATGGTTGCCAACGAGGCTGTATAAGACAGTCAAGCCCGTTACCAGGCTCAAACCAACCGTCATCGCCAGAGTTCACCTACCTGGACCAAAGGCACCATGGTTTGGCTATCTACCAAAGTGCCTACCAAGCTGGTTGCAACCCTTGAAACCATCTCCTTATTTTCTGGGTCTGTTTCCTGTACTGAAAAGAATTAATCCGGTGGCTTACCGCCTACAATTGCCCAGACGCATGAAACGCATCCATCCCGTGTTTCATTCTTCCTTGCTCAAAGAATACCAGGGGGATCCCTATCAGTGTTCTACTCCTACCTCACAGATTCCTGTTAATACCTCTCATGAGGTCACTAAGATCAAGGACTACAGATACAAGAGATGGCGTCTTGAATATTTGGTTCACTGGAAAGGTTATCCCCCTACAGAAGATTCCTGGGAAACTGTTTCGCATGTACATGCACCCAGGTTGGTTTGTATGTACAATCGTCTACACCCAAGCAAACCCGGTTGTCCGCCCCTTGGAAGGGGGCACTCTGTCACGTGCCTGCCATCCTGGCGCCTATGGAATACCTGGAGGTTTCACCACCATTAAGATGTCCCATCACGCTTTCCACGTTGTACCCTGCAACGTTCTAGTCTTGTCTTTCGGCCTCGTTGGCCGTTTCCATCCTCCTTAACCACGCCCCTCACTTCGATCTTTGCACTGCAACCCTACCAGTAATTTCACTTTTGGGTCTGACGCTAAGTTTTCTACTCCCAGCCTTTTGGCTTGATTATTCCTATTGCATTCCCTCTCCTTTACGTCTTTGCTGTGTTTTATTCTTGTTCTGCAACCAGCCCCCGTTCCTTTTGGTCTTGCTCCGTTTTTACTGGGATTGGTTTGGCTTTGTTTCTTTCTTGGCAGCGGTTCTCCCTGCTCTGCCCCTCTTTCGAGTCGTTTTCCTTGTTCTTTGCTTTCCTGTCTTTTCTTCCGCTCTGGCGGGCCCTTTCTGGTAATTACTTACTGTTTTTTCTCTGCCTTCCTTTCTTGCCTTTGTGCCCCATTCGGTTTGCTTTTGGCTCCTCTTCTTTATTCCCGCTCCTGTTTCGCGGAACGCTGCAGCTACCTCTGTACTCTCTTGCTGGCGCTCTTTGCTTCACTGGAGCACGTAGATTTCACTCTACTCTCCTACCTATAACCATTAGCAGATTGTATACTCGTAGTGCCTACCTACCTAGACAGAGACTATCCAGTACAACGGGATCCTTCCCGACTTTTCACTCACTATCCAAGATCGTCCGTTCTACGAATAACTTTGCAAGACCAGTTCTTCAAGAGTTTTTTTTAGCCATTGGCTTTTTCCTCTTTTCTGGCTTTCTCGGGAGGGGGTCCTTTGCCTGCCATCTTCAGCACGGCGGCATAGTGGCTTCCATCCGAGGAAGGCCGTATCTCTTCAGGAACAAACCGTCTAATCGGAGAAAGAAAGGCAAGAAACAACTCTCATCATCAGAAGAAACAGGTGACGAGGAGGGGGAATCAACTGTATTAAGTGGATCAGAAGTAGAGGTTTGTGATAGATTGTAGGAGGGAGTAATACAATTGATCGATCGAGGGGTGTAAAGGTTTTATGATTGGTGGTCTGGGTTTGGACGGGTCCATGGCATGTGGGGTCACGGGATGAAAGCATGGCAAAACATGTATTTCTCATGTAGGGATCATAGGGGCCAGGAGGGCCATGCTATCTGTTCCGTGGGATGGTACTGCCAAGAGGTGCTCTGCTCCCTTCTCATGACCTTGCAGGCCACATTCTTTCCAGGGCGCAAGGGCCTGTAACTTTACAGAACAATGGAGGAGGTTGTGGATCCCTCAGACCTGTCCAGGGTGGGGGTGGCATTTGCACTTATGCAAGGGGCCTAATACTAACACACAAAATAGTGTTTGCTGTGCTTGGGCCTAACTTCTAAGATGGCTTCCGCTTACCAAGATAGCGTTCACACTCTCACCTACTATATAGCTTATAATGCATGCACTAAGGTGATCACGCTCCCCCCCTGCTCCCTGGTTGTGCTCTTTTAGCATCTAGTTTTTGTTCGGTATCGCCTAGTGGGGTGGGAAGACCCTCTCTCCTTCCAAACATTCCCCCTTTTCATTATAGTCTATATTAATTAACTCCCCCGCAGTGCCACTGGCCTCTAAATTCCAATTTATATTTTGTTCTCCCCTTCACACCCTCTCGAACCTTTCAGCTTCCAGAAATGGTGGCGACCTGTCCTTTGGAACACATGCTCTAAATTCTCTACCATTCCAATCTGGACTTCGGTATCACTTGCCCGGGTGTGTTCAGTTCTTGCCAACCTGGTGCCCTATTCATCTCCCGGGGTTACCCTGGTCATATGCTCCCCAGGTGTTTGGCTTTCCTGGATCAGCTTCTTGCGTTTCTGCCAAAGGCTGCGCTGCCTCCGACCCCTCTTTGCCTCCGCTTTGGTGTCTTTCAAGGCCAGGGCGCTGCTGCCGCGTTATCACTTTCCTCCTCTAGTCCCTCCTGTATCAACCTCACTCTTATCCCCTCCATCTCGCTGTTGCCTCTGGGATCCGCTTGCGGGTCCTCCCTACATAGAGTTCATGGATGCTTCAACACCGTGTGAGCCCCCTATGTGGTCTCAGGGAGTTTTCTGTTTCTTACGTTTCTCCCACCGGTCCCCCCACACCTCCCTGTTCTCTTAATGCTTTTGGTGAGGAAAGGGTTCAGCCCCCTCACATTATCCAGCTTCATGTTGGAGAGGGGTTGGAACGGCCTAATATTTGGTGTACCGGAGCTCCATTACAGAGCAGTCCTCTTTTCCATGCCCCCCCCACTGTGCAATTTTTCAGATTTCTGCATGGATGTCTGACCCCCTCGTACTGGTAATATCACTGCATTTAAACAAAATTAAATCTAGAATGGGGTTTCATCTCCAGTAATATGAACACTGCATATGGTGCCATTATGGGTACAGTGGGAACCAACTCTTGATCATTTGTACGTGTACGCAGAATTACCTGCCTGCTGCCAAGGAACAAATAAGATTGTAGACCAAGTGTGCACACATTGAAATGGCATTTATTTGGACAAAGGCAACGGCCTGCATTATTCTAAAATGTAAACCGCGCTAGTGAGAGGAGTGAAAAAACGTGTGCAAGACTTTATGGATGGTGGCCACAAAATGGTGTCGTCTTGAATGCAGACCAGCTGGGCATTAGGAGTGGTCTCAGACTTAACCAGTATGCCAGGTGGGGTTGTTAGGCATGCGGCCTGGTTAGGAGGTAATTGATAGTGAAGAAGAGGCAAACAGATGCTGACTCGGTTCTAAACGGAAAAAAGGGAGGAGGGATAATAGTCTTGGCTATCGTACAGCATGGCAGCTGGGTGGATATTAAGAGGGAAGCTTGGTGGTGTGGAGGAGTTGGGATGGGCAAGTAATGTATTTGATTTTGCTTGAATAGGGTTTTCCACAAACATTTCAATAAACGTGTTAGGCAGCATTTGATCTTAGTGCATCAGTCGTTTCCCCCTCTTGTGAGAGATCCTTTAGAGTGGATAAGAAATCCGTTCACGCAGGCCTTTTAAACAAGCATTTCCAAACTCTTATTTCCCCATTTGAAAACACAGTCTGTTTTTAATGAGCCCTACCGAATATTTCCATGCTTCCATTAAAAGCAGCATGCATCATTCCGGCTCGTTTACCCTTTCTGATTGAACCATATAGCCCTGTCATCATTTTGTGAATGGAACCCTGTGTTCCTAGTTTAGACCCTAAATAAACGTGATTGTTAAATTGAACTGTTGCAAGGCGAACTGTGGAACTCCCATTACACTTAAGTGCCATACATTCTCCAGCATTGGATCTTTCATAGATTCACATGCTGTTTCAATGTTCTCCAGCACCAGGCTGGGATCAGGCTGGGAATACTCGGTAACATTAAAGCAGTTCACATTTAGATTTCCAAACTGCTATCACTTTAGTGCTCTGTCATTTTGGCTCATATTGGAAGTCCTCAAAATATCTCTTCACCTTTTGATGATTTGATGGCTATGTCTTTGTTTTTCGACTCCACTTTTGCATTTTGGGAAGTTCTGTACTTCCAGCTGTCAGAGGTTAAGTTCCAGCTTCCCTTCGCCTCCTGGGGGCTGTTTCAGCTTCCGTTGTTGAGGCCCTTTGTTTGTGTCCATTGACACTGTGGCAGAGTCCATAAAGAAAAGCCTTTTCAAGGCCCGTTACACCCTTTATCTGAAAATTGTGTATATTGAAGATCTTCACGACTGATTTTACAGGCTCTACTTGGACCACGAGGTCAATGACTGTTCCATTTACCAATCCTTCTCCACCAAGATGCTCAAGGACCGGCACAGGTTTGTGGCTTAGTTTAATGCCTCTGATTCGCCCTCTGTCTGAAGTCATGCTTCCCTCCGGCAGAGCAGACCCCCTAGACTGTATGCCCTCTTCAGAGTTCCTTGTGGAGTTCCTGTATGGTTTTTATTTCCACTTTGAGGGTCCCCCCACCCTTTTCCATGCCGTTCCTCCAGTTTCCTAGTAAGGAGATATGTTACCTCAGAATTAACACTTTAAGGACATTGCAGTTATTGGTCACAGATGTGTCGTGTTGGCTGTAGTTCTGAAGGAACCATATAATTCACTGTACCAGCGTTTGCTTTAGCAGTTAGTCCCTTATCACTTCAGAGTTGAAAGTCCTGTTTGAAGGGTGATTAGCCTTAACTTGTTTTTGGAGGCTGATCAATATTAGCCCATGGTCTTAGATTATGATTGATTGAATACTCAAGTGTATTGTGTCCCATTGGTGCAGCTACAAAAACCATATCTATTCTTGTACAAGAGTGATATATTTTGGTGTAAAATGAGAAGTCAGAGTCTTCATTATCCCGTTCCATATGTCAACCAGTCCCACTTGTTTAAACTTAGATTTGAGGATTTTAGTCATGGCTCTAATGCCGGCGTGGGATTTGGATGATCTGTCTTTTAATGAGGACCAGACTAAGTTGAAGTCTCTTCAGAATGTTCCCCTTCAGGAAAGCCTGTGTGTTTCTCCAGGAATTTTAAAAAGGAACTGGGCTTGTTCGATTTTGGGTGCATATGCGGTTGCCACCGTCAACTTCAAGTTATGGAGTTCTCTCAACTAAAAAGGACCTGCCTTCTGTATAAAGAATTGTGTCTCCAATGATCTTTGTGCCCTGCCAGGGTCACCCCTGCTGTTTTTTTGTTTGCTGAAGGTACATGCCAAATATGAGGAAAAAGTCAGTGTTTTAGCCTTGGGTGGACTTGTTTCAGCAAGTGTTTTTCTTGGAAGTCTCTTCTATCCGGATGCATTGATAGAGCACAATGCCAGACATTGCAACATTTGGTAGGGGAGTTAAGTCCATACGTTCCATGACAGGACTATCGCCATTTATACTTACTTGTCAGCCCTTAGGTGGATCCTCCAAATCCCCCTTCCCTCACTTATCCTGTGCGTAGGCTTTAATCTTGTATGCCTCTATTCTGCTTCCAGGGATACCCCTTTTATTTGCGTTCTACTGACCCTTCTCCAAGCCTCTAGAATGAAGATTAGTAAAGTGTTTACAGCTCCTCCCCTTATTAACACACCAAAACGAAAGTTTAGAACTAAGAAACATTGTGTCGTTATCTATGTTGTTAGCTGGAACTCCCCTACCAACAGAAAACAGAAGAGATGTAATATATGATCCAAACAAATACATTTTATATATTCTAATCATTATATTTAAAAAAAAGAGATTATACTTAACCGCCAATTATTTGTAATTATCCTTGACTACGAGGAGTCATTATTAACAGCGTGAAATGGAGTAAACACTGTTAAACTGAGAACTGTCTTCATTGTCGTCAAAACCAATGTTGTAATTTTACATTTCTCGTTTCCCCGTTTGGAGTTGGCAGTTATTTCCCAAGCAGGTAGAATATTAATTATTTTTCTTTGTTACATTTTTCAAGTGTCATCTAGGTTTTTTGATGGTCATTGCATTGCAGTGGATTTCGCTTCTTTCTCTTTTGTAATGTCAGTTGGTTTTTACCATTTGGAGTTCTCTGCATCCCTCTTCTGGGGTATGCATCGTTCATGGACTATTGTCCACCATGAATTATAGACCTATGGGGAAGAGTCATTCAAAACACATTTTCCCTTTCCATGGTGACTTCTTTGAACTCTAATTTTCATCACTGTTTGTGCCGGGTCCTGCAAATTCTGGTGTTCAGATTCCACACAGGTGATCGGTGATTGATTATGCACGTTCCTCATTAGTTATTCTTTGGTCTGATTGAATGAAAGTTTGACTACGATGTCTCTCAGTCTGGCACCCGGTTCTTGCTAGAATTTAACAACTCTGTGTGCACAATCAATGGGTATTTTCTGTGGGTTAGTTGTTCGGGTGAAAGAAAGAGCTTAGACACAGAGCACCACAAGCTATCCTTATGTGCCTTCTTTTAGGTGTCGCATGTGGGGGTTGCTTCTTCTGGAGCAGTTTCCCAGATTCTCACGCTTGAGTTCCAGTTCTTGTTTAGGGAGCTTAACGCCTTTAGTTTATTGTCTTCACTTTCCGGTCTATTTTTCAGTTCCTAGATTGAATTTTCATTCTCAGACTCTTTCCCCCCCCAAGGATAACACTTCTGATTGTAGGCCTGTTATCTTTCCAGTAAGACCTTCTGATAAATGTTTACAGTGTGTTTGGAGGGATTCCATAATCCTGTCTTATAGGGATTGCATGCATTGATGAAGGTCATCCTTGGTCAGCACCTATGATGCTTGCTGTTTCTGTGCCATATTATGTCCACTGGTAAATGGTTCACTTGATGGCATTTCAAGACCCACCCAGCATTCCTCAGGTCCCCCTGTTTAGACCTCTGTTTCAGTCAGAGTCATTAAGGGTAGTGTGAGACACGAGAAGGTGTCTCACCCGCTAGTCCACGGGGATCTGTCATCCAGGTGGCTAGGACACAGCCAACACTTTTGGATACAGTTCCTGGTGGTGGACCAGTGCATGAGTATCACCTGGATGGGTGGGGTCTTCGGGGAGTGGGACACCGGACGGTGAGACGCGTATCCCCTTCCATGTAACACCTTTTCCCCCTCCTACCGGGTAGGGATACTTAGGAACTCAACCCCACCCCCTTTCCCGACACAAACACTTTCTCACGGACAGCTCACTGTGAGAGAAAACGACTAACACCCGAGCCGTATACCTTACATGTCCCAACACAAGGGTCAGGCAGAGTCAGGCAATTACGGATAATTACACACACCTGGCTTCCATCACACTTCCCCACACGGATAAAAGGCAGAACATGAAAGCACACCCTGAGCAAGGCAAAACACACAAAGAAACAGCAGTTCTGAGATGGCAGTTTAATATGAGGAGAAAGACAAGACCAGAAAGGTTTGAAAGGAGGGAATTGCCATTGGCCTTTTCAGAGGAAAACCGCTACGTTTGCGAGCCCTCAAGAATAAATAACACAAGATCATGAATTAAAGCTGAAGAAAGGTGCATTGCGTGTCAAAGGTACCCACGGCTCTCCTGCATCGATAGCCGAGGCGGGGAGGAGCGATTGCTGCAGTGCTACTGTCCGTGGTTCCTACAACAAAGCAGTGCCAGTAAAGTCAGCACAGCTGGTGAGTTGGGGAGACTGATAACAGACAGGTCTGTGTTAGACCCAAGGTTGCAAGCAGCAACATTGTATGAAGAGATACAGAGTGTGAGGCGTATGTGATGATAATTGAATATACAAAGAATGACTGAACCTTTGAAACCAAGATAGACACCATATACAGAGTGGGCGGTCACCATGTGGGTCCTCATTCGAAGGTCTCTGTTAGGTATCCAACTGAGAGTGTAAAATTGTAAACTGTGAAATCGAAGTGGTCCTTCAACGGGTCAAGCTAAACCCTGTGGACATTCGCAAGTCTTCGATAGCTAATACGAACTGCAATTGGTCCCAGCCCGGCAGAAGGAGACTAATTGTGTAAAAGGGATCTGAGCCCGGCTGAGGGGGATCCGGGGTGAACCTTGAGTCATCCAAGGAAAGATATTCTATAAGCATTGAAGAAGAGGATCTGAGCCTGGAAGAGGGGGATCCAAACTAAAGATTGTGCTATAAAAAGGATCTAAGCCCGGCTGAGGGGAATCTAGGGTGAAGAGTGACTCACCTGATTTGAGTATTTGTAAAGGAACTGTTTGCTTTTTTTTGGTACATCAGGTCCTCTGAATCAAGACACGTTGATTACTTAAGAGACTTGGGCACAGAAGGACCCGATGTTGATAATGGAATTGTGTCCTTGTGCCGAAGAAGCCCGGGAGTGTGCTATGCTCGAGTGAACCGGCTTGTCCCGGGCTGAAAACGTGGGCAAAGGAGGTCAACGGCCTGAACATCCTGACCTATAATTTTGTGAACACTTCTTTATTTTTCATGAACATTATCCCACACTATTTGTATTTAGCGGTAGGGATTGGCAATCATTTTCTTTTAGTATAGGCCCATTTATTTTGACGAGACTCCACTAGCACTGCATTATTATTATTTGATGGTCGTATCTTGCTCCCATCTGTAGATTTAGGTTTAGATAGGTGTTCATCACAACTTTGATAAAGTTCAATAAACACCCTTGAACTGTGGTCACTTGTGCCCATCTTACTTTGATAACATGCCTTCCTTGCAGTAGTGCAGACTCCCGCGCAGTCCCTAGATTGCAACCTGCCCAGGTGTATTATTCATGTATTATTCATATCCAACGCAGGTGACCCTCTGTCCGTCAAGCACTATTGTGGGTGAGCAACTGAAGAGATCTGAGGTCAAAAGTCCACACTATAGCTGGTTTCCCCTCCTCTGACTGAGAAGTTTGTGTAGCTGTCAGCGTTTTTTCTATTAGCGACAAAATGTCCGTTGTAACAGACACTCTGTTCTTTCCTTTCATTGCTGCTTTAGTTCATTCCATTTTGTCATTTGACATGTGATTTTATTCCTTTTTTATTGGCTCACCAAGTTTGTCATGGGGGTATCATCTTGGTATGGCTCTGTTGCTTCTTGGCTCTCAGCTCCAAATTAGCCTACATACCTGGTTTTCTTTTCGTTTCCTCCAGTATCTGGGGCTCACTAGGGTATTCCGGATCACTGCAATTTACCCTAGTGGTTCATGTTTGTTTTTTATGAAGGGGCCGGTCCCCTCTCTTTCCAGATCCTAGTGCTCTGCCATCTTATCAGGACGGCTGCTGCCTCCCCCGACCCCCAGTGATTCTTTAGCCCCCTTCTTTACTTTTTTTTAAAACATCTTTGTAAACTTTTACATTTTGGTGCTGAAATCTTTGCTTGAGCACCCGTCTACAAACTCAGGGTACCCCTGTAGTTTCAAAAGAATGTTTTCTCTCGGGTTTACAGGGATGGAGCAGTAGTGTTTGTAGTTGTGTGCATTTTTGATAGTTTCCTATTTTTAATAGGACTGGCATACACAGCAATGGAGTATACCTGTAAACCTTATCAGGCTGTGCCTGTTTAACCTTTTTTGATTGGGATTCCTGCTGGTTTAATAGTAGTGCGGTGGTCAGTGGGTGCATTAGCCACTACTCACCTCTGTACTCCTGCAGATCATTTTAAGATCATTTGGCTGAGGGGGTTTAAGATAGCTTTTGAGGCAATCGACGTAATGCTCCACTGTTCGTGATCCCAGAAAGAGGCATGCAGCCCCCAGAGAGTAGAGTAGCTGGCTTCTCAAACAAGGAGGAGTCCAAGCTTGCAGAGGTGGGCTGACTCTGGAGGCATGAGCAAAGGTGTCCCACCAAAATTACAGGACTCTGACATTATGCTTGTGTGGTGCCAAGATGCTTCACCTAAAGTAGTTGCTGGGATAGCCGACTTGGTGAGACCGGAAAGCAGGCTGGTTGCAGATTTTCGCCCGGCCGCTCCTGCTGATGAAGTCTTTCTCCTCTGCCATCCCGCCACTCTATTTTACAGGGGGAAAAGGTACTTCCTACTTACGTATCAACCAAATAAGCTACAAGATGGGATTGAGGCGTAAAGGTGAGAAAGTGAGTGTTTTTGTCAATCACAATATTGCTATTTACCTCCGTCAGAGAAATACCTTTTGATGGCTGTACAAATACCAAGCCAATGATTGACTTTGGTGATGTAGTCGAAGCACAACAATAAATGAAATCGATTACCCCTTTTGTGTTTGTATCAGTCAAACAGTAAGCTGAATAATGAACACAACACATTTTTTTACATTCTTTTTTTAATTTTGTGTGCGACACCAGGGCCTAAGAATGTATAAACAAAACGTAAGAAACACTACCCACTTTACAAATCTAAAACCACAAAAATTCAAATTATATCCATTGGAATGTCTTATGATAAGCAGCATGTCTCATAAGCTGAACACTAGGAAGAGCAGGGGTACCCTACCTTACTGTAGGTATCAAATAGGAGCACACATGTAAATATAGTGCTTTTACATTTGTTTTGCTGTGTCTCAAAATGACGCCATGGAGCCTTTTTAGAGAGCTATATAGCAGCCCATTAATACAATGTATCAATTAAATGTTTTTTGCCAGTTTTGCAGGGATCCAATTAATAAGAGTTCTTATCATGAAAGCATCGCATATTCTAGACTTTAAAAAGAGATCTATTAAGTGCTAGATCTTTTGGCATTGAATTAGATGGCCATAGAAGGTGTCTTAACAGGCACCTTAAATATACTGAATGGTCGCTGTGTACTCCTACGTCCCGTCCCCTTTCCTCCATACTTATGGGACATCTCTCTGTCCTGTGGGACGGGACCGGAGCACTTTGTAAAAAGCATCCAAAACATTTTTTCAAAAATGTGTCCTTCCTCTCTTTCGTGCGTGGGGCCCGGCACGCGGCCGTAACCCCGCCCCGCGCATCGCCCATCAATACTTTTCTCTGCTCGTTCGGGACTGGACGCACTTGCATCCGTGGAAGATTTTCTTCCCTTTTTTCCCCTCTCTGGCTCTCGCTAGCGATCGTGTACTAGTCTGTCTATGTCGTTCGAACTAGACTTTCCCGATTGTTCATCGTGTCACCGACGCTTCGCGAGGGTGGATCCCCAACCTCTTTGTTTAGACTGTTTGGGTTCGGATCACCGGTGGGACTGCTGTTTTACTGCGATTCCCTTTCTGTCCGGGCACTTCAACGTCGGTGGGAGGAGGTGTTTCGACGAACTCCTCCTTCGCATTTTCAGGCGTTCATCGACGAAAAGAAGAAAAGCCTGGTAAGTTCTTTACTTTTCAGAGCACCCCGGCTGGGGGATACCTTTCCGGGTTCCACCCGGGCCGGGAGGGGCGTTGATCGCTCTGTCACCAGGGATTGCCCTGAGGTGCCCGTTGGGCCTAATAATTGTACCAGAGTTTTCTCCCAAGGTCTCCGTAAGGGGCCTATGGATACCGGAGCATGTTCAGAGCCCCCTCCTGTGGGGGCTGCTTGTAGGCCCAGTTCTACTGAGTTGTGGGGTACCGGAGCTAGCTCTGAGGCCTCTCTATGGGCTTCGCTCAAAAGTAAGACCGGGGTGCGCCCTGAGGCCTTGGTGTCACCGAACGGATGTTCGAGGCCCGCGCGAATAAGGCTGTTACCGGACCTGGGTCCGAGGTCTCTCGTACAGAGGCTAAAGCTACCAACATTTCTGAGAGGCTTCACAAGGCCTTATCGTTGAAGGTTTTTTCTCACCGTTCCCACTCTTGCGGCGACACCAGATCTGTTGAGGGGGCAAAGAAGGAAAATTCTTCTTTTACCGGCAGTGCCGAGGTCCTTCCTGGGAAGGCTGTTTTGGCAGTTGGTATGTCGCAGAAACATTCCAGGCCTCATAGTACCGGCTCTGCCGAGGTTCCCTGTGTCAAGGCTAAAGTAAAGACCCCTGATCCATCGACGGGGACCCCTGCCTCACTTCCTCACATGCCGCAGTTCCCCTCAGGCGATGACAAAATGGCGCCCATTCCCGCCACGACCGCAGCGGCCATTTTGGGTGCTACCCCTACAACTACGCCATCGGCCTCAGGTGTAGGGCTTGGTTCTGTGGCTGAACATAGAGTTCCTTGTGCGCATCCTTATCGGTCAGTTTATGATTGGAATGCAAGGATCCCCCTTCCGCATAATGTTTCGTTGCCTGCTGGGTCGGCACCCTTGATTTATGGGGACACGTCGGTGGAGGGGCCGGTGTGGCACCCTTCCCTGTTACGTTCCTGGAATTATTCCCCTCATGAGAGGCCTCTTCTGGTTCAAAAACAGTCCCCGGAGGACGCCTTTTTCGGCAAATTTCAAACGCTCATGCGTACCGACCCCATGAGGGAATATTTCAGGCTTTTTAGGGCGATATGTCCGCCCGCGCCTCCGGCTCCACCCGTACCTTCGGTGGTTCCGCCGGCGCCTCCATTGCCTACGGTGCCTTCCCCGACTCTTCCGCCTTTGCACCCTTTGTCCCCTGTGGACAAGGCAGCGCCCGACATGGTTCAGCAGGATCCTGACTTGTCGGATGACGCGCAAGGCGATCAGGACAACGAGGACCTGCCCCGCTCTATCAGAGCTTTTTATGACTGGGTACTGGACATGATGTGCTTCTTGGATGTTCTGGTGCCCGAGGCACCCGCTCAGCAGGAGGGCGTGCTTTCTGAGGCATTCACCCGGTCTCCTTTGGAGCATGCCGGCCTGTTCTTGCAGAAGGACGTTCTGGCCGAGGTGCGCAGGGTCTGGGAAAAGCCACACTCTGGACTTTGTCAATAAGAAAATTGACACATGATACAGGCTGCATTCTTCGGAAGAGGTGGCCCTGTCGTCTTGTCCGCCCCCCTCCTCCACAGTGGTGGCTGCGGCCACTTTGCAGTCCAGGCCTGCAGCATCCTCGTCCACGATGGCTACTCAGGTTCTGGGAAAGGAGGATAAGCTCCTTGACTCCCTTGGGAGAAAGATTTTCGCCAACTCGGCCTTGCAGCTCAGGCAGGCCAATGCGGAACTGGTGTTAGCGGGGGCTAATATGCGGATGTGGAAAGGTCTGTCGGAGTTTGAGGAGTTCATTCCGGTCGAGAAGCTGGAAGACTTCAAAGTGGGATTATCCACGCCAGGGTCTTGGCCCAGGATCTCCTGGAGGCTGCGCCTCATCATGTAGACACCTTGGCTCGGGGCCTTATGCTGGGGGTTGATACCTCACAGCAGGCATGGCTGCATGCTACCAAATTCTCAATAGAAGTGCAGGACAAGATGTTAGACCTTCCGTTTGATGGTAAGGAGCTCTTTCATTCTACAACAGATGTAGAGCTGACCAAGACGAAGGATAGCACTCAGACAGCTAAGTCCTTGTCAGTCCTTGTTAAAGCCCCTTTCAAAACCCAGAGACCATTGTCGCAGAGCCGACCCTCCTCTGGCTTTAGGGGCAGAGTGGATACCCCTTCGGGGAATAACCGCCAGAGGCAACAACGGACTCGGTTTTTCTCCTGCTCCTCAGCCTCCTCCTCAGGTTCAGGTGGCAACACCACCGAGAA
The DNA here is from genome assembly GCF_040938575.1 of Ambystoma mexicanum. NCBI lineage: Eukaryota > Metazoa > Chordata > Amphibia > Caudata > Ambystomatidae > Ambystoma > Ambystoma mexicanum. The sequence goes on from NC_090933.1 coordinate 110,054,648, forward strand.
ACCTACAAAATGAGGGTTCTCCGCGCTCGCACGAGACCCCGGTGGGAGGTCGCATCGCGTCTCATTGGGAGGCGTGGCAGACCATCACCGAAGACAGATGGGTCTTGTCAGTCGCTCGGGCGGGCTTCCGCTTAACCCTACCCTCTACCCCACCTTTCAACCCTCCTTTTCAGCTGTCGGGCTCGCCCTGCCTCAAAGCCGAGGTTCAGAAACTTCTGGACCTCAGAGCTGTAGAACCCATTCCCCTTGGGGAGCCAGGGGAGGGCTTCTACTGCCGGCTGTTTACGGTGCCCAAACCCAACCAGGCTGGCCTGTGCACCATCCTAGACCTTTCCCAGTTCAATCTTTTCCTACCCCAAGAGAAATTCAAGATGATCACTCCCGGCCAGATACGGTCCTCTTTGCAGATGGGCGATTGGCTCAGCGTGGTGGATCTTCAGGATGCGTACATGCATATTCTGATTTGGAATCTACACAGGAGATACCTCTGTTTCTCTTTGGGAGAGGAGCACTTCCAGTTTTGAGTGCTTCCTTTTGGCCTCAGCTCTGTGCCACGTGTCTTCACGAAGATGTCGGTGATTGCGGCCTATCTTCGTCTGCAGGGTATCCATGTGTATCCGTATTTGGACGACTGGTTCATACGCAGTCCTTGCCCGCTGAAAGCAGTGGGCAATCTTCAGTCTCTCCTTCAGCTCCTGTTCCATCTTGGGCTGTCGGTGAACTGGCGGAAATCTTCCATGACGGTCTCGCAGGACTTGATTTTCCTGGGTTTTCGCTGGAACAGGATCGACTGCAGAGTGTACCTGACCGGGGACAGAATGGCGGATCTGTTAGCCAAGTGTCAGATGTTTGCACAGTCGGAGAGCATGTCAGCCTGGTGGTTCCAGAGGCTTCTGGGCCTCATGGCCTTGTGCGTGTTGGCTCTTCCTCTTGCTCGTCTCAAGATGAGGCGGACTCAAATGGCTCTTCGGAGTTCTTGGCGTCAGGCTTTGGACCCGGATTCCAAGCTGATAATGATTCCGGCTTCCATGAGAGTGGACCTGGAATGATGGTCATCTCTCAGCAACCTCTCGGTGGGTGCGGTGTTTTAGGACCCAGCCCCTACGGTGGCGATCACGACCGACTCCTCCCTCCTGGGGTGGGGTGCGACGTTAGATCCTCTTCAGGTCTCGGATCTCTGGTCGCCTCAGGACAAGCTCCTCCACATAAATCATTTAGAGCTTCTGGCGATCTTCCTAGCGCTCAGGGCGTTCAGACCGATCATAGCCAACAAGGTGGCCCGCAAACGCACGGACAATGCGGTGTCGATGTATTACATCAACAAGCAAGGGGGAACCAAGTCTCCCCCTCTCGTGGACCTATCCATCCAGATTTGGGAGTGGGCTGTGCTTCATGGTGTTTGGCTGCTTGCAGTGCATATCCCGGGCCAGCTGAATGTCACAGCGGATGCCCTCAGCCGGCGGACAGTGGTCAGCTACGAGTGGGAGTTGAAGAAGGAGGTCCTCTCATGGATTTACTTGCGTTGGGGCACACCGGAGGTGGACCTCTTCGCTACGGCGGTAATCAAGAAGCTTTCTCAGTATGCCTCCAGAGGGGGGCTGGGAGCCGCCTCTCTGGGGGATGCTCTTGAGATTCCATGGCACAACATGAGAGCTTACGCCTTCCCGCCTCTGCCTCTAGTCCATCGAGCAATTTGGAAGCTGAAGAACTCGGTGAACTGTTCCCTTCTACTCATAGCCCTGTGGTGGCCGGCCAGGTTTTGGTTCTCGGAACTTCCACACCTGTCGGTGTATACACCGATCAGGTTACCAGTGACCCCCGATCTTCATCAGGGGGAACAGCAGATGTGGCACCCCTTCCCACAATCGCTCAGCTTGGCGGCATGGTGCCTGAGTTCAAGTCTTTAGAACATCTTAACTTGTCTGCGGATAACATGGTATTATCCAGGCAGCCAGAAAACCCTCGACTAGGTCCCAGTACAGAAGCAAATGGCTCAGGTTCTGTCATTGGTGTTTAAACAGGCAGTTGGACCCAAGGGGGGCTACAGTTGACACGGTTTTGTCCTTTGTATCCTTCTTAGCAGAGTCGGGTGTCCATGTTCTGTCATGCAGAGCTTATCTTTCAGCGGTTTCTGCTTACCTTTCTACGGACCAATGCGCTTACTCTCTGAGTAACCCAGTGGTTAAGAGGCATTCTGCAGGCTTGACATGCCTCTATCCTCCAATTCGTAGTCCGCACCCGTCGTGGGATCTAAATGTAGTCCTGATGGCGTTGTGTCATAAGCCTTTCGAGCCAATGGCCACAGTGGACCTCAAGTACCTGTCCTGGAAAGTGTCCTTTTTCTTCGCCGTTACGTCAGCAAGGCAGGTGAGTGAGCTCCAGGCCTTGTCGGTGGAGCATCCCTTTTTGGTCTTTAACAAGGATAAGGTAGTCCTACGGACGAATCCTGCTTTCTTGTCGAAGGTGGTAACTGAATTCCATCTGAATCAGTCGATCTCCATGCCGGTCTTTTTTCCGGACCCTACCTCAGAGGCAGAAAGGGTTCTGCATGGTCTCGATGTCAGAAGGGCTCTTAAGTTCTATCTGGACAGAACGTCTGAGCTTAGGAGTTCTTCTCAACTGTTTGTGACTTTTGGTAACCCTCGGGGTAAGCAGGCATCTAAGGCGACTATTTCTCGGTGGATCGCCGCCTGCTTTACGGAGTCTTTCACCGTCCAAGGGCTGAAACCTCTTAGGGTATTCATGCACACCTGGTGCAGGGCAAGGCAGCCGCGGTTGCTTTTCAGAACTATGTCCCTTGGGAGTCCATCGCTAGGGCAGCTACTTGGGCCTCCCCATCTGCTTTTTATAAGCATTATTGTCTTGACATGAGCTCAAGAGCTGATGCTCAGTTTGGTCAGGCTGTGCTGAAGAACATTTTTCAGTAAGGGGTATTTCCATCCACCCATAGTTCCTGTTAGGAGTGCTTGGGAATCTCCCATAAGTATGGAGGAAAGGGGACGGGACGTAGGAGTATAACCAGGTTACTCACCGTAGTGACCACCTTATTCCTAGTCCATAGTCCCCTTTCCTTCATACGCCCGCCTGCCGTCCCCTCTAATAAGGTTCCTCTGTTATTGCTAATAGGTCTTTGACCTGGCGATAGAAAAGGATTGAAGGGCGATGCACGGGGCAGAGCCAAGGTGGGCGGGGATACGGCCGCGTGCCAGGCCCTGCGCAAGACAGAGAGGAAGGACACATTTTTGAAAAATCTTTGGATGCTTTTTACAAAGTGCTTAGGTCCCGTCCCACAGGACGGAGAGATGTCCCATAAGTATGGAGGAAAGGGGACTATGGACTAGGAGTAAGGTGGTCACTACGGTGAGTAACCTGGTTATTTGAGTGCACAGTACAGTGGACACTCATACACACATTAAATTCTATTGTTACGGGATATGGCTTCAGCACCAGCCAGAGAATACAATAGTCCACTTTGTCCAGAGGACACCATTAATCGTTTTTTGATTAAATAACAAAAAAGCATTGGGAATGACAAGAAATTCAATAATCAAACTAAGAGTGATGGCAAAAGAAGGCTATCCAGCTATTCTGGAATCCTAAGATAGGTAATTAAATGGCGACCACAGAGGCGACAGTTACCTCTGTTTATGAATGCTTTTCTCAGCATAGTTTTCAGCACTGAGATTGCATGCTGTTTATCGACCATCAATACATAACTTCCTATGTCCCGGTGACTTGTTTTTATTTTTAAATGTCTTTCAGGATTAAAAAATAAAAAATGATGCTTCTTTTTCTAGCTGAAAGGAATTCCTAAAGTGGGCATCAAATCTGTTCAATTCACATTAGTGATCATTTGCTCATTTGCATGGTGCAAAAAAAAGGAACACATGTCTAAGGACGCTGTAACATTGACTACCCTAAGAAAATTGCTGTAGTGTGTCATCTATTGAATGTCCCCCCGAACAGTTTCAGCGTTGCCATGGTAAAGAATATTTTTCATAGCACTTAATATTTCATCAATGAGGAACTTTTTCAGACATAGAGATGCCGCGTCATGTCATACACATAAGCCTGATCACTAAGAGGTACAGGAGTGGCGGAGGTTGGCTTAACAGGCATATCTCCTCCAAGCCTATAACATACCCCTCAACACACTTGCAGACATACACTCACACAGCCGCTTGGCCAAAACCATCTCGCTTTGCCATTGTCTCCCGTTTACACATTGTCAAGTTCTCTCTGTTGTACAGGCATTCACTTCCTGAGAGATGGAAGCCAAACAAATAAAGACGGTACATGGAGTGACAGGAAGGGGCAAAGAATAAAGGCAGTACATGAGTGACAGGAAGGGGCTGTGGTTGCAATGGAACAGGAGGGGAAGCCATAGTGGTCAGGTGGGTCCACTGGCCAGATGTGTGCCACTTAGGATTACAAAAAAGCCAGTCTGTACTGAGAGGGCTCAACAGGCAGGCGATCAGCCAGGACAAGATCAAGAACATTAAAGAAATGAAGAAAAGTGTGGCCTCAATATACAGGTTCCAAAAGGTCTGTGCAAATGGCATAGTATGGGACTGTGTGTCTATCCTTGGGGGCGAGGTAGTCGTGTGAGCAAAAGGGGGAGGGAGTGAAACAGCCACCATCCTTGTTCCACTCTCGACATCCCATTGCACCTACTACTACTCTTGGGAATCCAATAAAAACAGGCCTATGACAGCCTGTCCCCTTCAATTTCAACAAGGGGAGAAAGGTTATAAGGGCACTACTGCAGTCTCTTTATAGTTTCTATATGTAAGCGTAACTCCATGTCATTCCATCACCAGCTATTATGTGCCATGATTTAAATCCACCACAAAGAAAAGCCAGTAGGAGGGTTCTTCGGCTATGATAGAGTAGTCCAGGCCTACCATAAAGCCAATCTTTCAGGACAGTTGTCATACCTGGCATCACCTGTAGTATAAGTCACACAGCATTTTCGGTGTGTGCATGGAAGCCCCTATGACAACCTTTAAAAGTACCAATGGTAAGGTCCGAGATAATGTCAGTGGAAGCTATTTTACCCTGTTCAATGAGCAGGAACCTGAAGGCTAGTTTCAGTAGTTTTGAACATTCTGGGAAACCATGTAAAGCTTTTCTGTCATCCTTGCTAGAGCAGCTTTCTTTCCAATTTGCACTTATGAAAACAGAGGTAAACTTCAAGAAGGCACTAAGTTATAAAAAGAAGGTAGGAAAACACCGAGTAAATTATTATGTGACTTTAGCACCATCTTGTCCTGGTGAACACTGTACAGGAAGTACCTGTGCAGAATGCATGAGCTGAAGGACCCTTCAAAACATGATTTCAACAATAGGAACATGTTTCAAATTGGTTATACTTACAGATGTTTGTGTAGGTCTCATGGAGATGGGATCCATCATAGCTTATTGGACTGTGTTCAATGATTGGGCTAGGTCTCTTTTGAACAAAAACACGGCATAACACCAGGGTGTCCTCCCCTGTCACAATCTTCTAAAAAAAAAGCACCAAGAAATAAATCACAAACCCACCTCTGCAACTTCTGGCAAGCCATGGGCCATATCCTACTGGGCCTATAAGGCTCGGTGCCCAGGGACACTTCCTGGAGAAACAGAACTGAAGGGGCACCACACCAGGGCACATAGATGCACAGAAGATGCCACTCTCGTACATATTGTGCATCTGTAAAAGCACTTGGCGGGGTCAAGTGCCTTTTCAGCAGAGGATTTATACAAAAGAACGTATTCATGGTGTGGAGGGATAGGGCTTGGCATTGATGGCTCAAATATGCAGTAACATCGGTGCTCAGGTGACATGAGCGCCACAGCATGGATAGAAAGGTGGAGAACCAGACAGAAGAAAAAGCACAGTAGTTCAGTGCACTCTCAATCCGTGATCTGGGAGTTGTTAGCAGTGCATTACAATTTAAGTGGTTGGGTCCTACTCGGTGGTGACCCCGAGTAGATAGATCAGGCTTGTGATCACTATCGCTTTTTCAAGTGTATACACCTTTTTCCTTGATCCTGGGTTGATAAATAAGAGAAGGGGGCAGCCGCTTGAACCGAGACACTGTCCTACCGTTAATAGGTGTGTGCAGAGCAGCCACATGGACAACTCTTTCCACTACTTACTATAAGCTCACAATACTGTATGTCTTGCAGGTAAAAGCTTGGTGGGTACACCGTGGAATTGCAAGCAACCAATTTCATCTTATGACCAGATGCCTTTGCCTCCAGTGAATAAACACAGATGCTGCATTATGACGGATGCTTGTGTCTTCTTCTTACTCATTTGTCGGGGTACCACTCCATTATATTTTGATGGGTATATTCTCATATACCAAGGATTGTAATGAGGGAGGTGATCCCAAGGTAATATGGTAATCCAAATTACAATAAGTGCCCTCCCTCGTCACAATCCCTTGACACGTTCCCACCCTAGGGGGGTGCGCACCAGCACTTTGTGGGTATTACTTGAAGTACTCCTAGACGCCCTGGATCCTTACACGCCAGGTAAAAGACAGATCGAGGGTGTTCTGGGAAGTGAGTTGTAGATTTTCTGATTCTGCGTTGTGATCAGAGGCACTTCTTATTGGGAGTTGTGTGATAAGGATTACCATTTGCAATCGTAGCATTCAGGATTCTCTTAAATGTGGCAAAGGAAGTCAGGAACCTTTTTCTAAACTGCTTCTCTCCGCCTACCACTTTCTGGAGACAGGATACGGTAAGTAGGGTATATGTACTTGCCACCTCATCGAGAGAAGGGGCACGTGCGGTTCCTAAGCCAAATGTGCTCTACCACCTTGGACGTTATCGCGTAGGTCCACTAAAATTCCAATACATGTTCTCACTACCTACAGCATACTGGTCTGTGTGCCTGGAAATACTGGAAAACAAATGATGTTGCAGGCAATTATTTTACACTTATAACAGCATGTTTTCTAGTATGACTTCTGGCATCCCAACAATTACAAGTAGATCTAGTTTTCCTAAAGCAAAGGTCTCAGGCGATTAGCTCATACTGAGAACTGTGGGCATGTAGCATAGAATTCTACACTGTGTCGTGACAACAGATGTGTGCATGGGGAGTTTGATTAGAGGTTCTAGAACTTGCAGAAGATAGGTGGACCCGAAATATCAAGTCCAGCACATTAGTGACATGATGCTCGAGGGCAACTTCAGGCTGTTATGGAAGAATTAGATACACAAGTTGGTTCGGAAGATCAGAAATGTGCAAGCCCCTATATTAAGATGGAAACTGAATGCATGAGACTATCCAACGTCCTTAGTCTTGGATAAGGTACACCAATGAAAGATGTTCTCTATAGTCCGTGCAATGAGGAGATAGTGGAACCAAATTGAATGGAATCAGTTAGCAGACATTGCTGCCTACGTCCTACCTTGGAGTCCCAAGAGACATTGCAAACACATTGACAACTGTCCAACACCTGTATGTTGAGCCAGCTTTGAACAAACCGCATTGGATTTGACAGTAACCAGATGCATTGACAGAAAATCTTTGGGCTTGCGCCCACTGCGATATTTTCATAGCACATATGGTGCTGTTTTACATTCCTTAAAACCTGTAGACAGCAAAGTGCACCAAAATGCCTTACTTTTGGAATTAAAGGCGGTAATCCTAGAAATGCGAGGTTAGGCGTGGACAGCCTTTATCTACTTTATCCAGGTATTTTGCTGGTAAGCTTGCCTTATCCCTTGTTTTCGACCTTTGGATTTACATTCCGTTTGCTTGTCTGTATGGTGGTCATGTGTCAGTGAATATCCATTTACCTGACAGTTTGGGCTTTAAAGCGAATCTGGGATTTAATGAACAAGCAGGCCTGTGCTTGGCTAGTGGGAACACCTTTGCTCCCCAGAGGATGGCACAGCTTGCGCAGGACTTTTCCAGTAAGCATACTAAGAGACGATGATTGCAGTGCACAAGCTAGATGGACTATTCCAAGTTCCAGGTGGTTTATCCTTCAGGTCAGTAGATGATCTACTTCCTTCTCCAGCAGCCAAACCCTATTAGTTAGCTACAAAAGGGAAAATGTGCTTTAATGGTTGGATCCAGCGTTGATGGTCCACTTCTGCCAGACTGCACAAACACAAAAAAACCTTGTTGCTCTTTAGGTAGGCAAAACTATAAATGGCAGAGTGTAATGACAGCACTTGTGTTGCCGGCGCCAATTTCCTAATGCTTGGAGTATGGACCTTGATGCACTCACCAGTCGCTTTGGACCAACCAGTTTTGACACACAAAATAATCTGTTAGATTAATCAATCTGATTAGATGGATGCAATGGATATAATGTAGGTGGGATCTTCAGGGCTGCCAGAATTCATTGTGTTGAGACTTCAACCCACTTGAAATGTTTGAGCTTCACCCCAATAAGATTTCCCAAGTCTGATCTCTCTTCCTGGCTGGCAGTAAGACTAATGAACTGGCTATTTGTTTCTGCGCTCTTGGGGAACAACATTTGAAACTTTCACAATCAAGATTGCGTTCTGCGTAAGATGCAACCATTTCTGGAATGTTTTCAGGGCCTAACATGCAAATCCCCAAACTGGAATTCTACTCTTGACCTCCTTTTTGGAATTCCTTTTCAAGCATGGAAATAAAAAATGTTCTCAGGGAGGGCTAAATGGGGAGGGGAGCCAGAGTGAAAGAAGTACCAAAAATTGTTATGTTCTGCACCAGGGCTTAACACAGAAAACAACATTTTTTGTTTCAACATTTTTTGGAGAAAATTATCCCAAAATAACAGAGTTGTGAGGTACTATAGTTAGTTTTGAACCGGTGGGAGTAGAGCCCTGCATGTGTAGGTGCAAACAGTAAGCCTGAAAAATAGGAAGTCAACAAAAAAAACTATCTGAAGATAAAACGGTTGGAAACTCCCTTTTTCTTTTTTAACAAGGACTCAGCCAAAGCTATGGGTGGAATGGGATTAAAATGATTGGTAACATTCCATGTCTAGGGAGTTCCTAAATATGCATCTATGCCTACAATCAACGTAGATCACACAGCGCTGCCTGTCACGACAGTCAATGCCAAAATACCAGGTTGCGGAATAGAGAACTTAAAAAATAAAAATGTACTAAACAGTAAACATGAAGGCAAATCAAAACAATCTTCCAAAAGGTAGCAAACTGACGGATAAAGAAAGAGACTATGTACCAACACGCTGCTTATCTGTATTCATAAGTCGGTTACACAAAACCATTTGGAACAATACTGCATTACTGGATCCCACGCCCACACACGCCCACACACACACACACACACACACACTTCAATTTCACTGATTGAATTGCTAAACCTATACGTTACAGTACTCCTCAACCTAAAGATGTGCAGAAATGTATTTTTCCTACAAACACTTGCCCTCTGGAACAGGTCTTACATTGACCGTAAACTTTGTAAAATAGTATGTTTTTGTAATCCACCTGTGTAAATGACTGAGTAAGAGGACGCACAGGATGAAATGATCCCAGAAACCTGTGCAACTCTAATGTCCCTCCAAAGACACGGCTCTTGTGTAGTTAGGACAACCGCATCATCCGTCATAACGGCTTTTCCACTTACAGTACACAAAGGAAAATCTATTGGGAAACGAAAGTGGCAGTTCATGAACACCAATGATCGATTCATGGAATAAGTACTTCATCCCATTTCGGACGCCAGCGGGTAACTTTCTTGCATGTCGAATCGTATCTTAAATAGAAAAAAGCAAGGTAACATTTTTTGGCTCATTTTGTCACATAGTCCTAGGGAAAGGATACCCAGGAATCAAGTAAAAGGCAGTAAATGTATGTTACAGCTTTGTCCCTTGTAGAGTACCCACAGTATGCAGTAGTGCACAACAGTACCCTTTGTCTTGTGTATCTACATATACAATTTGACAATAAAATAGAGGTGGTGGAGTTTCTTGCCCAGATTTTAAAAAATGACCAGTCAAAAATGTCGTCCAAATGAAGGTATTAAAAAAGAATGTACTTTAGTACATGCCTGCTTCAGCTTGGCATGTGACGTTATGCCACAGGTTCAGGTCTGAACAGGTGTAGCTATGAGCAGTATAAGTCTTGCAACTGAATTTCAACAAGCCTGAGTTGCTGTGTAACACGGCACACATGGCAGACAAAAGGATTGCCGCTTTTCTCCCTTATCCCCCCCGGCCCCCACTCTCTTGCACCAAATGGCCACACCATTCTAGCGTACCTTTAATTTGACCTAGTTGCATTTCCTTTCCTAGATGCAGTTTCCTGTCAATATTAGATTGTTCTGGCTTGTCCATTTAGAATGGCACCTTGCCAAAACATACTAGTTAAATTGGACCCCACTCTTCAGCAGTGCGTACCGGGGCTCTAGGGTGAATTGGGGAAGGGCCGATTAAATGAAGACACGGGCCATTCTTTAGGTATCGTTTGCAATTTTCGTTCCCAGTACATTTTCTTTTTATTCAGAATTTCCATTTTTAGCCTGTGCTCCTCTTCGGCCATCTCACATTCGCGTTCAATTTGTTGTATTTTGGCCACGTGCACCTCGTTCATTTGTATTAGTTGCAGCTGCAAAATGGACATCTGCTGGTGGTGCTCGTCTTCATGCATCTTCTTCAAAACACTTTCCTGTGCAGCTTTGCTACTTTTGTAGTTCCGGTTTGCCGTCACTCTCACGGCTGAACAGGAGGGCTCCGCTTGGAAGGTGCTTTCACACTCCGGCACATTTGCCACTGGTTTTCCTTCTTCAAACACTTCCCTTTCTGCCACAACAAAGGACTCTGTAAGACATTTGAAAAAGGTTTATGCAACTTATCTTTGATGACGTTACATTAGCACGCTTAGTTACAACAGTCGTTCCCTACCTTCACAATCAAGGCAGTGCCTCCATGACATGATCACCATTTCTAAGAACCTATCGGTGATATATGGTAACATCAGTCCCCTAGAAATCCCTCTCCACTGCCGAAGCGGTTTACTTTAGAGATGATCATTAAGGCCACACAGTGTAACAGTAAAATGCCAAATCAAGCCGCAAGCGGTTCACATCTTGTTTTATTTTTTTTTACATTTTATTTGTATATGGTTTATTCAAACCTTTACAAAAAACATCAGAAAACAAACATTTAAACAATTATTTAAAACAATAATTTAAAAAAAAGAACACAGCGAAAGGGAATGTACTCACATTATAAATAGACAACTCTAACGACAGAGACAGACGAGATATAAAATGTAATATGTAATATTCGTTGTGCTCAGACACTACATAAACGATTTCATAAACAATTTCATAATCCTGGCATAACACATTCAGCTATATGGAGTTATACATTTATAGATTTAAGCTTTTAATAAATCCAGATAGGGCCAGGCCCTCATGGGTGGTTTGGATATTTAAACATCTCTTCCATGCCCGCTCATCCTCAAACATAGAAAAGTTGAGTTTTAGGGATTCCAGATATTTTACCCTAAGTGGGTAAAGAATCACACATTCCATAACCAAATGTTTTAAAGACTCCTCCTTGGCCAGGCAGAACCTGCATCCAGCCATATCCACGGGGATCACCCCTCTTCTGACCAGGATGTCTCTAGTGGGAAGGACATTCCATCTTGCTCTAAGGACAATGCCTCGATATAATCTATCTGGAAATTGTAAAATAACCTTCGAGGCGGATCCCCGGGCTCTATGTTCGTGGTTCAAGTGAACCAGTGAAGGATAAGAATGGAATGTATCTAGTTTCACACCAATCAAAATTGAATAATGCCTGTTTTACATACATAGGATTACAGATCAAAGACTCGTGTTGTCATTCCAATCTTTTCTAAAATGGCCTCTGATCGATCCCTTAAGGAGGTCAATGTACTCGAGTGATCTAGGTTTCTATCTAGTAGGTGATACAATGTGTTTGGCACTCCAGTTTTAACGTTTGCATACAGAGATATGCAAGCCCACTGTACCCAAGCCCACATTGATACAACACCCAATTCAAATATAATTGCAGAGATTGGGATTGCATTTGGCATACATAGCAATCTTTTCCACATACGGCCCTCAATACGATTAAGTGACTTGCTCACTCTCTCTGGAGCCAGTTCCAGGCCATAGATCAGTTTGGATATCATGTTCCTCTCATAGAATATCAGAGCAGGCTTTAGAGAAAATGTACCAAACTTTCGGTCAATCCTGACCACCTGTGCTTCCAACAATTTTGCCTTATCTAATATAGATTCAACTAAAGGCTTAGAGCCCAGGTAGGCTGAGATGTTAAAACCCAAGTATCGCACAGACTCAACCAATTTCAAAGGAGTCTCCCCCAATTTACCATTAAAGCCTGATTTCTTGCCTCTTGCTTTTCTACAGGATTCGAGTTTTGGAGGGATTCATTAATAAACCATTGGTTTTAGCATATGCTTCGAAATTTCTTAAAGACCGTTGCAACCCCACCTTGGTGTTATCAAATATCAACAGATCATCAGCATATGCTAGCCAGATAATTTTGTCCTTGCCAATTTTAGGGGCCAGCAGTCCTTCTTTGGCATGTGAGATGGCTGCATCTGAAAAGTATTGGTTGAACAGCCAGAGTGCCGGAGTGCAACCCTGTCTGACCCCCTGTAGGATCTAATTCTCCTTGATAAATCTCCTTCTTGGTTCAAACGGACCCGCAACCCCGCAGTTCTCATAGACCCCACTAATTAATCTCAAGAGCTCTACAGGTAGGCCCCAACCAGCCAGTTTTAACCACAACCTGCCCCGGTCAAACGCGGCAGTCAGATCAATTGAAGCCATATACGTGCAACCGCCCGCTATTGACCATGCCGCCTCTTGTATACTCCTCAGGGCCAGGCTGTTAACATTTGTCGAATGACCCCTTCTGAACCCAGTCTGGAATTGGGCCAACGGATGGCTCCTAAGAGCCCACTCCTCCAAGTGTGACAACAGGAAAGATGAGAAGGTCTTACAATCCGCATCAATTAAAGAAATCGGACGATAATTTGCCGGATCAGTCCTGCTGCCACACTTGAAGAGTGTACAATATGTGCTGTGTTCCAGGATACGGGGGTCGTTCCTGAGGACAAAATGTCGCTAAACTCCAAGCACAACAACTGGGCCCACAAATTAGGATCATCCTTATACGTATTATTTGTTAGGCCATTTGGGCCTGGAGCCCTAGAGCGCTTACATCTGGTGATTAGTTTTGAAATGGTTTCAAACTCAACTTTTGGGTTCCACCTATCCTCTCTAGTCAAGTCCAAAACCAATGGTGGGTCCATCGATGATTTCCCGAATCTCCTCCCAAAAATTCAACCCAATCTTTTTCTTAAATAGAGTTTGACTGGCAAGTTGTGTAGTTTGGGTCCTGCCCATTGACCAAATACCAAAATGCACTTGCATTTGCAGAAATTAGGGTTCCAAGCATCTTTTCAGAATCATTCTGAAGCATTACAGATTTTATAAACTTACAATAATTCTTGTAAGATTGCTTAACCTTCCCTATAAGCTTTCTTCATACTGCCTCATCTTGGTTAGTACACTGAATCTGCTTTATTGTTCTTAACATCTTTTTTGCAGTTGCTACATCGGAATTATAACAACGGGCATACCTAATTCAGCAAAAACCCTTTGTTCTCATTCCCTAAGCCATTTTATCAGTCATTTGACCCACAAACGACTGGAACTCAACTGCATTCAAATTTTGGAGCTTCCAATCATAGGTTGAACAACTCAATGCGTGGTGTATTTCAGAATTCAGGGCACAAATCCTAGGGTCAGTCCACCTAACAGCGTTCCGCCCTACCTTGGCCACTAAATTTACTTTTTGCCCACGTTTTCTAATGTTAAGAACCCAATTAAATTGTGCCGTGAGAACGCAATGGTCGCTCCAATCATTTTTAAGTATTTCAAATGACAGGCATGAGTTCATAAGGGAGGAATCTACAAAAATATAGTCAATCAGAGAGGAACTATCCCCTCTGTGCCAAGTATGCCCTTTACTAGAATTCCCTGATTCAGTACTATTCCCAACCAATGGAAAGAGACCCCTCCCTCCCAGATTCATTAGCCATTTCTGACCAGCCGCTTCCTTAGCTGAAACACCCCCACCAGTCAATTCCAATTCCCCCAATCTGTGAGAATATCCACAATTTGCATTTAGATCTCCCATCACTATGACCCTGCCATCTGGGTGGTTTTCCATCCACTCGTCCAGCACCCGACACAGGCCATCTATGAATGGGCCACCTGGTTCAATACCTTTGTGCCAGCAGATATTGAGTAACAGTAAATTAAGCGAACCGTCTATTGACCTACAGTCAACCCCCAATACACCAAAGGGCAAATTTACAATTGCCGCCCCACTGAGGCCGAGGGAAATATCTACAGCAGTCAAAAGGCCCCCCGATGGTCTCCCTCCCGTCCCATCTCTAGCCAATTGGATAAAAACACTATATCCGTCCAGAGTAGGTGCTAAGGTGAGCCATGTCTCTTGCAGACAAATATAGTTCGCCTTTCTCAGGATTTTCATGCATACAGGATTGGTAAATAGGTGGATATTGCCTCGAGTATTCCAAGATTTAACACAAAGTTATGCTCTTCCAATTATCTCTCCCAGGCGGAGTCTGTTCATGGGACCAATTTTAGCCATAGAGAGGAGATAATGGATGCCTAATCCATATCATTTGACACCCCCCCCTGGGCCAACCTATCAGTAATGGCAGCAGCCTTGGGAAAACTAGCAGTAGCTTGACTCATCCCATTCTTATCAATTTCCTTCTTTGATTCCTGAATCAGAGAGATTTCAAAACCCATCCCCGCTAGTTCTTCTTTTTGGGTAAAAATGTGTTCTCTTACTAGCGGAGAGGATAGAGACATGATACTTGTACTCAAATCTTCTCTGACTGCGAAGGAAATGCTCCCAATATCTGCCGATGACGCCAAAGCAAATCTTGGAATAGATGCAAAAATGGTTAAAATATTTGGCCGATTCACACAAAACTGGTAGTCCAAACCTAGAGTACAGTGAATCTCAACTTGATGAGTTGCATGGCCCACACCCTTCACCCTCTGTTATGTGCCTATTTTCCCTTTGAGTACATCAGAGTAAGAATGTTTTATTGGAGGAGCGCCCTCTGGGCCGTAACACAGCTCTGCATTCCCTACAGGAGCACCAGTGGGCCCTCGAACATTAGTACTTGAGGGGTAGTGAAAGCGCTGCAACAAATTCTTCATACTGGCTGGGCTGACACACTCGGGTAGTTAGATTCCGGATGGAGGTCAGCCACCTCTTTGAGGAATATTGATTACCCCATTCCACATGCTGCCTCCACCCTATCTATAGGGAAGGTAGGATTAGGACATGGGAGGGGCAAGTTTGTACTAGGAGTATCCCCTGTATCCAACGTGGGTCTGGCAAGATCGTTTGTGACACCCTGGCACCGGGACCTCAGTTGCGACTACAGGGGCCTTTACTGTCGAACTTGCATGTACCGTTTTCTCATCCACTTTGTTCCCCAACATAAAAGAGGTAGTTGCCCCCACTGATGGACCCCAGATAGACGAAATTTTACTAGAAAATTGATTTAATCTACAGGACCTCCTCCCTGCTCACCCCAAGACCCAGTTAAATATGGGAATGGGGTTATGGGAGAATCATTCAGTCTCCCGCCCCGATTCATAATGGTAGCTCCCCCTACATATGTATTGTCTGTAGACTTTACCAGTGCCTCTGTGAAAGGATTCCGAAGGGCCATGACCCCGCCCCACATATCTGGGAAATAATCTCAGATATGTTCTGAGCTACCAACACTGGTTCCAGTAATGGAAGTACCTGTTCCGGAACTGGGGATATTCTAACCTGAAACAGAGTCTGGTGGAAATGTCTTTAAGATAATCTATTTTATTTGGTCCCCGCCCTCCGTTTAAAAGCTTTACCTTAGGGACCCTTCACCTTCCAGGGGTATATTAGCCACTGCCTCTACTGGGAATTTATCATTAGTAATATCAATTATGTCCACCACAGTCCCAGCAGTTCCCTGTCCTGGCAAATTATTTAACGGGCCCCCCCCACTAGATGGTCACCTCGCTCCCGAGTGGGTTGACTGATCGTTTAAACCCTGATCATCAGAGATTTCAATCACAGGCCCCAAGTCATTATCAGAATTTGCTTTATACTGTGGTGCAGATCTAATTTGATCATCATCTCTCATTGGCACGTTAGCAAACCGAATCCCAAACTCTAATTCCTCAGGTTTCGAAGTAACATTAGTCAATATAGTGCTGGTGGATTTCAATTCAGCCCATGTGTTGTCATATAGGGCAACAAAGGAACTTAACACCATATTCAGAGCTGATACAGTAGGGCGAGATAGGCGAATATGTTCATCCACCTCCTTCAATGTATGATGAACTCCCAGGTCCTCCCTCTTTGGTGAAGGAATTTGACAGTCTTCTTGGTTGTGACAGATGATTCCTCGTTTATGACATCCACCAAGGGAGTTGGTGAGTCAAAAGTATCAGCATTAAGAGGCCTCTGAGACTGTGGATTAGAATGTTCCATACTCAGGGCCTCTAGTTCGTCTTCTGCTCGATCAGCCAATTCAATGATGCGGATGTCTGTCAGATCTCTAAGACCCCCAAAATTGGGCTGCGTAGCCATCACTGAATGGTCCAACATGGCTGTTCCTTTTAAGACTGGCAAGGATTTATTCTCAGTGCTTGTGGTAACTGTTTTAAGGAAATAGTGGTCCATATCTCTTTGACCTGAAATGGGCTTTAAGAGCTGCATTGCATGAGATGCCTGAGGGGCTGAAACATTTGACATTACTACTTTACACCCCTTCTGATACCCTTGGGGTGTAACAGTTGAAACAGGAAGACTATCCAACATTAACTCTGCGGCCTTTGTTCTGTTGCCGATCCCTTTTCGGATAGGCCCTTTTGTTTCAAGTACAGAGGCTGGTTTACTAGGCATATGGGCTGTTTTCTGGTCTTCACATGCCTGAACCTCATCATCAGTAGTAAACGTTATCCCTGTTTCTGGTGGTAATGGGATATTTGCCTTAGTATGAATACTTTGCCTATTCTTTGCAGGTATTAAAACATCCCCCAGCTGGGTACCACTAACTCCACAGGGTAACATCATATCTTGTAGAGGTGTACGTAAGCCAACTCCACTTCGTAGTCCTGGGATCGATCAACAAGGAAATTGTTGGACAGATATCAGGTCAAAGGGTAAAGACAGCAGCCTCCCCCCGCATTCCCTGATACAAAAAATGAATCAGAATGAAAAAACAATAAAAATAACCTCAGCCAAAGTTGTAGATGCTAAACACATAAAACACTTTGTGTGTTTCCCTATTATGTGCGCTATTTAAAACAACATAGTTACGAATAAAAAAGGACAATGGGATCAAATAGGACTTGCCTCAACAGTCTCCCACTGAAGTACTCTTGCAAATCCAAGTGACCTGCTCCTCACACAGAGCACAGCAAACAGCCAAACAGCACCAGCCCTTCTGCCACCAGGGTCTACGCCGCGAGGGTGGCGCTGGCTGCAATTTGAAGGTTCCAGTGAAGTCACGTGATCCTGTCACGTGAGTGTAGCTCCGCCTCCCTACCAGCAAGAGCCGACTGCTCGCAGTGCTGTGGAGGGGCCAAGGAGCTTCCTTTAGGCGCAGCAAAAGTATTTAAAAGTACACCAGGAGCAAGTCCGTACAAGGCTACTTCAAACAAGGGTAACAACGGCTCACATCTTACTTACTTCTACGCTCTTGCGGATTTTGAGGCACAGTAGCTGCATGGAAAATAAACATTTCCGCCATGCATTCCTCCCCTACCTTGAAATGCCTCGAGTTTTACGACAGAATGATATTTTTAAGGCATGGGATCCGCCTGTCTTTAGCAGTTGCTAGAAGCAGTCGGATTCCCAGGGGATTTATTCTAAATGCTTCCTGCCACCCGTAAATACAGGCAGCCAGCCTTTACACTTTTTGCAACACAGTGTAAAAGTGACTGCCTGTTTCTACACTCCTCTTTGCAAATGGGGAAAATTGCATGGAGGCGCAACATGCACTTGCTAACATTGAGGGCCCCCCATGCAATTACCACAACATATAAAATGACCCTCTTTGTCTTGCAAATGGGCATCCAGTATATAACCAAGGAATGTGAAGGAATGTGCTGGAGATAGGCAATCCAATTTCCCCAAGCTATTCCATTCTGTGAAATCTGATAAGAGATTGGGCAGTGCCCCGTGAAATTAGAGGCACACAAAGCATTTGTAAACTGGAGTGACCACATGATGCACTAGGACCCTACATCTATTGCCAGGCATGCATTGAGGGATCTCAATTAACACTGATTATGGTCAGACACATCAAACAGTGAAAGCTCTATCTTCAGAAGTCATTCCAGTCATAAGCCTCTTGAATTTATCCCAGACTCCACCCTACATTGGCTGTATTTGCATTCAATTAAGCATTGTAACTCTAATTTCTCCAGTGTATCATCTGATATTTAAAACAATGTGCACAGCAATACATGGGAAGCAAGGTGGGAGAGGTTGGGCAGGACATTGCATGTGTACTGGTTTGGAGGCATGAGACTCTTGCAAATATAACTTTAGAGGATATCTAGAATCTATATTTCGCACAGCATGTTCATGTATATGCAGTTTCAACATAGCTTAGTGAAACCTACGCAAGCCAATCCACACTTGCATGTAAACGTCTTGTCAAACAACAATTTATCATAGGCCTGATAGTGTATCATTTGGGTTTTTATAACGAAAGCATAATTTGCAGTGATCCGATCAAACGTGAACACCCAGCACATGTGTGAAAACCCACAGCCTTATTAGACATAGTGAACCCGGATTCCTCACTGGGTTTAGCAGGCATCATTAAGCATGTTGAAAATCAACCCAGGAAAGACAGAAATCATGATCGTATCCAAAGACCAAGAGAACAAAACCACCATCCGTGGCCCACGGAAATGGGAAACGCACCAACACCATCGAAGGTAGTAAAGCATCTGGGAGTCCTAACGGACAACACCCTAACCTTAGAACCACAAATAAATGCAACAGTGAAGAAATGCTTTTTCCTCCTCCACACGGCAAGAAGAATTCTACCTTTCCTCTCCTTCACGCACAAAACACTCACTATTGTCGCCCTAATCACGTCAAGAATCGACTATGCAAACAGCCTCTACCTTGGAATACCAGAATACCTCCTGAAGAAACTACAACGGATCCAAAATGGAGCAGCAAAACTTCTCCTCAAACTATCCAGAAGAGACCACATCACTCCAGCCATAAAAACACTACACTGGCTCCCAGTAAAACATTGCATCACCTTCAAAACAATGTGCATAACGCACAGGGCAATCAGTGGACAAAGAGCAGAATTCCTACAAAAGAAAATAACAGTCTACAAACAAACGAGACCCCTCCGATCAAGCAACGAAATCCGCCTGGAACTCAAACCATACCTTAAAAAAAAACTTGGAGGCCCCTCCTTCTACTACTTAGCCGCAAAAACTTGGAACAACATCCCAAAAGAAATAAGAAACACTGAAGAACACCTAAAATTCAGGAAATCACTAAAAACCTGGCTCTTCAACACCACAGACTCAAACTGAAAACCGAAACAGAAAAAAGGATGACTAAACTGGAAAGGACACGGACAGCCCAGAACTGACAGGGAAGCTCCCTCGGCACCTGGACGGGTGACACCAGATAGACTGAAACACAGGCGACACGCACAGAGACCGAGTCAACTACCCCAGCCAATCCCCACCCAACATCTTCACCCGCCCCTTAGTTACCACGAGGTACCACAGTGTTGTGGAATTGTCGAGATATTGGCACTCACCACACTACCTGAGATGTTGACATTGGCAGGTGCACCGGCCACAGGAGTATAAAGGGAGGACAGGGTGGGCTATGAGAGAGCAAGATAGAGGTGGGGGCCAGAAGAGTAAGGAACCTTGTATGCCAGACGGACCCAGATCAGGACAGAGGCGCATCAGGGGAGACTACGCAAGCCCAGTGCCTCAATTCAGGATAGAGATGCCAACTAACCAACTCCACTAACAATTTCCCCTTCTGCATACACCTCTCAAACTGCAAACCAAACACAACCAAAACCTACAGCACAACAAACCGCACAAACCTCACTACATTGCAACAACAAAACAAAAAACACACAGACTCGCACAACAGTACACGACGACTACCGACCACAAACACCCCAGGCCCAGCCAACGGACCCACCGGGCTGAGGCTGCCAACAGCACATCACTACTCTCTTGCACTTTTCCAGCTTCCTCCCACTAACTCAACCTCCCCTCATCTTTCAGAGCCGCCAGAGCGCCAGGGGACCACTCCGGTGGTGATAATGCACAGTACAAATATCCAAATGATACCAATGCTGGAGAACAGAAGTTACAGGTAAGAAACGTTCTGCTTCTCCAGCATTAGATCCTTCAGAGATCCACATGCTGTGAATAGGTTATGTAGTAGTACATGGACAATGGCGGTGCATACAGGTAAAAAACCCACCAAATTACCTTACAGCAAACCCATAGGACCATACCTTATTGGAATAGGCGCCGTAGGACTGCTCTACCTGTATGCACTTCCTCAGCATGCTGCTTCTCCAGGCAGCAGTGCTTTGTAAAAGTATGAGGCACTGACCAGGTAGCCGCTTGACAGATGTCTGTGATTGAGACCCCTGACCACTATGTGCTGATGCCGACATACTCATTGAATGTGCATGCGGAGGAGCCTGGAGGGGCTTGCCTGCAGACCTGTGACAGAAAACAATGGCCAACGATATCCACCTTGCTATGCTTTTCTTGGAAAGAGCATTGCCATTATTCAGCGGGCCATATGCTATGAAGATCTGCATTGACTTCCTGAAGGAATGCATCCTGTCAATGTAGTATTTTAACGCTCGCTTGAGGTCGAGCAAGTGTAACGCCACATCTGCTGGTGACAACGGCTTGCTAAAGAATGCTGGCAAGGCTATCATGGAGTTTGTGTGAAAGTCTGTGTGGACTTTGTGAACGAATCATGGGTTCGTCATGAGGAGTACCCTGTCCTTTTGGAAATGTAGATAGGGTTGGTTACTTGCGAGGGCTTGCAGCTCCAACACCATCCTGGCCGATGTAATAACCACTAGGAAGGCCACTTTCCATGACAGACATCTTAGTGGTGTAGAGCCCATAGGCTCAAATGATTTCCTCATAAGTTGTGAGAGTACGGTATGAAGACTCCATGCCAGCAATATTCATTTTACTCGTGGGAAACCTCTGAAAAGGCCTTTGAGGAAATGCTTTGAGTATGCGTCCGTAGAGGGGAATGCCTTTCTCCAGTCTCGTATACCCAGAGATCGCCGCCAAATGCACCTTAATAGAATTGTGGCCGAGGCCCTGTTTGGCCAGGCCCAGCATGTATGGCAGTATATCTTCTGGCGTTACCTGAAATGTGTTAAGCCTTTCCTGATGTTCCCCGCATTGGGTTTCACACCACTTGCAAAATGGTTTCCACTTTTCCGCCGCTAGAATGTCGCTACACTCCTGTGATATGGTTTATGGTCATTGTATCAAATTCTTTGCATCGATATGCATTTGCATCGAATTTCTTCCATCTAAAAAATTGCATCAAATGCATTTTATTTTATTTTGGGGGTTAGGGGGTCCCCCAACCTAAACCTCTGTTTTTTACCCTTTAAAATGCACCTGAACAAAAATGAACCCTTTACCCCCACAAATATGCATTTGATGGACATTTTTTAGATGGAAAACATTTGTTGGAATGGCATTCCATTGAATGACATTCGATGCAATGACCAGATACTCTGTGATATGTTTAGGCGTCCGAACTCTGAAGTCAGGAGCCAAGACCATCAGGCTGAGTGATTGTAGGTCGTGGTGTAGAATTTTCTCCTGGTCTTGGGTTATGAGGTCTGGCCAATTGCTGAGTCGGATGGGTCTCCCTCTGGATAGCTGGACCACGTCAGAGTATCAGGTGTGGCGGAGCCAGTCTGGTGCAATGAGGATCACCTTGCAGGAGTGCCACTTGATCGTCTGTATTGTTCGCTTAGGATCGGGAACGGCAGGAACACATAGGTGAAGAGGCCTTCCCATGAAAAAGCAAACACGTTTCCCAGTGAGCCATTTTGGGGTGTCCTGCTGGCGTACCTAGCAAACATTTTGTTGTGGATCGTGCCAAACAGGTCCAATGTCGGCTTCCCACAGCGCTGGAATACCGACTGCATTGTCGAGGAGTCGCGCTCCCATTCGTGGTTTTGAGATATTTGCATGCGGAGGCTGTCCGCCGTCTGATTCTGTGTCCCTTGAAGATGGAATGCCTGAATGCTGATTCGGTGGGTAATGGCCCAGCGCCAGGTCAGCTTCCTTGGACAATGTCCTGAATCTCATTCCCCCTTGCTTTCGCAGATAATACATTGTGGTGGCGTTGTCTGGGAGGACTTGGACTGTCCGGTTCTTCAGTATTGGGAAGAATGATTTGAGCACCCACCAAACTGGTTCGAGTACATTTATATGTAGGGATGTCTCCCGGGATGTCTCCCGGGATGTCCATAGCCCACTGAAATGCAGCTGATCCAAGTGAGCACCCCACCCCAGGAGGGAGGTGTCCGTTATTAGCATTTTGTCAGGTGTTGAATTCTGGAACGGTTTTCCCCTGCGGACATTGGTCTTGTTTGTCCACCATTGAAGTTGCAAGCACAGTTTGGGACTGTTGGCGCACGTTGTCCCCCCATGATCTGATCACCTGGGACTAGTTCGCTGCCAGGAACTCTTGTAGGGGTCCCATCTGGAGTCTGCAGTGCGGGACTAGTGGTATGCAAGACGCCATCGTCCCAAGCAGTTGCATGCATTGGCCCACTGTTCATCACGTGTTTGGTGTGAATGTCTTCTGCAGGGTTGCAAGGGTGTTTACTCTGTCACAGGAGGGACGCACCTTGGGGTCCTGAGTGGAGAATTCCACCGCAATTAATATAAGCTTCATGAATGGCCGTAAGAAGGATTTTCTGTAATTGAAGGCGAAGCCTAATGTTTGTAATAGATGCAGTCGCTGCCATAGAAGACTGTGCTCCTTCCTGGATGGTGCGCGCAATAGCCAGTCATTAACTAGGGATAGACGTGGCAAACCTGTTTGCAGAGACTGGGCACCACTGATGTGAGGCACTTTGTAAAGGTGCGCAGTCCTGACTTCAGGCCGAATGGAAAGACCTTGAATTGGTAGCTGGACTTTCCGACCACGAACCAGAGATGGGTTCAGTGCCCTGGATGGATGGGTATGTGAAAGTATGCATCCTGGAGATCCAGGGAGACGAGGTAGTCGTGGTGGTGAACTTCTGGAGCTTTATATATTTGTTTAACCTCTGCAAGTCCAGAATTGGCCTCCATTTTCCATCCGGTTTGCGGACAACGAAATACCAGGAGTATACTCCCCTTCCTGTTTGGTCCCTGGGAACTTTTTTCAATGTCCCTTTTTTACAGCATGAGCTGCACTTCCTGAAGGAGCATGGTCTTGTGCACCTGCGGTTGGTGGTTTGGAGATATGGGGGGCGCGTTTGTTTGAATTTCAATAGATGCCTGTACAATACTACATCCAGCACCTATTTGTCCTTTGTTATTCCTCTTCAGTTTCGGGCAAACCTGGAGATCCTCCCTTCAAGAGCACCGTGGGATGGAATATCACTGTTGGGTTTTGCCCTGCCGTCGGCAGTGATTTTGCCTATAGTTCTTTGATTTTTGGTACCCCGGTACACTCTCTTGTACCTCTGGGAGTAATATGTCAGCCCCTAGAGTACTGTCATCCTTTGTTGGACGAGGACGTGGATGTTCTGCTCGCAGCTCCCCTTGTCTGACGAAAGAGCCGACAGTTCTATAGAGATGTTAAGGACTTGACTGTGTCGGTGTCTGTTGTAATTGCTTTAGGAGCTTTGTCGATCCGGGTTCCGAACAGCTCATCACCCTCGAAGGGCATATCCACTACTTTATGGTGGACATCCAGTTGGAAGTCTGTACATTGGAGTCAAGCCTGTCTCCTCAGGACCACCCCATTGGCCACCTGCTTAAGACCTGTTTCCACTAGGTCGATCGCCATGTGGATCCCCCCCAGGTTGGAGGACTCCTCCCCATCCCTTAGAATCCCCTTTGCTTCTTTACGCTTCTCCTCCGGGTGATGCTCCAGAATTGGAGCAAGCTTATGCCACATCTCCCCATTATCTGGCGATGATGGCCAGGGAGCTGGCAGCTTTCAACGTTGTGTTCCCAATTGCTAAGACCTTTTTTCCCAAAGGCGTCCTGTTTCCGTGCCTCATTGTCTGTGATATTGCTCACTTTTGTTTCTTGGATTTTGCTTTCCGGCTTGCCGCCACAGAGCCTACTGACTCGGGAGATGGCAGTGAGACATTTCGGTGCATTTTCCACGGGGTTGTACTTTTTAATCGAGGCAGCCTTTCACCGGTGGGATTGTGAATGGTCGTTTCATTGTTTTAAGTCCCTCTTGCCAGATGTGGTCGAGAATGGGTATTGAGACAACTGTCTTTCTCCTCTTACCCATATGGTCAAATAAAAAGGCCAAACTCTTAGCACGTCTTCATGACTGTAGAATGGAACCCTGTGAGGTCATCCAGGGGTGACGGTTTTGCTGACTTCTCGTCCTTGGGAAATTCCTACGGGAAATCTGTGTTCCAATCGTCGTCCTGCCGCGGGGAGTCGGATGAAGAAGATGTGGTGTTGCAGGGTTTGTCCGCATCCATATTTGTCAGTTCCCCTTCTTCCAGCACTGACCGCACTGGTGGTGAGATGGTGCGGCTCCTTTTGCGTGAGGGAGAGATCAGCGCCGGTGATGTACTCCTGCCCCTGTGTATCGGTTGAAGAGCGGGGGACGCTGGAGGGGACAGAGAAAACAACCTAGTTTGCGAGTGGCCTCAGGAGGACCTTGCTGATATTCCCTGCAACGTAGATCTGGGTCTGGGAGGAGAGTGTTGTGGCACCACTGGTTGTATTGACGGTTGTAAGGCCGGCATCACTGGACTCATTAGAGCTGCATCAAGCTGAGTGATTACTGTTAGGCAGAATCCTTTGCAGTTCCCTTAGGGAGCACTACAGAAGATTAGGACTACAGGTGAGAGCAATAAATCCCCTTTGGTATCAGTCTGTACCACAAAGATTTAGTTGGTAGCTGTGGCTGAGCAGTCAGACCTATCTCAAGAGGGAGATGAGCAGTATTCAAGGTTTACACAATAGGCCTACAGTACTATGGCACAAGGAAACACTGACCAAAGCTTTGTATTAAAAAGTAGATATATATTTATTTTATACACTTCTAGTAAAACACATTTATCACTTTCATCAAGCAAGTTAAAATAAGTCAAAGAAAAATAGACATACTCCCTAGTTAAATTGTAGACCAAGTGAACCAGAGTGAAAACTGAGCAAAACGGCACAGTGAAAACCACACACCAGGGGTACTCTAGCAATTTCTCACAAGGGAGGGAAAGCACAAGTTATTCAGAAATATCTTCTTACACACCCTAGCAACACTTTCTTGGCTAACTTGTCTATTCAATATTTATTTTATTTAATTATTATTACATTTGTATTGCGGACCTAACCCTTGGGCATCTGGGCGCATAAGCTTAAGAATATGGTTACAGAAAAAAGCAGGCGTAAGAGTTACAGGTTAAGTAGGCAAACGATCATGGTTACAAGTTCAGCCAGCTTAAGAATTTGATTAGATGTACAAAACAGGTTTAAGAGATTGGTTACAGCTTGTGCAAGGCACAGGTAATGCATACTTAGGTATTTGGTTTCAGGGGATTCTAGGCAAAGCCTTAGTTTTTTTTTAAAAAAAAACAATTTTATTGATTTTATTCAAATAACAACAACTCAAACCAAACTTACAGTGAATGCATAATGTCAATCACAAATAAACTTACATTGCTATCGTCAAACCCACTGTATCTCCCCCTCTCTCCCTCCCTCCCCCATCCCCGGCCTACTCCCCCTCGTTTTCAGTCTCTCCTTCTTACAGTAGGGATTCCTCTTCGACAGAACTCAGTGGGTCATATGAAGTCCCAAATAATTCAGCAATCAATTGCCTCCAACCCGATAGGGTTCCGGCTTCTTCCTCTATCTCCCCTTTACACGCTTCCTGCCATACCACAGTTTCTGCCTCCGCCCACTTTTGCAGATCCTTCCACCATGTTTCCATTTTCGGTCTATGACATGCCTTCCAACCCATCGCAATCCTTCTCTTTACTAGGACATAAGCTAGATCTTTCAGTTTGCTTACATGCTTAAGCTTACGTGGTCTGGGAAAACCTATCAAACAAGCCCATGCAGTATCCACCTTCATATGGATCCCTTTGCCTTCCATTTTCTGCGCTATTTCCCCCAGTATCTCTCTATCAATAGGCACGCCCAAAACATGCACCATTCCCGCATTTTCTTCATTACATTTAGGGCACACCTGACGTCCGCCGTTCTTAAATTTAGCTATCTTTTGAAGCATCAGGTGTGCCCTGTGAGTTATATACAATTGTATCTGCTGTAACCTCGCATTTCTCGATACCTTTTTAGGATATCCTTGTGCTCTCTCCCACAACCCATCACTCATCGGGGCCCCTACTTCTTCTTCCCAGTCCAGTCTAAGTTGCACCACCTCCTTGCCCAGTTGGGACATTATCATCTCATATAATCTAGATGTTTCGTGTCCCCCTTCTGCTATGTCATATATCGTATCTATAATGTCGTCCGGTTCCTCCGCCAATACCACTTCCGACCAGGTGTCTTTAATTCGTTGCACCACCAATATCTTCCCCTCCTGCCACACATCCCACATCGTTGCTATCACCACCGGTTACCAGTGCCTTCTAATCATTAACCTTAGCTGCTTTTCTCTTCCCACCACAGTGACCAGTGGGATCTGTGGGGAGCACAGGGATGGCTTTTCCATTAACTGGCAAGCTCTTCGCCACATCCCCTAACCAAGGCTCATCATCCACGGGCGGCCTTGCAACTCCGATTTGGGAAGCCATATCATCTCTTGCAGAAAGGATGGGGTGCAGGTCCCTCTGAAACGGCCTGTGTTCTAAGGTAGGCTCATCTGAGAGCCATCTAGCTACGTATTGTAGTTGGCTCGCTACATAATAAACTTCCCAGTTTGGTAATTTAATGCCTCCTCTCGCGTATGGATTTTGTAATTTCCACAGGGCTCCCCTGTTCCTCATCCCGTGCCATAAGAATTCCCTGCATATGCCACTCAGCCTAACAAAGAATTTCCTGGGTATTGAGTATGGGATGTTCGCAAAGCAGTGCAACAATCTGGGCAGCACCACCATCTTGAGCATCACCCCTCGTCCCATCATTGCCAAGGGGAGCTTCGCCCAAAACTTCATGTTACTCTACAATTTCTTAACTGTTCTCTCCGTGTTATGTTTATGTTCAGCTTCTACCGTATGATATATATCTACCCCAAGATATCTGAATGCGTCAACCTCCCACGGTATCTGTAGAATCGGCAAATGCTCTAGCGGGAGCCCTCTATACCTGCCCAGCGGGTACATGCAGGACTTACTTGGGTTCACAGCTATGCCTGATAATTCTGCAAATCTCTTCATCACTTCTAATATATATTGGAGGTTCTCTTCTGGGTAGCGCAAATACAGTAAAATATCATCTGCGTGGTGTCTCCCCAACGACAATACCCATCGCATCATATTGCTGCCTTAAATAAATCGCCTGGGGTTCTAAGACTAAGATATACAGCATGGGGGACCATGGGCAGCCTTGCCTGGTACCTCTACTGAGTTGCCATCTTTCAGAAACTACAGCTCCTGTCTTCACTCTAGCAAGTGGTGCACTATATAGCAGTTTGACCCATTGGAGATATCCTGGTCCCATACCATAATTGGCTAGGGCCGCAGTTAACCAGGGCCATTTGACCGAATCAAATGCCTTGATCGCATCTAATGATACTATCGCCATCTCGCTTGCGTCTCCGTTGGTATGTTCAATAACTCGGTGGAGTCGCCTCAGATTATTTGAGATGTTTCTATTCGGGACATATCCTGTTTGATCTGGCTGTATTAACTTATTAATGACCTTTAGTCTATTCGCCAAGACCGCTGTCAGAATTTTGCTGTCCTGATTTAACATCGACAAGGGCCTGTAAGACCCACAGTCGCTACCAGGTTTATTGGGGTTGGGAAGTGGTATAATGACCGCTTCACGTAAGGATTCCGGTAATTGCCCAGCTTCATTTGCTTCGTTAAGCATTTCAAGAAGCGGGGGGAGTACCTCTGTTTTATATGCTTTATAGAACTCGCTTGGGAGTCCATCAGTTCCCGGGGTTTTGCACGTGGGCAGTTGCCTCACTACCTCTTCTAATTCCTCTAGGGTGATTGGGGCATCTAGTTCCTCCGTCTCCTCTGCACTGATCTGGGGTAGTCCAATATCTTCCAATGTGTCTCTTATCTCTGCACTGCTGCTACCTGCTTCATCGCTATACAGGTGCCTATAATACTATGCAAATTCCTGATTAACCCCCTCTTGTGTGTCTGTTGTGCTCCCATCTTTTTTCACTATCGTTCTAATTGGGGGCCTAGGGGTCTCATTTTTATATAGCCATGCCAGGACTCTCCCTGGTTTGTCCCCTCCTGCGTGCTGTCTCTCTATATACTTTTTATAGTTGAGATTGCATAATCTATCCCAGTATACAGCACATTCCTGTTGCAGGCCAAGGACTATCTCTGTGTCTTCCTTGGTATTACTAGCCCTTTCCGACGCCCTTTCTAGCTTCTTTTCAGCTTCCTGCAGATCATTTAGGTTCCCCTTCTGCAGTCCCCTAGACTTGGCTATGGCAATCCCCCTCACCACCACCTTGAAGGCTTCCCAGAGTGTGCCTGCTGTCTTAACACTGCCAGTGTTTATCTCAAAGTAACTTATTATTTCCTCTCGCATATCTTCCCTGAATACGTTGTCTTTCAGCGCCTCAGCAGGTATCCTTCCTCTCGGGGGTCGGTATTGCCACACTAACATCAGTGGCGAGTGGTCCGAGAGGACCCTCGCTTTATATTCCGCATGCGTTATTTCAGTCATTAGTTAATGTGTGACAAACACGTAGTCTAGTCTAGTGTATAGGCACTGAGGGGGCGCATAGTGTGAGTACTGTCTATCCTGTGAATGGCGTGACCTCCACGCATCATCTAGCCCAAAGTATGCCAATAATGACTGCAATATCTTAGCAGCCGGAGTGGGTCTGTCTACCTTAGTGTCGGATCTATCTATTTTGGGGTTTAACACACAATTGAAATCACCCCCCATATCACAGCCTCCCCCACACTACCACTAAGTTTACCATACAGGGTTCTAAAATACGCTGCCGTGTCCTGATTCGGGGCATAAATATTTACAATACATATCTCTTTATTTTCCACCAGCCCTTTCATGACCACCATCCTGCCATCCGACTCTGCTGCCGAATACAACAGTTGGAACGGGACACGTGGGGCCACCCATGTAATTACCCCTCTTGCATAGGCTGAGTATGCTGCCCCTACTACCGTCCCTTTCCACTTCTTCCGTAGCACTTCCAGTTTTTCCTGCGATAAGTGAGTTTCTTGTAACAAGGCTATGTCCACTTTCTGCCTTCACAGGTACATCATAACCTTGTTTCTTTTCAGATAGCTGTTGAGCCCCCTAACATTCCAAGTAACTATCTTAAGGTCTCCCATGGTTCATATCGTTTTTCCCGGGGTGTAGGCTCGCACCCCAATTTACCACCCTCCCCAACTACAACAAACCACTGCACACCCCCCCCCCCTGAGCCTCGACCCCAACCCCAACCCCAACAAATGCCCAGCTCCATCCCTGGATCTCAGGCCCTCCTGTGTTTAGTTCTGCTCTAGGAAGCCAGGCCCAGAACCCAGCAGGGTGTCACCGGACAACCAGTGACCTAACTAAGCTTCTAGTTATGGGGATGTAAGGTCATGCTCCGTATAACTCCTATACTAATTTCAAGGTTTCCAGTGCCACCGGATCATACTTATGACTGTGGCTCCAAGCCTACTTCCCCACCAGTTATATGCAGTGTTATATTCAAGTCCCATTGTCATAAGCTGCAGCACATAGGGCGCTCCAGATGCATATTACTTATCTCTGCCTCCATCTTCCTGGACATCCGGTTCCTGGGGGCAGTTCTGCACGTCCAACCATCCCATGGCATCCTCTGGGGTGTCGAACAACCAAGTTCTGCTCTTGTGGAATACCTTTAGTTTCACTGGGTAGAGCAACATGTACTTATGGCCTGCTTCCCTCAGTCTCCTTTCACAGATCCAAAGTTCATGCGGCTGCGCTGTACCTGCAGGGTGTAATCCGGATATGCCGTTATGTTCCCTGCCCCACTTTGAATCATGCCACCCTTCCGAAAGTCTTTCGAGGATCTTTTCTCGGTCCCGGTAGTTTAGGATCTTAACGATCACTGGTCTGGGGGGGGTTTCCTGGTGGCGGCTTCCTCGTCAGAGCCCTGTGCGCTCTCTCTACCGCAAACCCCTTGGACAGGGCTCCCCCAGTTATCTCCTGCAGTAGCATGGACTCGATGCATTCCGTGGGGTTCGTTCCCTCAGCCCCTTCTTGCAATCCGACAATGCAAATGTTGTTTCTCCGAGCGCGTCCCTCCGCTTCCTCTGCCCAGTTTTCCAGGTTGCCCACACGTCACACTAGGGCGTGAAGTTCCGATTTATGGGCCGCACAGGCCGCCGTGTTCGGGCCTACCTCTTTTTCCAGGTTCCCCGTGCGCTCCGCCAGTGACCTTACGTCTTGCCAGAGAAGGTTTACGTCCTCTTGCACTTCTCCGACTTTCAGCTCTAGTGCAGCTTTCAGTTCACCCATTGCCAGGCCCAGTTTAGTCTCCCAGGCCACTTTTAGGTCTGCTATCGCCGAAAGAATCTCCTCTTTGCCCATTGTATCTGGGCCCCCTTCGGGGGTCTTGTATTTCTTCCTAGCCCCTTCTGCGCCTGGTGGTGTTTTAGCAAAACCGTCCAGTGTGGGCTGTTTGCCTTTTTGTCTAAGGGGTTTGTTGGACATCTTAGTGCTCGGAGTGTATAAGCAAGTAGTGAAACTGTAATTACTGTGCGGGACAGATTAAGAAGGAAGGGAGCAATACACAGCACTTCCCCAGGGTTTCAGACACGCTGGTTGACATCCACTTAAGTTGTAGACAGTCTTCAGTTTAGTCGTAACTGATATCCAGTGGTACCAATGAGAAGCGTGCTCAACGCCCTCAAGAACAGTTCCCGAATGATGCAAAAAGTAGTGGAGCACGACCACTGCAGCAAACTCTAATCTCCGCCAGGGGTTATATCAGGGTTGTTTCCTTCCAGTGCAAAAAGGCTCCTAGCGCACGTAGTTCATGTTTACCAATGTTGGATTAAACCTGGCCACGTAGTGCTAGCACTCAGCTGTGCCTCTGCCGTATCGTTCCTTCCTGCTCTCGTCGCGAGAATCAGAGTGCCCGTGTTGCCTTTTATTTTGTGTCCCCATAGAAGCACCAGCCACACCAATGTCTGTGTCACTTGCCATGCACCGACCCGCTCCCCTTTTGTGTTGGCCACAATGTTGCTCCTGCTTGTGCGCACCACGGGCACTCCCGACTCCGTGCTGTAGCTGACTGGCAACCCTCACCTCAGCTAAGCATCTGGGGCGACTGCATACACGGGTGCTATTCACAGGAATCACTACACGGGTGCTATTCACAGGAATCACCACCTACTCCGTATCCATATAGCCGCGTCCCCCAGCCGTTCCATAGTTAATTGCCAGTCACATACTCAGCGTGCCCTCCATCCGCCCAGCGTTTCTGGTGCATTTCGCCACTCTGTCGGAGCGTGTTGTGGAGCACAGCGTGTCCACTCCCCAGCAGGTCTTGCCTCCCCAGCTCTGTCCGTCATTCGGGAGCCACGTTTCCAGTTCCTGTACACTCTTCTGCTCTCTGCTTCTCCCCGCTTCTCCGCTTAGGGCTCCAGAGAGCCAGTCTCACACACCCACGCCCGTGCATTTATGTTCCCCCCGGATATGCGGCGTCCCGGCTGGGGCTTTCCCAGTCTGCCGCCCGCCTGCAAGCTCTGTGCGTACTTCTCTCTTACTTGCTTGGGGGCCCGGGCACTCATTAGCTTCGGTCCAACGCCAGTCTCCTTCGCCTATGCTGGGCTGTCACCGACACAATGTATCTGCCGCGGCACGGTGTCAGAGCCCCTTCTTCCACCTCTGCCACCTATCATTGTCCCAGTGCCAACCAGTTGCTCATGCTTTCTCCAGCTGTGCCGTGTAGACTCCTTGCATTTGTGAATCTCGCATGGCCCTTTGTTCTATGCCGCCGGCCATTTTGGTTTTCTTTCTTCCGCTGGATACATTTGCTTCGTCCGCAATTTTGTATCTTCAGTTTCTTCAGCCTTTAGATTGTTCCTATGCGTGCACCTGTTATTCATGCCCCAGACATGCCGTTCTTAGGCATCAGCAATCCATTTTTGCACTGTTTTGTCCACGGATCGTTGAGGATCGGCAGGAGCTCCACAAGCGACGCGTCCTTTTACATGGCCTCGTAGCCACGCCCCTCCACCCTAGCAACACTTCCCATAATTTTGTGAACAAGTTTAGGCAAGGCAGTACTTTAGTATAAAGAATACTCAAATGAAAACCGAGCAAAATGGCACTTCACAAGTTTTAAAAAGGGGAAGAAAAAGGTGGTTATAAGAAGTAGGTGCATCGGGGGGGGGGGCGCTGTTGCGCACAACGAAAATGGCCGCCTGATTGTGAGCTCCCGCTCCGACTGAAAATCCTTGGTCCAGACATCCTGCTAGACTCCGCCTGGAGTGCTGCAATTCAAGGCACAGACCGCCTAAACACCCGGCTGTAACTTGAGGAAATCCTGGACAGCTGCATGGTTGCTGCCCGAAGTTGTGTCCGTCGGATCCTGGACCGGCCCGTGCCGTGGGCGCAATCCGCCTCAGGGCTCCACGGCGAAGTCACCAGCAGCCGCGGGTGCGGGAAGACGCGAGGCCGCGGTGGGCGTGGCTTATGCTGGTGTGGAGCGCCGAGCCTTCGCACACGGCAAAGGACTGTGCCGCAGTCCATAAGGGGGTGAGGCGGTGTCGGCGAACTGGGCGCCTGCCTGTGGCCCCCCGTGACCGAAACGGGGAGCGCACTGCACCGTTTGGAGCCCCGGAGTGTATGATCGGCTCGCGACTGTGGTGCGCGCGGGCCTGGGGAGACATACAAAGGCACAAGTAAGGAGCCGGTGGAGTGGCGGTTGGGGGGGAAGGAGCCCATCCACCTAGAAGCACAGGGTGGAGACCGCTTGACCCCCTGACCCCCTGCTGTTTGGCGGCTGGACGCGTGCGACCTGACTTCTACGGGGATCCGTAAACATCCGGAACTGTGTGTCCCGGGTTCCAGTGAACACCGGGCTGCGGGGTGTAGACTTTCCTGGGCTCGCTGGGACAAGCTAAATTGGGCCCTGCATGGAGCACCCGGACTGATAATCCAACACATTGCGCCCCTGGGCCTCACCCCGGAGTGGCAACATCTGCCCATATTCAGCTGCAAAGGCCAGGGGTGTGGGGGAACCCACCTGGAATCTACTGACTGCGGCTGACACAACCTCATTCCCTTTGTTACTCTTGCCATTGATATATTGGGGCTCTCGACCCGTCTGGCTTGCGGTGCACACATGCCCTCCAACTTGCAAGTGCCCTACTAGACAACTGGGGGCTAGGCAAACTTCGGATTTGGCCTGCGAAGAGCCAGAATTGGCCCTTCAACATAATCATTGCGACAACAACGCTAGATTGCTCCATACTGGTATCCTCTGTTAAATCTACATGGGAGAACACAGTCCACTGGCGGCCAACACCCCCTGATTCCCTGGATCCCCTCCCCCCTTTTTTTTTTCTAGATTCCCTCTGCCAAAGGCTGTTTATCCAAATAAAGTGTGTCAGGGGGAAGGAAGAGGGAAAGGGTAATGCCACAGAGCTGCGTAACATCCGAAAACACCATGAGCGAACCACAGAAATCGGGAAGAGGAAACAAGACCCCCTGCAACAAGAAAAAAGGTCCAATGGATGCCTACACAGGAGGCCAGACCCAGACCACAGCCGCAGAGGTACCCACCAACGCTAAGGAGGACCTAAGCACTGGGGGTGAGGAACAGGAAGACAGGCTAACAACAATAGTTCAAAACGGGTTCCGGGCAGTGATCATTAAGTTGGACGACATAGTGTCCACTATAGGCTCACTTAAGGCAAGGGTCGAAAAAGAGAGTGCACGTGTCACGGAAACAGAGAACAGAATAAGCACTAACAAAGATACTATAGCACACCACAGCCGAGGCATCAATCAACTTAAGGAGGCCATGTCAAAAATGCAAAACAAGTGCGAGGACCTGGAATCGTGATCGAGGCGTAACAACATCCGGGTGGTAGGAGTGACGGAATCATTCGGCAAAGGCCAGATGGAGAAGCAGTTGGAAGCACTGCTTAAAACCGTATTCGGCCCGGAGGCATTTTCAGAGCATTTCCTAGTAGAAAGGGCACATCGCACTTCGGCCCCTAAACCTGGTGCGCCGCCGCGCACGATACTTGCGAGGCTCCTTAACTACAGGGATAGAGATACGATCCTACGTTTGGCAAGGGAGGCTGGAACACTCCACTGTGAAGAGAGCCGTATCCATACGGATTTCTCTGCAGGGGTTCAGGCCAGCAGAAGATCCTATGCAAGGTTAAAAGACTCCTCAGAGACCGCCAAGTGTCATACGCCTTGATGTTTCCGGCTAAGATGAGAATACAGCACGCGGGAAGGGCGCACTTCTTCGAAACCCCGGCTGAGGCCACGCAGTACATTGAGACTTCTATACCTCTCCCTCCCAGAGGGGGCAGACCAGCACAAAACAACAGACCCAGGCCGGAAGACTAGGACACACGTAGTGTTTGCTTATTTGTAGGGCCGCTGTGCCGAATGGAATTCAGATTAGTTGAAAAAATTGGTCTGGGCGGCTCTGTCTAAGATTATCACTGGAGTGTTGGGGCCAAATCGGCGGTCATGTGGAGCGACTTGTCCACCCCTGGAATGCTCCATCAGTTAACTGGGACATGTTATCAAGTTGGGGGTGATGATGTGGGAGGGGGGCAGGGGAGAGGGGATGGGAGTGACGCTCCTGAAGGGAGATGTTCTGGTCACCAAGAGAAGAGTGACCTAGGTTATAGTTTAGTTATGGTTGACTGTTTGTTTTATGTTAAAAAAGTGGTCGCACTGGGGGTGGCGCTGTTCGGCTGGTACAGACGGCACGGCCTCAATGGTCACGGCTCCGGGATGATTTGCTTTATTACATAATATTGGTGATGGCATGTGAATAAAACTGCTTACATGGAATGTAAGGGGACTGAATAACCAGGTGAAAGTCAAGAAAATTTCCAATTATGTTACTAGACATGGCCCCCAAATATTGATGCTGCAAGAGACAAATACAACGGGAAGCAGTAATGTACGCAGAATGCCTAAATGGGGTACCCAGCGTTTCCATACAGACTATTCCACACAAGCCAGAGGGGTAATCACTCTTATCCATCCAAGCTTGGGGTTTGGGCTGGAAGGCCACAGGGCGGATCAGCAGGGTAGATATGTGGTCGTGTGGGGGCAGGCTCGCTGGACAACAACTGCTTCTGGTTAATACGTATGGGCCGAATAGAGACGACCCTGCATTTTATGTAAATGTATACCAAATGATTACTGCCTGTGGTTTGTCTAACGTGATATGGGGAGGTGACTTTAATGTGGCGCTGGACCCTGCGTTGGATAGGTCTTCCAGGGTCAATAGAACCCCTAGTAAAACAGCCTCCACCCTGAGTAGCATTCTTTCACAATTGTCAATGGTGGATGCCTGGCGTATGATACACCCGGGGATAGGAAATATACTTATTACTCCTCGGTTCACGACTCCGAGTCCATGATAGATTATTGGTTTGTTGCATCTGGTATGTCCTCTTCGCTGCAGAAATGTGAAATCTTGCCCCGCACGTTTTCCGACCACTCCCCAGTGACGGTAGAATTGAAGATTCAGAATTCCCCCTGTTCCACCAAAAGATGGAGAATGCCGAGTGGAATGTTGGGTGACTCTGGGGTGGTGGAAACACTACATGTTGAGATAACAGAATTTTTCATCAATAATGTGGGAACGGTAAGCAAATACTCTACTGTGTGGGAACCCTTTAAAGTATGGATCAGAGGAATACTATTGTCCAAGTCCGTTGGCATGCTAAAGAGCGTGCGCGCTGAACTAACGGATATTGAAAGTCAATTGGCTGTATTGGAGGGAAACTACACCCGAAAACAGAACAGGGAACTGTTGGTGGACATACACACACACTTGCAGGAATTTGATAAACTGGCTGCTTGAGAGGTGCACTATGTGGCGGCTACCATGCGCGCACGTAGATACGGAGAGGGGAACAAGGCTGGCAGGACACTGTCTAATCTTCTCAAGGGCGATAAACAACCTAACCAAATCACTAGTATACAAACAGAACAGGGGGAGGTGCTCTTAGGGGAAAATGTCACACCGCTGCCTACTAAGCCAAAGACACGCCCATCCGCTTCTACCTCTATCAGCGCTCCTCAACACACACGCTTAAATTCCTGCACAGCATTTCCCACTCACGTTTCACACAACAAGGCACGGCGTGGCATGTTTGGCAGAGCTGGCGTTTACCGCCCTTCACTGCGGTGGCAAACCAAGTGGAGGCTCCTTCAATCCAGGAACTCGCATCCTTCGCGGAGACCAGTTGCCTAGCAACGCTACAACGCTTTCGGTTCACTTTCACGTGACACTGTCACGTGCGTCCCTTCCAGGGATAAAAAGAGTTCGGGAACCGAAGGCGTTGCTTCACAGCTGTTTCTATCAGGATCACGTGACGCTCTCTCCTCGCTCTACGGACCTATTCTATTGCCGACCTACGCTTGCTCCACGGATTGTCTCTGCTTAGCCCTTCTTTGACTCTGGAACTTTTGGATTGCCCATTGCCAACCTACGCTTTCTCCACGGATTGTTTTTGTCTAACCCTTCACTGACTTTGGAACTTGGATTACATGTTGCCGACCTACGCGTGTTACACGGATTGTCCTTGTTTAACCCTTCATCGGCTCTGGAACATTTAACCATCCGTTTTCTGACCTCTGACTGCCTGGAGTTCTCTACGGATCACGTGTTTTCATTAGGACCTCGGTCCTACAATAGGTGGTTACCTGCTATACCTTACAGTCTTCTCCAGCCATACTCTGGAGGTACACACCTCTTTCAAGTCCTCACAGGTATTCCAGTGTTTTGATACTTGCATATTAGAAACTTGTGTTTTGCATTCTTACTTACATAACCATTGTACCTTGCCTTACAGCGCTCAAGGGGTTCTTCCGGCTGTCCCGCGTCCTGGTTTTGAGGACTTCCACCTGTGGCCTTAATAATCACGCTGACAGTATTTCTGGTGTTGTCAGGGTGCTTCTTGGGGACAGAGGGGTTGTTCATACTCTACACGACCAACGAACTTCGTAACAGACTGTGAAGCCTTTTGGTCGTCTGGAGTATGAATCCCTCCGCCGGGGATCCAGTGACCGCGTTGTTGCAGGCAGTGGCGGCCCTTAGGACCGATATGGTTACCGCCACGACAGCCATACATCACCGTCTGGATGCCTTACAAAGCACACGTTTCCCATTACCCGCGGATGCCGATTTCGGGGACCCAGTTCCCCCAGTCCAACCAACACCTGCCACGGCCCCTGCACCCACTCCTCTATGGTTTTCTACACCTGTCCCTCTTGCTGCGCCAGAACGCTACCAGGGGGACCCCCGGAAGTACCGTACTTTCTTTAATCAATGCAAATTACATTTTTTATGCAGGCCCCTAGCGTTTCCCGATTCTGTTACAAAGGCTGCGTTTCTTCTGTCCCATTTGTCTGGGGTGGCGGCCACTTGGGCGAACCCAATGCTGGAGAACGATCATCCCGCTCTGTATGATTTTGATCTTCTTGCATCAGAAATGGCCAAAGTCTTTGATACGCGCTATAAGGCCCAATCAAGGGATCTCGAACTCTTGGATTTAACACAAGGTAAACAAACATTGATAGAATACATTACTAGGTATAACCAACTCGCTGCTGAAACATCCTGGCCAGAGGAGAAGAAAGCAATTGTATTCTATCGTGGCCTATGCAACACCATGAAGGATGCACTCTCAGTGGTTCCTACCCTTCCCTCGGTGTTTTCGGATTTGGTGGATCTTGCTTTACAAATTGACGCAAGGAGATCCGAGAGAAGGGCCGAAACTACGTTCACTAGTCAATCTGGACATTCCATTTCTACCACCCCTGCTGAACCCATGCAAGTAGGCGGTATCCGTAGTCCGATAACCCCCTCCGAACGAGAACGTCGGAGAAATGATAATGCCTGTTTTTATTGTGGGTTAAACGGACACTTCGTAAGGGAATGCCCCCGACGCCCCAAGAACAAAACTTCAGGTTTTCAGAAGGCTCGCCCATGATACAGGGGGTACCGGCGAGCCTGTCTACGACCCCCTCTGAACCCACCTTCGGGCCTATCAGACCAGTGGTAATTCATGCTCTGCTGAAACCCACTAGGGAGATCACACACATTGTTCATATTGTAGTTGATTCTGGGGCCACTGGTTGTTTCATCGATATTCCCTTGGCCCATCGTCTCAATCTGCCCCTGGTCAGGAAAGAACACCCGGAACCGGTACACGCCGTAGACGGCACTTCCCTGTCCTCCGGCCCAATCAGGTTTCAGACTGCCCCAATGGAAGTGGTGATACAAAACATCCATAGAGAAACCATGTCGTTTGATCTTATCAATACACCACAATTCGGCATCATATTGGGAATACCCTGGTTACGGCAACATAACCCATTGATCAATTGGGGAAACGGACAAGTCACGTTCGAATCCGAGGTGTGTCAACAGTTTTGTCTCATCGAAGCTGATCCGCTGTCCACTCCCGCCACGATCCTTGGTGCCATGGCTGCCACCCATATCAATGACACAGTTCCAAACCCTGTGCTTTCACACACCGTGGGGGCCGTTAAAGCTAACATACCCGCTGCCTACCACGATTTCCATACGGTTTTTGACAAAGCCACTGCTGAGGGTCTACCCCCACATAGACCATACGATTGTCCGATTGATCTGGTTCCAGAGGCTCCCATTCCCAGGGGTAGGGTTTATTCACTGTCACAGTCAGAGGGACAAGCCCTTAAGGAATACATACATCGGGCTTTGAAGTTGGGTCACATACGGCCTTCTTGTTCTCCAGCTGCCAGCCCAATCTTCTTTGTGCCAAAGAAGGAGGGCGACCTACGTCCATGTGTGGACTATAGACGGTTAAATTCCATTACCATAAAAAACAGGTACCCGCTTCCACGCTGCTGGACAGGTTGACTAAGGCTTCTATCTTCACCAAGCTGGACCTAAGAGGAGCGTACAACCTGATTCGTATTCGGCTAGGGGATGAGTGGAAGATGGCGTTCTGCTCCCGACAGGGTCTTTTCGAATACACAGTAATGCCCTTTGGGCTTTGTAATGCTCCCGCGACGTTCCAACGATTCATCAACGACGTATTCTCGGACATCCTGGATACGTTTGTGGTGGTATATCTGGATGATATTTTGATTTACTCATCCTCCCTGGAGGAACATGTCGGTCATGTTAGAGAGGTGCTCTCTCGCCTCAAAGCAAACGCCTTGTTCGCCAAACCTGAGAAATGTTTATTCCATTCAAGGGAAGTGGAGTTTCTGGGTTTTCACATCTCCCCTGGAGGCTTGTCCATGAACCTGTCTAAGGTTCGTGCTGTCACTGAATGGCCAACTCCCGTTAACATCAAACAACTCCAGTCCTTTCTCGGCTTCGCTAATTTTTACCGGCGATTCATCGCCGGCTTCTCATCTATCGTTTCTCCTCTGACCGCTTTGACCAGCCCTCTTGTCCCGTTTTCTTGGACCCCTACACATCAGAAGGCCTTCGAAGCACTCAAGGCCAGGTTCGTTTCTGCCCCTGTGTTGCAACACCCCGATCCCGACCTTCCCTACATTTTGGAGGCAGACGCCTCCTCATTTGCCCTAGGTGCTGTACTATCCCAGCCTTGCCCAACCACGGGTTGTTTGCATCCGGTGGCCTATCACTCGCGTAAATTCTCGGCAGCCGAATCACACTATACTGTAACCGAGAAAGAGTTATTGGCCATCAAGGACGCTCTACAAGCGTGGCGACATCATCTCATGGGGGCAAAACACCAGACGGTGGTATATACAGACCACAAAAACTTACAAGACTTAGCCTCCCTGAAATGTGCAAACAGCAGGCAGGTGCGTTGGCATTTGTTTTTTGCCGCCTTTGATTTTGTAGTCAAACACAGGCCAGGTCGCATCCATGGTAAGGCTGATGCTTTATCCCGTTCTCCTGGCGGGGAGTCATTGTCTCTGTTCCCTGACACACTACTAGGAAAAGGCCATGTTATCTGTATGTGTACGCCATCTCCCACCATGCTTAC
This sequence comes from Ambystoma mexicanum, assembly GCF_040938575.1. Lineage (NCBI taxonomy): Eukaryota > Metazoa > Chordata > Amphibia > Caudata > Ambystomatidae > Ambystoma > Ambystoma mexicanum. The sequence continues at coordinate 110,095,304 of NC_090933.1, forward strand.
CGACATTAGACAATGGGTTTCCCAAAATCCCCATGCACTCACCGAATGGGACGTCGCCCTTCACGAGGGATTACCATTCATCCAAGGCAAATTGTTCTTCCCTACATGCGATGTACGCAACCAGGCACTAGCCTGGTCACATGATGCTGCGATAAACGGCCATCCAGGGCAACAACGCACTTTAGACTTGTTACAACGTTGGTGCTGGTGGCCCTCCATGAGGAAAGACATTGAACATTATGTTAACACGTGCTCCATTTGTGCCCAATGTAAATCACGCAGGGGACGGCCTGTAGGGCTACTCTTACCGTTACCGGTGCCTCCCAAGCCTTGGCACACCATCTCTATGGATCTAATCACTGATCTGCCCCGCAAACAAGGCTACGATACCATTTGGGTTATCGTCGATTCATATACTAAAATGGCCTGTTTTATTCCCTGTACGGGTATACCGTCTGCCCCGACTTTGGCTCGCTTGTTCTTTAGAACTATCTTCTGTCTCTTTGGTTTGCCGCAGGTCATCATCTCAGATCGTGGATCGCAGTTCACGTCCTGTTTCTGGCGCGCTCTCACCAAACTCCTGGGTATTGATGCCCGCGTCTCTTCGGCCTATCACCCTGAAAGCGGCGGGCAAACCGAGAGGGTGAATCAGGCTCTAGAGCAGTACTTGCGGTGCCTGTCCCTTCAGTTCCAAGACTCCTGGTCCAAACTGTTGTATCTCGCTGAATTTGCGTATAACAACTCCCGTCATTCGACCACTGGTTTCTCTCCCTTTTATGCTCTGTATGGGCAACATCCACGCACCCTGCCTCTCCCTGATTTCCCCTCTGCCACTCCTGCTGCTAATGCCTGTGTACGCGATCTAGCAGGTGTGCATGCCCAGACACTGGTCCATCTCCGTGAAGCCCAAGCGGTGATGAAGACTAAGGCTGACCGCAAGCGGGCGAAGGCTCCGGAGTATCAGGTGGGCGACCGGGTGTGGCTGTCGACCAGACATTTGCGGATCCCTGGTTGCCGTAAACTGTTGCCCCGTTTTGTGGGTCCTTACCGGATTACCAAGGTCTTGAATCCCGTGGCTCTCAAACTCCGTTCCCCTTTCCTGGCGGATCCACCCGGTGTTCCATACCTCTCTCCTCAAACCATACCTTGCTCCCACTCGTGTCCTTGTCCCGCCTGCCCCTGTCTCTGTGTCTTCCCAGGACGTCTTTGAGGTTAGTGCTATCCTGGGTTCCCGTTACCATCGGGGTCGCCTCCAATATCTGGTGGACTGGCTGGGCTATGGTCCCGAGGATCGTTCCTGGGTTCCCTCCCGGGATGTCCGGGCTCCGCTTCTGGTGTCGCGGTTTCATAGGGACAATCCTGCTAGCCCACGTGGTCGTGGGCCTTTGAGGGGGGATTCTGTCACACCGCTGCCTACTAAGCCAAAGACACGCCCATCCGCTTCTACCTCTATCAGCGCTCCTCAACACACATGCTTAAATTCCTGCACAGCATTTCCCACTCACGTTTCACACAACAAGGCACGGCGTGGCATGTTTGGCGGAGCTGGCGTTTACCGCCCTTCACTGCGGTGGCAAACCAAGTGGAGGCTCCTTCAATCCAGGAACTCGCATCCTTCGCGGAGACCAGTTGCCTAGCAACGCTACAACGCTTTTGGTTCACTTTCACGTGATACTGTCACGTGCGTCCCTTCCAGGGATAAAAAGAGTTCGGGAACCGAAGGCGTTGCTTCACAGCTGTTTCTATCAGGATCACGTGATGCTTTCTCCTCGCTCAACGGACCTATTCTATTGCCGACCTACGCTTGCTCCACGGATTGTCTCTGCTTAGCCCTTCTTTGACTCTGGAACTTTTGGATTGCCCATTGCCAACCTACGCTTTCTCCACGGATTGTTTTTGTCTAACCCTTCACTGACTTTGGAACTTGGATTACATGTTGCCGACCTACGCGTGTTACACGGATTGTCCTCGTTTAACCCTTCATCGGCTCTGGAACATTTAACCATCCGTTTTCTGACCTCGGACTGCCTGGAGTTCTCTACGGATCACGTGTTTTCATTAGGACCTCGGTCCTACAATAGGTGGTTACCTGCTATACCTTACAGTCTTCTCCAGCCATACTCTGGAGGTACACACCTCTTTCAAGTCCTCACAGGTATTCCAGTGTTTTGATACTTGAATATTAGAAACTTGTGTTTTGCATTCTTACTTACATAACCATTGTACCTTGCCATACAGCGCTCAAGGGGTTCTTCCGGCTGTCCCGCGTCCTGGTTTTGAGGACTTCCACCTGTGGCCTTAATAATCACGCTGACAGTATTTCTGGTGTTGTCAGGGTGCTTCTTGGGGACAGAGGGGTTGTTCATACTCTACACGACCAACGAACTTCGTAACAGAAAATGAGATAAACCAAGAATTTGTCAAATTGTATACCAAGCTGTACTCCAACCAAGATAAAAAAATCGCCTGTAGACATTAAAAACTATCTTGCAACTCTTAGCTTACCCCAGCTCTCAGAGGTTGAACGCGCTGCGTTAGACCAGCCGATAACGGCAGAAGAGGTCACAGAAGCCATTAAAATGTTGACATCAGGTAAGGCACCAGGGTCTGATGGGATAGGGGCAGAATTTTATAAAGAATTCCGGGAAGAGCTTGGCCCAGTGCTTCTCCAGGTTTGGGAGGAATCCCTTGAATGCAATAAACTGCCTCCATCTATGAGAGAGGCGGTGATTACGGTTCTCCCCAAGCCACGACGACCACCACAGGATGTGTCGTCCTACCGGCTCCTGTCACTTATAAACACAGATGCTAAAATATTCGCAAAAGTAATGGCCAACAGACTCTCTTACCAGCGGTCCCCGAGCTGGTCCACCCTGACCAAAATGGGTTTATTCCCGCCAGGTCCACAGCCCTGAATATCCGTAGGCTCTTCGGTCTAATGGCACAAATAGACCCCAAGAGAAGTGCAGCTGCAATATCCTTAGATGCTGAGAAAGCCTTCGATTCTGTGTTCTGGGGCTACCTTCTGGCGGTACTGGAAGCATCTGGGATGGGCCCTAACTTTATTAGGTATGTAAAGCTATTATACACCGAACCGGGAGCTTGAGTCCTGACCAATAGATCCATCTCTGACCTGTTCTTACTGGGCAGGGGCACCAGGCAGGGCTGTCCATTTTCGCCCCTGCTGTTTGCACTGACTATAGAGTCCATGGCTGCCGCGGTGAGACTGAGACACGCTGATAAGGGCATAGATATAAAGGGCACCATCCAATTAATCTCATTATACGCCGATGATACTCTATTGTACATCCGTGAACCTAGGACAAATATAGCACCCATAATGGCAAAAATACAGGAATTTGCAGCTTACTCTGGGTACACGGTGAATATAGCCAAGTCCGAAATATTTCCACTCACGCCGTCCACCGAGTGCCCCGACGTGCTGCACAGACTTAAATGGTCGGATCGACACATTAGGTATCTGGGGATCCTGGTGTCTAGGGATAGGAACACACTATACCAGGATAATCATGAGACTACACTGCAGACCATTACCATGAAGCTCCAGATGTGGGGTCGATTGCCAATCTCTCTACATGGCAGGGTGGAGGTCCTTAAAATGATAATCCTTCCCAAGCTGCTTTATCTGTTTGTTAATATTCCCAAATGGCCGGGTAGAGCCTTCTTCGCCAAGCTCTGTTCCTTGGTGGGGAAGTTCCTATGGAATGGGAAAACTGCTAAGATTAGTTGGGAGAAGATGACTGAATCGTATTCCACGGGCGGTATAGCAGTTCCCGACTTTGAGCTATATTACCATGTGGTTCAAGCACAATTTGCAAAACATTGGTATGATACCATGCAGGAGACACCCCATGCACTAATAGAGGAATACACCACACACCCCACAAATATACAATCAGTCATTTTTGATACACAATACAGAGACACATGTGAATACAATCCAATTAGCTGTACGGTTAAAGCATGGGAGGCCATATACAGAAAATTGCAATTAGAAACGCCCTACAATCCAGAGGTTCCCCTCTGGAACTATCCAGGTATACCCCCCCACACATGACAGCTCAATACAGGAATCCTGGGACCCCAACATGGAAATGTAAATGGGTGATATGTTCATAAATGGTAAATTTGCGGCCCTGGAGGACATACTGAGAGTGTTTGGAGGTGGCCAACTCAGGACACTTCAATATTACTGCATGCGATCAGCATTCCAAAAGAAATGGCCGCTGTTCCCAGATGAACCCCAGCCGCACCCATGTCTGCAGATGGTGACGGCTGTGGGAGGCCTGGGAATTTCTAAGCTGTACACGGCGGTACAGGCCAACACCCCCACTATAAACCATATAAAAGAAAAATGGGAAAGGGATTTACAGGTGCCCATAGAAGATGAGAAGTGAATAGATATTGCTCACTGACAAAGAGGGTCTCCCTGAAGGCTAGCCTGCGATTAATCCAATTCAAGATTCCTAACAGATTACATTACACCCCAATTAAAATAGCGAAATTTACCCCTGGTGCGTCAGATGCATGCCCCAAATGTAATATGCCACAGGCAGGAGACTATCATATGTATTGGGAATGTCAGGTGGTGGAGCTTCTGGAGAGAGGTTGCTGAAATGTTGGGAGAAATTACACAGATTCCCCCAGATCTGAAGCCCCAAAAATACCTATTTGGGGACATAGGCAAATATTCTGAGAAAACTAGAAGATTGTTTAATGTTACATGTGCAATTGCTAAAAAATTGCTAAAAAATGTATTTTATTGAAGCGGAAAAACGCGAGCCCACCCAGCATGAACCAATTTCTTTGTGAACTAACATATGTAAATGATACTGCCTATGTGATGACCCGACCCACAGCCTGCAGACCCAAAGATATATGGGGCCCATTCAGAACTTATTTGTGCAACCTGTCCTCTGATGATGATGAATCTACGTAATGCTATGTAAATGTCATGATCATGATTCTATAATTTGGTTTGTACACGTATTGTGCAGGTGGAGGAGTGCTGTGTATCCCGGTGTGGCCACTAATAATAAAGAGAGTTTTAAAAAAAAAAAAGAAGCAGGTGCATCAACACAGTTCTAGTTGAGAAGCAATCTAAAGAAGGCAGTTCTAACAAATTTAGCCAGAGTCGAAAGGCCTGTGCCAGAGTCAGTGGTACAGGGCAAGGTCCCAGGACAAAATGGTCTTGTAGCTGCAGTCAAGTCTTTGGTTAACGATTTGAAAAGGCGGATGCAGAAGATGAAAAGAATGTTAAAAGGAGAGGGGCGGCCAACCCAACAGGTAGGTAAAGGATTTAAAACACCGTTAGCACTACCACGCAGAAAGGGCGGCCTGGCGGAACAATGTACCTTTAAAATGAAGAAGTGGCTCCTGCGGTGGCGGTTGTTCCTGGTAGTTCCTGCAGTTCGGGGGATCCAGCAGAGGAAGAGAGGCTCTCGTCGTGGAGGAAGGTTCGAGTTACTGCACTACCCAGGGATGAAACCAGCCGCGGTGCTGCCAAACGAAATAAAAGGTACGCTCCTTTAAATCGCGGTCCGGGTGGATGGCTGCCTGGCTATCCGGCCTCCAAGTGCAGGGCACTGGCGATTCGACCAAGGCAGGTCCGGGAAGGTGATTGGCAAACTGGGTGGCCCCACCAGCTCAAGGGAAGAAGGCTCTTTCAGATGAAGATCTCCTCTCGTCGTGTGGAGAAAAGTGGTGAGACGCTGCAGCATCATTGCAGATGTCTTTGGCTTCTCTCCTATTCGGTTCCTCGGTTCCAGTGGCAACGTCTTGCTCTTCCAGTCCTCAGGACCCTGCTTTTATGCAAAAAGAACCCTATTCCTACAGCCTAGCAGTCACTCACACAGTGGAGTGGTCACTTTGGTGGGAGACACTCCAGCCTATCAGGATAGAGTGCGACATGGGTTGCTGAGGCAACCCTGTCCAGGGTTCCTACTCCCCCTCCCTCACAGTGGACCCACCCCAGACTCAGTGGTGTCGAAAGGAGGGCTTCTTGGCAGAAGCCCGCCAAAAGGACGAACAAAGGATCCCCGACCTGGGTTAGGAGTTGAGAGAAAGACACGAGAAAGAATTTATATTAAAGTTCTGGCAAATAAAACCAACCGGAGTAAACATAATAATAAAATAAACCGGGCGTATGTTAGAGGCTATCAGTAAATGTGGTAGCCTCGAACAATCGGAAAATCCCATAGGGAAATATTCACGGTCGAATATTTATGGTAGTAACCACTGCCACCAGCCAGAAACTTTAGAGAGAGGGTCTGTACGGTACCCTCTCGAAAATGAACATGGGGGAAAAATGATTGACCCCTTGGGTCGTACTGGTTTTGTTCAGAAAGATAGACTAGTAAAGTCAATGGGCACTTTACATGCCCTGGGAGACAGTAGTCAGTCCCAGGGTATGGAGTCTATGTTTGGCGGTCGCTACGACACCCCTGTGTCACTGCACGGAGGGTGCTGTGTAACACATGTGAATAAAGATGGTTCCTATGGGGTTGAGAAAAATCCCATAGACATTAACCACAAAAATAGCCTAGAACACACATAGCACACAATGCCTAAGAGTGGGAAAAAAGAGTCTCACTCTTAGCAGGAGAAATAAACAAACCCTTCAAATCCAGCAAAGCTGCTGGGTGACTCTATAGGTAAGGGAAATTAGCCATAGAATGAGAATTCTCCCTAAAAATTACCTACTGCAGCGAAGAGAGTACCTGTATCGATAGTAAGGTCTGCGGGTTGGTTAACAGTGCGCGCACATCCCCTTGTTGGACTTGTAGGTGGGTGGGGCCTGTGAGCGGTGCTGGAACTGCCTCTTCCTGTGGCTTTCCACCTCAGTGGTCCAGTTACGGAACGTGACTCCCTGGTGTTGGTGGCCTAGTTGGAGTCTCCTGCTGTATCATAACCGACTGTTCCGATTCTGACCCTTCAGCTTGTTGATGCGCCTCGAAGTCAGTGTCGATTTCGTACTGTAATATCTTCTATGTAATTCCATAGGAGTACTGAATAGGAGAGACCTGGCTGATGGGTTGCGGTTGCTTGGGTTTCGTCTGACTGGGTGGCTGTATCACCTGAGGACGTTTTTGCTTCTCTGTCGAAGGGGGTGTCGTTGATGGCGATGGGCCATCTTTCTGTGGTTTTTTGGGACCTGGAGATTTCTCCTTTCCCACTGCAGTAAATTTAGGCCGGGATGAAGGGGCTGTGCTTGCGCGGCGGTCTTTTTCCATGGGGTTCTTTGTCGACGAGTCCGTTTTATGATGTGTCATGAACAAGCTAGTTTTGTGGGAGGGTCGTTGACAAGATAGTTGTGTGGCGTCGAGGGGCTAGCTGCCCCATGATTCGTCATTGTGGGCTCACTTTACGTGACGTTTGCCATCTCTTTCTCACTGGTCGCGGTTGGAGAGTGCTTATGTGCCTTCTGTGTCTTGATAACTTTCGTTGACGCATGCTTAAGCGTCTTCAGAGTAGCCAACGATGAGGGGCTTACGTCCACGGCCGTGGTGGCTTTGACCAGCCCCAGGGGTTTCGAGTGTTCCTTGTGTCCCCTCTCTGGACTTAGTGACTTTGAAGAGGCCTCACCCCCTCACACTGACCTTGACTTATGCTTCTGTTTTTCCATCGACTTGCAGTCTTCTGCCCCTGACTTCCGTCCTGATGATAACGGACATTCTCCAGGCGACAACAGCCTTTCCGGCCCCTTAGACGGTCTTGTTTCGCCACTGTTGATGGGTCGTAGCCATGGGTGATTCTGTGCTTGGTCGTCTTCACTGGACACTCTTTCGATCTGGCACTTTCCCTCGATCGCAGTTTCCCCCATGGGAGCGGCCATGCTTTTGGTCGATTAAATGTTGGAGGGGTACTCGGGGTAGTTCCCCTCACTGAACCAGCAGACCAGCCTTCTGTTTCTATCTTTGAGAGTTTTGGAACTAAGACCCCTTTCAACGGTGTGGCGGTGGTACAGGCAGTATATGCAGCCTGAGTATTTATCTGTGGAAAACCAGAGGACTCCCTCAGCTCAAAACCTCGTTAGAATCTTATGAGTATTAAGAAGGGGAGGGTCTAGTCTAGGGCTACTCGAGGTCCCATTGGTGAGGACCAGAAGCAGCCATAACAAGGGAATTGGCCTACATGTAGGTTCTTCTTGTCTATGGCAAGGGGAATCAAAAGAAACCAGCCTGACGACAGGGAATATTCACAGCATGTGAATCTATGAAAGATCCAATGCTGGAGAATATAATATGCTGTGCCACCATCTTGATGTGAAATATAAATAAGTAACCCTTTTGTAAACTATGCTAGGCACCCAACCCAAGGCAAAATGTAACCAGGGAATCAGTCTGTCTTCTTTAAGACATAAGTAAACATTCTAATATTAATCCAAATTATTGAATTGACATTTATGTAAAAATAGTATTCCATCTATGCATGAGGCATTTCCACCATAAATGTACTGTAAAAACACTACTGTCTTCACAGTCGTATGTTTAAAGTAGAAAAATGCTTTTAAATATAACACTACAAGTGCAACGCAAGTACATTAAATTCGGATTAAGGTCTGATGAAGTCCAATTCTGGTATCAAAACCAATTTGCAATGCTTTGTCCATAAGAAAAAGCGAGGCAGTGTCCGGTTATATTTGCACAGTGGCTATGCTCAATTTACAGGATCCACATGATTTCAAAATGGCAGACCCCCCAGTTGGATAGTCAAGAGGACCTTACCACAGGATAACCAGTACCAGGTTTGATGACCAAAGGCCTGCTGTGGGATGGCTGCAGAATGGGGTTACCAGCCCACTGAAGGATCTCATTGTGGTCAAGTGGGAGCCCTGAAGACAGACTGCAGTTGTAGTCCAGGGTTCAAGACCAAGAAGATCAATGAGATCCGGCTCACAGACTCGGGAAAGACACTGGAGATGGAGAAAGGTGGATTGCTCTAGCTAGGCATAGGTTCTAATCTCTGGTTGTGAAATAATTATCCCAGGAGATGACAGTGCCAGAACAGCAGGATAAACACTTAACAGATGAGGGCAGGTTGTCCACATCAGAACTTCCACAAAAGTCCTCACGTTTCCTCTCGTTTCTCTCGTCTTTCTATGGATCAGGTCCAGTGGTATGACTGAAGAATGGCTCAGAATCCCCAACAGATATACATATCCAGATGGCTCATATCCTAACCCTCCAAACACTTGCAGTGCAGCATTTGAAATATTTGTCAGCCATCTTCCATTGGTGTCATCAGACTCACAAGAAAGTAGATTTGAGTGGTGTGCAGACCCCTATCCAGCCTGAATTGGATTTCCTTCATATAGTGGCTTCTTTTTTGGACTCTGTGCAAAACCTGTGAAAGGGGTTGCCCATATATGGACACCCCCACTAACAAAAAGGAGGAAGACAACCAACAAAGCCACTGGCATTGGTTGCAGGGTTTCGAAACAATGAGGTGGCCCTTTTAGCTGCTACACAGACAAAGGAGGTTAACTTGCGCTAAGAAAATAGTGGCATGCTAGTGCCACCATGAAAGAAGTAGAACACTGCCACCAGCCCGAGCCAGACACATTGCCTGAGTGCGGGGATTCACAGAGGCAGGAATGGGAGATTAAAAAGGTTAAAAAATGATTTTGTGTTAAGTGAGTTTTTTTTTTTTACAAAAAAAGGCTACATACCCAAAACAAAGTTAAAACTAAGAAGCCAGCAAAAATTCTGGGGTTTCACAAAGCGGGGCTTAAAGCTTTAAAGCGAAATCTTCCATAACACAATGTAACCGAAATCTACAAATACTCCCCATCGCTAGCCAAGAAAAAACTTGTAGATGGCAGTCTTCTATGCAGCCCTAATAGTTTTGTTCTGCCTTGGTACTCCGACAGCATACAACTGAACTCTATGGCAGAAAAGAATAAACTAACTAGCAGTTCTTCAATGTACCACATAAGTGAGTTCCAGCCGAATCATGGGCCTACTCACGTGCTGTTTAAACAACTTGTTCTTTTTACACACAACCACTAGATGGTTGCATGTCAAGAATAATGAGAATAAAAAACCGGACTTGAGCTGCAAAATGAAATCAATATAACAGTGAGACTAAAAAAGGCAAAAAACCTGTTCTACATGTATTGTGAGTAGAACAGGACACTTCAGTTAACAAGTCACTCATGCCACAGCACCAACGAGTAGCCATTCCTGGAAGTTCACCTGCAGTTCAGAGACAGACAAATGCACTATGGAAAAAGCTTCACAGGCATTGCTTGATGATAAACACTGTTTTGGAAATAAAGGAAAACTGGAAGAAAGGCTTTACATACTGTACCAAGAACCACTCGGTTATTGGCCACTAACTTAGAAATAATGGGTCTCCTCTCGGGGCGCAGCTGGCAAGAGACCTCAGTTCACCTGCTATGGACAACATTCTATTCATCTTTTAATTACAGTCTGAGTTAGTTAGAAAGGCGATGAGAAGGAGACCACCAAATGTAGTCTGTCACCTGAACCTAATTAGTTTTGGCTATTAGGTGGCGCTTTGCCGAAACTATTGCATTAGAGAACAGCTAGGGAGAAATGGTATATGAGGAGGGACACAAAGCTTGTAGGTGTTGTTTGGTTTTACCCGCTCATTGACTGCCCATGGCCATGCTAATCCCTATGGCAATTTGCACCCACTTCCTGCCCCTCCGCGCCCAAAACACCTCCTCCTGGTATCTCTTTCAGCTAGCGTTATCAAGCCTTACCATCAAACATTGTGCTCAAAGTGCCTGCCATTTTTTCGCAAAGCAGTCTTTTAATTGGAGCTGTAAATGTGCTACGGGTGTAATAAAAATGTCTTAACTACGTCTGCCTTCAGCCACTATTTATGAGCACCATGCGTGTTCTTCACTGCAGTCTTGTTAAAAACAAGCATTTGTGAAGGAGCGTGGCTTGCGACCAAGCAGGGTGGAAGCATAGCCTGTGAGCTCACCTGACGTAGCTTAACAAATACATTAATTATGTCCATAATGTGCTTATTTTACTCAACTTCTGCCTCACACTCATTGTCCTGGCTGGGGTACCTGCCGGTATAATGTTTCCCTCCCTCTGTGTGCTTTCAACGTGTCTGCACTTCAGCTCGTGTTTAAGGCGGCAGTGACAGCTTGAAGGCCTGACAGCTGAAAGAAACTCATACTACAGTGCAGCAGCCAGATTGGTTGCCAACTGAACATTGGTGAGCTCCTTTGCCTTTGCTGTATGTTCCTTTGTTACTTACCGCCTTGCATCTCTTCACTTCACTCAGCTGCTCCGCCGAATCCTCTGAGGGAATTCACAGCATAACGCATTACAAGAGTTCATGGATGCTTTTACTTGATTTGGCCTGCTCACTACTGGCACCCAATAATTTATACTGGTAATACCTATTGGAAATGATTCACTTCATACTAATGTTTACTGCTCTTGCCTGGTTAAAGTACAATTAGATTTTTCATGACACCAGATATGGCGGATCAGTTATTCCAATTCCTCAATGGATCTCACTTCTATCAATAAAGGTATGGAGAACATTTTAATTGAGCTCTCAACTATTCCATATCAGTTCTCGATTCCAGATCCTTAACTCTACAGGATGACTTTAATGGTTTCAAAATGAAATTAAAACAATCAATTCAAGATTAACTGAAGTTGAGGAGCATGTGTCTTTTACTGCAGATAGAATGGGGCGGTCTCAAGCATATGCATCATAATCTTCTACATTTAGAGTCAGAAATGTCCAATTCAGATGATAGAAATGAGAGATAATATCAGAATGTATGGAGTGCCAGAAAATCGGAGCAGAATGACCCCATTACATTCTTAAGAGAGCAGCTTCCTAAACTTTTGAATATCCTGTTCTCTCCTCCTTTCGAATTTCAATGGGCACACATAATTAAACCACATTTTAACAGCAACAGCTTATCCCCAAAACCACTCATTGCTTATGTGCTGCGCATCACCAAGCATGACAAATCCTCCTAGCAGCTAAAAAACGATCTCCTCTAACCTTAGGAAGGAAATACAATATTTATCTCTTCAGATTTCTCAAAAACCACCCAGGACAAAAGAAAACGATTTTTGTACATGAGCCACCTTTGAATGCTCTGGACATTACATATGGCCTACTGGAACCCGCAAGAATGCTCATCAGTCCACCTCATGGCATCCCTAAAGAGTACTCGGATCCTGATGAGTAATATGCTCTGATTAAATCTCTTCAATCTTCCTATATGGACACTTCATCCTGCGCTGCGTCTTCATCGGCAGTAGGTCCTGGCCTGCAGCAACCACTTCATGTTCACAACTTATCCAGTCATAATAAGTTCACATTTGTTAACACACATCATTCTAGGAGTAGATCGGATCATAATCCGCCTTCAAATTCTTTCGATAGCCCGGACAAACTGAGACAAATCCAGATCTCCTATCAAGCAAATTGATCCAGAGGGGGTGTCCCAGTCAGTTAAAGTTACTTCTTTGCTTTACAGCGCTTGTAACTTGTTCATTCATTGGGGTTGCAACCACTATTTCATCATTATGAACAAGTTTGTTAATCTTCTTACTTAGCCAGCTCCATTTGGCTCATAGGTGTACAGTGGACCATCTTGTTCTTGCCTATGGCAGCTCCTAATGGTTATCTAATTTTCTCTTTGGTCATCATTTTTTTTGTTTTGTTCCTATACTACTTCTTCATTCAATAAGGATTACTACAGTTATAACCTTTCTAGTTGTGGTCTTTTTCCCTACCCTCAAATTTAACTTAACGTATTCTAAAACCATACATTCATAGTGTAGTGTCTTTCCTAGCACAAATGGTTTTGCAACTACTTACTTTATTCAACGCAATGTACAGATTATTTTACGGTTTAGTAAGCTTCATTGTCTATCATGATTTCAAGAATATATTGCAATGAGTATGAAAGTTATGGCATGGAATGTCAAAGGGTTAAATAATCCTATGAAGAGACAAAGAATTCTGAGCCATATTGGGAAAAATAAATCTGACGTTTCTTGCATTCAAGAAACGCATTTAGATCCGGTCGAACAAAATACCAAACTAGTTATATTATGGGCTAAACATGCATTTTATGCGCCAGCGATTAGGAAAAAAGGGGTAGTGAGTATACTTATCCACAAAAGAACCTTGATTCAATGAATAAGCAAACAACATGACTCTTCTAGTCGCTAGTCGATTATTGAAGCTAATATTAATGATTAGACAGTTACTATTTTTAATAGTTATGGTCCTAACTCCCCCGAACCTTCTTTTTGGAGGAATCTTTTTTCAAAAAGACTATCATCGCCTTATTTGCAGTGACTGCAACCAAATTAGTGATTTCACACTCGACTGAAAATCTGATACTAAATTTATACATTCTAAATCACAAACAATGTATTAGTTTTATAGCTAATCCCACCCTAATTGATACTTGGCGCATTTGTTACCCTGATATAAAAGAATTCACCTTTTTCTCCCCTGCACATAAATCCTTGTCTAGACCTGGTCATATATTCATTAACTCATTACTTGCTTGTAAAATTCTGCATTCGGAAATTGCCCTATTATATCTGATCATGCACCAGTTCACACTGTTCTTGAATGGGAACCCCAACTTAACTTTTCTTCTCGGTGGAGGTTCAATTCTTTTGTATTAAATGATCCTTATTTTATTCAGCAGATTAATAATTTCTGTACCAAAGCTTTCATCTATAATAATCAAATTGACTCCTCTGTCCACAATAATTGGGACACATTTAAAGCTACCCTACGAGGTTGAATTATACAATTTGTTGCATTTAAAAAGAAACAAAATGATAAGCTGTCTCAAGACTTATCTCAATCAAGTAACTTGAATCCTCATATTGTAATCATCCCACTGATGCTACCTTTAAATCCCTCCTTTCAAAACGTATTCAGTTTAACAAATAGAATACAAATAAAAGCATGCTCTTCTATGTTGAGAACAAAAGCTAAGTTTTATAGTGTGTCTAATAAATCTGATTAGCTTCCTATCTCAAAAAAAGAAAGGAAAAAAACATTATTACATCTATTATCAATCAGCAAGGTAGTAGAGTTATGAGTTTGCAACAAATTAATATTTTTTTAAAAATGTTTACTCTCAGCTCTATTCTTCTGATGAGACTATTCTTAATGACACAATACTCCACTTTCTACATAATAACAAGAAACGTACTGATAATCCTGTTGATCTATCCTTTTTAGATGCTCTTATATCTTTGCATGAAATTTGAAAATCTATTCTTGATCTTTAACCTGGTAAAGCTCCTGGGCCTGATGGTTTCCCTATTGATTTCTACAGCCCCATTTCAGCCATTCTTTCACCTAAACTCTGAGTTATTTAACCACTATACAAATATTGGTCAAAGCCTAGGCACCTTTGGAGAAGCTCTTAACCTGACACTTAAGCTCTTTTTTCCAAAACCTGACAAAGACCCTTCTTTTCTCAAAGATGACCACCCTATTTCTCTTATGAATTCTGAATCTAAGATTCTTGCCAAACTTATTGCTAACAGACTAGAAGCCATAATGACTAAACTTGTTAATGTGGATCAATCTGGCTTAATTAAAGGTAGATAGGCTTGTTCTAATGCTAGACTTCTTTTTAATGTTCTTTTTCATGCACAAAAATCAGCTGACCCTCTTATCCTCACACTTGTTGCCGAGAAAGCTTTCGATCGAGTCTCTTGGCCCTTTATGTTTCAATCTTTTTTTTAATAGTTTTTATTGATTTTTGATTTTTACAACCCAAACAATCAAATAACCAAACAATAAACATACTTCACAATGTAAAAATAATATGAGTTCAATTTCTCACTATTTCCCCCCTCCCTCCCGAGCTTACTCTGTTCTGTCATTGTTCCACACCTCCTCCAAGGGTGTATTCCCTATCATTTATCGAGGGGGCATCCTCTTCAGTGTCCGTCTGAGTTGACTCGAACATATTTGCCACCTACTGCCTCCAGGCCATCAATGTTTCGCCCGGGTCATCCGCCCCTCTGTTAACTGCTTCGTTCCACACCAATGTTTCAGCCTCTACCCATTTCTGAAGGTCATGCCGCCACACTTCCACTCTCAAGTCTGCCAGTAGCTTTCCAACCCATGACAATCCTGCGCTTGGCCAATATATAGGCCAAGTCCTTGAGCTTGCAAACATGTTTTAACCTGTGTCACCTGGGAAACCCTCCTATCATGCACGCCCACAAAGATCCAATTTCCCTTTTAATCTCCTTCTCATTCAGGCGCCTCGCCACCTCCCTCCAAAATCTTCCTATTTAGAGGCATCCCCAAAACATGTGCATCATTCCTGCATTTACTTCCCCACATTTAGGACATGTTTGTATTCCGGCGTCCTTGAATTGCGCAATCTTCTGTGGGGTCATATAAGCCCTATGGGTAATATACAATTGGATTTTCTGTAATCTGGCATTTCTAGACACTTTTTTGTGATATCTTTGGGCTCTCACCCACAACCCATCACCCATAGGTTCTCTGGCTTTTTCTTCCCAGTCTCGCCTCAGCTGAAGCACCTCTTTACCAACCCTAGTTATGAGCAGGTCGTAGATACGTGGAACCTCATGACCTTCATCTGACACATCATAAATTGTTTCTATGGCCAAATCGGGCTCACCTTCTAATACTATGTCTGCCCATGTGTTTTTAATCATCCTCACCACCCTGGTGTAAGTGATATATTGTCCCTGTTGCAGACCAGTGTTTTGTGCTAGCGTGTCAAATTCCATAGCCCTCCTGTCTTGCCACATATCCCCAACCATTGCAATGTGTTTCTGTTTCCAATGTCTACGAATTATCTTCTGTAGCTGGTCATCCACCCCCGTTAATGTCACTAACGATATTTGTGGGGACCATGGGGTCAAGTTCTCCATAGCCTGGCAAGCTCTCTACCTTATCTTCCCTCCCACTCCCAACATACCCGGGCAGCCCTTCTGTCGTGCCTGCGGCAACCAGATCCATTCTTTCAAAAAGAAGGGGGCGCAGTCTGCCTTCAGTAGTCTGGACTCAGATCGACTGACAACCACCTGGCAACGTACTGCAGTTTACTAGCCAGGTAATACATCTTGAAATTTGGTAACCTAATGCCCCCCTTGTCATATGTATTTTGTAGTTTCCACCGTGCTATCCTATTTCTAGTGTTGTGCCATATAAATCCCCTGCACAGGCTGTTAAGCTTAACAAAGAATCACTTGGGTATTGTAACGCTTACCTCTGGGGCCCTGCAGGAGTGCCTGGTCCGGACTGTCGGCGAACTCTGGTCCGGTCTGTGGACGCCTCCTGTTGATGCCCAAAACCCTCCCTCCGCTCTGCTCGCTGCAGGTGAACTCACCCAGCGGTCAGAGGGGCAGGAGTGATATTGAGGTACAGAATCTGGTGCGCCTCCGAGGCGTGCTATACCAAGTCTCTTAGTTTCTTTTACAGCCCGGTTTCCTCACTGGCTGGTGATAGTCCTGCTCAGTTCCTTTCACTGAGCTTTGTAGTTTTCCCGGTACACCCCCTTCCAGTTCCTTCACTGGGGCGTGGCGGTTCCAGTTACTCCACTTGTAAAAAGGGCGCCCAGGCCTGCTGCGACCCCCTTATTAGCCGCCTGTAGTATTGTTGTTTGTTAATTATAGGCTAAGTCCTAGTGCCTGCTACTGCGCTGCTAGTTCAATACCCTGCTTCCTTAGGGTTGGTATGCAGATGGAAGAGGTTGGTGCAGATGAGTACGGGCACTGTTGCTGGTTCAGATAAAGTATTGCGAGTGTGGCGGGTAGGGTTATTGACAGGCTGCCACTTACCATATGTCTTTTTGTCTTTCTTTAGGTGTGAAGGATGCAGAACTCCGTTGCGCGGGTGGAAACCAGCAGGCGCTGCAGAGTGGGATGCAGAACTCCGTCGCGTGCGTGGAATCCAGCAAGAGCTGCAGAGCGGGCGTTGCTGAAGAAGTCAGAAGAGTCCGGCGATCCGAAATCAGGTAAGATCTTGACCCACGTAGTGAAGACTCAGTTTTTCCACGTAGTGCAGATCTGTAAATGCGATGCCTTGACACGTAGTGCAGATCGGAGGTTCGGAACTTGATCCGATGTGCAGAATAAAACAGGACCGTGACAGGCAAGCGTCACGCTGGCAGCTGAAGAAAACGTTAAGCACCGGGTGTGGCCCAGGGCGGGGTTTATATAGCCCTGGGCCCGCCCAGAACCACTAGACCACCATGCAAACCAACCCGGTTGCCCTCTAGGAGCCATGTTAAATATTACTGTTGGGCTCAGCCTGGGGGCCATCTTGGAAGGGTCCATAGGCATACGTAAGCCTATGTCTACGCCAAACAGCCAGTCTCTGGGTCCAGGTGCTCCTTTGGGCCCTTGGGATTCCCGGAATCGTGACAGGTATCATGTAAGGTATATTCCCGAAAAAGTGTAGCAGCCTAGGCAACACCATCTTTAATAATGTCACTCTCCCCATCATGGTCAAGGGGAGCCTGGCCCAGAATGTCATACTGCGTTCTATGTTGGTCACACGCTGCTCCGTGTTGTGTTTATGTTCAATCTCAGGTGTATGTTATATGTCCACCCCCAGGTATCTGAAGGTCTCAGTCTCACACTGTATTTAGAGCACTATTAGCTCTTCTCGTGGTGTTCCTTTATACCTGCGTAGGGGAATATACATGATTTCTTGGGATTCACTGTAATTCCGGAGAATGATGCATACCTGTCCATGACTTCTAATATGTATTTGGTAGGTATCCCAAATTCTCCGTAATTATGTCTTAAATATATCACCAGGGGTTCCAGAGCCAGGATGAACAGCATCAGGGACCATGGACATCCTTGTCTAGTGCCCCTGCCAAGTTGCCATCTATCAGAGACAAATGCCCCCGTCTTGACTCGTGCCAGTGGCGTGCTACACAGCAAATGCACCCACCTCAAATATACCGGCCCCACCCCATAGCCTCTCAGGGCCGCCATTAGCCATGGCCATTTGACAGAGTCGAAGGCCTTCACCGCATCCAGTGATACTAGTGCCATTTCCTGTATGTCTGCCCTCGTTTGATCTATGATATGATGGAGCCTCCTGAGATTGGCAGATATGTTCCTGTGTGAAACGTACCCCGTCTGATCTGGGTGTATGAGTCTATTGATGACCGGTCTTAACCTGTTCGCCAGCACTGCCGTTAATATCTTGCTGTCCTGGTTCAGCAAGATAGGGGTCTGTACGACCCACATTCCGTGCTGGGTTTGTTGGGCTAAAGGAGCAGGACTATGAGTGCCTCCCTCAAAGATTCCGGCAACACTCCCTTTTCCAGTGCCTCATTTAGCATTGCCAGCATGGGGGGGAGAGGTAATTCGGCCTTATATGTTTTATAAAATTTGCTAGGGAGTCCATCAGCCCCTAGGGTCTTACTGGTAGGTAACAGTGTAATTACTGCCTCTAACTCCTCGAGGGTAATCGGGGCCTTCAGATCCTCCCTTTCATGTGCCTCCAGTTTAGGAAGGCCGATGTCTTCTAATGTATCTAGTATATCCGCCTCCGTTTCCTGTCCTGCCTCGGCATATAGCTGCTGGTAAAAATCTACAAAGCCAACGTTCACTTTTTTTGGGTGTCTAGTGTTTGCCCGGTTTTGCCTCTAATTTCTCTTACTGGCTGCCTAGGCGTCTTGCATTTGTACAACCAGGCCAGCAACCTGCCTGGCTTGTCCCCTCCCGCATGCTGTCTTTCTACGTATTTGTTGTAATTTAGATTACACAATCTACTCCAGAGTGCCTCGCAATCCTGATGTGCACTGCTAAAGGCTTCGACATCTTCCGGGGTGGGCGCTCCTGTAACGGTATTTCTTAAGTTTATATAATAAAGAGTCTGAGCCACTGAGTAATTTTATGGGCTATGTAAGGTACCCAACAGTTTTATTAACAGGAACTTTTCTCTTTCTTTCAGATTTTATAGAAAAAAGGATACGTCTTTCTCCCAGTTTCTTCAACAGCTTCTCTTTCAGAGGATTCTTCCAATAAATTATGTTCAGGTAAGTGACCTTACAAAGTCTGTGTTGATTTTTTCTTCCAGCTTTTCGCTATTCTTTCTCTGTCTCTTTAGCCACTACTGTGGATGCTTTCTGATCTTTGCATTCACTGTCTCTCTTTGTCTTTTCTTCTCTTTCCCCTTGTCGCTCTCTTTCTATCTCTTCACATCCAGCTTTTGTTTATTTGTTTTCCTTGTTCAAACCAGTTTTAATGAAACTCTACTGTCGTGACCTCTCTTCTCTTATTTTGTTTCTGAGGATTTTTTACCAGCGTAATAATCATTGGTGTGAGCGATTGCCCATAGTCCTTTAAGGCTTAAAATACAGTTTTGCTTTCATATATATACGGTCTCACAGTTTGGTTTGCCTGCAAAAGAGCCTTTCATGAGTTGTTTGCAACTTATTTTTACGCCCTCTTAACCACTTCGTCCCCACTGGCCACACATAGCTTCACAGGGACACCCCTTTGAACTCAGGTTCGTCTGCTTCCTTTGTAGTAACGCTTCGGGACTCCGAATCCTCTGATCTGTTCGTCTTTGCTGCTTGCGTGGTTCCGTCTGGACGTAGTATCAGCTGGGAACCAGCTGTTCGATAACGGGACTTCCCTCCCGTGACGAGAAACCAAAGAGATACGCCTCCGCCCCTGCCGTAACCCTCGTAGCAGAGCCAATCTCTCAATAACAGACGAGACTCCAACAAACTTTCAGACAGCGTTTTAACATCACCATACCAACTGTTTCTCGAAACTCTTCGTAGCGCAACAGCGCTTCCGCTTCAGCACCTTTCACACAGCGTCTAACGTTCGCCACCTCAACTGGAGGATAAACCTTTTATTCAGCGCAACGGCACATCGAAGTCAGCAACAGGCTATGTAAACTTCTCTCCGTATCTATTTTTTTAATAAGCCCATGTGTAACCGTCGTTCTACGTCTCCTCCCGTTCCTCGTTCGTAACCTAGCAACAAAAAAACCCAAGCAGCTCACAGAATAGAATAAAGCACCTCATGAGCTCCTTCTCAGTTCATAACACAGGCAAAGCATGGTAGTAAGGCATTTGTTTCCATATATTTTACAGATTCTGACAGTCCTCAACTATGATCTCATCACATACCCCCTCTTCTAAGCCCTTACGCTCGGGAAGGGTTTCAGCTCTGCACAAATAATCAGCTTGAGTCAGTAAACGGCCTGGTTGATGGGTGGTTTTAAAAGAGAAGGGCTGGAGAGAAAGAAACCACCTCAGGACCCTTTGGTTCGTGTCTTTGCTTCAGGCGAGCCATACAAGGGGAGCATGATCTGTTATTAAAGTGAACTCCCTCCCAAACAGATAATATCTTAAAGCTTCAATTGCCCATTTGACTGCCAAACACTCCTTTTCTATGGTTGGATATTGCAACTCATGCGGAAGTAGTTTTCTGCTTATAAATAGTATCGGCCTTTCCTTCTCTCCCTGGTTTTGGAATAAGACAACACCGAGGCCCGTGCCAGAAACATCGGTATGAAGATAAAATGGAGCTTTGTAATCTGGGCAATGTGAAACGGCTTTGTCAGCGCCTCCTTTAGAGACTTGAATGCCTTTAGGGTTTCCTCTGTTTGCCAAATCCTTTTAAAAACCGATGATTTCTTTAACAAATCTGTTAATGGAGCCGCCAATGTAGACAAATGGGGGATAAACCTCCGGTAGTAGCCTACAAACCCCAAAAATGCCCGTACCCGTCTCGCATTTTCTGGGAATTTCAATTGATTAATCACTTTTAATTTCTTCTCTTGTGGTTTAATGATTCCTTGACCCACATAATATCCAAAATATTTGGTATGAAAGTTTGCAACATGCGTTTTTTTGGGATTCACATGTAACCCAGCTTGCTTTAGTGTTCTAAGTATGGCCTTTAAGTGAGCCAGGTGTTCTGACCAAGTTTGGCTGAAAACTATGATGTCGTCTAAATACGCTCCAACATACTGTTCATGTCCTTGTATAATATAGTTCATCAACCTTTGGAAGTTAGCTGGGGCTCCATGTAGTCGAATGGCAACACCGTAAACTGATAAAGCCCTGTCGGCGTGGCAAATGCAGTCTTTTCCTTATAAGGAGGGTACAAGGGTATTTGCCAGTAACCTTTTGTAAGGTCGATTGTCGTCAGAAACCTTGCTTTTCCCAGATTATTTAATAAATCCTTTATTCTCGGCATTGGATAAGCATCAAACTTGTAGACCTCGTTTAACTTTCGGAAACCCATGCAGAACCTGACACTTCCATCGGGCTTTGGAACCAACACCACGGGTGAACTCCAATCACTATGTGATGATTCATTTACTCCTAGATCCAACATCTCCTGAACCTCTTGATTAATGGCTTTGATCTTCACCTCGGGAATTCCTTACGGCCTTAGCCTTACCGTGGTTCCAGGCTTCGTGGCGATATGATGATAGGTCAGATTAGTCCTTCCAGGTAAGGAGGAGAACACTTCAGCGACAGTATCCAATAGCAAGGATAATTCCCTTTTCTGGACTGATGACAGATCCTGATTAATGTTCAGGCTTTCCAACCCTAACTTCTCTGTTTGTGGGAAATGTTCCTCTTGCATCTCATTAAGACTTATCATTGCCACATTCTGAATTGGTGGTATCCATTTTTTAAGGAGATTTACATGATCCGTCTGAAGAGGAACTCTGCTCTTAGGTTGTCTCACTTTGTATGTCAGAGGGCTCAAAACTTCCTCGATTTCATACGGTCCTCTCCAGGCGGCCAACATTTTGTTTTCAGAGGTTGGCAACAATACCAAGACTTGGTCGCCCGTTTTAAAAGTTCTAAGACGAGTGTTTTGATTATAATATTTCTCCTCCTTCTCCTGGACTTGAAGGAGGTTATCCCTGGCGATGGTCTGCAGTTTCTCAACTCTTTCCTGTAATTGGGAGGCATACTCAGTAAGAGTTAACTCCCTAGATGGTTGCACCTCCCAATTTTCCTTTAAAATATCTAAGAGAGACTGGACTGGTCTTCTGAACAGAAGCTCAAAAGGTGAAAAACCTGTCGAGGATTGAGATGTGTTCCGTAAAGTCATAAGTATCCAGGGGAGAATTCTGTCCCAATCTCTATTTTCAGGAGAAGTGGATTTTCTTAGCATCTGCTTAATGGTCTGGTTATAGCGTTCCACTAAACCATCGGTTTGAGGATGGTAAACTGCTGTCTTAAGATGATCAATTTTTTAATGTTTTGCACACTTGTTTAAGGACATTAGACATGAAGTTTGACCCACGGTCGGTTACAATCTCCTTGGGAATCCTGACTCGACCTGTGAAAGGAATCAGAACATCACAAATCTGTTGTGTGTTGGTAGCCTTTAGCGGAAAAGCTTCAGGGTATCTTGTTGCATAATGTACGATGTACACACCTAATTGGTATTTCTCCTGAAGAATAATAATCTTCATCTACCAGGTCAGAGGTCACAGCTGTTTGCAGACTCCCTGAATCGACCAAGGCTTGGGTTGGTTTCCCATCAACTTCTGCATCACAGGTATACTGTAACGCTCACCTGATTCCCGTAGAGGCGCCGGTCTTGACTGGGCGTATACCGTATCTTCAAAGGTGATGTGTAAAACACGGCTGGCTCTTTGGGCTGGACCTCTGTGCACTGTATGTCTGACTCGAAGGGTAAGATGTCTGCAGATAGAAAATATGGGATTAAGGAACTGGGTTATTGAATGTCTCTCTCTTCTTCCCTTTCTCTTCTCCTGTAGAACCCCAAAGGTTAACGCTCTCACCTTAGGTAAGTGAACGCCGTGCTCTCCATCTGCCTCGGGGCAGGGTGCTGTAACCAGTTTCTTCACTGGATAAGGGGAGCAGGTCTCTTGACTTCAGAGGACTGCTGTCCGTCGTTTACTGCACGAACGGTAAGTTTCGAGTAATTCTAATGTCTTTAAAGTCTTTAGTAATGATGTTTCTTGTTTTGCAGGGTTCCGGCGATGGCGGATGACGGGCTGAAGTGAGTTGAAGATGGAGCCCGTGTGATGAATAGAAGCGCCTGGAAGCACGTAAGTAAGCGCTTGTTGCCTGCTTCACGATGCGCTCTAACTGTCTTTTTATTTTGCAGGTACAAGTTCAGAGCGGCTGCAGGGTGCCGGAATACCCACTGGGTTAGATGTGGAAAGGAGTAATGGCACATGAGTATTAAAGTTCCCCAATGTCTTTAAACGCACCTTGTTTTGTCTTTCAGATGCGGGATGCAGCGCCGAAGGCCTCCGGAGCGTGCGAAGAGTTGATAAGCTTTTGTCTTTCAGATGCCGGAATGCAGTGTGAAGACCTCCGGAGCGCACGAAGAGTAGGTAAGCCTTTGTCTTTCAGATGCCGGAATGCAGCGCGAGGCGTTGGTGACAGCCGATGGACCAGGTAAGTGAAGAGCTGTCACTGAAGACCGTAATGCTAACCTGTTCTTTCTTGTCTTTATAGGTGTTGCTGAAGACTGGATTCAGGATGGTAAGCTTTTTCCTTAGGCCCAGGATCAGATGCAGAAGACACGATGAGCGTTCTGCTGCAGAGGATGCAGAATAACGCAAAGCAAGATTCATCCATCGGGTGTGGTTTAAATAGCCTCCTGTAGTGCTTAGGTGTCTCCTTCCACAGCCACGCCTAGGTAAGAAAAGAGTTCCTGCTTTCCAGAAGAGTTCCAGTGTTCTGAATCTAGGGAGTGGCTCCTGCCCCACCCACCAGGAAAAGTAGTTCCAAACAGAAGAGGATCAGAGGCTCAACTGGCAGGCAAGTAAGCAGCATGGTCTGCTGCAGGTAAGTCCACCCAAGCATTATGAGCCCGGCGCTTCCAGCGCTGGGACTGGGCATATTTATGAGCCTGGTGCCACTGGCGCCAGGACTGGGTCCAAAAGGTCCCAATTGGGACTGGTTGGCACTCGGAACCTGGGTTATGGATCTGCTTCCAAGGGAGTTGGGAAAACCCTGACCTTTTGGAAGCAGAGATCATGACATATACATAAACTGGGATTGTCTTCCCACAGGTTGTTCTGGGTATTCGGTGTCCTTCAGGGATTCAAAAACTCCAACATCCATCGGTTCAGTCTTCACTTTCTTTGGACAGAACCTGGCTAGGTGTCCCCAATCTCCGCAGTCGAAGCATTGAGGACCCCTGGTTGCTGTTGGTGTTGGTCTGTAATTCATAGGGCCTTCACTACTAGGTCGGGAATGTATGTTTTCAGACTCTGATTTTCTTAGCATGGAGTTCAGCCATCTTGTTTGATTCAGAGGCTTGCCCATGGTGATATTTGGCCTGGGGTGATTCATATATGATAGCATCTTGCCTTGCCCGGCTTTCTGATAGGCTGATGCGATGTCAACAGCATCAGCCAACGAGGGTCGATGGTGTTGTTTGACCCATCGTTGCACGGGTCCGGGAAGAGCTTCCACAAATTGTTCTAAGATTATTTTCTCTATTATTTCACTAGGAGATGACGTGGCAGATTGTAACACTTTTTCGGCAAGCTCCTTCCCCCTATAGAACAATTGTCTAGGAGTTTCTTCGCCGGTCATCTTAACTTCTCTGAACTTGATTCTATAGGTCTCCTCATCATGCCCTAGTCTTTCCAAAACGACCTTCTTCATATCCCAGAAGTTTGTATCTCCGGTTGGGTTTGCAGCTTGATAAGCGCATTGCATTTCGCCGGTCATTAATGGGGCGATATAGTGGCACCATCTTTCTGATGGCCATTGTGCATTACGGGCCACTCGCTCAAAATTCACGAAGAAATGTGCAGGATCCTCCCCGGCTGTATATTTTTGTAATATGGAGCTTGGAACTTGCGGATGATTTCTAAGATTATAGACTTCTAGCAGTTGAGCTTGTTGCACTTGTAGGGCTTGTTGAAAAGCTAGCCTGTCTGCTTGGGCCTGTTGGCTTTGGAGTTGTAGAGCTTGCTGCAGGAGTTGTTGACCCTCACTCAGAGTTTTCATAAGTTCCTCCATGGCGCTCTCTATATCCCACTTCTGACACCAAATGTAACATTATTTCTTAAGTTTATATAATAAAGAGTCTGAGCCACTGAGTAATTTCATGGACTATGAAAGGTACCTAACAGTTTTATTAACAGGAACTTTTCTCTTTCTTTCAGATTTTATAGAAAAAAGGATACATCTTTCTCCCAGTTTCTTCAACAGCTTCTCTTTCGGAGGATTCTTCCCCTAAATTATGTTCAGGTAAGTGACCTTACAAAGTCTCAGTCTTCATTTTTTCTTCCAGCGTTTCGCTATTCTTTCTCTGTCTCTTTAGCCACTACTGTGGACGCTTTCTGATCTTTGCATTCACTGTCTTTCTGTCTTTTCTTTTTTCTTTCCCCTTGTCGCTCTCTTTCTATCTCTTCACATCCAGCTTTTGTTTATTTGTTTTCCTTGTTCAAACCAGTTTTAATGAAACTCTACTGTCGTGACCTCTCTTCTCTTATTTAGTTTGAGGATTGTTTACCAACGTAAAAATCATTGGTGTGAGCGATTGCCCATAGTCCTTTAAGGCTTAAAATACAGTTTTGCTTTCATATATATATACGGTCTCACCGTTTGGTTTGTCTGCAAAAGAGCCTTTCATGAGTTGTTTGCAACTTATTTTTACGGCCTCTTAACCACTTCGTCCCCACTGGCCACACGTACCTTCACAGGGACACCCTTTTGAACTCGGGTTCATCTGCTTCCTTTGTAGTACCGCTTCGGGACTCCGACTCCTCTGATCTGTTAGTCTTTGCCGCTTGCGTGGTTCCGTCTGGACGTAGTATCAGCTGGGAACCATCTGTTCGATAACGGGACTTCCCTCCCGTGACGATAAACCAAAGAGACACGCCTCCGCCCCGCCATAACCCTTGTAGCAGAGCCAATCTCTCAATAACAGACGAGACTCCAACAAACTTCCAGACAGCGTTTTAACATCACCATACCAACTGTTTCTCAAAACTCTTCGTAGCGCAACAGCGCTTCCGCTTCAGCACCTTTCACAATGCGTCTAACGTTCGCCACCTCAACTGGAGGATAAACCTTTTATTCAGCGCAACGAAGTCAGCAACAGGCTATGTAAACGTCTCTCCGTATTTATTTTTTTAATAAGTCCATGTGTAACCGTCGTTCTCTGTCTCCCCTCGTTCCTCGTTTGTAACTTAGCAACGAAAAAACCCAAGCAGCTCAAAGAATAGAATAAAGCACCTCATGAGCTCCTTCTCAGTTCATAACACAGGCAAAGCATGCTAGTAAGGCATTTGTTTCCATATATTTTACAGATTCTGACAGTCCTTAACCATGATCTCATCATATCTCCCTTGAGCATCATTCTTTCCAGTGTCTGTTCTGCAACCTCTAACTCTCTAGTGATCTCATCTAGTAGCCTTTTGGATTTAGATATCGTAGCTCCCTGCACAACCACTTTGAATGCCTCCCACAGTGTGCCGGCCGAATCCACGCTACCCGTGTTGTGTTTGAAATATTCCACTATCTCTTTTTTCAGGTCCTCCCTAACGATTGTATCTCTCAAGGCCTCTGCCCTAAGTCTCCATGTCGGTATTCGTGCTCTGTGTGGAGAGTATTGTCATTCTATAATCAATGGCGAGTGGTCCGATAGAACCTGCGTCTTATATTCTGAGCACACTACCTCTCCCGCTAGTTCCGATGTGGTAAACACGTAGTACATATACGTAGTACTAGATACAATTCTAGTGGATACATTCTAAAGTTAGAGTGTGCTCGAACAGAATTCGCCTCCTAAACTCTTTGCTTTTTCCCCTTGCTGGTTTTCCTGGATCTTTGACTATTTTTCTACATAGGTTTGCCTGTCACTACATTCCTTTTTGAAGTGCTGCCCTATGCTACCCAATATTGCTCCTTGAAAATGGGTGCATTTTAAGCTTCTCATTTTGGTCCCAGGATGATTCGATCGCCTGTTGATTAGTTTTGGCTTCAACAGCGGTGCAGTCATTTTTACAGAATTAGAAGCACAATGTACCAGTATGTTAGCCATTGGGTTAATAATGCAGTTTTTTTCAAAAGTGTTTTTATTGGCATTTTCAACAATGTAGAACATTCCCCCTCACCGTACCCATAAATAGAAGAGACAGCCGATTTCACCCTCAGAACATCACGCCTCCCAACCTCAAGTCAATTACAACACCCGAAATCTTTGTGGGCAGAGGAATTCCCTCGAGTCACTGCAAAGAAAGGATAGGACAACATCCCAGTCTGACCCACATTTTTGCAGTCTCCTTGCACAGATTATGTCATTTGCTCCAGGGCGACAATGTTTCGGACCTTGGATAATCAATCTTGTTCAGTGGGCACTGCCCTGTTCTTGCATTTTTGGGCCACAATTAGCAATGCTGCTATGCCCTTCTTCTGAGCTTTAGTGGGTAAAGTCTCCAAAATGTCCCCCATCCCAAGCATGGCCTCCTTAATGACATCACCTTCCGTACATAGGCCCAGAAGGGCAGCAGCCTCCCACACAACCACCATATGTGGTCCCAGGTTCCCGGTGCGTCACACCCTCTCCAACATCTATGGGAAACCTCTGGATAGCATTTATGAAGTCTTACAGGGGTAAAGTGCCACTGCACCATGGCTTTAATCCACATTTCCCTAATTTGCACTGCTCCGGTCAGCTTGGAATGTCCACCACAGACGATCCCATTGTTCCTCCTCTATTTCATGTCCCAGGGTGTCCTCACAGTGTTTCATGTAGAGTAACAAACATTACCTACAGCCTACACATAAGGGCATCTCCTTCAGTCCCCTCACCCTTTCCCCGGCACGGTTAGGTTGAGCAGTTCAGATTTGTGGCCATTGATCTTCAGGCCAGCCACCCCGCCAAACTCCTCCAACTCACTTCAGATTGCCGGCAAATTGTCTCCGGAGTCGTGATTGCCAGCAACATGTTGTCCGCAAAAGCAATCACATTATGTCCCCCCTACCTCCAAAACAAATACCCTTGTACCCTTGACATCTGGTGCTTCTCTGATACGTGCAAGTATGGGTTCCAGGTGAATTGCATAAAGAAGCAGAGAGAGGAGGCATCATTGTTTTTCGTACCCCGGGAAACCCGTATCTCCTGAGACAGCTGGATATTGATAGCAAGGTGAAGGGTTGAGTCTCAGTAATTGGCCCTCACCATTCGCATGAATTTCTCCCCCATACCCATGGCCTCCATGATGTGAAAAGGAAAAGACCACTCCACGCGGTCGAAGGCCTTTCCCGTTTCCAAGGACAGAATCGCTGCCGAGGTGTTGCTTAAATTGGCTCTCTCAATGGAATGGCATACCCTACGCGTGTTATCAGAAGTCTGCCCATGTCTGATAAACCCGGACTGGCCCGGTCCGATCAGCTTGGAGAGCATACGGTCCAGGCGGGACCACATGATCTTGGTGCATAGTTTTTCATCTGTGTTAATTAGGGCTATGGGACGATATGACCTGTACAGTGTAGCATCTTTGTTGTGCTTAGGGAGCAGGACCACTTTGGTCTCCTCCATGGACGCGGCTATTCATCCGGTCCTCCCGAAGGAGTTGAACAGGGGCACCAGAATCAGGATCAGAACTTCCCTGAATGTTTTATAAAAGCTTCCCAAGTAGCCATCAGGCCCAAGGGGCCTAATCAGTTGGCAATGATAAGATCGCGGCCCTCTCTTCCTCTGGGGTGATATCCCTATCCAGTTCTTCCCTTTCTCCTGGTGTAATATTCTACAGGGGGCATCTCACCAGATACTCCCTGTGGACCCTCTCCTCTGGCGAGTGGGAAGTATACAGACTCTAATCGAATTTCGGTGAAGGCGTCTATGAGGCCCTCATTTGAAGAGCTCTCCCCTCCCTGCCCTGCTCCAATCTTTAGAATGGTTCTAGACGCCACAATCTTCCTCACCTGTCATGCAAAAGTCCATCGTCCTTATTGGCTTTAATATAGTATTTTTGCTGCAGCTATAGGAAGGATTGTTTGGCGTTCCTGGTTTGGAGAACCTCAAGTTGGCCCCTGATCAGTTTATATTCTTTCCTAACTGCATTACTTTTGTCCTCCATTTTGGCCATTACATGCTTAAGCTAGTCTTGGAGCTCCCTATGCATCTGGTCCCTTTGCCCATCTCTCTGTGCTTTTTTAGCGATCAGTTCCCCACATCATGGTTGTCTTGAACGCGTCACATACAATGTGCTCTTCTGTCCCCTACGAATTGTTTCTTGCGCTGAAATCTTTGATCCACCCCCTCATGTGATCACATATCACCCGGTATTTAAGGTCTTCTGTAAGCCTCCATCTCCAGAGCCCCTAGGCCCTTTCTCCTCCTGTGCTGAGTAAGGATAATGGGCAGGTAATCTGATATCGCTATCACCCCCAGATCTATCTCCCTCACCTGCCCTAAAAGAGTACGGGATACCTATATACAGTCGATCCTCGAGAAGGACATGGGAATAAAAAGTATACCCTCTATGCTCCCCCTTTAATTCTTTCCATGAATCCACTAGAGCCAGCTTCCACATGCCCTCCCTCCTTTGTCTTCTTGAACGGGGCTGCCTGGTTGTGATAGATCCTTGGGCTCCTGTCTTTGTTGGGGTCCCATTCTAAATTAAAGTCCCCTGTGAGCATTATCCTACTCCTCACAAAAAGTTCCAGTTTGGATATGACAGTCCTCAGGAACCCATCCTACCCGGTGTTAGCGGTGTATACTGTCACCTGAGTATATTCCTCTCTGTCCCATTTGACATTTGCCATGATATATCTGCCCTCAGGGTTTATCATAGTGTCTGTAACAAGCAGCCCTGGCTGAGCGCAAAGGGCCAGCAGCACTCTGCCTCGTTTACCCTTAGCATTTGCCTGAATCAACAGGGGGTACCCTTTCAACTTAAGTTTATGTCTGTCAGATTTTTGGATGTGTGTCTCTTGCAGTGCCACCCAGACTAGCCTCTCCTTTCCCAAATATTGCGCAACGTTCCTATGAGACTCCGGGCTCTGATCCCCTTTTCCGTTTAGCTCCCTCCATTGCACCCCTGTCTCATCCCAATCCCCACCCTGGTCAGGATCAACCAGCCTCTAGCTCCTCCCGATCCTACAATCAGGCAGCTGAACCCTTGTAGTAACTCAGAGTGAACCTGTGCGGGTCCCCCTAACCCCATGATACCAAGAAAGCTTCCGCCCCCACCCCAGTACCCGCCGTCACTACCACCTGTCAACCTCCCTCAGACGGTTAATGCAAACTTCTCCTGTCGCTCCCCTGGTCTTTCGGCGTGGCAGATATTTGTTAGTAGCCGGCAGGGGACCCTCCGGCTCCTTCCCCTCCATCCCCGGCTACTCATCAGGGGGTTTACCCAGACAACTCCGTTTTTCTTTTTAACCTTTCCTCAGAACCTTTGTCCACTCCCAAATGTTCCTCTTAAGCGGTTCTCTCGTCTGCCTCCATTCTTGCCGTAGAGACCTCTCCTCCTACATCCTCAGGATCCTCAAACCTTCCTTGCATCTGGTGACTCAGTGCTGTTTCCCCTCCCATTCAAACAATAAACCATCAGCTCGTGCCAAAGTGCGCACCACCGGCCCCATCTGTCTGCGCATTCTTTCAGTCTTGGACTAGTTGGAGCTCCGAACCGCTGTAGTTGATTGATCTAGCCATTCTGGCGGACACCAGTACCTTCTCCTTCTGCCCATACTGGTGCAGGGCCACCACTACATCCCTGGGTCCGGCCCCGGGCGCTCCTTGCTTAGGCCCCACTATGTATGCGGTCCAGCTCTATTGCTGACCAATCTTCCACCTCCAGAAGTTCCATAAACACATGCTGCACAATTGCTCGTAGCTCCTTCTGCGACAAAAATTAAATAAAGATGTGGGGATTGAAGGAGCGTGGGAACCAATGCTCAAGGCTTCGGTCCTGCAGGTAAATTGGGAGAGTGGGGGTGGGGGGGTTCCCTCTTGCCTCCCCACATACATTTATTTTTAAAATGGCACCACATAGTGAAGGGCCTAGGGTGGCTGGAACAGTGGATGTCAAATGTATATTCTCGCCTGCAGTTCCAGCCACCTGATTGACTAACGGCCCTTACCCGCGTAAGAAGAAGCAATATCGAAAAAGAAAAGTTGTGGGAGAGTTTGGTATACAAGAAAGTAGGCCATTCAAAACTCTAATGACCGTATAGTTATCCTTAGATACTGGTCCCTAAAGTTCTGAAGATAACGCACTTTCTCTTTGAAATTAAATTAAAATTAATACCATTATTGTATACACATAATCACACATGCCAAAAATTAGACATTTATTTGACTCTCTTCACAATCTCAAGCCCTTGGTCTTCTTGCCATGTAGGTTTCAATCACAAGTTTGTGGTAAAACCATAGTTTACTACCATTTCGTATCTTTCTCCTACTCAAATTATGGATTATTTTCACCTATTGTCTAGGGGTATTAGAAGGTGCATGTTGCAAGATTTTTCTTGTTTTAAAGTCCAGTATCTGCATGATATTGATGTCAAGAGCCCAGCAGGTGTTTCAGTAATATACTTTTGTTAGTGATGGGGTAAGTAAGCTTATAAAGTTCAATATTCTTTAGAAGGGCCCTAGAATAAAATCTCCCAAAAAGGTTCTATATTCCTCATGTTGTACATTTCTGTAAGTACCTTGATCAAAGAAATACAATTTTACAATTTTGCATTTTTCTGTCTTTTTATGTACACATTTTCCTTGCATCTTAAGTTACTCAACCATTAATGTAATATGCATTGTGATAACAGGGCACTCAGCCCTTTTGTTACTCTTATCTTAATATATCAACTTCTTATGTTTGCATGTTATGGCAGAATGCAATTGCATCATACTGCGTTTTGCTATATTTTCCATACTAGTGTGCTACACTTCATTTTCTGCCATCCTAGCCATGACCTTGTGCTGAGTCTTGACTGCCAAAACTAACTCCATAATGTAGCAATATATTTTGAGGTTTATATTTAATTTTGAAGACCTCTTGATTCTTCCTTTGGCTATTTAAATTAATGGTTTTGCGCATGACTAAGAGGAGTATGTGTCTTCTCCAAGAATGCTGTAATTACGCTATAAAGCCCCTGGCTCGCGGCAAGGATCTGAGACTATATAG
The DNA here is from genome assembly GCF_040938575.1 of Ambystoma mexicanum. NCBI lineage: Eukaryota > Metazoa > Chordata > Amphibia > Caudata > Ambystomatidae > Ambystoma > Ambystoma mexicanum. The sequence continues at coordinate 110,127,443 of NC_090933.1, forward strand.
GACAACCAGAGAGCATGTTATGTCCAGAGATCGCATGCATGGATGCAATACTGACTTTGTCTACTACAGGATTGTGATATTAATCTGCTATGCCGACAGCCAACCTTTTATGTTGAAGTAAGGCCAGCCATCAAATCATGTTTTGCTTTTAAAAATACATGTGTTTCTCTTCTATAGAATGGTCTGGCCTGGATATAACCAGTCCATCCCTTGCCTTCAATCTTAATCCCTTCATCAATCTTCGAGTGTAATTTCATGTCTTGTAGTCTAACAGTACCAAGAGACACTAGGATACCAAAACAGTGACTTACTTTAACCAAAGTCTAATGCAAGCCACTTTATCATTCTGTGTCCCTCTTTCAATAAAGGTTCTCATATAGAGGTCAGCCACACCAATAATTTTGCCATCATCCGTAAACAGCACTGGTACAAAATGGTGAGTGTACCATCCAAGCACAGATATTGTTTGGTTAAACTGCTTCTACATGTGGCAAATGACTCAACATGTCCTAGATAGTCTTGGTTTTCTGTACACCAATATTTCCAGTAAATTACATAAAAGCCTGTTTTTCAAATAGTCAAGTCTCTTACTTCAATTAGCACTCTACAGGGGAGCCAACCAATCAGGAGCCTAGGAACGTGGGCTGATACTGCCGAACTAGCCTGCCTTCTTAGCTGCCTGATGGCCGGTTCGTCCGCTCCCGCTCGTCATCTTCCACCCTCCATTTCCTTTTTTTGAGTCCCCCTCCCCACTTACCTTATTGCGCTGCTGCCGCTCCTTCCACTCTGCCCAGTTTGGCCGCCATGGAAATTGAAGAGCAGCTCTGTATGGAGCCCCGTCTTCCTTTTCAAAGGGGGCCATGTTTCTATAGTTTTTTGTTTCCATGAACGCGATGCCGCAAGGAAAAGAAATACTTTAAATTAGCCTGTCCCAGCCCACGGTACGGAAAGCTAATAGCGTTAACCATCCATTGCAAGGGCAGGAACAGGTGCGTACATCCAGGGGACCCTCGTTAAACAACTTTGCTACGCTCTGGCCTTCTCGGGCCTTGTGCCATTAAGACCCATTTCAGCCCCTGTAATGGGTGGTTAACGCTTAAATTTACAATTTGAAACATGACCACCATGTTACAAAGCTTTGGCATATCTTTCAGGCTATGTGGGTTGCCCACACAATTTCGGGCCATCCTTCAAGTTTCCTGCTCAAAACTGAGGGTGCACCCGATTGGCTGGTCCTCTGAAAACAAGGTCATGCGCTTGCATATCATGGTCCCTGGCACCTCTGAATTGACAGCCTCAAGATTAACTTCTAATGGCAAATTAGTATGTGCCAATATGTCTCTTTCACATTTGCCCTATGGCTATGTAGTATTCCAGCTACCAAATAATTTGCTGAGATGGGCCACCTTCCTGCCCTTGTCCAAATTCAAATCAAATTAGGAGTGGTAAATTGTTATCCCATCTCGATCACACAAGAACAAAAACCTAAACATGTGAGTTGCTGAATAGCAGTCCCGCACATTATTTTGAAAGGAACCTAATTCCTACAAGCTACAAACGTGACCTGAAATGCATGGCTTTTACCCCACATTAAGTCATTGAGAAGTGTGTAATCTTAGTAGCTTCTGGGGATGTAGTCGCTTTAGAAATAATTTGTGCAGCACTGCTGCTCAGTAGCCCCTATTGCGTAGCTTTGTATGCTTGTGAGGTAAAGATGAATTAACAACTTTCTACTTCTTTCCTATATGATGGGAGTTTTGGCAACCGCAGGAAGGGCCAGTTCCCAAAGTGATATTTGCAAATACAGGATACTGCAAATCGCCAAATTTGTTGCTGGGGGTTATGCACACATTTTCAGCATTCAACTTGTTGCTTCAAGTTGCTCAGTATATGTTCCTAGTTTAAGCAAGCAGGATTGCTAATCCTGTATCAGCACAGTGTTTGCTCATGGCTTAAGCACTGACCGTTGACATGGTATAAGCCTGCCATTTGAATTTTGAATCCCGGCAGGCCGGGCTCAGCTATGGATGCTCCCAACAGCAATAAACTGATCACTATTAAACTGGATAATAACAGCTATTATTACAGCACCTTCAATTTTTTATCTTGAACTTTTTCTATTGCGGATCTGACTGACTGAACTGCATCTGGGCACAGGTGATAGTATAGAGAATTAAAATGTCACCAGGCAGCTGTACTGCGATCCAGAAAGGCGGCGTTAGCCAAATCAGTTATTTAAACAGATGGGTTTAGGTTTTAAGGGATTTCTGGAATTGAACAAGCACAGTAAAGAATCACCAGAAGGAGTTTATCTGAGAAGAGGAGCAAACATGTCGGTTCCGCGATCCCCTGGGGGGGGGGGGGGGGCCTTCCCATGAGGCTAGGCAAGTGAGGCCTCTACCGGATAGTCCCCATGGGGGTTTTAATCAGCAGGTGGATCTCTCATGGGGAGGGAAGCCCACTATGGGATTAGTGACTACCTGGGGAGAACGCGGTATCCCCAATGGCCCACCTTAGCTTAACCCACCTTCCTCACCAACCCCCTGCAACACCATCCCTAGTATTCCTATCTGTTTCCTTAAAACCAGTAAGGTAGGAAGTTATGGGACGAGGAAGAGTGTGGGCTCCTCAAGGGACCTACATCCCTTATGTACTGAGACGAGGGAGAGACCAGCTGCCTCACTGGGAGTCCTCAAGATTAGTACTGGGATGAGGAAGGAGTGTCGTAGCAGAAAGAGCACCTTTATAAACCATACTGAGCTTTCTAGTCTTTACAGAGTTCCTATTGGCCAAGGAACAACTAAAATAGAAGAGGGAAATTCAAACAGAGAGAGAGACCCTCCTGGAGGAACCAGGAGATTTGAATGCTGTACGAAGAAGGAAAAAGCAATAGAGGACGTGAAAGATTCCTGTCTGCAGAAGCGTCCCTGGGAAACGGGAGGCGGAGCAACCAGCCGGGCGAGAAGGCAGGAGCGAGAGAACCACCTGGACTGTGCAGCCCAACAGCAGGGAACCGTGCAGAGCCACCACAGTCTCTGCAATCATCTGGTCAATTTTATTCAGAATATTTACAATTTTGTTAATTAAAAATTCATTAAAAGGCATTAGCTTGAACTGCTGATGGTGCAATGGCAGCCCTGATACAGCTGCGACGGAGGAAATTGGAAATAGGGGAAAAGAGTTCCCTGGGTTTACCGCTTCGAAATTTTAATTTTGTTCTCCAGGTAATTCAATTTAGCCTCAAAGATTGCAATTGTATAGCTTTTGATAGCACTTTTTACGTTACAGAGGGAAGCAATACTCCTACAGTTCCTTGAATCAGGTGGAATCCAATATGAAGCGCTATACAAAAACCTGATATTATTAATCCCTCATTCCCATCCATCATTAGGCATATGATATGATAGGATGTGGCATTTATAACACGCCTGTACACAAGTGTTTCCAGGCGCGACAACACAAGGAGGGGGAAACAAGGGAGGACAAAATAACGTCCTGACTAGGCCTTGTGACATTCAGTTCGTGCAAGTGTACAGAAGACGGAAGCGGAGAAGTGCAGGGGAATGGGGGAGTGCAGTTAACTCACAAGTGCAGCCAGCGGGTGGCTCATAAGTGCAGAGAGAAGGGACTGTAGGGTTGCAGATACAGACCCTTAAGTGCTGGGGAGCCCGGAGGCAGTGCGAGGGCAACTGGATATGCAGGAGCCTGGGCCAGAGTTCAGATGGTGACCAGTGCGTGGAGCAGTCCGGTGCATCAGCAGGGGAGAGGAAGAGAGAAAGCAGAAGCGAAAAGGAAGGTCTTGAGTTTCTTCTGGAACCGGAGATGCTTCTGCTCAAGTTTCAGAGGGGCAGGGAGGTTGTTCCAGAGGGAGGCCCCAGCCGAGTAGATAGATCTGCCCCCAACTTTCTGTTCGGAGAAGTGTCTGACCCTCAGAGAGTTGGAGGCGGATGAGCGGAGAGCTCGAGAAGGAAGATGTTTTGGAAGAGAAAGTTGGAAGTAGAGCGTCCCAGGCCCCAGAAAGCCTTGTGGACAATGCACAGGGTCTTGAAGTTGAAGCCACATGGAGCCAGTGAAGAGTTCAGAGCTGCAGAAATACGATCGCTGGACTGGAGGCCAAGGACAAGTCTTGCAGTCCTGTTCTGGATAAGTTGTAAAGGTCGAAGAGTAGAGGTAGGAAGATTTAGAAAGAGGCTGTTGCAATAGTCCAGCCTAGAGAGGACTAGAGCTCTGGAGGAAAGTGAGAAAGGGAAGAATACCTCGGAGGAGGAGCAGCTGACAGTTTGACTTCTTAGAGACATCAGAGATGTGAGGCGAGAAGGAGAGGGTGGAGTCGAAGATGACATCAGGGTTCTTAGCCTCACAGGAAGTGTGTGGGGGGGGGGGAGGAGAGAGAGAGAGAAAGAGAAAGAGAAAGAGAAAGAGAAAGAGAAAGAGAAAGAGAGAGAGAGAGAGAGAGACCCAATGAGGAGGATCTCAGTCTTACATCTCAGTCTTACTGGCATTAAGGCAGAGATCATTGGCGGCACACCATTCCTGAATTGCGGCCAGACAGTCTGGTATGAGAGAATTGAAAATTGGAGCAGAAAGTAGCGGTGCAGTGGTCAAGAGGTGCCAGGTAGAGTTTGAAGATCCAGGGAGCAAGGTTGGATCGCTGGGGAACACCACAAGTGGAGAGAAAGAGAAGAAAGACTCCAGTTGGACTTGAGAGGGTCGGTCTGTGAGAAAGGAGGTCAATCAGGCCACAGCCTGATCAGTAACACCAAGGTTGTCCCAGAGACTATTGAGCAGGATGTCATGGTTGACCGTGTCAAAAGCAAATGATAGATCAAGGAGAATGAGGACAGAAGGGAGATTAGTGTCAAGACTGAAGAGCAAGTCTTCACGGGTATTCAGGAGAACAGTTTCCGTGCTTCTTGCAGCTCTGAAGCCAGAGTAGTGGTCATGGAGGCAACCAACAGATTTAGTATGTAGATTAAGCTGGGAGAGGGCCAGCTTTTCCAAGAGTTTGCTCAGGAAAGAAGTGATGGAGATCGGACGATAGTTAGCCGGAGAGGAAGGATTGCGAGGGCTTCTTTAGAAGGGGGTGTACAAGAGAGTGCTTAAGGGGGAGGGGAAAGTTCCAGTGGCAAAGGAGAGTGTTATAATTTGAGCTTATGATCTTATGCTTATAACTGGGTAGGTGGAATGTTGAGGGTGTCATCCCTGTTGGAATATGAAGGCTGAGGAGTTCTGCGGGTAACGGCTGGGCCTAGCAGTGAGTAAGAGTGTTAGTGGGGTGTCGGGCTGTCCCAGTGTTTCTCCCTCCTATCTTGTCTACTGTGTTCCCCCACAATCCTAATGTATACTGAAGGTGAGGGACCTGGACATTAAAGCGTAGTGAAATTACCTGGAGTTCCCTAGCTTCTCACTTTACCATAGAGTGATTGCAGAAATCGGCCAAGGCTGGAGCAAGGGTGTTGATGTGGTCCTTGATGGTTCAGGATTTAATGAGACTTTCATAGATTGGACTTGTCAAGAAACATTGTCAGGTCTGAACATGGGAAAGGAGGTGGGCTTGGATGTAGGTTCTCTTTTTAGAGAGGACAGAGATGTACTGCCTTTGGAGCAGGCGGCAGGCCAGTTTGTCAGGTGGTGCACCCGAGGCACTCCACTTCCTCTGTGCTGCCCTACACTTGGGTTTAAGGGCAGTGAGGTGTGAATTGTACCAAGAGTTGCACTTGGATTTGGGCTTCAAATTTGGGCCTCATGACAGGGGCAAGGACATCCAGAGTGTTAGAGATAGAAAGATGAAGGTTATTGAGGGCTGTGTCAGGGTTTGAGTCAAAAGGTGCACAAGGAGGAGAGAAAGTAGCAGCAAAACCCTCATCCGACACACGCTTCATGTGTCGGATGACCGACAAAGTAGGTGGCAGTGCTGGAGTCGGCTTGACCTGCGGGGAAGAGAGAGAGAAGTGGGAAGAAAGGAGAAAGTGATCACTCCAAGAGAGAGGAGTGGTCAGAGGGTTAGAGAACAGGAGGTCTGAGGAGATCAGACCATACAGGGTGTGCCCTGCAGAGTGAGTCGGGCCAGAGGGAAGAATAGAGAGAGAGACAGAGAGAGACAGACAGAGGGAGAATCGCAGAGGTTGCGAAAGAGTCCTGAAGAAGGGCTGGTAGTTCAAGTCTCAGAGGAGGAGAAGTTGGCAAGGAGGAGAGGTCAGCCCACTCAGAGGAAGAGGGCGACCTGGCCATGCGGCCTGTAGATAGTGCCGACAGTGAGCGAGAGGCCAGGAGAGATGGAGAGCCGGCAGACCAGGCCTTCAAAGGAGGAGGAGTGCTGCATTGGAATGATAGAAGTAGGGATCCACTCTGGGAAAATCAAGGCTATACCCCCACATAGAAATCCAAGCTACACCCCCACATAGAAATGGCTGGGTTGACAATTTTCAGTCACACGTCAGAATATCTGTAACATTCCCGATGTATGTATCATATACTCAGAAGGCACCATTTTCCAAATCATAACTGGATCTGAAATAGACTTTTCTACAAACGCTTCGCAACCAATTACATCCATTGTGCCCAACACCACATCTTCAGCATTTCCCTACATTTTGGATTAAAACAAGCTGTCTAATTGGGGTACCTTGCTTTATAGATCGTGGAAGGAAGCTCCCTGGACCTGGACATAATGAATTTGCTGCAGGCGTCTTCCTACATGGTTTGGACTGAACCTTGCCTTGTTCATCAATTAATAGCTCTAGATCCAAGATGTTAAGTCTCTTGCCTTCAAGATCTAAAGTCAAAACAAAACAAAACAAATTCAATTTATTAGGTACACTGACCTATCTAAATGTTCAGATAAGCAAACACCCTTAAACTGCTTTATCATTTAGTGGTCGCCCAGCTTTTTCATAATTTCTGCTTGGGTGTTATGAGCAGTTATGACTGATGTGCATAATTAATGACAAACTATGATACCTGGTTCACACAGACTGGACATTAGGTATTTTACTTCCACTAAAACTGCAGAGAACTACAACCAAACGGATGTTAAGCATACTACAAAGACATTTTCCATTTGGAGAAGTCAGGATTCTTAAGTTGTAGAAATACAAATGCAAATTTACCTTTTGCGTCTGTGGTCCCTGTATCCCAAAATTGAAATAATTATTTGTTGATGACCTACTGTGCAGCACTCATGTGCATTGGTGTTACTTACCTTTCAGCAGCCCTCTGAAAAGCACCCTCACCCACCTCACAGAGGTCGCACCCTCCTCTTTCCTAATGGCTTATTTTGAAGGGACCATTTTCCATTAACCTAACATTGTTAACAGGCTATGTCTGGGAGAGCTTACGATCTGCTGATACACATGACAGTTTGGGTAAGTTCCTGCCTTGCACTAAGCGAATAGCAGGTAACATTTGATTTCAGTGAAGACTTGCATTGATTTTCTTAGTCTACTGTTGACCAATGTGTGGCATAATGCTGAAGTGGAGTTAAAGAAGGACATTCAGAACAGAAATGAAAAAGGAATGTAACCCCGAAGAAACATCTGTTTTTTTTAATATGAAACAATGTAAGAAAGAAAAATGCGACACCCTATTAGTCTTATGACAAAAGTCAAGTACATATTAGTATAAACGGTATGGTTTTGGGACTGAGTGGAGTGATTGAAAAATTGTTGTTTACAAGATTCTGATGAAAACACTTGTGGAAGCAGCTAGAACAAAGAATGAAAGTCGACCACATTGAGTTTCACAGTGTATTGGGATAGAAAGAAGAGCAGTTAGCAAAACCAAGAGTAACTATGGGTTAAATGTTTAAGCTTAAAACGCTGGGTCCAAAGTTAGAGATGTAATGGTATATGATTAACGAATTTAAAGAGAACCCCCTAGTTTGATGGAGAGTTAGAGTGGTTTGGCAAGGAAGGCAGGATGTGGGTAAAGTAACAGAGACTAAAGATAAGTAGGGCAGCAGAGGTTTTTAGAAATAAAATGTTTAAGACAATAAAGTGCTACTGCAACATAAAATAGGAAATGCCATACTGATGTGTGACTAATTTGCATCTTTACTAAAAAAAAACCTTTCATCAAAAAAGCCTGAGATAAGGGGCCTGATACATGGAACGTTTTCCTATGGGATTGCGCCATTATAAAACACTTCCATGAATCAAGTCCAACGACTTTCTGCTGGTTGCAAAGGAGAAGCGTATGGGACCCTGCCACAAAGCATATGTTCTGATTTAGGTTGAAACATGGCAGATGTAGTGAAGGATGTGAAGTGCTGTAAAACAGGAACTTATGTAATAACGTACAGCTAGAAGGACCCCCGCCATACCAAAATGGCAGCGGGCGCCAAAAACTAAGATTCTGTTAGGAAGAACAAGCGTTCAGAAACTTTGGGGCAAGAAAGAGCAGCTATTTCCCTAACCTTGGATTTAATTAGTGCTCATAATAGCCTGAAATCTTGGATGTTTAAGAGTTTCCCACCATAGGTATATAGCATTTCTTCATATGCTACAGGTGCGTGTATCCCAAGGAAGAGGCTTTAAAGCATACGCATTGGTGTAGATTGTTTTTAAAGAGGAGGAAAAGATTGCCCATGTTGGAATTAAGTGCAGCTCAGTTGAGTAGACAAAATGCCGGAACATATGTAGAACTGATGGTTTACTACTGGATCCCATTGCATCATAATATAAGCGTTCATCGGACTCATATTTAGTGATGTAAAGTCTTACAGAACAGAGCCCATATCTAGAATGGCTTGAGATATATGGTACATTCGTTCATCTATACAAACAGACTGCTTGTTAACATTTGTTTCTGTCAGTCTTATTTTTTTCTTTAATGAAATGATTGTATACATTTGTATCAGGTCTTAAATTTACCACACTGAACAGATGTCGAATAAATGAATGACATATGAATGAATGACTTGGGTCTATCAATATAAGCGCTTTGCAGCAATTTCTTCTAAGCATAAATAAAGTGAAAACAATTGCTGCTAGAAAAAAGAATAATCCACATGGGCGCAATAAAGTAATGAGAACATTCTGAATATTTTGTATTCATTAACTTTGGTGCTACATTAATATCAAGTCTCCGAAAAATTGATGAATATGAGCGTTCCGTATTTACAATTGCCACTGGCCCAGAAGAAGGTAGTGTTTCTGATAATGAACCAGCCGTGAAAACAAGTTAGCCTTTTGCACATGTGGCTGAAAAGCAGTAAAACAATGCAATTTTCGTTGGATGTTGCTTGACCACATCAATTGAGCGTTAAGGGCTACGCTTATCTCATGTCTTGGGTTGTTGTTGTGGACAATTGTAAGTTGGAAAAGTTGTTTTTGCGTTTATTGTATTGCAATTAAATTTCTTTTTGCAAAGTTATTTTGAAGGTGAGAGCAATTTCTGTATAGATTGCTATTAGTCCTGGTACTAAGGTTCATAAACAATGATTGCAGATTTTCATGTGCAATTTTTGTCGAATAGCTACAAACATGAATTTGTGCTTGAAAGATGTTCTTCTGGGTGAAATAAATATTTCTCTTTTTACCAGAATGAATGACTTGGATGGCATATTTTTAAGGGTTGCTAACTAACAAAATCAGAATTAAAAATATATGTTTATAGCTGACCTTAGGGGATTTCGTATAGATGGTTGAGTAATCCTGGTTCTCACTAGGAGGTACATCTGTAGGGTTAGCCCTCATCTCTTTAAACATAGCATGGTCCCTGCCACAACTGCAGCACCATGTCCCCTTTCTACAAATGAATCATGACAGTCAAAACTCAGATCACTATACACAGTACAAATCTCTTCATATGTACTCACAACGGTTTCAGTGTTCCTTTCCATCTAGAGCATGCTGTGGAAGGGAATAGTTTCTTACCTGTAACTCCATTTCTCCAGCATTGGTATCTTTCATGGATTCACATGCTTTGAATATTCCCCGTCGTCAGGCTGGGAATCCCCGGTACATTATATAGACCCTTTCCCGTAGGAAAACTTTTTCGACGCTTATGCGTCCTATCCACCTCGTTTTGTATCATGCGTGCCCGTGCCGTCAGGACGTCATGATATAAATACAGGCCCCGCCCCCGCGCTCCCTCAGATTTCGGCCCCCAAAGTAGTGGGGGAACCGGTTTGCATGATCAGGGGAGGCAGGTGGGCGCATGTGAATCCATGAAAGATACCAATGCTGGAGAAATGGAGTTACAGGTAAGAAACTATTCCCTTCTCCAGCATTGGATCTTTCATGGATTCACATGCTTTGAATAGATTACATAGCAGTACTACCCCCAAGAGGAGGTGTGCATGCAAACCCCTATACATTCTTCGCAAAAAGCCGTTCCCTAAGATTATGTATACATCAGTAATAGTTTACATAGGGAAAAAACGGACCACATACAGTCATAAATTCCACAGGATGCCACCCCGCAGCCGGGGCTTACCTTACTGGAATAGGTGTCGAAGCACCGCCTGTCCCATCCGGGTGTCTTCGGCATGTTGCTGCGACAGGCAGTAATGGCGGGTAAAGGTGTGTGTAGTCGCCCAGGTAGCCGCCATGCAGATGTCCCCTAGAGGGACTCCGGCCCACAGTGCCGTCGACGATGCCGCTGCTCTAGTTGAATGAGCTCTTGGCCGTCGTAGAAGAGGCTTCCCTGCCTTGGAATGGCAGTACGAGATGGTAGATGACACCCATCTTGAAAGTCCTTGCTTTGAAATGGCTTTTCCTCTAGCACCCAACCCATAGGCCACAAACAGCTGTCTCGTTTCTCTGAACGGTTGCGTACGATGAAGATAAAACTTGAGAGCCCTTTTTACATCCAATGTGTGTAGCATGCGCTCCGCTCCCGAGCATGGCTCCGGAAAAAACGTAGGCAACACGATAGAAGAGTGTTTATGAAACACCGAAGGAGCTTTTGGTATGAACTGTGGGTTAGTGGCTAGGACTACCTTGGTCTTGAAAAATCGTAAGTATGGTGGGTCCACCATTAGAGCCTGAACTTCTGAGATACGTCGGGCTGAAGTGATGGCCACCAGGAAGGCCAATTTCCACGACAGAAACTTCAGAGACGATGATGACATTGGCTCAAACGGAGGTTTCATAAGAGACGTTAAGATTAGATTGAGGCTCCACTCCGGTGGAAATTTCTTCTCTGGAGGGAAACTCCGAAAGAGGCCTTTAAGGAAGTGCTTAATCAGGCGGTCGCTGAACAATGGTGCCGAGTGCCGTCGACGAGTAAACCTGGAAATGGCTGCTAGGTGTACTTTTATTGACGACACCGACAGGCCCATTTGAGCTAATAACAGCAAGTATGGAAGGAGCTGTTCCGGCCTAATCGATTGCGGGGCCAAACCTGGTTGATCCTCACACCATTGACAGAACCTTTTCCATTTGTACGCGTATGAGGCGTTTGTGGAAGGTGCTCTTGCCGCTTGCAGGATACGTCGACAGTCCTCCGGAATCGTTAGCCGACCAAATTCGGCGAAGTCAGGAGCCAGGCCGTCAACTTGAGGCTGTCCGGGTCGTGATGCCAAACGACACCCTCCTGTCGAGACAGAAGGTCGGGGGTCTTCTGGAATCTCATCGGTTCCGCCGCCGCTAAGTGTAGTAGGTCTGAAAACCACACTTGTCTGGCCCAGTATGGGGCCACCAGAATTACCCGACATGGGTACCTGAGGATCCATTGCAACGTCCTCCTGACAAGGGGAAAAGGAGGAAATGCGTACAGGAATTTGTTCGTCCATGGGAATGAGAACGCATCCCCCAGTGAGCCCTGCTGAGGCCATCTGCTTGCGTACTGATGGCATTTCTTGTTGTTCTTCGTTGCAAACAGGTCTATGGAAGGGTGTCCCCATTCCTTGAATACTTGTTGAAGTTGTTGGTCGTTCAGCACCCATTCGTGAACTTCGTTCATTTCTCTGCTGAGGGCATCGGCTTCCACGTTTTTCACTCCTGGTAGGTGAAATGCTAAGATTTGTATGTTGTGTTGAAGGGCCCAATGCCAGATTTTCTGTGCCTCTGTCGATAGGGACCTGGAACGTGTCCCTCCTTGTTTCCTCAAGTAGAACATCGTAGTGGTGTTGTCCGTCATGACACGCACCACCGAGTCCCTCAGTTGCGGAAGAAAAGACTTCAGAGCCCATCGCACTGCTCTCAGTTCTAGCAGGTTGATATGCAGGGAGGACTCCTGCAAAGACCACTGGCCTTGTACCTGTAACATATCCAGATGAGCTCCCCATCCGCTCAGCGATGCATCCGTCACCACCGTCTTTTGGAACTCTGGTTCCAGTAGAGGCATCCCTCTCGTTAGGTGAGTAGACACTTTCCACCAGCCGAGTGCTTGAACTAGTTGTTCGTCGACGACCAGTCTGTCGGACCAGCGACCTCTGCTCTGTGCCCAACGGTCCGCTAGAAATTCCTGGCAAGGCCTCATAAACAGACGGCAGTTGTTTATTAACGGAATGCAGGACGACATGGTCCCTAGCAGGGACATGTACTTGCGCACAGAGACTCTGGTACCGCCGCTCCATTCCGACGCCTTGTTTTGAAGTTTCTGAATTCTTTCGCTGGATGGTTTCACCAGGCTTGTGTGCGTATGAAACTCCGCTCCTAGAAAGACCAAGGTCCTCGAAGGCTCTACTGAGGACTTGTTGAAGTTTATTGCGAAGCCCAGTTCCTGTAAGATGGACATTGTGGCTCGTAGACTGTCTCGTGTTTGTTCCTTGGATGACCCTCTGATTAGCCAGTCGTCTAGATATGGATAGACATGATGACCATCCTTCCTTAAATGGGCCGCTATAGGGGCCAAGCACTTGGTGAACGTCCTGGGGGAGGACTTGAGCCCGAACGGGAGGACCTTGAACTGAAAATGCTTTCTCCCGACGACGAATCTTAAATATCTCTTGTGTCGTGGGCGTATTGGGATGTGAAAATAAGCATCCTGAAGGTCTAGTGAAGAGAGATAGTCCATGGGTTGCACCGATCTGATAACCTCTTGGAGTTTTAGCATTTTGAATTTTTGGCTCTTTAGCCACTTGTTGAGTACCCTCAGGTCGAGAATGGGCCTCCATTTGCCGTTTGGCTTTTTGACAACAAAGAACCTGGAATAAACTCCTTGGCCTTCCTGTGCCACAGGAACTCTCTCTACCGCCCCTTTTCGCAACATAAGCTCCGCCTCTTGTCGTAGGATTTGGAGGTGGGGCTGTGTCGAGAATAAAGGAGGAAGACGCGGAGGCTTGTCTTTGAATTGCAGCGCATGACCCATGCGAATCGTGTCTAGGACCCATCGATCTTTGGTGATGCATTTCCATCGGTCGAAGTGATGAGAGACTCGACCCCCCAGGACGTTCCGAAGGCCGTCATTGGTTGCTGGTTTGCTTGTTCTTCGTTGACGACGGACCTGAGCCTCGCCGCCTGGAGGCTTGATAGTCCCTGCTTCCACGTGCCGACTGGGACGCTCGTCTGAACCCTTGTGAAGAGTACGAGGGCCTGTTAAATCCACGGTCCCTCGAGGCTCCAAAGCGGGAGTTTCCAGAAGCACCTCTGAAAGGGCGAAAAGAGCGAAAATTTCTACCCGTTTGAAGGGCGCCGAGGGACCTAGCAGTATCCGTGTCTTCTTTCATCCCTTTCAGCGCTTCATCAACCTTTTCGCCAAACAGGTGCTCCCCTTCGCATGGCATGTCCAGGACTTTGTACTGTACTTCAGGACGGAAAGTAGTACATTTGAGCCACGCTTGTCGACGAAGCACTACTCCATGGTTGATTTGTTTGAAACCAGACTCTGCTAGGTCCACTGCGATATTAATAGCGTGGTTCGAGGCCTCCTCGCCGTCCCGCACCAGTAACATAGCTGCTTTTCGGTGTTCGTCTGGCAGGTGTTCTAGGATAGGGGCTAATTTGTGCCACATTTCCCTATCATATCGTGACACGATCGCTAAGGAATTGGCTGCTCTTACTGTCGTCGCTCCGACCGAGAGCACCTTCTTTCCAAATGCGTCCTGCCTCCTAGCCTCGCTTTCCGGTGGCGTTGAACATTTTTGCTGGACCCTGGCCTTCCTAGCTGCTGCCGCCGACACCACCGAGTCAGACAAAGGCTGTGATGTTAGACATTTTGGAGTGGACTCCGGAGCTTTAAACTTTTTCTCGATCCGTCCCTTTATGGCTGGTTCCGAGAACGGATGGCGCATCGTTTTGAGACCTTCTTGCCACACGTGGTCAAGGATTGGGATGGCAAATACCGATTTTCTCCTTTGACCCATATGGTCAAAAAGGAAACAGTCTTTCCTCTGCTCCTCAGGAATCAAGCCGAATTCGGAACACGCTTTCCCCATCATTGCATGGAAGGCTCCCACATCATCAGGGGGAGATGGCTGTGTCTGGCTCCTCGTAGACTCCAATTCTACATCCGAATTCCATGTCGGGTCCCTCGACGGTGACAGGGAGATGTCTGACCCAGAGTCATCATGTATAGAGTCGGACTCCGACAAATCACCCTCCTCCTGAGCTCGAGGACGATCTTTTACCGCCTGGGGAGCCGATGGGTGATTCGTCGACGAGCGAGCCGTACAAGTTTGCTCGTCGACGGAAGGTACAGACAGAAGTGACGATGACGTCCCAGGTTGAGGGAACTGGGTATCCAGCCGCTGTAGTAGCTTCTGAAGAGTATTAAGCACATCCAGAGACAAAACTGTCTGGGGGTTCAGCAACGTGGATGATATAGGTACCATACCCCCGCTCGCACTCGTCGCCGTCGTCGTCGACGTGGAAGGCCGTAAGCCTAAATCCAATGGCTGCAGAACCATGTCACCTTCCCCTTCCGCCGAGCAGGCCGTGTCTGGCTGCAGTAAGACCTCAGGGGGGATCGGGTCATAGACCTCAGGCAGCCAAGCCATAGACTGAGTTTCCGTCGACGAAGGAATCCCAACCGCTGCTGCTTGAACGGTAATAGGCATCGTCAATGACACCGAGGTCGACGAGGAAGTCGTCGTCGTCGAGCCTTTAGACTTCGTTGTCGATTTTGATGCCGACTTCCCGGCTGAAGCTTCTCGACTCACGGAAGACCTGGGACGGTCCCCTGAGGAGGATTTAGACAGCGCCAGCCTCTCCGTCTTAGATGATGAGGAGGAGGAGGGCTTTTTATGAGATGAGGAGGATCCAGCATGTTTCCCCTTATGCTTGTCCTCAGGGCGAATTTCTGCTGGCCGCACCTTCTTCGATGGAGGCTCCGACTTGCTCCTGGAGGCCGTGGAGCCAACTTCCGAAGCCGGGTAGGCACCCGCTCCGTCATTAAGCCAGTCGACCAGCCTTCTTTTACGGTCCTTAAGGGTTTTTTGGGAGAAACCCTGGCATATCTCACATGTATCCGCCGTGTGGTGCGGGTGGAGACAGTAGATACAGTCCATGTGGCCGTCTCCTTCATAAACCTTTTTGAGGCCACAGGTTGCACATGGGCGAAATAACGCCTTTCCAGACATAATTCTCCAGATTTGAACTTCGCTTACGCGAAACAGACAAAAAAACAATCTAGTTATCACTAGTAGTAACACGAAGATCCCACTGCTTTGAAAGACGGTTGAAATCTGAGGGAGCGCGGGGGCGGGGCCTGTATTTATATCATGACGTCCTGACGGCACGGGCACGCATGATACAAAACGAGGTGGATAGGACGCATAAGCGTCGAAAAAGTTTTCCTACGGGAAAGGGTCTATATAATGTACCGGGGATTCCCAGCCTGACGACGGGGAATATTCAAAGCATGTGAATCCATGAAAGATCCAATGCTGGAGAATATTCTAAAACGATGAACTTGGAAGCATAAATAAATACAAACATCAATAGGAAGTGTGAGATATGAAAGGAAAACCCAAATATGGAGACTATTAGATGACAATGTCTTGCCATGCAATTGTCAGTGAGTACATTTCCCACAAACATACGCATGTACGTAGAAATGCCTCCCCATAAGCCATTTTAATTATGGTGATGGGCCTCAGTAGGTTTTAATCATCAGCTGAGATGGAAACATATCCAGTCGTGAAAAGACAAGATGCCAATTATTTCCAGCTTCGAAAGGCACTTGTGAGGTGCAGAGTAAACATTGCCTATGTACACATAGGCTTGTGAGGTTAGCCTTCCTTATCAAACATGCTTGAACAGCTAGCTTTTTGCTGAGCTTGTTGATCAAAAGCAAGCTTAGCAGAACAGGCATGGAAGAGCATTCTTAAACAAGCCTTTAGTGAGGAATCCTATATGTTACATGTGTCATTTGCTCTTTGTAATAACAGTTGTTAAAACATGGACACTCTATCCCCTTTGAATTTCATTGGTGACAGTCAAATTGTATTCAACCAATAATTAGGTGCTAGGCAAAATATAAACTAACATGTTTTACTCAGCTATCAGCCATGAACAAACAGTTGAGCAGAGGTCACGAGCAGACAGAAAATAATGTTCAATGTACTGTAGTATGTGTACATACAGTTTATTAAAGCAAACCAAACAGGTAAAATAATTTACAGGAGACACCATCATTCATTGACAGCCTTAATAGATTTCTTTGAGCAAATATCTGTCATTTTGCCCAGTCTGTAACATGGTCAGATAAATTATCCAAAGATGACGTACATAAAAGTTGTGTGACACATTATCATCTAGTGGTGCCAATGAATCCCGTTTACCTTTTAGTGTAATGCTATTGGCTAGCATAGCCTTCGTTGGCATCAATTCCACCACTTAACTACTTTACTGCTCCACCAAACAAATAAACCTAGCGAACAATGGTGCGGTATCAATACAGAGAGAAAGCCCACAGGCCCCAGTACAATCAATGACCTAAAGAGATGAATAAATCATTTGTTTTACTTCCAAGTTATGCATTGTCTATCGTGGCTTGAACGACAACACTGTTACCCTATTCGACTTGGGGCACTCTGGTGCTCCCGGATGGAAAGAAGATTTACTAACCAAACTGATCTATGTTTTTTTTTTTGCATTTGTATAGCGCTACGAACCCTCAGGCATCTGAACGCTGATTATTACCCACAGTGTGTGGTGCTCATTTATCGACCTCGCAAGGATGAAAGACTGAGTTTGGCCCTGCCAGGATTCAGACCTGCATCAGCAGGCTCTGCACCGATGTCAAAGCGAGCGCTCTACTCGCTGTGCTATCTGACTAGCTTTAACAGGACATTTATCAGGACATGCTAATGTTAAGGACAAAAAATAAACTGCAACACTCTGATGTAATGCACAATCTCATTCAAACCTAACTGGGTATTGCATTAACAATAAGAATGCATATGATCATACAAAGTAAAAAGAAATGAAGATACCGGCAGTATTACAAACGCTGGAACTCATATGAACGGTAGCATTTTTGGTCGATTGTTATTTATTTCCTGCTATTCATATTAGACAAATTCTTATGCTACCTTAAGAGTTATTTTTTCAGTGGAGAATCTTTGTTCAGTGCTATTTCAGGCGACCACAGTGGCATACCTGCAATGCCTTTTAAGTGCTGAAGGGCACCAACATGCCTGATTTTTGTGATCAAAGAAATTAAATCCTCTTTGAATCTCTTTCACTGGCTTCCAGTGAGAACCAATGAAATATTTAGAACAGTCTAAAAAGTTTGGGAAGATATTTATCTAAATGTTAAATAAACTGTGTAACGTGTTAAGAGTCTCAGGCTCCCTCATGAAGCAAAGAGCAAGATGTCAACGTTAACTCGTTTTAACGGCGGAAGGCTGATCACCTGGAATGGACTACAAGTCACTTCAGACCTAATAACACTCTAAAGACACAACTTCACCGGACCATCATCTAGGGTGGGCCAAGGTCTGCCGCCATTACCATTTGATGCCCCTTGTGTTTAAGGTCACCACTTCAAGAATGAGGCAATTTAGTACTGTATCAAAGTAATGACCATTAAAACTGTATTTCTTATATACAGTCTTGCCACCCCCTTACCCTTCTATACCGCTGCCCATTATTAAAACTGGTCTTAAGACTGCCATTGCTTTTTTTCCTTTGATTGACCATATGAACATCACACCCCACTGATTCTTGTACTTTCCTCGCCCAAAGTTGACTATACGTTCAGTGCTGTTTATCTCATGCCCCAATTACATCTTCAGAGCTAACTTTTACAAAGAATGGTTAGGATTTTATAACAATAAATACTGAAGTAGATGACCCACCCAACCTACACAGAGACTAATTAACTAGAACCACGTCTTGCAATAAGTAAGTTTAGTTTTACCTGATTTCCCATGTATCACATGCCACTTTCTGCTTGAATTTGCCGCCGAGACCCTCCAAGACGCTAGGTGTAAACAAATAACAATTAAATTAAGTGCCAAAACCTTAATATTCCATGGAACACACCAAAAGGTATGCTACACAATGGCACTACTGCTAAAGAACATATGCCACTGGCCTCGAACACTTAATCTCTATGAATACTTAGGTAAACACACAAACATATGCATATGATGTCATTTAAAAGTCAGATTCTAAATAATATTTTTGATGATAACCATGTAAGCCCTTTTAGAGGTGAATTGCAAGCAAGGCTTTTTTGGCAACACGCAACAGCCTACAAATTAGGCCGAAAGATAAAAGTGCCCAGGATCGTAAAAACTCCACCATTACTTTTTTTATTGATGAAGCAACGTGTCACTCGACAATGGAGTATCTTCTCTTTAACTGTGACAAATTAAACGGGCAGATTACTTTATCTGAAAGTAATCAAAAGAATAAGATAGCATTTTAAAGAACAAAATCAATGTACATTATTAAGCTATTTTTCTATATGATGTGTTATGTTTTAATAGCCATCTGCTTAAGTATCTCAAACCTTTTGGCAAATCATTGATGGATGGCTTCTTATGCAGTGATATATTTAAATATATTTTGCAGCATTTCAGTTAATTTCCCCTAAGTGGGTATGAACCACTGGGGAAAAGATAATATTCACATAAATCTATGCTTGCCTTTTCTGCTCACTGAGCACCCGCTTTAAATGTGACCAACAGATCTCATACGTTGCATACACATGTACAACAGGTTTTAAGTATTAACCAATCAGCCATCTTCTTTTCTACCACAAGGCGTTTACAGAACATGCTTTCCTTAATTTCATTTCTCCATCTTTCATTTTCAGAAGTCCTGCTATGTCACCTTCATGTCCCTTTAGTGTTGAGTGAGTTTAATCAAATCAATTAGCAACTTGGGTCTTATTTCTTGTCAGCTTACTGGGGCAGGATTCAAGTGGTCGTTAATGTGCATCCATTTATTTCTACCATTATCTTGTATACATGAAAAACACTTCTCCCCTTCAGTGGTTTGGAATTAATGCTATACTTCTTTTGTGGCACTGCTTCAAATTTATGCATTTTCCAACTTAATCAGGTATGCTGTTTAACTAATCAATCGTCATGGAAAAGAGCACACGCTCTGGTGCTCTATTTGTGGGGCTTCACCTTCAAATGACATTTCATTATTCAATTTACTTGAAGTTCAGTTATTTCGTCAGTATTTTGTGCTACTTGCAAGCAAATACGTTTTTTGCTTGGAATAAATTTCCATAGCTTAGTCAGAAATGCTATACCAGAGTTCAAATTTGGCCACCTTTTTCCGAGGTATATAACCATTGAAGCCATCAAGATATTCCCAATTGAATTTAAAGAGATCAATGAAGCATGGCCATTAGGGTAGCCAGTGGTGTTAGCATCTGCTACTGGGATCTGCAATAAACCTGCAAGTGAGGTTTGGATGTGAGCCGCTCCACTCGGACCTCCTCTTTCAGACAGCAATAAAAAGAGTATTCCCTAGTTTGAGAAATAACTCCATCTATTGCACTAAGGTCTTCCAAGTTGCAAAAGCTGCAGTAGAAAGGGCTATAATAATACTGTGCTATGATTACGATAAAGACAAATTGACTTAGACATTGGGATTTGAACCATGTGATGGTAGGCATCCATAGACTGCGCTCTTCGCCAATAAAGCACTGACATTATTAAAGACCACCTGCCCACATCTAGTTGATCACAATGATGAGCTACTATTCATTTCCAAATAGTTCTCAATATCCTTTCATAAAACAGAATCAAATTATGTCTAGCTTTCCAAAATTTCTACTATATTATCTAGGACTGTTGAAAGACCAGGTTGACAAATTTCAACTTTACTCCAATTGACAGAATCCAATAAATGTTCCAACCGTAACTCAAACAAGACAAAATAAGTTTCTTGAGAACTTCGCTAGTCAAATTCTAAGAAGAGAATAACATTCTAAGAAGAGCATACATATCAAAATGTAAATAATTCAGGCATTAGCCCTTTACATTACTTCTAGTAAAGATTTTGAACCCATTAATAATCTGCTTCTCTAAGAGCTCCTCCAAACCATGCTATTAGGAATGATTGAGGCTTCAAGGACCACTTAAGCAAGGAACGTAAGGAACATGAATTAAAATTGTACAAAAAAGGCTTCCTTTTGACAGTAATGAACCTCATTCCAAGTATTAATTGGGTGCCAACGTTTTCTTTATATTTCATTGTTCAGAAACATGCAACCTGTGCTATTCCAGTGTTACAAAACACTTTCGCATTATATTTCTCTGCAGTTGATACAAAAAGGTGTCCACAAATAAACATCACTACTAAATTGTGGAAAAGGATGCAAGACTTATGGCAGGGTGCAATATTTGCACTCGCCACTAGCCGCTGGCTGGTGGTATTTCACTGGTGGCGAGCAAAAAAAGGTCTGCTGCGTCTATGCATAGAATTGAGGTGGTGAGTGACTTGCTTATAGCTGGCTGGTAGCTTGCAACTTTCATTTTTGCCCCGTGCTTGTGGTATATGTTACCTGAAATTATTCAAATTTTATTCTACGCGCTAATTAAATGATTTGAAATGAAAACACTGACAGGGTAATTCATAGAATTTCGCAGAAAAGTGTCGCAAGCGGCTGGCGCAGAGTGTCCGCGTGCGATTGACTGCGCCAGGCACGTGCGATAAAACCGATTTCCGCGCACAGCGTATTCATGGATTTCATGCTCCCAAACCAGCCGTGGCGCAGAGTATCGCAGCGACCCTGCAGCAGCGCCAGTAACGCCCCCAAGAACGCCCTCGCGCAAGGAAAAGCCAGCAAAATCGCTAAATCATCGCAAAGGGCTGCGCTAACCCTGGACCAGTTTACAGGGCAGCCAAACAAGGAACGCAAAGCGGGTAACGTGCATATCAGGGGTACACGTGAAGTCATACACGCGATTAGCCAGGGTAAGTGTATTACAGGGGTACACGTGAAGTCATACACGCGATTAGCCAGGGTACGTGTATTACAGGGGTACGCGGGAAGTTTAACACGCGATTGGCCAGTGTACGTGTATTACAGGGGTACGCGGGAAGTTTAACACGCGATTGGCCAGGGTACGTGTATTACAGGGGTACGCGGGAAGTTTAACACGCGATTAGCCAGGGTAAGTGTATTACAGGGGTACACGTGAAGTTATACACGCGATTAGCCAGGGTACGTGTATTACAGGGGTACGCGGGAAGTTTAACACGCGATTGGCCAGGGTACGTGTATTACAGGGGTACGCGGGAAGTTCAACACGCGATTGGCCAGGGTACGTGTATCAAAGGGGTACGCGGGAAGTTTAACACGCGATTAGCCAGTGTAAGTGTATTACAGGGGTACACGTGAAGTCATACACGCGATTAGCCAGGGTACGTGTATTACAGGGGTACGCGGGAAGTTTAACACGCGATTGGCCAGGGTACGTGTATTACAGGGGTACGCGGGAAGTTTAACACGCGATTAGCCAGGGTAAGTGTATTACAGGGGTACGCGGGAAGTTTAACACGCGATTAGCCAGGGTACGTGTATTACAGGGGTACGCGGGAAGTTTAACACGCGATTGGCCAGGGTACGTGTATTACAGGGGTACGCGGGAAGTTTAACACGCGATTGGCCCGGGTACGTGTATCAAAGGGGTACGCGGGAAGTTTAACACGCGATTAGCCAGTGTAAGTGTATTACAGGGGTACACGTGAAGTCATACACGCGATTAGCCAGGGTACGTGTATTACAGGGGTACGCGGGAAGTTTAACACGCGATTAGCCAGGGTAAGTGTATTACAGGGGTACGCGGGAAGTTTAACACGCGATTAGCCAGGGTACGTGTATTACAGGGGTACGCGGGAAGTTTAACACGCGATTGGCCAGGGTACGTGTATTACAGGGGTACGCGGGAAGTTTAACACGCGATTGGCCAGGGTACGTGTATTACAGGGGTACGCGTGAAGTTATACACGCGATTAGCCAGGGTACGTATATTACAGGGGTACGCGGGAAGTTTAACACGCGATTGGCCAGGGTACGTGTATTACAGGGGTACGCGGGAAGTTCAACACGCGATTGGTCAGGGTACGTGTATTACAGGGGTATGCGGGAAGTTTCACATGCGATTTGGCCAGGTACGTGTATTACAGGGGTGTGCGGGAATTATCACACGCAATTAGGCTGGGTGGGTCCTCACAGGTGTTCCCTGTACACCCTCCACAGCCCCTGCAGGCAGCCCACAAAACAGGGGACTACCCTGCACACCTGCTCATGTCTCCCTGCACCCCCACCCCCCAGCAGTGCAGGGGCACCCTCCACCAGGCCCCCACTCATGTCCCCTATCACCCCCACCCCCCCGCCACCAGGGGCACCCTCCACCAGGCCCCCACATATGTCTCCCACCACCCACACCCCCCAGCAGTGCAGGGGCACCCTCCACCAGGCCCCCACTCATGTCTCCCACCACCCCCACCCCCCAGCCACCAGGGGCACCCTCCACCAGGCCCCCACTCATGTCTCCCACCACCCCCACCCCCCAGCAGTGCAGGGGCACCCTCCACCAGGCCCCCACTCATGTCTCCCACCACCCCGACCCCCCAGCCACCAGGGGCACCCTCCACCAGGCCCCCACTCATGTCTCCCACCACCCCCACCCCCCAGCAGTGCAGGGGCACCCTCCACCAGGCCCCCACTCATGTCTCCCACCACCCCCACCCCCCAGCAGTGCAGGGGCACCCTCCACCAGGCCCCCACTCATGTCTCCCACCACCCCCACCCCCCAGCCACCAGGGTCACCCTCCACCAGGCCCCCACTCATGTCTCCCACCACCCCCACCCCCCAGCAGTGCAGGGGCACCCTCCACCAGGCCCCCACTCATGTCTCCCACCACCCCCACCCCCCAGCCACCAGGGTCACCCTCCACCAGGCCCCCACTCATGTCTCCCACCACCCCCACCCACCAGCAGTGCAGGGGCACCCTCCACCAGGCCCCCACTCATGTCTCCCACCACCCCCACCCCCCAGCAGTGCAGGGTCACCCTCCACCAGGCCCCCACTCATGTCTCCCACCACCCCCACCCCCCAGCAGTGCAGGGGCACCCTCCACCAGGCCCCCACTCATGTCTCCCACCACCCCCACCCCCCAGCCACCAGGGTCACCCTCCACCAGGCCCCCACTCATGTCTCCCACCACCCCCACCCCCCAGCAGTGCAGGGGCAGCCTCCACCAGGCCCCCACTCATGTCTCCCACCACCCCCACCCCCCAGCAGTGCAGGGGCAGCCTCCACCAGGCCCCCACTCATGTCCCCTATCACCCCCACCCCCCCGCCACCAGGGGCACCCTCCACCAGGCCCCCACATATGTCTCCCACCACCCACACCCCCCAGCAGTGCAGGGGCACCCTCCACCAGGCCCCCACTCATGTCTCCCACCACCCCCACCCCCCAGCCACCAGGGTCACCCTCCACCAGGCCCCCACTCATGTCTCCCACCACCCCCACCCCCCAGCAGTGCAGGGGCACCCTCCACCAGGCCCCCACTCATGTCTCCCACCACCCCCACCCCCCAGCAGTGCAGGGGCACCCTCCACCAGGCCCCCACTCATGTCTCCCACCACCCCCACCCCCCAGCCACCAGGGTCACCCTCCACCAGGCCCCCACACATGTCTCCCACCACCCCCACCCCCCAGCAGTGCAGGGGCAGCCTCCACCAGGCCCCCACTCATGTCTCCCACCACCCCCACCCCCCAGCAGTGCAGGGGCAGCCTCCACCAGGCCCCCACTCATTTCCCCTATCACCCCCACCCCCCCGCCACCAGGGGCACCCTCCACCAGGCCCCCACATATGTCTCCCACCACCCACACCCCCCAGCAGTGCAGGGGCACCCTCCACCAGGCCCCCACTCATGTCTCCCACCACCCCCACCCCCCAGCCACCAGGGTCACCCTCCACCAGGCCCCCACTCATGTCTCCCACCACCCCCACCCCCCAGCAGTGCAGGGGCACCCTCCACCAGGCCCCCACTCATGTCTCCCACCACCCCCACCCCCCAGCCACCAGGGTCACCCTCCACCAGGCCCCCACTCATGTCTCCCACCACCCCCACCCCCCAGCAGTGCAGGGGCACCCTCCACCAGGCCCCCACTCATGTCTCCCACCACCCCCACCCCCCAGCCACCAGGGTCACCCTCCACCAGGCCCCCACTCATGTCTCCCACCACCCCCACCCCCCAGCAGTGCAGGGGCACCCTCCACCAGGCCCCCACTCATGTCTCCCACCACCCCCACCCCCCAGCAGTGCAGGGTCACCCTCCACCAGGCCCCCACTCATGTCTCCCACCACCCCCATCCCCCAGCAGTGCAGGGGCACCCTCCACCAGGCCCCCACTCATGTCTCCCACCACCCCCACCCCCCAGCCACCAGGGTCACCCTCCACCAGGCCCCCACTCATGTCTCCCACCACCCCCACCCCCCAGCAGTGCAGGGGCAGCCTCCACCAGGCCCCCACTCATGTCTCCCACCACCCCCACCCCCCAGCAGTGCAGGGGCAGCCTCCACCAGGCCCCCACTCATGTCCCCTATCACCCCCACCCCCCCGCCACCAGGGGCACCCTCCACCAGGCCCCCACATATGTCTCCCACCACCCACACCCCCCAGCAGTGCAGGGGCACCCTCCACCAGGCCCCCACTCATGTCTCCCACCACCCCCACCCCCCAGCCACCAGGGTCACCCTCCACCAGGCCCCCACTCATGTCTCCCACCACCCCCACCCCCCAGCAGTGCAGGGGCACCCTCCACCAGGCCCCCACTCATGTCTCCCACCACCCCCACCCCCCAGCAGTGCAGGGGCACCCTCCACCAGGCCCCCACTCATGTCTCCCACCACCCCCACCCCCCAGCCACCAGGGTCACCCTCCACCAGGCCCCCACACATGTCTCCCACCACCCCCACCCCCCAGCAGTGCAGGGGCAGCCTCCACCAGGCCCCCACTCATGTCTCCCACCACCCCCACCCCCCAGCAGTGCAGGGGCAGCCTCCACCAGGCCCCCACTCATGTCCCCTATCACCCCCACCCCCCCGCCACCAGGGGCACCCTCCACCAGGCCCCCACATATGTCTCCCACCACCCACACCCCCCAGCAGTGCAGGGGCACCCTCCACCAGGCCCCCACTCATGTCTCCCACCACCCCCACCCCCCAGCCACCAGGGTCACCCTCCACCAGGCCCCCACTCATGTCTCCCACCACCCCCACCCCCCAGCAGTGCAGGGGCACCCTCCACCAGGCCCCCACTCATGTCTCCCACCACCCCCACCCCCCAGCCACCAGGGTCACCCTCCACCAGGCCCCCACTCATGTCTCCCACCACCCCCACCCCCCAGCAGTGCAGGGGCACCCTCCACCAGGCCCCCACTCATGTCTCCCACCACCCCCACCCCCCAGCCACCAGGGTCACCCTCCACCAGGCCCCCACTCATGTCTCCCACCACCCCCACCCCCCAGCAGTGCAGGGGCAGCCTCCACCAGGCCCCCACTCATGTCCCCTATCACCCCCACCCCCCAGCCACCAGGGTCACCCTCCACCAGGCCCCCACTCATGTCTCCCACCACCCCCACCCCCCAGCAGTGCAGGGGCACCCTCCACCAGGCCCCCACTCATGTCTCCCACCACCCCCACCCCCCTGCCACCATGTGCAGCCCCCACCAGGCCCCCACTCATGTCTCCCACCACCCCCACCCCCCAGCAGTGCAGGGGCAGCCTCCACCAGGCCCCCACTCATGTCTCCCACCACCCCCACCCCCCAGCCACCAGGGTCACCCTCCACCAGGCCCCCACTCATGTCTCCCACCACCCCCACCCCCCAGCAGTGCAGGGGCAGCCTCCACCAGGCCCCCACTCATGTCCCCTATCACCCCCACCCCCCAGCCACCAGGGTCACCCTCCACCAGGCCCCCACTCATGTCTCCCACCACCCCCACCCCCCAGCAGTGCAGGGGCACCCTCCACCAGGCCCCCACTCATGTCTCCCACCACCCCCACCCCCCTGCCACCATGTGCAGCCCCCACCAGGCCCCCACTCATGTCTCCCACCACCCCCACCCCCCAGCAGTGCAGGGGCAGCCTCCACCAGGCCCCCACTCATGTCTCCCACCACCCCCACCCCCCTGCCACCATGTGCAGCCCCCACCAGGTCCTCACAATGTGCGTATTGGTCAGCCTCCACAGCCAAAAAGCCCTACCAAGTAACCCATTCACCCACATGGAAATGGAAATCACATGTTACACCTCCAATGTTCATGAAGCAAATGAACCCATGTCCGTCACACACATATTTTCCAATTGAATGGGAAAACACACAACATGACATGCATGAAACCAATGAGATGAAACCACACAGTGAACAATGTAAAAAAAAATGTATTAGAAAAAAATACGAATGCTAAAGAAAGAAAACTAACTACAATGTAAATGTGAAAAAAGAAGCTGCATGTCCGCATAAAAACACAAAACTAGAAAATCTAATCCAAAAAATGTTGTCCAAAGTGAAATGTCAAAACTCTCCGTGCAACAAAGAACTATGTACAAAAATAACAAGGGTCCATCATCACAACAGAACTAAGGAAACCTCCTAAAAAACCTACCTAAATATCAACTATATACAAAAAGTGGAGCAGTGTCCGTCGACTCCAAATCATAAGAAAAAACAAAGGAAACCTAAAACTAAAGAACTATATACAAAGGCGGCGGGCAAGTCCAGCGGCTCACTCTGTGGTGTTCCGGGCCAGGGCATCATCGAACTCCTGTTCGATGTCCCGGAGGCGGTCCAGTTCCATGGCCCCGAGGGTCCGCAGGGACGACGCCGTGTCCTCCTCCAACCCCCTGCGGATTGCCTCGAGGCACTCGGCCCGCCTCAGGGCCCTCCGCATGGAGTTCTCCGCCCTGACCATTGTGAGCCGCGCCTCTTCCGCCCGCCGCCGCTCCGCACCTATGGCGTGGCCCAACCGCTGCCACACGGAAGACACTCTCTGTCCTGGGTCCTCCTGCCCTCCGGCCGATGCCTGCCCCTCCGATGTCGAAGGCCCCGAGCCTTCATGGCTCCCACCATCTTGCTGCTGCTGCTGCTCTGCCTCTGCCCGTGCACTGCCTCCTGCTGCCTGCACATCCTCCGCCGGCTGGGGTGCAGTTGTTGATGTGGCCACCCCTGCTGGACGTCCGACTCCCGACTGTGGCAGAGATGCCTCCTCCACCAGCCTGGCCGCACTGTCAGAGGCAGCTCCACAGGGCACCCAGGTGACTGATGGGTGGGAAGATGGCACAGAGGACGACTGGCGCGTAGGGGGTCCAGTTGAGGAGGGGGTCGGAACAAGCCCCATCAGACGGAGGAATCCGGTCTGGGTGACCTGTCCCAGCAGGCTGACGTGGTCAACGAGCCATTCGAGATGACGTGCAGTCTCTCCATGAAAAGACTGCAGGTCACCTCGCATGGCCCGTTGACGCAACGCCACACCAGCCAGGACAGGCTCAACCCGGACCTGGATAGCCACGTCCGCAGGCAGAGGAAGGCCAGTTGACGTCAGCTCATCCCCTGCCTGAAAACGGGTCTGGACGTAGGCATCCCTGCTGGTGCAAGATGATGCAGGGACAGGATCGGGGACAGGATTGCACACAGGCACCTCCGCGGCCGCCTGTGCTGCCTCCTGTCCCTGGTCCTGGACTGCACCACTAGCACCAGTGGGATCCCCACCTCCAGACCCCGTCTCTGGTGCTTGCACGGCCTCCTCCTCCACCAGACCCCCCACCAACCTGGATGACTCTGTGCCATCTTCCCCTGTTGGGCCCTGTGGGGTCCCAGCTGCCCCTTCTGCTGCCGAGGAGTCCAACTGCAACCTCCGCCTCTTGGACCTCCCCCCGGCAGCTGCGGCCTGGGACGCGGCACCGGACTCCTCACTCCCCGACGAGATGACAACACGGGAGGGGAGCCGGGCCTTGCGTCTCCGGCTGGCGGTCGGATCCCCGCCGCTGTGCTCCACAGCACCTTCTCCGCCCTCTTCATCAGTTGACGCTGCAGACAGGGAGAAACAAAACACAGGCATCAGGGCACTGTACAATGGACACATACACGCATGACAGTTGCACATGAGTGGCATTGGCAAACCTCAGACATGTCATCACAATCCCCAACACACATGTCATTGCAACTGGCACACATGAGCCATACCACAGCCATATCGCAACTGCCACCACCATCCCCACACATACAACAGCATCAGCAGCCAAAGGGGAGCCATACATCACATGCAACACAGGAAGTGCACCACACATGTACACACACCACCACACTTGCATGCATGTCTACACCTCTGCCAAGTGTCGCACTGTTCAGACGGGCATCCATGTCACATCTGCCAATCAGGCTTCCACATACCGCTGTCACATGCATCCATGTAGCATCACTGTTGCACCTTTGACAAATACACACACATGCACATGTACACAGTGCTCATACATGCAGCCGAAAACAACATACATGCCTGACATCACGGACATGTCTACTTACATACACATTCATCCAAACATGTGTGCACGCACAACTGCATTTGCCATGCAAGCCCACACACACAAGCACCATCCATGTCTCACACATTACAGCCCTCGCATGTGTCAGCCCCACGGCCCTGTACACCCCCACCCATACTCCACCCCATACAAACAGATGTGCAACTGGCACAATGGGGAATGATCACCACACGCCCTGCTCACAACCAGGATGCATGTACACTCACCGCTCGACTCCAGACGGCTCTGCTTCTCTAGGACCTGGACGTGGAGCGCTGGGGATATGCGTTCCAGGACCCCCATCTGTTCTTCCGACAAGTGGCCCCGGCGCCCCTTGGCATCCGCTGCCTTCAAGAGGCGCCGGGCCTTGTTCAGGGTCCTGGACCTGAAGTCCTCCCAGCGCTTCCTGACATGTTGTAAGTCCCGGACTGCCACCCCCTCCGCGTTGATGGCAGTCACGATGTCTGTCCAGATCCGAGTCCGTCCTTCCTTGTCGGCGCGGGAACTTCCAAAGAGGGCATCATACTGCCCCAGGACTTGCTCCACCAGGACACCAACTTCGGTGGCACTGAAGCTGGTGCCCCTCTGCCTCTCTGGCCGGGGGTTGTCAGTGGTCACAGATGGTGTTAGCCCCGACATGACAACCCCAGAGGCAGGAGTGGGTGGGCAACTGGGTCCTGGGGCTGGGCTGTGGAGCGATGGAATTCCAGTCGGGAGTCTTCTGTTCCAGCAGGGGTGGTCACAGCAACAGCACCCCTGGCTGATGTGCAGGCAGCAAATGGCAGTGCACGTGGGCAGCAGGCAGTCAGGCAGCAGCAGATAGCAGGTGGGAGCGTGCTCGGGGCTCTGGGGGGCAGTAATTCGGCCTTCTGGGCAGGAGCGTGGTCTCCCGTGTGCTCACGCGTGGCCAGCTTGGTACGGAGTGAATTGGCACGTGAAAATCCTGCACGTCAGCGTGAAAACCGAGGAAAGGCCCTTAGCGCGTAAGCGCGTCAGCACGCATACGCGATTCCATTGGACCAAAGGCCCTCAGCGCGTAAGCGCGTCTGTGACGTGACCCGCACGGGTGTTTCCCACACAGCACGTGATGACAGAGCACACGTGGAAAGACTGCACGTCAGAGTCTCATTGCGTGTGATTGGTGGAAATGGCCGTACACCGGGATACAGGTGCGCTGACGTACTTGCGTGTGTAAGTGTCCGCGCACACCTCATATACACGTACATAGGCCAATCGCGTGTACACGCACTTTTGTCCAATTACACGCGATGAGACTCTGACGTGCAGTCTTTCCACGTGTGCTCTGTCATCACGTGCTGTGTGGGAAACACCCGTGCGGGTCACGTCACAGACGCGCTTACGCGCTGAGGGCCTTTGGTCCAATGGAATCGCGTATGCGTGCTGACGCGCTTACGCGCTAAGGGCCTTTCCTCGGTTTTCACGCTGACGTGCAGGATTTTCACGTGCCAATTCACTCCGTACCAAGCTGGCCACGCGTGAGCACACGGGAGACCACGCTCCTGCCCAGAAGGCCGAATTACTGCCCCCCAGAGCCCCGAGCACGCTCCCACCTGCTATCTGCTGCTGCCTGACTGCCTGCTGCCCACGTGCACTGCCATTTGCTGCCTGCACATCAGCCAGGGGTGCTGTTGCTGTGACCACCCCTGCTGGAACAGAAGACTCCCGACTGGAATTCCATCGCTCCACAGCCCAGCCCCAGGACCCAGTTGCCCACCCACTCCTGCCTCTGGGGTTGTCATGTCGGGGCTAACACCATCTGTGACCACTGACAACCCCCGGCCAGAGAGGCAGAGGGGCACCAGCTTCAGTGCCACCGAAGTTGGTGTCCTGGTGGAGCAAGTCCTGGGGCAGTATGATTCCCTCTTTGGAAGTTCCCGCGCCGACAAGGAAGGACGGACTCGGATCTGGACAGACATCGTGACTGCCATCAACGCGGAGGGGGTGGCAGTCCGGGACTTACAACATGTCAGGAAGCGCTGGGAGGACTTCAGGTCCAGGACCCTGAACAAGGCCCGGCGCCTCTTGAAGGCAGCGGATGCCAAGGGGCGCCGGGGCCACTTGTCGGAAGAACAGATGGGGGTCCTGGAACGCATATCCCCAGCGCTCCACGTCCAGGTCCTAGAGAAGCAGAGCCGTCTGGAGTCGAGCGGTGAGTGTACATGCATCCTGGTTGTGAGCAGGGCGTGTGGTG
This sequence comes from Ambystoma mexicanum, assembly GCF_040938575.1. Classification (NCBI taxonomy): domain Eukaryota; kingdom Metazoa; phylum Chordata; class Amphibia; order Caudata; family Ambystomatidae; genus Ambystoma; species Ambystoma mexicanum. The sequence continues at coordinate 110,158,560 of NC_090933.1, forward strand.
ATCATTCCCCATTGTGCCAGTTGCACATCTGTTTGTATGGGGTGGAGTATGGGTGGGGGTGTACAGGGCCGTGGGGCTGACACATGCGAGGGCTGTAATGTGTGAGACATGGATGGTGCTTGTGTGTGTGGGCTTGCATGGCAAATGCAGTTGTGCGTGCACACATGTTTGGATGAATGTGTATGTAAGTAGACATGTCCGTGATGTCAGGCATGTATGTTGTTTTCGGCTGCATGTATGAGCACTGTGTACATGTGCATGTGTGTGTATTTGTCAAAGGTGCAACAGTGATGCTACATGGATGCATGTGACAGCGGTATGTGGAAGCCTGATTGGCAGATGTGACATGGATGCCCGTCTGAACAGTGCGACACTTGGCAGAGGTGTAGACATGCATGCAAGTGTGGTGGTGTGTGTACATGTGTGGTGCACTTCCTGTGTTGCATGTGATGTATGGCTCCCCTTTGGCTGCTGATGCTGTTGTATGTGTGGGGATGGTGGTGGCAGTTGCGATATGGCTGTGGTATGGCTCATGTGTGCCAGTTGCAATGACATGTGTGTTGGGGATTGTGATGACATGTCTGAGGTTTGCCAATGCCACTCATGTGCAACTGTCATGCGTGTATGTGTCCATTGTACAGTGCCCTGATGCCTGTGTTTTGTTTCTCCCTGTCTGCAGCGTCAACTGATGAAGAGGGCGGAGAAGGTGCTGTGGAGCACAGCGGCGGGGATCCGACCGCCAGCCGGAGACGCAAGGCCCGGCTCCCCTCCCGTGTTGTCATCTCGTCGGGGAGTGAGGAGTCCGGTGCCGCGTCCCAGGCCGCAGCTGCCGGGGGGAGGTCCAAGAGGCGGAGGTTGCAGTTGGACTCCTCGGCAGCAGAAGGGGCAGCTGGGACCCCACAGGGCCCAACAGGGGAAGATGGCACAGAGTCATCCAGGTTGGTGGGGGGTTTGGTGGAGGAGGGGGCCGCGCAAGCACCAGAGACAGGGTCTGGAGGTGGGGATCCCACTGGTGCTAGTGGTGCAGTGCAGGACCAGGGACAGGAGGCAGCACAGGCGGCCGCGGAGGTGCCTGTGTGCAATCCTGTCCCCGATCCTGTCCCTGCATCATCTTGCACCAGCAGGGATGCCTACGTCCAGACCCGTTTTCAGGCAGGGGATGAGCTGACGTCAACTGGCCTTCCTCTGCCTGCGGACGTGGCCATCCAGGACCGGGTTGAGCCTGTCCTGGCTGGTGTGGCGTTGCGTCAACGGGCCATGCGAGGTGACCTGCAGTCTTTTCATGGAGAGACTGCACGTCATCTCGAATGGCTCGTTGACCACGTCAGCCTGCTGGGACAGGTCACCCAGGCCGGATTCCGCTGTCTGATGGGGCTTGCTCCGACCCCCTCCTCAACTGGACCCCCTACGCGCCAGTCGTCCTCTGTGCCATCTTCCCACCCATCAGTCACCTGGGTGCCCTGTGGAGCTGCCTCTGACAGTGCGGCCAGGCTGGTGGAGGAGGCATCCCTGCCACAGTCGGGAGTCGGACGTCCAGCAGGGGTGGCCACATCAACAGGTGCACCCCAGCCGGCGGAGGATGTGCAGGCAGCAGGAGGCAGTGCACGGGCAGAGGCAGAGCAGCAGCAGCAGCAAGATGGTGGGAGCCATGAAGGCTCGGGGCCTTCGACATCGGAGGGGCAGGCATCGGCCGGAGGGCAGGAGGACCCAGGACAGAGAGTGTCTTCCGTGTGGCAGCGGTTGGGCCACGCCATAGGTGCGGAGCGGCGGCGGGCGGAAGAGGCGCGGCTCACAATGGTCAGGGCGGAGAACTCCATGCGGAGGGCCCTGAGCCGGGCCGAGTGCCTCGAGGCAATCCGCAGGGGGTTGGAGGAGGACACAGCGTCGTCCCTGCGGACCCTCGGGGCCATGGAACTGGACCGCCTCCGGGACATCGAACAGGAGTTCGATGATGCCCTGGCCCGGAACACCACAGAGTGAGCCGCTGGACTTGCCCGCCGCCTTTGTATATAGTTCTTTAGTTTTAGGTTTCCTTTCGTTCTTATTATTATTTGGAGTCGACGGACACTGCTCCACTTTTTGTATATAGTTGATATTTAGGTAGGTTTTTTAGGAGGTTTCCTTAGTTCAGTTGTGATGATGGACCCTTGTTATTTTTGTACATAGTTCTTTGTTGCATGGAGAGTTTTTACATTTCACTTTGGACATAATTTTTTTGATTTGATTTTCTAGTTTTGTGTTTTTATGCGGACATGCAGCTTATTTTTTCACATTTACATTGTAGTTAGTTTTCTTTCTTTGGCATTTGTATTTTTTTCAATACATTTTTTTTTACATTGTTCACTGTGTGGTTTCATCTCATTGGTTTCATGCATGTCATGTTGTGTGTTTTCCCATTCAATTTGAAAATATGTGTGTGACGGACATGGGTTCATTTGCTTCATGTACATTGGGGGTGTAACATGTGATTTCCATTTCCATGTGGGTGAATGGGTTACTTGGTAGGTCTTTTTGGCTGTGGAGGCTGACCATTACGCACATGATTGGGGATTGTGAGGACCTGGTGGGGGCTGCACATGGTGGCAGGGGGGTGGGGGTGCAGGGGGACATGAGTGGGGGCCTGGTGGAGGTTGAGCCTGCACTGCTGGGGGGTGGGGGTGGTGGGAGACATGAGTGGGGGCCTGGTGGAGGGTGACCCTGCACTGCTGGGGTGTGGGGGTGATGGGAGACATGAGTGGGGGCCTGGTGGAGGGTGACCCTGGTGGCTGGGGGGTGGGGGTGATAGGGGACATGAGTGGGGGCCTGGTGGAGGGTGACCCTGGTGGCTGGGGGGTGGGGGTGGTGGGAGACATGAGTTGGACATGGGTGGGGGCCTGCTGGCAGGTGCCCCACAGTGCTGGGGGGTGGGGGTGGTGGGAGACATGAGTGGGGCCCTGGTGGAGGGTGACCCTGCACTGCTGGGGGGTGGGGGTGGTGGGAGACATGAGTGGGGCCCTGGTGGAGGGTGACCCTGGTGGCTGGGGGGTGGGGGTGGTGGGAGACATGAGTTGGATATGGGTGGGGGCCTGCTGGCAGGTGCCCCACAGTGCTGGGGTGTGGGGGTGGTGGGAGACATGAGTTGGACATGGGTGGGGGCCTGCTGGCAGGTGCCCCACAGTGCTGGGGGGTGGGGGTGGTGGGAGACATGAGTTGGACATGGGTGGGGGCCTACTGGCAGGTGCCCCACAGTGCTGGGGGGTGGGGGTGGTGGGAGACATGAGTGGGGCCCTGGTGGAGGGTGACCCTGGTGGCTGGGGGGTGGGGGTGGTGGGAGACATGAGTTGGACATGGGTGGGGGCCTACTGGCAGGTGCCCCACAGTGCTGGGGGGTGGGGGTGGTGGGGGACATGAGTTGGACATGGGTGGGGGCCTGCTGGCAGGTGCCCCACAGTGCTGGGGGGTGGGGGTGGTGGGAGACATGAGTGGGGCCCTGGTGAAGGGTGACCCTGCACTGCTGGGGGGTGGGGGTGGTGGGAGACATGAGTGGGGCCCTGGTGGAGGGTGACCCTGGTGGCTGGGGGGTGGGGATGGTGGGAGACATGAGTTGGACATGGGTGGGGGCCTGCTGGCAGGTGCCCCACAGTGCTGGGGTGTGGGGGTGGTGGGAGACATGAGTTGGACATGGGTGGGGGCCTGCTGGCAGGTGCCCCACAGTGCTGGGGGGTGGGGGTGGTGGGAGACATGAGTGGGGCCCTGGTGGAGGGTGACCCTGCACTGCTGGGGGGTGGGGGTGGTGGGAGACATGAGTGGGGCCCTGGTGGAGGGTGACCCTGGTGGCTGGGGGGTGGGGGTGGTGGGAGACATGAGTTGGACATGGGTGGGGGCCTGCTGGCAGGTGCCCCACAGTGCTGGGGTGTGGGGGTGGTGGGAGACATGAGTTGGACATGGGTGGGGGCCTGCTGGCAGGTGCCCCACAGTGCTGGGGGGTGGGGGTGGTGGGAGACATGAGTGGGGCCCTGGTGGAGGGTGACCCTGCACTGCTGGGGGGTGGGGGTGGTGGGAGACATGAGTGGGGCCCTGGTGGAGGGTGACCCTGGTGGCTGGGGGGTGGGGGTGGTGGGAGACATGAGTTGGACATGGGTGGGGGCCTGCTGGCAGGTGCCCCACAGTGCTGGGGTGTGGGGGTGGTGGGAGACATGAGTTGGACATGGGTGGGGGCCTGCTGGCAGGTGCCCCACAGTGCTGGGGGGTGGGGGTGGTGGGAGACATGAGTTGGACATGGGTGGGGGCCTACTGGCAGGTGCCCCACAGTGCTGGGGGGTGGGGGTGGTGGGAGACATGAGTTGGACATGGGTGGGGGCCTGCTGGCAGGTGCCCCACAGTGCTGGGGGGTGGGGGTGGTCGGAGACATGAGTGGGGCCCTGGTGGAGGGTGACCCTGGTGGCTGGGGGGTGGGGGTGGTGGGAGACATGAGTTGGACATGGGTGGGGGCCTACTGGCAGGTGCCCCACAGTGCTGGGGGGTGGGGGTGGTGGGGGACATGAGTTGGACATGGGTGGGGGACTGCTGGCATGTGCCCCACAGTGCTGGGGGGTGGGGGTGCAAGGGGACATGTGTTGGTGTTCATTAGTTCAAGGAGACATGTGCCTTTGCTGGGGGGCATGCCCATGTTGGGTGGGCTGCCTGCGGGACATGACCAGGGATGCAGGGTAGTCCCCTGTGGTGTGGGCTGCCTGCAGGGGCCGTGGAGGGTGTACAGGGTACACCTGGGAGGACCCACACTGTCAAATCACATGTGGGACTCCCCGGCACCCCTGAAATACACGTACCGTGCAGAAATCGCGTGTAAAACTTCCCGCGCACCCCTGAAATACACGCGCCCAGGCTATTCGCGTGTAAAACTTCCCGCGCACCCCTGAAATACACGCGCCCAGGCTATTCGCGTGTAAAACTTCCCGCGCACCCCTGAAATACACGCGCCCAGGCTATTCGCGTGTAAAACTTCCCGCGCACCCCTGATATACACGCGCCCAGGCTATTCGCGTGTGGAACTTCCCGCGCACCCCTGAAATACACGGGCCCAGGCTATTCGCGTGTGGAACTCCCCGCGCACCCCTGAAATACACGCGCCCAGGCTATTCGCGTGTGGAACTTCCCGCGCACCCCTCAAATTCACGCGCCCAGGCTATTCGCGTGTGGAACTTCCCGCGAACCCCTGAAATACACGCGCCCAGGCTATTCGCGTGTGGAACTTCCCGCGAACCCCTGTAATACACGTAGCCCGCTCCCCCAGGCCCGATCGCGTGAGGAACTTCCCGCGCACCCCTCAAATTCACGCGCCCAGGCTATTCGCGTGTGGAACTTCCCGCGCACCCCTGAAATACACGCGCCCAGCCTATTCGCGTGTGGAACTTCCCGCGCACCCCTGAAATACACGCGCCCAGGCTATTCGCGTGTGGAACTTCCCGCGAACCCCTGAAATACACGCGCCCAGGCTATTCGCGTGTGGAACTTCCCGCGAACCCCTGTAATACACGTAGCCCGCTCCCCCAGGCCCGATCGCGTGAGGAACTTCCCGCGCACCCCTCAAATTCACGCGCCCAGGCTATTCGCGTGTGAAACTTCACGCGAACCCCTGAAATACACGTACCGTGCAGAAATCGCGTGTAAAACTTCCCGCGCACCCCTGAAATACACGCGCCCAGTCTATTCGCGTGTGAAACTTCACGCGAACCCCTGAAATACACGTACCGTGCAGAAATCGCGTGTAAAACTTCCCGCGCACCCCTGAAATACACGCGCCCAGGCTATTCGCGTGTGAAACTTCACGCGAACCCCTGAAATACACGTAGCACGCTCCCCCAGGCCCGATCGCGTGAGGAACTTCACGCGAACCCCTGTAATACACGTAGCCCGCTCCCCCAGGCCCGATCGCGTGTGGAACTTCACGCGAACCCCTGTAATACACGTAGCCCGCTCCCCCAGGCCCGATCGCGTGTGGAACTTCACGCGAACCCCTGAAATACACGTAGCCCGCTCCCCCAGGCCCGATCGCGTGAGGAACTTCACGCGAACCCCTGTAATACACGTAGCCCGCTCCCCCAGGCCCGATCGCGTGAGGAACTTCACGCGAACCCCTGTAATACACGTAGCCCGCTCCCCCAGGCCCGATCGCGTGAGGAACTTCACGCGAACCCCTGTAATACACGTAGCCCGCTCCCCCAGGCCCGATCGTGTGAATAACTTCACGCGAACCCCTGTGATGCACGTACCCTGCAAATCGCGTGTGACACTTCCCGCGCACCCCGGTATACATGCACACGTATTTTTTGTCAGCGGGTGTCCGTGTTTGTGGGTACCCCTTTGCACGTCATTTTTCCTGGAGGGCCACAGTATGGGACATTCATCATGGCAGTATATAGGTGCTATTTGTTGGCGCACCTTTTGGCGCACATTTCTTACAGCCGCAGAGACGCTACCGCCTCCTTTCTTGTGGCGGTCGTGTTTGTGCCTGTGCGCTGGTTTGAGCGTGCGCTTTTTTCCCCTATTCTATTCCATGAATACGTGTTGTAGGCGAGCGTGTGGGCGTTCCGCGCACTTGTGCCCTGTACTTCCCCCGTGACGCCCACGTTTTGGCAAGTTGTTCCCCATTCCGAGTGTTACGCCCGTGTTCCGCCTACTTTTATTGCGTGCGCCGCGCTATGTGCGAATTTCGCTGTGGCCTGTGCGATTTTCGCTGTGACCTGGCGCACGCTGTTAGATGGCCTGTGCGCCAACGTGCGCCAACGTGCGCCGCGCACTTTTTTTTCGCACATCCGCTGGTTTTCTCGCGCACGGCCTTCCATGAATCGACGTGCGCTGCTTTTCGTGCGATTTTCGCACGTTCACTGCGATTTTCGCTATTCCACTGCGATTCGCACGTTTTTGCCCACTTGCGCCGCGCTAATTATTCCATGAATCGGCCTCTGAATGTTCACAGGGGTTGAAGAGAGGGGCATGACATTAAAAGGGTCTGTCAGGGCTGTAGAATACCTATTTTAATATTCCTGTGCATGTCAATGATAGTAGTTACTGACCCTAGACCTCATTGTGGGCCCTCGCTTGCACTTAGAGTCCATCATTAAAGTGAACGCCACAGTCAATGCTACGTCAATGCTACATCAAAAGTAAGAAGGAATGATATTCCATCAAAGGGTTGGACGTTCTACAAAACCCCAGTGTCGTTTGGGGTGGCACAGAAAACCTGTATTGTATCAATTTTGCCATTCACCCTCTGCAATGAAACCAGTTGCAACATTTTTCATTAACAAGACAGGCAGACCCTTTGTTATCCCCCACATGCAAATGAAAGCACTTTACATTCAAATCTGGGCAGAAGCCAATCGAGGCATTATGGGTCAAAGGGAACGTTTCCTCAGCATTGCAGAATTCGGTGTCCAGTCAATTAGTCGAAAAAAAACTGGTCGACTGCAATTTGATCGACGCAATTTGGTCGAAAACCAAATGGTCGATTTTTTTTTATTTATATATTTATTTTTCGGGTTTTCGTTTAGTAAAAAAAGGGGTTTTTAGAGAAAAAAAGGGGGTTGGGGGGGGGCACCCCCCCAAAAAAATAAAAAAAAAGGGTTAAAATAAAAAATAAAAAAAAATTCGACCATTTGGTTTTCGACCAAATTGGTTCGACCATTTGTCTGGTCGACCAATTTTTTTCGACCAAATGTCTGGCAACCGCAGAATTCCATGGCAGACCTTTTGCCAATCCCTTGTATACAGCGTTGCAAAAATGTAGCCTCAGTAACAAATACCGGGATCACAGTCTGATTAGCTAAGAATTTAATAATGCTCAGTACTATCAGAATTAAAGCCTGCAGACATTTATTACAGGCACATACAATAACTTAGTAGCAGGGAGGCACATGACTGCTCCTACTCTTCTGAGTGGTAACCTTTAAAAAATAAATATCCATTTTAGGTATACGATTATGTGGTTACATAATGCTAGTTTAGGCTATAAGCAATTTCCAGAATGTTCAGGAAGATGCTGCAGCTTATCCAAGATGCTGTCCTTTAAGGTTTCAAATGGGTGAAAGTTACTTTCACATTTGCCGTCTCAGAAGAATATAGCAACTACTCAAAATATAAAAAATATACATTTTCAAAAAGCTGTGTGAAAAATCTAGAAAACAATCTCACATTTGAAAATGAAGAATAAAAAGGAAAATGTAATTTTAATATAAACATCCAGAGAGGCTCAATGAAGGGGCAAATGTGGAGTGACAGGCAGAACAGCATTGCCGGGCAAGGGTAAGGCGAGGTTAACACGGAATCAGGTATTTAACCTTTAACCCAATTTAAGAAGTTGGTTTAAAAAGGTGTAGAGGTAAACAGGGTATTAGAGTCTTTTGAACATTCTGGTAAAAAACAAATACAGAACATATTTTTTTTTTAAACAATTCAAATGTTTAAGGTTCGATGTTATTGTGTTTGTAACGTAATAGATAGCATTTGTAGTAGGATTTGAGGTTCAACTGTTTCAAGCAAGATGAATACACTCTAGCTTTTCTTTCACTTGTAATATATTCCTGCGGGACCCAATATTTTTAGCTCTGCGCGAAAAATGTAAAGTAAAAAGCCCATCCCGTATAAAGTCAAAGTCTGTCATTAACATTCTCATCTCTCTAGCTTCCGCAAAATCAATACCTTGGCTTTCCACTGGACCCAAAGGTTCAAGTGGATCCTCAAGTCTGCAGCTCATCCGTTACTGCGAGTCTGGAGATCGGATCACAGCGCTTTCTAGACCCTCGCTTGGTCCCCATCAACTAGAGAATCCACTTCAAGTGTATCTGCCTCGTACACCTGGTACCCTGCCATCCACCACCATTCCCCAAACTCTGCGATCCCAGCCAATTCAGACATGTAAGCATTACGCACAGACCAAACCCCTTTGCTCTGCTCTTCTACCACTAGGGTTTTGCAGATCAACCATCATAAGAGCGGTTCAGGATGGTTATTGCAACACTACCAATCCATTCGCCAACCACATCGAACAAAACCCCTTTGCCGACCATCCTATCCACCGCTCCCCCGGTCTTAGTGCCATGAGATACCCATAATGGCGTACGTTGTACTTTACAAGTGCAATTAATAACTAATATCAAATATGTTATAAAAGATCAACACCCTTCTGTGCTCATGTCACAAAATCAGTGTCATATTCCCAGCTATCTGACTGAAAGCAGGTGTACTCAAAGGAGTGCCAGAAGGTGAGTAATGTTACCAACCACTAGAGAATCACACAAGTAATATTCAGCTGTGGTTTCCGATTCATGTCATGATGGGATCATCCATATCCTGTTCTTTGTCAGTGAAGTGCAGTGGGACCAAGGGACCGATGTTATCGCCAATTTTTGTCAATTTTTACATCGAGCCACAGAGAAAATATGTGGCTGAGTGAGGCATCTCTATTGAGCAGGACTCAGATGCTACACAGTTAGATCTTACAGTTTCTACAGAGGAGGATCTCTGCCGTCTGGAAGATGCCTCTAAAGTATTGAGTCTCAGATGATGGCAGTTAGATTAAATGTCAACCCAACTAATACAATGATCCCCTCTTTAGTTCCCATTTCATAAATCCTAGGCTTTCTCCTCGACAATAAGCTGTCCTTGAGACAGAATGAAGCAAATCACACAGAAATTGACCAATACAAAAGTGCTCTTCCCAGATGTATAAAACAATACTTAGCAGCAGAGCCTTTCGGTCAAAAGTCCACACCTTTGCTTTCTAGAGCCAAGAAATCCCATATGCGTAACCAGACTCTCTCACACGCTATTCAAAGGTTCTGTAATTCATTTCATGTTTCTCTATGACTTGCCCCCCATCCCATTACTTATTTGAAAAGACCTATTGCCATTTCCAAAGGAAAGCAGTCAGGGCTTTTCGGTATTGGGGGCGAGTAGTGTACCAGGGAGGATTAACCATGTGTTTATGACTCATGGACTCTTATTTAGTGGGGGGGATAAACTGTTATACAAAAGTGTTCCAAAGGATTTTTTAATGAGTCAGGATCATTCTTGTAGTGCACTGCTACAGCTCTATTCCTCCTGCCCTCTTCCTCCTTTGCATATGCTGTCACCTGCCCTCTGTTTTTCTCCATCTTCACTTCACTGGGGGAGGGAGGGTGGCAGTGAAGGGGGTGAAGGCCCCCAGAGACCACCCCTTTAAATAAATACTCTGCAAGTCACACCATGAACAAAATCCTGCAGTAAGAAAGATGACCAGTCACTGCTGCTTAACATTGTGTATTCCTCTAGAATACCAACGCTCTAAATGCCCTTCGGCAGATTTGTGCATTTCTGAGTGTGTAACTAAATTATGTCGCGTATTGCCAAGCCACGCAATATTTAAGTCTCAATACATACTGTGTACTTTTCCGACCTCAAAGATCCTTCTAAAGGTATATAATTCTCAATCCTGCCCATGACAATATTCCTCTTGCAAGATTGGCTTTGGATTTGCTGAAGGATGGCTGACCTGCTCAACATGCTGCTTTAGGTGGAGTCTGCAATTAACAATATGCATGTAAAATTCATTATTTCCTCGGTCCAAATATGCACTCTAGAGTACAGAAGGTCGTCGGCAACAAAAGCTTAGACTTGGGAGTTTGTGGTTTCCTCAGAGAATAAACTTCCAGAAAGAAATATGCGAAAGTTCTACATCTGAAAAATAACACTTGCCTGCATGGGAAAGTTGCCTTTCCACCACTGCAAACACGCTCTCAATTGGCCAACTATACTGTGCAATGCAGGCACATCTTTGTTACAACAATGCCAACATGTCCAGTCCATCTGGAAGGTGCTTGTCCAGTCCTGGTGCATTCAGGTGCTTGAACCCTGGATTAACAAAGGCAAGTCCAGGGCTACAAGTCCTAGCAGGGAAAGGAGAAAACAGTACAGCACAAGCACCATCTGGATGCAAAGAGGGATGTTGACATGCATGGAGCTGGAGTGGTCCTTACCAGCAGCCTTCGATAGTAACAAGCACATGCAGATTTGTCTGACCCCAAGTACCAGATGGTTAGGTTCATTCTAGAAGCATTACCAGGAGGCTACAGAATGCCTTCTGGGTATGGGCAGGCTTATGGGCACACAAAGGGTGGTGTTAGAACCTCTAAACCAGGGTTGTCCAACTCCATGCCTCGAGGGCCAGATTCATGCTGGATCTTCAGGATACCCCTCATTGATACTCATGAAAGAATTTTACATACAATGATTCTAAATATTTGCAAACTTTTCCTCACAAATATTAATGAGGGATATCCTGAAAACCCATCAGGATTCCCGGGCCTCAAGGCCTAAAGTTGGACAACCCTGCTCTAAACGAATGGAGCAAACCTCATCCTTAAAATAATCCTTCTGCTAAAGAGTTTCCACAGGATGTTTAAATTCCTTTTCTCAACATATACCAGGGAGGATGTCTATCCCTGCAATCCTAAATTGCAGCAGTAACAAAATGCAGATGAGACAAAAAACATAGCCCAGCATGTAGATTTTCAGCATGTACCTTTAGCCGCCCAATCACTTCTTTGATCCTTCATTGATGCAAATTTAATACCACAATTACACAGAATTGGGGTGGAAGGACGAGGGGAGGACTAGAAAGAATTAAACTACATGAGAATGTCAAAATGAGCGGCATCGAGCGCAGCGCTTCACAGCTGCAACAGCATATACACTTGGCTGTACCTTGGTTGACGGCTTCACGATGGAATTCCGGCTCTTCTTCTGGGGGGTTCGGTATATAGTAGATCTGTTCAGGGATCATGCTAGCAACCTTCTCCTTCAGTGACTCATGACTATTCATGGTTGGACTGATGTTCCTCTTGACCTTTTCTCTTCTTTCATGTGCCAGTATTTTTTTGGTCCGCGCTTTGATATTTTCCCAGCACTTCTTAAGCTGCTTAAAATCTCTTAAGGACACACTAGGTTGAGAGTTGTATTCATGTGCAAGCGCTTGCCAGGTACGTTGTTTCAGAGCAATAGTCCTGGCGTCACTCTTCTTACATTCCAGTACATATTTATACTTCTCAACCAGTGCAAGCAACACACCCTTTTCCAGTTCAGAGAAATATTTGGCAGGCTTTAAAACTTCGTTGTTTTGCATCTTGCTCAGATTTTCGAAGGAGACAAAATTCCTGTAAAACAAACAACAAATTAGTTAATCGTGATTTGAGCATTTAGGATTGTCAACTGTATAAATTAGCCAATCATAAAGGATGATACATGCCCAAGAGAGGACCATAAATCTGCAAGAAACCGTCAACAGAGGCTTAGGGCAATAGTTTTAGGCCTTGGTTCCTTGGCTCAAATCCACTTATATTAGTCTATGAAATTAATTGGTTTATTGCATGTGCTTAATACCGGAGTCTCTTGACTCGCATACTCTCCAGACAGTCTTTCTCAGCACCCATGCACTAGCCAGATCTCCATAGGTCGCTAGCAGAGACTTTGCCGACCCCTACCTGCCTTCGTACTTGCTAAAATGCACACACACATTCTAAAATCCTCTTAGCAATTCTCATACCATGGACTTCGGTCTTCCAAGGGTGTTCACCCACAGCGCTTTGAGGCGCTATACAAATGCCTTATAACATAACATAACATAACATGCAAAGTACAAACTCACTGCTTTTTACGACGTGGCATTGGCTGAAGGATAGATATCAACTACGGCAACTTCTGAAATTTAAAAATAAAAAAATAAAAATCAATCAATACTGTCCCAATGTATGCCTGTAGCTAGTCGCTTTCGAACATTACATGGAAGGACTTGTAGATTCATTTTATCACTGAAAATACGTGCCTATGCGTCAAAGTATTATTTTTTAGCTTTATTGTTTATGGTTTATAAAACCTTTTCAGCACAAAAGATACAAATGTATGCATATCACATTACGTATATCATCAATATAAAATCAACATTAATAACAAGATTGTTGTATATATTTTAAAACATTAACATGAAAAATCAAAACTAAGGATGATGCAAGACAAGACAGAAAATATAAAACAAGTATTAAATTGCACGAAATGTTTTCATCATTTTATCTATAAAAATATCTATATTGTCGCTCATTAATATTTCCCGAACATATAACAGGATAAAGGGGGTTAACAATTCCTTAATTTAAATTCAATAGAGTTAAAAAGCACTGCTACCGCTAAAGTGTCGTGAGCATTGTCACCATACAAACATCTCTGCCAAAGATATTCCTCGGTACAGAAATGGCTAGAGAGAAACTGTTTTCCTAGATAGCACATCCTCATACCGTTTAGTGCTCGACAATGCACAATCAGATGTTGAGAGGTTTCCTCTGTATCGTTATTCTTACAGAACCTTCACCCAGACTCTGCTGCTGTAATCAATCCTCTTCTCAAGTGGATTTCGTTGGTGGGTAGAATATTCCAACGAAATCTAAGGAAAATTGATCTGTGCAGATTATCTGGAAATCTTACCAAATAAAGCAGCAATTTTCCTCTTTTCTTGTGTTCCTTGTGAAGGTGACTCATTGACAATAATCCTTATGAAATTTCTCTACTGTGTAAATCTAATCTTTGTCATGTAGGCAATTTTTGGCCTTTATCGGGTTTGCAATCAGGTAATCGGTATTCAAGTTTAGGCTTTGCAAAATATTTTCACTTCACACACGAATCTCAGCAATATAATGAATGGTCGTCCCTCTGGGATTTTGGTTCATACATATATTCAAGTCTCTGTACAAGAAAGCAGAAACTGGTACAAGCAATTTTCTATATAAAGACAATACCTTCCACTCTACCCGTGCTCTGATTGAGATTAGGCCCGGCTCAAATCTTACGGCTGCAAGAGGAACAGCGTTAGGAGCCCCCAATATCCTCTGTCAAATCTTAGCCTCTGCCAAATCCAACCATTTAGGAACAACATGGAAATAAAGTTCCATCCCATATGTAAGTTTTGGAATTATTTTCCCTTTTTAAAATGTTAGTGCAGGAATAATACAGTAAAGTCCACATTTTCGATTTAATGTTATCAGTTGGTTAAGCAAAAGAGTAGATTTTTCGAGGAGGCTTTGTCTTACATTACAATAGCCTGGGGTGGCTGATATAGGAAAACCCAAATATGTCATATTAGGCACTGGTTTAATTGCGTTTTTCTCCCAGGACCACATATGAACCCTTTGTTTCTTACATCTTTTAAGGGCAAGTATTTCAGTTTTCTTTAGATTAAGAGACCGTTGTCACCTGCAAAAGATGAACATGCCCAATGTAGCCTTTTTAGACCAACACGAGAGTTGTCAAACAGTAAGAAGTCGTCTGCATAGGCTAACCACGGCACCTTCACGGCGCCCACCTTAGGAGACACAAGCATAGCCTGACCCAGATAATCATTTACATCTGAAACATATAGGTTAAATAAACAAGCCACAAGGATACAGCCCTGCCTTAAACCAGAGGGGGTGGGGATACGACTGGACATTACCTCCTCTCTATTCAGTATGACCTGAATACTCAAGTTCTCATGAAGCCCAATGATACATTTTAATAGACCATGTGGAATATTACAGCCTGCTGACTTTCCCCACAATCTGGACCAATCAGCATGGTCAAAAGCAGAGGACAGGTCAACAGATGCAACATACATGCAGCTGGCAGAAGTGGACCAGGCAGATTCTTGGAAGGCCCCTAAAATAAGGCAGTTGAGATTTGTGGAGTGTGCCTTTGCGAAAGCCTGACTGGAATATAGATATCCTATTAGAGGAAGTAGCCCACGTTTCAAGATGTTGAGGTAGTACGGATGCAAAGTAATTTCTTCGGATCCGATCTTGCACCAGTTTTAAAAATAGAGACAATATGGAAAGTCTGCCATGATTTAGGAAAGGTTATGGACATTTGCTCAGTTGGTTGGGTCCTTCTTTAGGGTGCTATTAGTAAGGCCATTTGGACCGGTGGCTCTAGCTGATTTACATAGAGTTATCAATTCATATAGTTTGTTCACGTCAACCAAAATGTTGTTTCTGATGTCAGCATCAGACTGGATAGCAGTAAATAATGGTCTGGCTTTGCCTGGGGCATATAGGTCTGAGAAAAACTCTACCCAAGGGAGATTCCTCCACAGCATTTAGCTGTGAGGCGATTACTTGACACTCCTGCCCATTGATCATAGACCGAAACGCACCTAAATCTTTTTTTGTTAATACCTGAAGCATCATCTCTGCATAGCGTTGTAGGAGCGTAAATCGTCTGAACTTACAAAAGTTTCTATATTTTTGTTTTTTAACTTTACAGATACATTACTTTATTGTAAGAGATGTATTAAAGTCATTATTAGTCTGAGATTCTGTCTCATATCTGCCGTCTTACACGCTAACTGGTCATCAAATACATGATTATGTTTCTTATTTATTTTCTGCTTTTTTAGTTTAGGATTATTTGTGGCAGCCATTATTAGTTCTCCGATGGTATTGGGAAGGAACCAGGGTCCTCCCGAACCCCCAATCGCTTTAAGGCAAGGCCTCTTTAAGGCACTATAATGGGCTGGGTGGAGGAGGGGCACTGGGAAGGCTTTCTCAAGCAAACAATCACATACACAGACATAAGGAAGCACTGAAGAAATTAGTTATTGTCTAAATATAAGGCACAGTTAGTAGCTATTAGATGGATAGATTTGTAATGTCAGATCCTAGGCATTGTAAAATCTTAGTGCTATAGAGGAGTCAAACTCCCCCAACTTCCCAGAAGGAAAGCGGCCTGTGGGATCTAAAATAGACTGCGGGCTTAGTGTGCGGTGTTCTGCACTATGGCCAGCGTGAACTGACTCACAATGTGTCCACTGTCTGTCAAGCGTCACATGTTTTGTGCAGCAAAAAGCAAAATGGGAACAATTATAAGAGTAAAGTGTAGGGGAAACTACAGGACCCAGGTAAACCTGAGCAGGGTGAGTGGAATATGGAGAGAATGACTGGAAAATGTTTGAACGTGGATAACAATGTTTAGTTTTCTTTGTGTTAGGCCTCAAGGTTTGTAAAAGTCTGCAGAGCTGCAGTGCGTTTTTGCATAGTTAGCAAAATGGAGGAAAGCATGCCCTGACTAAATGAAAAAAGGCAGCCTTGGAGCATCCCTATTATGGAAGGACGAATGGATTTGGCTGAAGCCATGATCCAGCTCCAGTGACAGCACCATGGCAAGCCAGGACTATATAAACCCCTTGTTTGAAACCACTTTGGCAGGAAGGAACGGGAAGAGGGACAAGAGAAGACCGTTCAGGCAGAAGAGTCCTTTGCTACCATCCTCATTTGTAAAGATTAAACTTGTTATCCTTACAAGATTGCCTTTTTGCCTTATTTCCCTAGAGGAGTGTATTGATTCTGGTGTGAGCGTAAGTAGGGACAACCTTACAATGGTTAAGTCAAAATTGTCCACATTGAAAACTTCCAATTTCCACTCTAAAGTAGTATGACACATCACCTGATTAAATTAGTTGGTCAGTATCCCAATATTTTGTGGAGTCCAGCAAAGAGCATTTCTACTAGGGGTCACTTTCAAATTAATGGGCCCAATTGTTGCCTTCTCTTTAATTTAAAAGGGTAGAGTGAATTTAGCTCTTAGAATACAATGATCACTTCATGTATTTTCTTTTATTGTGAAATCAGAGCAAAGCTCGGACATCTGTTGGTCAGCAGAGATATAATCCAGAGTAGATTTACTAAGACCTCTAGACCAAGTATGTTGAACATCAAGGCCCACCCCAATCTGCCCATTAATCATATGGAGACCCAGGGAGATCATGGTATAGCTCCACTGCCAACCTGTTTGTGATATTAAGTCAGCGACTGAAGAGTCAGGATAATAGTCCCACTGATTACCTTCGAGGCTTGATGGTGTGTAATTGGCATTCAAATCACCAGCCAAGAAAACTAGTCTACAACAAGCTCTGGATTTCCATGCAGAGACAAGCTCAGTGATAGTAAGTAGGAAGTCCTCAAACACCCCACTCCCTTATGCCAGTATACATTAATTAATAAAGCATGGAAGTTATCTGTATATGCCGAAACTTCTACAGCTAGCATTCCATAAGGGAGCTTTACCATCTGTTGATCAATTAAGCAAAGATCACATCAAAGTGCATTAACGAGGCGACCTGAGGTTCTACCTCCGCAGCTTTGTTTTGCAGGCTGAAACAATACCTTAAAACCAGCTAAAGAAGGAATGGATGTTATCCAAGTTTCCTGGAGCATTAAGAGGGCAATCATTTCAAGATTTGTCAGCAAATGCAGGTTGCCTCTGGAATTCCAGGAGAGTAACTTCAATTACTCTTCACCGATTTGGTGGGCTATGGGTCTACATACATCACCGTCTCGACTTAAATCAAAGGGGAATATGCCTCTCTGGACCTTGAGCTCTAAAGTCAGATGTTTTTACTTGGTTACGAGTCCCATCAGTATTATATTGAACACTTTTTAGATTGTATAAATGGTCCCTAGACCGTGGCATGTGAGGAATTTGCTGACATTCCGAACATCAGGCAATTGAGAAGCCCATATTATTTAGGAGTACCCTTTCTGACAGGATCAGATCAATCACAAGTCTGGATTGAAAATAGAGCAGTGATTGCGGATTATTCTGATTGTTTGGGAAAACCCCTCTTTCAATATCTGCTGAGGATGGAGCACACAAAATGGGAATTTCTGTGAGTATCACCAAAACATTGGTACGATTTAAACAAATAGGAAAGCTATCTCCAAGTAGACTAGAGATCACAAGCATGTTCCCAGCATCATGTGAAATCTCATTTCCACAAGGTATCGCTTTCTGTAAAGATCTAGACATTCTTGGTAACATTGTAGAGAAATTAGAGTCTCTTAAGTCTGTGCAGCCAGAGGAACATGTCCCTTGCTCAAGGGAACTATACCAAGTATGACTGTGTAGAGGTGGAGCCAAGTACCCCCATCCAAACCTCCTCACCCATGCTGCCTAGATGCTGGGAGCCAGAGTGTGACACATGTGCAGTGCCGGTAAGAATACCTATACCAAAGAGAATCCTGGAAGTAAGATTCCCATTTAGTAAGCCATATATGCATACACGACAATATGATGGCCATTTGAATGAAATCCCAGAAGTGTGAAAACTGAGCAAAAGGGAAGACTGGTGACATCATAAAGAGCAGAACTGATGTACCCAGAAGAGATGTAGAGGCGAGAGACCATAAGCATTCTATAGAAGCAAGAGAGGAAGCGTTAGAGATGAGCAACATTTCAAGCTTGATATGAAGATGTTTATGCTACAGAAATAATGAAGAAGTTATCAAGTCATTTTTCAAGTGTACAGTCTCAGCAACGCAAGTAGACAAATCATTGTTTAAGGCTGGCTATGTAGTGAACAGATTGCGGCGATGCTCCAACGTATATACATAGGAAATGTAAGAACTATGGATGATTCCACAACACACTTTAGCAGAGCTGGATTCCGTGAGTAGGAAGACGTCTTTTTCAGTGCGTCGCAGTTAGAAATTGAAAGCTGAACCATGGTGGTGAATCAAAGAAATGCTTGGTTGGATAAACACCAAGAAGTCAAGGCCACCTTGGGCCTAGATGTGCGTACGAACAATTACAGAATGTGTGAAAGAACAAATCCTCTGTCTTAAGTGTGGGGCGAGAACATTGAAGACGTCAGAGGCTCATCAAATAATAGTATTTTAAATGCAGTAAGACTCGAAACCATGGTCTACAGTCACGTGGCCAGATGAAAATAGACAACGATGATGAGCTGTATCGAGACCGAGCCGTATGCTATACTCCTTCAGATTCTCCAGCACAGAGGACATTTCCAAGGCCAAGTTCAAAGCCGTAATTGACTAGTAGGCTGCAAGTGTGATGATGGATGCCACAGCAAGTTGGTGCGAACCTATTGTTATGACCAGCCCACCAGCACCTGTGTGCCAGCCTTCGTGCTGCTTGCATAGTTGGAATATTACAGAGCGTTACAAGGGTGCCAACCAATTTTAGAGGGACACGTAATTGAGAGACCTATAGTTTGCATAACCAATGGGACGTTGTGTATTTGATGACATTCGTAGTGACCTGCACTAGAGGAGGACTTAGTTGCCCCAACTGATGTTAGAGACCCAAATCACCTTTCCTGGCCAGTATGAAACGTATACCTAGATATTCCTTGTAAGCCTATCACCATTCCAAGTAGGATTTTGAAGTTTGCAACGTGGGCAAACATCAATGATGATAAGTTATTAGTATATAACTTGCTTTTTTATGTGTAGAATTGAGTGTGAAGATCGAGCGAACACGTTGATGTTCGCTGTAACTCCCTGTTTTAGATAATTGATGTTAAAACAGTCGCACTTGTCCAACTTCCTGAGTCAGTTTTGATTATTGATGTTTGAGTAATATTCTGCATCTCCATCTGTCTCCAAGTATTTCTACCTCGTCTTAAAGTGCTGGGTCGGAAGCACCAGTTCATGTGGTAGCAGAGGATGGTTAAAAATCAATTGATCTAGTAAGCTTTGGGGACCCGGTAATATCGGACGCACTCTGCCATTTAGCTGAAAGAACGTGAAGCTCCTTGTAGATAGCAGCCGTTCGTTTAAAATAAACCTTGCAAGTACAAGTGGGACGAGCCCCTCGTTTTCAAGCGAAAAATCCTTTCTGGACATCTATAGGAAGCTGTGCAGACTGAAGGCTGAAGCGGCTGGTTTGAGGAGGAGACGATCCCGAGGGTCAGAAGTCGAAAACGTGAATGGTGAGTAGGCTGAATAAGGTGGCAAAATGAATGAGTATTGAGTGGGAAAAAGTGATAATGGAGACATAGTAACAGAGGGTTGGTTGGGATATTTTATTTAAGACGATGAGCATCAGAAGTGTGAGACAATGAGCGTCACAGTTCAAGATATATAGATGAAGAAGTAATCTATATAAGTAAGCCGGGAGACATACGTCAAGGACGTTTAGAATGAGCTCGTCCTAAAGTCCAAGTGGACATATATAGGCTATGAACGACCAAGTTGTCATTAAAGAGGACAGCTCATACTCCATTGGAGTAATTTTAGGGGCATAAATAGTCAAGAGGAGCGTGGACTAAAGTATATGTGGGCCAGCCAGTCTGTTAGTATTGGCTGTTTGTCTGTATATTGTATATGACGCATGTGACAAGGAAATTAAATAGTGAAAATAAGGAAGAAATAGATTATGATGGAAAAATTGAGGGTTGAAATTTAGTAATTTATTTATAGTCGACCGATGTTGGTTTTTTGAATAAGTAGATTAAAGTAAAAGTGATATAGAGGCTTGGAGCAGCTACGATTCGTGCACGTTTATATTGTACTATTTTTCTGGAAAGCATTTGTCTGTGTGAAATAACAGCAAGTAGTGACAGTCAATTGTGACTAAGTCATGATGGAGGATGTTACTCTGCTCATGAACTTGTGCAGACAGCTGCCAAAACTCGCACCCAAGCTTAAGCAATACAGTGCAGAGTGGGTTAAGGGCATAGCAGATAAAATGTTCATGCCATGGCCACAAGGGATGAATCTGTCCAAAGCAGTCCCGCTACATATGATGACATATTTGCATGCAACATATATGGGAAAAAGGTTAGAAAAAAAGGTTACCAAGCGTAGAGCTCTGGAAGATGTACCAGGCGGAACGGGAAGACCCGCCTCCTGAGGACTGGATGCTTAACCAGTGTAAAGAGGGTGGTGAAGAGCCTTCGGCTCCCCCTACCGCGCATGAAATAAATGGCGATAGTACGACAGACGAAGGACTATATCCTTTAAGCAAGCTTAAGGCAGCGACGGGGTACAGTAACCAGACATATAAATCGCCTGCATGTAGCAGCGACGAGAGTCCCGAAAAGACTCCAGAAAGAGATATGATTCCTAAAGTCACACGGGACAAAGAGAGAAGTGATCGACCAGGAATGTCTCTAGAAATGGAGAAAGAAATAAAAAGATGGAAAGGAGACAAAGACAAAGCTGATGAAGTAGCGCTCATACAGAACAAATGGATGGCTGTCAGATATTGCTCAAATTTGATGGAAAGAGCATTGAGGAAGTAAGGCAAGATGAAGATCAGGTTGAACAAGATAATCGAGACGGGGAACGAGAGAAACGATTGAAAGAGGACGAGGCGAAAAGAAAGGGCAGATAAAGAAGGGAACAGCTGTATCAAGATGAACAGTTGAAAAAACAAGCAAGAGCAGAGGAGCAAAGAAAGTATGATAATAGACAAAGAGTAATCGAAGAACGAGATAAGGTAGAAAAGAAAAAGGAAGAAGAAGAACAGAAGTTTATGGATAGAAGAATACAAAGATGAAGAGATGAAGAAATGCATAGAGCAAATGAGAAGAGATGTGAGAAGGCAGGAAGAGGAAAGGTTTTGAGAAGAATCTAAGAAGCAAAGGGAAATCGATGAGGAAATGGAACGAAAGAGAAGGCAAAGGGCATGCGACATTGATCACATAGAGAAAGAGTTAATGGAACCTGATCCAGTAGTAGCATGGGAAGACATAGAAGAATTCTTCCAGACACTTGACCCAATGCCAGGTCCGTCTAGAGCAAATCTAGAGGATAATTTTGATATAGGAGGCATTGGAGAAAAAATGGATAAGCTTTATCATGCCATGAGGACCAAGAAAGAATAAAAAGGTAAGGGAAAAAATAACCGATTTGAAAGTACGCAGTCACAAGGCAAGGAGGGAGGGTGTCACATCCCGTTTTCATTGGAAATTGCCATGGCGTTTGTTCGAGCGCTCTTCAGCACACAGAACCCGCTAAAACTACAATTCCCATCCTCCTGCTATGATAGTCACGTGACATGCACGTACCACGTTGCCGTGCCTTTTGAAGAGCGTATTTAATACTGTCTGTTCGAACACTAGGTGCTCCTAAACTGTGTTAGTTCCGAGCGCTGTTTTTCCTGACTCCTGTTTAACTTTGAACTCCTTGCTGAAATCAAGCCCCTGCCTCCGCCTTTCCCTTTCTTGTTTCCGACGCCCGCCCCTCCTCGACTGCTTTCCCCGGAATCCTTGAACTCGGCTTGCAACCCGACCTCCACTTTCTAAGTCCACAGGCTGTGACGCTCTCTCTCTCGAATATTATTGAAAAGAAACTAGCATAAGGTAAATGCTCGTTTCCTTTGTCTTTTTCTTTCTTGTTGGCTGAAACACTTTTTGACACTGTTTATTTTGGACGCTTTGCTGAAATCTACTTTGGATTATTCCTGGGTACTTTTTGGATGCTTTGCTGAATCTGCATTGGATTGCTCTGGACACTTTTGGACGCTTTGCTGAAAACCCAATTGGATTGCTTTGGGGTGTTCTTTGGGACGCTTTGGACATCTTTTTGGGACGCTTTGCAGCTCTGATATCAGTGTCCTGGTACACTGGTACACTCCTCCTTCACCATTGATATAAGCCCTCACCTCTGCGTCCAATACTAGTAGGTTACCGGTATATTTTCCTACGGAACAGGTAAGAATGGGTACTTGGGGGTGGTGTTTGCTGTTCATTTGGCAATACCTGGCTGCATTCTGAACGTCTGCTCTGCTCTTCCTTCCTTTAGCTCTGCTGAGTCTGCTTGTGCCTTTTCACTCAAGCCCCCAGCCTGACAGGTGGAATAGATTCCTGTAGGCTGAGCTCTTGGGGGGGGGGGGGTGGAGTCTTTAGCCTATCACGTTAGAGACTTTCGTGTTCGAAGAGTGAAGGAAACTTTCCCATAACTGGGAGAGTGTTATCTGCAACAACTGGGATACCATCTCTGAGTTGTGACAGATTTAGGAGCCCTCAAAAACCGCCTCTCGGTTATGGAGGCTGCATCGGACCCATTGGCAGCCCTCATGCAGGCTTTTTCTGCTCTTCGTACCGATATGGCGTCAGCACATGTGACTTTACATCAACGCATGGATGTTTTACAGAGCTTTGTGCAGCCCCTACCCCATGACGAGGAGTTTGGTGTCGCCGCGGCTGCGGCGCCTCCTCCTGTACCACCTGTACTGCCTCCGGCTCCAGCCCCAGTTGTCCTCCCTGGGCCATTCCCTTTGGCCCCACCAGAACGCTTTTTGGGTGATCCCAAGGCGTATCGGACCTTTGTGAACCAATGTCGCCTTCATTTTCTTTGTCGTCCCTTGGCATTTCCAGATGCTACTACAAAGGCGGCATTTGTTCTTTCCCATCTGGGTGGCACTGCTGCAGCATGGGCTAATCCATTGCTGGAAGCAGATGACCCGGCTCTGTATGATTTTGATATGTTAATCCAAGCCATGAATAGTGTTTTTGATATGAGATATAAAGCACAGACCTCGGATCTGGACTTCTTGGCTATTAGTCAGGGCAAGTCAATCAATTAGCGGCTGAAACCACATGGCCAGAACAGAAGAAATCGGCTGCGTTTTATAAAGGTTTGTCGGACGACCTGAAAGATGCCCTATCAGTGGTACCAGCTCTTCCATCTGGTTTTCCCGAATTGCTTGACTTAGTCTTACAAGTCGATGCTCGACTCTGGCAAAGACGTGGCAAACGTCGGTATCCCGATATTCGCACCACCCCCCGACCAGATGGAATTACGCCCGTTTCTCAGGGAGAAGCTGAACCTATGCAAATCGGGGCAATAAGGGGGTCCATTGTCCAAAGCTGAACGAGAAAGGCGGGTGGTGAATAACCTATGTTTCTATTGTGGCCAGTCAGGTCATTACATCCGTCTGTGCCCCAAAAGGCCAGCCAAGTCGTCGGGAAACGCCAGGACTCGCCCTTAAACCGGGCCTTCCGGACGAGTCAAATGATCCCGGGCCCGGGTGAGTGTTTTCCGTCTTCGCATGTTTACCTTACTATGTGCTTTACGGCTCCCGGCGTCATTACCTTTTCCAACCCGGTAATGATAGACTCAGGGGCAAGCGGGAATTATATGGACCTTAAATTGGCCGAACGTTACGGACTACCTGTATTTCCTAAAGCAAGACCTGAGGAAATACATGCGATAGATGGTTCACGTTTAGTATCTGGACAGGTGACGGATCAAAACAGGTCCACTACAAATGTCCACTTTACAAGGTCATTCGGAATCCATCACTTTCGACCTTAACACGGCCCCTCAATTTGGCATCATTCTGGGGCTTTCTTGGTTGCAAACACACAATCCTGTAATTGACTGGATTGAACAAACCGTACGGTTCTCTTCCTCCTTTTTGTATACAGAGGTGCCTTGAGTCCCATGACGTAGCGGTATTGTCTCCTTGCCTGGCAATGGTAACTAGCCTCCCTTCTATCAATGCCACGTCATCTAACCCGGTTCCGGTACTCCTCTGGGAGTATCAGGAATGTTCTGATGAGTTTGACAAAGGACTTTCAGAAACTCTGCCCCCACACAGATGCTATGACTGCCCCATCGACCTGATACCTGGAGCAGCAATTCCACATGGTCGAATTTACTCCCTTACACAGAAGGAGGAAGAATATCTACGGAGCTATATTGACAAAGCCTTGCGCCTCGGACACATACGTCCGTCCCGCTCACCAGCGGCCTCCCCAATATTTTTTGTGCCAAAGAAAGAAGGGGGATCTGCGTCCCTGTGTGGACTACCGCGCCCTCAAAGTCAGGGTGAAGAACCAGTATCCGTTGCGGCTTATCACGGAGCTCCTCGATAAAATGACCTCCTCCACTATCTTCACCAAGTTGGACTTGCGGGGAGCATACAATTTGGTGAGGATGCGAAAGGGAGATGAATGGAAGACTCCCTTTAAGACAAAATATGGGCTCTATGAATATTGTGTAATGCCCTTTGGGCTTTCCAATGCCCCAGCGACATTTCAGCATTTTGTAAATGATATCTTCAGGGACATGCTGGATTGCTATGTTGTTATCTATTTGGATGATATTCTGATATATTCGGAATCTCTGTCCCAACATATACAGCATGTGCGCTCTGTTCTACTTCGTCTAAGGGAGCACTCTCTCTTTGCAAAACTGGAGAAGTGTGTGTTCCATGCATCATCTGTGGAGTTCTTGGGGTTTCAGATTTCCCAAAAAGGAGTGCTCATGTGTACCTCCAAGGTTCGGCAGTTTTGGATTGGCCCGTCCCGAGCTTAGTAAAAGCGCTTCAATCCTTCTTGGGTTTTGCCAATTTTTATAGGTGTTTTATCGCCTCATTTTCTGAAATAGTAGCCCCATTAACTCGGTTGACCAGTCCTAACATCCCTTTTCTGTGGGATGATGAAGCGCAGGCAGCATTCCAGAACCTAAAAGACGCTTTTACCACCGCTCCTGTATTACAGCACCCCAATCCAGCTCTCCCATTTATTGTGGAAGCAGATGCCTCTGCTATTGCGGTAGGGGCCATCCTTTCGCAGGTTTGCCCCGCTACTCAACGCCTACATCCAGTGGCTTTCCATTCTCGGAAACTTACTTGAGCTGAGCGCAATTATACGATTATGGAAAGAGAACTACTTGCAATCAAGGTGGCGTTCAAGGAGTGGCGGCATCATCTCTTAGGTGCCAGGCACCCGATAACTGTGTATACAGATCATCGAAACCTTCAGGCCTTGTCGCATGTGAAATGTACCAACGCCAGGCAGATACGTTGGCATTTGTTTTTTACCATGTTTGATTTCACGGTGACATATCGCCCTGGTCCATTGCATGGAAAGGCAGATGCTTTATCCCGCATTGGTACTGACACGGAATCTGTAAAACAATCAACCCCGGTATTACCCTCAGGTGCTGTTATTTGTGTTTGTTCAGTCTCCCTGTCAATTATAGACGGATTACGGAGATGGGCCAGGGATCATGTTTCTGTCCTGAAGGAGATGGACGCTGAACTTATCTCCGGTCTTCCCTATGTTAAAGGTCTACGATACCTACCTGACAACCAAACCAGACGGAAGGCTCTTGAATGGTCCCATGATCTCCCGTTAGCAGCCCATCCTGGCCGGGCCAAAACCTATGATCTTTTGCACCGATGGTGCTGGTGGCCTGGCATGAAGAAAGACACCGAACAATATGTCCTTAAGTGTGCCGTATGAACACAATGCAAGAGACAGCCTGGCAAACCCGTTGGTCTTCTAATGAGTATGCCTTTACCACCGCACCCGTGGCATACGGTGAACCTGGATTTTGTGGTGGAACTCCCCTGTATCAAGGGTATGTCCACAATTCTTGTGGTAGTGGATGTCTTTACCAAGATGGCTCGGTTTATACCATGCTCGGGAATACCAACTGCTCCCGCACTGGCAAGCTTGTTCTTTGACCATGTGGTACGCTTTTTCGGACTACCTACGATTCTGATTTCCGACCGGGGGTCTCAGTTTACCTCGCGCTTTTGGCGCGTTCTCACTTCCTCCTTGGGTATTGATGCCCGCTTGTCTTCGGCCTACCACTCTCAAACGGACGGCCAGACCGAACGTACCAATGGCACCATGGAACAGTTTCTTCGCTGTCTGTGTCTGCAACATCAATCAAACTGGTTGTCGGTTTTAGGTGCCGCGGAATTTGCCTACAACAATTCCCTGCACTCATCGGTTGGCTGTTCCCTGTTCTATGCATTATATGGGTTACACCCAAGGACCCTTCCGCCTGTCCTGCCTTCCCTAAAGCAAGTTCCTGCAGTCGATGCAGTGAGGGATTCACCGATTGCCATCCGTAACTCCGTATTAACACATCTACAAGCTGCACAACGTCGCACCAAAATGCAGGCGGATAAGCGGTGTGTGCCGGCTCCTTCTTATTCATGTGAGGACCGCGTATGGCTCTCAACAAAACACCTGGCCATTCGGGGTAAACGGAAACTGTTACCATGTTTTGTGGGACCTTACACGATCTTGCGGTGTCTCAACCCCGTTGCTGTTCGTCTGGACATACCAACACATTGGAGGGTGCACCTGGTCTTCCATGTCTCCTTGCTTCGGCCTTTTGTACCTGGCACCCGACTACCTCCCGTTCCAGCCCCAGTTACCATCCGTGGCGAGGATGAATATGAGGTGCGTGCCATTCTAGATACCCGCCTCTGCCGTGGGGTTCGATCCTATTTGATTGACTGGATGGGGTATGGTCCGGAGGACAGGTCCTGGGAACCGGCCTCTTATCTGAATGCACCCAGTTTGTTGCGTGCCTTCTGGTTGCATCGCTTGCGCGGGCACAGGAGAAGTCGCCCTTTGTGGAGGGGTACTGTCACATCCCGTTTTCATTGGAAATTGCCATGGCGTTTGTTGGAGCGCTCTTCAGCACACAGAACCCGCTAAAACTACAATTCCCATCCTCCTGCTATGATAGTCACGTGACATGCACGTACCACGTTGCCGTGCCTTCTGAAGACCGTATTTAATACTGTCTGTTCGAACACTAGGTGCTCCTAAACTGTGTTAGTTCCGAGTGCTGTTTTTCCTGGCTCCTGTTTAACTTTGAACTCCGTGCTGAAATCAAGCCCCTGCCTCCACCTTTCCCTTTCTTGTTTCCGACGCCTGCCCCTCCTCGACTGCTTTCCCCAGAATCCTCGAACCCGGCTTGCAACCCGACCTCCACTTGCTAAGTCCTCAGGCTGTGACGCTCTCTCTCTCGAATATTATTGAAAAGAAACTAGCGTGAGGTAAACGCTCGTTTCCTTTGTCTTTTTCTTTCTTGTTGGCTGAAACACTTTTTGACACTGTTTATTTTGGACGCTTTACTGAAATCTACTTTGGATTATCTTGGGTACAATATTGGACGCTTATCTGACTCTACTTTGGATTATTCCTGGGTACTTTTTGGACGCTTTGCTGAATCTGCATTGGATTGCTCTGGACACTTTTGGACGCTTTGCTGAAAACCAAATTGGATTGCTTTGGGGTGTTCTTTGGGACGCTTTGCTGAATCTACATTGGAGCACTTTGGACATCTTATTGGGACGCTTTGCAGCTCTGATATCAGTGTCCTGGTACACTGGTACACTCCTCCTTCACCATTGATATAAGCCCTCACCTCTGCGTCCAATACTAGTAGGTTACTGGTATATTTTTCTACGGAACAGGTAAGAGTGGGTACTTGGGGGTGGTGTTTGCTGTTCATTTGGCAATACCTGGCTGCATTCTGAACGTCTGCTCTGCTCTTCCTTCCTTTAGCTCTGCTGAGTTTGCTCCTGCCTTTTCACTCAAGCCCCCAGCCTGACAGGTGGAATAGATTCCTGTAGGCTGAGCTCTTGGGGGGGGGGAAGTCTTTAGCCTATCATGTTAGAGACTTTTGTGTTCGAAGGGTGAAGGAAACTTTCCCATAATTGGGAGAGTGTTATCTGCAACAACTGGGATACCATCTCTGAGTTGTGACAGAGTTGTTTAGCCTCGAGCATAGAGCTTTGTCTTTGGACAAGCTGACTCTGAATAGAGATGAGAAAAAAGGTAAGTCACACAAGCTGGGGAAAGGATATGGCAGATGAAGGTAGAGAAACTTTCCGTGGAGAGGAGGGCGCTAATGTATATGGTTCTGAAGGGTGTTCACCAACGGACAGAGAAGTAAGACGGTCAGATATAGACCTAACTAAATCGAGGATGCCAGAGACACTGGTGTGTCTAGATCGACCTAAAGGGCGATCCCATAGTGTGAGGGGGGGCCTGCCACCTTATGTGAGTAGATTAAGGTCATTACCGGGAAGAAGACGGTGTGGAACCATTGTCCCTGCTATGGACAGGCAGACGATGGGAGATGAATGCAATTTTGGAATCTCACAGTTCCAATTGTTAGAGAAAGGAGGGGTCAGACCACAATATATATCATGGCCCCAAATGGATAAGGATAATTTAAGGTGCAAACTCCAGAGTTTAATGTCGGGTGCCGGAAAATGGATCTATGAATTAGAGAAAATGACAGGAGGAAACACATTAGCTATAGGGGACACTAAGGGTCTTCTAGCAGCTATATTTGGGGAGAGAGCTGATGACATTTGGTCAAGAGCAGGATACACAGGCGTCACTTCTCAGAATACTGCTCATGATGGAGCGTTGTTTAATAATTGTAGAGCGACAGTCTGGAAAGCGCTTCGAGTACAGAATACAGACACGTCGGATATGGGCGCTATAATGGCATGTAAGATGCAGGAAGGAGAGGATCCATTGATTTACATTCAGAATTTCCAAGCGCAATGGAGCTTTGAAACATGTGAGCCATGGGGGAAATCTATACCTGTGTTCTATCATATATAATGTCTGGGACTGCCAGATAAAGTGCAGAGGCAGCTCAAGAAATTGGTATGGAGGCAAAACCATGGCCAGAAATACAGCTGACCATTGCGCATGACTGCCATTTGTTACAAGAGAAAAATAAAAAGAAAGAAGAAGGCAGGAAGCTTGAGGTGGGTAAGTTGGTGCAGAAAAAGCTATCGAAGTATGCTATAGAAGGGGCAATGTTAACTAGTGGAGAAGGGCAGGGAACACAGCAAACAATGGGGATGCCACAGGTGAATAACCAATGGCAGTTCGATCAAGGAGGGAATGGATTTGTACCACGAGGTAGAGGAAACTTCCGTGGAAGGGGAAGTTTTCAGAGTAATCAAGGGAACTTCCAGAATAACCAAGGTGGGTTTCACTCTATGCAGAACGATAATCAGGGCATGCAGGGAGGACAAATTAGAAGACTTCTTCCTGCATGTTGGACATGCGGAATGACAGGACACATAGCACGAACATGTAGGAGCCAAGGGTATGTACCAAATGGGCAGTTCTCAAGTGGGGGGACCGCTCTTCCACCTGCATACGGCACACAAAATAGGGATGGGTTTGCTAAGATCAAACAGTGTATCAAGCACAAGCGCTGAGAATACAACAGGCTTTGCAACCACAGCAAGCACCATTGAGTCTGCCACAAGAGCAGTCACAGCATGCACCCATGCAGATATAGCAGAGTGCAAAAATGGGACAGTTACTGACTCCTAGGATAGGGGGTGTCACCATGGAGAGAGGGAATCCTTTCACGGGCACAGGAATAAGCATGTACCTGCAATAGGACTGCTCACTGGGAGACTTGATGTGTTCACAGTACTATCCGTAACGCCTAATCCTCAAGAGGAACCAAAGGTTGATGTCACGATAGGAGGCAAATCCTTTTCTTTTTTAGTAGACACGGATCCAACTGGCACATGTATACGAGAGGGAAAATGTTTACTCTCGGGTAATGCCATGAATGTTCAAGGTTTCACAGTAGCTACAAGTAGAGTTCCTTTTACTGAGAAATTGCCAGTCTCTATAGGAGAATGTGATATGTCTGTGCCATTGTTGTATTCAAAGCAGACACCAGTTAATAAACTAGGTCGAGATTTAATGACGAAGTTGAATATGACGATTTCTTTTACTCATGTAGGCATAGTGTATTCCACACCAGGGATACATTATTTAAATGTCAGTGAATTCATTATGGCATTTGCAGGGCAAATAGCCATACGAGGAGTACCGTTAGAACCAGAGGTGTTTCATTATGGGGTACGTATTTTGTTGACATGGCATGCGTGGTTTAGTAGGTAAGACTATGAGAATACCTAATGAGTTTCTCTTTAGACCAGAGATTCCCATGGACGAAGGGGGCGGGGGGACAGATTTTTCCCTTAGAGCTGCAAGCAGCTGTAGTATGAGGGGTTTTGCCTATGCTCATAGGATTTGATGACAATGGCAGATCATGGAGCACGGTAATTGCTATTGGAGAAGGTTATAGATTAACTGATGTCACCGATGAGGACATGTTTAAAGATGACCCATCTGATGACAAAGTAGTGTTTGAGATGAGCATCCCATATTGGGTTAGAGCAGAAAAACGTGAGGTTCCACAGAAATTGATGATAGTAAGACAGCGTCCTGCATTTTTTGATGAAGACATGGAGAAAGTGACCAGCTTCTTTATGGACTACAGGCCCCTATGACATGGGCCTATTAAAAGGGGTTGGAGAAGTTCAGATTAAAATGAAGCCAGGAGCAATTTTACCTCAAGCACAACAGTATCCCATGTCTCGAGAGGCAGATGAGGGTATTTTTAAAACGATATCTGCCATGATGGATCAAGGCATTTTAGTGACATCAGAGTCACCATGCCATACTGCAGTGTATCCTATCAAGAAATCGAAGGGGGGCTGTGGTGTTTAATTCAGGACATGCACCCGATTAATAAGATTGTAGAGGCCGATTTTCCTCTAGTTCCTAATCCAGCGACGGTTTTATGTAGTATCCCTGTTGAGGCGTGATAATTCACTGTGAATGACTTGAAAAATCAGTTTTTCTCAATCCCGTTGCATAAAGATTCTCAAGATCTGATGTAATTTACGTTCAGACAGACTAAATTAAAAAGCACAAGATTACCCCAGGGGTACATTGAGTCTCGAGTCTCCATCGATGTTCAATAGAGTCCTGCAGATGGATTTAAGCAAAATTGATTTGCCAAGTGTTGTGTTGCAATACGTAGATGATATTTTGGAAGAAGAAGAGTGCAGACGTGATTCAGCTCAGCTAATGATTATTTTAGCCGAGAAGGGATATAAGGTGGACAAAGAAAAATGTCAGTATTGTCAAGAAGAGGTGTTATATATATAGGCCAGTTAATTTTGCATGAAGGGAAGAAAGTTACGCCTGAATGGGCCGATGCTATTTTGAAAACAGCAAAACCGCACACGGTAAAGCACATGCAGCAGTTTTTAGGACTGTGCAGTTATGTGAGAGCGTGGGTATTTGATCATAGTTCATACACAATGCCATTGTTGCAAGCCCTGAAAAAGGCACAAGCGAGTCAGGAAAAGATTGTATGGACTGAGGAAATGGAGGAAAGGTTTGACGAATTGAAAAAAGAAATTTGCACAGCTCCAGTCTCAGGGAGTTCGAACTATTCTGGAGGAATTCTTCTTATTCACACACACAAATGGAACAGTTATGACGGCAGTACACACACAGAGAACTACATTGTGGTACAAACCTTTAGCATATTACAGTGGAATTTTGGACCCAGTAATGAGTGGTCACTTCCCCTGTGAACAATCTTTGGCAGCCGACGCATTCGCTATTGAGAATTCTGCCAGCATAGTAATGGGGTGTTCCAAGGCGATGTTTGTTGATCATGCATTATTTGCTGTTTTGGAAAAACCTAAGGGTACACTGACGTCTCAAATAGCTTCTTCTTATGAGGTGGTCATATCTAATCCAGCGATTAAGAGAGTCAGTTGCAAGACAGTGAATCCTGCCACATTTGTAGCCAAACCACTGGTAGAAGACAAGCATGCACATGATTGCTCAAATTATGAGGAGTTATATGACGAGATTCCGATGGTGAAAGAAAATACTCTATCAGCTGGGGAGATTCTCTTTATTGATGGTGCTTTGAAAATCGATCAAACTAATGGGCAAAGATATTCAGGTGCCGCTGTGGTAAGGAAGATGGTGAATGGGGAATTTGAAGTATTGATAATTGCACAACTACCATCTCACTTTTCAGCACAGGCTGCAGAGTTAGTGTTGCGGATTGTCGCGCTCGAGAACCATGCAGGCCAGGAAGTAACCGTGTAGAGTGACTCCACCTATGTGACGTCAACAGTACACGCAGGACTAGCACGTTGGAAAAGGAGGGGCTATCTCCAAGCGGATGGCACGTCAGTGCAACATGCCGCCTTATTGGACAGACTTATTAAAGCACTACAGCTCCCAGTAGCCATCGCAATCGTTAAGTGCGCAGGGCACACTAAGACAGCAGATTTTATTTCACGCGGAAACCAAGCTGCAGATGAAGAAGCGAAACGAGTTGCATATTCACAGGATATTATAAGCTTTGATATGCCTGATGTGAATGAAAGAATGGTGGTGATGAAGATTATAAATGAAAGTTTTAACAACTTGTCGAGGACGCAACTAATGGAAGTTTAAGGTGACGCACCACAGGATGAGAAAGATCTGTGGACACGGAGGAGGTGTTCTTTATCCCCTTCTGAGGCATTGTGGCGATAGGAAAGCACTGCCTGCAGCCTTATTAAGGGTGGCGTTGGAACAGCTACACTACCCTGCGCATATCACTAGGGAAAGCCTTGCAGCAACTATTGCAGAGGAATGGTTTGTACCAAATTTGTTATAACACGTTGCTTTTTATGTAGTAAATTGCATTGTATGTCAAAAGTTTACTGCTGCGCACACACTGTGAACACTCAGAGGTGTTATCCCTCGACCGAATGGTCCTTTTCAGCATTTACATATTGACTATGTTGATATGCTGCAGGTCTGTAATGGTTACAGATATATGATAGTGGTAGTGTGCTCTTTCTCAAGGTGGGTCGAAGCTGGCCCGTGCACACATCCAGATGCCACTTGCGCTGCAAAGTTCTTAGTTCGAGAAGTATTTCATAGCTGGGGAATATGCAAGGTATTAAGATCTGTCACGTCCCTCCCCGCTTCCCCCAGCACACAACCAGTTACCCCTGCACAACCAACTACGCCCCCCACTGTTGCACGCTTCCGCTCACCTTCGGCCCCCATACATCATGGCAACCGATATTCACACTCCGGCGCAAGGACGTCTTTCCGTCCTCTCGCCCCACATAGCAGAGCGCTGTGTGGCAGGCCTGGCGTGTACCGCCCCTCCTTTCATTGGCAACTAAACTGGAGACTCCGATCCGGACACAGCCCTAGACATCGTCCACAATGGTCCGCTCATAGACTAGTTGGAATGGTCTTTTATTTCTTGATTGAAGAACGTGTGCACCTCGTTGGACAACAAACCGACACGCGTACATTTCTGAGAGATCCTAGGAATCAGTCAGCAATCAATTAATTACTACGTGATATAATTGAGCAAGTTTGTCTATTGTCTGAGACAACACAGCAAGCATCCTGATGGGCTTATCGAGTGAGGACATTTATGATCTGTTAGCTTTGGTCTTTTATTATTTAATGGAAGCACATCCTCACTTGGTTTGGTGAAAAGACAACTCTTTTGTATTCATCAGGAACCCTATCAACCGTCCTGCCATCAGCCAGTTGCTTGTGGAGCAGATCCAGCTATTGCCAGAATATTTTATGAGATTGCCTGATTAAAGTTAGGTTTTTCCTTCCTTAATAGTAAAAACAGAAAATGGGCAACATTGATAGCAATAATACTGTGGCAAACAATGAGAGACCACCATGATGTGCAAGAGGCTATTGTTGTATTCGTTGGACTTACTGGTACATAATCTACACATGCATTATGTTAATTATCATTCTACTTTCTCTCACAGTACGTACTGTCTATTATGTAGATCCAAGGCAGTAGTTCTTTTATATCTTCCTATGCAGCAGGAGGGTACAGAAGTAGCAAGTGTAAGACCACCAAGACCTTATGTGATTGTTCCTACTTCAGCAGTGCATATGAAACTACCTAGTCCCGAGTCAAATAGGTCTAAGCTTCCCTTTGGGGGGAGATCAGCTTTGCAAATTAGTCATGATTCTTGGTTACCTCCGTATTACGCTAATAGGAAGAGACATTTTGTGACTGATCCTACACCAGTAGCACATATAAAGACACCAGTTCCACTGACAAATATCCCTATGATTCCGCCAGTAAGAAGGAATTATGCAAACATACTTCATGATATGATTATAAGAACTCATGAGGCAAGAAAGAGACCTAAGAGAAGTATAAGGGAAGATGATCATGACAGCACATCACATTTGGGAAACAATATGTGGTATCAGCATATGAAAGAGGTAGGCAAAAGGACCTCAGTGGAGGAATGCTATGTATGTGCACTGCTGCCTTATAGTATGGGGAAGTCTACAATATTCATAACCCTTGAAATAGATGTTCAGACAGCACATTGCCTATCTCACATTGCACTCTGCCAAACAAGAGGTCAATTCATGGGCCGAACTGCTTATTTAGCACGGGCAACAGAATGGACAGATCCAGATGAAGATGACTATGTGCAAGACACAAAGACAAGAGCAAAAGACCACACTAGGAATCATGTGATAAGATATGAACAACCTGGAGTGAAAGGTGCTGGAATGAGATGGGAAGTAAACAAAAGACTTGAGAGTCCAGGAAAATCAGCAGAAGACATTCGAAGATGGAAGAACAGAGGCCAGATGCAGATTTGGGGATCAGTGCTTTCTCCAGATGGATGGGAAGAAGAAGTAGTTATCTGCAGAGCCTGGGTAGTAATTGGCTTCTACAAACCAACTATTGACATTGTAGAGAATGGATGCAAACCTCCATGGCTGAAACTTGCTAAACTACTGACATGGGTCGAAGATAAAGGAGGGCCCTTGCAGGTAGTGCCTTTGGAAAATGCAAAGTTGTGCTTCAGAAATAATTGGCACAAGAAAGCTTGGAGAAAACTAGAACTGTGGTTGAATCTTTGACATGCCAGGAATGAGCATTGGAACAGCAGTGATAATGGATCACTACTGGGCTTGTGGACCCAGAGCTTATATGAAGCGGCCCAAGGATTGGGGAGGACTGTGTTCTATAGTGAATGTTCACGTTCCAGCATTGGCGATTCCTAGAAGTGACCTGGATATTGGTGAATTTCCAAAAGCAGATGCTCACCTGAGGAAGAAGAGATCTGCTGAGCTCCTGAATCAAATGAAGAGAGAGAACTATTTCACAGCCGAATCGATAGAAGCCTTTGATTATATCCCATATGAACACAGACTATTTATTAAGACTTCATCGATATTCACGATAATCTTTATGCCCAGGATCCAGACAGATGCAAATACTAAGTGGTTACAAATAACCAGATGGGAATTGTTGCAGACAATCAACACGACTACCAAGGGAATCAATGCGATCAAGGAAGAGCTGAAAGCCATACGACTGATGACTTTTCATCAGAATAGGTATATGCTGGACATGATCACAGATATGGATGGAGGTGTTTGTGCCACAATTGGAGAATCATGTTGCACGTTCATACCTGCTCATGACGACGAGAATGGTACCTTGACAGAAGCCATAGAAATGCTGACAAAGTTACAAGTCCAAATGGTAGAGCAAGTAGAAGACATTGCTAATGACAGTTGGTTTGGATCACTTTTTCCGTGGGTTCCACAATGGATGGCAGGTATATTCAAGTTCCTTGGAGCCCTGATAGTGATGCTGATGCTTGGATTATGTGTGATCAGGATAATAATCTCACAATGCAAGAAGACTGCCAAGAATGCTGTAGGAATGAAGATCACGATTGACGTCGAGTCAGGATGGAAGACTAAAGAGCTGACAGATGAAGAAATCAGAGACTACGTAAAGGCCAGCATCCATGCACCTGAGGGGACGAAGTTCTTGTACCTAAAGAATAACAAGAAGTATGTGGAGAAATGGGTTTACTGCAGTTGAAGTGGACAGTGAATGCTCATGCCCTGGAATAAAGATGAGCATGTGAAAGCAGCGGGATGCCTAAAAGAAGTAATAAAGATATGGGTCCCAAAGAAGCATTTCTCCAGACGAGGATGTCTTGATGTGAAGACTGATGAGAGAGTGGCCGATTAATCGCCAAGAGGGGGGAGTGTAGAGGTGGAGCCAAGTACCCCCATCCAAAGCTCCTCCCCCATGCTGCCTATATGTTCAGAGCCAGAGTTTGACACACGTGCAGTGCCAGTAAGAATACCTATACCAAAGAGAATCCTGGAAGTAAGATTCCCATTGAGAAAGCTATATATGAATACACGACAATATGATGGCCATTTGAATGAAATCCCAGAAGAAGTGTGAAAACTGAGCAAAAGGGAAGACTGGTGACGTCATGAAGAGCAGAAATGATGCACC
Source organism: Ambystoma mexicanum (assembly GCF_040938575.1). Lineage (NCBI taxonomy): Eukaryota > Metazoa > Chordata > Amphibia > Caudata > Ambystomatidae > Ambystoma > Ambystoma mexicanum. The sequence goes on from NC_090933.1 coordinate 110,195,300, forward strand.
CAGAAGTGATTTAGAGGTGAGAGAACATAAGCATTCTATAAAAGCAAGGAAGGAGGTAAGCAACATTTCAAGTTTGATATGAAGAGGTTTATGCTACAGAAATAATGAAGAGGTTATCAAGTCATTTTTCAAGTGTACAGTCGCAGCAACGCAAGTAGACAAAGTATTCATTAAGGCTGGCTATGTAGTTAATAGATTGCGGGGATGCCCCAAAGTATATACATAGGAAATGTAAGGACTATGGATGATTCCACAATGCATTTTTAGCAGGGCTGGATTCCGTGAGTAGAAAGACGTTTCCAGTGTGTCGCAGTTAGAAATTGGAAGCTGAACCATGGAGGTGAATCAAAGAAAGGCTTGGTTGGATCAACACCAAATGTCAAGGCCACCTTGGGCCTGGATGTGCATATGAACAATTACAGAACGTGTGAAAGAAAAAATGCTCTGTCTTAAGTGAGAGACATTGAAGACATCAGAGGCTCCTCAAATAATAGTATTTTAAATGCAGTAAGACTCGAAACCATGGTCTACAGTCAAGTGGCCAGATGAAAATAGACACCATGATGAGCTGTATCGAGACCGAGAAGACAGAGTATGCTATACTCCCTCATATTCTCCAGCACAGAGAACATTTCCAAGGCAGAGTTCAAAGCCTTAATTGACTAGTAGGCTGCAAGTGTGATGAAGGATTCCAGGGCTAATTGGTGGGAAGCTATGGTTATGACCAGCCCACCAGCACCTGTGTGCCAGCCTGCGTGCTGCTTGCATAGGTGGAATTTCACGGAGGGGTACAAGTGTGCCAACCAATTATAGAGGGACACGTAATAGAGAGCCCTATAGTTTGTATAACCAATGGGACGTCTTATTTGATGACGTTTGTAGTGACCTGCACTAGAGGAGGGCTTTGTTGCCCCACCTGATGTTAGAGACCCAATCACCTTCCCTGACCAGTATGGAACGTATACATAGATGTTCCTTGTAAGCCAATCACCATTCCAAGTAGGTTTTAGAAGTTTGCAACGTGGGTAGACGTCAATGACGACACGTTTTTAGTATATAACCTGCTTTTTTATGTGTTGAATTGAGTGTAAAGATCGAGCGAATGCGTTGATGTTCGCTGTAACTCCCTCTTTTAGATAATTGATATTAAAACAGTCGCACTTTGCCAACTTCCTGAGTCAGTTTTGATTATGGATGTTTGAGTTATATTCTGCATCTCCATCTGTCTCCAAGTATTGCTACCTCATTTTAAAGGGCTGGGTCGGATGCCCCAGTTCAACTGCCTTTCATGACATTTTCCAGGTTAGTCATGCTGGTGTGATCTCCCACAGGAGCATGAGTATTATTGATAATTTCAGGGGGAGCTAAACAGAGCTCTGTAGGAGTCTTTATGGTAGGAGAAAAATTAGAGCGCCACCCACTTGGAACATACAATGTATCCAGTAATCCCCCCAAATTCAAGTTGCGACTTCCTTCATGAGGTACGCACATAAGGTTCGAAGATGGTTAGTAGGTGTATTTCTCAATCTTGAATGCAAGGGAGGCTGATCAAAGTTGCTAGAAACACTTGCCACACACTTGGGATCCCAAACCCCATCAGTTTGTACAACAGCCACAAATTTGAGATCATATTTGATGCAGCATTCGTCTGCCCGCATCACACTTACTTTGACTCTTTGTGGCAACAGTAAATAAGTGAGGTGCTTTTTCAGGGAGTGGTGTAGGTTTCATAACAGGAAATGTGCGATCAGAGAGATGGAACAAACCTCTCTGCACTGTAACAGCATCCTTGAAGGTTACCATTTCTAGGCATGGTTTGTATACCAGCATCCACCTTTAAAGGTGCCAAAGCATCAGGATTTACCTGAGCGGATACCTCCAAATGAGCTCAAACGGAACTACGTTTTACGCCGATAGAGTTTTTAACACTGGATAGGGGCATGCCAATAAATGTAGCGGGGGGGGGGTTGTCACAGGCAAAGATATGGGCGTGCAGAGAATTAAATGCCCAGCTAGCAAAGGAAATTGGGGCTCCATACCACTTTCTTCTATAACTGGGGACAGCTGACTTTGTTGACTTTTAATCTGCTTGTGTTTTGTTTTGTTTTTACGAATCAACAATGGAGAGATTACATGAGAAGGGGCGTTTCGTCGTTTTATCAATTTCAGATTTTTTGTTTTTTTGTCCCCTACCTCTCACCTTGTCTAGGGCTTCAATGGCCTGCGAGTGAAACATGGCTAGGGTTTGTATTATGTGATCTTTTTTAACAGCTTTTAGGGAGGTGATACCAGTCCCCGGAATAGTTGCCTCTACTGGAGAGAGACAGAATTAGATATGGAGGTAACTTCAACAACAGAATCATCTATTGTTATAGGGTCATTAACTGCAGTTCTCAAATTGCTATGACATGACTCTCCCACAATTGGTACTAAACTTTGGATGCTATATGCCCCACACAAGCTTCTAAATCTTCAACCTTAATAGCGCTTAGCAATGTAGTGTGGACCTTCACATCTTACCAGATATTGTTGTACGGTATGGTATGGTATTGTTTATTTGTAAAGCGCCTATACAAAAAGCAAGTGTTTCAAAGCGCTCAAGGAGGGAGGTAACAAAGGGAAAAAAAACAACAGTCACTAAGAGCCCTTGAATTTCGGAACAATACAAGTCTGCACAGGCAGAGTGGGTGTATTGAACAAGTGCATATAATACAATTAACAGTGTAGATGACAGCAAATAAGTCTGACAACAATTCTGCAGTTTTTCCAAGTGCATTGAGGCGTCACCATGCAAGGTGGGGAGACAAGGGAAAAACAGATAGACTATCTTCAAGGCATGGTGCATTCAGATCGAACAAGTGTGCAGACAGGTGGTGGAGGGGGTGGGGGGATAGTTCAACAAACAAGCTCAATATCATTTTAAGTGCTGAGAGGCTGAGAGAGGTTAGCTTTATAAAGTCATCAGCCTCTCTGAGAGTATGATGATGAACACCCTCACTGAGCAGAGTAGTCTGGTGAGGAGATTGACTGCTCACCACAGTGCACTTGTGATAAGCAGTCAGTTAAGTTCTTTGGTGACCCGACTCTTGAAGCGTCACATGTCTGTTGGATAACACTCTGAGATCTCATAGGCATTCAGAAGTAAGACAGAGTCTGCATACTCTATTTTTCTTAAGTCCGTTACAACATTCATCTGTGTACGATCTAGAATAGCAGACTTTCTAGTAGACTGAGAATATTTAACATCAGTACTTGTCCCAGAGAATTTGGGAAAGTATTCCATGATGCACTGACCCGCTATAGAAGACATCGGGATCAGTGTACCTGCTTTCTTAGCAGCATGGTTTGTTTTTGCTCCCAGCCTTTTCACTCCTTTTGGCTGTAACTCTACAGGGGCATCCAAAGGGGTTGTTTTAAGTGGTGCATTTATATTATCAACCCCTAAATTATGCCAGAGAGCAGCAACAATGTCTGCTTCGTTACAATGCTCTTTGGTGTCCTCAGCTGTTGGGTGGGCAAGACCATCATTCGCAGTTGGTAGACCTGTTGGGAGTATCCAAGAAATTAATTGTTTCTGCGCTGTGGATTTGGCTTCTAAGACCAGTTCTAAGGGCCATATTTTCGGGGTGTTGAGTTCAAAGAGCTGTCTAGGACAGCTCTGCAGTCACCCGATGTATAACCCCTGCTTTTGTTATGATAACAAAGGTACTGAGTTCAAAGGGAAGGGATCCCTGCGGTCACCGAGAAATGTTGAAGAAATTAAGCAATGTAAATGTAATTGGCCCAAGAGGAGGAACTGCTATAAGGAATGCAAGGAGTCAAAGTCGTACCGTGTTACGCTGTGAAGAGGGGCGTACAGGCTGCCTGAGTCCGTCTAGCCGTTGCAGTCAAAGACCGTAGAAGACAAACGCCTCTGCAAACAGCTCTGTGGACACTCTGCGTCCAAATGAGGTTTTTAAAGAATGACTCCTGCTTCAATCTAGCAGGCAGAGTAGACAGACTTCAACACAGCACCAGTATGTTTGTGCAACAGGAACTGGCTGAGGGCGCCAGGCATGGCATGGGGCTACTTACCAAACATATAAACCAAAAGTAGTTACTGTGGCTTAGAAGGCTACATAACTTTGAAGGAAATGTTAAGGGCATTTAATGCTGATGGCTAGGTACCCCTGAAGCAAAAGTAAACTTAGCAGGACATGCAAATATTGTTCCATGCTATGCTTGTAAAATGATTATTTTCAATGGTGGGTTAAGGTTTTGTGTGTATTTTGAAAACAGAGAATCCATATCTCTTTAGTATGTGTTAGATTTTTAGCAACTGTCTAAATGGAGCAATTTGCCGACTATAGTTAAAGAGGGCATGCTAAGATAAGGCTGCATAGAGAAATTACACCCATCATGTATGTTACACCTGCGGTAAACGGATTAACATAAAGAAAAAAAGAGACTGACTTGGTTGCCTGGACAAGTACGAGTCTATTTTGATTCCTTCATCTTGCAATGCCCTACATCGTTATATTGATGTGACTTCCTTTTCCTAAGCCATTGCCAAACCTCCCACATAACGATGCAGAAGGACTATCCAAACATTACAACCTCCCACGAACTTTACTCACAAGGCTGCGTGTTCATTTCCTTAATGGGTATTTTTGTTAATCGGCTAGATCGGTCTTCTGGTAGCATGTTGAACGAGGTACGGGAGCGATCAGGTATTTCAACCAACACATTAAGTATCAGTTCTTCTTCTGACAACTTGCTGTCCCTGGAATATTCTTCCCATTGACCAGTGTCCGAAGGACTGAATGAGATATGTCCCTGTGGTTTTAAGAACGATTATTTTCTTTTCATTGTTTTATAGTCATTGCTAGCTATCAGCATTAATTCATTAAGCCCTTATGCAGAATTACCACCAGTAGAATTATCACCAGTGGTAATTCTTCCATAAACCCCCAAAAATGGGGACACCAAAAAATGGGGACTAACCACCAGTAAATCCGCCGGACCAAGTAGTGTAACAGTAATTCCGTTTGCCAGTATTCCAGCTGATTTACTGCCATAATACCACCAAACTCATAATGCAGGCCTTAATCTTTTATAGCACGCTCAATACTGGAGACCAGTCTCTATGTGTTAGAACAAGATTCAACCCTGCGTTGCTCTGCGTTGTCTTGCTTCCAAGACAAACATGTTGCATGTGAGCTATCCTCCTAGCCCCGATTGATCCTTCTTTCTTTGAGATTGAAAATGTTTCTGGATTAAATGGCAATGCAGCTGTATTGTTAAACAGGGTGATGGATTAGGTTATAGGTGATAGGATCTAAAACAACAGGATCAAATGCCTTTTTTTCGACACCAAAAGGACCGAAAAAAATGGTCGAATTTTTTTTATGGGGTGGTTCCACCCCTCAGCCCCGTTTTCTTTTTTTCCCAAAACATTTTTTGCATATCAAACGAAAAAATATATAAATAAATAAAAAGGAATTCAACCCTTTTTTTCCTGGCCCTTTTGGATTAAAAAAAAAAAAAAGGGACATTCGATCCTTTTTTTTCGATCCTTTGGCTGGACACCGATGGATTAGCACTGTCTCCTCCATTTAGATAGGGAGTTTAAGCTTTCTGCCTTTTATCAGCATATTGTTTCATTGTTGATTTAGCCAATTCATCCTGATTTGGTGATCCTCGATATGCACTTTACGTGGGCCTTCAAGTTGTGGTAATCTTGTGCAAAAAATTGTCTCCCAAAAATGATGGCATATGGATGTACTTGTGCCGCACTATGAAGTGCATTGTGGTAGTGTCTTAGCAATGAATAGATTACTTGTTCAAAAGGCTAATTGGTCTGGTGTAAAATGTGTATTAACTTCTTCAAATTTTCCATGTCCCCTTCCACATTGCCATTTGACTAAGGCCCGACTGGAGTGATGTGACGGTGTTGGAATCCCATGTACTCGGAGAGCAATCTGAAGTAGTTCCTCATGAAAGTAAGGCCATTGTCCGATTTTACTACCCAGGGCCCTCCATGTGTCAAGAAAGTTCTGTTACACAGCTGGTACCACAGATGCTGACGTGGGTGGTAACAGGCGAAGTTCTAGGTATCTGAAATATTCATCCATTATGATCAATACATAGATTCTGGATGGAGTAGGTCCAAAGAAGTCAATAGCCGCTTCTTCCTACATTCCTACTCGCAATGGCGTCATTTGCATAGGCTCCGATTGGGCATGTGGTTGTATACTTTTACAAATCTCGCAGTTATTTATTATGCTTTCAATGAGTGAGTCAATTTTGAGGACCACACCTTCTGTTGCACTATTCATTTGGTTGATACAAGTCCCAGGTGCACTCCATGTGCAAGTTCTACAACTTTCCGTTGGAATGTGGCTGGAACAATGATGCAATATTGAGAAAGCAGTACGTCCAATAGCTCAATACTACAGTGGAATTCCATTTAACATCCAAAAGCAGGTGGAAGAATAAATAAACCTCATCAAGCAAGGCCGAATTGAGCCGCCAGCATCAGGACCCACACCTCCAACATATTTTCATTTTCAGAAAGGGAATTCTACTGTAAGAAAGTTATTCCTCGACTCTCGTATGGCTTGGAGTTTCTCCCTATAGCATTAACATCATACCTGAAAATCGAAGCGATTGTATGGAGAAATGTATTGTTTTTTATGCCTAAATGTATTCCTATGGAAACTATTCGTTATGAGTTCGGTTTGCTCTCATTGAAATGTTGTATGAACTGGAAAAAAGTTTCTTTATTTAGGAAATGTTTAATTAGTGATAATGAGTCAATGTATTATAAATTAGGCGATGTTAATTCAGGGATATTTATGCGTTTGTTGAAAGAGGAAGTTGATAGCATATTAACAAACTTGGGTGTCTCTATTAGAACTCTAATTGAAAACATATTGAAAGTGAAAATGCTGATATTTTCTTTTTTTTTTATTTGGTTAGTTGAAAAATCAACTTTTCAAATTATTTTTACAAATACTTAAAATATTATTACATAAATTAACTTGTTTACAACACAATGATAACAAAATAACAGACAATGAAGACAATGGAATAGACAATGTAAAGACCGTGTGAGAGATACTGTAAAAACAATAATGACTACATTACATAAACATATAAACCGCGTCATATTTCTCACATAATAGTGTACAGATATACATAGTATCAGTACAGAAATGAAGAGTTGATTTCAATCACAGAGGTCTTCAGTTTCATGCCTCCCCATCAGAAATATAAAAGGTGATGAGCATATATAACTCTCTTCACTCAAATCGATGTTGTGTAACAACTGAGATACCACTTAGTGAAAAAGACCATCATTTATCTATTATTTTATCAGATTATGACATCAGTCTTAGAAATCATTCTTAATCAAGATCAATATGGAATTCATCACGCTTTAAAGGAGGCAAGATAATGTCCAAAAACTGGACAATTGCGATCTGTATTGTAACTCTGGGATTAGAGAAAAGCATTTGCCATTTTTCGAGCGGAGATACATGATTCTTAAATACCACCTTGCCTTTGAAGCATTTGCTTCTCACATTGCTTATTGCCTCATAGTCAACTAATACATGCTGTAGAGTTTCAGTTTGATTAGTATTCAAGCAGTAACAGCAATAATTTTGTTCAATAGAGATCACTTTTCTCCGATATATCACGAGTTGTCCACAAGTTAAACCTGAATCTCATGTATTTTCTACAGAACATCATGCATGGATATTTTACTAAATATTCGGTTGTTTTGCCAGACCTTTTAGTGCCGAACAAATAAATGTCAAAATCTTTATGTAGCGAGCATCTCGTGAAATATTCCACCCAATCATGCTGCATGACTTTTATTTTAGCCCGGTTGGAATTTTCACTCAGTAATTGAATGGTGATGCCTGCATTACTGAGGACGCTGATGATGTGCTCATGCCATTTCAGTGGAAATTTGTTTTTCAATGTCAATAGATTATTGGCTGTGATTTGTAGTATAGATGGTTTACCTATATTTTCCATAGACTTTCGAAAGTAGGCACACTGTTTCCATTAAACATGCAAATAGAGTGATGTGCGTCCTGATTCATAGCGAATTAACACAAGAGGAGTGCCATTTGGTAACTGCAACACTCGTTTCCAATATGTCGCCTCTATATGGTCCAAAAACCTGCGTTCTTTTGCTAAAAGGGCTTCAACGCCATACAACAAGATTGGCGTGATTTTCATTTTATAATACATAATGATGTGTTTTAAAGAAAACTTGCCAAATTTTTGGATGAGTATTTTGGTTTGAGACACCAATGATTGCAATTTGATTTTCAGTTCACATGAATATTGCATTATTGATTTTTTGTGTTGAATTGTCACGCCAAGATATCTGTATTGGCGTGTATTAACAAGTTTGTGCTGCTGCAAATGCCATTTATATTTTTGCGTTTTGGGATCTCGGCTAGAACTGCAAATCAGTATTTGAGTTTTGAGATTGTTAATACTTAGATTATTGGCCCGAGCATACACGTGAAGCTGATTCAGCATGTTTTTCAAACCCATCGGTGTCTGTGACAGGAGGACCAGGTCATCTGCATATAGCATGTATGGGACTTGCTGTGTTCCAATCTTTGGAGGGTCTCCCACACAGTCTGCAAGGCAATCGCCTATGTCCAAGATGTAAACATTAAACAAAAATGACGCTAAGGCGCAACCTTGTTTCAGGCCTCTATGCGTTGCAATTGGAGGTGTGAGCATACCATTTAGTGTGACGCGCACACGCATTGAGATATTTGTGTGAAAGAGAGTGATTAATGATAGCAAAGAAGGACTGATAAGCTTTTGATTGGGTCGAAAATAATGCAGTGATTTTAAATTCAAAACTGTATCTGCAAATGGTGTCCTTTTGGAAATGGTACCCTGGACCAGAATCGTATATGTTAAAATATCCCTTGCAAATGTTTAGAAATAGCACTATGCGCTTTAGATGCAATGTGTTAAGTATACAAGAAATATGTAACATTCACCAACCTACCTCAGGTGATTACAAATATTGCAGGCACTGCTAAATTCTCAGGGAAAAATATACACTATTTCATTTGCTATTAAACTGTCCAAAAGTACTGTTGAAAAGGATTGAATATTTTGAGCAATTTGTCAATGATATATCTTGTGTGAATAGGGAATTATATGTTACATGGAAACTCAGTAGTACTGAAAATAAGAGTTAATGCTTACATAAAGAATATCTGCAATTTGGAATTGCAAGTACATTTATTGTGTTCACGCTTGAAATAAGCTTGAAAGAGATTCTACTTATAAGATGTAGAGTTTTTCTTATTTACTTTCTCTTCTCTCCTTTTCTTCATTTTCTTTTTTGGACTATATTGTAAAATGTGACGTGTTTTAAATCTGTTATTAATCTTTTAAAGCTTTTGTAAAGGTTTGTACAAACCATAATAAATAAAAAAAACAAAAAAAAGAAAGGCCCACCCGACCAAATCAAAGGCTTTCACCGAGACCAGTGCCATAACCACGTGGGGCCCATGTAGTGACTCAGAGAGCGCCATGGCATTGTGGATCCTCTGCAGGTTCATTTGGGTAGCCCTACCTGGTACAAAACCACACTGGTTTGGGTGTATTAAGCTGCTTATCAACGGGAGTAACCTGTGACTGGGAATTTTGCTAGGATTTTGGCCTCCACATTTAGTAACATGATCGGTCGGTATGAGGGACATACGCTCGGGGGCCTGCCCTTTTTATGGATGACTACTATGTTGGTTAATCCAAGATCTTCAGGGAGCTGGCCCTTTTACTGGCATTCCCGCAGCATCTCCAGCATGGAATCTCCCACTTTGTCCCAACGCACCTCCAGAATTCGGCTGGGAACACGATCGGGCCCGCAGATTTCCCCACTTGCAACCCCTAGACTGCCTCCAGGAGCTCCTCTTTAGTTATATCTGCCTCCAGCCCCAGGCGTTCCCGCTCCCCCAGACACAGCAGAGCTATGTCAGCCAAGTACTTATCTATTTTGGTGGTTGAGGGTCCCGGGATTTCCGCAAAGAGGTTTTGGTAATAGTCTGCAAAGACTTGGGCGAGGGCCCCCCTGCCGTGTGCTCCCCCCTTCCCCGTCCAATACGGCCAAACCTATCCCACCCCTTCCTCCCTCCTTTCAGCCACGCAAGCATACGTACCCTTCGATCCCCCAGCTCATACACCCAGGCTCGTTTAACCAGGGAAGCCTGCCGGGCTTCATCTGTCGCCACCTACTTAAAAGCCCTCTCAGCCTTGGCCAATGCCACTTGGATTCCACCGACAGCGAGTGGGCATCTGTTTCTCCGCCTTTTCAACCTTAGCCTCTTTTTCCCACAGTTTGACCCGCCTATCCGTTTCCTGTGGCCCTTTTACACATCTTGCTGTCCCCCGTATCACTGCCTGATACGGTTCCCATAACGTTCCCTTACTCTCCACCGTCCCTGTGTTCAAGTTAAAATACTTCTCCGTTTCCCCCCTTAAACACCCCCATGATTACCACATGCTGCCACCTCCCCTCCATCCCTGACCACTTTATTTACCTGCAGGGGCACAGTTAATTTACCAATATTTCCACTCCCCTGGACCCCCTATGATAACCTGCGTGTTCCACCACATTATACTGCTCTCTTCCAAGGCACCTGCATATCGTTCACATCAGGTCGGTTTCCTGGAGCAAACTATTTCCGATTTCTGATCCTTGATGTAGCGCATTACCAGACATCTTTTCATTTTATCAAGCAAGCCGCTGACATTCCACAACAGGCATTTAAGCATCCTATGTTCCACCCCCATCCCATGTATCGTGAGTGAGTTTGCTGGACTCTCCAGCGCATGGATTCATCCTAACCACGTTGTTTCCACATTGTGCTATGAACATACAACCCCCCACAATCCCAAACCGCACCCGTATCCAGGTTGCTCCCTCCATTATGCAGTTATAGGATAACTCCCTGACCCAACTCACCCGTCCTGCCCCCCTTTCAACTGAACACACCCTCCATCCCACCCTATACTTCTCCCAACACCGAAGCATGTGTCGACCCATAACAAATAACTTCCCCACTCCAGAACCTTAGGAAGCGGGACCTGGCGTGGGGAGCTGTGCGAAATGGTCCCTCCGCCCCTACTACCATGGGTCAGTTGCACTTGTTCTCAGCTGATATATACAGCTCTGAACCCAGGCAATTGATAAACCATACAGTACTTGCTGTGCACAAATGTCACTCCTTTGACCGGTCTGTTCTTACAGTCAGTCCTGAAGTCTCGGCTCTTGGCAGGGCGGGCCTTGCCTGGTGTCGTCCGCTGTAGTCTATCGCCCGGTTGACCCACAATCGTTTCTGCCCAGTCCCAGGCTTCTGCTGGTTTACTGAAGCACACCCCATGCAGGTCACAGATGCGCATCGTGGCTGGGTATATCATTGCATACTTTATTCCTTGCTCCCGTAACTTTCTCTTCACTGCGAAGGATTGCCTGGCATTTTGGACTGATTTGGTGAAATCCGGGTAGACCGCCACGCCTTTGTGTATCAGGGGCACATTTCCTCCTTGCCGTTTGGAGTATAGCGTCCCTGTCTCAATAGTTCAATAGTTTGACAATCACTTGTTGGGCGGGGCTCCCAGTGGCGGGTCCCTCCCTGGAACTCTATATGCATGTCCGATGGAGAAAAATAACATGGTAGTCCCTGTGGCCTCATCCAACCCTGGATTAATTGCTCCAGGAACAACTCCATGGAGGGACCCTTTGGTTTCTCCAGTAAGCAGCTCAAGCGTATATTATTCCGGTGGGATCGCCCTTCTGCATCTTCCATCCTACTTTTGAGTATCGCTGTTCTTTTTAGCACCGACTGCATGTCTCTTTGCAATGGTGGTAATGCATCTTCAACCACCGAGATGCAGTCTTCTGCTTCCTGGACCCTTGTAGACATGTTTCGGAGGTCCTGCTTTAAGAGCCCCACATCTATTCCCCTGTCTCAATTCTTTGCTCCGAGTGCACCCTTGAGTCCTGAATCGCCTTCAGGATTTCTTGTGTCGCCGTCGGTGCTCCCTCCATGCTACTTGGCCCTTTCCCAGCGGCCTCCGACACTGGCTGTCCTGCCATGCTCCCCGTCGCGTAGGCAACCATTCCTGTCTAACAGCTGGACCGCTTGTTTTTTTCCCCTCTAGTCATTTCTGCGGCTCCTGTGTGTTAAATTCTCTGTGTCTCGCCGCTCTGTGGCTATGTCCCCAGGCATGCCCGTGGCACCCACCCGATCTCTATCTTTCCCTTCCGGGTGGTCACAGTCCCCTGCTTTGTGGGGTCTTTTCCAAGTAGGACTATCTTTGGGAGGGGTTTGAGGGTTGATTGTTCTTTAGTCAGGTGCTTCTGGAGCTCAGTACCGTTCTCGGTCGTTGGTGAACAGTAATGAGCTAGGCCAGAACTGGGGACTGAGACACAGCAGCCACTCTGCCAAGTCTCGCTTCTTACCAGTGCTTCTCCTGCGGCTCTGTGTGCCTGCTGCCTTGTTTCAGAGTGTGGGTGCTGTGCACCCGAACCTCCACTATGTGGCTGCCCTGAGCATGATGTTCGTGTGCCTCCTTTCTGGCAGTGTTATGGGTGACTCACACATTCCCCGCTGCTGTTTATGTCCACCACCCTGGGACTGCAGTGAGGTCTGGGGGCAGGATTAAGGCAGTGGCTATCTGGACACCTCCACTGGCTTCCCTCGTAGACCTTGGTGCTTGTGGGGTATTATTAGGCCCCTGTCGCTGATGTGGACAGCATCATTCCCTTGATTGTTTATGCACAAGGCTCGTGTCAGCAGGGGAAGGGGTGTCTGGTGACTTCAGACGCTTGCTCGTTCAGCTCCCCGGACTACTGTGTAACCTCCCTTCGTGACACTCTGGGGGCACCACCTCTCCGCTCTCTGCTTCCTTCTGAAAAGTACTGGGATTGCCTAGATCTGGCACCAGTGACCAGATATCCGTTCAACCAATTCTTGCATCCTGCCGGTGCTCCTCCTGAAGCCGGCTTGTCAACCACTCTGCTATGGTGTGTAGACGTTGTGTTCCAGGCCTCCAACGTGCATTTGCCCAGCGTGGCGATCAAATGCCTTCCTTCTGCCGTTACCGTGGGTGGTCCAAGTAGTCTTTGCTGCTATTAACGCCCACGGGCCAGGGTCTTTGGTGACATCCAGGGGCCCAGTTGAGGCTGTGGCTGCCCAGGCCCCTCCACTGGAGCCAGGTGTTTTTTGTGGACCTTGATGTCTATGGGGCACCTTGTAACCCAGTTGTGGACAGCGCTGCTCCCTTTCACTGATGTATGCGTGTTGGTCTCTGCTGCCACTCCAGGCTACTGTGTGAAATGGCAGCAGGGCGCTCTGGTGCCGCTGCAGCTCCGCTCTCTACTGTGTGGAGAGCCCCCCTCTGCCACGTCTCCTCCTCACCTCGCCCCGATGACGTCAGCCCGCATGGCCTTGTCGCCCTCATCCACCTCTATCTGGTGGGCGGCATGTTCAGTGCCTTCCTCCACGGCCTGTGCTGCTACTAGACTAGGGATATCTCCCGTTCCTCACCACCGTGGCAGTCGCTTCTTGCACCCAGTCGTGCCAGCCTCTTTTCAAAACCCCCCACAGTACTTTCAGGGTTCAGAGCACTGTTAGTCTGCTATTTCGGCAGCCTTTTTCATGGTTTCATGTCAGAGCGACATGAGGAGCGTCTATTGCATGCTCCATGCCACAGCGCCCCCTTCAGCAATTTGTTTATTAAACATAGTAGCATGTTGCACCAAGGTTGATAAGGGGAACTGGACAGCACTATATTGTAGTGTATCGTATAGGCCTGTGGCCCTCTTGTTGCAGCCTGTATTGCCTCATCCTAATTTCCTTGTTTAATAAAGAAATGTCCATGTAGCTCAATGCACTTATGGTGAAGACCAGCCTCTTTGCCTCTTCACCTATGAGACTTTGCTTTTGCCTTCCTCCCTGCTGCACCTGTCAGTACCCTACCCAATTACTGTGCTGTCTCTCCACACAGTAGTACTCAGCTTCAATGCATTTGCTCCTGCTGCTCTTCCTACTGACCTCTCCCTACGCTTTCTCTAAACTTCCTCCTTTCCTATCCTTATCATAAAACTCACATTTTGAAACTCCGACTACTCCATCTCCCTTATCTACTTCCAACAAACAAAGCTGATGAGCCAACGATACCTCTCCCAACACCTATCCACCTCGCCTCTCTTCATCTGAGACTCAACTTTGCTATTCTTCCTTACCGCATCAACTGAACATTACAGTCTAGAATGCTCAGTCTGTCTGCAAAAAAACATCCTTTATCACTGACTACTTACATGCAAGTTCTCCTCCCCTAGATCTCCTTTCCATCACTGAAACTTGTATTTCTCCATCTGACAGTGACACTCTGGTGACCCTACATGACTCCAAACTTTCTTTCATTCACTCTCCTCGTCCGACTGGCAGACTTCCTGCATCACAAATCTCCAATGCTACGTCCTGTCCTACCTCTTGAATTCATCCCCTCTACTATTGCTCCGCCTTACTCGGTTCTTATCTCCATCTATCTCTCTCCTGGTCCCACTGGACAATTCTTAGATGAAATTGGGCAACTCCTTGATTCTCTTTCCGCTAGCACATCATTCTCTTAAATTATCTCAACCTTCCTTCTCCACCCACATCTCAGAAATCTGAACTTCAGTCTTTTCTTAGTAACCATGCTCTCCACTCACTCTATCCATAACCTACCTACCAATACTGGGGTTAACACTTTGGATCTCGTATTCATCTCCACCTCTCTCTCACCCACTAATACTACTGTGAAATCATCCCTATTTGATCAATCTAATGTTTCCACCACCATCTCCTTTCCATTCTCTGACCTCCCCTCACCGCTTGCCCCACCCATTACTAAAAAGGAAATTTAAACCTTCTGCTATTCCTCCCTTTCTCTCGGACCTAGTTTTCCCTCTCCCCTTCACACCTGTAGCCTCTTCCACTAACCCTGCCTTCTGCAGCTGCCAATCCCTAATATACGACTCATTCTCCTCTCACTTCCCACTGCTAACTTTCACCCCTAGGTCTCAGCGTCCTCAGACAGAGATGCCTCGGTGCTGCGCAAAAGGAGTCATACCCACTCGCATGTGGACCTGAACTCTATCTCTCTGCCATGAACTCTCTCATGTCCTCTCATGATAGAGCGAAAACCGAGTTCTACCTCACCCTCACTGACTCTCACTCAACCATCCTCGCCGTCGACAGGGAACCCTAAACTCACTCCTCTCATACCTATGACTATCAACTCCACTCTCACAGCTAATGATCTGGCTGAAAACGCTGCTGCAAAAATGTCCAAAAGTAGAGATGCTCTCCTGAAATTCTTCCCACTCCGACCTATGCTACCATCATCCTCTGCCTCTATTGCCCACTTTAGTCACACTAACAATGATGACGTCCTATCTCTACTAGGATAATCACCAGGCAGCAAATGTGCAACTATTGCTTGACTGTGGCCTTCACCTCTGATGCTAATTTCCTCTGTGGCAATACAGTGGCTTGCTCTTGTGTTACATCTGTGGCATAATCTAGTACCATGCACCGCGGGATAGCTGGCAGTGGAGTAATTGTGCTTATGTGTTCTGTGTGGATTTCTTGCACAACAGTGCTCTATGCTGACAATCAGTGACCTACATGATGTAAATTACAGCAGAGGAACTAGTCCCGCTTGTACCGCATCAGACCCTCTTACTCTTCAGCTAGTCAAGCCTCTTGCCCCTTTAGTTGTCTCTGACTTTGCTTAACACTTCAACCTCTCTTTTGACTGTACTTGCTTTCCCTCTATTTTCAAAATGGCCACAGTCATCCCTCTCCTAAAAAGGCAAGGGGCTGACCCAAACCCACTGGCTAACTTTCAGCCTGTGTATCTCCTTCCGCACTACTCTAAAGTACTCGAAAGGGTTGTGGTCAACCGTCTTACACATTTCTTAGACATCCACAACCTTCAAGACCCCTACAAGCAGCTTTCTGCTCCCGTCACTCCACAGAAACTGCTCTCATGAATGTTTCCAACTTCATTGTCTCATGCCAACCTATCCTCTATCCCAATTCTCCTTGACCTGTCTTCTACCTTTGAGACTGTTAATCACTCTGATCACTCTGATCTCCTTAATACTTTCTTTCTTCTTGGGATTCGCTATCAAGCCCTTGCCAGGATTGAATCCTATCTGGCACCTTACCAATTTTATGTCTCCTGGCCAGGGTTTGAAAACCTTTTCCTGGGTTACTGTTGGCTTCCACAACTTCGAAGTAATCGTCGACAACGACTTCGAAGTTGGAGTCAATTTTGTCAGAGTCGACTTCGACACTGGCGTCTACTTTTTATCCCTCGATTGACTGGATTCCTGACTTGTCGAAGCCCTCGGTGATTTCTCCCCGAATCTAGATTTTTCTCGATGCTGTACCGGCTTATGGCTTGATTTTGAAGATTTCGTCTTTGACTTCCCTTTGTCTTGATGCAGATCGACAGGGGCATAGGCTTTCTGCTTGTCCTTCGAGAGGTCGGGCTGCATTCTCAAAGTTTGTAAGCATTTCTTTACGAAACGCATCCCATTTTGCTGGGGAGTCTGACTTAGTTGGATATTTGATTACCTCGGCCAATGAATCACTAGAGGTCGAAGGTGACCTGCAATGCTGTTTCTTGGCCTTCTTCAAAGAAGACGACGAAGAATGGCGTGATCGACTTCTCGATCGAGATCTTTTAGATCTCTTCCATCGAGGAGAATCCCTCGACTCATCAGTCTTTCTTTTTGAGATCTTTGAAACCTCTACGGTATTAAGCATGTTATAAATAACCAATTATAATAATAATAATAATAATACATGCCTGTATGAAACTTTAAACATATTTGAAAAGTTATTTTTATTTTTGAAGGCTATGCAGGTTGCATCTGAAACAGATCAAGTATGTGTAATACATAGAATTTAAGAGACGCTATGTTCCCAACCATGAGATCGCTGTGTTGGTCCAATTCAATAGATCTTGTTATTTATCCTAAAACATATTGAGGCTGTTTGCATTGTATAGCTTGTCTTTCGATATAGTAATGTTCACACTAAATCACTTAAAGGATTATTCACTTGAGTTTGAGCCACTCGGGCATATCAATACTTATTTTAAAGCAAGGTGCCATTTGGTAAGCTTCCAACTCTTATAACAGATGAGATACAGAGTGCTCCAGGTTGTCATGGTCACCAGGACATTGTTCACAAAACGAGACAGTCAATAGTCTCAATTATTGTATATTATTCCCTTGATGGCTGCCAACAGTTGTATAACCACCACACATAGTCTGGGAGAGAGTGGTTAGCCTTAGCGTGTACATCCATAGAGCTGGAAGGTTTTTGAAAGAAATTCATTAAGGGCTATTCTGGGACAAGGGTTAGTGAAATTGGTCATGATTTGGTTAAAACATTTTAGTGCCACCCCAAATTTCTCTAGTACCTCTCTCAAGAAGCAGCATTCAACTCTGCTGAATACTTTCTTTGGACCAAGGGCAGTGTTATCCATTTTCCAATGTTTAATATCAATTAGTCAACGTTGGACTGCAATCAACCATCCATCTGCATGCCGCTGATGAATCCCTGATTGGTCCTTAGCTCTCAAATCTAGAAGCAATCATGCTATTGACTAGAATCTCACTATATATATATATATTTGAGTCCAAAGTGAGCAGAGAGATCAGACTGTAGTCTGCATTCTCCTTGGGGTCTTTCACTGCTTTTGCGAAGACAAATATAATGACTTCCAACATCACATTCCTGACAGCCTTTACCCGCTAATCAGTGTTGCAACGCTTATTTAGATGATTAAGATAGTGAGTTGAATACTTTAAAAAGCCATGCAGTCATCTGGCCGAGAGGTTGTATTTATTTTGACTGTGAACATTGTTTTTTGAATTAATTAACATTATGGAATAACATTTCATAACTGCAGAGTAGCACATAATTTTAAACTATCTACTGGTCACACCTTTGCAAATACCTATTGCACCTCTACAACACTAGTGTCATTGAAATTATGTGCAGAACATCTTAGATAATATTGTCTCCCAATTCTCCAATAAGGCCATTGTTATGTAAGCAATACTGTGCATGCTGTTTTACTTTTAGTGAGTCTTCTTTTATTGGGTTCCTCTGAGACAGAGAATCAGCCTCCAACTAACACCCAGCAGAACCTGGAACCTCCTGCTGTCCACGCACTCCCCAAGAGTTTCCAGGTTCCATGGCTGCTCATAGGCCCATGAGAGAGCCACCTCTAACACCCCCTTTACTTCCACTGCACACATCCAAAATCCCCTCTTTTAACCACTGCCATTCTTTCCTTGCTCTAGATGCCTCCACCTTAAACCGTAACTGACACCCCCAAATCCTTAACAACCTCCAACTCCTTTGAGAAGCTGGACTCCCCTTTCTTCACTTTACCTGGCAATTTCAGTTTAATTAAATCCCCAGGCTACACACACACACACACACACACACACACACACACACACACACACTGCTACGGTAATTCTTAACATCAAATCTCCCCTTCTCCTTATTCTCCCTCGGACCTTGCTGAACTTGGCACACTCATATCTTGACCATCCCATCGAGCCTGGACACAAATGAGAGTTAGGCTTCCTGCCCCTCAACAATTCAAACGGGGACACACCGGTCACTGTGTGTGGAGCCAGCCTGTATTGGAAAATCCTTTCAATCACCAACAGTGGCCACTGCAATCCTTTTAACATCCATAAGAGTATGATTGAATCATTCTACAAACCCATTCCCCTATGGATGATAAAGGGCAGTGGTCACCCGTTCTATGCCATATTTCTCCAAAAACAGCTTAAACTACCTGGACACCAACTGTGGCCCATTGTCTGACAAACATCTCCACTGGAAAACTTTCCTCCAGAATAATAGCTCAAAATATCTGATAAAACTTCCAAAACTCAAGTCTGTTAGCACACAAAACACTGGTCACTTGCATAGCATATCCCTCACAACCAAAAGGTAGGTATCTTGCGTGCAATATTGAATGGACCCAAAAGGTGCAATGCTATTTCACCCCAGAGAACCTTGGGCACTTGCAGAATCTTTATGGGTGGATTACACAACCGCAACCCTTTGTCACCTTGCACACACACTGTGCACTCCTTCACCATGTTCTCCACCTCGCCATCCAATCCGGGCCATCAGAAATCAGCCCTAATCAACGCCTTTATTCTACCAACACCTAAAGGACCTTTGTGTCCCAAACTCATCACAGCTTCTCCCATCTCCTCCGAGAACACCAGACGGCATCCCCTGCACAAATAACCAGCATGCACACACAACTCATCACATACCCTCCTGTAAGATTTGACCTTCTGATTTTCCACACACCCACTCAAATTTGTCTGCACCATCTTCACCACCGCTTGATAAACTCAATCGCTAGCACATGCTTCATCCCATTCCACTTGCGCCACACTTTCCGGAACCTGAAAAATACCCTTTACCTACCTGTCAATTCCTTCTTCCTTCTCACCGTCCACTGAGGATGCTAGCACAATCCTCGACAACGCATCCGCAATAACATTATCCTTCCCTTGAACATGCTCCAGCATGAATTGCAAGCCCTGCCAGCTACTCGCCCACTTCATAATTCTTCGAGAAAAACCTTCCAAGCCACCTTTATTAAAAATACTCACTATCCGTTTATGATCCATCCTGACTCCAAACTCTCTTCCCCACAGGTACATTCTAAACGTGTACATTCTAAACTTATTGACGGCCCAAACACAAGTAAAAACCTCACGCTCGACCTCAGAATACCTCTTCTCCGCTTCCTTGAGTGTCCTAGAGGCGAAAGCAATTGTATGCAACTCCTCCCCTTCCTGCTGCATAAGCACTGCCCCAGTCCTAAATCACTTGCATCCGTAAACACTACTGTTCTTAACCCCCAAACAAAAGTGTCCGTAAGGGGAGCCTGTACCATGCTCCTTTTCACATACTCTTTGGTGCACTCCTCATCCCAATAAAATACTACCCCTTTCTTCAACAGTCATGTTTTTTGCCCTGGTCGCAAAGCCCCTGACAAACGTACTGTTAAACTCCACCAATCCAAGAAAAGCAGCCACATCACTCTTACTCTTCAGTTCAGGAATGCTCCTAATCACCTCAACTGTAACATATTTCAGTATGATCCCCTGCGCTGTGATCTCATGAACCAAACACGTAACCTTATCTGATCTAAACGTACAATCCTCTGAGGCAATAGTCAGCCCAGCCTCCTTCAAAATGTCCAACACTCTCCTCAGTCGCACATCATGCATGCTCCAACATAGATGGCCACATATCAAAACATCATCCTGATAAAACATCACTGCAACCTCATCACCCAACAGTTTATGCATCACTGGCCGCCGACACAAGTCCAAACTCCATCTGCCTGCATCTGAACAGACCAATCGGTGTGATAAAAGCTGTCAAGTCCATTGAATCTTCACAGAGTTCAATCTGATGATATGCCGCTCTCAAATCTAGGATGGAAAAGACTTGGGCTGCAGACACTCTTGACAGCAAGTCATCAGTTCTCGGAAGCAGGAATTTCTCTGCCACCACATTCTCCTTCAAATTCCTGAGGTCAATACACAACTTCACGTCCCCCCTGAGTTTCCATACTAGCCCCATCAGTCTAACCCATTCAGAAGCTTCAAACTTCTCGATAATCATTCAGCTTCAATCTTGTTAAGTTGCGTCTCCACCTCCTCCCTAGAGGCCAGCGGTACCATCCTCACCTTCGCAGACACTGGGACTGCCCCATGCTTCAACTTTATTCAATGAACGAAACCCATAAGGCATCACACCCTTTTCTCAAATACCTCAGTAAACCAAGACGACACACCCAGTATCCTTGTGTTTTAACCATCAAGTTTGCCAACACCATCCCGTATTGCTAAGACTTGATCCGGATGGCGCGCATGCAACTTGATGCCAAGCTCAGCTTGCTCGTCCCATGGGTATCCAGTGAAATCGTAGTCAACAAAAATGCTGTCAGTAAAAAGGTTGTGGTCTAGAGAAACAGTTGCCAAGCAAAATAGTCAATTAATGCAGCTGAAAAGTACACAAACAGTTAGTGCTGCAGGGAAATTGTTAGGGTTAAGGAGGGTTTAGTGGGCTTGTGATTTCCTGGTTTAGGGTTAGCATAGGGGATAGGGTAAGGATAGGGGTTGGAGTTAAGATGCTGGGGTTTGGGCAGTCGTTAGAGTATATTAAGTGTCAGAGTGTTAGGGTAAGGGCTACAGTAAGGCTTGGGGTAATAGAGTAACGGTTTGGGTAGGTGTTAAAGAAAGGAATAGGGAGGATGGAGAGGGCTGGTGATATTGACTTAGTTTAGCGGTTACGAAACACCTAGTGGTTAAGGTAAAGAAAGCATTAGGATAAATGGTAGAGTTGCAGTTAGGGTAAGGCTAAAGTCAGTATTGGAGCAAGGGTTTGGGTTAGGGCAAGGGCTGTGTAATTTGTGGCAAGCTGGTGATGGGGTTGGAGATAGGCCCACTGTACATTTTCTATTTAATTTATATTTAGTAACTGAAGGGTTAGTGTTCTGTTAGAGTTCAGTTCAGGATATGGGATGCAATTAGAGTTCAGGGAAGATTTAGGAATGGAGTTAGGGTGATTGTTGAGGTTTCGTTAGAGGTTTGGGTCATATTTACAGTTACAGCCTTGTACTATTTTGTATTTAAAGACAGCTTTTTTGGCGACCTTATTACTGGCAACGTTTTCTCAAATTGGATTGTTTGTATTGAATTTCTATATTTTTTCAAACTACTTTTTGCTGACTACATTTTCACATTACTATATTTTCCTGGGGACACTTTCACATAGAACACTCCCATGAGAGTAGTTCACCACCCTTCCTTGCAACATATACAACTCCAACTGCTCTACTCCCTTTAAATTGCTATACAGCTTCAAATTGAACTCCAATGTCAATCGGGACATCTTCATTAGCCTTAATTTTTGGCTCCTATAGGGTGCAACAGTCGAATTTGTTCTTTGAAACCTGTACACTGGTAAGTGTATAGTCTGCTCCACTGTCAATTAGCATGGATAGCTGACCATCGTTCACTGACACCAGCGCATGCAGTTTCTTTCTCTTCAATTTCCCCGACACTGCCTGAACAGATGAAACAACCTCTCTTCCCAGTCCCTCCATATCATCGAAACACCTCCTCATACACCTCACATATCTGTCCAAAGGATCCTCTAAAGTGCCTACAGCAGCAGACAAGGGGCCTCATTACGACCCTGGCAAAAGGATGCGAACCCGTTAAACCCGTTCCGCCACATTACGAGGTCCCCTCGCGGGACACGGTAAGCCCGCCTGGTAAAACCAGGCGTGCTTACCGTGTCCCGCGAGGGGAAGAGGGAGCAAACAACGGGCCACTCGTAATCGGCCCGTTGTTTGCTCCCTCTCCCATTCCCATTCAGCCCTATGGGGGCAGAAATGGGAATGGGGACAGTCCGGGTCCGGGGCCTTGGAGGGAGGAATTACCGGGCCCTCCGAACTCGGAATGGCCCGGTAACTCCTCATTCTGGGAACCCGGACGCGATTTCAGCGGCAGCCATGCCGCCAATAGCGACATGGCTACCGCCGAGGTCGTAATGAGGCCCAAGGTGTCCTTTACGACAACATTTGCAACATACTGTGTGTATAGCAACACATTCCTTATCATTTGCAAAGTGGTTCCCACTCCCAGAACAATACCACTTCTTGCCCAGGGGGTACGTGGCTTCAGCAGATCTGGATGACATTCCCCATGCTTGCGCGTTTCCTCTAACACCACGAGGTATTACTCCACCCTCCTTGAAATTGACCTTGCACTGAGGTTCATTTTTCTTCCCACTTCCAGTCCATTCTCTGTGCACCAGCTGTTTAGAAGTCTTATTAACTGCACCTTCTTCCAGCAGGGTTTTTTGACCATTGCTTCTTTTCTCTGAATGCAACTTTTTAATACATATCTCGGTATGCTCAATGTTCTTTGCAATTTCCATGATCCTGCCGAGTGTGGGATCTCTCAATAGATTTACCCGTTTTTTGTTCCCTAGTAGCAAAGTGGTAGCAAGCTAAATCTTATTTTCCTGAACTTTGTAATGTTTATCCAGTTTTGCTATGCTCACTTCGAACTGTCGTGCATCACCTCAAACTACTGGCAGCCTTTTTTACACCTCTTGACCTGCAGCTCCTAGACAATTAAACAAGGGAGGCTTGTAAGGTTCTGGGTTCCCCACAGATGACTCTGACCTCAAGTGAATTTCCAGCAACTTCTTTAATTAAGTTACAGTACATTGTGATATTCATATAAGGTCAATTACATCTGGGTTCAGGGCAACATACACCTGCATCCTCCCAGGTAGGCTTACATCTCTCAACTGACCAACATAGAACCCTTGAATCATACATCAACATTCTCACAACCCAGATTCTGTGTCACTCACTTAGCATTCTGCTCCTTCTGCACAAGCAACAAAGAAACCTAATCACTGCACATCTCTCTTCCTAACACACAACAGACACACCAGCCAAACATCACATACACGAAAAACAATGCATCC
This sequence comes from Ambystoma mexicanum, assembly GCF_040938575.1. NCBI lineage: Eukaryota > Metazoa > Chordata > Amphibia > Caudata > Ambystomatidae > Ambystoma > Ambystoma mexicanum. The sequence continues at coordinate 110,218,963 of NC_090933.1, forward strand.
ACACACTCCAATTCTATGCGTACATCCCTACCGCTAGAACTAAGACTACATCCAGAACCTGAAAGCATCCCCAATAGAAATGGTACCATGACGCCAACTACAATGCCCCTCCCCTTTTCTACCAAGTAAGGGAAAGACACTACCATAGAAAATTGTACCACTTACAATCTATACCTCAGGAAAATCAATAATCTCTCCTCCTCTACCACGCAACAACACACAACCCATGCTAACTCACACCACATCACTAACCTAGCTCCAAACTAATTCACTGAATCAGGCACCAATGAACAGCGCTGGGTATTCCAAACACCTGAGCAAACAACAAAACAACACGTGCACAATTGCCTATGCCGCCACCCCCAATTCGTCGCCTGTATTCAAATGGTCCACCTGACAAACCTCAACTACTGAATGAGTAAGCATGAAAACACATCCCACACAACTAGAAACATCACAGTCTCCTAAACAACCACATCTACTCAAATCTCCGCAGCCACTAAAACTAACACTAAGATGTGTGCCTCACACTAAAAAAAAACAGGCTGGACGTTCCGAACGTCCGGGTGAAACAACACCCATTGAACACGACCAGTGTGATATTGCTACCCCTTATTCGTTACCTGTGTTCCTCAAAACAACCTAACTAACACCACTCCTGCGAATAATCATTTACACCATACACTCTAATTCATACAAGCACACAACTATTAAATCGCCAAAATGTTAAATACCTAGCACACCACAATGACTCACACATGCATATCCCCACGCTGCCCTCTCAAAACAGTGTTACCAAATATTAACATTTTAAACTGTGGGCAAAGCTGCTGTACTATCTTTTTCAGGAAATCATGAAGAACAGGATCTACCCTCCATCATGGAAGAGCGCATTAATCATCCCATTCTTCAAAGGGGGCGATAGGTTTAGCCCTGCCAGCTATCGACCGATCGCCCTCCTGGATATAGACAGCAAACTTTTTATACGACTACTATTGAAAGAACTCACAATCTGGGTTGATGCCAATCAGATTCTCTCCCAGTACCAAACGGGTTTCAGGAAAGGACTCTACCAGCTTAAATGGTTTCTTCCTGAATCTACTTAGTGAAAGTTCCAACGAGAAGGAGGGTACTCCGCTATTCAGGGCATGGGTGGACCTGTCCAAAGCATTCGATCTAGTGGACAGGTCACTTCTCTGGCAGAAGCTCTACAACTGGGGGATTCCATCTCCCCTATTGGCTATGCTTATAGAGCTACATAAGAACACCACCATCAGGGTGAGGTTGGACAACGTCGGCAACCTCTCAGAGGTAATACAGGTACTTAAGGGAGTCCGGCAAGGGTGCTTAGGTGCCCCTTTGTTCTTCAACTTATTCGTGTCAGACCTTGGGGATTTCCTTGCTTCAGCTTCAATGATATCGCCTAGGATAAATGGGAGAAGAACGCATTGGCTGGCTTATGCGGATGACATTGTCTTGTTGGATGGCTCTGCGATTGGGCTGCAGTGGCTCCTGCTCAAACTAAGTGAATATGCCAAGCTAAATGGTCTCATAATCAATCCTTCAAAATCCAAAATTCTCATATTCAAACGTCCTAGGAAAAACCTGCCCTCTAGGATCTGAACTCTAGATGGCAAGGAAATTCCCAGGGTTGATGAGCTCACTGACCTGGGCTATGAAATCTTCGCTTCTCCAACCTTGAGCAAGGTGATATCGGTTATACTTGGAAAAACCTCCAAAATCATGGCCCAGATGAAGAACTTAAAAGGGAAGTTCTGCAAATTCTCAATATCATCACTTGTAAAATTCTACATTGGCAAAGCAATTCCAGTTCTCCCCTACGGCCTGGAAGCAAAACCTCTTCTCTGGAATTATGAGTGGAACAAAATCGAGGGTCGCTTGTGGAAATCAGCACTACACCTCCCACTATGTACCCCCCTCACCAGCCTGAGATTTGAATTGGGTCGGATTTCCCTGGGCTGTCGTGCGGATTCGAAGCTCTTATCGCTTTATCGCGATATTATTACAGCCAGAGTGACCACTCTATACTTCGACGTAAATGAACACCGCAAAAAGGCAAAATCAAAGCAACTTCTCGGTCTGGAGGGAAAAGTGGAAGACATTCTGCTGAGGTTGAACTTAACAACTGAAATACTTATTCACAATCCCTCAAAGGTCAAAAAACAACTCGAAATGTGTGACTGGATTCGAACGATCGAAGGAGTCAGGATTCTTAATCCACCGAATCTCTTTCTGAAAGCGGAGAGAAAAGTCGGCACACTGCCCGTTATCTCCAAAAGTTCCCTGATCAAAACATTAGAAATAATTTCCTTAGGTTAAGATTAAACCTGGCGCATACTGGGGACATTTTGGTCCAAAGAAACCAGGGCAACAAAGCTCTGCAGGTCTTGCGATCCCCCGAACTTACAATCTCTTAGACACTTGTTGTTAGAGTGCGAGGGTACCTGGATTACAAGACTGCAGTTGCTTGGAAGATTTGTTTCTAGAGAGGAGAGTTTAACACAGGACTCCTTCTGGGACAGACTTATTCCTGGCCAAGAAGTCATGCTCACTACGGCAATCGTAAAGGTTCTGGAAAAATGTTCGATAATAGAAAACTACAGTTAAAATGTGGCACAGTGTGCATGACTTACAAGTTTGACCTGTCTTGCCTAGTCACCTTGGGTGGTCCATTTCGCTCTGTTTTTGTAGTGTTCCTGGCAAATAAGGGTTACCGTTTTTCTTTCTTTTAATTTTTGTAAAGGTTTTCTTTGTAAAACCAAAAACAAATAAATAATTTAAAAAAAAAATATTAACATCACTGCCAAATTATTTCTACACTTCAAAATTCTTAACATTTTTAAAAATTCTAAGTTATTTGGTTTTCCTACAATGGTACATATGCTCTATAAAAATAGGCATAAAAAAAATCCTTCCTCAAAAATTATGCATAAAAGGAAAAATATTAGTGCAGACAAACTCTTCCACAACCTATTTTGAAATTCTGACCAAACCCCTTCATTTCACTTTAAAGTCCATCTGTGGAAACAAATATTAGTCAAATGCATTAGTACAATGTTTCCTATTCTTAAAAAAAATGGCCAACCTGAAAAAGAAATTTGTTAGTACAGCAAACACATATTATCCATTAAACAACAATGCTATACTCATTTCCAATCTACCATGTAATTCACATAAAATTGCATTTCAACCTGTATTGTGTTAACAGAGGCTACGACATTCCCACTTCTTGCATTCACACTCTCTCTCTCAGCTACACACAGGGATGTCTAAATCAAAAACAAGCCTCACATGAAATCTATCACCAGTTAACTTTCTTTGTTATACCACAATATACAAAATCTCAAAGGCAAAGAAAACAAAACATTCTGTTTCTTGCTCCTGCCATCCATGTCTTTTAATAACACCACCTTCGGGGACACAGCCCCACTCAGGTGTCCACCCCTTTAACTCAAAGTACCTCTGAAATATCCATTACGGCAATTTGCATCTGTTGCTTCTTGAACTCCTTGAAATAAAAGGCAACAATGGGCGGTGACACGGCAGCAAACAAGCACCACAATGCCTCCATGAGCCGCACCCAAAAAGAAAACGCTCACAGCTACACAGTATCATCCAGCTCATGGATCCTGTGAAGCATTCAGGTACAGCTTTTTCTAACTGTCAGCAAAATCTCATTTGGACTGGCTCCAAGCCCCTCCAATGTTGTACCATGGGCTCCCAGCCCATCCAAGCACTGCAAGTGCTGACTTGGGCACTATGCCCCTCCAGCAATACCATGGGCTCCAAGCCCCCAAGTATATTCACGGGCTACAAGTCTCTTAGGTGCAGGTACGGGCTCCAAACTGTCTCAAACGCTGGAATGGCCCCCAGGACCCTCCTCTGCTCCAGGCGCTTTGCACATTAGCCACCAAGCTTCCATTTAAAATCTAGGCACAGCGTAGGTTCCCAACCTCTTCTGATGCTCCTGCCCTGGGCTCCAAGCTCCCAGCTGCACAGCATGGCTTCCTCATTATCCAGGCGTAACTAGACCCCAGGCCTCTTCAAATTGCTACTGCCTTGGGCACCAAGTCATCCATGCTGCAGCCTGGGTTACTACACCCCTTATACCAGTCTTTGGGCCCTCAGCCCTTTCTCAGTCTCTTGATTTCCTCTGTGCTTGACCTGTCTTACTAGTGACAGGCCAGCTGGTCCCTGGCTCTGGCGCAGCCCCTTACTTTTTGCGCCTGTGCCCCTTGCGCTGGGCCCTTCTGCGCCTACAGCATTAAGCGCTCGCCCTACCTGGGAGGGTCTTCTTCTTGGGTTGGGGGGAGGTGTATGTGCCATCTTCAATGCTGTCCCCCAGCACAGCCTGCATCCTTGTCGCCAATGTAAGGTTCTGGGTTCCCCACAGATGACTCTGACCTCAAGTGAAGTTCCAGCAACTTCTTTAATTAAGTTCCAGTACATTGTGATAATCATATAAGGTCAATTACATCTGGGTTCAGGGCAACATACACCTGCATCCTCCCAGGTAGGCTTACATCTCTCAACTGACCAACATAGAACCCTTGAATCATACATCAACATTCTCACAACCCGATTCTGTGTCACTCACTTAGCATTCTGCTCCTTCTGCACAAGCAACAAAGAAACCTAATCACTACAAGCCTCCTTCCTCTTATTAGAATAATTGGTTCTAAACACTGCAAGAACATATTTTAAAAATCTGTCTTTCCGATCTGTCCACCTTATATTGGACTTTCCAGGCGATGGCAAGAAAACGCAGGAACCGGCACGTTGGCCATGATCCCTGCCCTCTTAGGTGTGTCACAACATAAGTGTCATTCTATGATATCCTTGAAACCCAGGCACCAGTTACCAGCGACACCAGGACGAGGAGGAGCACAACGGATCAATCGTCCACAAGCAGAGAACGAATATGGCTGCATGTTTTTCAGCACTGTGAGGTCCCCTTTTCTAACCTGAAAGAGAACGTGGGCCTTCTCTCCATGCTCTGGAGCACGTCACGGAACTGCAGGCGGTGATCGGACCAAATGCTGCACTGGACACAGTGATCGTCCAACGGTTCACCACTCCACATGCTGACTTGCCTCCAGGCCACCAGGACTAGTAAACTCACATGGAGGGACTTCTCCACCAAGCACCACTGCCCCGAGCAGGCATCACACAGCCCCCACTACACAGTGTCGATCCGGGGACACCAAGCACCCAATGGATTCACCTTCGACTTCAGGGTCTGCCAACATACCTGCCGGAGGTCGCTGTCCCCAACCACTCCTTGCCTGCTGTTATCTAAGCAATGCTCTGCACATTGTATTACTTTTAGTGAGTTTTCTTTCATTGAGTTCCTCTGAGACAGTGACCTCCCTGTGGGCCTTCAGCCTGCAACTGACACCCAGCAGAACATGGAAACTCTTGCTCCCCATGCAATCCCCAAAAGGTTGCAGGTTCCATGGCTGCTCACAGGCCCATAAGAGAGCCAGCCACCTTTTGGAGACTTTAATATCTTGGCAATATCGGCAATTATGCCTTCACCATTGAATGCCTTGACACATCCTACAGTGCCAACTTTCCCCCCACCACCTGTGATCGTACTAATTCTAAAGCACCGTTAGGCAGAATCCTGTGCTATTCCCTTAGGGAGCACTACAGAAGATTGGGACTACAGGTGAGAGCAATGCATCCCCTTTTGTATAAGTCTGTAACACAAATATTTAGTAAGTAGCTGTGGCTGAGCAGTCAGACTTATCTCAAGAGGGAGATAAGCAGTATTCAGGGTTTACACATTAGGCCTGCAGTACTATGGGACAAGGAAACACTGACCAAAGCTTTGTATTAAAAAGTAGATATATTTATTTTATACACTTCTAGTAAAACACATTTATCACAGTCATCAAGCAAGTTAAAATTAAGTCAAGGAAAAATGTACACACTCCCTAGTTAAATTGTAGACCAAGTGAACCAGGGTGAAAACTGAGCAAAACGGCACAGTGGAAACCACACACAAGGGATGCTCTAGCAATTTCTCACAAGGGAGGGAAAGCACAAGTTATATAGAAATAGCTTCATACACACCCTAGCAACACTTCCCATAAGTTTGTGAACCAGTTTAAGCAAGGCAGTGCATCAGTATAGAATATACTTAAATGAAAACTGAGCAAAATGGCATTTCACAAGGTTTAGAAAGGGGAAGAAAAATGTAGTTATCAGAAGCAGAAGCACCAACACAGTTCGAGTTGAGAATCAATCTAAAGAAGGCAGATCTAAAATGTAGCCAGAGTCAGTAGGCCTGTGCCAGAGTCAGTGGTACAGGGCAAGGGCCCAGGAGCAAAATGTTCTTGTAGCTGCAGTCAAGTCTTTGGTTAACGATTTTGAAAAGGTGGATGCAGAAAGCGAAAGACAATGTTAAGAGAGAGGGGCGGCCGACCCAACAGGTAGGTAAAGGATTTAAAACACCTTTAGTGCTACCGCGAAGAAAGGGGCGGCCTGGCGGAACAATGTACCTTTAAAATGAAAGAGTGGCTCCTGCGGTGGCGGTTGTTCCTCGTAGTTCCTGCAGTTATACAATGATTTGTCCAACATCAGGAAACTTGCAAAACACTGTATGAAGACCGGCATCCAAGCCAACAAACATGGACTGAGGGATCTCAAACAGGCCAGTTGTAGAGCTAAAACATCATTTTTCTCCCAAGCTATTGATAATACAACCAACTACAAAACATCCTCTCCAAAACCTGCATCCTTAAACATAAGGTCGCTAGAACACCTCATCAAAACCTTCTCCAAATTGACTCACTCCATTTGTACCGCGCACCATCAGCACCGGCGTGGTCCCCAGGTGCTCTGGCGGATGTGAAAAGGAAAGAGGGTGGGAAGGTTAGTAAGATCGAGTGGGAGAAAGGCAAGAGTGGTGATGTGCTGTTGGTAGCCTTAGTTCGGTTTGTACCGTTAGCTGAGCTTAGGTGTGCTTTTCGGTTGGGTGCGGTTGTGTGAGGATATGAGTAGTATGTTTTGTTGTTGCAGTGTGGTGAAGTGTGTGCGGTTTGTTGTGCATTAGAGGTATGGTTGTGTTTAGTTAGAGTTTAAGATGTGTATGCAGAGGGGTGAGATTGTTTAGTGGGTTGGTTAGTGGCATCGCTGTTTAGAAGTGACGCATGCTAATCTTCACAAATCTGTCTAGATGCAATGCAAGCTAATCTTCACAATTCTGTCTAGATGTGACGCAAAGCTAATCTTCACAATTCTGTCTGGATGTGACAGAATATTAGTCTACACAATTCTGTTTAGATGTGACGCAAGCTAGTATTACAATTCTCTCTAGATGTGACACAGGCTAGTATTACAGTTCTGTCTAGATGTGACAAGCTAATCTTCACAATTCTGTCTAGATATGACGCAAGCTGAGATTCACAATTTGGTCTAGATGTGACGCAAGCTAGTATTACAGTTCTGTCTAGATATGAAGTAATGCTAATCTTCACAATGCTATCTAGATACAACGCAAGCTAATCTTAACAATCCTGTCTAGATGTGACGCAAGCTGACATTCACAATTCTGTATAGGTGTGACGGAAGCTGGAGGATGCGGCCGGGGGGATCCCGCCCCCAATTATGATGGATTCCAGACTATGTGCAGAAGGGCAGGGGCTATGGCACTATCTACATGACTGGGGGATGCACACTGTAAATGGTCGTCTTGGTGCTGATATCCCAGGCAAGTTGACTTTTTCTTCTGTACTGGGTAGCTCCACTATTGACTATTTTTGTGTCTCAGTCAAATTCTGGGGTGAACTGACGGGGTGCAAAGTGGTGGACACTATTTGTAGTGGCCACTTTCCTATTAGGCTTGATATTCAATTGGCACACAAGGATGTTCCCCCTGGGAAAGCTTATTTGCCAGGGGTGTCCTTGAACGCCCCCGCACGTAGCTCAGATGGAACTAAGAAAGGAGGTATTATTGAGAAAGGCCCTCCAATCCAGTCATCATGAATTGGAGATCTTGCTATCTGGGACTGGGGAACAGAAGCTTATCTCGAGAGAGTTTGGGTCGCTGCTGTCCAATCTGTCCACAGTGTTCGCCCGTGCAGTGGGTAAAAGAATGGGGCCATGAAAAGTTGATGGTTCGACTCTGAATGTACTAGAGCCAAGTCTCATCTACTTTCAGTACTGAGAAGTTCACTGGCCACTAAAAATTCTACTATCTGCGCAAGGTGCCTTCATAAGAAGGTCCTGGCCAGGAGGAAAAGGGTAATAGAAGATGAGGCATGGGATATATTGGTCAGGGCTTCTAAGGACAACAAAGCAAAACTCATCTGGGAAATTGCGAATTATGGCCCGTATTGTAAATTGAATCCAAAGGTCCTGGTCCCTAATGTGTCGGGTAAGGCTTTGTTGGATCATTTTCCATTCCTATATAGCGTATCCCAGGGGAAAGTGTATTGTAGCCCTGCTATCCAGGGAAAAATGGGGAACCTGGTGGAAGGGGGCAATGGTGGAAGGGGGCAATGATGCAAGGATTGCATTTACTGTGAACTAAATAAATCAAAGCCATTGTATGTCAGCATTTAAACCGGGCACTTGGACCTGACGATGTTCCGGCCAATCTTTTTGTCATGGCTCTGGATTTGTGGGCCCCGGTACTGACCCAGGGTTTTAATGCCATCTGTGCTGGGGGTGCGGTATCTTCATCATGGTCTCGTGCCATTATCCAGCCAATATACAAAAAGGGTCTACAGGAAGCTCCTGTCTCATACAGGCCTACTGAACTCTCGGTCGTGCTATTCTAGCAAGGCTGGAGGAGTGGGTTGTGGGCAGTGGGGTTCTCTCATTGTTGCAGTTGGGATTCCGGCCTGGTCTGGGTACGGCTGAGCATCCCTGAATCTTTATATGGTGATTGCCTCCTCTATGTAGATAGAATCAGCAATCTATTTGGCATTCATGCATATGAGCACAACTTTCGCCAAGGTCAATCGTGCCAGTTTATGGGACGTGCTCCGATCCATGAATTGTCCCCCAGTTTTGGTGAGTCTCCAGGCCAGACTGCATGATTCGACACAGGCCTGTGTTAGGAGCAGTGAAAATGGGAGATGCACCACTTCCTTTGCAGTGGAGTTCGGAGTGTGCCTGCCCCCCTTCTCTTCTGTTTGTATATCAATGGATTGTATGATTACTTATTGAGATCCTCGCCTGATGTTCCCAGGATGGGTGGCCGGTCCCTGCCGGTCTTGGTGTATGCGGACGACACTGTTCTGATGGCGTGTACCCCAAGAGCCTTAGAGAGGCTCATTTCTGACTATGTTTCCTTAATAGACAGCTTGAATTTGGTGGTAAATGGTGAAAAGTCAGCTGTGATGGCCTGTTGTAGAAGGGGAAGGCGTATTGTGAAACTTAGGGCAATGTATTGTAAGAGTGCTGTGATCCCCAGAATTGATAATTTCGACTATTTGGGGGTCAGGTTCTCTTCTAACCTTGGCCCTATTCCCCATGTGAGTAAACAGGCTGCCTGATTTAATCAAGCAATGGGAGGGTTCATCAGGTCTATGGGTATGTTTAGAGACAAACCAATTGACCTGTTGAAATTATATAACAGCAAAGCAGCCTCCCTAGATTTGGGATGGAGTTGTGGGAATACATCAATGTTAACCCCATTCAAGTAGTGGAGAATCATTTCTTCAAGATAATTCTGGGTCTGCCGTCCTCAGCCCCGAATGTTGGTGTACACCTAGAATTGGGCTGTAGACTGATTTCCAATGTGATCTCTTTGCAGGCCACTCTTCATTGGCTTAAGTTGTGGGGTAATGAGAAAGCAGCCCTTACTCATAAATTGATCAGTTTTATGATTGTTAAAGACATCTGTGGATAGATTCCGTGGGAAACACGGAATCTATCCACAGATGTCTTTAACAATCATAAAACCTTAGGAAACAAATGATGGACCTTAATAGCACACATCTGTCCCCCCTTCTAATGTCCTATCCCGAGATGAAGTAAGATTGCTGACCAGCAGTTTCTATGATCATGTCGGGACAAAGAGAAAGTATTGAGATGCTGAAACCAAAGAACAGAAGGCTAATGACTATCATGTCTCCTGGACCACAGAATTGTTTATTATGGGTGGAGTCCCCAGCGGAGCGTGTCCTCATAACAAGGTCACGGTTTGACTGTGTCCTGCTACAGGCGGTGGTGGCGGCATGGGATGGGGCCAATCAGTCCTGCCCTCTGTGTGCTGCTTCATATGAAGACCTTGCCCACATGTTATTTCTTTGCCCTGTGTATTCGAGAGCGAGAGGCTCTGTTACAACCTTTGCTTCATGAACTGGGTTTTGCCCAGTATCGACCTGCCTTGATTTAATTTCTACAGGCTGAATCTCCATGAGTGGGATGGTCTCTCCTAATTTATTTAAAATCGGTACTTTGTATCAGAGAGCGTTTGATCATGAGTATGGTATGACATGCTGACTTGTATAGTTTCTAAACATGTTATCTTGTTATCTGTATTGATATGTATTTTTCTATGCTGTTTTTATGGAATGTTTTGTACATCTCCAAAATAAACATGATATGATGATGTAAGCAAACATTTACGAGATCGGTGCAGTCATGCCAGTGGGTGTTTTACAGTAGCTAGACAGCAATTCGAAACAAACCTGTGCAGGATGGGGGAGGGCTATGGAATAATAGGAAATGGGGCAATACAGAGAGACAGAGGAGTATGTACAGGAGGAGTGCTCAATTTACACACACACACACACTGGAATATACAAGGGGGTAGACAATGTATACACTTCATGGAACAAGGTAGTGAGAGGTGATGAGGTTTCCGGAGGGGGAATGGAGGAACTCCAGGGACTGTAGACAGAGTTTGACAGTAGACTTAATGCAGAAGGAATTTCAAGAGGGACCAGTGGGTGGGATAAGAGTGCAGGAGGCTATACAGAGTGCAAGTTGAAAAGGTGAGAATTCTGTTGACAGGGGCAAAGACGTAGCGAAGAAGGCCCAGGTTGAGGCTGCAACAGTACCTGAGGCTGATGGCCATTCTGGGCAGGGAGGTAGATAAAAGTCTTGCAGGATTTAATCAGGAGACAGTCTAATGCCATCAAGCAATAGACCCCAAAAACATTTGATGATCCTCGAAGAGAGGTCCGAGGATTAAGGAGAAAGTAGAGAAGAAAAAGCTATGTATTATTGGCATAGAGGTGGTACTAGAATTTGAGCAAGAGGAGGCTTGCCAAGGATGGCGGTGTATAAAATAAAGAGTAGTAGGCCATGGACAGGGCTTTGGAAAGCCCTAGTTGGAGAAGCGTAGACATAGGGTTATTGATTAATAAGAGAGGCAGGAGGCCAGGTAATGGGCATTAGTGAAAAGGAGTGTCTACAATGAACAAGGTGTGTTGAAGCGCAGTTTCTAATCTCATTACGTGGTTCACCAGGAGCCAGCAACACATTGCAGTAAGGGCAGGGCAAAGGTAAGATTATGGATTCTGCTTTCCTCTGCTCTAGATGAGCCATTCACTCAGATTAATAATTACAAAGCATATAAAAAGAGAAACTAATTCAAATGTGGTTATACTATTATTTTTAAAAATATGCTTAGATGCACTGTATAAAACATTGAACCAGACCATATTTCAGGTAAACTGGTCACAGATACCAGAGCATATGTTTATCATAACAAAGGATTTTATTGGTATAGTAATGTAGCAAGTAGATTTCTTGCCATTAAAAAGACCAATGTAGTCTGTTAAATTCCTATGGCAACACCTAGAGTAAGCTAAATACATTTCAACAGATGTGCTGAGGTTTTAAAAAAATGTAATCAGTTTAAAAAAGGTTGACAGCGGAATTATCAACTATCATATGACATGCAAGGTAATCCTACACACTGTTTTCCAGGTGTGAAATAATTGATCGCAATTCACCTTGGTTAATTAGGGGACATTTCTTGGTTTACCCCTTCGTTAAGGGACACCAGTCAAGTAGTATGTTTGAGGAGACATCAGAAAAGGGTCTTAAATTATCATATAATGATCCTCGCGTATTTAGGGATGGTAACTGGGTTACACAGCTAATGGGAGGCCTTTAATCGCAGTAGCTCCTTTTTTAACATACATTAGCCGTGCCAAAAGGCTGGCAAAGTGGCAGAAAGTGGGCTATACGAAACCACTTTATGTTACATTATATGCGAACATGTAAACCCAGGCACAGAACAAAATGTTTTCAATAAAACATTTTTATTATTCCAGACTGCCAACAAAAACACTGCTGGGCTCCCTCTGACAGCATCTTCAAAATACTTTAGCCCCAGCTCGTTATGAAATGTGAATATGTGAGTAGAGAGTGGGAGTCCCAAAAATCTTCTTCAAAAGGAGTTTTCTGCTTTCTGCACAGGGACACGGTCCTCGAAACACCAAATCCAGACCCCGAGAGGGTGCCAAGGGTCAGTAGGAAATGCATTGAAATGTTTGGCAAATCAAATGCCTCCGTATTTATGAAGCATTTGAATAGTTTGCCTCGTCACATGAACAGTCTCCCCTGGGTCAATTGAATAACACATTAAATGGAATTTCAACATATTTTTCCCATGGCACCATGATGTCAAAACTAGTTCTTCAAACGTTAGCTTAGAATGTTGTATAAAAGCGAAGTGATTGGTTAGTTATCCCGTTTTGAGGGTTAAGTATTGAAATCAGTTTTCGATTTCTAGGGGCATCTGGTAACCTAATATATAGTTCTAGTATATCATGGTCCAGTATATCAAGAAACTGCTAGCCTTCTATGCGGAGAGGATCCGGCAATAACAAAAGAGGGCTATCATATATTTTAAATATTATCGACACAAACTATAGCTTTGCGACTAATTAAACTCATACTTAAGGTTGAGGCCCACACTTTCATGATGTACTTCCTTTCTGGTGGCCCCTCTTATGCAGCAGTCAAGGTAGGGGTAAACCTGCATGTCCTGACTCCTGTAGCAGGTGGCTGTTACAGGAGCAAGGTACTTGGGCAAGCACTCTTGGGGCAGACCGGAAGGACCTGGAGTTGGTACTGGACTCTACAAACCACAGGTAATGCCTAGGGGTTAGAGTATGTGCAAGTAAGCATCCTGTAGATACACTGTGGCTAGGAAATCTCCTGTTTCGATCCAGGGAATAACTCTTGTAATGCGTACAAAAATGTGGAAACCCCTTTACTGAGAACAAACATAGCTCAAATAACAACCTTTTCTGCGGGATGTGTCCCACTCAGTAAGGCCTACAACCACACTTTAGCTCACCGTTCACAGGCGAGAGTATATATTTGCATATCAATCTGGTCTCACGCACAAGGGCAGTCCCAGCACTGAAATACTAGAAGACATTTCTCCTCTGCACAAGTACAGTGAACTAAAACATGGTTACAGGCCTTCCTAAGTATGAAATATCCTGTAGAACAGGTAATCAGAATCAAGTGGATTCTCAGTAGAGGGGCTCCCACATTTTTGTACATTTTGTAAAACTCGGGTTAAACCCCAAGTTACTGAGGGAAATCGAGACATAAACCCTTGCTCATCATGCTTAGAGGCTCAGCATCACCTCACTGAAAATGCCCAACAAAGTTGAAATACGAGTCTGTGGATGATGATGTGTTCTTGTTCGGGAGAATTGCCTAGCATTTCAGCGCTGGATTGCTCTTGTTGCTGGGACATTACTGATGCAAATGAAGATTTCTCCTCTTCGAAATGTAAAGTGAGCTAAAACACGGGTTTACACCCTGCTGAGGGGGGAAACATCCCATACAGCAGGTTATTTGAACCACGTTTATTCCCAGTAGAGGGGCGCACACACTTTTGTGCGATTTGTAAAACGTTTGTAAGGTAGTCATCTTGCAGACACATTTGTTTAGTTATAGCAAATCTAAAATGGGCCTCCCCTGTTTTTGTTGCACACCATAAAGTCATGGGGATAAGACCTGCAACCCCCTTAATGCAACAGCAATCTCTTCACACTGCCTTTTTTGACAATGGCAAGAACCTTCAGCTTCAGAAGAGTTGTATGGCGTAGGACAGTTTGGCGTGATGGGGAATGTAAGAGGCGGGCTCACCTTATAAATTCCAAAGTGGGTCTGTGTGTAATTAGGTCTAGCAGCCACTGGTCAGTTAACAGACACAAGGTCTTTGTGTTAAGACTGGAGGACACGATAGGCAGTGGGAGGAATCCAGGACATCAAAACGTGCTTCTTGCTTTGGAAACAGGACAGTGTAGATTTAAATTGGGTCTTGTTAGAATGTGTACCCAAAAATCCTCTGTAGCGTCAACTACCAGATCCTCGAAAGGAATAAGGTCAGCATTCACCTTCCGTCAGAGAGCTGATGCACTACATGTACCTGCAACCATTTTAATATCTTTGAGGTCTTCATCAATCGTTTTGCCAAACTCTCGGCCATCAAAGGGCATATTTAAGATCTGGGTCTGTACTTCTGGTCTGAAATTCGTGGCCCCCTTCTAGGCCTGGCGCATGAGCACTGCTACATTAGCTAATTGCCAGAAGCCGCAGCATCCACGGCTTTCAAACCCACAAAGGATTACATTACATGAACTTCCCCATGTCAGCTTAAGTATCTCACCTGCGGCGCTGGGGCATCGGTCGCGCCATTCTGCGATACTGAGAAAAACGAACCAATGAGACCTACATCCAAGGAACACTCCACACAATCATTGATGCTTTCCTCTAGCCTACGATATCGGCATGTTTGCGTGGTGCACGCAGACGTCGGGACCTGCCCGGAAAAGGAGAATACAAAAAGCAGTGAGACGCCGCAGTCTGCATTCTCACAATGGTAACATAAACTGATGCTTTTCCCTCTGCTGTCATATAAAGGGAAGCACAATGAGCTAGTACTGAAGGGGCATAATTGTTTAACTCAAATTTAGGTATTTGACCTTGTTGAAAAGTACCCTGACCCTTGAAAACAACTGGAAAGTGGGAACCCCTTCATGGAAATCATAGACAACCGTGCAAGTTATGAAGCCATATGGGGCAAGAATACTCTCAGGATTACCAGGTACCTATTCTCAAAAGGGTATTCATTGAGGTACTTAATGGGGAGGATGTTCAAGTAACAAATCATCACCTCTCGTCTTCAGCTCCGAAGCCAGTGTGCGGTATAAACATACCAAGGGACATGGTCAAGTAACGCTTACGTCTTGGGGGAACATCCCTTATGTATTCTCTAGAACTGCAGGCAGAGACAGTTCCTCAAGGGTTTGAGTGTCCTTTCTCATGGTTCCCGACAAGGTCTCGTCACCTAGCCTAGTTGAGTCACCAGACAAGGAATTATTTGGATAGCTTGGAATATCAACGTTGGGGTATCTGGGAAAATGAATTGTTGAACACTCATGCTGAAAGGTTGTCATAGGGAAAACTCATCATCAAAATATTGTTAAAATGGCTGCTAATATAAATCCTAGAAGTCTGTATTAACATTAGGGATTGGAGAAATTGTTTCTCTTTTTCATAAATCTAATTGAACATTGCGATACGTGTTACGGTATTCATTTGTTATGCCAATGATTTACTGAAATGGATAGCCTAAACTCTGCAGTGTATTTTATCTTGTGCTAAGAGTAATGAATTAACTTAAACATTTGTATAGACTTGTGTTGTGTTTTAATTTTGTGTTTTTCATGTGCAAAAATGTGTTCTTGACTGAATGTAAACTAAATGCATAAATAAATAATAAACCTGTGTTGAAGGAATTAAAACAAATTTGATTTTACATGTGGAATATGGTCTGTGCTTAATACGGTGCGATTGGTTTTGTAGTATGACTTTAACCAATAAATACAAATCTAAAATGAAGTAGAAATGGCAACGCTAGCACAAACCGATGACTTAATTCGCCTCACAAATTCTCCAACTAATGCACAGATCCACTATTACATGTCTACACAACCATGAAAGAAATACGAGGTACCTTTAATGTTGTGGTACATATGTACACGTGTGGTAATTTCTTTTAAATGGTCTCAAGGAAAAAACATGTTTTTTGTTTCCTTCAAACATCAGTTCTATTTATGTAGCACGTTAGCGCTGAAGTGGGCTGGGGGCAGAATAAAAGGGCAAGTCTTACACATTTAAAAGCAATCCAGTTTCTACAATGATATTACTGGAGCATTTCTGGGCATCTGCTTTGTTTAACACATACCTGCAAATACCTTAAAGTGGTGTGCAAATGCACAGTGAAGTGCTGGAAACCTTCAGGCGGCTCCTGTCCCATCAGTCATCCCATTCTCCACTACTCACACCATCGTCAACATTAATCAGAGGTCTAGGAAAAAGAAATAAAGATGCATCAAGAATGAGTTACCAATACGTCATGTTATGTTGATTTATACTGTGCACCGATGCCATCTGATAAAATACACAATCAATGCCTGCAGTGTCTTACAAATATCCAACAAAAATTTCAAACCTATCCCTTGTCTCCCAATTTTCTTTTCTTAGCGTCCCAACACACAGATTCAAAAGGGTGTCAAAAAGATGCTTAAAATGTTGAAGACTAGCACAGATTTTACGGTTCCATGTCTTAAAATAGCGGCAAAAATGGCTGTGTATACTAAATATCGCAGCAAAAATGCTGTGGTTTTGCCGCCACAATCATGTAAAGGATGCGGGGCTCACCCCTGCAACCCCTAGACCCATTATACCATTTAAAGGGTGCGGGGGACACCCCCGCTCCACTTAAATGGTATAATGGGGTACACTTTTACCGATTTGTGTTACCTGCGCAATTTTTGCCATGATTTTATTACCTGATACCGATATTACTTGTACTTACTGTAGGGCAAAAACAGTCAGAACATTGACAGGGTAATTCATAGAATTTCGCTGAAAAGTGTCGCAAGCGGCTGGCGCAGAGTGTCCGCGTGCGATTGACTGCGCCAGGCACATGCGCTAAAACCGATTTCCGCGCACAGCGTATTCATGGATTTCATGCTCCCAAACCAGCCGTGGCGCAGAGTATCGCAGCGACCCTGCAGCAGCGCCAGTAACGCCCCCAAGAACGCCCTCGCGCAAGGAAAAGCCATCAAAATCGCTAAATCATCGCAAAGGGCTGCGCTAACCCTGGACCAGTTTACAGGGCTGCCAAACAAGGAACGCAAAGCGGGTAACGTGCATATCAGGGGTACGCGTGAAGTCATACACGCGATTAGCCAGGGTACGTGTATTACAGGGGTACGCGGGAAGTTTAACACGCGATTGGCCAGGGTACGTGTATTACAGGGGTACGCGGGAAGTTTAACACGCGATTAGCCAGGGTAAGTGTATTACAGGGGTACGCGTGAAGTTTAACACGCGATTAGCCAGGGTACGTGTATTACAGGGGTACGCGGGAAGTTTAACACGCGATTGGCCAGGGTACGTGTATTACAGGGGTACGCGTGAAGTTATGCACGCGATTAGCCAGGGTACGTGTATTACAGGGGTACGCGGGAAGTTTAACACGCGATTGGCCAGGGTACGTGTATTACAGGGGTACGCGGGAAGTTTAACACGCGATTAGGCAGGGTACGTGTATTACAGGGGTACGCGGGAAGTTTAACACGCGATTGGCCAGGGTACGTGTATAACAGGGGTATGCGGGAAGTTTAACACGCGATTAGCCAGGGTACGTGTATTACAGGGGTACGCGGGAAGTTTAACACGCGATTGGCCAGGGTACGTGTATTACAGGGGTATTCGGGAAGTTTAACACGCGATTGGCCAGGGTACGTGTATTACAGGGGTACGCGGGAAGTTTAACACGCGATTAGCCAGGGTAAGTGTATTACAGGGGTACGCGGGAAGTTTAAAACGCGATTAGCCAGGGTACGTGTATTACAGGGGTACGCGGGAAGTTTAACACGCGATTAGCCAGGGTACGTGTATTACAGGGGTACGCGGGAAGTTTAACACGCGATTGGCCAGGGTACGTGTATTACAGGGGTACGCGGGAAGTTTAACACGCGATTGGCCAGGGTACGTGTATTACAGGGGTACGCATGAAGTTATACACGCGATTAGCCAGGGTACGTGTATTACAGGGGTACGCGGGAAGTTTAACACGCGATTGGCCAGGGTACGTGTATTACAGGGGTGCGTGGGAATCATCACACGCGATTAGGCTGGGTGGGTCCTCACAGGTGTTCCCTGTACACCCTCCACGGCCCCTGCAGGCAGCCTACAAAACAGGGGACTACCCTGCACACCTGCTCATGTCCCCCTGCACCCCCACCCCCCAGCAGTGCAGGGGCAGCCTCCACCAGGCCCCCACTCATGTCTCCCACCACCCCCACCCTCCCGCCACCAGGGGCAGCCTCCACCAGGCCCCCACTCATGTCACCCACCACCCCCACCCCCCCGCCACCAGGGGCACTCTCCACCAAGCCCCCACCCATGTCTCCCACCACCCCCACCAGTGCAGGGGCACCCTCCACCAGGCCCCCACCCATGTCTCCCAACACCCCCACCCACCAGCACTGTGGGGCACGTGGCCAGCAGGCAGTCAGGCAGCAGCAGATGGCAGGTGGGAGCGTGCTCAGGGCTCTGGGGGGGCAGTAATTTGGCCTCCTGGCCAGGAGCGTGGTCTCTCGTGTGTGAACGCGTGGACAGCCTGATAGGGAGTGAAATCCCACACGTCAGCAAAGGCCCTTAGCGCGTAAACCCGTCAACAGCATATGCGCGCCTATAGTCACCTGCACGTGCAGGAAATTGTTGCGTGACACGTCCCAGTGTCAAAGCGTGTGATTGGTGAAAATGGATGTACACGTAGAAGTGACAAAGCGTGTGATTGGTGAAAATGGATCTACACGCAGAAGTGACAAAGCGTGTGAATGGTGAAAATGGATCTACACGCAGAAGTGACAAAGCGTGTGATTGGTGAAAATGGATCTACACGCAGGAGTGACAAAGCGTGTGATTGGTGAACGTACACGCCGCGTAAGTGACGCTGTACGTGTGGGCCTGTATATAAGGTACATGTAGAACACCATTTCCTTGTACGTGCTTTTCGTGGAGAGCGAGTGGGTGAATTCTGTACTTCTTGTCGTTTCACACGCGATTTACTTCACGGCGTTTCCAGTTCGTATTCCCTGTTACCTCTGACAGCTTTTTCTCTTTTTTCTCTTTTACTGGTTTACCTGGGCCTGTTCCCTCAAACAGTGTCCCCTTCTACTGTTGTCCTGTCTTCTCAGACAGCGTACACATCTTCTTTTGGCGGGGGTTTAGCCAGCCAAACGCGCTCATTCTTCACGCTCTTTTACCTGGCAGACGGTGAGTCACGCACGTATCCAACTTCTGTGCTTGCCCCGTGTGTAGCCTACCCCTTCAGAGGTCATTCTAGGCTGCGTGTGACACGCATACGTTCATTCTTGTGTTACTGGGTGCCACAGCGTAGTGCAGGTTTTTCTTTCTGCACACGTGGTCTAGGAGGGGTTGCGTGCACGTCATCTCCCTTTTTTGGGCCTCCTGTGCGTTGCGTGACCCGTCATCTTTCCCCAGGGGTTACAATCAGCCGTGCTAGAGCACTAGGGTACAATTACCATCTGGTACCCAACCCCTTTGACCCCCAATTGCCCAGGACAATTGTCTACAGCCACTCCCATACGCACATTAATATCAGTGCCATGGCTGGGAGGCGAGGATTCCGTAAGGGTGGCAAAGGTGGAAGAGCCACAAGTGGTGGCCGTGGTGGATCCGGTAGGGGACGTGGTCGTAACTTGCAGGGTGAGCCTGTCCCCCCATGTGTGGAGGACCAGTCAAGGGCACCCATCATCCCCCCCCCCCTCCCCCCCTCCCGTTGAGGCTGAAGTGGCTGACACCATCCATGCTCAGCCCTTGTTGGACCAGCCCATTGTGGCACCAGACCTGGCTGACTCCATGGCTGACTTCCAGGTCAGCAGGGCTACGACACGTGCGCTGGTGCACGTTGATGCCATCATGCCACGTGGATCTGGGGCAGCAAGGTCATCTGCTGCACCAAGGAGGCAGGGCGGAGTGGCTGCAGGGGCAGCTGCGGCTCCATCCACCCCAGCCCTCACACACCCAGCCAGGACAGTGTCGGTCCTAGTCCATGCTGCTGACATTCCCCCTGACACCATCACACTAGAGCCAATGCCTGCACCAACTCCCATGCTGAGTGTGCAATCCCACACTCCTGATACAGAGTCCACCAGGGCTCCTGCCCCTAGTGTCCAGAGCGGCGCAGGACACTCAGGATCACCACCACCTTCCAAGCGGAAGAGGAAGAGTGCTCGTCCGGCACAGGCTGATGCCCCAGACACGGCTACACAGTCCGGCCCGTCCAGGAAGCCCAGCTTCACGGATGACGAACTGAATGCACTTGTCGAGTATGTGTCCGGACATGACAACGAGATGGTCATTGTTGCAGGATCCAAGACCACACCTGCACAACGCCAGGCACACTGGCAGACCGTTGCGGACATCGTAAGTGCCCTTGGAATCGTGAGGCGCACAGCCAATGATTGCTATAAGCGCTGGAATGACCTAAAGCGCAGGGCAAAGAGTAAGCTGGCCTCAAGTCATGCCGCAACTCTAGTGACTGGAGGTGGGTCTCCAGTAGTAGACATGGAACTCACTCCACATGAGTCAGTCGCTGGGACCTACGTCACGGAGGAACAGATCCAAGGCGTGGGAGATCTGGCTGATTACGAGGCATTGTCCGGTGAGTGCAAATGCATGTGTGTGTCATCCATGTGCATGGTGTGTGTGTGAGGGCTTCTGTTTGGGTGCCAGGTGAGAGTGTGTGCGCCTCAGTCGTATGGGTCAGCCATGTGCTTCATGCAATACTTCCTGCGCAGCTGCATTTGGCCATAGCAGTATCCCTTCTGCCAACAGTAGACATCTAGCACAACTGCACGCCAGTTGCCCTTGAAGTGTCACCTTGACACAACATATTTGCTTATTTTTCACTGTTCATTCAGTCAGTTTGTTTGCATTCCACCACTTTCACTAGGCATGTCGCTGTCCACTAGTCACATGTCTGACATGGGTATGGTAAAGTGGAGTGACTTTGTTACCTGGATATCATTTGTACACACATGTCCCTGTGCAATTTGACCATTTCAGACTGGCAGCTCCAGGTGAAAAATCTGACCTGTTAGAATCAGAAAAGCTATTACATGCGGGAACTGGACTGAATGAATAGGTGCTGCCCTCCTCTCCATCTTCACTCAATAGCAATGGTACATGCCATCTGTGTGATGGCATGTGTGTTTCACCTGCCAATCACAGGCCAATGTGTGATGCCACTGCCAGGCAGCATGCAGAAAATTTGTTCATCTTCCATCTTGGTGTCATCAGTGTGTGCCATTTGCCTGCACTTCATACGCAGTGAGGGTGCATGCATGGGAGGGTTTTAGTCATGTGGGACATGTGTCAATCAAGTACTGGTTCTCTTGCTTCTCAGCCCTCAATGTGTGCCATGGTGCTAATGCCTGTTTCCATTACTTTGTTTTCATGTCTTTGCAGGGGAAGACGCACCTGATACTGCTGGGGTTGTGGAGATGGTGCAGACCCAGGAGGTGTCCCAGGGCCGACCAACCACCAGTGAGGGACGTGGTGTGGTGGTGGGGGAGAACCCACAAGTGCTGCAGGTCGTGCTCTCAAGGGGTGTCTCTGGCTGCACCTCCCCCGAGCTGTACTCAGGTGTTGATTCGGATGAGACCTACGTGCCGTCGCTGGTGAGTGTTCCAGGGAGGGATTCTGTTCTGTCTCACCCACCTGCACCAGGGTCAGTATCCTCCATGGGGATGTCAGTGTTGGCAGCTACGCCTTCGGTGGTTACGGATGCAGGGTCACACTCCGCGACATCTGATCCTGTTCCTGGGCCAGCAGATCAGAGGGGGAATGCAGTCCTGCAGCCTCAGGCAGTGCCGGCACAGCAAGGCGCAGTTCGCCTTGCCCCAGACAGGTGTGGTGCCCGCCGACGTGGTGGCCGTACGCCACCCGGCAATACCGCATGGGAGCAATCCATTTACGGTATGGCTACCCAACAGGCTGCATAATCCGAGATGATGGCTCAGGCCATGGATAGGGTGGCCACTTCCATTGTCCCCCCAGAAAGGCTGATGGAGCGACTAGAGCAGGCAACCGACTCCATCTGCCAGTCACACAGGGAGGACATGTTGGGGTCCAACAGGGACAGGCGGGCGGCACTGGCGACTCTGCAGGAGGCCATCTCCATTGAGTCCCAGGGCCACAGGGAAGCCCTGAGGCAGGAGCTCCTACACCTCAGGACGACTCTTGTTGCGCTTGAGGCTTCAACACACCAAAGGACAGAACAGCAGCTGGAGCGTCTCACCCGTACGCTCTCAGCTGAGATGCAGGCAACGAGGGCGGAGGTCCGGGCATCCCGTGAGTTGTTGCATGGGGACCTCCGCACACTCATCCTCCAGAACCAGACCTACCACACCCGCATGCTTGCAGCCATGGAGGAGCAGACTAGGGCCTTGCGTGGGCTGCCTCCCATAGTGCAACCACCTCCGGATGCAGCTGCACAGGGTGATAATAGCGACAGCAGTGATACTCCCACAATAGGGTAGCCGTGTGGGCCATGAGCCCATGGAGGTGTTTTATCTTCCCAGGATCCACGCAGGTGGGTTCTGGTGTGCATCCTGTCCTCGGACCTCCTGGGTGGCCTCCCCAACCCCCCCGGGCCCATCAATGGCCATTTTTGATTGTTTCTTATTTTTATTTTTATTTTGATTTCTTTTATTCCCAATTTTTTTAGGACGATCTGTTGGCTCCGATCTGTTGGCTCCGATCTGTTGGCTCCGATCTGTTGGCTCCGATCTGTTGGCTTCCGTGGTTCCTGTGGGCATACGCTGCATTGTGGCTGGGCACATGCAGGCTTGTAATGTATTTGGTTCAGATGCTTGGGTTTGAGTCACACACACCCCTCCTGCTTCCCGTTTCCATGGGCTTGCAAAGGGTGTGCCCAAGTGACAGTGAATTACACAGTGACGTTGGACTCCCATGAGCTGTGTGGCCAGTCTGTAGTCAATACTGTGTATACATTCATAGTGCATATTGCTGTTGTGTTGTACACTGCATGTTGCATTGATGTGTAACTCTTCTTCTGTGTCTACCTCCCAATTTGCAGGTCCCTTCCTCAAGTCCACACAAGGACCTCTAGTCTGGCGATGGGGACCATGTTGGCAGCAGTGCACCTACAACTCTACATGGCGCCAACACTGCACAGTTGGTAGTGGTGGGAGTGCAGGCATTTCCAGGTGGTGAGACTACTAATATGTAACATTTTTGATGTCATGTTAATGGTACTACGTGCTCAAGTATGTTGTTGGTCCGGCATTGCTGTGAGCATTTCAGGTGTTGCAGGTTTCTAATAGTGCCACTGTACATAGTGAGAGTGATGTCATGTTGTGGGGATTACTTTGTTTACCTGCAATTAGCATGACATGGCACGGTGTGTCGTGTGGCAGTGCTGGGGTTGGGTTGGCTGACATGGCACTGTCCTCTTGTTGCATTTTGCAAGTGGGTATTCATTTTAGCTGCTTCAATGTGTAACTTCACAAAACTGCATTGGTGGTGTCTGTGTGGGTAGGGATGCACACATTGTGACACTTCCAGGTGAACAATCTCAGGCTGACATGGAATTCCCGGTTCATTCTCCACACATTCAGGATCAGTGTCAGGTTGAGTCATCATTGATTGTCAGATGGAATGTGCCAGGGCAGTGTGCACTCCACACGGGTGTGATTTCTATGTGAAGTAATTAGCCACTAGCTGTGTACGGGCTGCCTCCCCCCGTGCCCTTTCCCCTCCCATGCGCAGCGGCTGTGCATGTGGTTGGGGATGTGGGGCCACCACCATGTCCACGGCCAGGCCCCGGCGTGTTGCAACGTTGTGCAGGACACATGCTGCCACTATGATCCTGCACACTACTGGGGGAGCGTATAACAGCTGCCCGCCAGAACGGTCAAGGGAGCGAAAGCGTGACTTCAGCACTCCGAATGTGCGCTCCACTATGCCCCTGGTTGTAATGTGGGCTGTGTTAAATCTTACCTGGGGTGGCGTGGTGGGGTTCCGAATTGGCGTCATCATGTGGGGGCTGAGAGGGTAGGCACTGTCCCCTGTGGAGGTGGGGATTGGTATCATTGGTGAGGTTGTGACCTTGCTCAGTATCCAACATGCATGCATGTGCAGTGGCATACATACTCACCAAGCAGCCATGTATCGCCATGCCGCCCAGCTTCTAGGTCCCGGCTTAGGGTGGACATTCGGTAAATGAAGCTGTCGTGGGTGGAGCCGGGATAGTTGGCATATACTGAGGTGATGATTCCCTTGGCATTACATGCTACCTGCACGTTGATGGAATGCCAGTGCTTGCGGTTCCTATAGATGTGCTCAGATGCCCTGGGGGGACGTAGAGCCACATGGGTGCAGTCGATGGCACCTAGCACTTTGGGGAATCGTGCCACTGCGTAAAAATCCAGGGCGGCAGCATGCCTTTCTGCAGGTGTTCTGGGCAGGTATATGTGCCTGCGGACTGATGGGCGTGCAGTCATGATGTTCAAGACCTGGTGTAGGCAGCGTGACTGGGTGGCCTGTGACACCCCACCCACTATGGCACTTGTCCGCTGAAATGATCCAGTGGCTAAGAAGTGCAGTACATTGAGGACCTTCTCCAGGGGGCTGAGTGCTTGGGAGCACAGGGTGGGTGATGTGAGGTCATCCTCCCACTCACTCACCAGGTCCAGTATGATGTGTGGTGGAAACCTGTACCTCCCATACACCTGGTCATCAGGCATCCCGAAAAGGCTGGTTCTGGGTGTGAATATTCTGGCCCTGACTATCCTCCTCCTCCTCCTTTGGTAGCCCACTGCCACTGCTGCTAGGAACGGTATGTTCATCCTGGCGTCTGAGCTTGTTATTGTTAAAGTCCGCAATTTATGCTTAGCGCGTGTTCTAGGCGAGCGTGTGACCCGCGCACCCCTGGAATCCAGTTCCCAGTCCAATAGCGTGTGGAAATTCACACGCACCACGGGATACAGCGTGTGACCCGCGCACCCCTGGAATCCAGTTCCCAGTCCAATAGCGTGTGGAAATTCACACGCACCACGGGATACAGCGTGTGACCCGCGCACCCCTGGAATCCAGTTCCCAGTCCAATAGCGTGTGGAAATTCACACGCACCACGGGATACAGCGTGTGACCCGCGCACCCCTGGAATCCAGTTCCCAGTCCAATAGCGTGTGGAAATTCACACGCACCAAGGGATACAGCGTGTGACCCGCGCACCCCTGGAATCCAGTTCCCAGTCCAATAGCGTGTGGAAATTCACACGCACCACGGGATACAGCGTGTGACCCGTGCACCCCTGGAATCCAGTTCCCAGTCCAATAGCGTGTGGAAATTCACACGCACCACGGGATACAGCGTGTGACCCGCGCACCCCTGGAATCCAGTTCCCAGTCCAATAGCGTGTGGAAATTCACACGCACCACGGGATACAGCGTGTGACCCGCGCACCCCTGGAATCCAGTTCCCAGTCCAATAGCGTGTGGAAATTCACACGCACCACGGGATACAGCATGTGACCCGCGCACCCCTGGAATCCAGTTCCCAGTCCAATAGCGTGCGGAAATTCACACGCACCACGTGATACAGGTTCGCTGACGTACTTGCGTGTGTAAGTGGCCGCGCACCCATTAAATACACGTACATAGGCCAATCGCGTGTACGCGCACTTTTGTCCAATTACACGCGATGACACTCTGACGTGCAGTATCTCCACGTGTGCCCCGTCATCACGTGCTGAGTGGGGAACACCCGTGCGGGTCACGTTACAGACGCGCTTACGCGCTGAGGGACTCTGGTCCAATAGAATCGCGTATGCGTGCTGACGCGCTTACGCGCTAAGGGCCTTTCCTCGGATTTCACGCTGACGTGCAGGATTTTCACGTGCCAAATCACTCCGTATCAAGCTGGCCACGCGAAAACACGCGGAAGCCCACGCTCCTGCCCAGAAGGGCGAGTTACTGCCCCCCAGTGCCCCGAGCAGCCTCCCACGTGCCATCTGCTGCTGCCTGCCTGCCTGCCTGCTGCCACCGTGCCCTGCCATTTGGTGCCTGCACATCAGCCATCTGCAGGGGTCCAGTTGCTGTGTCCACCCCTGCTGGAACTGAAGACTCCCGACTGGTATTACATCGCTCCACAGCCCAGCCCCAGGACCCAGTTGCCCACCCACACCTGCCTCTGGGGTTGCCATGTCGGGCACTTCCACATCTGGCACCAGTGGCAACCCCAGGCCAGAGGGGCAGAGGGGCACCAGCTTCACTGTCACCGAAGTTGGTGTCCTGGTGGAGCATGTCCTGGGGCAGTATGATGCCCTCTTTGGATCGTCCCGCGCCAGCAAGGAAGGACGGCAGAGGATCTGGGCCGACTGTGTGGTTGCCATCAACGCGGAGGGGGTGGCAACCCGCGACGTCCTGAAGATCAAGAAGCGCTGGGAGGACTTGAGGTCCAGGACCCTTGTGAAGGCCCGGCGCCTCGTGGAGGGGGGCCGGGGCCGCATGAGTTCCATCCAGATGAGGGTCCTGGAACGCGTACGCCCAGCGCTCCACGCCCAGATCCTTGAGAGGGAGGCCCGTCTGGAGTTGAGCGGTAAGTGTCCATGCATTACTGTGTGAGACAGGGCATGTTGCGGTGTGCTGGTTCTTTGATACTTGCCTGTATGTGTGCCATAGGCCATGTATGCATGTATGTGTGCAGGGACATCATGGTAATGCATGTGCGACCAGTGATGTGTGATGCACATGGTTGTTGCATGTGTTGAAATGCCGCATGGGGAGCCCTATTCAGATTTTGAACATGAGAGCATGCCAGTCTCTGTACCTGGACATGGGTGGGGGTGAGGGATGGGTGCTGATGCCAGGTACATATATGGTAGCCATGTCTGTGTGCCTGACCTGCGTGTCTGTGACTTGTGCATGCCATGGATGCATGACACATGTGTGTGACAATGCAGAGATTCAGTAAAGCAGCCAAATTACCCTTGTAACCGCTGTGTTTGGTGTGTTTGGGGCCAGATGGATGTGACTGAGGTGAAGTGTGTGCATGTGATGGGCATGAGGCATGATGCATGTGAGTTACATATCATTGAATGTTTCAAGAGTCCATTGGACATGCATGGAAATGTCCATGGCATGCACCATGCCTGTTACTGTGTGTGTTTTGCCTGGACTGACCCATGTGTTGTGGAGGGACATGATGGAAGTGTACTTTGACAGTGGTGCTCATCTGCTATTGCTTCCTGTCTAGGGGACCATTGTACAGTGCCCTGATGCTTGTGTTCTTTGTCTCCCTCTACGCAGCGGCTAGTGAAGAAGAGGGCGGAGACGGCGCTGTGGAGCAAGGCGGCGGGGATGCCCCCACGGCTGCAGCGGAAGGGGTGGGTGAGCCCCCACAGGGGCCTGCTACGGTGGGAGACGGTGAGGAGCCATCCAGGTTGGTGGTTTGCACAGAGGAGGAGGAGGCCGCCACTGGGGCACACATGGGGCCTGGTGGGGGCATCCCTGCTGGTGCAAGTGGTGCAGTCCAGGGCCAGGGGCAGGAGGCAGCACAGGTCACCGTGGAGGGGCCTGTGCATGTCGCTGTCCCTGACCCTGTGAGTGCACCACCATGCACCAGCAGGGATGCCCCGTCCCAGGCCTGTCCGCAGGTAGAGGGGATGTCCATGTCACCTGACTCCCCTCCACCTGCGGACGTGGGAACCCCTGGCCGTGCGGAGAAGGTCCTGATTGGGGTCGCGATGCGCACGGCTGTGATTCGTGATGCCGTGCGTGCTTCCCGGGAGGAGCACGCACGTCATCACGAAGTGCACCGTGCCGACGTGGCCCAATTGGGATCGGCCATGTTCGGGGGTTTCCTGCATGTGTTGGCCAATGTGGCGGCCCTCTCCTCCTCTGTGCAGGCTATCCACCAGTCGTTCTCCTTGCCGTCTTCCAGCCCAGATGCCACCAGGGCCCCCTGTGGACCTGCCCCGACCAATGCAGCCAGCTCGGTGGGGATCCCATCCCTGCCACAGTCGGGAGTCCGAGATCCAGCAGGGGTGGACACCAGACCAACTGGACCCCAGCAGATGGAGGATGTGACGGCATCATCGGGCAGGGCACGTGCACGACGGCGTCGGTGGTTTCCATCAGCCTGGATGCCGTCGTGCTGGCACAGGCAGTTGCGTCGGAGGCAGCAGCAGGCTTAACGTGGGAGGCATCATGGCTCGGGGCCATCAACATCAGGGGTGCAGGCATCGGCCGGAGGGCAGGAGAACCCTGGAATGGGAGTGGCTTCCGTGTGGGAGAGGTTGTGCCAGCGGATAGGTGCGGAGCGGCAGCGGGCAGAGGAGGAATGGCTCACGATGGTCAGGGCGGAGGACTCCATGCGGAGGGCGCTGAGGCGGGCTGAGTGCCTCGAGGGTCTTCGCAGGGAGTTTGAGCTGGACACTGCGTTATCCCTGCGGGACCTCGGGGCCAGGGAACATGCCCGCCTCCAAGCCATTGACCAGGAGTTCGATGATGCCCTGGCCCATGACAACAACCAGTGAGCCGTCCGAATAGCCCGCTGCCTTTGTATATAGTTGTATAGTTAGGGTTAGGTTTCCTTTGTTATTTTGATTTTTTTTTGGTTGCGATTGGACAATGCACCACTTTTTTGTATATAGTTCACTTTTTAGTTAGTAGTCAGTTAGGTTTAATTTGGTAGGGCTCATGGACCCAGGATGATCTTCTTAATTGGCTTATTTTAATTTTTCAGAATTTTTTCTTGGACATTCATCTTGTTTTGTTTGATTTGCTTTGTGTTTTTTCTTATTTGCTGTTCAATACATATTATTTTTTTAATCTTCAATGTGTCGTATCATCTCATTGCTTTCAGGCATGTCATGTTGGGTGTTTTGTCATTCACTTGCAGCCATTGTGTGTGACAGACATGTGTTAAATTGCATTATTTACATTGGGGGTGTAACATGTAATTGCCTTTGATATGTGGGTGGGTGTGATAGTTGGTTGGGCCTTTTGGCAGGGGAGGATGGGCATTACGGACATGATTGGGGAATGTTGGGACCCAGGTGCAGGGGGGCATGGATTGGACATGGGTGGGGGCCTGCTGGCAGGTCCCACACAGTGCTGGGGGGTGGGGGTGGTGGGAGACATGAGTGGGGGCCTGGTGGAGGGTGACCCTGCACTGCTGGGGGGTGGGGGTGGTGGGTGACATGAGTGGGGGCCTGGTGGAGGGTGCCCCTGGTGGCTGGGGGGTGGGGGTGGTGGTAGACATGAGTGGGGGCCTGGTGGAGGGTGACCCTGCACTGCTGGGGGGTGGGGGTGGTGGGTGACATGAGTGGGGGCCTGGTGGAGGGTGACCCTGCACTGCTGGGGTGTGGGGGTGGTGGGTGACATGAGTGGGGGCCTGGTGGAGGGTGACCCTGCACTGCTGGGGTGTGGGGGTGGTGGGTGACATGAGTGGGGGCCTGGTGGAGGGTGACCCTGGGGGCTGGGGGGTGGGGGTGGTGGGAGACATGAGTGGGGGCCTGGTGGAGGGTGACCCTGGTGGCTGGGGGGTGGGGGTGGTGGGAGACATGAGTTGGACATGGGTGGGGGCCTGCTGGCAGGTGCCCCACAGTGCTGGGGTGTGGGGGTGGTGGGAGACATGAGTTGGACATGGGTGGGGGCCTGCTGGCAGGTGCCCCACAGTGCTGGGGGGTGGGGGACATGAGTTGGACATGGGTGGGGGCCTGCTGGCAGGTGCCCCACAGTGCTGGGGGGTGGGGGTGGTGGGAGACATGAGTGGGGGCCTGGTGGAGGGTGACCCTGGTGGCTGGGGGGTGGGGGTGGTGGGAGACATGAGTTGGACATGGGTGGGGGCCTGCTGGCAGGTGCCCCACAGTGCTGGGGGGTGGGGGTGGTGGGAGACATGAGTGGGGGCCTGGTGGAGGGTGACCCTGGTGGCTGGGGGGTGGGGGTGGTGGTAGACATGAGTGGGGGCCTGGTGGAGGGTGACCCTGGTGGCTGGGGGGTGGGGGTGGTGGGAGACATGAGTTGGACATGGGTGGGGGCCTGCTGGCAGGTGCCCCACAGTGCTGGGGTGTGGGGGTGGTGGGAGACATGAGTTGGACATGGGTGGGGGCCTGCTGGTGGAGGGTGACCCTGGTGGCTGGGGGGTGGGGGGGTGGTAGACATGAGTGGGGGCCTGGTGGAGGGTGACCCTGGTGGCTGGGGGGTGGGGGTGGTGGGAGACATGAGTTGGACATGGGTGGGGGCCTGCTGGCAGGTGCCCCACAGTGCTGGGGGGTGGGGGTGGTGGGAGACATGAGTTGGACATGGGTGGGGGCCTGCTGGCAGGTGCCCCACAGTGCTGGGGGGTGGGGGGTGGGGGACATGAGTTGGACATGGGTGGGGGCCTGCTGGCAGGTGCCCCACAGTGCTGGGGGGTGGGGGTGGTGGGAGACATGAGTGGGGGCCTGGTGGAGGGTGACCCTGCACTGCTGGGGGGTGGGGGTGGTGGGTGACATGAGTGGGGGCCTGGTGGAGGGTGCCCCTGGTGGCTGGGGGGTGGGGGTGGTGGGAGACATGAGTGGGGGCCTGGTGGAGGGTGACCCTGCACTGCTGGGGGGTGGGGGGGGTGGGTGACATGAGTGGGGGCCTGGTGGAGGGTGACCCTGCACTGCTGGGGTGTGGGGGTGGTGGGTGACATGAGTGGGGGCCTGGTGGAGGGTGACCCTGGTGGCTGGGGGGTGGGGGTGGTGGTAGACATGAGTGGGGGCCTGGTGGAGGGTGACCCTGCACTGCTGGGGGGTGGTGGGTGACATGAGTGGGGGCCTGGTGGAGGGTGACCCTGGTGGCTGGGGGGTGGGGGTGGTGGGAGACATGAGTTGGACATGGGTGGGGGCCTGCTGGCAGGTGCCCCACAGTGCTGGGGTGTGGGGGTGGTGGGAGACATGAGTTGGACATGGGTGGGGGCCTGCTGGCAGGTGCCCCACAGTGCTGGGGGGTGGGGGTGGTGGGAGACATGAGTGGGGGCCTGGTGGAGGGTGACCCTGGTGGCTGGGGGGTGGGGGGGTGGTAGACATGAGTGGGGGCCTGGTGGAGGGTGACCCTGGTGGCTGGGGGGTGGGGGTGGTGGGAGACATGAGTTGGACATGGGTGGGGGCCTGCTGGCAGGTGCCCCACAGTGCTGGGGGGTGGGGGTGGTGGGAGACATGAGTGGGGGCCTGGTGGAGGGTGACCCTGGTGGCTGGGGGGTGGAGGTGGTGGGAGACATGAGTTGGACATGGGTGGGGGCCTGCTGGCAGGTGCCCCACAGTGCTGGGGTGTGGGGGTGGTGGGAGACATGAGTTGGACATGGGTGGGGGCCTGCTGGCAGGTGCCCCACAGTGCTGGGGGGTGGGGGGGGTGGGGGACATGAGTTGGACATGGGTGGGGGCCTGCTGGCAGGTGCCCCACAGTGCTGGGGGGTGGGGGTGGTGGGAGACATGAGTTGGACATGGGTGGGGGCCTGCTGGCAGGTGCCCCACAGTGCTGGGGTGTGGGGGTAGTGGGAGACATGAGTTGGACATGGGTGGGGGCCTGCTGGCAGGTGCCCCACAGTGCTGGGGGGTGGGGGTGGTGGGAGACATGAGTTGGACATGGGTGGGGGCCTGCTGGCAGGTGCCCCACAGTGCTGGGGGGGTGGGGGGGGGTGGGGGACATGAGTTGGACATGGGTGGGGGCCTGCTGGCAGGTGCCCCACAGTGCTGGGGGGTGGGGGTGGTGGGAGACATGAGTGGGGGCCTGGTGGAGGGTGACCCTGCACTGCTGGGGGGTGGGGGTGGTGGGTGACATGAGTGGGGGGTGGGTGACATGAGTGGGGGCCTGGTGGAGGGTGCCCCTGGTGGCTGGGGGGTGGGGGTGGTGGTAGACTTGAGTGGGGGCCTGGTGGAGGGTGACCCTGCACTGCTGGGGGGTGGGGGTGCTGGGTGACATGAGTGGGGGCCTGGTGGAGGGTGACCCTGCACTGCTGGGGTGTGGGGGTGGTGGGTGACATGAGTGGGGGCCTGGTGGAGGGTGACCCTGGTGGCTGGGGGTGGTGGGAGACATGAGTGGGGGCCTGGTGGAGGGTGACCCTGGTGGCTGGGGGGTGGGGGTGGTGTGAGACATGAGTTGGACATGGGTGGGGGCCTGCTGGCAGGTGCCCCACAGTGCTGGGGTGTGGGGGTGGTGGGAGACATGAGTTGGACATGGGTGGGGGCCTGCTGGCAGGTGCCCCACAGTGCTGGGGGGTGGGGGGGGTGGGGGACATGAGTTGGACATGGGTGGGGGCCTGCTGGCAGGTGCCCCACAGTGCTGGGGGGTGGGGGTGGTGGGAGACATGAGTGGGGGCCTGGTGGAGGGTGACCCTGCACTGCTGGGGGGTGGGGGTGGTGGGTGACATGAGCGGGGGCCTGGTGGAGGGTGCCCCTGGTGGCTGGGGGGTGGGGGTGGTGGTAGACATGAGTGGGGGCCTGGTGGAGGGTGACCCTGCACTGCTGGGGGGTGGGGGTGGTGGGTGACATGAGCGGGGGCCTGGTGGAGGGTGACCCTGCACTGCTGGGGTGTGGGGGTGGTGGGTGACATGAGTGGGGGCCTGGTGGAGGGTGACCCTGGTGGCTGGGGGGTGGGGGTGGTGGGAGACATGAGTGGGGGCCTGGTGGAGGGTGACCCTGCACTGCTGGGGGGTGGGGGTGGTGGGTGACATGAGCGGGGGCCTGGTGGAGGGTGACCCTGCACTGCTGGGGTGTGGGGGTGGTGGGTGACATGAGTGGGGGCCTGGTGGAGGGTGACCCTGGTGGCTGGGGGGTGGGGGTGGTGGGAGACATGAGTGGGGGCCTGGTGGAGGGTGACCCTGGTGGCTGGGGGGTGGGGGTGGTGTGAGACATGAGTTGGACATGGGTGGGGGCCTGCTGGCAGGTGCCCCACAGTGCTGGGGTGTGGGGGTGGTGGGAGACATGAGTTGGACATGGGTGGGGGCCTGCTGGCAGGTGCCCCACAGTGCTGGGGGGTGGGGGTGGTGGTGGGAGACATGAGTGGGGGCCTGGTGGAGGGTGACCCTGGTGGCTGGGGGGTGGGGGGGTGGTAGACATGAGTGGGGGCCTGGTGGAGGGTGACCCTGGTGGCTGGGGGGTGGGGGTGGTGGGAGACATGAGTTGGACATGGGTGGGGGCCTGCTGGCAGGTGCCCCACAGTGCTGGGGTGTGGGGGTGGTGGGAGACATGAGTTGGACATGGGTGGGGGCCTGCTGGCAGGTGCCCCACAGTGCTGGGGGGTGGGGGTGGTGGGAGACATGAGTGGGGGCCTGGTGGAGGGTGACCCTGGTGGCTGGGGGGTGGGGGTGGTGGGAGACATGAGTTGGACATGGGTGGGGGCCTGCTGGCAGGTGCCCCACAGTGCTGGGGTGTGGGGGTGGTGGGAGACATGAGTTGGACATGGGTGGGGGCCTGCTGGCAGGTGCCCCACAGTGCTGGGGGGTGGGGGTGGTGGGAGACATGAGTGGGGGCCTGGTGGAGGGTGACCCTGGTGGCTGGGGGGTGGGGGTGGTGGGAGACATGAGTTGGACATGGGTGGGGGCCTGCTGGCAGGTGCCCCACAGTGCTGGGGTGTGGGGGTGGTGGGAGACATGAGTTGGACATGGGTGGGGGCCTGCTGGCAGGTGCCCCACAGTGCTGGGGGGTGGGGGTGGTGGGAGACATGAGTTGGACATGGGTGGGGGCCTGCTGGCAGGTGCCCCACAGTGCTGGGGTGTGGGAGACATGAGTTGGACATGGGTGGGGGCCTGCTGGCAGGTGCCCCACAGTGCTGGGGGGTGGGGGGGGGGTGGGGGACATGAGTTGGACATGGGTGGGGGCCTGCTGGCAGGTGCCCCACAGTGCTGGGGGGTGGGGGTGCAAGGGGACATGAGTTGGTGTTCATTAGTTCAAGGAGACATGTGCCTTTGCTGGGGGGCATGCCCATGGTGGGTGGGCTGCCTGCGGGACATGACCAGGGATGCAGGGTAGTCCCCTGTGGTGTGGGCTGCCTGCAGGGGCCGTGGAGGGTGTACAGGGTACACCTGGGAGGACCCACACTGTCAAATCACATGTGGAACTTCCCGCGCACCCCTGAAATACACGCGCCCAGGCTGTTCGCGTGTGGAACTTCCCGCGCACCCCTGAAATACACGCGCCCAGGCTGTTCGCGTGTGGAACTTCCCGCGCACCCCTGAAATACACGCGCCCAGGCTGTTCGCGTGTGGAACTTCCCGCGCACCCCTGGAATACACGCGCCCAGGCTGTTCGCGTGTGGAACTTCCCGCGCACCCCTGAAATACACGCGCCCAGGCTGTTCGCGTGTGGAACTTCCCGCGCACCCCTGAAATACACGCGCCCAGGCTGTTCGCGTGTGGAACTTCACGCGAACCCCTGATATACACGTAGCCCGCTCCCCCAGACCCGATCGCGTGTGAAACTTCACGCGAACCCCTGTGATGCACGTACCCTGCTGAAATCGCATGTTAGACTTCCCGCGCACCCCGGTATACACGCACACGTATTTTTTGTCAGCGGGTGTCCGTGTTTGTGGGTACCCCTTTGCACGTCTTTTTTCCTGGAGGGCCACAGTATGGGACATTCATCATGGCAGTATATAGGTGCGATTTGTTGGCGCACCTTTTGGCGCACATTTCTTACAGCCGCAGAGACGCTACCGCCTGCTTTCTTGTGGCGGTCGTGTTTGTGCCTGTGCGCTGGTTTGAGCGTGCGCTTTTTTCCCCTATTCTATTCCATGAATATGTGTTGTAGGCGAGCGTGTGGGCGTTCCGCGCACTTGTGCCCTGTACTTCCCCCGTGACGCCCACGTTTTGGCAAGTTGTTCCCCATTCCGAGTGTTACGCCCGTGTTCCGCCTACTTTTGTTGCGTGCGCCGCGCTATGTCCGATTTTCGCTGTGGCCTGTGCGATTTTCGCAGTGACCTGGCGCACGCTGTTAGATGGCCTGTGCGCCAACGTGCGCCGCGCACTTTTTATCGCACATCCGCTGGTTTTCTCGCGCACGGCCTTCCATGAATCGACGTGCGCTGCTTTTCGTGCGATTTTCGCAATTGCACTGCGATTTTCGCTATTCCACTGCGATTCGCACGTTTTTGCCCACTTGCGCCGCGCTAATTATTCCATGAATCGGCCTCTGAGTCTTTCACTTTTAGCTTAGCAAGGAAGGTTTTGCAAGCAATGCAACTAAAAATGCTGCAGCTCCCAAGCCTGGTTAGAAGACCCCTCGAATAGTAGAGGCATGAATTCTGAGATTCTTGGGGGCTTTTTCAGCCCGTTAGGTCAGTCAAATTTGCACTCATCAAGGTCAAGAGCCCTACAGAGATTTTCAAATCTTGATGGTTACTTTGTATTCAACACGGAAGGGTACATAGCCAATTCAGTTTCAGCAAGATATTGCTCTGGGTACAGCAAAAACATTATCCGGCACTAGTCTATCCAGAACACTTCATGGCCCTTAAAGGTAGCAGTCAAGGCTATTCTCGGGAGAGTGTGAGTGGAGTCAGGGGTCATCAATGAGTCCACACAATATGATACACAATAATACAATTTAGACAGGTATTCACAAAAATACAAATATTTATTCTAGGCCTTTTACACACCCTAAAAAAATGAAACTAGCAGGTGATATTATTGCACAATTTTCATTAATAAACATATACATTCGATAGGTTCTTACAATTTATTCAAATGACTTAATCGACGCAGGAGGTAAGTAAGTTAATGCAGTAACAGTGAAACTAAGTCAGAAGTAATTTTCCCGAACTTCAGCAGTCCAATTCCTAAGAAGGATGGGGCCTGTGCCCAAAAAAGTCAAAGGAGCCACAATGCTTCTACCCAGAATGGAGTCTCTGTAGGTAAGTCCTATTTTAATTGTGTTGGTGATAGGGAACAGAAGATATTCAACAAGGTTACTTACCCAGGTTCGACGACCAAAAGGGAGTGGAATGGAAGATCTGGGAAACAAAGGGCCTTATTCACAATGTTATCCTATGAAGGATAGGGGGCGGGGGGGACAGATGGTTTGCATTTACTTACCCCCCTGACTCCGTTTTCCCAGATGACTTGGTGGGTTGATTGGGCATCACTGGTGGTCGGTTTTTCAGCTGTGGGTTCCCATGAAAGGTGGCCATGAGCTGTGAGCTGTGGGTGCAAGAATTCTTCTTGTTGTCAGGTCCAGATGGAAGATGCAACCCCTGGCGATGAAAATACGCTAGGTTCACTGATGCACGCCTGTTCAGAACACTTCACAGAACAGGGAATGCGAGTTCCAGCGACAGTCTCCGCACACAGGCGACTACAGGTATCCTTCCAGTCGTGGTTGCAGTAGCATCCCTAGGACAGAGTCCCTTGATGCTGGGACGCTGAAATTCAGCAGGAAGGCGATTTGTTCCTCAAGCTGGTGACTACCAAAGGTCCGGGTGTAAATGGGGAACAGCAATGGTTCTGGGGAGGTAGCCCACGAGATAGCTGGTCAGTCCACCAGTTGGTCCAGGGACACTTCCGAAGGCTCAGCACGCCTGGAACCTTGAGAAGGCATTGAGACTAGTTGGTCCGACTAATCCAAAGGCTGAAGCACTGCTCAGGGTCTTTCGGAGATCAGGTAGTCCCAGTAGTGCTTCACTGAGCAGGAAGGGATGCTAAGCCTCTTCAGCAATCTTTTTCAGTTCTTCAGTCGGCTTTTGGTCTACGAAGGATTCTTGGCTCCAACTCTAATCTGAAGAAATGGCTGCAGGAGTCCTCTTATCCAAAATCCAGACTCGAAGGACAAGCCTACCAATGGTAAGGATCTGCACCATTCAAACAGTCATTAGTTGTCCAATCAGGTAGTGGCATAGCACAAAATGTGGGGGCCTCCCTGCGGGACATGCTGAGGGAGCCCCCTGTCCCCCAAGCTCAGCAACACAGCACGGGTCGCGCCACACTCTGGGCCAGCCTGGACCACCACACATGCACAATACACACGAGGATCATTACTGCTGCAGGGGCACACCACACAATGCACTAGGAGAAAGATATAAATATGCGTTTTAATCAAACCTTAAATATTTCACACAGTGTAGAAACAAGAGGGCTGTGTCTGGCTTTGGGCACCCAAATGTACCAGCCAACTCTGCGTGGCCAGGAATATTACGCAAAATAATGATACAATAAGAAAATGTGTTCATGCTGGCTCTGCAGCATTCTCTTGTTAGCTTTGCCCTTAATGGCAGTAAAAATATCCTGCCACAGGAAGAAAGCATGTTATTGCTGGCTACACTTGCCTGCTCAACTACTGCATCACCATGTAAGTGGACTTTGCCCTTTGCCAGTAAAACATGCAATGCTATAGTAAGGAAACATGTCTTTGTTTGGCTGCACAAATGCCTGCACCCACCATGTAAGAATACACATCATAGTGGTCTTGCTCCATATGGGAGTAAAAATGCGATGCCACAGAAAATGTAAGTCTGCCTGCCCCTTTGTGCTATAAAATCCCCACCCCAAACACCCCTCCAAGTAATTACATTCATCAACTTGGCTCTGCCCAAAAATGCCAGTAAAACATGTAAGTAAACATCCATGTTCCAAAGCCCCTTCTATGGGCCCCAAACTTTCACGCATGCATTCATACCCATTTATACCCACCAATCACCCCCCCCCCCCCCCAGTGGCAGCTGGTAGATTTTTTTTTTAATGAAGAGGCATAAACATTTCCCACAAATATACCACTGATAGCGAGGGAGCACAAACCATCAAAACCATCTAAACCCCTCCAAAAGATAAATGTTTGAATCATGAGTTAAAATGGTGCATTATACAGCACACTTTCTAAGAAATATTGTGTTAAAAGCTAGAGAGTTTGCAATTGTTTTTTGTAGGGTGATACAAAAGTATCCCCAATGCACTGCATGATAAGAAGCTGTGTGCACTATTAAAAGTCACAAAAGACAAAAAAGGGAAACATAGTCTGAAGGACTGACCAGTTTCCCCATAACAAATTAGCAAAAGGCACAGGGAGTAAAGCTGAAGGTGTTACTTCCCCCTCAAAAATCAGGTTAAAAAATAAAGAAAAAGATTGGGGGTTTTGATGAAACTGATGGAGTCATCACTTTTCTTCCTGAGGTAGCCTCTCCCCATGTGGCTAGGGGACGGCAGCCGCTAGCTGGTCCTGACCCTGGGGGTGTCTATATTAGGGAGGATCACATGGAGGGGGCAGCCCTCCAGAGGGTGTCATGACTCATTGGATGATACATGATTCTCTTTTGAGAATATCCCAGCCATTCCCCATGCATTGATGGCTTGTTGTCACATCTTCCTTCACCCACTTAGGAAAGACACTGAGAACATTCCCTTTGACTCTGTGCATTCATGAAATGTGGATAGGCCTTTTTCCACCAATAGAAACACTGTCAGCCTATGAATCCAAATTGTCAACACCAAACTACCAGTACCATAAAGCAAAGAATACTGGGACGAGAAAGATGCACTGAGTAATGAGGATTACTGAGCGCCCAAAGCACACGCTGCGCTCTAGTGTTTGGGAAAGTCAACCCGAAAAACTCAGCCTCTCTGGCTGGAGAAGGCGACCACTCTCGATACAGAGGGAGAGATCGAAGGGCTGGAACGGCGACTGTGGAGCAATGAGGCTTTTCAGTGAGGGAAGGAAAGCAGACTGCAGGCAAAGGTATGTGGCGAGGATGCCAGTAGCAGATGGTGAGCTTGTGGGAATACGCTGGTACAGTAAAGCAGCCTCCACTGAACTGAAGCCCAGAGAAATGTGTAACCAAAGGCAGGAGCTGTGAGAAGCAGTGAAACAGTGCAGAGGCAACGAAAGAAGGCAAATCGCTGCACCACCTCCACAGGCTGGCAACAGAAGAACCGACACACACCAACCAAAGTTGGTGAGTCCACCCAAGGGACACAGGCACCTCACGGAGTGTCAAAAAGCCTATCACAGTACAACCAACATAATTAAAGCAAATGAGAAAGAACAAGCAAGGGAAATCATTGTGAGAAAGCATAATAAAGTATGCAAAATAAGCTACCAAGTTTGTGAATGTATGTATTACATGTGTGTGAAAAGCCCTGGCAGGTAGTGCACCACGCAAGTTAAGGAAACTGAAACCAGTATAAAAGACTGACACGTTTGCAGGTGTGTGCAGCACACATGGGAACATCCTGGCAGGATAGTATACCAGGCAACATTGGGAGACACATGAGTACACATGAGAAAAACACTGGCAGGCGAGTATACCAGGTAAATATAAATTGCAAGTGTGTTCTTACCAGGAGCCCTGGCAGGAAAGAATACCAGATCTTGAGAAGGATATATATCAGGATTAGCAAACGACTGTGCATCTATATTGAGAGAGAAAGAAAATCTGGCAGGAGATTACACCATGTAGCCTGACAAGACAACGAACTGCAGACAAAGCATGGTTTATACGAGTTGTGGTGTTGGATAAGAGAAACCTAAAGAACTGATATCCATGAACATAAAGCAGAGTGCAGAGAAATCCAGGGGAAGGGAACCACCCTCCAAAACAAGGAACTCTGCCTTTATGAAACTTTTGCTTTGGAGTTACATTTTTTCTTTTGAACACATATACACAGCTCTAGGCCGAAGACACTTTTCACATTAGAGTTAATTTATCCGACTGTGTGTGAGGGTCAGAATTTGACCAAAACCATGACTCACTTGTTTCCGAGTTTCTTTCCCGACACCTCACAGGGTCCACAGGGACTATGGAGTGAAAGCTGAAAAAAAGATCAATCTTTCCGAACAATAATCGACTTTACTTATATTGCAGCACGTACTGATGATGTATGTAGACCAGTCTGGCGTGTCCCAGACCGTGCAGCATAAATGTGAACAGATTGTTTAATGTGCTTGCCACGACTGATTTGAACATGATCAGTGCTCCAAATACATTTGTTGGTGGGAGTATTTTACTGACTTTTAAAGTTGGGAGTAAAATGATTTTTTAGGGAGTAAAAGTGTGAGTCCAATTTCCAATAGGAGTATTTTATAGGCAGGTAAAAATAGTTTGAACTAGAAAACAGAACTGTTCTCTCATTTTGCTTAGTTGCCAGCACTTAAATTGTACCATTGTATGGTTTAATGATATGTATATGTACATGTTTGATAAGTGTATTTTTGTATGTTCTGTTATGAATTGTCTTTTGTCATATCCCACACACAGATGTTTTTATGAATTTTGTATGAATTGTGTATGAATTTTAATTATGAATGTATAAAGATCTATTTTACTGTTTCATGTTATCATAAAATGTAGTTTTTTGTTACACTGTTCTTATTCAACTGATTTATAGTGTTCTTATTAAATTGATTTATACTTTGTTACATTTTGTAGTCTAGCTGGGTGGTGTTTTTGTGTACCTTCTAGACGTATTAACAACGTGCATTGGCTGCTACACATACAGTAATAGGTGTATGCAGAGATGTATTCAAATTATCGAGTGCACCAGGAAAATGTTATGTTGATAGAATTTGTTGTACCTGCTCTCCTGGTGGGGTACCCTGGTGTTCTTCAGAGTACTTCTTCCGATCAGGCAGTCATAGTAGTTTCTTCGTGTGGTACTAGGTGCACTACCAGTGCAAATATATCATATATCCAAGGAGCTGTGTGGGTTAAAGAAGGGGGCAATGTTCTACAGGTCTGTTTCCTATTTTTTTGTTGGGAGTATTTGCCTATTTTTAGGGTTTTAAAGTGGCTGATACACCACCTATCTGTAGGGGTAAGCACAATGGGTGCCTTGTTGGACATTGAAAAAGTGCTAGACTCTGTGGAGAGGGTAGATTTTGAGAGCCAGGGGATTGATGGCCTGGAAGTAGTATTCTAAGCATGATTTGATGCCTTTACATTATCTCTGTGGCCAGAGTTGATCAACTCCCTTTATCATAGTTGCTGCCTCTGGAGAGGGACACTAAGCCATAGTGCCCTGAATCAACCATCCTATTCGCTCTGGTTCATAAGGTTCTGTCCATTGGCGCTGTACTCCAGACTTGTCAAGGTGTGTGAATCCTAGCTCACAAGTGAATAATTGTTGTTGAGAATGTTTATTTGGGAAATATTTCCATAAAATATCACATATAAATGTAGTTTAAAAAACAATTGCTACAGCTATTCATGGAAAGGAGGTCAAAAATAAAATATTTGTCATATGTTAAGTACAAAAGGAACAATGAATAACAATCGGGAAAGGTCTACACCAAGAACGTTCTCCGCCTATTTAGAAGGCATAAAATAAGTAGTGTTGCAGCAATTTGCTATGCAATTTAGTAGTTTTGATAATGAAATTGAAACTTGTGTAGCAAATCTAGCTATTTAAGTTAGCCTGTTTAATAAAAGCACAGCTCAGCCTGCATTCCTTTCTTGCCCCCAGGGCTCTCTCCACGCTCTTTTCTTGGTTCACTGCAGGTTCAAAGGGGGTAATGGAGAGAGAGTACAACTGAAATCATCTCCTCCACTCCTAAGTGCCGAAGGCATGTGTGGGAGTGCTAGGCAAGAATAGTTTTTTTCCCCAACTAATTGAAAATCAGAAGAAATAGGGATGATACTTTTATTAAGCTAAGTATATCTTGTCTGGCAAATCTGCTATTTGGGTGTACTGGTGACACCCTCTCCGACAGAGCTATACAGGGATTACGCAGAAGTCCTAGGGAAATTAGAACACAAGGTTGATGCTTGGATTCATTTGCCTATCTCATAGGCGTCCCGCATGGCTTTGGCAAATATGGTAGTCCTTCCCAAACTTCTCTACATTTTTAATAATGTCCCTGCTTGGCCCCCTTGCGGATTTTGGTCCCGCCTCAGGAGCATTATGATCCACTTGGCATGGGCCGGAGGACAGGCAAGGGTCTCCTATGATACCTTGACCTTGTCGTATGAACAGGGCGGCCTGGAGTACCCTGTTCTGTGGACCTACTTCCTGGCAGCACATATTCAATACTCGGTTTGGTGGTGGGCTCCTGACTACCGCATATCCTACTCAAGAAAGCAACTACTCACCCAAACGACATGAGGGGCCTAGTTTGGGACTCAACGACAAGCGAAGAGAAATCCGAAATACAACCTGTATCTATAACAGTAAAGAGTGGATCAGGCTGCAACGGGATATTCATCGAGAGAGTTAGTTCTCTCCCGAGTTATCCATACACCGGATTAGTGGAATACCCCTCACCCACGAGAATATCTTCCGACAACACTTTGAGAGACTGGGGATTCACACACTAGGCAACCTTCTGCAGCATAGCAACTTTATCACATGGGAAGCCCTGAAGGGTAGAGGGAAATGTACGGCTATTACAATGCTGTTGTATTTTTGATTGCGCGAAGTACTTAGGACCAAATGGCCGAATTTCCCAACAATCCCCTCACAAATTCTTCAATATGTTACTCCCCCCCCCCTTACCAAAAGTAAGCTTGTTTCATCCCTATACAAATGTATTAGATCTCAGAAGGTAACTCATACTGGCACCTCTCCAAGTGGGAAATCACTCTGGGGAGGTAGCTAACCGAAATACAATGGAGGCAAGTCAGTACCCAGACACACAAAATTTCCCTGAACAGCCGTCTACGGCTGATACATTTCAAATTCATCCATCAGGTGTACTACTCCCCTGCCCAACTACATGACTTTTATCCAAATAGATCCCCCAAATGTATTGGATGTAACTATGAGCCAACCAATGTCTTTCATGTCTCATGGAGCTGTCCATTGATATGCCCATTTTGGAATAATATAGAGAGAACCAGGACTCGAATGCTAGAATCCCAAACACAATACACCCTGGAACTTTGGTTGCTGGCCCTATCTGAACTGAAGTCAAGGGGCGAAATGAGACTAACGTCAATGGTCTCAGTAGTGGCCAGATCTTTAATTGCCAGAGCATGGGGAAACGCAAAGCTCCCTGTTTGCAGG
Organism: Ambystoma mexicanum; assembly: GCF_040938575.1. Classification (NCBI taxonomy): domain Eukaryota; kingdom Metazoa; phylum Chordata; class Amphibia; order Caudata; family Ambystomatidae; genus Ambystoma; species Ambystoma mexicanum. Next base: position 110,262,004 of record NC_090933.1, read on the forward strand.
AATTGATTAATTGTATTTGTATGTGTAAAAAGAGGGAAAGACTATACACTGCCTCACTCTCCGATGGCACTAAACCTATAGACTATTGGTCTCCCTTTAGGAGTTTATTTGGATCAAGCACGGGAGGGCACACAACCGGGATCCCCCGACAGTCCTGGTTAGACATTGATTATCCCTACCGAGCCATATTTACTCTTGAGGTGTCTCCATTGATTCAACAGTATGACACTGATGCACTACCAATGTATATGCACTTCCTACTTTGTCGATTTGTTGAGTATTGGCACGTTAGCTGGGGGGGCAGGACGGATGCTCACATTACTTTATTCTCTGTATTTTGTTACTGAGCAGTGTCTGTAATTTTACTCTGCTTGTTGAAATTTTAAAAAAATCAAATAAAGTTTTTTTTTAAAAAAAGACTAGTATGTGTTAACTTTATTTATTTTTTAAACAGTTATGCTATTCTGTCCCTAAACACTGCATTGTCTCCATTCTTTACAGCAAAGTTTAGGTTAGTGTATGTAAGTCTCATAGTGTCAACTATATTTCTAATTGTTCGGAAAGATGCATCACATTGACGAGTGAACACTTTTGAAAATGTACATGATCACACGGTCAAATGCTTTTGATGGTAAATCTAGTTCTGAGACCTGCTGGTTGCATACATCTGTGCAACTGGTGCTCAACCCATGCGCTGATCCCACACTCCTTGTCTCCTATCTTTTCATACTGTTTCTTTATATAAGCTACCCTGAAACTGAGATGGCAGCAAACTACAATATTCCATCTAATTTGCCCAGTTCTCTGCCTGCTACACTATACACTCTGTTTAACCTCTTACTTTCTTTCCTCCTACATATCGAACACACAAAGCTATCTAGATGGCGACACAAGGTAGTGATCAATAGTTCCATCCAGTCTGTACATCTACAGATCTACTGTACTACCATATATTGTAGTTAGCCCCCAGAGCTCGTTTTGCTCTGATTATAATTGCATTGTATTTTAGCAGCTGTAAAGAGAACTGGCCAAACTGTGTTCATAGCCTTTTTATCATATTTATTTGTGTCCATTCATGAAGCTAGCCTTTTACATTTTACAGACACCAGGGCTTTCAATGTTTACTTGGCCACTCGCATAGTTAAGTGGATTTTATAAAGGGCGAGTGCCATTTACAGGGGATGCTTGAAACTTTTATTTAACATTTACTTTGTTTGCAGTAAATGTCAAATATAAGTTTCACTGTGCATGGGTGTCCTCTGTGTTACAGGATTGTGCCAAACAAAGTGGGTGTGTGTTAGGGATGTAACGGTATAACAGTATATCGTTAAAGATACCGTGAACCACTTAATTGAACAATAATAACCGTCACATTGTTTATACCGTTATACCGTTCATACCGTTAAGTGTGCTTTTCAATCTGATTTGGAAAGGCTGCAGTAAGCAATTGCTGCGCAGTCTTGGTTTTGCACTGTTGGATGTGCCGTCTGCCAAGTAGTTTCAGTTGGAGCAGTTTTTAATGCCATTCCATAAACCACACGTGCCTTACACAAAATCAATATGTTAGCAATAGGAAGAATAGATACAGTGCCAAGAAGGAAAAGGGTTTACTTTGGGGTGGCGGCTTTGGGGTTTATATATTTATAATGGATAATGTTCTCTAAACATATGGCAATGGGGGATTTCCCCATCATTGAATTTACATATAATAAGTCACACTGCAAAATTCACTCATCTCTGTGGGTATTCCCTGCTGCCATACCAAAGGGTAAGGGTTACCAAAGGGTAACATGTCAGTGATTACTGAACACCTTTTGGCCCGCAAGTAAACTAAAGGCTGTAACGTAAAGAGAAAGTGCGTGTGTGTGTGTGTGTGTATGTGCACAAGCGTATACTGCCATCAGCCTCCATTGATCTGTGGCATGCAGGTTATCAAGATGGCAACATGTTCATCTTCACCAGTAGCCAGTGGGGAAGCAAAAAGCCTAAATGACCACTTAAGAAAAGCTATTCAGTTTGCTTTGTCAGTTGCAGCAGGCCTCCACCCCACCCCCTCCTCTCCACACGTGTGTTTGTGTTTGGTTGAAGCAAGGCATTTCAGTGGAAAGTATGTTGAAAAGCCCAATTCTGGCCCTGGGTGCCTGGTTTTGTTTGTGATGATACATCTGTCAATTTATGACCTTTTAGAAAATATTTGTTAAGATCAGTTAACTCCACCTGCCATACCGCGATAACCATGATATACCGTCTGCAAACAAAGGGGGGTCTGGGAATCTCTTTACCAGCACAAACACAGCCCAATGACCTGTTCTTGGGTGAATAACCCGTGGGAGAGACTCTACCAAGTCTTTAGCTCACTGTCCTTTTCACAGAGAAGAAATTTCCCCGCATATCAGCCTTTGTCCTGCCCAGGGGCAGTCCAGCGCCGAAATGCTAGGCAATTCTCCTCTGAACAAGAGTACTATCAGTAACCCCATACACGTGTTTCAGCCTTGTTGGGCATCATCAGTGAGGTGAAACTGTTGCCTCTCTAAGAACAGTGAGCAAGGGGTAGGGGTCCACGTTCGTGCTGGTAGAGAGATTCCCAGACCCCCCTTTGTTTACATGATATACCGTCATTTGGCAAGAAGGTTATCGTACCGTCATCAAACGAATTCCGTGACACCCCTAGTGTGTGTTGACATGCACCATTTTACAGAAAGCACGTTTACATTTCTTGTCATCCGTTGCCATGGGTTGAGTGCATTTCTCTTATGTCGAGTAGGTAAACTACGCAAATATTAACTCAGAAGTAGCTTTGCTACAGGACTCTGCAATATATACAACAAACCACGATGGTGGAAAAAAAACTATCTGAGGGACCTTAATGTCCGACGGATCGTGTGTACAGTCGATGTCACATTAGGGATAGAATTACAGACACACCCGGACGACGTCCTTTTTCAAACTTTGAAAACTTCATATGCAATACTCTGCTGCTACCACTAGATGACGGTCTATGCAAAGCATATGAATGTAAGCAGATCAGGCATCAGAAATACGATTATGGTAGGTAATGTATGCCTTACTCTTCCTGAAGGATAGCAGAATTTTAAAGAATTTACTAAGCTTTGCTCATCTCACTAATGTCTTAAATCAGCGGTACAAACAAACAAACAAACAAAACAAACAAACACAAATGCTGTATTGATGCTCATGTTATGTCTTTGGTACAAAAAATATCTGATGTCATTAAAAATATTAGTAAAACATGAATTACTAATCAAATGGGTTTGTTTGCTAATCAAGAACATTATAATTAGCAAACTCTGCTAATCAATTTTTGAAAACTAATTTATGCCTTGTATTACAAGCGCTAACAAAAAAACAGTTACTGTGAATACACACATTACTCTGAGTGGCCTTGCACAAATCCAGGTCATCATTTGTTTGAATGCAAAAAAGTTTAAACAATGGAACAGGGCACTTTCATCAAACGTCCGAAAATGAAAATGTACACATCCTCAGAGGAAGTATGACACATGGGCCATGATTTGGAGTTGGAATTATTCCAATTACATGTAAAAAGGGAAATTTAATGTAGAAGATCCTCTCCAACGGGACAATGAGCCAGGTAAAATAATTTTCATAGCTTAGAAAAGTTTTTGAACTCTTATATTGCGTAGCAACTGGTTTCTCGTATTCTCTGTCCAATAAATCCCCTAGAGCACAGTCACAGTAGGCTTTCTTCAGAGGGTTTGTAACAGTATCTTCAATTACCTCAGGGCTAACCCACAAATAATCCATCCTGATCTTTCTTTAAGTGGGCTTTACATGGATAAACCATGGGTAAATGTGGTACTGTTGTCCTTACATACATCAAGCATGGCACCCTTTTAGACAGCTAACTCTTCGTTTGACCACACTTTAGGCCAAAGGAGTACTGGTTTAATTCTGATAATATATTCAACTCCCAAAACACCTAGTTCAAGTCTAGGGACGTATTTGGGGTTCCTCATGGTAAAGAAAGCAGTTTCTTTAAGAATTTATTTTCACTGATGACCAGACTATCAATACCAAAGTAGCTCCATAGCTCCAATCCATAGAGGGAGGAAGGGTGCACCTGGGCCCTGTATACTTCAAGGGTTGGTTCTACATCCCTACCCCTAAACCTTTTAGAAAAGTTGAGAGTAGCTGCCAAACATCCCTTTAAAATTAGATCAGATTTGTCTATTTGGTTACTCAAGGTTCCTTTATTATTGAAACGAACTCCCAGATAGTCAAAATAGTCCAAATGTGAGACTTCTTCTATCAATACACGGTTTAATTTTTCTCTAAAATGTGGCAGTGCTTTCCAATGACAGGTCATGATGGCCTTGATTTAATTTTCATGAATTATCAACTCTTCCGTGATGAAGAGATGTAAAAATATATGAAGCGCTATCATTAGGCCAAAAGGGGAAGTTGATAGAAGGACAGCGTTGTCTGCAAAAGGGTGAGGACTCTAGCCGACGTGATACATGACGGGCAACTACTGTCATTTAGGGAGGTCCGAGAAAATGTTACCCTGCCCTCTGGGGAAATGTACCAACACCTGCAGCTAACACATGCTCTCAAGGCCCAATTCCCCGACGATGACAGACATCCCTTAGTGTGCCCCCCCTAGAGTTAAATATCCTCCAAGCCAGGATCCTGAGGAAACCCACATCAACACTGTATCAGGTGATTACTGCCTTCAGGGCCGGGGAGCTGTTTCGACTCCGGGAGAAGTGGGAGAGGGAGGTGGGCACATTAGAATCAGAAGAATGGGTGGAGGCACTAATGTTTCCACGAAAGATAGGCATAGACTCCAGACTCCGCCTGATACAATACAAGACATTACACCGGGACTACCACTCTCGAGCTCTGATGAGTAAATGGGGGGGAGGATGGAGATTGTCTACGCTGTCGCAGGACTGAGGAAACCTTTTTTCACATGATATGGGAATGTGTGGCCATACAAGACTTCTGGCATAAATGTATTGGTAAGATCAGGGGTTCTGGGCACTCCGGTTCTGCAAGACCCAAAAATGGCATTACTGGGGATATGGGGTGAAGTGGATTACACCAAGTATGAGAAAGTGTTAATCTTGGTCTCAATGGGATTGGTAAAGAGACTCATAGCCTCCACATGGGGTGCTTCGGACGGACCCCGTTTTTGAGGGTCTGGGGGAAATGGACCGAACTTGTATGATCGGTTGTATCCTGAGAGCTGGCTGGCGAATGCAGGAGTGGGCAGAGGATGAAATCCTCAATGCATCATCCCCTGTTAGGAAAGATTTGATAATTGTATGTAATTTTCCCTCCATGTGTCAACCCCCCAAACTTTCTGTTGCTGTTTTACACCCTGATCTAGACTTTGCCAGAGAAGCACAGCCTTCAGCTGCACTCCTCTGGGCTTTCGCTCACTTTTTATGGGGAAACTGACATGCCCTTAAGACAGTCAGTACTGGGAGACTTTGTTCCCTTAGTCCTTTCCTCATGTTGCAACTTTGGTGCAACATGTAACAAGAGTGCAATGTAACTTACTTTACAGCACCCTTGGGTCTCTAGTCTTTCCAAAGGCCCTAGAAACTCTCGCTGGACTTTTTATGAACTGCGCAGATGTGTCCTAGGCAGGACTGGTGGCAGCTATCGTTTTCATGTATTTTTAACCCTTTCTTGCCATGTTAACCGCGCTTCCTGCGCTTGGCACAAATAGGTGGCCTGGCTCCCGAATGGCCATGCCACAAGGTTCTTTGTCCTATCCTTTGGCCATCTTGCCCCTTCACCTTCCCCAGGTTGAGTGACCCGGGTAAGTCCTTATTTTGTCATGCACTTTCCCGCGAAACCCAAAGCTTTCGCGGGCTTCTGCATGCTTTGTGTGTGTGCCTCCAGGATGTGGGCTGGGATGTTTGTTCCCAATACACATCCTGGGTGCCAGAGAGTCTGGAGTGACCTGAATGCCTGGAACCACAGTGGTCCGTGATTGGTCCATGTATGAAGTGAGTGTTTGTGAGCAGATCTCCCATTGGGTCCTCTCCGTTTTGGCACGAAGGGAACTTTGGATAAGAGGAGGCTGGAAACACCGCTACCATGTCGATCTCCTGAGTTCACACGAACAAAGGATAAGGAGCCAAGAATCCTGCCACAAGAAGCCGAGTCGAGGAACCGCTGGTGACCCGCTGGAAGGTTTGGCACCCTGAGCCTGCTGTCGTCCCGTGGGACCCCTCTGCCTCTGATCGTCCTAGAAGGTCTGCAAAGACGCTTCGAACCATTGGAATAGTGGGATCAACTATTCTCGGCACCTTCAACAAATCCTGCAAGTAAGCCTCTTCGGAAGTGTCCTTGGGCCAACCAGTGGGCTGACCAGCTTACACGAGACGTTTGCTCTGATACCGCCGCAGTTTCAAGGAGGCCCTCGAAACCTGGTATACTACTTGCTCTGTGTCCACGGCACCCTCACACCGAATTTCGTACACTTGGCATTCCCAGGTCTGAAGTGAGACGAGTGCGCTCGGACCGGAGTAAACACGGTTACCGTGTTGCCCTGCTGGGGCAACGAGCTGTGCAAGTTCGCTGCATTTGTGACCCCCTTGCCCCTGAAGCCTGCTGCAGTGGAATTGGGCCGATTCCTGCTCCCAGAGCAGAGAAATCGCCACTGTCCCATTTGGGAATCCTCGCTGTATCTCTGAGACTACACGGTGTCAATACGTCCCGATTGTCGCATTCGAACCTGCCAATGAAGTGGACTGTACTCGCGAAGTTTGGGTCTGCCTGCGTTGGGACCGGTGAGTAATCCTTACCCCAACTGGTGGCCCCTAGCGCAAGAGCCCATTTTTACGCACAAAGTGGCCCCTGAGGGTCCCTTTCCTTTCCACAGCTATTGCGAAATAGCGACTCCATCCCGCACTCTCAAACTGCCTCTGCCCTCAAGTGGAGGTCCTGCTTGAATAGTGGGAACTTATCGCCGCATCCACCTTTCGGAGCTGCTGTAAACCCTTGAAGAGACCCTATTTTGTCCATTGGCACAAGCGCGTGCATGTACTATTGAGCAATAGGCTCCTCTCTTGGTAGGGTTTGGACTGCCTCTTAATTAGGTGTATTTCTGATGTCGAACTGGGTCTAAAGATTACCTGCACTGCCTGTTTTTCTCCCCATCTAGGTGGTCTACATATTTCGTGCTTATAATCCTTGAGACCCCTATGGTCTTGTATATATATTGTGTTGTTTGTTATGTATTGGTTTACTTGGATATTACTGTGATTCTTTGCTATGGTCTATGTTACAAAGGCCTTGTAATAAATGTGTCTATATTTTTAATGTAACACCTGTCTGGAGTAATTTGTAAGTGTCCTTGCTTTGTGTGCTCATTGAGGTCTTTCAGTCACCCTCACCCCTCTTGAGACTTAGTCTTGACCGCCTGCCATAGCTACCCTGATTGGTCTGGCTTGTCCAGAGGTTACCCTGTTCCAAGAAACTAGGTTGGCCTTCTGAACCTCTGCCCCTCCTGGTCAGAGTTCAGAAATCCTTCTTAACATCCCCCACCCCCCACACACCATCACCCAATGCCTCTCCTTAGCACTATGCCTACTTGACAACTAATACTGTATTGCGACCTGTCCTGTCTGAACTCTGGGGTTCTGTTGGTTGCTTTGTTGCTGTTTTCTATTGAAATGAATAATGTACAGTACACATATCCTTGTTTCCCATAAAATCTATAAAAAGAGTTATAAAAAAGTGGTCACGGGAAAGAGACATTAGCAAGGAACAGAGGATGGACACCCTTGACTCCATCAATACCCGTACAGTCAAGTCGGGTGATTGCAGCCCCAATTGTCTTGCCAGGGGCCATACAATAGTAACTTGGAGGAGTGGAAGAAACAAAAACAACTATGCTGTCAAAATGTACCACAGTGTTTATACCCGAGGTTACACTCGGGTGTTGGACATTTATTGGATAAGCTATATAAATGTACCCCGATACTCAGGAGGAGAAGCGGATGCCGGACCTGGGATCAAAAGTATATAGTATACTTAGAAATGCCAAGGACGGTGATGGAAAAGGAAGAAGGATGGATTCTACGTAATGGTCTGGGGCTAATATTAGGGCCTTACCCATTGGGAAGGGCGAGGGGTACTTGAATGGGCAACATAAATTGTGTATGTCCAGTATCCTGGGACCAGAGATCCAGTTATGTTTAAACAGGGGCAATATCCTCACGATTTTTAGTGAGATTCCAAGTCTTAAACTTATTTCTTTGACCGACATTGCTTGGGTAGCGTTCCCTTATCGCGCAGATACCCAACTGCTGCCATCTTTATTTTACGTCTAATGGGTAACTAGGAACCTTAGAGAACTAGGTTTTGATCTCCACCTAGAACGAGAGGATGATGAGGTGCCTATCAAGCAATGGGACGATGGGGCACTCAGAATGTCCATTAACGCGGGATCAAGGGCACAATATATAGTAAACAGATGGATTTACAAGCAGAGGTGGAGGATCGGAACTGGGCCCGATTGACATCCATTCTGTGTAAAACGACTAGACCGCAGCACACCGAAATTAATGAGAAAGACGACTACTTAAGACTCAAAGTTGTTTCCTGGAATTCTAGAGGCAGCTTCAATCTATACAGTAACCTGGAAGTAATGAAACTGCTGAGGTGGGGGAACGTTATTTTAATCCAGGAGACATGGTTGTCACAATCTCTGTTCTTGGATGGATATCTGGGTTTTGCCCAGTGTGCATGGCTGAGTAACAGGGGTAGAGGTTGGCGGGGGGGCCCAATTATTGCAGTGAGCTTTGCCATGGGATTGAGTGGGTCGCTTCTTCCTAACCTTCCCTTTGGGGTGATGGCTGCATCACTGTCCACCCCGACAGTCGATTTAACCTACTGATTATGAACATTTACTGGCATAATGGAGTGGCTAATTTGCAGGATTTTCTTTTGGTGATTTCAGAGTTTATTTGTACCTGGGTTTCCTCGTTCCTGGAGGGTAAGATATTGGTGGGTGAGGATCTAAACTCGAACTGCATAATCCCAGATCAATGAATGTAAAACCCGAAACGGCCTGAGGTGGTGGTTAACTATGGAGGCGCTCGGTCTGAGTCTTAATAATACGAAGTCGAAGGGGAGGTAATGCCTACCTGGAGACGAGGGACTTACTTTTCCACTTTAGATTACATATTTGTGGATGTGCTCTTAATCAGTGGTTTAGTGAGTGTTGGTGTGCAACATAACAATTTTAGTGACCACTCAATCCTGATGGCAGAATTTGTTTTGCAGAAGATAAGGCTTCCTATTGAACGCATGGGTTGTGTGGAAGTAACTGCCTCTGGGAATGCAATCCGTTGGTCTGATCGGAATATTGCAATCCTAAACGAGGAGCTTAACTGTACTATCAGAGGTTCTCCCCTGGAATGGAAGTTAAGGGTATTTAACTCCCAGTGCTTTGATTACTTATGGGGGAATTGATCCGTAGAGTTAACCAGAACTCTAGATTTCTGAGTAGGGAAGGGGGAAAACACAGGTCTATAATTCTACCCTAGTCGAGGCAAAGAGGAAGCTCCACAGTAATATCAGGGTGCTGATTAAGGTTGGTAAAAGTACCACTGACTTTGGGCCTCATCACGAGTTGGGCGGTATCCCGGCGGTATTACTGCTGGGATACCGCCAGGGCTAATAGCGTTACTGCCAAACCCCCTGGCGCCATTAGCGCCGGATCACGGGTTTGGCAGTACAGTAATTCCCCATTCCCCATTGGGCCCATTCGGGAATTCCCCATTCCCCATTAGGCCCAATGTGGAATTTTTGGTACAACTACCGTCAGCGGTATTACTGCATGGTAATTGCGCCGAAAATCAGCAAATTCCCAGCGCATTTATCCCCAGCTCGGAGCTGGGGGTAAATACAGCCAAACCCGTTATTTGGCAGACCCTTAAATGCGGCGGTAATAGCATTACCACCACATTTAAGGGTTACTGCCAAACTGGTGATGAGGCTGAGTCTAACTTGAAGAAATTAAAACAAAAATATAAACATTTCTGTAAATCCATCCAATCTTCAATGTTATAGTTGGATGCAGAACGCATGATTCGTATCTTAATTAAGCATGATGCACGTGTATTCTGGGTCTTGGTGAATAATTTATACCCAATGGTAGAGGCCTCCACCTTAAATGCCGTCTCTGAGAACCAATGGGTGCAGTTTTTTTAGCAAGATTTATGGTGGGTTCTACTTGATATTGCACCTGACCCTGCTGTCATTAAATATACTATGGAGTCCACATGGGATATCAGGATTAACCTTGAAGACATTGGGTTATTAAGAGGTGTAAGAACTCGCGTGCACCTGGCCCAAACGGCCTTACAAATTTTGCACTAAAATTAGAACCTAACAATTGGCCTAAGGTCCTTCGGGTTCTCTTTGAAAGTAATATGGCATCGGGTATTCTCCATGTTTTCTGGCGAACAGCTAATGTGGTCCCTATATTTAAGCAAGGGTTAAGGTATGACCCCAAAAACGACCGCCCAATCTCACCAATCGATGCTGATTGCAAAAACTGTTTGGCTTTTCACTTAACCAATGTGGAAGAATGGGTGGTGGCGGCGGGGCGCCTAAGCCCATTTGAGACAGGCTTCTGTAAGGGGCATTCTACCAACCTCAATGGTCTTTTGGTGAAGGCCCTACAAGTTTCTGCATGGAACAAGGTGATGGGATGCATGTATGCATCGACCTCTATATGGCCTTTGATAAAATAATCAGGAAGAGACTATGGAGTAAACTCGCCCAATGGGGGGGTGCCGGGCAGCCTGTTGAGACTCCTGATGGCCCTCTACGAGATTTTGGGATCTGTAAAATTGAATAGGGAGGGAGATTATCAGTATGCATTAAAACATTCTCAGGCCTGAGACAAGGCTTCAATCTGGCACCATGTTTGTCCAACTTGTACGTATGAGATGTGGTAAATTACTTGACGGGGCAAGCTTGATTCCACCATCCATTGGCTCATTGACTGTGGAATGGTTGGCTTACGTGGATGATTTTCTTATATTTGATAATTCATGGACTGGCCTACGTTAGTTGGCTAAATTCTCTGCATTTGCCACCAACAATGGTCTATAACATTATATATTATATAACACGCTTTGGCCTATATAGAAAGAAATAAAGGACTATTTGTATCTAGGAGGTAGATTGTTTCACTGTCGATTCCTGGCACTTACATATCTGTAACCCCATGTAGCTGTCTCGCCATCAGGTAGTTAGCACATATTAAAACATGTTTTCCTATAGGATGTAATTCTACAGGAGCTTCTTCAGTCCATCAAGTCTGCAAAGTTACCAATGTGTAGGCCTGCAGCAAATTGGGATAATACCACTTCAATGCTTGTAAATTCTTTTTAGATGACAAATCCCCCAACAACAAAAAAATACATCCTTAACCTAGAGTAGACTCGCTCAATTTAAAAAACAAGATGTGTTCACTGCACAGAACCTGTTTGGGCGAGACTGCCGACCAAACAAAACCAGCCACATAATAACTTAGCAAGCACTCGAACTTGCCACACCTACTTGTATACCAGTCTTACAAGTATTGGCAACAATTTTGGCAACTTCCATAGTGCAAACTCCTTTGGCAGTGCCATCCACCTCCCAGGTCCCTGGTAGAGGACCCATAAAGGTGACTAACCAACATGGAAGGGAGTGCCGCTTCCCACACTTATCGGGCCCAGCCTACCTCCTGGTCCTGCTTCACACTGACACGGATTGTCCTCAACTGCCCAGCAACTTTGCACCGTTGCCATTTACGGCATAGCTACATGTGACATTTGCACAGATATCCATACACTGCCACAGTTTACCAAAAATGATCAGGCTCATGCTCCATTTGCAGCTTTCCGTTTGATGTCTGTTGGGAGGGTTATTCCATTGTTGTGTATGAGTGGCTTAAATGGTATGCATAGGTTCAGAACGTCAGTCGAGGGTCTGGCGGGCAACTTGGAGCATTCATCCAATGCGGAATGGCAATGCCTCTCTCATTAGTCGTACCCTTCGGGCCAAGTACTTGTGTGGACATGTCACGAGATACCTTGCAGTGGGTGGGTATCTGGCAGTGGAGTGTGCGCAGCACGACTGGTATTTTACTCAAGTGAGGGGAACACTGGGAGGAATGGAAGTCATAGGCAGCATGCAGCAGTGGGTAACATGTAGACAGTGTTTGAGACTAGTTCCTGATGTGGGCCTCAAATTAGCGATTCCAGAGAAGGCAGAGTTCTACTGGGGTCCTTAGGAATCAATTTGCATGCTACAAGGTTAAGATGGGATCTCTAGGAGCCAGTCACATGCATTGCGTTTGGCATCTCAAATGTAGGAGTTTTTTCCCCACTTCACAAGTATCTCGAATCTGAGTGTTTTTCGATTTATGGCTGTCTCGCAAATTTCAGCAGTTTTTTGTCCCACAGCTCAGATATCTATTTCTACATGGGTGTTGCACACACCAACACAAATTGGCGTGTGCGAAATATCCAAGGGAGTTTCACTGCCCAGAACCTCGGGGAGCAGGGAAAGGGCACCCAAGAATGAAATACAGTATCCCCTTCCCTTCCACACCTCTTCCGCATCCTACTTTGTAGGAGCTACTGATTCCCAAATTCCCCAGCCCCTTTTTTCATCAAGCACTGAGATGAGGAGGAGAGAGATTGGGAGGATGAGGATTGCCAGCACAGAACCCCAGACACAGAAAACAAACTCTTCTCTTTCTACAGTAGTGTCATGCCCCGCATTCCTATTTCAAGACACTTGCAGATATCTACTTCCAGTTGGAAACTGCCCTGGAGACTGTTTTCAGCCCACGGAATCCGCCGCACTACAAGGTCCAGAATTCCTTCGGCTCGCAGTCACGGGAAACGCCCACAACGTGACTTGCGTTCTGAAACAGATCCCAGTACTTAGTGTGGCGTGTCCTTGTAACGGGTGCTCCTAAAACTGACTATTCAGTTCGAGTACTCGATCTACGATTACCTACGGTTATCTTCCTGTTATCTGATTCCTGACCCGGCTTTGTATCAAGGATTATTCTGACGTCTTTTCCCTCGATTTCTGGCTCCTGGCTCCCTCGGTTGTTTCCCCCTGGTTAACGAACTCCTGGCTTGTATTTTGGATTTGTTCTTTGCCTACTTCCTACACAGAAAGTATACGAACTCTTTACCACAGGAAAATACACGGCGCTGCTCACAAGAAGACAACGCTCTACACACTGAAGTGACCAAACGGACGCTCTCCTGTTTCTGCTGGTCACTCCCTGGATTTGGGACGCTTTGCTGTTTATATTTGGGGTTTATTTTGGACACTATTAGACGCGCCCTCGTGCCGTTCGGGTTAGGTGGATCTTTGCACAAACTTTCTTCTACTGGGACTTCCATTTTCTACCATCAAGCCAACCTCCTACTACACACTTTCAGGTTACGGGACTTCCTACCTATCTAAGCAGGTAAGAGGGGTCAAGAAGGGAACAAGTATTGTATTTTGTACCTTTGGCTGCTATCTTAAACTATCCTTTTCTTTGTTCCTCTAGCTCTGTTGTCGCTGCTCCTGCCTTTCCACTTAAGCCCCTGGCCTGTTAGTTACTACCTTCTACAGGCTGCGCTCTTGGGGGGAAAGTCTTGTGCAAAATCACGTTTCAAGATATCCCAGAACCATCTTGGTTATAATCCAGGTTATCCCAGAGTGAAGAGGTTCCCTAAGCGGAGGCTGATCTTGTATCCTTTAAAAATCTGTATCCTTTTCCTATTGCGTAAAAGTTGTGACAGATTTAGGAGCCTATTACTTTTGCCTATCGGTTATGGAAACGGGAGCGGATCCAATGGCGGCTTTGATACAAGCCTTTGCGACCTTACGCACCGATATGGCATCTGCTAATGCGACTCTCCATCAACGTATGGATGTGCTACAGAGTTTTGTGCAGCCCTTACCCCCCGATGAGGAGTTCGGTGATGCCGCTGCTGCAGCAGCCCCTCCTGTACCCCAGGCACAATCGTCTGCACCCATTGTGCTTCCTGGACCTTTCCCTTTGGCCCCTCCAGAACGCTTCTATGGAGATCCTAAGACTTATCGGACCTTTGTCAATCAATGCCGTTTACATTTTCTTTGTCGACCATTGGCATTTCCTGACGCTGTTACCAAAGCAGCGTTTCTCCTTTCCCATCTGGGAGGAACAGCGGCGGCTTGGGCTAACCCTTTACTCGAAGCCAATGATCCAGCCCTATATAACTTTGATGCCCTTATTCAGTCTATGAATAGCGTATTTGATATGCGTTACAAGGCACAAACCTCAGACCTTGAATTCCTTGCTATCAGTCAAGGCAAATCAGATCTTCTGTCTTACCTCACTCGCTTTAACCAATTGGCAGCAGAAACCACCTGGCCCGAACAGAAGAAGGCAGCTGTCTTCTATAAGGGTCTTTCGGATGAGTTGAAAGACTCCTTATCAGTGGTACCAGCTTTACCAACGGGCTTCCCGGAACTGTTGGACTTGGTCCTACAAGTTGACGCTCGGCTACGGCAAAGACGTGGCGAACGGCGTGTTCCTGACCTTCGCTTCTCAGTCAAAGCAGAAACAACTCCTGCTACTCCCTCAGGAGAAACCGAGCCAATGCAAATAGGGGCCATCAGAGGTCCCTTAACCAAAACAGAACGAGAACGACGTATGGTTAACAACCTGTGTTTCTATTGCGGTCAATCCGGCCATTTCATTCGTGCATGTCCCAAGAGACCTGTTAAGGTAGCGGGAAACGCCAGGACTCGTCCTTAAATCGAGCCCTAAGGATGAGTCGCAATATGGATGGCTCGGACCAGTACCCTTCCTCCTCACACGTCTATCTTGCCATGCGTTTCGTCCTCCCGGGTGTTGAGGCCTTCACCAGTCCAGTTATGATCGATTCGGGGGCTAGTGGAAACTATATGGACATACAATTAGCTCAACACTATGGTATACCTGTGGTTCCGAAAACTACACCTGAGGAAGTACACGCAGTGGATGGTTCTCATCTGGTGTCCGGATGGATAACGGAACAGACTGTCCCACTTCGCATGTCTACCTCGGGAGAACACATTGAGCAAATAGTTTTCGACCTTATTTCAGCCCCGCAATTCGGGATCATTCTTGGTCTTTCTTGGCTCCGGACTCATAACCCAATTATTGATTGGGTTAAACAAACAGTTCATTTTGCTTCTGCGTTCTGTACCCAACATTGTTCTCGAAGCCCCGGTGCGACACCTTCGTCTCCCTGTTTGGCTTTGGTATCTAACATCTCCTCTGTTAATGCCACGCTGGGAGACTCTAATCCCGAACTACCAGCAGTATACCAAGACTTTTCCGATGTGTTTGACAAAGGGTTATCAGAAAAACTCCCTCCGCATCGTTGTTATGATTGTCCCATTGATTTGGTACCTGGGGCAGTAGTACCTCATGGTCGTGTTTACTCTCTGACCCGAAACGAAGAAGAACACTTGAAAGAGTATGTGGAGAAGGCATTGCTTCTGGGACATATTCGACCTTCCCGGTCCCCTGCTGCCTCACCTATCTTCTTCGTACCGAAAAAAGAAGGGGATCTACGCCCTTGCGTGGATTACAGAGCCTTAAACAAGGTAACAGTCAAGAACCAGTACCCATTGCCCCTCATAACGGAGTTGCTTGATAAGATGACATCATCCACTATTTTTACCAAATTGGATCTTAGAGGGGCATATAATTTGGTGAGGATACGAAGCGGGGATGAGTGGAAAACCGCTTTCAAAACAAAGTTTGGACTATATGAGTATTGCGTCATGCCCTTTGGACTTTGCAATGCTCCAGCTACATTCCAACATTTTGTTAATGATATTTTCGGAGATGTACTAGATTGCTATGTCGTGATCTACTTAGATGACATCTTGATCTTCTCGGATTCCCTCACCCAACATATCCAACACGTTCGCTCTGTACTGCAGCGATTACGTACACACTCTCTCTATGCCAAATTGGAAAAATGTGTATTCCATGCATCATCAGTTGAGTTTTTGGGGTTTCAGATATCTGCGAATGGGGTGCTCATGTGTACTTCCAAGGTTAAAGCAGTAAGGGACTGGCCAGTCCCAGATTCTGTAAAGGCACTTCAATCTTTTTTGGGTTTCTCGAACTTTTACAGACGCTTTATTGCCTCATTTTCTGAGATAGTAGCGCCCTTGACCCGTCTCACTAGCCCGAAGATTCCATTCCTTTGGGATTGCAAAGCCCAGTCGGCCTTTGAGGCATTAAAGGAGGCCTTTACTACTGCTCCCGTTCTGCAACACCCGAACCCTTCCCTTCCGTTTATAGTGGAGGCTGACGCATCCGCTATCGCGGTGGGGGCTATTTTGTCGCAGATCTGCCCCACTACACAACAACTACATCCGGTGGCTTATTACTCCCGTAAATTGTCTCAGGCTGAACGTAATTACACTGTTATGGAAAGGGAACTCCTAGCAATTCGAGCAGCCTTTAAGGAGTGGAGACACCATCTTCTGGGTGCTCGACATCCAGTAACTGTGTACACTGACCATCGGAATTTACAGGCCCTTTCCAACGCAAAATGTACCAATGCTCGACAAATACGTTGGCATTTGTTTTTCACGTTATTTGACTTTATAGTCACTTATCGCCCTGGACCTCTCCACGGAAAGGCAGATGCATTATCCCGAGTCGGTGCCGATTTCGACACCCGGGACTCGGTTACCCCTATGCTACCTTCGGGTTCTGTCATTTGTGTTTGTTCGGTCTCCCCCTCACTTCTGGATCAAGTTCGACAGTGGGCCAATGAACATGCCGCTTATCTCGACACCTTGGGTGCCCAGGTTGTCACAGGTCTTCCTTATGTTCATGGTCTTTTATACTTACCTGACAACCACACCAGACGGAAGGCTTTGGAATGGGCCCATGATACCCCGTTAGCTGCACATCCAGGCCAGCTTAAAACCTATGACCTGCTACATAGATGGTGTTGGTGGCCAGGTATGAAAAAGGATACCGCGGCATACGTATCTACGTGTGCAATATGTATACAATGTAAAAGACAACCAGGGAAACCATTTGGTCTATTAATGAACATGCCGCTTCCTCCACGCCCATGGCATACGGTGTCACTCGATTTCGTGGTGGAACTGCCCTTGGTTAAGGGAATGTCAACGGTGCTGGTGGTGGTGGACGTATTCACTAAAATGGCACGGTTTGTACCGTGCTCAGGTATACCTACCGCCTCCTCATTGGCTACTCTTTTTTTCGATCATGTGGTACGATTCTTCGGACTACCCACAATCATGATTTCTGACCGGGGTACTCAATTTACTTCACGGTTCTGGAAAGCCCTTACCCATTCTTTGGGGATTGATGCACGGCTTTCATCATCTTATCATCCTCAAACGGACGGACAAACCGAACGCACAAATGGCACCATGGAACAATACCTTCGTTGCCTGTGTTTACAGCATCAGACAAATTGGTTATCCGTTCTGGGGACAGCGGAGTTTGCTTATAACAACTCTCGACATACTTCAACAGGATGTTCCCCATTTTACGCCTTGTATGGATTACATCCAAGAATACTTCCACCTGTCTTACCTTCCTTGGATCAAATCCCTGCAGCAAAATCCACGAGAGACACTCTGATTGCTATACGGAATTCCGTTATATTACATCTACAAGCTGCACAACTCCGGACAAAGACGCAAGCGGACAAACATCGGTCGCCTGCCCCCTCCTATGTCCCCGGTGATCGTGCCTGGTTGGCAACCAAACACCTCAACATTCGGGGTAAAAGGAAACTCATGCCCCGTTATGTGGGTCCCTACAAGATCCTTTCTTGTCTCAATCCGGTTGCTGTCCGTTTGGACATCCCATCCCATTGGCGGATTCACCCAGTCTTTCATGTATCTCTACTCCGTCCTTTTGTACCTGGCACTCGACTTCCTGTCGCCCCTGCTCCAGTTATGGTACAGGGTGATGATGAATATGAAGTACATGCTATATTGGACTCCCGTCTGCGTCGTGGAGTACGTTTCTACCTGATTGATTGGAAGGGTTACGGTCCTGAAGATAGGACTTGGGAACCGGCCTCGAATCTGCATGCACCCCGGCTCTTGCGGGCCTTTTGGTTGGAAAGACTGCGTGCCCGCAGGGGTGGTCGTCCTTTGCGGGGGGGTACTGTCATGCCCCGCATTCCTATTTCAAGACACTTGCAGATATCTACTTCCAGTTGGAAACTGCCCTGGAGACTGTTTTCAGCCCACGGAATCCGCCGCACTACAAGGTCCAGAATTCCTTCGGCTCGCAGTCACGGGAAACGCCCACAACGTGACTTGCGTTCTGAAACAGATCCCAGTACTTAGTGTGGCGTGTCCTTGTAACGGGTGCTCCTAAAACTGACTATTCAGTTCGAGTACTCGATCTACGATTACCTACGGTTATCTTCCTGTTATCTGATTCCTGACCCGGCTTTGTATCAAGGATTATTCTGACGTCTTTTCCCTCGATTTCTGGCTCCTGGCTCCCTCGGTTGTTTCCCCCTGGTTAACGAACTCCTGGCTTGTATTTTGGATTTGTTCTTTGCCTACTTCCTACACAGAAAGTATACGAACTCTTTACCACAGGAAAATACACGGCGCTGCTCACAAGAAGACAACGCTCTACACACTGAAGTGACCAAACGGACGCTCTCCTGTTTCTGCTGGTCACTCCCTGGATTTGGGACGCTTTGCTGTTTATATTTGGGGTTTATTTTGGACACTATTAGACGCGCCCTCGTGCCGTTCGGGTTAGGTGGATCTTTGCACAAACTTTCTTCTACTGGGACTTCCATTTTCTACCATCAAGCCAACCTCCTACTACACACTTTCAGGTTACGGGACTTCCTACCTATCTAAGCAGGTAAGAGGGGTCAAGAAGGGAACAAGTATTGTATTTTGTACCTTTGGCTGCTATCTTAAACTATCCTTTTCTTTGTTCCTCTAGCTCTGTTGTCGCTGCTCCTGCCTTTCCACTTAAGCCCCTGGCCTGTTAGTTACTACCTTCTACAGGCTGCGCTCTTGGGGGGAAAGTCTTGTGCAAAATCACGTTTCAAGATATCCCAGAACCATCTTGGTTATAATCCAGGTTATCCCAGAGTGAAGAGGTTCCCTAAGCGGAGGCTGATCTTGTATCCTTTAAAAATCTGTATCCTTTTCCTATTGCGTAAAAGTTGTGACAAGTAGACTGTCCCACTAACGAGGCCAGGCAAAGTCAGGTCTCCCTTTACAACCATGCACACCTGAACATAAGTACCACTCCCAGGAAGTATAAAAGGCGGAGCAGGAGAGCACACTTTGAGCGAGCTGGCGATGCTTGAAGGAGCAGAGAAGTCAGAGGAAGGAGTCCCGGAGCTGGAAGAACTCAGTAAGACTTGGAGGTGCAAGGAAAGCCAAACCCCCGAGCCGGTGAGCACCAGAGAGGTTGCAGAGTGGTGGGGAGCCTATGCCTCCAGAAGGCCAACCCAGGGGCAGTTGGGACTGCCTAACAGTGCACTACCCAGAAATCCTCCCCTGAGTCAGACTCAAAGACTCAGGCCTTTGAGGGGCAGGTGTGCAAGATCCTGACCTCACAAGTTCCATTGGAAAGCAGGCTGCACGCTGGGACTTGAAGTTTAAAAAGACATTTATTAAAGCAGCCGCCAGGAAATGGGGAACTACAAGCTCGCTGGTCCCACTGACGCCAGTATGGGACAACCCAGGATTCTCCCCCTCTGCAATTGCAGTTTCGCCATCTGGAAGTCCGGAGGCCTTTAGAAAATATCAGACTTCCTCGAAGAAGGCCATCCCCTCACGTTCGAGGACTGCAAAGCAAAGTTTAAGATCCCTGAGGAAAGATTCCATTACTCACAGATTCACCACTGGATCTCCCAAAGAGTCATCAAAGAACGTGGCTCCAGAAATCTAACGCCCCTAGAGCTCACACTAACGGCAGACCCCTCTCCCCCCCAGGGGGGAAATCTCCACGCTGTATAGACTCCTGGAAAAGTCAAATCTGGAAGAGAAGGAGAGATACATGACCAACTGGGAAAAAGACCTGGGGCACCCTCTGGATCCATCTGCGTGGAACAGAATATGGACAAGGCTTCACAAAAGCACCCAATGCATCACCAACAGGGAGGGAGGGTACAAGGTGTGCTACAGATGTTATATCACTCCAGTGCAGCTGCATAAATTGAGCCAGATAGGGATCAATGGGAATGGGGAGGCCGGTAGCTTTGGCACCGTTAACAACAATGCTGGCGCTACCGCGCAGGTCTGTTCGCGGGTGCCGTTCTGCCTGGCAGGTCAGACCTGCCAGGCTGACAGGCACCCGCGAGCAGACCTCGTAGTATGCCGGTCCGGTAACAACATGATTAGATATTCCTCCAACCCAGATTGGTCCCCTTCGATCCTGGACAAGTACAACGCTGAGCAAAAGTGGACTAATGCGCCCATAATCCCCTCATCTGTCTGCTTGAGTGTCCCTGTGTGGTCAACGATCCCACTGATATGTGACTTATTAGTTTCGGCTCTGATTAATCACGTAAGTAAAGCCGGCAAGCAGACCAGTACCGTTGTTACCGGACCGGCAACCTTGTAATGAGGCCCATGGTCTCACTTCTATACAGGGCCCGAATTAGAGTGAATGCTAAGCTTTCGGCACCTGTGAAGATGGAAAGGGGAACCAGGCAGGGGTGCCCATTGTCCCCCCTTCTTTCTGACCTTACGGTGCAACCCTTGGCAGGGGGTGCTACATATTGACACATCGATAGGGGGTGTGACTTTTCACTCATAAATTAAATAACTTGCTCTATGCAGACAACTTGGTACTCTTCATTAGGGATCCGCAGGAGAATCTTGCACCTGTCATGGGGGATGTTTTGGTCTTTGGATGGTTTTCCAGACTCAACATTAATCCCTCCAAATCGGTTCTGTTCCCTTTTACCTATGGGACCATGAGGTTCCGGGACAAATTCGATTTTCAGCGGCACCCCGAGCAGACCAGTTATCTGGGGGTGATGGTGGCCATATCTGCAGACTTGCACTATCGGGAGAATTACGAGTTGGAGAGCACCGCATCGTTGCTGGGGCGGTGGAGGAATCTACCCTTGTCCATATTTGGCTGCTTCGCATTAATTCAAATGGTCATACTACCAAGATTACACATTCCTTAATGTCCCTTTGCTGGTTCCCTCAAAGTTCTTTAATCATCTGAAATCCGCTCTAACAACCTTCATGTGGAGGGGGGAGACAGGCCAGAATTTGGTGGGAGAAGTTGACGGCTCCTCTGGAGAAAGGAGGATTAGCCCTCCTGGACCTTGAAGCCTATTGGACAGCGGCACAGGCATCTTATTTTCCACACTGGTTGGAGGCGAAGCTGGATCGGGCTCATGTAGAGGTTGAGAGGGCACTGGTGTCGCTGTCACTACTAAGGGCAGTGGTCCTCACCTCCCCACGGTTGGTCACAAAACCGCGATATATGGTAGAACTTACTTGTAGTGCT
Source organism: Ambystoma mexicanum (assembly GCF_040938575.1). NCBI lineage: Eukaryota > Metazoa > Chordata > Amphibia > Caudata > Ambystomatidae > Ambystoma > Ambystoma mexicanum. The sequence continues at coordinate 110,283,569 of NC_090933.1, forward strand.
TGGAAGCGTATTGAAGTCAAATCTAGAGCTAAGATGCTTTACTCCCCACTCCTCCCGATCAAGTATGTACCGGGATTACCCCTTACAAGCGAGAAGGTTTACAAGCAGTGCATGGATAGGATGGGCTTAATCAGCTCGGGGGATCTATTCCCGGACGGACAATTCCTGTCACTGGAGGAATTTAAAGCTAAGGGGGAAGTGATGGCATTGGATACTTTCACTTATTTTAGGCTGCGGGTAGGGTTGAGAGACTGGTTTACAGACTTCCCAACAGAGCCCCCGGTGACCCCGCTGTTGCACGAGATGGTCAGTGTGGGGGGCAGGAACAGGTCAGTCTCCAAAATATACTCTGCCATAATTAGTAAGTCCACTGGGTGGGGTGAAGACTCTCGCACCAAATGGGAGGAGGCAGTGGGGGTACCGTTAAGTGAGAAGGTCTGGGTTTGCAGACTCGAAAAGTAGCGATTAACAGTAACGTCAAACTGATTCATTTTAAATACCTGCATCAGTACTACCTGACCCCGAAAGAAGTTCATAGGTTTTTCGCAGAATCGCCCGAATCATGCCAGAGGTGTGGTGCTTTCCTGCTAGCTTCTTACATTTGGCCTGGGCTTGTCCCTCGGTTCAATCCTTTTGGATCAAGGTGTTTGATATGATTGGAGGAGTGGCCGGAAAGCATGTGACCCCCCCGTCCCCAGTGACGGCGCTGCCGGGACATACGTTAGGACTGCCTAAACAAGTAAAATCTGTTCTGGGACTGCTGTTGGCTAAGAGAAGGGTGGTAATCATCTGATGGAGGGGCCGCCCTTCTGAATACGGGCAATGATATGATATGATATTTTATTTGTATCGCGCTCGTTGTTAGGGAGAATTCTCTGATGAGGCTAATTTTTCCAAACCTAGTGAGTCCCCCAGCAGCTTTGATGGATTTTTGGGGTTTGTTTTTTTCTCCTGCTAAGAGTGAGACTCTTTTACTCCTACTCTTAGACATGATTTGAGGTATGTCCTTGACTTGTTATATGCTTATGGTCTATGGGGTTTCTTTTTTACTCCATAGGGTATCTGTTTTTCTTTATGTGTGGTACACAGCACCCTCAGTGCAGTACCACAAGGGTGTCACAGTGACCCCCAAACATAGACTCCATACCCTCGGACTGACTACTGTCTCCCAGGGCATGTAAAGTCACCATTGGCTTTACTAGTCCAAAATTGTGAAGAGAACCAGTACAAACCATCATATTGTGGAAGTACTGGTAAGGGGTAATTCGATTGCACCTGGGTCTGTTTTCGAGGGGGCACTGTCCCGTCCCCCCTCGTCGAGTTTCTGGCTGGTGGCAGTGGTTACCACGCGAAATATTCCTCCGGAATATTCTCTATGGGATTTTCCCATTGATTTTAAACGCACCACTTTTTGGTGCAATGTTAAAGATACCGCCGGTTTATTTATTTAATATGAAATCACCGGTTGGGTCTTTTTGCCAGAACTCGATTCTAAAATGGTGTTTGTGTCCGTCTCTGTAACTCTGACCAAGGTCGAGCCCTTTGTTCCACTATTTTGGCAGGCTTCTCCACAGAAGCCCTCCAAATGGTGCCACTCTGTCTGGGTTCCACAGGAAGGGTGGAGGGGGGAATTGGCACCCTGGACTGTGTTGCCTTAGCAACCCAAGTCGCACTCTACTCTGATTGGCCCAGTGGTGAGCCGGCCGGCTCACCACTTAGCATGTGTGATTGACAGCTAGGCTGATGAATGGGGGTTATTATGCATAAAAGCAGGGCCTTTGGGACTGGAACTTCAGAAGTTGCCACAGGACCTAAGAATCCGAAGAGGGAAGAAGCTGAGCCACCTGCAACCGGCGACACCACCGGTGAAGCCATGCTGCAACAAACATCACTTTTCCAACGACAAGAGAAGATCTTCTGCTGGAGAGTCTTCTCCCTTTAAGCTTGTAGGACCAACCAGTTCGCCCTTTTTCGCTTACAAAGACGTCACTTGGTCGAATCGCCCGTGCCAAGCACCGCGGCGGCCGGATAGCCAAGCTCACCACTTTTGACCGCAAATAAAAGGACCGCACCTTTTAATCGGGAACTCCGCGGCTGGTTTCATCCCTGTGCAGTGCAGCGACTCCACGTTTCCTCCTCGACGAGATCTTCTCTTCCCCTGGTCAGAACCACGAACCCCAACCACTGCCAGGAACAACTGCCCCCGCTGGACCTTCCTTTCTCTTTAAGGTACTGTGTCCTGCCTGGCCTCCCTTTCTACAGATTGCTAAAGGTGACCCTTAAATCCTTGGCTTCTAAACTGGGTTGGCTCCAGGCCTTCTAACTATATCTTTTGACTCACCCCAACCTCTTTTGAACACTCTGCAAAGACTTTCAGTGCACTTTAAACCGTGTGATCCTGGGCACATTTCGCTTGGCTCCATTTAAAGTGGGCCTGGCCTATGAACTTTGGCTCTACAGTTTAACCTGACTTTCTCTCCTTGCCCTGAACTCTTAAAAGTGTTGGGAACTGTTTTATTTTATGCTCTGCCTTTTCTCTCCCTTTTTAACCTAAACTATTGGAGTGCCATATAGGTTAAGCGCTCAGTTCTGTCTTGACAAATAGTTGTGCTTTAACCCTGACTTGTCTGATAGTTATCAAGGGAGGTGTGTATACTTACCCGACTGTGTTTTAGATTACTTTTCATTGAGAGTGCTAGTGTATTGCCTAAAGTGTGTTTTAAATAAATCATTATATACTTTTTATACAAAGCTCTGGTCAGTGTTTGTTTGCTCTACTGTGTTTTGACCCTATTGTGTATACTCTGCATACTGCCCTACTCTTCTTGAGAGAAGTCCGACTGCTCAGCCACAGCTACCAGGTAGATCTGGGTGGTGCAGACTGCTACCAATTGGGTTTACTGCTGCTCCTGTAGTCTTAATCTTTTTGCAGTGTTCCCCAAGGGAACTGCACAGGATTCTGCCTAACACTCGTACACACGTGTTTCAGAGCGCGACTAGGCAAGGGAGGGGAACAGGGGAGAACACAACACAACAACTATCTTACTAGGCCCAGTGACATTGAGAACGTGCAAGTGCAAGGGAAAGGGAAAAGGGGAAAAGTGCATGGAAGGGGGAAGAGTGGAAAGTGCGGAGCAGAGGAGAGCAGAATAAATAATAATAAATACAAATAAATAAAACATTGAGGCAATAAACAATGGTAGTGTAGCCAGCAAGTGGCGAGTGCTGTGTTTAAGGCAGCAGACTGGGTAAGTCTGATAAGTCCAGAAAAAGAAGAAAAAATGGGGGAAAGACATTACACAGTGCCACGAGCTAGAAACCGACTATGGGGTTTTGAGGCACCCTGCCTCCAGGCCAAAGGACATATGGGGGCCGTACATTGCCTACTTGCTCTCGATCAGCAGAGGGGATTCCGAAAGCTCAGATTACTATTGGGGTGTCAAGCTGTAATGTAGATTGGTCAGGTCACTCCTTGACAAGTGCTTAATTGCCCATCTTCGCAGAAGGGGTGAGAAATGTATCAATGTAAGGGAGGCAGGGTGTGCTGAAGAGTGTTTCCTGTTCTTTCTTTTTTTTTGTGCTTCTTTGTATTGTTGATTGAAAATCAAAACCAATAAAAACAGCTTAAAAAAAGGATTGGCAATAGTTGTTTTTTTTTTTAGTATAGGCCCTTTCTATTTGACTAGACTCCACTTAGACTGTATTATTTGATGGTCGTAGCTTGCTCCAATCTTAGATTTAGGTTTATATTAGGCGTGTATCTCACATTCTACAGTATAATAAACACCCTTGAACTGTGTTCACTTGTGTCTGTCTTACTTTGATACTATGCCTTCCTTACATGTGCCATATCTTTCACTTGGCTTATCTGTTTTAGGGAGCCATATCTCACACGGATGGATCGCGGGGCACATGGACCACCTTATCCCTGGAGGAACTGGTAGAGGTGGTAATTGCTTTACACCAGAATGTATGATGGGGGAAGGGATATGGGGCACATTTAGTTATAACAGCGGGGGTAGGAACACTCACCCTTCTGTATACACCTCTCAAACTCTGTGCTAAATAAAACCATACCTCAGCAGCTCAACAAATCGCATGCACTTCACTACACCACAACAACAAAACAAAACAAAACCACACATAGCCTTGCTCAACAGCACATGGCGGCTACCAACCAAAAACCACACCTAGGCTCAGTGAACCACACTGAAGCTGCCAATAGCACATCACAGCTCTCTTGCTCTTTTCTCCCACTCAGTTCTACTAACGTACCTCCCACATCCCCCCCTTGCTTTACAGATCCGCCAGAGCGCCAAGAAACCACACAGGAGGCAACAGTGCGCGGTATAAAAACCTTTAATAACATAACATGAAAAGGCTGGTTAAAGCTTGTCCCATAGCAAACGAATGTCATAAATTCATCAATTGGTCAGGTACTTGCCCCATTGCCTCAGGTTACCAGTAAATATCCAGGAAAATGATCGATTTACAAAGATTGCCATCAGCTGCCCAGGCACTTGCTCTATTGCCACCAACTGCCAAGCTAGTCACCTTACTACCTAGTATTGCCATCAACTGCCTATGTAGTTGCCCAATTGAAAAAGCTGCCCACTGCCTGTGTACTTGCCACAATGGCAAGGAATGCCATCAACTAAATACTTGCCCCATTCCCAGAGATTGGTATCAAATGCCAGGAACGTGCCTATTTGCCAAGGACAGCCATCAAATGTCCAAAAATGTGCCTTACTGTCATAGACTGCATACGTCTTCCCAGGTACTTGAATACTTGTCAAGAAGTCTCAGCAAGTGCCTGAGAGCTTGGTCCTCTGCCAAAGATTTAGAAAAGAAAAGACAAGACTTTCCAAAAGTACAGACACAGCAGCCTATCATTTATCAGAAAGAGTGGAGATTTAACCCGAATACTCAAAATATGCTAAATATGTCCGATTGACACTATGTTTTAAAACATTTTTGTTTATAGAAATCTAGGTAAGTATTGCAGCCAACATTCACCTGAGAGGACTCTTACACTAGTGTTGACCAGTAAGTACTGTAGATTAAAATATGAGGGTTGGGTTGTTGTTTCTAATTTTACAAATATGTAATTATACCAGATGGACTACAGTTCAGAAATCAATGAACCCTAGGTCCTCCAGACACAGACTGGCTTGTGAGATAGAATCAAATCATTGCTTACTGAACTTCTAATCACAGAAACTGTTTTCAATATCTTAGATGTAAGCTTATTTTGATTAACACTATTGTTCAAGCCGTAATTGTTTGAAATAACTCATTTCTAGACTTGGTTATTTTAAGCTGATTAACTATTTTATGTTCTTGATTTTAAAACTGCTTTGGATACGTGTGTATTTTTAGTTGTATCTTATTCATTAGCCCATTGCACTTAGTCTTCTTAGCTGCCACGGGTACTTTTTACTGTGATTCTTCAACCCTCTAGCTTGAACAGTGCGATTTGAATCGGCTCCCGACCTTGTGTCCGAAATGTTCGATCACACTACAAACTAAATAATAAGGTGAGAAGGGAAATGCCTTTAACATGGTGATTGCAGAATGTGTTCATAAATGAAAATAGAACAGCTCCAACATAAAAGTTCTTCAAGGTAACAGAACCTTGGTTCCAGAGGATGATCCCCATGCCCTGGATTCTTCATGCTGTATCAATGTTTCTTGGTCTACCAGTTCTTTGTGTCTTCCTTGGCCCACAACAATCCTGTTAGTTATAAAGGTCCTTAGCCTTAAGGTTTCTTGTTCAAAAGGTTACTTCTTAAAACAACATTTCACCAAGAGTAACAAGCCTTGGTTCCAGAGGTTTATTCCCTTCCCATGCATTCTTCTTTATATATCAATGATCTTATAGTTTTCCAACTGCCTGGTATGCTTCCCTGCCAGGACTTCTTATTTCCATAGATAACAGTTTCTCTTTTGCATCCACAATTGCATACATCTTCCTTGGTTCTGAATTTCTGGTAGTTTTAACATTTGCTTTAAATTGCCCCCCATATCGACATTCCAAGCACTCATATGGCTGGGGGTCGTGTTTCCAATGTGCCTTCTTGATCTGAAAACAATCTTCTTACTGTTTCTGTCTCGGTTGCTCTAACGTTCACAAACTGTGCTTGACGAGTTCACTGAAATGGGCCCGATTCCCCACTTTGCTTGGGTTGACTCCCCGGCTCTGTGTGGCGTCTTCGATTCCGATCACGCTTAGGTGGCATAGCTTTGCCGGCCTGCTTTCCACTCTGGACTGCTTCCATGTCTTTACAGTTTCTCTCGCAGTTCCGCTTCTGCCCGCCTGCTGTCCTTCAGGTCCCTGTAAGTTTAAAATTGCTTTCACCCAGCTGTCGAACACCCAGGAATCTTCCCTTGGTCCCTAGAATCTCTGCGGCACGTTCTGCTTGCACAAAGTTCTTTTTCCTCTATGCTTGCAAGCCCCTTGGCTCTGCCACACCGGTTCATACTTCTAGCTTCCACACGCCTCAGAGAGAGATGCAACGTCTTCTCCTGAATAGTGTTGTAGCTGAATAGAATGTGTAATGTTTGGTGGGTAGAACTTGGGAAGGAATGGAAAGGAGTCAGTTATGATATGGGAATAAAGGAGTTCAGACATGCAGGCTGACTCCTGTCATTATTTGATGAAGATATAATAATTAAAGGGGTGTCCATGAGGCACACAACAATTGGCGACGAGGCCGTGATTGACCCACACTGATGAGCTATAGAGATGGTCAAGAGAAAGCAGCCTCTGAAACTATTTGAACAAATACAGTGGAAGTGGCTAATGAGAAGACAGAAATAAAGATAAAAGAAACAGAAGCCAAAAGGAAGGAAAGAGTAAAAACAGACAAGCAACGCTGCGTGAAATTGACTGGTATGACTTACTAATTACTAATATGGCATACATGAAGGAGAAGATTGCCAAATGGCTGTTGTGCAGGAAAGGCATTTTTCAACAAAAAAAAGAGGAAAAGGAGAAACTGGAACTGTGATTTTCACGGGTGTGCGAGGTCTAAGACTGTTGGAGGTGTCAGAGTCACTGGCTGGGACTCTATGAAGCAAAACTAAAGGAAGGCATTGAAAGGAAAGTGATGTGGTGCGAGTGCCACCAAATGAAGGACATAGAGCAAAGAATAAAATGCTGCCATCTCATGAGTGATTGCACTAAGAGTGTCAAATATGGAACATAAGATCGAGACACTAACTAAATAAAACAAACAGTGAAATGAACTAAAATGTGTCATGAGTGCAAAATGGAAACTATGAAAGTTCAATTAAATCAAAGTGTGGAATAAAGAGCACAATGGTGAGGCATAGACTGCAACAACAACACAAGAAATTGTGTTCCATACTGGCTGCAGAACGGAAAATATAACACAAAATTAAGGTGGCAAAGAAAGAACCAGTGAACAGCCCACACCACGGCAGGTGAATCTGGGAATTTGGATGAAAGTGAACAAGTGGAATTCTACACGTATGAGCTAGTGGTACAAGGTCTGCTATCTCCCTGTATTTAATCACAATTGTGCTGCTGTAGGACCTTGAACAGTACACTTCATGGGTGAACCAGCAAGGGATTGGCATAAAAAAAAAAATAGAGTGTTTAAAGTGGTGCTAAATTTTAAGGTGCGCCTCATTTGCACTCACACACGGGTGCATAGAGCAACCTTATACTGTAACAGCCTGAGCAACTTTATACTGTAACACTGTTCAGAAAGAGATCATAATTTCATTTATGGTTATCCTGGAGCGAGAGCAACAAAACAAGATAGAACTGGACAAATGGAAGTTGCACAGATGAAATAATATTGACCAATAAAGGAAATAACATTATGCAACAAAGGCAACTACTGCTGATGAAAGAAAGAGCAAAGCAACTGGACCAGAAGTGAGTAACCATGATCCTGAATATCACGAGTGGGAATACAAGATCAGTCCAGAATGAGGGGATTCTGGTGAACTATCTACACTGCCCGGACCCATTTATACTTGGGACACAGGAAAGTCATGGGCAACGATGGCAGGAATGGATGGAGGAGTTCAATGGCTTGAGAGCAGCAGGGAATCAGGATGCCTCAAACAAAATGGACATATTTGTTAATTTGGTAGGAAAGGAGGTAGAAATGTGGTAATGAGCATTCTGGCTCAAGAAAGAACATCATATCAACAATTGGTTGCTGCGATTGGTGAACGTTTGGTTGTCCCTCCCAATCGGGACTATGAACGATATGCATTTAATCAGTGCACACAGAATCCAAATGAAACAATTGACCAATTTGTATTACGATTAAAGAGAAGGGCAGAACATTGTGAATTTGCAAGCTTTAGCGATGATGAGGCGATTAGGCTGAGAATCATTGAAGGGTGTACGTCATCACAACTTTGAAGACATCTTCTAAGAGTGCCTCTCTAATTAAAGGAAGTCCTGGAGTTGGCACAAATGTATGAAAGAACTTAAAGGCAGGTAGCCAAAATGGAAAACAGAAGTGAGTTAAATACCATTAACGGTATCAGAGATAACAGACAGAGGCAATCTCGATGTTCAAACCTGTTCACCCGGCAAAGTGCAAGGTATGGCACAGGAAGGATTCAGCTGGAGAAGAAGTACTATAGATGTTGATTGGATTTTCCACACAGAGGTAGATGTCAAGCTTTAGGTCGGATATGCATGAGATGTGGGCAAAGGAATCATTTCTGGATCATGTGCAAAAAAGAGACCCCAGCATCGGCAACATGGAGATCTAGCACACAATTGCTACCAAGGAGGAGGCGTGGCATGGTGAGATTTCTTGATAAGGAGAGTTTACAACCTAGTGCAAATGGATATGTAAAAATGTGTCAGTCCACGCTGAGGTGTGCGAAAGCAGTAATATCAAACCAAAGGAAAGATCTGGACACAAAGCATTTTGGAAATTGGGGGTGTGGGGGGGGGGTCCTGGACATGGTCATGGAAGAAGGAAGACTGCAGGCCAATGTGGATTGGATGAATCGCAAGAGGAGAATGGAAGAAGATCAGATGTCAGTGAATGAAGGTGAATTTATACTGAGTAGGCAAAAACAACAAAGGAAGGTGGGATCCAGTCGTGACCCAGATTCAGTAACAGTCATGGCTGTCAAAAGACCAATAGCAACTGTTGTGAGAGAGAATGGTGTAGTAACAGTGAATATAAAAGATGCTTCACTCTTTTCGTTCCAGGAGGAGTTGGAAGAAGAAACAGGGAAAAATGTATGGGGAAAGGAGGAGTGAAGAACCGGTTAGTATCCTGTCCCTTAAAGACTCTGGACATTCGCCACCTTATTTGACCGGCAGTGGGCGCCCTCAAAGGACTATATGTAAGCCTGTACGTCTCATTGAACACATGTAGAGGTGACCCTGTCAGACTGACGGTGAGAGTGAGCTTCTATGATAAGCAAGGGGGAGGTGTTGTAGCTGAATCTTGGATGGCTGAATCTTCTATGATAAGCAAAGGAGAGGTGTTGTAGCTGAATAGAATGTGGAACGTTTGGTGGGTAGAACTTGGGAAGGAATGGAATGGAGAGGAGTCAGTTATGATATGGGAATAAAGGAGTTCAGACACGCAGGCTGACTCCTGTCATTATTTGATGAAATATAATAATAAAATTGGTGGCCATGAGGCACACAACAAATAACAGCCTCCAATAGCTTGCTTTCCATTTTTAAATGTCCTGTGCACAAGCGCCTTCTAAAAACAACTAGTACGCTCCTTGAGTTTCAGGTTTCTTCTGCTCTGCATTTGTTCCCTTCTTCCTCCTCGTCCCAGTACTTAGGTGGTTGTGGGAATTGGAGTCCATTGATATTAACTGATGCAGATTGCTTGGGGAATCACCCTTAATTGCTCCATATGACAAGCCAGTTCTCTATGAAGGGGAATTAGAACTGGAAAAGTTATTCTTGAAGCTTTTACCTTTTAGATCAAGGATGGAGATTTGGCCTGAAGGGTTTTGGGGAAAGGGGTTTTCTATTTTCCCTAAAGGGGGAAATAGATGCATGACAGTAAGCCATTGGAGTATTGGGTATAAAGGGGTTTTCTTCATGAACAAATGGGGGATACTATGGCTCATTCAATGAAGCCATGACATCGCCCCTGTGGTTGTCTCCTCCCATGTGACCCTCCCTCATATAGCCGCCCCCAGGGTCAGGTTCAGGTAGCGGCTGCCGTCCCCTGGCAACTTGAGAGGTGGTCACCGCCGTTCGTGATGACTCCACTGGAGCACCCAACCACCTTCTACAGAAGTGACCAGTACTGTACGATCGAAAAAATATGCTAGTGGTCATAAAATTGTCCTTAACAGACACAAATGCAGTCATAATCACTAAATGTAGAGTTATGAACGATCTTGTACGGTTTGCCAGATTTCATTTTGATATAAAGTCTTTATATGTTGTATAACTGGAATAAATAAAACTCCAAGCCTCCCACAGATATATTCACAAGAAAGCTTCTCTTTCATCATTTGTTCTCATCCACACACACACACACGAATTGCTATTTTGCAACTCCACAATTACAGTGCAGATATCCACCTCTTCTATGGATAACAGTTTGTGTCCCGACCTTCCAAAAATATTCAAACTGGCAAATTGTCTATCAGAGAAAGGAACCTTAGTCATTAGAGAACAAATGAACGAGCTGAATTGATACTGTACAGATTTAACAGCAGCTCATCATACAGTGGACCTCAAAATATTAATTCATGATATTAATTCATAGTCTTTCACACTACTATAAACATTCCCTTAAAGCTCCTTGCAAGCCTCAAGAACCTCCAGGCAGCCTAGTACAGGGAACTCCTCCCAGAGAAGCCACAGTTCAAAACCCACCCACATTTAAGAGTGCCAGAAGTTCCCCCAGCTTTCCGTTCTACAGAACCTACCCTTACATGGCCTATAGTCTCAGAAGAAGGCTGTTTGCTCTCCTGTTCCCTTCAGCATTTTTTCTTAATGCACCCAGGCTAACAATGACAATCCGTTGCGAACGTCTGAAAGCCTGACTGCCCCAAAAATATACTCAAAACAACAGAACATGTCACACAAAATAATGCCAGGCTGTCACAACATACAACATTATAAAATACACAGCTATCTTTTCTAGCTTGACAAAACGCTTGGTAAATCAATATGGGGAATTTAAGGTGTAAAGTAGCATTAAATACACTAGATGTGAATGGAGACAAAGGCGAGGTAAAGCTCCCAGATTTGAAGTTCCATTATCATGCTTCCCCCATGTTAATTTTCAAACACAATACTAAGTATAATGTTATATCCCTTGGACATGAGCAATCCAACTAGATTTTTATGAATCGCAACAATCCTCTCTCTTCAATGTCACTGCATTAATTTTTGCCATCAATGGTATTCCCTATCTCTTTCCATAAATGGCGTCCAAGATGGTACAGCCAGGTCGTATTTTGGATCAGAGTTTGGTTTAAAGTAGCCTTATCCATGTTATTGCATTTTGGTTGAATTGTGCTGTTGTTTTGATTGGTGAGACTGCAATTCGTGTAGCGTGTGTAGACGCAAGCAAACAGTGCCTATTATTTTCTTTATCGACGCAATGTCAGAGGGGTTTGGAGTAGTGGGACATGTTTGCGAGCATCCGTGGAAGTGTTCTCTGAATCTTATCCCATTAAAGTGACCATATTAATTATGTATGATCTCCACATGTAATCCTGCCGTGCCTGAGCAGTTGCAAAATGTTTTCATATACTCTGTCTAAAAACGTGTAGCAATAAGCATAATGAACCAGAGTGTTTATTATCATGCTGCATCACAATAAAATTGCTTCAAAAGTGCCACGAAATAAGGGATGATGTAGATGAAGGAAGGGCGCAGGCAAAGGATGCTGCTTGAGAAAGGGAGTAAAAGGGCCGGGGGATCTTCATCATAAACCTGGTTACATTTTAGACCCTGACAAACACGACCTTGGTTAAGGGCAAGGGTGTGCAGTGAGATGAAGGCGGTCAGAGTAACTGTCGGATCAGTCACTGGATTAAACAGTTTGGCATAAAGTGTTTTGATAATGTTCAGTGAAGTAGGTAGGTAAAGTGTTGAGAGGGGGCACTAACCTACCAACCATCAAGATCAAGAGAGGTCAAGTTATCAAGCAGCCCAAGAACCTTAGCCATGGCAGGGCACACAGGTAACGCTGCCCTCATGTCAGGACTTCTCTATGTCAATCGCAGGTCTTAACCTCGTAGATAGGGAGACTATCCTCTCTAGAGCACCGCATCCAAAAGGGCTAGAAACACGGCTGCACAGGGCTTAGATGAAAAGGTGGGAGGAATACCAAAGGGCTCTCTCCCAGGCTACAAGAAAAGAATACACTTAAAAAAAAAAGAAATGCAGATGTCAAGACTCCCAAGCCGCAGACTACCCCTGTCCAGTTACCTTCCTTGGAGAAGCCAAGACGTAATTTATGAACCTAAAGTAGTTCACTTCTGCCCGAGATGTTGGTGCAGTCTATAGGTCAGGAAAAACCATCCAACGCTATTTTGACAACCATAGTAAACCAGCTAATAGTGTACAGAGACCTAACACGAACAGCATTAGGGATCACCAAGATACCAGCCATCCGAATGATCTTCGTGTAGTCCACAGGCAAAAACAACACCAGGCACGACGGTGCGCAACGTAAAATGCCAAGCAACAGTTTGCAGTCGACCTGACCTAAAAATGATACAATGGCACGACAAGTAGATTACAGGAAGGAATAATGACCCCAGATGGTTCTCAGAAGTGATGTGGCAAGGAGAATATTATTTTATTTGCAATCAGTGTTGGGTCTACCCAGAGGACCACGTATCGCCTTACAGGGCTCAAAAGGTGGGAAGTGAAAAAGAAGTTACAAAATATTTTTAGGATAGGAAGATTTGGACAGAGAAGCGGATAAAGAAGAGGCATCAACTCCCTCGTCCTGGGAGATTCAGGCCAAAAGCAGCAAAACACTATCAAAACCAAAAGAGCATCCAGGGCAGGCAGAGTCGGCATCAGGAGATGCACACAGAGGTATCAGGGAGAAACCAGAAGATGAAGGCCAACAATAAAACCAGAGTCCAATAATACCTGCCAATTCGAAAAAAGCAAGAACGCTACATGCATAAGTTTCCAAAAAAAAAGAACGCTACAAGCATTTGTATGGCTGGTGCCTGAACACACGTTGAGAAGCACCAGGGCATTCTTCAGACCAGGCAAAATATCAGCGATTGTGGGCTTCTGGACTGTGCAGCCCCCAATTGGCAGAAGGTCACCCAAGTCACAATACCATTTGCACATGACCCGATTGCTTTGCAAGGGCTCATGGAAAATTGTAGTCTAGGAACGGCGGTGCAGGCCCAAGTGCCAGGACATCCGCCACTCTCTCTTATGCTGTTGCTGGAACCACCCATGGGCACAGATCCCGACACCAAACCTGTTCTTCCTCTATCATATACTCTGTAATGTTGTCTGAAGCCAGGAGCACATCCAGGAACCAAATGGCTGCCTGCATCTGGTTCCTGGAAGCACTGCATGGGTACATTCTGCTGAGCTATTCCCTCAGTGCCTGCTGTCTGAAACGAAACTGGGATGGCAGTGATTAGACTTTTCCACAAGCCAAACTACGATTGGTGAGGTGGACATCAATAGAAATCCAAGAAAACTCAGATGGCTACAAAAGATAATGAGGAGTTAGGTGGGTCATTGTCTCACCCTATGCCTGGCAAGGATAAGTGGTGGAGGGAAAGGATGGGTATGTATTGGTTGGAGAATTGGGAATGCCTGCAATGTCTTCATTATAGACCAAGGCAAATAGGCAATACTCTGTCCATGGTATGTTGGCCCATCTGTAACTCCTACCCCAAAGGTACATCCTATTGGCCTTTGATGTGCCAAAAACGGTCCATCATTGTGACACATTGTCACACACTGCCTCAAAACACTTATCCTTGTGCTATACCACCACCTGTTGTGCTAAGTGTCCCAGTCAATTGCCCCAATAGGTCCCAATTAAGCCCAAATTGCCTTTTGTACAGTAGTCCCCTATCACGCCCCATGCTAGCAAATGAGCTATTAATTTACCACAAGTGCACATAATGTTCCATAATAGCCCCTTCTTGTGCTAAAGCAAAGAACTGTGCAAATCTATGCATAACTGTCTCGATATTTCTCTTCACTGCCCCAAATCACCCTTCGCTGAACTAAAATGTGCATTACAGACACAAAATGACCTTTTTGTGATAAATGGACTTCATTCTGCCAATATAACCAATTCTATTAAAAGATCCCGTGTTGGGGCAAAATTCCCTTGCAAATATTCAGAATAAGTCACAATCAGGGAAACTACTTTGTGTGGAATTGTACACATTATGGAACTATGTCATGCTGGTTTAGCCCTTGGACTAAGAGTTCCAATGAGCGCATGCTTCGAGTGATTGAGTAAACAAAGGCCAGGTAGCCTAGCTAGCACCAGCTTAACTGCTGGAATAACTGGGCTTAGTCTGAATGTGCCAGTCTCTGCCTCTAGACTGACAGATTAAAAAGCAAGGCCTAATCATTTTAAAACACGGTTTTCTTATATTATCCAACTTCGGGTGATATATAAAGAAGAGATAAATCTGATGTATAGGATATGTGGTCATCTTTCAATGAATTGTATGGATAGCTTCGAGTCAGCAGGGGAACCCTGCGACGTTGGGGTCTCTATTGTGTAGTCATGCACAGTTGATCTAATATTTTTTTGTTTGTTTTTGTCTGTCTAATGTTTTTGGTCATATACTTGTTACTACTTTCATGATTGTCGTCTGCGGTTAAATTGAACATGTTGTTTAATGTGCTGTATTTTAAAAAAGGACTTAAAGATGGTTGCAGTTGCATTGTTATTGTTCTTGCTTAGACCTTGGTCCAAGTTGATTTTGGTGTTCTGATGGGAACAACATTGTATTTGTTATGTGATAATTACTGTACATTTGAAAATTATAAATAAAAATAAAGGTGAACAAGAAAAAAACATGAAAATGGCACTGTTGCATGTTAATGTGCATGGAGGACATTCGATTTTAAGTCAATCTGCCACATGAAGCATGAGGAGATAAAATGAATTGCCCAAGACCAAACCACTTTGATCTATTAGGAAGCCGAAATTAGGACCCAGATCTTCTGGTTTTGAAGTGTGCAATGCAAAACCTAGGCTAACCTCCCACCTCCACCATTTGTTCACCTTGCCAATCATTTGTGTTTACTCCATAGAGCTGTTCACTTAGTTTGAAAGCATCATCACATTTTTCAAATAATGAAAAATGAAGCAGAGGGTGAAATATTTGCCCAGTTTTGGTGGGGAAAACAATGATTTTAATAAGTAGAATTATTTCACCACAATCGTTGAACCTGGATGATGGGCTTGTGTATCAGTTTCAAGCAATATTCAATGGACCCCAAAGACAGGAGCATGTTAATATAGCCTTATAGACCGAGGGACGTGTCATTATTGCAGAATAATAACCCGCCACCAAGTTATGGCCCGAGGCAAATCTAAGGGCAATAAATTGGGGAAGAGTCATTATCCCAAGCAATAATTACCGCTCACTAGGTCTATAAGATTATTAGCACATAGTGGTAGTAGGAATATGTGTTTTTGAGTGTTGGTGATGAAATAAACATGTTATTTTAATATTGGGTGAAGTAAATCGGCAAGTAAATTAAATGGGGGGTTTATTGTTTTATATTGAAATAAGATGGTGGCCCTCATGAATTAAACATTTTAATTGCAATCCTGGTTGAACTGAAGTAGGTTTAACATGATCATGCATTTGGTGTCATAAAAGGACATGGTTTCTCTATAAGAATGTTTCAGCATTCTCTTTCATGCAGTAAATAGCAACTTAAAAAAAAAAAGTTCGACTAGTGAGGAAGTGTCTTGTGGAAAAAAAATCTTGCCGGGAAGTTGCATTGTTTTTTTCCTATCTGCTGTTCAGAATGTAGTCAATACCAGTAGTTATTGACTGCCCTATAAACATTATCAGTGGCTGACAGGAAGCCAGTAACAATCTCCATGTGTTTATAAGCAGTCACAAACACCCAGCTTTTAAAACTACCTAAAGCTAAAGACAAGCTGAATTAAGAATAAGAGAAAAGGAAGCCACACAATGATTTCTATACCTAGAATGATGGTATTACCCAAATTGACCTTTTACAATTGACATTTTGCACAATTGACCTAATTATAGTGGTCCTAATTGACCTTCTGCACAATTGACCTTTATATTATTTTAGTTATTTTATATATGTATTGGGTTGGTTTTGGATTATAAATAAAGGGGGATTGGGTGGGAGGTTGCGGGGGGTTTCCACCCGCATAAAATGTCCTAATTGACCTTCTAAATTAGGTCAATTCTCCCGAGGTCGATTCTCCCGAGGTCAATCGTGAAAAGGTCAATTAGTATACAACCAGAATGATGCCATGGTTGTAATCCAGATCTAATTCGAAGCCCCATACTTAACCACATCACAGGCCTACTCAACAGTATTTTGGTGTTGCGTTGAATTCTAGGAGTCGTGAATAGAACATGCAATGAAAGAACAGAGGAAAATGTTTTTCCTCCCGTTAAAGCAATTTTCTTCAAAAAGGGAATCTGGGTTAGACCTAGAACTTCTAGTTCTGAGTTGTCAATATCGCTCATTGCTAGGCTGGATCAGTTGATCATTTCTCCACTAGACATTTCTCTCCTTCTTTGCCCATCTCCCAGGTTTCCTCCCCCACCCTGGGGAAAAAGGGAGGATATGTGCCTGTTGGAGTACGATGGAAGGTAGCAGTGTTTCTGTGTAGAATGGAAGGGAGGGAAGGTGAGGGTCTGAAAGTATGGATAAGGTATGAGAAGCACGACTTTGTACCTGTGGTGTGGTATGCTTCTGTCATGAATTGGCTAGAGAAAGATGCTATATCTAATTGGGAGTAGGCTCATAGTTAGAACTCCTTGTGGGAACATGTGAAGTGTGAGAATGTAAGTCAGGTCAATGGGGGTTGGGTAAAACGGGTGGAGTGTTAGAATGTGACTAGGGTGCATAAACGAGGGAGACATCGTGCAGTAGATGGGGGCAATGTAGATGTGCGGGGTGGACATGATGGTGGTAGTGTGAAAAGGCCGGTTACCTGGCCTGATCAAGAGGGGACCCGAACTCCTCTCAGCCAGGGGTGAGGGGCGTACCAGGAAGAAATGCTGAGCCAGTCTTACCAGAGGTGGACGGTGCAGCTGAGAGGGCACCAATTCCTGCCCCCACTTGTGCCAGCATGTATTGTTGCACACCACTGTTATCTCCAGCCATGTTTCATGCCTCAGATACTTTCCAGCGTCTTTCTGTTGATTTTAGACCACCAGGACAGAGCGAGAAGCTGCGTCCATACACAGCAGCAGAGAGATCCTAGCTGAGCCACCGAACAGAGCAGGCCATACAGTAGCAAAGCAGCACTGTGGACCACTGGGGACCAAGAGGGGAGAAGACTCCACCCTTTTCCCTCAGACTTAAAGGAAGGAGACCCTACAGAGCAGGGTCCCAACAATGGGCATTGGCCTTCCCGGGCCGCCCACAATGATTCACGGCAACACTGCAGAGCTCCCAAATAAGGTAAAGGTGCTAGCGCAACAAGCCGCAGGCCTCCCTAGACCACCAGGGACACAAAGGGAGATGTGGGTCACTCTTCCCCAAAAGATTTACCTGGAGGTCTGGAAGGAAAGGATCCCGGAACACAGACCTAAACACTGGGCCTCCAAAACCTCCATCTTTCATACACGGAAAACCGGCAGAAAAAGAGAGGAGCGGGAGGGAGCAGCAGCTTGTGGAGAAGATTTTGAGGCAGGTGAGGTATTGGCATGGGAGTGAGAAGTGTGCGTGTTTGTGTGGCAGGTGTGCAGACAAGGTAATGTAAGCAGTGACTCGGTGACTGTGAAGCGGATGTACTTCAGTGAAAGGAGGGTGATTGAGTAGTAGATGGGGAGGAAGGTGTGGTGGCGTGGGGGAGGAGTAGTGGCGTGGAGTAGGGAATAATGGCATGGAGGAAAGAATAGTGGCACAGAGGAGGCAGGAGTGGCGTGGGCGAAGGGGGAGGGAGCATGGAGGAAGGGGATACTGACATGAAGGAGGGAGACAGTGTGGTCAAGGGAGTAGCAGAACAGTGGAAAGAGGAGTAACATCAAAAAGTGGAGGCAATACCTGGGAGTATTGAGAACATCAAAGTAAGCAGAAGCTGGTTGAGAGGAGTGTGGCAGTGCGGATAAGAAGCAAGAGTAGGGAAGGGAGAGGCCAGAGTGTGCATGTTAGAAGCATGGCAATTTAGTTTTGTATGCTCAGAGTGCCTTGCATCAAAAATCGAATTTGTGTCCTACTTATGGTTTGTGTGCTTTGATTGCTATTCCTGTGCATCTGCTTCTAGTTTTCCCTTGACTACTAGGCCACCTCGAGAACTTGTGTTCGTGCTGTGCAGTCTCCCTCCTCCATCTTTCATCCTTAACTCTCCGCCACCTCTATGGCACTCACCATCTTTCCTATCCATTCTAACTGCTATACTATCACCTGTCCTCCCTCTCTCACAGTCTGGAAGTACATTTTTTTAAAAAGATATCCTTCCCAAAGCCTTAGACTTATATAGGATGGAACAATTTACCAGGCAATTACATGGCCAAACCCCATCGAGGATGGGCACCCTTCCTGGAAATGTATGACCCGGTGGGATCCCAGCTGGGGGCTGGGGAAACGGGGAATTGGCGCCCACAGGCGAGAATGCAGTGGTCAGACTCGAAGTTGAGAGTGAAACTAATGATGGGAAATGCCTATCAAAAGCAGGCTCGGACAAAACAGCTGCGGTGTATCGCTGAGAGTCATATTTACTGGAAGGGGGCCAGGGGTGGGGAGTTGAAGCACAGGTGGGGGTTGGGGGTTAAACTAACGCCCACTGTTGAGGTGGGGGGTTAATTTTTTCCTTTAAAAACCAAAAATGGTATGGTGAACTATGTATTATGCAAGTGAAAACATGCCTTGTTCAATTTGATCTGTGACAACTCAAAAAAAGATATCCTGACCACTAACCCTGGCCTACCTATCGCAGACACCTATGTCAGAGCACGTCCAGACAGATCTTTACTGATATCCTCTTCTCTGTCCCCTCTCCAGATCTATGGAGTCCTCATCTCATCTCTACTCTCTCTCCTCTTACATCCTCACCCATTAATGGTGGCACTAAATGGGAAGTCCTCTTTGCGGGTTTCGCATCATCCAGGTGTATCATTAATGTCTATCACACTGGCACTATCTTGGTTCAGGGTCCTCAACACCAACCTCCTCCTCTTTGACCGGCACCTGCTGTCCCTCATTAACTTCCTCCCCACTCCTGCTACTCCTCCTCCTTCCTCGCTCTCTGCCCCCCTACGACTGGTGTGCCACCCCCCTGTACACCTCCTCGGAAACCTGAAAAGGTGGAGCTCTCTTGCATCTAGCCACGCTTAATGCTCATTCTGCCATCAAACACTCTGCTAACGTCTACCTCCTTCTTGAAGACCTTGACCTCGATATCCTTGCTCTTACCGAGACGTGGTTCAAGGCTGGCTCAGTCACAGCTTTTGACTTCCTTCTCCCTGATGGCTATAAGATCATCTCCAAGCCTCACCCTAACCGTACAGGTGGTGAGGTTGCTCTCATCTTCCCTGAGTGGGTCCCTTTTTCCCTCATACCCAGTCAGCCTTACTCTTACTTCGAGAGCCTGGTCTGCAAGTTGGTCATCTCTCCCACCTCCTCACTGACCATGGTCACCATCTACAGGCCACCTGGCTCTACCACCCTGTCCTCTCTCAATGAGCAGACTTCTCTTCTCTCCTCACTACCACCACTAAACTAATTTTCATGGGTGATTTTAACATCCACCTTGATGCCTCAATCACGGCTTCCACTCTCTTCCATGACCTCTGCACCTCACTCTCCTTCTCCCTCTCCATTCTCCCTTCTGGTCCTACCCACTCGGCTGGACACACTCTTAATGCCATCCTGAGCATCGGACGTGGCTGACAACCTAGGTGCAGCATGGCTTGATGCTCTTTCCCACCCACCACTAGGTTCTTTCCTCTAACCTTAGAGAAGCTTATCAAGCGAACTCAGCGTTCTTCCAGAGGGAAACGCAGGCTGTTGCTGGCTGCTGCGGCCGGCTGGTGGTTGAGCAGATGGTGTGGAGGAGAAACAGTTTTGCAGTCTTGCATGCACCATGAGTCGTAGAATGCAAACATGTTTGTACAAGGAGCGCTGGCTTTTAGTGGCGCTTTCGTGTTAATTCTGTGTTAAATTCTGTGAGTTTTTCTTTTTTTTTTCGACCCTCCTTTTGCGGAGTACTGTGAGTTTCATCCAAATCCTTTGACATTTATCGTTTCACCCGCTTGTAAGTGGGTGGACCCACTGTCAACAGTGTACTTATTGCATACCTATTTCCCCCATTAGAGTTCCTGCACTCCAGGATGAAAAAAGGAAAAAAGGGCTGTGTAAAGAGTTTAGAAAAAAAAGCCCATGGCTCCATTGACTTTCACCTTGAACGCAATCTCCCCGACCTCCATCGTTTCCCCTGTAACCTCACCAGCAGGGAGCATGAGCAGGGTTGGGGAGCCTACTCCCTACACTCCTATTGTTCCCCCACACTCTTGCGAGGGAACCTCGTGTTGGAAGCCCAGTCACTGAGTTAGGATTCCTTGAATATTGAGCACCTGGTCACCACTCCTATGGCCCCCTACCCCTATCTTTGAAAAGAGATAGATTATCTGAGGTACGGGCCTTTTGCAAGCTCACATAAGCAGCGTCGGCTAACACAGACAGCCAACAAGGTGGCGGCTCGCCCACGATCCCTGGACACCAGCACTCTGAAGATAGACATTTTTAGAACCAACCATACCGGGAGTTTCAGGTCCGTGTAGTCCAGCGGCGGAAGTCCTGCGCAGTCTCCAGGCCTGACCCAAGCAAAGACCAACCAAAATACACAACAACCAGCATAAATCGCCCACGACACTGGTGTGAACCACTATACACGGCCGACCCCACCAGGCAATTACCGCCGTCACTCCAATTCACTGACAACTGCATGCCAGCAGCAAACGCGTCGGAGCTGATCATGGGGAAAACTGACAAGTCCCAGAGAAAGCTGAATTTCGAAGCTGGCGCCTCCACTAAATCAACCAATCCCAACAGTAGACCAGAGTCACCTATACAAGAGGTCTCTCAAGCAGAAGAGCAATTTCAGAACTTTGACACCAGGGAAATTCTACTAGACCTGAAAGCTGGATTTGGCGGCCTGGGTAGCAAACTAGACAACCCTGTCTTCGGAGGTTGATCAGCTCCAGCATCGCCTGGACAAACATGCAGATAGGCTGGATGTGGTTGAACAGCGAGTGTCAGACCTGGATGACGGTGCAACATCTCTGACCTCCAAAGTAGCTTCGCTAGAGTCTCAAATGAAAGCAGCGTGTGCCAAAAATGAAGATTTGGAGGGGCGCTCTTGCAGAAACAATATCAGAATTATCATGGTCGGAGAACAACAGCTTCGAAGCAAAATGGAGGAGCACGCTGAAAAGATCTGCATGGAACTGTTCAGAGCTAAAACTCTCTCCCAACTGTTTGTCATCGAAAGGGCACATAGAGTTCCCAATACTAAACCAATTCCAGGAGCAAACCCACGCCCGATTATAGCAAAGCTCTTAAACTACAAGGAACGCGACGCGATACTCAGGGCTGCCAGAGAAAAAGGTGACCTCCAATATGAAGGAGACTACATCCAATTCTTCCCAGTCTTCTCCCCAGCTGTCCAGGCGCAGAGTAGGTCATACACCACCGTCAAACGCCGACTACAGGACAATCAAATACTGTACTCAATGCTTTTCCCCGCATAACTTTGTATTCAGCATGAAGGCAAAGCTCAATTTTGCAACACACCTGAGGAAGCTGACTTCCTAGACCAAGCCGGCTGTAAACATGCCTCTAACAATGCGAGGCCGCAACGCAGAGACTGGGTGAGAAGAGACCACCTGTCATGCGGTGAAGTATTGGTTGCTTGACAAATACCCTCCTTGGTTCCCTCCTCCTCCTCACCTGTACTGGGTTATTCTGAGGAACCGTCTGTGTCTATGGCTCTCCTTTCTCTCCAGAGGTCCAGTCCTTTCCTGTTGAGTTTGGGACGAGCTCCACTGGAAGCCACCCTGCCCGCTGGCAGACAGCAAAGCAGAGGGGGCCCTCAGGGAGTCCGCCCCCAATTCCAGGGAAAAGCGTGGCTGAAAAACCCTGGTGTGCTTGGATGTAGTTAGCACTACAAATGTTAAGGCTGAAGGGTTTCCGTTGAAGTAGATGAGGACTTCAATTCCCAGAAGACACTGCTGGAGTCGGGCTAGCGTGCGTATCCTGAGTGCTGTTTGGATGGATACCTTAGCCGAGGAATGAGGGAGAGGTCTGCAGAAGGCTGCGGTGGGAAGGAGCATACACTTGTAGAGGTATGCACAAAAAAGGGAGAGAAAAGCACTAGAGCGGGAGAAGGTACAAGGGCTACCAAGCGGGAGGAACAGAGGAGAGGAAGTACCATGAGAGATCAAGGGCTAGAAGCTGAGCGGGCAATCACTGAGGACTTTCAAGAGGAAGCAAGCAGGAAATTCACAAGCGGAGCAAGAGAGGAGCACTAGCGTACGAACCTGGCGAGGAAAGCAAGGATGCAACGCATCGACTACCGTGTGTGACGCCTATTTGTATGCGTCATGACGGTAACGTGCAGTGCGTGGGAGACTAGACCGCTGGTGGAGGAACGGGATCAGCCCTTCCATTGGCTCCATAGCTTCCATGGAGCGCGCGATGGAGCGCGCGTCATGACACCACCATAAACCACCTCTCAAACAGCACGTGAAGTTTATACCGGGTCACCACCACCACCTAAAGATAACCACCACAGAGACACTATCCTATAAATTAAGGGAGCCCTCCCCCCTTGGAAGGCTACTAGTGCCCCAAGCACAGCAATGTTAACTGTTCTGTTTGTAAGGGAGGGATCATTGTGGCCCAATTGGGGGTTGCCTACGCAGGGGGTGGGGGGGACAAGAGTTACATGAAGACGCCATCGAAAGTTCACCCACGCTCAATCACAGATACACCGCAGATCCCCGCCGTGGCGATCATAAGATCTAACAGCTCCTCACGCACGCCCATGACTCTGCCGAACACTGCCATCCACAACAAATCTGTTGCCAACCATCCACTCGTAGTCCTGTAGAACTGTTTAAAGTAGCCACCTGGAATATTCGAGGTGGCAATCAACCAGCAAAAACCAGGAGGATCATCCAATACCTAAGGAGACACAAAATCAGCGTGACCATGCTACAAGAGACCCATCTCCTGCCGACGTCAGAACAACACTGGGTCCGGTCTTGGGGCTGCCATAGGTACTTCTCATCATACTCATCCTATGCAAGAGGAGTTGCCATCCTGATTGACAAGAGGGCCAACTTCAGTTTGATCGAATCAAAGAAAGACACAGAAGAAAGAGCTTTGCTGGTGAGAGGGATCCTAGCGGGGAAAGAAATAGCCCTAGTGAACTCATACACCCCCAACACAGACGGGCCGAACAATTTCAACTGGGTCATGTCGCATCTGGGAGAGCTTAGTTCAGCGACAATCATCTGGGGAGAAGATCTTAATACACCAATGGACCCCCGGATTGACAAATCACACAACACAGCTAGTAAGCCTTCCAAAGCAAGCCTTCAGGTTAAAGAAATCTGCCAAGCATTTGATCTGACCGACACATGGAGACACTCCAATCAAGACGCGAGAGAATACACGTTCCACTCAGCCGTTCACAACACCAGTTCGCGCATAGACTACATTATGGTGTCAGCCCATAGCCCATTCTGTTGGGGGCCGGATCAAATTATCCCACGATCCTTCTCTGACCGTTCGATGGTGACACTCAAACTCACTCTGTCCAGCACCAAAACACCAGCACTCAACAGGAGATTTAAGCCAGGATCACTATCAGACCTTGTGTTTGCAACAGAACTGCAACAGGAAATTACGACATTCCTTGAGGTAAACCAAGACTCTGTCAGCTCCGCTGGAACTTTGTGGGAATCACTAAAATGCTAGATACGTGGAGTGTGTATGTCAAAAGAGAATGGTATATTGAAACTGATACGAAGAGAACTGGCAAACAATGAGCAACGTCTGAAAGAGCTAGAACTCAAGTGCATCACCTCCAACGAACCACAGACCCAAGCCGACCTAAAAGAGGAACTGCTGAGGTTTAAAGAAACAGCCGAGCGTGAGCTGAAATTCCTGGGGCGCAGACATCAGATCCGTCAATACAGGGAGGGTCAGAAACTAGGGGCGCTACTGGCCCGCTTAATAACAATCGACCGAAAACCTACCCGCGTGGAACACGTCCAAGACACACAGGGAAACCTAGTCTACACAGAAGAAGACATAGTTAACACGTTCCGTGACTTCTATCATGAACTCTATAGCTCCAAAAGCACCACGTGCTCAGAGGTACTGCAAAACCTCCTAATGACACCGAACTATACTGGGTAGCCAGGGAACTCCGTGAACCTCTAAATGCACCTATAGCACTAGAAGAAGTTTTGGAAGCAATCAAAAATCTTCCAAACACCAAAGCACCAGGCCCTGATGGCCTCACAGGGGAATTTTATAAAACCTTTGCAGCCACCATAGCCCCAATATTACTTCAAGTCTAGAACGGGGGATTCTCCCACCCACACTACGTGAAGCCAATGTGATCCTGCTACACAAGGCAGGTAAACCCCCAGGAGACTGCGCATCCTACAGGCCGATCTCCTTGATCAACCTTGACAACAAAATCCTGGCCAAAATCCTAGCGGCACGGCTACTCCCTTTCATGCCCTCACTGGTGCTGGGCGACCAAGCCGGCTTTATTCCTGTGCGCAGTACGACCTATGGCATCAGGAGGCTCTTCGGCGTCATAGAACCACTTGACCCAACACAGCAAGCAATAGCTGTCTTACTCTACGCCGAAAAGGCCTTCGACTCTGTGGAATGGCCCTACCTTTTCGTGATGCTCAAACAAATGGGACTTGGGAACCTCTTTATCAAACTGGTCTTGCTGCACTACAATGGCCCGCGATCCTATATTACCCTAGGAAATATAAAAAAAAAACAGCATCGGGTTAGAGCGCGGCACCAGACAAGGCTGTCCCCCATCAGCCCTCATTTTCACCTTAATAATGGAACCATTAGCCTCAAGGTTGAGATCCAACCAACTTCACAGAGGCCTTACCCTAGGACCACATAGATTAGTGGTCTCCCTGTATGCTGACAATGTCATTTTATTCGTCAACGATCCCCAAACTAACCTCAACCTGATAATGCAAGAAGTGATTAAGTTCAGCAATATCTCCGGTCTCAAAACTAACCATTCTAAGTCAGTGATATTCCCTTTGACACCCAGTACCTCTAAGTTCCCAGACGACCACGGCTTTAAATGGGAAAACTCCCAAGTCCGGTATCTGGGCATTTATATGTCCCTTAACGACAGCGATATATATAAAGACAACTATGTGACAACGTTGGGTTCTCTGCAGGAACACGTTCACAGATGGAAGTTGCTCCCACTAACACTTTGGGGCAGGGCCTCACTGATCAAAATGGTGATTCTCCCCAAACTTCTCTATTTATTCACAAATATACCACTACTTCTACCATGGTCCTTTTCCCAAAAAGTTAAAAGCCTCATTCTGGAACTACTGTGGGCGGGGAAACCAGCAAGGGTAGCCCACGCAGCATTGATACTACCAATGTCACAAGGCGGCCTTGCACTTCCAGATAGAGAGATATTACTGGACCGCCCAAGAACAATTTTTAAGCCACTGGTACACAACACACTTTATCTGACCACACGTACAGGTTGAACGAGCCCTAGCATCCCCCAACCTGCTAAGAGCGTCATTATTAGCCACATCCCAGTACCATACAACACGATGAATACGGTCCTATCCACTTACGCTATTTGGAAGAAAATCGCCAAAAGTACGATGTACAAATAAGGTTCTCCCCCCCTGCTGCCAATTACATTTATTTCATGTATCCCCCTGACAGCTGAAAAAGTATTTCATTTATGGCTTAGCAAAGTTAATTTACACTCCCTTGGATACCTCTTCCCCGAAGGCACGTTTATAACTCCACAAATGGCCAAAGAGAGGGGAGGTACCTCATCACTCGACATATTCATCTACTTCAGGCTACGTTACACCCTGCAGTCCTTATTCCCATCATTCCCCCCAACAGCCAGCAACATGGAACCTATTACATAAGGTAATCCAGGCGAAGGGAGAGGGAAGACTAGTGTCGATGATATATAAATCTCTACTAACTGACACGGTAACCGTCGACCCCTGACCAAAACTAAGATGGGAAACAGCCATCCAAGCTACAATACCTGAAGAAGACTGGTTTACATTCTCCGGCAAACCCAGAAAGTTGCTATAAATACCCGCTTCAAACAAATCCATTTTAACTTTGTGCACCAAACCTACTATACCCCTGCTAAAAAACACAGACACCACCCAGAACTATCAGCACAGTGTGAAAGATGTGGCACCGTAGCTGCAGACTTTTCCATATCGCCTGGGATTGTACCGTGGTATCCCAATTCTGGACCCCATTTCTGCAAACAATTGCTGCTATATTGGGAGAGGAGCTGTCCCCACTTCTGACGGTAGCCCTCCTAAATCTGACCAAATATCTGCAGCCCTCGTCGAGGAAACTAGCAGCCCTTCTCCTGGTGTTGGCGCGCAGAAGGATCGCTGTAGCATGGGGTCGGGGCCCAGTTCCCACGCTAGCAGCCTGAAAAAGACATTTTGTATTGTCAAGATATGGACACAGAATTTCTACGAACTCTACCCCTCCATGCACGTCCCCCCCGACATCTGGGGTCCCTACATTGCATGTCTACTTTCCAACTTAGAGGCATTGGACTCTCAAACACAGACCCCGTATACATGAGGGGAGGACAAGAATCCATTAGCGGTACCACAAGAGACGGTTTGTGATAAAGTGGACAAGTCGGCAATTATAATTTCAGCGGCTTTCGTCACGGGGGAGGGAAATCAGTGCAGTGTTTTCTGAATGGCGTAATAGTTATGACTGCACCCTGTTGGTGCCAAGGTGTGTGTTTGTATATCTAAACTCCAAAAATAAAGTTTAAAAAAAAAAAAATAGAATGGACAAGTTTCGATGGATATGTACTTTTAAATGTAAAAGATAGCATTTCCATGCATTTATTTTACACTTTAAAACGTTACATGGAGCTGTCCAGTGCTGAAAACTTCAGTATTTCGGCACTAGCCAGCTTCATGTAACGTTTTAGTGTTTATTATTTAATGGGGGGTTCTCCCCCCACCCCCAACTACTCCCAACCCCCAAGGGCACCCCCCTAACCCAAACCCAAACCCAACCCTAACCCAAATTCTAACCCTTGCCCTAACCTTAACCCTAAGCCTAAAATCCATCGAATTTTATTCAATGAAAATGCTTTTCGATGGAAAGGATACCGTGCTTGCAGGGCTGTTTATGGAGCGTGCCAGTGGGACAGTTCTGCCTAGAACAACATATTTGTAATTCTTGCAAATTCGGCATTAGATTATAACTAACTAGCTGGGGTACCCAGCGCTGCCAGTATCCTGGTCGAGAGGGGTCACATGTGCCCTGTAGGATGTTGCTCTTGTTGGCAAGTCTTGCTTCAGTTTGCTCTTGCATCTCATTTGCCCTGGAGGAGGTTGCTCTTGTCCTATGGTCGGCAAGTCGTGCTGCGGTTTGTTGTTGTGTTTCAGAATCTCTTGATATTGATTTTCGCTTTGCATCAGATGGAGCTTTTCCAAGTGATGTTCGTTTTTTGTGCAGCATGTTTCAGTCACTCAGTGGCTTCAGCACATTTGAGAAAATGTCTGAGAAAGATTGATTGACTCTGCTCACTTCTTGTGAATGAATTTAAGTAAACTGTAACCTTGCCATTTACCATATTTGGAGTGGTGTGATAAAAAAATGTTGTTTTAAATCTCATTTAAAAAGGCTTTAATAAACACTTATTACTACTGTACACAGTTCGAAAATTTCAAAGTAATAACCAACACATCGAACATTTTGCTTCAGACACTTTCCCAAATTTGCCTCCCTCTAGTACCTTCTGTAGTGAATCGGGGTGAGCATCAGTAAATGAGGGTGTCTACAGAGTGAATTGGTTGCATCTAGACATAGACTACAATCTTGCCCCAGACAAATGAGTTATCCATGCAAAATTCGGTAGCAGTGGGTTCAACGGTGTGGATTTGTATAGCGGGACACATATACACACACATATCCACATTTTTTTTGCATATAAGATTTTTGCATCCAAACAGACTACGATCTTGGCCCAGACAAATAAGGTATCCATGCAAAATTTGGTAGACATGGGTTCAACGGTGTGGATTTGTATAGCCGGACAAACATACACACATACACACATGTGTACATATAGCTTTATATATTCGATCATTTTCAGTGGTCTTTGATAGATACTACTGCATACCGTCAACACGTGACAATTGTACAAAATCCCCTACCTGCTCATCAGTATTGCTAACCACACCTGATGATCATTATTGATAATACCTCCTTAAATCAATAATGTAATTCCCTAGGCAGCTGTCACTATTTCAGATCTCGTCTGCTTGTTGGCCACTATCCTTAATCCCATCTGAAAACAAATCGCGTTGATCCTTCCGGGCATCATTGTTGCTCTGCAAGGAGCAGTGGCGTGGGTCTCAATAGCCAATTCACCTGAGAGCAATGTGCTTGAGGTATAGAGAGGTTGGGTCCTATATTCAATAACTTGCTGTAAAACTCAATTTTGCTTACTTGGCACCCCCATAATTTGTCTCAAATGGGAAATTATACATAGTTTGCGGGAAACATTTTATTTGGCAGAAGACTTTGCATGGCTGCACATTGTGCAAAATGACCGTTCCTTATACCAACATATTAAATATGCCAAGAGGGGATTTGTTTCTAGGGCGCTCATGGTTCTTCTAATATTGCCCCAATATGATCATATCAATCCTTTTAGTTGTACACAAAAGAAGCCCTCATTGTGTCAAAGTACTCTCTTACTGCCAAAACACTTGCTTATGTCAAAGTGCCCCTTTCAATGCTTAATCGCTCATTGGACATAATAAAAAAGCATAAGAAAGCACTCCTTTTGCCAGGATACTAGACTGTGCCCGATATAACTGGAGAGCCAAATGTACATACACTCCCAACAAGAACACGCAAGCAAATGAGAAAGCCAATGTGTCTGGCTCGTTTGAGGCACATGCATAGTTTAGTGTCTGGATGGCAGTATTGCTATGAAGTGCGACATGTGTGGTGTATTTGCTCCAACTTCTGGGTGCATGCACGTATATATCATAGTTGCCAACAAGACCCACTCCAATCTGTAGGTGCTTATACAATCCTGTTTTTTCGGATTCTGGGACTTGTAGTACACGTTTTACAATTGGAAAAGTGGAACTAGTAATCCCAGAATGCAAAAAAGAAAAAGAAAAATCAGGACTGGATAAGCACCTGCAGATTGAAATGGGTCATGTTGGCAAGTATGATATATGTGGCTGCATGGGTCAAAGTATGTACGGCTGGAGTAATGTATACCGGGGTGCATGGAACCATCTGCACAGGTATTGACACCGTTTACCAAGTACTCTGTCAATATAATAATTATTGCATAAATGCATGTGCGGTCAGCATACTCGGGGTATTGGCACAATGTAACTATATAAGCAATAACATGCCCCGTTACTACTTTAATATGCGGCTCCTGGCATGATGTTCCCAGGTAGTTGCAGCACATGCCAAGGATTGCCAGGATTCAAACCCCATTTGCCAATTACTACTAAGATATTCCTCAGGTACACTCATTTTCTTTGTGCCTTTGTATACCCAGGTAATCCACTCACATGCTATCTGTTGCCATCTTATTCTCAGGCAGTCCGAGCATATGCCACTTACTGCCATAACGAGGCTGTGTACTCCCACCTAACATAGTGGTGCCCTCTAAAACAAACACATTTGCACAGACAGAAATACACGCATGCACAAAGAAGCTAGCCCACACTCATCACACAGACTGTAACAGACATCAAATAATCATTAATGCACAGAGACATGCATACACACCACACCACGCGCTTACATAAATACAGGTTATCATTCCATCACAAATATGCACACAACCACTCCTTTGTGTGAATGTGTCTCTTCTCTCCAACAGGGACTAGGGAGGTGAGCCTGCTCTGCTTAACACCCCCTAGGGGACAGGGCAAGTGGGATCACACTGAGGGTGAACCCCCTCCCTCCCACTCCCTTCAGGGGACAAGGAATTCCCAAGCAGGATCTCTGCTCATCCTCCCCTAAAAACAGAATCCCGTTTGCCTGTTGGCTATATGGGAGTTTAGCAGGACAATGATGCATAAGGCCCTTTAAAAATGGCTGGTGTGGTTTCTGACCTTTTATGGTCGACATACTTGTATGAAGCGCAGGGCCAATGGGTTGCACAATACTGTTGCAGGGAACAAAATAAACATCCTGTGAGACGTACACAGATGGGGAAGAGGGGCAGAGAGAGGGACAGGGAAGCGAGAGACGCAAACGTGCAGAGTAACGCAGAGGAGGGAATGTTCCCCTCCAAGATGAAGCCGTTGAGTAGCACCACGGAAACAGTGTGAAGGGCTGAGGAGGGAGTAAGCCCATGGAACGCTGCTGCCTTCCTCACAGCCGGGAGCCAGGGAGCTTGGGCCAGCCGAAAGGGAAAAAGAGACACGACAGTTGTACACAATAGGGCTCCCAAGCTGGAAGAAAGAACAAATACTGCAAAAAGGGATGAAAGGCAATATTATATAGGACTGAGAATTTACAGGCCAACCCAACGAAAAAGAGACTGGTCCCCAAGGTGGAGAATACAGAGACATTGAGCAAACCTGAATTATGAACTGACACTGTGGACATTCACCCATTCCTACAATATGCACAATTAGAACAACCCAGACCCATTAGCTTTGCCAAGGCTATCGGAGCTAACTGGCAAAAGGGGAATGGAGACCGATGCTACATTCATTTGCAGGCTTTCGATTTGTGTGTCTAATCGTTTTCAATATGCCCACAATATTGCTCTATGTGTAACCACCTGGCTAAATCAAGGGTGTTATGAGAAGTATACCCAATGCCAATATAATGCAGGAGGGACGTCTCCTTTAGGAACATATACGCGAAAGATTGCAGTCTCTGGTGTTTGAATTACAGTTTATGGAAAAAGGAACTGTTTATAATGTCATGTTTGCACACGTACATAATGTTCAACACCCAGAAACACTGTCGTACTGAAGGGACTTGCTTTATGGGAACGTATGAAGGCCTCATCTTCTGTGTGTGACTTTACAAAGTGCACCATTCATCAATTTACCTCCAAGTGTTCTTCCAGCCTCTCTGTGGTTGGACCATTTTAGAGCCAGGCATCCTTCAGCGCGCTATAAACCAACACACGTTAATCCCAGGGCTACATATAGTTAGTGTACTGAATTCTGGTAGAATAGCTTGGGCAATTCTAAAAGAGAAATGTGAAGTACTTCGATATGTTCCCCTAGGGAAATGTCACCCATTTAGAAACCTAGAAAGCTTTTCGCCCATATTTACTAGGGCACATTTCAAATGTTGCATTAACTTATAAAATCAGGGAAACATTATGCAACATGTGGTTGCACCTCCCAGCAGGCAATTTAGGGAGATACAGTTCCCACTCTTCACTGGACCATTTCTCTAATGAAAACACTGCAGCACTGTACACGCGCATTCTATGTCAAGACGGAGGCGAGCATTAAGCGTCATCTTCTCTTTGATCTACTCTCCAGCAGTTTCAACAAATAAATAGCATTTGTTCAAAATAACATGTTTTTTATTTTTTCGAAAAACTTCAAGTCCCATCATTCCTTGTAGTCTCAGCCTCTTGGCCATGTGACCTAGTCCTTCCTGTTCCTGTGATCCTCCTCTTCTTTTCCTGCTCTCCAGAGATAAGTACCAATTCATATGAGCTCCGTAATGTTATGTGTTTGGTAAAGGCATAGATAATGACAATGGGCCTCATTACAACCTGGCAGCTTCGGATCGCGGTGATTCCGTGACGGCGGTAATAAAGTTTCCGTGTCCACAAGGTTGCGGAAAGACCGTCTGATTATGTGCTGTCGGTCGCGTGCACCACACGGACGCGGAAACGTTGTTACCGCCGTCACGGAAATGGACATAGCGCTGCCACAAGTAGCGCAAAACCCGTGTCCGCCTCCGTCGCCACGGAAACGGAACCGGAAATACCACGATCGCCAAAAACCGGAAACAGAGAGGCGGCCATCATATAAAGCACAATCCATTGCCATCCAGAGTCAGCACAAGCACAATCCATACTGTGACAAGGCAAAAGGGAACACCAGCATGTCTGCCAGGATTCCAGCACAGAGGCAGCGCAAACAGCGCTTCAGTGAGGCGGAGCTAACTGTGCTCGTGGAGCACATAGTGGAGCATGCAGAGATGCTGTTCAGTGGCGATCAACGGCGTGCCACACAGCAGCGGAGGAAGGAAGTGTGGGCAGAAGCAGCACGCAAGTGCACCGCTGTGGGCGTGACAGTGAGGAGCGTCAAGGACTGCCACAAGCGGTGGGACGACCTCAGGCTGAGGATTCGTAACCTCATCTCCACACACCGCCAACGCAGCAGTGGGACAGGTGGAGGACCCCCCCAGGCAGTGCATGACTGGCCCAAAGGACCCCAAAGGACCCATTAATAACCCCCCCGCTACCGAGGCAGAGCATGACTGGCCCAAAGGACCCATTAATAACCCACCCCAGGCAGTGCATGACTGGGCCAAAGGACCCATTAATAACCCACCCCCCCAGACAGTGCATGACTGGGCCAAAGGACCCATTAATAACCCCCCCCCCCCCAGGCAGTGCATGACTGGCCCAAAGGACCCATCAAGATCCGTATGGCACCCAATATCACAACAATGCATACCCCAAGCAATCAGATGCATGTAACGAACACTATACAATGACCAACCTGTATGATGCATGTGATGCACCCATCAGCCACCACCACAACACTAATTGCATGTCCTCTGTGTCCCCACGGCCGTATCCAGTGACAGTGACACTGCACTACAGGCCAGGCAATCAGCACCGGCACGTGCCCAAGCCACCGCCCCCACACAAGAGGATGCTGCCAGCAGTTCGGCATCTCAGCCCCCACTACCAACTGCAACAGATGTGCCGGCCACCACCACCGACATCCCCACCGTCTCCACGCTGCCTGAGGCAGGACGGGTGCCACGGGAACCCACCATGCCCACCCAAACCAACACAGAAGGCAGCTGCACTGCAGAGGAGGCTGCCTGTAGTGACAACAGTGCCCCGGTAGAGCACTCTGATACTGGGCCACAAGGGGCAACGCCCACATTTGATGACCTGGGTTCCTTCCATCAGCTGGAGTTTAGCCCTACTTCACTCAGAAGTCCCATGAGGTCACCCACCCCATCCATGGCAGAGCTGAATTCCCACATGCAGCGGATGGGGGAGCAGCAGGCAACCCTCACCCAGCTGGTGGAGAGGCTGCTTGCAGAATCTTGGCTGCAGAGGGAGTGCTATAGCACGTCAGTGTGTCGCCTCTCAAAGTCTATTGGACGCTTTGCAAGCACAATAGTCACCCTGCCATGCCATGTACGGCAGGGTAACGACAACACCTCCAGGCTCATTGAGGCCATGTTGATTGGGCAACAGGCAAATCTTGCACGGATGCCATCCATACCGGATTCTGTGCCATCAAATACCACCACCCCATCAAGGTCCACTACTGCCAGTCCAAGGAGGCGCTCAAGTCGGCTAACGGGGCTCTCGGGCAAGGATGCACAGGCACAGAAGCGCACACGGAAGTGATGATATGTGTGTGGGGCACTGCAGGAC
Source organism: Ambystoma mexicanum (assembly GCF_040938575.1). NCBI lineage: Eukaryota > Metazoa > Chordata > Amphibia > Caudata > Ambystomatidae > Ambystoma > Ambystoma mexicanum. The sequence continues at coordinate 110,317,648 of NC_090933.1, forward strand.
ACACGTGGACTTGAAGGGTGTGAGGGGTGGGTACGTTTGGGTGGTGGGGGAGGTTGTTTTGGGTGTTTGAACATTGGGGCCTGGGTGGGGGTGGGTGTACAGCTTCCCTAACCATTTCACCTCCTTCCCTGTTGTGAATTCATCAATATATCATCATTTGAAAGCAAAACATACATGTGGGGACATCTATCATTTCATTTGCAGTACAACAAATCATTTATTGTCATCACTCTATGCATTGCTGTGAATGTGCTGTGTCTCAAAAGTAAATGCGAATAAGCTCATCCTGTGCTCTTTGGCCATCAAGTGCACCCCCAGGGGGAGGTGGTGCCATCCCATCCCCATCCCCATCTTCTTCATCTGCGTCTGAGGGCATTGGGATGTTCCTGCACAGGCACAGATTGTGCAGCATGGCACATACGAGCGTGATTTTACCCGTCTTCACTTGGCTGTACAGCAGTGATCCCCCAGATCTGCTCAGACAGCGGAAACGGGCCTTCAGCAGTCCGAATGTCCTCTCAATCATTTCACATGTGCGGACATGTGCCCTATTGTATGCCTCTTCATGCCTTTTCCTTGGTCTCCGTACAGGTGTCATCATCCATGGCGTGAGTGCATATCCAGCATCACCTACATGGGATGAAGATGGGGGGACATGTCAGTGTTTGTGGTATCATGTCTTAATCTGATGCTGTGCTATCTTGCATCATTGTTCATTCATGCATATGTGCCATGCAGTGGTTTGAAGTGTTTATTGGGCATCACAGTGGATGTCCCCAAATGGATTATGGCCTACACATTTATGTGCATGTGTACTGTGCCCTGCGGGTGACATTGGATTGTGAGTATGTCATAGTGCAGTGATGTGCACACATGGCAGAGTGACTGTACTGAAGTAGTGAATGCACAACGTCGCATTTACAGGCATCTCGTGCATTGGGAGGGCAGTGTTCCATTTGTGGGTGGGTGTCTGCAGTGGCACAAGGTGTATGGGACAGTGACAGGATGGGCTGTGGCAGGGTATGTACAGGCACACTGTGGTGACCTGTCATGTCTTCCTTTGTGATATTTGGTTTCCGCTGTCTATTTGGTAGATGGGAGGGGGGGTGATGCATGTGCGGTCCAGCGGCACACTCACATTGCTCATTGGCCTGGACACACACATAACGCTTCAACAGGGTCAGAGCATTGTCAGCTGTACTCACCCAATAGCCATGTGCTTTGTCCGGCATAGCGTTCCATGTACCGTGGCAACGTGGAATTCCGCAGTACCATTGAGTCATGGGTTGAGCCTGGGAAACGTGTGCAGCAGTGTGTAATCAGTAACGTGGCATCACATACCATCTGTACAGTGAGTGATACCGTTTCCTATTGAGGAACACCATCTCAATTGCACGTGGTACTGTCAGCTCAATGTGGGTGCAGTCAAGTGCACCTATGCAATTTGGCATGCCTGCTATGGCATGGAAGGCCAACTTTGTGGCAATGACCTCGGGGAGGGTACGGGGTAGGGCTATGTGTTCCGACACATGGCGCAAAAGGGCATCCAGTTCCTGTACCAGGATTTTCGAGAAACAGGGTTGTGATATGCCGTGCAGCTCACCGACCGTGTGTTGATAGGTGCCAGTGCCAAGGTAATGCAGCACAGACACAACCTTCAGGAAGGGGGGATGGCAGTGGGGGTGTCTATGTGGTTGATGATGTCGTCCTCAATCATGGCAGTGATGTACAGGATTGTTGGGTGGTCCAACTGGTATAGTGTGTGGATCTGTCCTGGGGTAAGGTTCCAGGGTGAGGCCCTGATGCGTGGTATTGCAGGCTGCACAATGGGGTTTGCCATAGGTGCAGGGTTGGCGCCTGCGCCTCCTCCGCCTCCTCCTCCTCCTCCTCCTCCTCCTCTGCACCATTACTGCCATCATGTGCAGTGCTGCCTGTTGGTTGAGTAGGCCCAGTCCAAGTGCTACTAGAGCTGCTGCCTACATGGTTCTGTGTTGTGTTGGGCTGGGTGTGGCCCTTTTGTGGGCTCCCAGTGTGCTGCTGGGTCCAGCTGGGCTGATTTGGTGCACCTGTGCCCCGATTCTGTTCAGCTGGCACTGTTTAACGGCATGTTCGCGGTGGCGGCGGTACCGCCACCGTGATCACGGTTTTAACGCCATTTTTCTGGCAGTGTTTCCATGTCTGCGCTAGTTGTGATACTCGCTGTGTTTCGTGTTGCCGGTAACGGAGGGGTTTCCGTGCAGGTGGACTTTACGGGACCCTTAACTCCGTGGTGGCGGTTTGAGGAGGTGCTTGGGCGGGTCATGATTGGGCGGACGTGGAAACGGTGCCGGTATGGTTTTACCGCCGGCGTTAACTCCGGACCGGTGTACTTGTAATGAGGCCCAATGTTGATTAAATATTAGGGGTTAATAGATAGGCCCCAGAGAACGCAGCGCTGCAGCGTTAGGCTTTTTTATAATCATTCTAGTGTAAGGAGTCGGCGGTCCTGTGCCGCACTACTCGGCACACCAGGGGCCCGCCAATCTCCTCACAAGCTTACAGGTACACGCGGCGCTTCGTTCGCGCCTAGGAGCGGGTAGCCCCCACCCTCGCGGAGGCAGAGTTTTAGGCGAGCGGGAAATCCCTTCCCGATTGCATAACTCATAAGAAGCAAACCCCCACCTTTGTGGGGGAGGAGCGCAACGCAAGCGGTAATCTTTTCCCGACCGCGTACGCAGCAGCAAGAGCCCCCACCTTTGTGGGGGAGGAGAGCGAGCGAGTTGCTACAGCTCGCGTCCAGGGAGCGGCCCCCTCCCTTGAGACCTTGAGAGGGAAAGCACCTCACTCACACGCAGAGGCCAATTAGAGCGGAATGCTCGCCTCAAGGAGCCCCCACCCTTAGGGGGCGGAGCCAATAAAGAAGGCTCAGTGATAACGCGCCGATTCAGAAGCGGAAATCAATACGCAACGCTACGGAGCAGGAATAAGCTCTCGTAGCATTCTATTTGAATTAAAAAAGCAATAAGAAAGTGTAATCTCACACGAGGGATATAGAAGAGTCCCTAGAAAGACCTGCACGACTTCCTACTCAGTGCAGACAGGGTGCAGCCTCACAAGAGTGGATCAGTGGACGTGCCACTACACCTGAAAAGGTATTATCAAGGCACCTTACAGCACTAACATGTTTAATTTTGAGTGGAGTGAGGAAGAACAGGAGGCAGTCTATCAAGAAGACTTTGCCTATAGCTTTAAAAAAGTGCTGGGGTATTCACTCACAGAGGCAGTGGCTCAGGGAGTCAGACCCCTGCAAGAGAGACTCCATACTATCAAACTTTATTTGAGCCAGAAAGAAAAAAGCACTGAAGAAAGCACATCCACTAGGGTCGCACCAAAGGACCCCAAGGGGTGTAACAAGACCCGGAAGAGCAAAGACTCTTCTGACCCCCCGGGCCAGAATGAAGGGGCAGGTACAATGGCCCCGGAGGCTTCAGACGCTTTCAGTAAACTAAGAGAAGCATTCATGAAAAAATAACAGGTGCTGAGCCTCGAGACCCCCTACCCAGGGGACGATAATATGGGCAATATAGAAGGTGGTTTCCCTGAAGAGGAACCACCAGAATCCCCAACCTCCTCACAAGAGGAAGCAGATAACAAAGGGGACGATGGAAGCCAACCTCTGCCGAAGAAAAGGCTGAGAAAGCTCAAAATTCTTGAAGAGGAAGAAACCTCTGACATGTTCCATCCTGAAGACATCAGAAATCCTAGATCATCCGAATGGGTGCCCTCACCGAGGGTCGCGAAGTACATGACGCAAAGGTTGCGAAAAGCTCTAGAGAAGGAAGTTGGACAGAGGATAAGAGCAGAATGTCACAGACCGGAACTACCGGGCAAAGTTGCAGAAGCCCCAGAACTTGACCCAAAGATGCTATCTTTCGTCTCCAAATCTAACAGAGACCCCAGGAAAGGTATATATCGCTCTTGGAAAAGCTGTCAGGAAAAAGTCCTCGACATAGCTGGGCCGCTAGCCAAAATTATGGACCTAGCAGAGCAGGCAAAGGACACAGGGGAGGAAGTGGACCCAGGAGTCCTGGCAAACTGGGCGCAAAGGGCCGCATGCCTAGGCAATGCTAATTGCGCAATTTCGTCCGAACGCAGGAGAGGGCTTCTGCTCAGGATCGACCACAAACTGGGAGATTTGTCGTCATATGAGGCAGGCGAGGCGGCGCAAGGACTCTTGTTCGCAGAAACTTTTGGCAAAGAAATGGGGAGATTCAATGGGAACCTATACTTCCCTAGAGAAGGCCCAAGCGTCCATGAAGAAAATCTTCCCGGGGAGAGTTTTTGGCGGGACAGGTCGATCCAGAGGCCGAGCGACCAGTCGCTATCAAGCGTTCAGAAGGCGTCAAGGCAATAGAAATCAGTACTGGGAGAACAGGCAGCCAGACTGATTCTTCCCGGCAAGAGGTTGTTTCCCTAGAGGAAGGCGAGGTAGAGGACAGGGAAGAGGACACAACTTCCCCACAGGGGAGAGTTTTTACCTACCCACCAGTTGGGGGGAGGGCAGCGGTGTTCTGGGAGAATTGGCATTCACTTTCCAGCGACGCCTGGGTCCTGCAGACAGCGAAAGACATGCACATAGAGTTTATAGAGACTCCCGCTCAAGATCAAACACCCCGTCCTCTAGCTGCGACGCAGGTAGAGAAAGATCTATTACACACAGAACTACAGAGTCTAGCAGAGAAGCAGGCGATCGAGCCATGCGAAACACACCCAAAATTTGTGAGCAACATGTTTTTGGTCCATCGAAAGGACAAAGTAAAGCCAGTAATAAATATGAAAAATATGAACAGATGGGTAGTCTACAAACATTTCAAGATGGAAGGGACCCATCAGCTCAGAGACACACTCAGACAAGACGACTGGCTAGTGAGGATAGACCTGAAAGATGCCTACCTGACGATACCAGTGCAAAGAGATTTTCGCCCCTTCCTAGCATTCGACTAGGATGGGCAATTATGGCAATTTGCCAAGATGCCATTTGGACTGGCATCAGCACCATGGGCATTCACGAAGATCATGAAACCTGTAGCAGCAGCGATCAGGGAGAAGGGGATACGTATGATTATATATCTAGACGACATCCTGCTGATTGCCAGCAGCAGAGAGACACTCCTCTATCAGACCGACTGGGTAGTGAAGCTCTTGACATCCCTGGGATTCCTATTGAATCAGGAGAAGTCAGAGATGAAACCAACCAGGAGGTTAGAATTCCTAGGGTTTATCATAGATACCAGGATAGCAACCCTAGAACTCCCAAACAGAAAGATAAGAGACATAAAAAGAGAAATAAGAACATGTCTCAGCAAAACAGTCATATCACTCCGTACAATAGCACGAGTAGTAGGCTTGCTAGCAGCTTCGATACAAGCAATATTTCCAGGGCCGCTGCACTGTCGAGCTCTGCAAAGGCTGAAGATAAGACACCTACAGCAGGGTCTGCATTATCACCAGCTAGTACACATCGACCAAGAATCCAGAACAGAGCCGGAGTGGTGGCTGTCAAACATGGAAGCATGGAAGCATGGAACGGGAGAGCCATCTTCGATGACCGTCCAGACCTGATAATAGAAGAATCGGACACCAGCAGAGCAGGGAGCCCGATGCAGAGATCTCCAGACAGGAGGGAGGTGGAGCTCGGAAGAACTCCAGCTACACATCAACTGTCTGGAACTGTTAGCCAGATCCTTTGCGATCAAGGCTTTTACGAAAGGAAAAGTGAATTCTTGTATTCTGTTGAAAATGGACAACATTTCGGCAGTCAAGTACATCAATCACTTAGGAGGGACGAGATCCAAGATATTGGCGGAAATAGCCAAGGATTTTTGGCACTCCTGCCTAGAATTAGGGATCTCAGTAGTAGCCGAATACCTACCAGGGTCGCTGAATGTAATAGCGGACTGGAATTCCAGGTAACTCTCAGACTCCAGCGATTGGATGCTGGATCGGGAGATATTCTGGCAGCTGGAAGAACGTTGGGGAACAATTCACACAGATCTGTTTGCGTCCAGACTGAACGCACAGAAAGAAAGAAAGATTCTTCAGCTGGAGATTAGACCCAGCAGCAGCCGGAGTGGATGCTTTCCTGCAGGACTGGAGAGAGCAAATACTCTATGCTTTCCCTCCGTTCATAATGATGAGCAGGGTACTGGCAAAAGTGCGCAGAGAAGCAGCGAGCTTGATAGTGGTAGTTCCGATATGGAAATCACAAGTATGGTTTCCAGCGCTCATGGAGCTGATAACAGACTACCTGAGACTGCTACCCCGAGGAGAGAGCCTGCTCACGGACCCAGTTGGGTAATATCACCCTCTGAGTGTGAAGGGGACGCTGCAATGATGGCGTGCAAGACAGCAGGAGACGCTCGAATCTCCCAGGGATTTCGGGGCAAGCTGCAAGCCTCATCGCCGAGTCATGGGCACCTTCAACTAGAAGGAGCTACGACGCAGCTTGGAATTGGTGGTCGACATGGTGCAGAAGGAGAAGTATTCATCCCGTTTCTGCCCCTCTAATCGAAATACTGAATTTCTTAGCGGACCCCTTACAAGATGGCAAAGCATACAGAACAATAGGAGTCTATAAGTCCGCAATTTCAGCAGGCCACCTGCCTTTAGAAGGAATGCCTGTAGGAGAGAACGTAGTTGTGATAAATCTCCTAAAAGGAATAAGATTTAGGAAGCCACCACAGCCGAGGTACGAAGTTCTATGGGACGTATCTGTAATATTGAAGCTATTAGCAGATTGGCCCAGTAACAGATACCTGTCGCTAGGACAGCTGTCGGGAAAACTAGCTATGCTACTTTGCATGGTGTCATGTAGGAGAGTAGCAGACGTCAAGGCACTGGAAGTAAATAGAAAGACATATGGACCAGAAGGAGTAACATTCAACCTGGCCAGAAGAACGAAAACAGATTCTTCCACAATCACATACCCATACATGCAAGACCACCCAAAGTGGTGCGTAGCCACATGCATAAAGGAGTACGAGAGTAGAACAGAAGAACTGAGACCAGTAGGGACAACCCAATTGCTAATAGTGCGTAGGAAGCCCCACAAAGGGGTAGCAACAGCCACTATAGCGCAATGGGTCAGAGACATCATAAGCCTAGCAGGCATTGACATGGCTAAGTTCGGAGCGCATTCAGTCAGAGGAGCGATGGCCTCAAAAGCGTTAGGGCAAGGCGCAGCTTTGCAGGACATCATGAAAGCAGCAGATTGGGCTAGCGATACAACGTTTAGGACATTTTATTTTAGACCAATCAACACGATAGCGGAAGCAGTAATAAGAAGCTTTGAACAAGCTTAATGCTCGCCTCTGTCTTGACATAGAATAAAGATTCGCCCTGCTAATAGCGCATTGAGCTCTTGATTCTATTAAAAACAAGGAGGCGAGCATTAAATTCCCGACCCAGATACACAGGAAATGAAGGTCGATAATACAGTCAAAAATGTGATGTATGCAAATAACCATGATGATCATTTCCTCCCACAATAGGGTGTGTATTCCCCGCCCTAACTTATGACTTACTGTTATTTCTGACACTAGGAGATGAGCAAAAGAAGGGCTGAAAACATCTGAGAAAAGACAGAGTTAATCGGAACGAGTTCGCAAGTTCAGAAGCGAGAGATCGATGCCGCATAAAGCAGGAAGTGTAAAGTCTAGTTGGCCCTGTTGGCAATTGAATTTACAGAAGATTGCAGTTCGAAGCAGTCAAAGAAGAGGAGGATCACAGGAACAGGCAGGACTAGGTCACATGGCCAAGAGGCTGAGACTACAAGGAATGATGGGACTTGAAGTTTTCCGGAAAAAAAAACAAAAGTTATTTTGATTTTTTTTTTATTTATTTGTTGAAACTGCTGGAGAGTAGATTAAAAAGAAGATGGAGCTTAATGCTCGCCTCCTTGTCTTTAATAGAATCAAGAGCTCCCTGTGCTATTAGCAGGGGGAATCTTCATTCTCCCTCATTTGGAGTTCAGGATTAGCGGCCTTTGTATAACCAACATGAAAGTCTAATTGCAAAATGTACACATTTAAAAAAGAAACCATAAATGACAAGGAACCAACATGGAAGCCTGAATGTCTGCACCCATCCAGAATGATAGAACCAGTCTAAAAGAGGGCACCAACAAGTCAAACACCTTTGAGACATGGTAACTGAGATAACGAAAGTTAGTCAACAAGGTTTGATATCACACAAATAAAGAACAGCATACCCCAAAATGAAAGGGATGCCAGTCCCTAGAATAGAAATAAAAGGTTGAGGGTTGAATCCAACCCACGAATACAGACCCAACCCGAGAACTTGCATGCCCGACATCAAAACCGTTCTTCCCTTTTGATTTTGCTTGTCTTGGCGAAGCAATTGATACTGTTGATCGATCTACACTTTTTCGGTTGGCATTTCTTAAAAGCTCTGCACCATCTTGGTTCCCTTCTGTTATGAATCCGATGGTATCATCACTTCTTGGGAAGTCTTGGGGAGGATACCTCAGGGGCAACACGCTCGCCTTGGAAGCAAGACGACACAGAGCAACGCAGGCTAGATCCCCAGGTTCGCGCTTAGAAACCTCTGGGTATTAAGCGCGTTATAAATAACCAATTACAATTAGTTCTATCCCGGCGATTACCTCCTCCCATGTGGCCAGGGAGGGCAGCCGCTACCTGATCCTGACCCTAGGGGCGGTTATATGAGGGAGAATCACATGGGGGGGGCAATCTCCAGGAGAGGGTTATGGTATCATCGGGTGAAAATACATCTCCAACTCCCCATGCCCTAATAGCCTATTGTAAAACCTTCCCTCTTCCACCCATGGAGAGCAGAACAAATCTTTTGTTACAACCCAAAGGCCAACTCTCAAAATGTAACCGGCCTTTATTTTTTTTTATTATGAAAGACACTTGTTCCAATTCCACATACTCTTCTTTCAAACATAGTTTGCCTTTAAACCCCATTGCAAACATCCATACAGTGTTTTCAGAAAGAGACCACTATTCTCATAATCCCCACAACACTGGGACGAGGAAGAGGAGCAGAGCAATGCAGAGCACAGGAATCCACAAGCACAGGCAGCGATCTAGTGGCAGCGAGCGCACACCTGTGCTCGGGACATTTAAATCACTGAAACAAGGGGCGAAAGGAAGCTGCTGGCAGAAGCAAGCTGCTGCTTTCCATCCAAAGGAACATCTTGGAGGAAGTTAGTACAGCCAACCGGCTTGGTAAGTTTAAGCGAGAAGGCTGCTGGAAGCCGATGACACACAGCGAGAACGTCAGAAGCCAGTCAAACGCTCCTGTCCGTTTGCCGGTGAACAGCGCTTTGCTCACTGGAGTCCCGTGCAAAGCAGACGAGTGCAGAAGAAGCCCTAAGAAGCAGGAAAACAGTTGAGAAATTGTCACAAAGCAGAAAGCAGGAGACGGTCACCGGCGGGCCGTAAAGGAAATGAGAAATGTCATCAAGAGCCGATGAGAGTCCACAGAGGGACAGAGAGAACACTGAGGCGTATTGGCGGCCACGCCAATCTGAGATGATTACACATAGCGAAATCAAGAGAGAGAAAAGGAACAATTTAATAAACCGGATAGAGAAAGACTGAAAGCGCAGTTCATTTGAAGAGGAGAGACTGTCAAGTTTGTGAATGCATGTTGCAAGCATGTAAGAGACACTAAAGAGGCCATATACAAGAAACCAAGTATATTAGCCAGTGGGGCTAAAATGCAGAGCTATCAAAGGTAGGAGGAGAGTAAGCAAGAACTCACATTTAACAGAAGCCCTGGCAGGAGAGTACACCAGGCAACTATAAGTTTGTGCATTTGCAAGAATTCCTGGCAGTAGAGTATAGCAGGCAATTACAAGTGTGCGTTTTCGAGAAGCCTTGCAGGAGAGTATACCAGGCAGTCACAAATGTGTAAAGAAATCCTGGTAGGGAAATGGACCAGGCAATTTGAAGCAAATACAACACAAGAACTAGCCAGCAGGCTGTGTTGGCATAAGAGACTTGAGGAACAAAAACCCTGGCAGGAGAGTACACCAGGTATTCCGGCCACACATACAAAGAAAGACAATTAGTTTGAAGATAACTTTTGTTGTTGACCCAAGGGAATGTCAAGAACTGTTATTTGTGGCCAAAGAAAGCAATTAATAATCCAGGCGAAGGTAAGGACCCTCTGGACCAAGGATACCCATACTTGATAGATTTCCTTTTGTGGGAGTTCTACATTTTTCCTCTCTTTTGAACATTTACGGAGCACACAAGGCCAAAGACATTATCCTTTTCACCTTGGAATTCATTTGTTTAGCGTGCAAGGGTCAGAATATGATCTGATATGGCATTTATGACGTGCCTATACACAAGTGTTTCAAGGCGCGATGAGGCAAGGGCGGGGGAAACAGAGGGAGGACAGAAAACGATCCTACTAGGCCAGGTGTCATTCAGATCGCGTAAGTACATGGGACGGGGGGAAGGGACAGTGCAGTACATAGATAATAACAATAAGTAAAAGTAACGGCCAGCAATTGAAATGGGGGCTTTATATCAAAGCAAACATGAATGAGCTAGTTTAAAGTCATCCATGTGTTACTAACATCACCCATGATATAATGGCCCTCATTACGATACCAGCGCTAAACCATGGCGCTATTAGCACCATGGTTGGTGCCTGTATCGTAACGTGTCCGCCATGGTGAAATGGGGAAATACCGCCCCATTCCAAGGTTGGCGGGGCGGTATTTCCCATTTCACCATTGCCCTTCCCCATTTTTGCCCCATAGGGCATAATGGGAATGGCGAAGGCGCTAAGTACGGTACCGCAAATTGCAGTACCATACTTACCACGAAGGTCCCTTTGCGGGTCCCTACTTTAACGGCTGGTCTAGACCAGCCGTTAAGGTCGGGTCCCGCGAAGGGACCTCGTAATTAGGCGCTAATGGGTTAACGGCGCTGCAGCCTTTTACGGCGCCGTTAACCCATTAGCGCCAGGGTCGTAATGAGGCCCAATGTACTATGTGAATGAACGCAAAGATCAAAACTGTTGATCAATTGTCTCTTTTAATTATTTTGTTTTAGGTTGTTGAGATTTGCAAATGTGACCGAATGGTCTGTTTTATGACCAAGTACAACATAATAAATATATGAGATATTTTTGTTAAAATTGAGCCTTCCATCTCTTTATATTTGTTAAAAGAAAGATGGTTTGTTTGTAAACATACATGGTTTGAGACCTAGTTTTGTTACATCCGGTGTGGATATCGAAAGGTAGCTTGTTGTTATCCCCTTTGTTTGTACCAAAGACATTATCCTTTTCACCTTGGAATTCATTTGTTTAGAGTGCAAGGGTCAGAATATGATATGATATGGCATTTATAACGCGCCTATACACAAGTGTTTCAAGGCGCGATGAGGCAAGGGAGGGGGAAACAGAGGGAGGACAGAAAACTATCCTACTAGGCCAGGTGTCATTCAGATCGCGCAAGTGCATGGGACGGGGGGGGAAGGGACAATGCAGTACATGGGAATAGATAATAACAATAAATAAAAGTAACAGCCAGCAAGTGGCAAGTGCAAGGTAAGTGCAGACATCAAGTGCTGGTAGGGGGGGCTGTAGGGATACAGAAGCAGTCCCCAAGTGCGGGGGTTGCCAGGCAGGCAGTGCAGGTGTGAAAGCTGGCGGGGGAGGGACCTGGGCCCAAGATCTGAGGGTGTCCAGGTAATCCAGTGCAGATCCAATTACAGCCAGGAGGTCAGCAGGAGAGAGGAGTGGAGAAAGCAGAAGCAGAGAGAAAGGTTTTGAGGTGTTTCCGGAACCGGAGATGGTTCTCCTCAAGTTTAAGGGAGGCTGTTCCAGAGGTAGGCTCCAGTCGAAGAAAGTGATCTACCACCAACTCGTTGCTTGCTTGGAGAAGCGACTGACCCTGTGAGAGTTGGAGGCGGATGAGCGGAGAGAACGAGAAGGAAGATATTTAGGAAGAGAGAGTTGAAGGTATAAATAGTACTTTGAACACAGGACAGTTTTCTTTTGGACATTCTGACACTGACAGATCGTTAGTTTTCAGTTTAGGTAGGGAAACTCTGCTAGGGCAGCGACAGCAAAGCCTTTTCCCAAACCCTTTTATGTTCCAATAAATGTCTTTAGCCAAAATCATGATAACTTGTGTCCGATTATTATTCCTGATTTGTCACACTTCTCATCTTCACAATCACGCCTAATGTTTCATTGAAAGTTTTTCTTTCTTTTCACAAAGGTTTCTGATATGCCCCGCCAAATGGCAGGGTCTACAGCTACTCTCAGGTAAGGGGCGCCTATTTGGTATCTCGGCACATTTGTATTCTGCCACTAGTTGCACTACCCCCAGAGAGTCCCAAAGGTAGATGTTACTGCTCTGTTATCACATATTGCCCCCCAGCGTCTTCCAAATGTAAATTTGGCTGAATTATTATCTCGCCACTGTTTGTGTTTTGCCACACTAGCATTCTGACCCCAGGAGTGTTCCAAAGGTATGGTTTTGCCACACTGAGTCTCACCAATATTTGTACATTACCAAAATTTACACCTTGCTTCCCAAACTGATCCTAATGTAGGTTTGCTTCTTGATACCACACCAGTGCTCGTGCTTTGCCACACCTGCACCCTGCCTCACAGAACATCCCAAATGTATTGCACCACAGAATCTTGCTGCTGCATGAGTTGCACCGCACCTAACTTGGCTATCACTTGGGTAGCAGAACATTTGAATTTCCTACTGAGGGGTCTGCATTACATTGGAATTTTGGAATCAACCTCTGGTGCAGCTTGGTTCCCCCTACAATAAATCTTTGCGACTGCTGGGTTGTGCAGCTTTTTTAGCCTACTACCTCTCGAGCTCTGCTGAACACAACACCTTTGAATTTCAATAATATAGGGAATCACCACATCTGAATCCCACAGCCTTGGATACACCAACCCGAACCAAGAATCTGACCGAGTTTTACCCTCGTACTGAACCCACAAGGAATCTGTGTCGGAACCCTGTCCCCCGAACCAAACCCAACCCACACCTAAATCCAAGTCGCCAAACCAAATCAATAGCAGAGCCACGAGACAAGTTCCACAGAGAGGCTTCTGCCCTTTGGACCACCAAAATGCTGCACATCTTAGTACCCAATCATTCAAATCAAAAAAATACAACAATATAAAACCCCGGAGAAGCAAGCCATCACAATCCTACAACCACAGCAAGGCAAATGCCATGGTGTGTTGCAGCACATTGTTTTTCTGGTCTCTGGGGAAAGGCAATCAACCAACATATGACAAACCCGTATCCAAAACCGCAGAGAAAAAAACAAGCTACCACAACCTACAACCGCAGCAATGGCGGCGCCCCTATGTGTTACAGCACATCGATCTACCGCCGATACCAGGAAAGAAATCAACCCCAGAAGGGTACACACCTCCGGAATATATGAGAAACATGAATCCAAGTCTGAGGAGAAAAAAGCGAGCCACCACAATCCTGCAACCTCAGCAAAGCACACGCCACTGTGGGTCACAGCACATCAACCTACCACTGAGACAAAAAAAAAGCCATCCCAGGAGATCCTTGCACACAGAAACAAAGGACAAATTTGTAACACCTGGGACAAAGCAAGCCACTGCAAACCTAGAACCAAAGGGAGGCAATCTGCTATTAATTTTAAACCCACACCAATCCACTAAGCCAAAAGCTTTATACACCACGGCTCACCTAGTCAGATCAAAACCAAAAGAACTAACAAAATCAGAGAGCTGCACAAGCAGGAAACCTATCACGGAATACAACGTACTTGCACAACCAAACTCACTGTACAACATCGAGCCACAACAGCCAGACACATCAAGACCACAAACATGCTACATTACAAGAAGGACAAAGAAAAAAGAATGGAAAACAGAACAATAAAGAGTAATGAAAACACACCCGCGCTGAACTGGAATCGCCTACTAGAATTCGTAACACCTCCAAATTCCCACACACCACAACTAAGCGGTCTAAGGACACGGACTAAGACAAGAACAAAAACAGCATAAATCTCCCATTACATCTCCACCTACAACCGAAAACTAACAACCCACAACTAAGGACCAAATGAATCCTAAAGTGGACCCCAGGGGACAACCAAACCACACACCACAACACAGAGAACATAGCAACTCCAAAAACATTTTTGGAAAAACTAACAAGAATCAGAGCCAAACTAGAAACCCTAACCATCCACCCCCTTACATTACCAGAGACTGGAAAAAAGACCACACGGACAAGCAAACACCGGACTACTATGAATCGGAACAAAGAAACCCATTGCTCAATTTAATAGAACTCCTCAGCGAAGGGATAGAGCCCCAAAAACACAACCAGCAAATAACAGCCTCGTCCAAGAGACAACCAAATGTCCAGTAGGCACCATACAAACCAAGAGGCGAGAAATTATACGCAACAAAGAACAAGAAAAAAATACAAATGCTACACTGCAGTGTTCGCAACGTACATTTCATGCCCAAGCACAAAACAGATATTTATGAACTCTTACCGAAGGCGGCACTGACAGTCTCTTCCTCACAGAAACATGGCTATCGGACAACTAAAAAACAACAGCCTACATAGCCATAACCGACAACTTCAAACTAATACACTCTTACAGAGACAACCGCAGAGGAGGAGTAATCGCACTAGCAAACAAAAACCACATCTGCTGCACTCTGCTCCTCTCAGCTGGGAAAAACCATAAGGTGTCTCACCCGCTAGTCCTCGGGGATCTGTCATCCAACTGGCCAGGACACGGCAATCGCTTTTGGATCCCGTTCCTGAGGGTTGACCAGTGTGGGAATATCACCTGGGTGAGGGGTCTTCGGGGAATGGGAGTGGAACACCTGATGGCAAGATGCGGTACGTCCCACCCTTTAACACCTTTACCCCATCCTACTGTGTAGGATATTTGGGAACCTTACCTCACACCTTTACTTTCATAAACACTTTCACACGAACAGCCCGGTCTGGGAGAAAACAGACTCACAGCCGAGCATTGTACCCGACGTGTCCCACTACTATGGTCAGGCAAGGTCAGGCAATTACTGGTAATCACTCACACCTAACTTCCATTAAGCTTCCTCACACAGATAAAAGGCGTAACACGAGAGCACACTCTGAGCGAGGCAAAGCACATGGATCAGCATTTTCCAGACGGCAGCTGAACAAGGGAAGAAAGACGGCAAACCAAGAATGATGTGCAAGGAGGGAGATACTCTTGACCTTTCCTGTGAAAAACCATTACTTTCCAGAATCATTCAGATTAAAAAGCATAAGGCCAGGAAATCAGACTGACGAATCCTTCATTGTGTGTCGGAGATACCCGGGGCCCTCCTGCATGGCGGACCGAGTCAGGCAGGAGCAGCATCCGCTGCGGTACCGTCCTTGGCTCCAGGATTAAAGCAGCGCCAGAGAGATCAGCACAGCCGGTGAGTTGGAGAGGCCGATGCAAGACCGGTCTGTGTTGAAGTCAAGGTTGCAAGTGACAACATTGTATAAAGAGCCCAAGAACGAAGATTGGTGACGCATATGATGAAAGACGTGAAGAAAGCTTAATTGCCGATGTATGTTTCTACTTTAACAGAGAAAGAACCAATACCAGTGACAGGGTGGTCCGGCACCACAAGTGTGCTCAATCGAAGGTCTCTGTGAGGTATCCAGCCCAGAAGTGTCAGAAGCGAAAGTAAAAGATGAGAATGAAGTGAATCGAAGTGTTCCTGCTACGGTTTAAGCAAAATCCATCACACAATGAAAGGTTTTCGATTTTTGATACAAAGAGGAAAGCTTAGAAAGTGAGATTGCATGGTCCGAACCCGAAAGAGGAAGACCAATTGTGAACATTGTGCTTAAGGGGTCCGAGCACGATCGAGGGAGATCCGTGGTCAGAGCCCGATCGATGGAGACCAATTGAGAATATTGTGTTAAAAGGGGGTCCTAGCCTGAAGGAGGGAGACCCATGGTGAACAGTGGACTCGAGAACTTGTGAAAGGGAAAATCCTGATAAGAAATGAACTTTGGTGCTTGTTCGTTACGTCAGGCCCTCTGCAATAAGAGACTGTTATTGAGAGAGAAACTTTGGCAGAAGGCCCCGATACCTATGCTTTGAACTATATACTTGTGGCAAAGAAGCCAGAGTGTGCGCGAAGCCAACTGCTCAGCTATCCTGACATATCATTTCTTGAACACTTTTCTTTTTGCATACGTTGTTGTCCCACACCATTTGTATTTAGAAGTTATTATTATTTGATGGTCGTAGCTTGCTCCCATCCTTAGATTTAGGGTTAGATAGGTGTTCAACCAACCCACTGAAGTTTAATAAACACCCTTCTACTGTGATCACTTGTGTCTGTCTTCACTGTTTGATACCATGCCTTCCTTACATAGCCGACATAGAAGATTGCGAATCACTCCTAATCAACATCAAGCTCAACAACCAATACAACCTCCTGATCTTCAGACCACCATCCTACAACCCCAACTTCACCACAAATCTCACTGACGCCATGGCCAACCTCGAAAGAGAAAATGAAACCACAGCAAACTCACTCAGCACCCTACTGGAAACCCTGCACTTCACACAAATATTAAACGGTCCCACCCACAGGGCTGAACACACCTTAGATGGAATCTCCTGCAAAGATGGACTTCAACCACCGGCCCACCGATAACAATCATGTGGAGCGATCACCATATGATCCCATTCACTGTCAAAATCCCAAGCCGCAGGATGCCCACAAACGTAAAACTCCCAGCGACAGACAATAGAAATTGGAATAGTCTTGACCTGGAAATGCTAACAGATCTACTGGAATCAACCAAACCAAACACCTCTGAGCTAAATAGAATGGCACCAGACTCAGCGGAAGAGAAACTCGACACCTGGATCACAGACGCCCTAGACCAACTAATACCTGCAAAACTTTTCAAACCCACCCCAAAGAAAATTGCCAAAGATGGCTCACAGAAGAACTGAAGGAATTAAAAAAAAATGCAAACTGGAAAAACAATGGAGAAAACACAACAATCAATTGGAAAAAAAACAAATACCGACAAATCAAAAAGTATAATTGAGCAGTCCTCAAACCAAAAAAAGCATATTAAACTAAAAGAATCCAATCAGCACCAAATCCACAAAAAGAACTTTTTTTAAATCAAGGAAATTAAAAACCCAACCTTGTGCAATAAATGCATCGTAGCATCACAATCCCTATGACAACATCACAACCAATCTGAGAGTAAAAATAGGAGCAATATGACAAACCATCGATGCAAGCCGCCCACAAAAAACACCACCTAGAACCGCCAGAAACCAGCACCACAACACTCAATGAATTTGAACCTATAAGCGAAGAAACTTCCAACAAACTAATAAAAGACACCAATCTCACTGGATCCCCTGGTTATCCATGCCCACCGGACACCTCAAAAAAACTCCACAACCACAGAATGCCAGCCTCATACTTTCGACTAATAATGAATCTATCCCCAAGTACAAGAATAGTACCTATAACTTTCAAATCAGCATACATCAAGCCCCTCCTAAAAGACGAAACAGGAAACGCATAACACCCTACCAACCACAGACCTATATCGAATCTTACCCAGCGAAAATCCTGGAGAACCACATCTACAAAGAACTACTCAACCATGTAGAAAGCAACGGAATACTCAAAAGTCGGCTTCAGACCCAGCAGAGGAACTGAATCAGAACGTCTCTCCATATGGAGCGACCTATAAATAAACGCAGACAACAGCACCCAATCGACCCACATACTACTAGACATATCAGCCGCCTTCGACACAATCAGGCACACAACACTAAAAGAAACTGGAGGAATGCAGCATTAAAAACTCTGCACTGCAATGGCTAAATCCTTCCTCACCAACAAAACAGAAAGAACACACTTACCTTCATTCTCATCTAACACTAAAAACATAACCTGCGGAGTACCACAAGGATCAACCCTCTCCCTGCTCCTCTTCAACATCTACATGTCCCTCCTAATGAAACTCATTCAAACCCATGGACTGACAGCCTACAACTACGCAGAGCACACCCAACTAAACTTCAGGATAAACCCCAATCGAAGATCCTAAAAACACCATCAAAAAATGCCTCACCAACATATACACCTGGATGACAAATGACCAACAAGAATCTCAAGCTTAATCTGACCAAAACAAAAATAATGATCCCTCCAATGCAACACAAACATACCTGAGTTGGCCACTCTGCTTGGCAAACCCAATAGAGACAAAAACCTGGGAATCTCCCAGACTTTCCTGAGAACCACAAGTCAACACAAAAGCAAAAACATTCTTCTACCTCCTGCCACTAATAAGAGGGATACTCCTCTTCATCAACTTCTCACACAAATCCTGTGGAATCATCTCCATTGTACTATCAAGACTAGGCTACACAAACAGCCTCTATGTTGGAATGCCAGAACGCCTCACATAAAAAGTACAACACATCCAAAATACTGCAGCCAGACTACTCCTGAAACGAAATAGAAGAGACCACTTCACACCAGCCTTGAGAAGTCTTCACTGGCTACCAGTAAAAAAACGCATCAACTTTAAAGCCCTCTGCATCACCCACAAATCACTAAACGGACAAGGAATCGAATTTCTCCACACTAAAATCAACTCAGAAGAAACCCAAGATTGAGCAATGACGGAGGAACTGCATTCTCCTATTTGATAGCCAAACTATGGATCTTGGTACCAAAGGAAATAAGAATAACAGAAGACAACCTAACTTTCAGAAAATGACTGAAAACCTGGCTATTCAACTCATAGAGACAAGCATAAAAACGTGCACCCCCACAAACCTTAATTTGAGATCAAAGCAAACCTGGGACAATACGGATTAAGGAACCAACAATAAAACCAACACACATCCAGAGCCAAACAGATACCAACTAACCACCCCTGCATACCTCATGTACTACACATGCCCAAAAAGGTCCAGGAAAAAATACACACCATAAAACTCGCAAACCACACACCACCACCAACCACGCCACAAAACCAAATCATTGAAAACCATAAACAACCCAGACACTGAACGCTACCCCACCGCTGCAACAAGCCCAATGCACACAACAAAGCACATGCAGAAAGCACACAAGCACAGATGCCAGTTTCACCTGGTTCTGCAAGCATGAACACAAGAGCACAACCTCTATTCTGTCCCTCTTCCCCCCCTAACCAGCCCCACCCCCTTTTCTTACAGAGCCACACAAGCGCCTGGAGACCATGCAAATGGCAGCGGTGCACAGTATAAAGCATCATAGCATATTGCATTCCGCAAAGTTCTATTTTAGGTCTTATGGGGTCATTCCGAGTGTGGAGGTAACCATGCCGCTATTAGCGGCATGGCTACCCCCATACCGGGTCCCGGGTTCCTTGAATGAGGAATTACCGGGCAATTCCGACCTTGGAGGGCCCGGTAATACCTCATTCAAGGAACCCATCCCCCATTCCCATTTGAGCCCACATAGGGCTCAATGGGAATGGGGAGGATGCTAACAATGGGCCCGTTAATAACAGGCTCGTTGTTAGCATCCTGGTCTGCTCGCGGGGACCCGCTAAGGATGCCTGGTTTTACCAGGCATCCTTAGCGGGTTCCCGCGAGCAGACTCGTAATGGGGCGGTAAGGGGTTGATTGCTCTGGCACCTTTGCCGGCGCTGTTAACCCCTTACTGCCAAGGTTGTAATGACCTCCTTAGTCTTCATTCCTTATATACCATACCTCTTGTGGGTATCATACCAAAATAATGAATCCGATTAATACAAATCCGATTTCGCCAACCATTTTTTGCACTTTCCATCGCAATATAGAGGGGGGCAGAGTGGGTATGGTTATTTAATAACGTGGAGGATGTGAGGGGCTTCGGGGGGGGCTCCCCCACATTAATTTGCAGTGAAATGCGCCAACAATGTGTCGGCGAAATCAAATTCGCAGTAATGGATTCAATATTTTCACCTATATCGCCTTGTGTCTCTAATTAGATGTTATGTTTTTTAGCCCAATTATATGATGATGGCATGCACATTTTCACTTCTTTTGATGACCCTCTTCATCATTGTTTATGACAATGGGCCTCATTACACGTTAGGCGGTAGCCATGGCTAGAGCCAAGGGGCCCTCATAGGGCTCAATGGGAATGGGGAAGGAGCTAATAACGGTACCGCAATTTGCGATACCGTTATTAGCTGTGAAGTCCCTTAGCGGGTCCCTTCCATAACGCCTGGTAAAACCAGGCATTAGGGGAGGGACCCGCTAAGGGACCTCGTAGTAGAGCGGTAAGGGATTACCGGCACTGGTGCCCTTACCGGTGCCGGTAATCTCTTACTGCCTGCCGTGTAATGAGGCCCAATGCCTTTAAGCTACAGAATCATAAACGCAGGAACACTTTGGGGGTCATTACGAGGTAGGTGGTAAGGGATTACCGGCACCGGTAAGGACACTGGTGCCGGTAATTCCTTACCACCCTATTCCGAGGTCCCTTAGCGGGTCCCTCCCTTAACACCTGGTTTTACCAAGCGTTATGGAAGGGACCCGTTAAGGGACGTCAGAGCTAATAACGGTGCAAATTGCAGTACCGTTATTAGCTCCATCCCCAGTCCCATTGAGCCCTATGGGGGCTCGAATGGGAATGGGGAATGGTTCCCGGAATGGGGATTTACCGGGTCCTCCAAGGTTGGAATGACCCGGTAAGTCCCTATTTCGGGAACCCGGACCAGGAATGCGGTAAAGGGTTAGCCATGGTGCTAATAGCACCATGGCTACCTCCTACTGACCCCCTTTGTGTATCTAAATCCTAATAAGCTACCAAATTAGATGACCACACGCGACACACACCCTAATTTAACGAGAAAAAGGCTTATCCTCAATTAATACAGTTCGCACAATAACAGCACTATAACTAATATATATATATATATATATATATATATATATATATATATATATATTTTGTTGTATACTGGTTTGCCTATATGATCAAGGATAGGCGTCCCCTACCGCGTAGACCCAGGGGAGTAACAAAGCAAGTAAACAAAGGAAACTGGGTCACGTGGGACAAAGCGCTAGAAAAATCAAGCAAGGTAAGTAACCATCAGTATGAGAGCGCAATGAGGGGATAGGCCAGGTCAAGGATAATGTAAAATCAAATTATCTTTATTATTCACATGTTAAATCACATAAGACATAGGGCCTCATTACGACCTAGGCGGTAAGGGGTTAACGGCGCCGTAAAAGGTGGCAGCGCCGTTAACCCCTTACCGCTTAATTACGAGGTCACTTTGCGGGTCCCGACCTTAACGGCTGGTTTTTACCAGCTGTTAAGGATTGGACCCGCAAAGGGACCTTGGAGGTATTTACGGTACCACAATTTGCAGTACCGTAACTAAAGCCTTCCCCATTTCCATTGAGCCCTATGGGGGCAAAAATGGGAATGGGGAAGGGCCAACAGTGAATGGGGAATTACCGCCCCGCCAATCTTGGAATGGGGCGGTAATTCCGCCATTCACCATGGCGCAATCAGTAAAATACCGGCGGCAACCATGGCGCTACTAGCCCCATGATTACCGCCTGCGTCGTAATGAGGCCCATAGTACTGAATCCATGATAAAACAGCATAAAAACAGACAATAAATATAGAATATATACAGGTAAAGTGCATGACAGCCAAACATCCACCCTGCAATTGTCACGCCCCCATCATCCACACGTCCCGTGGACACACCCCATAAACCAGCCTCCACTACCCCCACCAAAAAACGTGCCAGGACATACTCTCACCTGCAGGCCTGCCGGCAAGGGGTGGGACAAGGTCAGCGACGCCGGTTTCTGCCTCCTTTCCCATCCCGGCGTTGGTTTCCATCCCGGCGTTGGCAGTTGCCGTGGAGATGCGCCACGGGCATTCTACAACATCTCGGTTGCCGGCGCCTGGGAGCTCCTCCTCAGCACGTTCGATCACGTGACGGATGATGAGTCACGTGATCGCTAGTCAGCGTTCAAAAGAGACGCGCTGACTGCCATCCAGCGCTTCACAGCTGATCCTGTTGGGCGCATTACGGATTACAGACTACCACTTGACTATTTTGACCTCGGATTGATCTTGGACTCTGATTTGGTTCTTCCCATCACGGTACCTTTGCCTGGAACTTACTCCCTTCTGGTTATGACCTCGGCTCCTCCCTCGGATTGATTTTTGGATTTCCCTTGCTGTACCTTGCTGGAACTGTTTCTCCTGGACTCGACCACGGTTTTGTCCCCGGACTGCTATTGGATTGCCCTTTTGTTACGAACTCGGTTCTCGGATCACGTACCTTTCAGGACTCCCATACCTGATTGACTCACAGTTTCTGGCTTCTACGTCAGGTGGTGATTACATCCTCCTAAGTGCATTGCCAGGCTGCCATCCTGTCGTCAACCTTGCCGGCTGCCTCCGATAACATCCCTACACCAATATTGGGTACCGACCAACTCCTAAGGGTAAGCCCCATTGTAGATTTATTACGTATTCATATTCAAGTCTAGGGTTCTGTGTTTATTATCTAACCCCGTTTTTGCCTTACAGTGGTCGTGGGGGGGCATCTTCCGGCATTCCTGGTTCCGGCTGACGAAATTCACCACCTCTGGCCTTAAGGACCGCTCGGGCAGTCATTTCTTGTTTGCTCGGGTGGTACTTGGGGACGGAGGTATCATCGTCTACACGACCATCAAGTCTTGACAGCAATACAGGATGGGCACAAAGTACAGCCGCCCCCCAGGGAAGAAAAGCAGTTATACGAGTGGCATAATATGGCAAAATAGAATTTAAAAATTATCAGACAGGCTTGCAGTGCAGAGATGATAGAAAATGCAATCTACAGCACTTGTCACCATTTCGATCTAAGCAGCCAACACGTGTTTCGACCTCTGTTCCTAATGTCGTTTGCTACAGTTAATAGGTCAGGCTCCAGTGTCAACCCGACAAATACATAATTTCTTGCGTTTCTCCAAATGCTTGTGTGGGTAATCAATATTGTTTATTGATATAGAACCCTCTTGGAATTCTATTGCATATGCAATGCGTAATTCGTAAACCTTGTAACAACTCAATTGTTTCTAAATTCATACAGGATCCAGTCCAGACTCAAAAAGATTCCTCCTAATTGAAGAAGCGTAGACTCATTAATTATGGTCTCTTCAAATCTTGTACTATATAGTCAAATCTTCCATATTTCGGATAATAAGTGGTTGACACTGGAACCTGACCTATCAACTGTAGCAAACGCCCTGAAGAAGATCTTAGGGACAGAGGTCAAAACACGTTTGGCAGACCAGTATACAATAAAATAGGAATATATATATTTTGAAAATTGTGCAGTGGTATTATTGTGAGAACTGTATTGAGGATAAGCTTTTTTCTTGTTAAACTAGAGGGCGTCGCTGTTGGTCATCTAATCTGGTCACTGTTTATGGCCAACACTGACCAAACCAGGGAACAGATTTAACAGTGAGAGCTTAGGCTCTACACATTTTTGGTTGATAGCTCAATGAAGTTTTAGCCCTTATTTGATCATTAAATCCTAATAAGACTGATATTTTATTTTTTCCAGGCTCCCCTTTATCACATTTCGGCTGAAACTTGGGATTCCTTTTTGATGCCTACGTCCCATATCAGAAACAGATGTTTTTCTTTTTCTCAATCCTGACGTTTTCAGTTATTTAATATTAATACAATTCAGAATTTGCTTACCTTTTAGGCTACTAAGTTTCTTATTCAGGCCTTAGTTCTCTCCATCTTCACTATTGTTGTACCCTCTATGTTGTTCTTCCGAAATATGCTCTACTACCTCTTCAATCTGTTCTTCATTCTGTGGTTAGGATCTTGTATAATCTTAACTACTCCAATTATGCCTCTCTGTATTTGGCTCATCTTCATTGGCTTCCCATTTACTTAAGATTTCAATCTCACCTAGAATCTGCTGTGTTTAAATGTGTTCATAGTGTTGCTCTGTCCTATTTATCTGAACATATTTCTCTTTACTCCTCTTCCCAACGTCTACTTTCTATTCCTAACCAACCACCCTGTGCTGCATTAAGCTTTAATTAATTTCAATTGCTTGGTCTCTCGCTTTGGAATGCTCAGCTTATACATTTACAATTTAAGTTAAGGAGACCGGGTACAGGGGAACGGTGTGGAGGATTTTACAAGAAGCAGTCTACAGAAATCCCTTACTTAAGACAGTTTGTAAGAAAAAAATTTATGTTAGTCAGATTATTAAACATTTTGTTTTTCTGCCACAATAACACAAAGACCATGACGAACAGGAGGGAACTATGAATGATAAGAAAATTGGTTATGACCACATGTGTAAAAATCCAAGGTAAGCCGAACTGCTAAATGGTGGATGAAGTTATACACCTTTGAGCTTCAGTGGGGAGTATATGTTGAGGAGGTTTCAATTTCACATCCATTTGAGAAGGTGTGCTTTGTCATCTGTTTGAGATTTAAGGAAGTCAACGTAGGATTTATTTTTGTCATTTTTAGTGACAAGTAATTTTGGCTGTTGAGAAATGTTGTTGTGTACATAGTGTTAGGCAGAATCCTGTGCAAAAGATTAAGACTACATGAGTAAGCAGTAAACCCAATGGGTAGCAGTCTGTACCACCCAGATTTACCTGGTAGCTGTGGCTGAGCAGTCAGACTTGCCTCAAGAAGAGTAGGGCAGTATATAGAGTATACACAATAGGGCTAAAAATGCAGTAAAGCAAACGAACACTGACCAGAGCTTTGTATAAAAAGTATATAACTATTTATTTAAAACACACTTTAGGCAATATACTAGCACTCTAAATCAAAAGCAAGTTAAAACACAGCCCGGTAAAGTATACACACCTCCCTTGATAACTATTAGACAAGTCAGAGTTAAAACACCACGATTTGTTAAAAAAGATGTGAGCGCGTAACCTAGATGGCACTCCAATAGTTAAGTTAAAGGTAGAGAAAAAGGCAGAGCATAGAAATAAAACAGGTCCCAACACTTTTAGGAGTTCTCAGCAAGGGAATAAAGGCAGTATACACTGTAGAGCCAAAGTTCATAGGCCAGGCCCACTTTAGATGGAGCAAAGGGAAATGTGCCCAGGATCACACGGTTTAAAATGCACTAAAAGTCTTTGCAGAATGTTCAAAAGAGTTTGGGGTGATTCAAGAAGGTAAAGTTAGAAGGTCTGGGGCCAACCCAATTGGAAAGCCAAGGATTTAAGGGTCACCTTGGGCAAACCGAAGAAAGGGAGGCCAGGCAGGACACAGTACCTTAAAGAGAGAGGAAGCTCCAGCGGTGGCAGTTGTTCCTGGCAGTGGTTGCAGTTCGTTGTTTCGACCAGGGGAAGAGAGGATCTCGACAAGGAGGAAACTTGGAGTCGTTGCACTGCACAAGGATGAAACCAGCCGCGGAGTTCGTCGGTAAAAGGCGCGTTCCTTTTATTCCCGGTCATAGTGGTGAAGCTTGGCTATACGGCCGCCGGGGTGCTTGGCACGGCCGATTCGACCAAAAGACGTCTTTGGAAGGCGAAAGGGGCGAACTGGTTGATCCCACCAGATCAAAGGAAGAAGACTCGTCCACCAGAAGATCTTCTCTTGTCGTTGGGAAAGTGGTGAGTTCGTTGCAGCAGGGCTCCACCGGTGGTGTCGTCGTTGCAGATGGCTCAGCTTCTTCCCTCTTCGGATTCTTAGGTCCTGTGGCGACTTCTCAAGTTCCAGTCCCAAAGGCCATGCTTTTATGCAGAAAACCCCCCATTCAACAGCATAGCTGTCACTCACACATGCTAAGTGGTGAGCCGGGCGGCTCACCACTGGGCCAATCAGAATAGAGTGCGACTTGAGTTGCTAAGGCAACGCAGTCCAGGGTGCCAATTCCCCTCCCCATACATCCTCTGGAACCCAGACAGAGTGGCACCATTTGGAGGGCTTCTGTGGAGAAGCCCGCCAAAAAGTGAAACAAAGGGCTCGACCTTGGTCAGAGTTACAGAGACGGACACAAACGCCATTTCGAAAAGAGTTCTGGCAAAAAGACCCAACCGTTGATTTAATATTAAATAAATAAACCGGTGGTATCTTTAACACTGCGCCAAAAAGTGGTGCGTTTTAAATAAAGGGGAAAATCCCATAGGAAATATTCCGGTGGAATATTTTGCGTGGTGACCACTGCCACCAGCCAGAAACTCGACAAGGGGGGACTGGACAGTGCCCCCTTGAAAACAGACCCAGGGGCAATATAATTAACCCCTTCCAGTACTTCCACAATATGATGGTTTGTACTGGTTCTGTTCACAATTTAGGACTAGTAAAGTCAATGGTGACTTTACATGCCCTGGGAGACAGTAGTCAGTCCCAGGGTATGGAGTCTATGTTTGGGGGTCACTATGACACCCATGTGTTACTGCACTGAGGGTGCTGTGTAACACATACACAACAACAGATGATACCCTATGGAGAAAGAAACCCCCATAGCCCATAAGCACATACAAAGCCAAAGACATACCTCAAATCATGCCTAAGAGTGGGAGGAAAAGAGTCTCACTCTTAGCAGGAGAAAAAAACAAACCCCAAAAAATCCAGCAAAGCTGCTGGAGGACTCACTAGGTTTGGGAAATTAGCCTTATAAGAGAACTCTCCCTAACACATAGGACTTCTTTTTAGGAGTTCAGATGTCCGAGTAACAGGGTGCTACTAGTTCCATTATTTCCTTAATTAAGGCATCTTCATTCAGAACTACTTTTAGGATCTCATGGTAATCACTCCAAGCAACGGTAATAAGGGTGTGTTTTTTCAGAAAATGTATATAGTTTCTAGATAGTCCCTTTAATTTCAGGAATGTGTGAAACTTGCACCTGGCTCGAATCCGATTTTGCCCTGGTTCACATTAAGGTTACAGAAGAAGGTTTCCCTGGACTTGGGTGGGCATGAAGTGAATGATTTGTGGCTGAAATATGCATTCACTCACAGACTGTAAATAGTTTAATGGAAGTCAGGGCAGTATATTTTGAATCTTGCATTCCTTCTAGTTGTGCCAGATACTAAGCATATCAAAGAAGAATATTTTACGGCAGGATTGGTTTGAGGGCAAGCATTGCTGTGTGTTTCGGTGGGTACTCCTCTCTCCATTCTGCTTAGGTGGATGTAGGATTACAGGATGAGGAAGTGAAAATTGTACTGGCATATGTGTGGTGCACAATCACCAGTTTACAAATATGTTGTCAATTTTGTTTGGGAAGTGTTTTAGTAACTATTTTAAGTTTTTCCATCCATAACCAACGGATACAATATTTTGTTTTGTATGCGTCTCTGCTCATTATTTGCCATTTCATCTAACTGCTATCATGCACATTTAGTGGTATGCAGTGATAAAATTGTGGCAAAAATGTCACCTGTACAAAAAAATTGCGGCAAAAATGCTGTGGTTTGACCCGTTAAAGGTGTACCCCATTACACCATTTAAGGAGAGTGGGAGTTGCGGCGGTGTCCCCCGCTCCACTTAAATGGTATAATGGGTCCAGTGGTTGCAGGGGTGGCCCTGCATCCTTTACATGGGTGCAGCGGCAAAATCACAGCCTTTTTGCCGCAATATTTTGTTTCCAGCGATTTTAACACATGGAACAAATTTAGTTCTTTTAGCATTCCTTTTTTAAAATTATATTTACTATTAAGATATTTAATACCATGTCAATAAAAGAGCGTCCTGAAAAGGGAATATGAAAAGCAACCCATTATTAATATCATGCCTTATTCCACATCCTCATTAAATCACAGCCACTTCACTTTTACTGAATATTCCAAATACTGGCTCTCTGCAGAATTGGGTGGGATGTCAAAGGGTACACCCTAATCTGCCCTCATATCCACTGTGATGAATCTGACGATATCATCACTACCTGATCCGTACCCTGGGTACGGCTATATGAGGGAGGACCACCTGGGGCAGAAGGCATCTCTTGGGGAGACCAGATAGAAACCCACATATACCCCTCTTCCCTTAAGTGGTGTTTCCTCAGTCCCCCATGCCTTAATGGGATATTGTTGCAATCATCCACCACTGCTTGATGAATATACTGTGGTTCAACCCCAAACTCCCATTAGGGAGACTATGTTAGTAACTGGGACAAATAAGAGGCAGGGAGCAGTGAAGATTGCTTTGCAGAAGGATCAGCATTCATTTCCCCGCAACCATTCAGAAAGGAATTGTATACTGACTGACGCGAGGAAGAGCAGCAGAGCAATGCGGATTACGAAGACCGAGCAACCAATGCAACGGTCTAGTTGTCGCCATTGAGTAAACAGACCGGGAAGTTCAAAAGCGACCCAGCTGTAGTTGATTAGCAGAAGTAAAAAGAAGAGCAGCACACGCCAAGCTGCCTTGCAGCCTGTGGAACCACAGAGCACTACATCAAAGGCAGGAAAGCTGTGGCAGATGACCAAGAGGTGAAGCTGACACAAGGTCTGGGAATCGAGGGTGCAAACAGACCGCTGCAACGAGAGAAGGCAGCGAAGATCACGCACAGTTAAAGCCAACGCACCGGGAGTGCAGCGTTTGACAAGGTACATGCGGCGCCAGCTCGCCACAGCAAGAGTGAACATAGAAACACTGGAGAAAGAAGAAGGGTTATCGGGTTGCCAGCAAGAATATTTCCAACCATTAAGGCCATAGAAACTACTGGTGAACCTAAAGGAGGCCAGTGGGATATGTAAGGAACTCATGGTGACAACAATAAAGACAGACACAAGTGATCACAGGTCAAGGGTGTTTATTGAACAATGAATGCAGGGTGGAAAAACACCTAATCTAAACCTAAATCTAAGATGGGAGCAAGCGTAGAGCATCAAATGCAAAATAAGGCAGTCCTAGTGGCGTTGTGTCAAATAAAAAGGGCCTATACTAAGAATAACCTATTGCCAATCCTTACGCTAGATACAAAAGAAGTGTGGGATGAGGTTTCAATAAAGAAAGAAGTGTTCTCAAATCATAAATCAGGGAGTGATTGCCAGGGGTCTACCTTCCCCATGTTTTCAGCATAGGACAAGGTGGGTCTCCTGAACATAGCACACACTCGAGCTTTCCCAAGCACAAGCCGAGAGTTCCGCTCCAGCTACCAGGTCTTCTGATGGGCAAACAAGTCTCTTTCCAATATAAATTCTCTTGCCCTCGAGCACCTGACGGTTCAAACAAACACACAGTTCTGTTCTATAAATGCTTTGGGTGACGCCTACACCTCTGGGTCCACCCTCTTCTGGGCGTGGACCCTTCAAACACTCATTTTCACAAATCAAAATAACAGTTCCTTCATTGGGTGATGGCTTCACCCCTGGATCTCCCTCGTTCGGGCTCGGACCCCTCAATTGTTGGCCTCACTCCGCCGGGTTCACTCTTGCCGATTTCACATTAACATTCACTTTCAATGTTTAGGGGATTCACTTCCCTTTTTTTCTCATGTGGCACGATTTGCTTCCCCTGCTTTCTCTCTCAGTACGGGGTTCACCTCCCTTGCTTTTCACCAGTTTGTAGATCAAAGTCTTTCGATTGTACAGGGATTTTGCTTGACCTCCTGTATGACCACTTTGACCTGTTTTGGCGGCTCGCCTATGGCCTTCTGGTATCTGTAGTTTCAATCAAGATTGGGTCGACTAGAGTCTCTTGTGTTAGCACCCACGTGTTGCTGGTTCCCCCTGCAGCTGGTCTTCCCTTACACAAACTCACAGCTCTTTGAACTTCCTTCAAATTGCCACTTTGTGACTTTCATTCACATTGGTTCTCCCCTCGACTCACCGGCTGTGATGAACTGCTTGGCGTTTCTCTTCACTGGAGTCAAGGTCGGTATCACGGTTGCGGGAGCTTCCCTTGCTCCTGCTTATCAGCGTAGGCTTGCCCCCTGTACCGTTGACATCTGCTGCAAGACACTTGTGCTATTGTTTGCGGTTTTATGTCCTCTTCCACGAAGGTTCAGCGGGCTTGGGATGAAAAGGGCAAGGTTGCTCCTCTCCTTGTCACTCTCTCGATTCCCGACACCTTTCTCCTTCTCTTGAACTGCTGTGCTTGGTTAGCTGTGCCGTTGTGCTGTCTGCCGTGCTTGTACTTTGCTCTCTCGCTCCACCTTTTATCCCTGTGGGAAAGGGAAAGGGCCATCAGGTATGTGTGGTTCTGATCAATTGCCTGACTCTGCCTGATCCTTGTATTGGGACATGTCAGGTAAACGGCTCTGGTGTTAGTCCGTTCTCTGGTGTGTCGTTCGAAAGTGTTAGTGTTGGAAAGGGGTCGGGGGCAGTGGCTTTGAATGTCCTAAGTGGTAGGATGGGGAAAAGGTGTCGAAATAAGGGGGATTCCGCGTCTCACCTGTCGGTGTCCTACTCCCTGAGGACCCCCCATCCAGGTGATCCTCCTGCACCGATCCACCCCCAGGAACTGGATCCAAAAGCGATGGCCGTGTCCTGGCCACCTGGATGACAGCTCCCCAGGGACTAGACAGGGCGACACCTTCAGGTTTCTCACAGATAACAGGTGGCTAAATATAGGGAATCACTTCTTAAAACCACAAAGCAAGGGAAATGACAGCCTTACTAAAGAAGTGAGGACATTTGTAAAACAAGTGGTACACGGGTTAATACACTCCAAGTGTTTGAAAGAAAGAGTGACTCACATAATAAAGTCCAGGCTGAGAAATATACCATGTGAAGTTTAGTAGTTGTGAAACTAAGTCCTAGAAGGAGGTGTACCAGATGAAGCTTCACACTTGTGTATAATAAAACCCTGGCAGGAGAGGACACCAGATAAAAGTTGATGTGTGTATAAAAAAACGTCCTGATGGGAAGGTACGCTAGGTGAAGTGGAAGTGAGGTAGCTATGTGAGAAGACCTGGTGGGAGAGTGTCCCAGGTGAAGACAAAATGCCTGCTGTAAAGAATAACAAGGAAGGTGTCAGGATGTACCCAATCCTGAGTTGGCGATCCTGTCGAAGTACTCAGCGTGTAGCCGTTGAGTTCTTCCTACCAATGTGTCCCTTTGTATTCACAAGGAAAACTACAAAGGAATCAATTAGCCGAAAGATGGGATCACTGCACCAGCCGACGAGGAACACGGGCACCGGATACTGTAGAAGCGATTCAGATGGAACCTCCCAAGAACAAGATACAATAAGAACAAGAACAAGATACAACGAGAACAATATAATGACAAGGCTACAGCGGCCCTCATTACGACCCAGGCGGTAAGTATCGAACATTACCGCCATGGCGTAATTTACGTTTACGCCCTGGCCCCATGTCGTAAAGTGCGGCACATTCCAACCCATCGCGCACGAGCATTACGCCATGGCGGTAATGTAAAGTATGCAATGCCGTAAATGACCCCAAAACGGCCCCTACCGGCATCGTACGCTGCGCAAGGTGCACTTCGGCCACCCATCATAGCGGTCACCGCAATTAGCGGTCACCGTAATTAGCGGTGACCGTAATTAGCGGTGACCGTAAATAAGCGGAACCGGAAGTAGCGTCATTGCGGCGGAACGGGAAAGAGCACGGCGGCCATCTTTAAAAACACAATCCATTGCCATACTCCCCAACCACTCCACATCCGACCCCGAGACCTGTCATAACCCATTACCCACCCATTTACCAATTGAAAATGCCAAAAGCTGTCAAAAAAGCCTGCGATCGGCAGCGCCAGGACCGCTTCTCTCGTGAGGAACTCACCATGCTTGCGGAGACCCTCCAGGACAATGCTGAGGTGGTCTTCTCCACGCAAATGACCAGGCCGGCAATTGCCAAGAAGAAGGCCATATGGGCCCTGGTGGCAGAGCGGGTCAGTGCGGTGGGAACCGTACCCCGCAACGCACAGCAGTGTAGAAAGCGGTGGGACGACCTGAGGTTCCGCGTCCGGAGCATCCTCTCGGCGAACAGGAACCTGGGCACGGCAACCGGGGGAGGATCTGAATCACCCATCAAATTGCAAGCATGGGAGGAAATCTGTGCCTCCACTATCGGAATGGAGAGCATAGAAGGAGTAGGAGGGATGGAGAGAGGAGTCCCGACATCAGGAGATGCAGGTAGGTGGCTCAAATCAAGCCATGCAAAATTCACCAAAGTCCAATCATGTGAAGTACAATGTTGCCCCATAGTGCAAATGCAACACAGCAGCAGGAGACTGCCCACAGACACATCCGATCTCCACCGTGTACACATGCAACATGCACACTAACTGCCGGCACCCACATACCTCCATGCTACTTCCACACAAAAGGCAGACAACCTGTATGCCCCTGCCTCAAATGTGCTGCATATACTAACTGATAAGATGCCATTCGTCACAATGCAGGCCCAATGTCCGCTGACCCATCAATAACACTATC
Organism: Ambystoma mexicanum; assembly: GCF_040938575.1. Classification (NCBI taxonomy): domain Eukaryota; kingdom Metazoa; phylum Chordata; class Amphibia; order Caudata; family Ambystomatidae; genus Ambystoma; species Ambystoma mexicanum. Next base: position 110,350,115 of record NC_090933.1, read on the forward strand.
CCTCCTTTGCTCCACCACAGGCTCAGATTCAGACCCTTAGGATGAGGACACCACTGCCTCCACAGCCACCAAGAGGGCCAGGACAACTGTGCCAAGACCACAAGCCTCTACCTCTGCCGTCCCGAGGAAAACACCACAGCAGCCACAATCCCTGCCAGGGAAAGAGGACAGGGCACTGACAGCCACCACAACTGTCACCACAGAATCAGCAGCAGCAGCGCACATTACACAAATCGTGCCCACCGAAGGGACAGGCTCTGCTGCAAGCAGCACTCTTGGCGAAATCGCTGCCATTGCAGCCTCCTCCGATAGTGAAGCTGGGATCATTGAGGAGATTGAGGATGCAAGCCCCACTGCCCACCTACATTCCCCCTACATATCCCTAAGCAGCCTGCATGCGGATGCCACACAGGGGCAGTTAGAGGACGAGGATTGGCCAGCCACCCCATCCCCGCTGCCGGAGGTGAGCAGCCCAAAGGGTATACCAATGCCATTAGTCATGACCCAGAGGAATCAACAGACCCTGGATGAGATTGTCACCCGGCAGCAGCAACTATCCTCGCTCCTCAATGAGCACGTTGCAGAGTGTGGGCGGGGCAAGGGATGCAATGGAGAGATGTGCAGACAGAGTCACGGCTGCCATTGAGTCCTCCACAAAGGACATCTGCACAGAACTCGCCGCTGTGCGGCACGTAATCTCAGAACTGGTGCAGACCATTCGGGACATGCGTCCAAATGTGCATGCAGGAACCTCCTCGTCAACCAGCTCGGCACAGAGCAGCCCCATCCGACGATCAGGGAGGAACCTGCGCAGCACGGGCAGGTGTGCCACGGGGGCCAGGGGAGGGGACTGTCATTAGTGGCTGGATAGTGGAGAATTACTGCATCACGCACTGCTGCACAGACTTACTCACACCTTCGTAGGGATTCCAGGGGGGAGTGGGTGTGTTGGGGTATTCAGGGGGGAGGGGGGAGTGGGTGTGTCATACCTTTTCACAATCATAATACACTTTTTCGTTTAGCACAAATCAAATGTGTGGACATTGCTCATTGCGTATGTGTGCTTTATTGTTGTACAGTCCACAGTGTGCATGTCCCAGACACGCACAGTGCCCCAAGTGCCGTCTCCATGTTACACGCACACGCCGTGGGTGCTAGAAGCATTGGTCAATGAGATTCTGACGCATTTCACGCCCCTCCTGTGCATCGCTGCCTCCTTGAGGTGCTGCCCCATCCCCACCCTCATCATCCTCATCCTCATTGTCAGGTGGTTGCAGTTCTGCGTCAGGGGGCAGGGGCACATTTCGTCTGACGCACATATTGTGTAGCATGACACATGCCATGACGATCTTCGCAACCTTCTCATGGCGGTACAGGAGTGCCCCGCCAGACCTGCTGAGGCAGCGGAAACGTGCCTTCAGTAGGCCGAATGCCTGCTCAATCACCACACGGGTACGTGCATGGGCACGGTTGAAGTCCTCCTCATGCTGGTTCTGTGGTTTCCGGACTGGTGTAAGGAGTCACCTCTTCAGGGGATAGCCTGCATCACCTGTAAGTGGGCAACAATGTATGTGTCAGGGATGACACCTTCATTCCCATGTTAGGGCTGCTTAGGTCAGGCATCATGTATACAGTTGTCAGATGACGCAAGTGCTGCCTCAGGGTATGATCTGGCTACTGCTAGTCGCAGCCAGGTGAAGTATGCATCATTCCCCCCCCCCTTTCTGCCAGGTGAAGTATGCATCATTCCCCCCCCCTTTCTGCCAGGTGAAGTATGCATCATTCCCCCCCCCTTTCTGCCAGGTGAAGTATGCATCATTCCCCCCCCCCCCTTTCTGCCAGGTGAAGTATGCATCATCCCCCCCTCTTTCTGCCAGGTGAAGTATGCATCATCCCCCCCCCCCTTTCTGCCAGGTGAAGTATGCATCATTCCCCCCCACCCTTTCTGCCAGGTGAAGTATGCATTGGTACGTCGATCACCTGCCCACTTCACATTTCCATGCTCATGACATAAGACTCACCGAGTAGCCAGGATCTTGGGCCTGCATGTCGCTCCATGTAGCGTGGTATTGTGGAGTTCCTCAGGACCATTGAATCATGGGTTGATCCGGGGAATCGGGCACAACAATGTGTGAAGATCCTGTTGGAGTCACAGACCATTTGCACGTTGATTGAGTGAAATAGTTTACGGTTGCGGTACGCTACCTCCATGGCATGTGGGACCACCAATTCCACATGGGTGCAGTCGATGGCACCAATGCAATCAGGTATGCCAGCTAGTGCATGGAAACCCACTTTGGTGTTAGCAATCTCCTGGGCAGACCGTGGCAATGAGATGTGGTCGTCTGTGTGCTTGAGGAGGGCATCGAGCACTTGGATCAGTGTACGTGAGAATAATGGTTGTGATATGCCATGCAAGTGCCCCACTGTGTGCTGGTAGGTGCCTGTGGCCAGGAAGTGGAGCACGGACACTACCTTCAGTAGGGGGGGGGATGGCGGTGGGTGTTTCAATCATGCTGACGATGTCGTTGTGTATCATGTCCACAATGGTGGTGATGGTGTCCCGGTCCAGTCGGTACAGGGTGTGGATCTGCTCAGCGCTGAGGTTGAATGGACTGGCTCTGATGCGTGGGATTGGGGGCTGCCTACGTGGTGCCACTGGCTGTGCTGGTGGGGCTTGCTGGCCCTGCCTTGCCCTCCTTCTCCTCCTGCGTCTCCTCTGTGCAGCCTGTTGTTGTTGTTGTAGTAGTTGAAGTTGTAGCACTTGCATTGCTATCAGGTCCTCCAGCCCCAACATTGCTAGTCCTATTGGTATCATTGTGGAGTGTGACTGGGTCTGGGAAGGGGTTGGGTGTGCTCTTTTTCTACTTCCTGAGTCTGTATTGCCTCCACCTGTGCGGATTCTGTGCACCTGCGGCAGCTGGATTCACTGCACAAGGCCCTTTACGGTTGGTTCGCGATGGCGTAATTAGCACCATGGCGGTAAGGTACTTAACGGGCTGGGTGATGGCGTTAGGTGCATGTCCGCTTGGGTCGGCATTCGCGTACTTTTGCGCCATGCCGGTAATTACGGTGTGGGAGGGTGCGTGCATGCGTCCTTGGTGCAGTTAGCGGCAGCGTTAACTACGATGCCGCTAATGGCATCGTAGTTAACGGTCACGGGTTATGATCGGACCTAGCGGAAAACAATGGCGGTAAAAATTTACCGCCATCGTTTTTCACTTAGCACCAGGGTCGTAATGAGGGCCAGCAAGTGGATTTGAAGAATGAATCTGGATGGGACTTCCCAACGTGATCCAGAAATGGGGACTACCGAGGAGCTCTGCATCACCCAACCTACCCTTTCACCCGACGGCACAAGGACGCCTGTACGGATCACCCGGCAGTCTCTAGTCCAATTCTATCCCGACGAAACGAGGACGCCTAGCGACCTAAGTGCCAAATGTGACAGTCTCTAGTCCGGGCGCAAGAACTGGGTAATGCAGGTTCACTCAAGGTAATGCGGGTATGGATCGGTCTTGGGTTCCAGAGGCAAGGCAAATGATGAGAAGATTAGTGTGAAGTCAGCGACTTGCGAGCAGTGTAGTGATGTTTGTATCAGGATACAAGGCAGGTGAGGAAGTTCCGGAGTCGGCAACGTGCGGGCAATGACGAAGTAGTAAAATCAGGAGGCAAAGCTGGTCAGGTAACTTTCCGGAGTCGGCAGCGTGCAAGCAGAGTATAGGTTTGAATCAGGAGGCAAGGCAGGTCAGGTATTGCAGGCCGTGGTCGGTAAGGAGGAAATCAGGCAAGAGGGATTTGGGTAAACTGGAACAAGGAGTAAGAGAAAGAATACAGGACAAACGTGAGCTACGATCAAACAATCAGAAGCAGCGAGTGTGGCAACCGGGAAGCGTTATAATGGGCGGCCGCAACCTCGCGTGACTCCTCCTTTCTGAAACGCGATAGAGTTGCTTGTGGAGAGGACGCCAGAGTTGCCATGGTAACATGGCCGCGTGAGTTCCGCAACGCTGAAAACGGGTGTTGATCGTTGCAGAACCTTCACATGAGCGTTTCTAGGTTGCTTGAGAGAAGGTAGGCGTTGTCTCGGGGTAATCCTGACAGAAGGACATCCCATGGAATAAATGAACTGTTGTATTGTTCTATAAGGAAAAGCAGAGACTTTAGGAAAATACATTTCCTGGGATGAACAGTATATAGACAGAGAAAATATAACTTGGGGAATCAAAGCGTGCCAAGTGGAAAGGCTGATCCTTTTAGGATTTAAGTTTTCTTTTTGAAGCAATAAGACTTAAAATAAGGAACCTGGGGAAATAAGATGATCCCTGGAATTGTGACCATTGTGCATTGGAAACCTTTTTGTTGGATTTGAACTTTAAGTTTTGAACTTGAACAGTTGAGCACTTGGAAACTGCAATAGTCAATTCCCTACACATAGATATTGATATTTTTATTCTATTGTGCTCGTACACAAGTGTTTCAGAGCACGGCAAGGGAGGAGAACAGGGGAGAACAAAACAACAATCTTACTAGGCCTGGTAACATTGAGAAAGCACCAGTGCATGGGAGAGGGGAAAAGTGCATGGAAAGGGGGAGAAGTGGAGAGTGCGGAGCAAAGGAGAAACAGATAAATAATGATAAATAAATAATCAAGGCAACAAACAGTGGTAGTGCAGCCAGCAATTGGCAAGTGCTGGGTTTAAGGCAGCAGACAGGGTAGGTCTGATAAGTGCAGGAAGAAAAAGGGGGGGGGGGGGGTTGTATGGGTACAGATACAGACCCCAGTGCAAGGGGTGGCCCGGAGGCAGTGCGGGAGGGTGTCAGGGTGAGCATGTACCTGGGCCCAAAGGACAGAGGGTGGCCAGGTGCACAGTGCCAAGAGAGAACAGATAAGCAGGGGAGAGGGGGAGCAAAGGCAGAAGCAAAGAGGAAGGTCTTGAGGTGCTTCCGGAACCAGAGATGGTTCTCCTCAAGTTTTAGAGTGGCAGAGAGGCTGTTCCAGAGGGAGGCCCCAGCTGAAGACAGAGCTACCCCCAGCTAGTTTCTTTGAAATGCCAATGATGACCAGAGCCAGACATGCTTTCAGGTTTTCTGAAGCTTCTGTCATCATCAGTGCCATCCTCTTCCTGAGGCCCAGCACATAGTCAGTGACTCTCACTGGCTGTAAGGGAAGGAGCACTCTCCAACCCTTCCTTGATCAGGGCCAAAGGGCCTCTGACTGGATGACCATAAAGAAGTATAAAGGAGCTAAAACCAACCCCTTTATAAGCAAAGAGAAGGCATGGCAGTAGAAGATCCCACTTTTTTCTAAGGGGTTCCTCTAAAGCACCTATCATGCTCTTCATAGTACGGTTAAACCTCTCCACCACCCATTGGTTTGGGGATGGTAGGCTGTTAAGAACTTGCAAGTCACTCTACAGTTCTTCCACATGGTCTGCATGTAGTGGGACATAAAGTTTGATCCTCTGTCAGAGATGACTTCCTTAGGAAAACATACCCTGGTAAAAATACCAAGGAGGGCCTTAGCCACTGCATGGGCAGTAACAGTTCTCATAGGTATAGCCTCAGGATACCTGTAGCATGGTCTATCACAACCAATATAGATCGGTTGCCTGAGGAAGTTGAAGGGTCTAGGGGACCAACAATGTCAATCCCCACCCTCTCAAAAGGGGCTCCTACCACAGGGAGGGGCACTAAAGGTGCCACATTCTTGGCTCTATTCTTGCCAGAAGTCTGAAAAGTGTGGCAGCTCCTACAGAAGTTAATCTACATCAGCCCCCCCATCTTGGGCCAGTAGAAGTACAGAGATAGCCTTTCTTTGGTCCTCTTGAAACTCAAGTGACCAGCCAAAGAGATCTCATGTGCCAACTGTAGGATCTTTTTTGTCTCACCTCCTGGGGCACTACCAGTCTCCTGTAGTCCCCTGGGGTAGATTCAGTAGGTTCACTGTAGAGGAGGCCATCCTAGTAAAGCCTATGCTTCCCTGGTGCAGACCTTCTAGAGAGGGACACTCTTTGTCCTCTGCTAAGTCTGCCCTAGGGGGTCCACCTTCTGCAAGTAAAGTCTGCAGCTCATGATGATCTCTGGGATCCAGATCTCCAATACAGGTACGGTTTTCTTCCAGCTCTGTGTCACCGGTAGCCGATTCCACAGAATTTGGTTGGTCCTCCCACGCAGCATCAGCTGGGGAAGGGTGTTAAGATGGATTTCTGAACTCGGACCTGGAGGGGCAGAGGTTCAGAAGGCCAGCCTAGTTTCTTGGAACAGGGTAACCTCTGGACAAGCCAGACCAATCAGGGTAGCGATGGCGGCGGTCAAGACTAAGTCTCAAGAAGGGTGAGGGTGACTCAAATACCTCAATGAGCACACAAAGCAAGGACACTTACAAATTACTCCAGACAGGTGTTATATTAAAAATATTGTAACACTCACCTGGTATCCACAGGGACGTCACTCAGCCTGTTCTGACCTCTTACTACCTCGAACCCTTCCCTGGAGGCTATTCGACTGGAGACTGGGCCTGAAACACAGGATTGGTAGAGTTTAACGCCCTATTATCTCTGTGTGCTTGAACCCCTTCATCCCCGGGGTCCAACCCTTCCCTTTGATCCACAGCTCACCTTGTTTTCTTGGATAGTGTGCTCTCCGTCCTGCTTTCAGCGCAGGGGCGCGTTGATTGATGCAGGCTCGTTGCTGCCTAGTTACTTCACTGGCAAGAGTCCGACAGGTAAGTACAATGAGACTTTCGAACAGTTCTCTAACTTTGTTCCTTTCCTTCCTCAGATGATGGCCGACGTCCGGGGATGGTGGCGTGCTGCTGAGATGAGTAGCGCTGAAGGCGAGTGAGAGCGCGATGCGCGATGCACCCCTTTCATATTTGTATTGAACTGAGTTCTTTTTCTGTGTCTTTTAGGTGCCGCAACGTTTTCAGCGTGGATGCCGGTTATGAAGAACAAATGCGGTGGGTAAGCGCGGTATGCAGCACCTCTAGAAGTTCCGGAGACAGAGTTCCCCTAGAGCGGCTGGGATTCAGGTAAGCGTTTGAACCGCGTACAGTATTTAAAAATAAGCGAAGATTTGCAGAATGCTTACTAATGCCTTTTTTTCTGTTCTTTTCCCTTTTCCTTACGAAGTGGCGTGCTGGGATGGGAATGACAACCCCGAAGATGCCCGCAGAACAGAAGGAGCGATGAATGATGGGCAGAAGCGAGGTAAGGCTGTTCCTAACAGTGTTCTGGCAGGAGCTGAGTGCAGAAGAAAGATGCAGGCCTACTGGAGACCGATCCGAACACGGTGAGTGTCACGCTGCAGGTGCAGAAAAACGCAAAGCATGTTTCTCAGCCTGGGTGTGGCTTAAATAGTCTCTGGGTATCCCAGGTGTCTCTGGGCTGAACCACACCCAAAAGACTAGACCGCACATGCAGTTCTGGGAACCGAAATATGTGGGGGCATAAATCTTGTCCCCATCAATGCACTAAAAGTCCAATCCCCAATGTTATCCTATGGGAGTGAGTGAGTCTGGTGCCACAAGCGCCAAGTCTGACTCCAAGTGGGTCTTTGGAGGGATGGAGAGGCCCTTGAGGGCCATGTAGGTGATCGTGGCCTGGCTCCATCCTGACATCTTGGAGAGCTGGGGACATGAGAGGCAGGAATCATGACAGCACCCCCCCCCCCCCCCCCCCCCAAGGCCCTTCTCAAGGTGGCTCTTTTGTCTGGTCCTGGTTTGGTTGGATGGTTTTGATGAAATCGTCTAAGCAAGCGAGGTGCATGGATGTACTCACAAGGCTCCCATGTCCTGTTTTGTGGACCATACCCCTTCCAGTCTACTAAATAGTATAATTTGGATCTGATGTACTTTGAATCTAGGATGTCCTTGACTTCGAATTCTGGCTCCCCGGCGACTACTACTGGCTGCGGTGGCGTTGCTACCCGGGTCCCAGGTTGAACAGGTTTAAGGAGAGACACGTGGAACACAGGATGAATCTGCATGTTGACGGCAAAGCTAGTCTGACCGCCACAGGATTTATCACGGAGGTGACGGTGAATGGACCCAGGCATCTTGGACGGAAAGTTCGGGCTCCTTTAAAAGACACGTGTTTAGACGCCAGCCAGACTTTGTCTCCCACTTGGTAGTCGGGGGCCTTTGATCTGCATTGATCAGCAAACTTCTTTTGCCGATTCTTAGCATGAAGTAGGTGTTCAGCTGCCCTTTTAAAGGTTTGAGAAATGATCGTGTGCAAGGTTGACTGCTGGCATTTCCAGGGTTGTAGGAACGTCCAACTCAGAAGTACCTGGGTGCCTGCCATACATGGTATAAAAGGGTGTCTGCCCAGTGCTGGTGTGTAGGGAATTATTATAAGCATATTCAGCTATCCATAATAGGTCGAACCAGCTTCCTTCAGCTTTGTGTAACATGCAACGCAGATACTGCTCGAGCGTCTGATTTGTCCTCTCAGTTTGACCATCCGTTTGGGGATGGTGACTGGTGGATAGCCGGATGTCTATCTGGGCCATAGAGCAGCATTTTCTCCAGAAGTTAGATACGAATTGAGTACCTCGGTCTGAGACCAAAACTGAAGGAAACCCATGGAGCCGTACGATGCCTTCAAGAAATACCTTTGCCAGAGAGGAAGCATTTGGGAGCCCCTTAAGAGGAATGAAATGTGCCATTTTTGAAAATAGGTCCACAACCACAAGAATAGTGTTAAACCCTTGACTGGGTGGTAAGTCAATAATAAAATTGAGGGACAACGTGTGCCAGGGTGCTGGTGGGATTTCCAATGGTTGTAATAGCCCAGCCGGTTTCTGCTTGGATGACTTGTTTTGAGCACACACTCCACAAGATAGGATGAATTGGATAATGTCTTTATGCCATGTGGGCCACCAATAATTTCGTTTTACCTTGGCTAAGGTTTTAGCGATTCCGGGGTGGCCCTCGATCAAGGAATCATGATAACTGGGCATGACTTGTTCTCGTAGTTCTTGGTTTGGTAAGAATAAACGATTCCTGAAGTAGGGCAACTGATCTTTTATCATGTAATGTTCTCCTTGTGCACTCCACGCTTGTAATTGCTCCGGACTCATCAGGTTTTGGATTTCTTGATGTAATTCTTTCTGAGTTATGGTTGCTGTGATTCCTAGGAGACTGTCACTCGGGATGATTGCTATTGGGTCAGGGGTCTGATACCCTTGCTCTTCTACCCCCATACGGGAAAGGGCATCGGCCTTCCCGTTTTTCACCCCTGGTCGAAATATAATCACGTAGTCATATTCAGCAAAAAAAGAGCCCAACGTAGTTGTCGTGAGGATTGGGCCTTTGCCGTTTTTAGATACTGGAGGTTCCGGTGGTCAGCTATTACAGTGATTGTGTGGCTGGCGCCCAAGAGGTAGTACTGCCATGCCTTAAAGGCTGAATTAATGGCCAGGAGTTCTTTGTCTGCGATAGCGTAATTGAGTTCAGGGCGTGTGAATTTACGCGACCAGAAGGCAACAGGGTGTAACTGGCCCGTTTCGGCGTCCTTTTGCCATGCTTGAGGCGTCAGTTTCCACCAGGTATGGGAGATCAGGGCGAGGGTGGCGTAAGATTGGGGCAGATGTGAATCTTGCTTTGAGTTCCTGGAAAGCCTCATCGGCTTCTGTTGTCCACTGGAACTTTTTGTTGCTTCTCCTTAGTAATGACGTGATGGGATGCACGATTTGCAAAAATCCTGGGATGAACCAGCGGTAAAAGTTTGCAAAACCCAACCTTCTTTAAACCCCCTTGAATGAATTTGGGGGTGGCCAGTTCAGGATAGCATCTACCTTGTGTACATCGATTCGGATTCCATTCGGGCTGAGAATAAAGCCCAGGAATTCCACCTCGGAGACTTGGAATGAGCACTTTTCGAGCTTAGCGTAGAGCTGGTGTTGACAGAGTTTCTCCAATACGGATCGGACGTGTTTAACGTGGTCCTGCTTTGATGCGGCATATGGGATACATTACTCACCGTAATCGTATTTCTGATGCTTGTATCTGCTTAGATTCAAATGCTGTGCATAGGCCGACATCTAGTGGGAGCTGCGGAGTATTACAGTTGTTTTTTTTTCAAAACTCGGAAAAAGGGCGTCGACACAGGGCGTGCCAGTAATACTATCCCTAGTGTGAGCTCCACTGTACCCATGATCCCTCACGCGTCTAGGACCCTGACATTGTATTTTTTCTGACATGAGGTAGCATAAGGAGTAGCGTGAGTACAGATAATCCAAGCAGATAGAAAGGTAAGATTACAAGCATCCATGTGCCTTCTCTCAGAGGGGAGGAAGGGTGGGTCGCATGTGAATCTAAGCAGATACAAGCATCAGAAATACGATTACGGTGAGTAATGTATCCCTTCTGAGGCTTGTGGAATCTGCTTAGATCACATGCTGTGCATAGATTAGCGAGCAGTACCTGAAGGAGGTGGGATGTGAGAAGGGTCATGAGCAAATAAATGTCTTAGAACCGCGTGTCCCACTTGTGTATCTGTCTTGGAACGAGTGTCAATGCAGTAGTGCTGAGTAAAAGTGTGAATAGAGCTCCAAGTAGCTGCTTTGCAAATGGTGTCAAGGGGTACATTTGCAATGAAAGCCAGAGTGGCCCCAATGCTTCTTGTAGAATGGGCCCTAGGCGTGAAAGGCAGAGTCTTTTCAGAAAGTGAGCAGCACAGCTGGATACAGTTAATAATCCACTTAGAGATGGCACCTTTAGAGACGCGATCCCCCTCTCTGCCTGTAGCTACGGAGACAAACAGCTGATCTGTTTTCCTTAGCGGTCTGGTCTTGTTTACATAGTAGAGGACCGCCCTACACACATCTAGTGTGTGTAGTTTCACCTCAGCCGAGCTCTGTGGGTCTTGGAAGAAAGCCGGAAGCTCGATGGACTGGTTCACGTGGAATTTTGAAATAAACTTAGGTGAGAACCTAGGGTGTGTGCATAAAAACCAGCTTATCTTTATGGATAGTAAAGAAGGGATCTTGCACTGAAAGAGCCTGAAATTCACGGACTCTTCTTATAGATGTAATTGCTACTAAGAAGGCCGTTTTGTAAGTCAGGTGTTTGAGACTGCTTTTGTGCATGGGCTCGAATGGGGGGCCCATGAGCTTAGATAGCACCACGTTAAGGTCCCATCCTGGTGGTGGGTTTGAAATAGGAGGGTGAAGTCTCTTTACTCCTTCCATGAAGGCTTTAACTACTGGTACTTTCCACCACAACACCTTGTTATGGGAAGTGGTGTATGCTGACAGGGCTGCCAGGTGTACCTTCAGCGAGTTAAAAACTAGTCCTGCGTCCAGCAGGTGGAGCATGTATGTAACAATAGTGGAAGGAGTGCAATCAACTGGGTTGATTTGTTTATTCTGGCACCAGATAACGAATCTCTTCCATTTGTCAAAGTAGCAGTGCCTCGTGTTAGGTTTCCTAGATTCCTTTAGGATGTCCAAACACCTCTGTGGTAAATTGAGATGTCCGAACTCTATGACCTCAGGAGCCATGCTGCCAGGTTCATTGAGTTGAATTGAGGATGCACTATTTGACCTTGGTGCAGTAGGTTGTACCAGCCCAGAAGTTTGATGGGTTCGCACACCGCCAATCTGCGTAAGTGTGGGAACCACGGTTGTCTTGCCCACATGGGAGCAACTAGGACGAGCGTCATCGATTCTCTGTTCATCTTGTTGACCACCTTCCTGATTAGAGGAGTTGGTGGAAAAGCATACGCAAACATCTCTGACCAGTTCATCCACAGGGCGTTCCCCTGGGAGTCTGGTTGGGGGAACTTGGATGCAAATCCTGGGCATTGTCTGTTTTCACTTGTGGCGAATAGGTCTATAGTGGGGAAACCCCACTGAGAGAAGATATCTTCTACGACTTCTCTATGTAGACACCATTCGTGTTCCTCTGGGAGGGGGTCTCTGCTCAGAGCATCCGCTAGGGAATTGAGATCCCCTGGAACATGTTGCGATGACAGGAAGATGTTCCGTCCGAGTGCCCATATCCAGATTTTCTGGGCAAGCTTGGACAGATTTGGCGACCGAGTCCCTCCTTGCTTGTTCAGGTAGAACATGGCTGTAGTGCTGTCCGTCCGGATTTGCACTGACAGATTTAACAGGTAGGGCTTGAACGCTTGAAGTGCTCTGAATACTGCCAGAAGCTCTAACAGGTTGATGTGATTCTTGGCCACTGAGTGCGAGCAGAGACCGTGAGCTGTGTGGTGGAGATGGTGAGCTCCCCACCCCGTCAGGCATGCATCGGTTGTGACTACCGCCTGTATCTCGGGATCGTAAAAGGGTTTCCCCCTGGACAGATTCTCTCTTGTCCACCAGTGAAGGCTTTGTACAAGTGTTGGCGAAACGACCACTAGATCGTCCCACTGACCACTTGCCTGAGACCACTGTTTCGCCAACCATTCCTGCATGGGACGCATGCGCAGGCGCGCGTGGGGACCAGGTAAATACATGACGCCATCATGCCCAGCAAACTCATTGCTTTGCGTACCGTTATCTGGCGACCGGACTGATATTGCGGAATTTGCAGCAGTATATTCCGAATTCTTTCCTCGGAAGGAAATGTCAACCCCTCTTGAGTGTCTAGGATAGCTACTAGGAACTGTTTGGATGTGCTTGGCACCAGACTTGACTTTTTCTCGTTTATTGAGAAGCCCAATTCGAAGAGGAGGTCGATAGTCCTTTGAATGTTTGCTCTGCAAATTACTGGGGTCTCCCCCGTGATGAGCCAGTCGTCCAGGTAAGGGTACACTGGGATTGCCTCCCTGCGTAGGTGTGCTGCCGCCACCGCCAGTACCTTGGTGAATACCCTTGGAGCCGAAGCTATCCCGAAGGGCAGTACCTTGAACTGTTAGTGCCGACTGTCCACCTTGAAGCGCAAGTACTTTTTGTGCGCTGGGAACATGGAAATATGAAAATAGGCATCTTTCATGTCCAATGTTGCCATGTAATCCCCCTTTTTTAGGAGGGGATTACCTCCTGGAGAGTAGTCATGCGAAACTTTTGGGGCTTGACATACTTGTTTGCAAGCCGTAAGTCCAATACTGGGCGCATTGTCAAATCTTTTTTTGGCACAAGGAACTAAGTTGAATAAATACCCTTGTAGAATGGCTTCTGGGACGCTCCAACAGTTCTATGCAGTACCCTGCGGATACTGTGGACAGCACCCATCTGTCTGATGTGATCCCTTCCCAAGCTTGGGTGAAGTTGGAAATGCGTCCCCCTACTGGGGTTGCGTGAGAAGGGACCCTGAACAGAGCGTCACTGTTTTGGTGGAGGCGTGCCGCCTCCTCTACTGGGGCTGCCTCTACCTTTTCCGCGTCCTCTTTTATTACCCCTGCCGTAACCCTGGGTAGACTGTTGGTTATTATTGCTCCACGGTGTACCCTGCCCCTGGGAATAGTTAGATCCTCTCTGGGAATTTTGGCCGCGTGGGCGACGAAAATTGCCATTCCCTCTCTGATTAGGGGGTTTATTGGTTAGTTGGCCTAGGGATTTGAGTGTTTCATACTTGTCCTTGGCATTTCTCAGCACGTCCTCGACCGCCTTACCAAACAACAGATCCGGCTCCACCGGTTTATCTAACAATGATGCTTGGGTTTCAGCTTTGAATCCAGACTGCCTTAACCAAGCGTGTCTCTTGATAACAGTTCCTTCTGCTATCAATCTGCCGGCGTTATCCGCGGCATCAAGGTTGCCTTTAAAATGCAACCGGACACGGCTCTTCCCTCCGCCGAAACTCGTGCCAACTGGCTCTTTAAGGGTTCTGGGGCGGAGTCAATGAGTACCGCGACTTCTTCCCACTGATGGCAGTTGTAGCTGGCCAACAGAGTGGTGGAGTTGGCAATCCTTGCCTTGTAGGCGGAAGTGGAGGCTACTTTCCTGCCCAAACCATACAGTTTCTTGCTCTCCTTGTCGGGAGGAGCTTCGGACGATGACAAGGGTGTCCCAGCCCTCTTACGGGTGTTTTTAACAACCAGGGAGTCCGGCTTCAGATGCCCCCTTATATACAGTGGGTCTGATTGGGCTGCCCTGAAAAGTTTCTCAATCCTGGGGTTCACTGCTCTGGTGAGGTTAGGATTTACGAGTGAATGGTCCATTCTCCTCTGAATAGACTTCAGGATAGGGATGGCCTGAGCAACAGGCCTCCTTTCTCCCACTAACTCTTCGGCGAAGTCCCTCTCTTGAGCACCCTGGGTGTCAATGTGGAAATGTTCAGCTGCTCGAGACAGAACTTCATTCTGGAGAGGTTGGTTGTCGACAGGGGAGTCGGTAACCGGGGGTTCCTTCTCTACCGGGGAATCTACTCTGTAGGTTTCTGGGTCGTCCTCATCCTCTTCTTGGTCCTCATCATCCCCATAGTAGCCTGTACCAGTTTGTTCTTCCAACATGCCCAAATCTGGATCCTCACAAAAGGATGTCTCTTCTTGATACGGAGAGTAGGGCTGTACATAGAAGGGGTCCGAAGGCCATGCTGGGGTTTCAAACTGGGACTTTTTACTTGGAGGTATAGGATCCTTAGAGCCTGAGGGTGCTGACCCATCGGGAGTATAAGAGAGAAAGTGTTCAGGGTTTTTTGCGTAAAAATCTGCCAATGATGACATCCTTGACATGACCCTGTCTATGTCATCACTAGACCATTCTCTAGAACTGGGGATGACTCTTTCTGGAGATTTCTCTGATTTATCCTGACTAGACTTGGTGGTCTGAGTAGGGGTCTTTGTGATAGCAGAAGACTTGGACTTGTCTGTCTGTTTATGAGGAGTGGAGTGTCTTAAAGGTGTGGAAGTAGGCAGAGCCTGCTTCCTTTGTTGTTTTTCCCCCTCCCCGTGAGTGGAAGAGTGTTTTCCCTGTTTTTTCTCCCCTTCAGAGCGAGGTTCGGGGGTAGTGTCCCTATCCTTCGAGTGTGGAGGTAGGGGTTCGGGAGCCGCCGTAACGCGGTCTGCGGGTGCCGACTCCTGGAGTGCGGTCTGGGGATGGAAGTCGGCTTCGTCCTCTGACGATCGAACTTCCGTTACCTTGGGGAGCAAGGCACTCTTGGCAACAGTGGATGATTGCCTGGAGTTATGCGGCGATCTTGATCGAGAACGTCCAGAGGACGCCGATTCGGACCGTTCTCTATGTGCCTCTTTCCGAGAACTCGACGTGCGCGTCGAGTCCCGGTTGGACTTCATGTGCTTTGTGGAAGTGCTGTGGGAAGCGCTTGTGTCGCCGGGGGTCTTCCCCATAGTCGCCCTGCCGGACGACCTTCCGAGGTTAGGGACTTGCGCTCGGCTGTCTTTCGACACCATAATGCCCTCGCCGTCCGAAAGCACGGCGTCGCTGCCATCGCTGAAGGCGCCCTCCGCTGCCATGGCCTCTTGACGCCTGGCGTGGTGGGCCCAACACTTGATCCAACGGTCCTTAAGTGTTTTGGGTTTAAACCTACTACACGCTCTGCAGTTCGCCTCGGGGTGGTCCCTCGGCAAGCAGAGATTGCACGTGGCGTGCCTGCCGACCCAAGGGTATTTGCGGTTGCACTTGGGGCAGAATTGGAAAGGGGTACCCTCCATACGCACCTTGTGGCAGCAGGCTTGTAAGTGTAGGAATATATAAGAATGTACCTATATACCAAAAGAGTGTAGAGTATGTCCATCCCCCACTCTCCCTACTTGCAGGGCCAAGGCCAGCGGCCTTCCAAGGCCTGGGCCGAGGCCAGAGGCCTTCCTAGGCCCAAATCCGTCATGCAGCTGTCGACGGTCGAATTCTTCTCCGGGCCGGCGTCGAGTGTGGAAGTTCGGTGACTCGACGTTGGGGTGGAGAAATGGGTACATTTAACAATATTTAGCAAAAGTATGGCTAAGGTCAGGGAACTCCGCGAAATGCTTCCGACCAGTATGGCGGAAAAAAACAATCTGAGGGTCCTAGACGCGTGAGGGATCATGGGTACAGTGGACGTCACACTAGGGATAGTATTACTGGCACGCCCTGTGTCGACGCCCTTTTTCGAGTTTCGAAAAACAAACTGTAATACTCTGCAGCTTCCACTAGATGTCGGCCTATGCACAGCATGTGATCTAAGCAGATTCCACAAGCCTCAGAAACTGGGATATCGTCGATGTACACTAGAGCACAGACATCAATCAATTCCCGTAGGACATCGTTCATGAAGTATTGAAATGCAGCAGGTGCATTGCAAAGGCCAAAGGGCATTACTTGATATTCGTACAAGCCGTATTTCGTGCGAAAAGCGGTTTTCCATTCGTCCCCCTGTTTTACGCGAACAAGGTGATATGCCACCCTCAGGTCTAGTTTTGTGTAGATTTGGGCATCTTTGACTTGATCAAGCAATTCAGGGATCAGTGGCACGGGGTAACGATTTTTTACGGTAATCTGGTTCACTGCGCGATAGTCGATGCATGTTCTCAATTCCCCCTCCTTTTTCGGTACGAAGACTAGAGGACTGGCTGCTGCAGACCTCGAGGGACGGATGAACCCGTTGGCCAGGTATTGGTCAAGATATGCCTTCAGGTGCTGGTTTTCTGGTTCCGCGAGTGAGTAAATTCGCCCACAAGGGATTTGTGCGCCGGGTATCAGGTCGATTTGGCAATCGTATGGTCTATGCGGTGGCAGGGTATTAGCCTGTTCTTTCTGAAAGACATCTTGAAAGTCCTGATATTCACTTGGTAGGGTGTCAATTGCCACAGTCGCAAGCGTGGAGGTTCTGGTGCCTATTGGTTGTTTCTCTTGGCGATAACATGTGTGGGTGCAAGTCTCGGGAAAGGCCAATTCTTTTGCTCGCTAATCGATTCGAGGATTGTGAGCTACCAACTATGGCATTCCCAAAATCAACCGGAACTGTGGTGTCTTAATGAGGTCGAAAACGACAGATTCTTGGTGTCCATCCTGGCACAGAAGGGTTAAAGCTGCAGTGCTTTGGGATGCTGGAACAGAAGCTATTTCCATGCCGTCGACAGTAGTAACAGTGTCGGTGGTTGATTTAGGGCGTAACCGAAGCCCCATCTTTGCCGCAAGATCCTGGTCGATGTAATTCCCAACGGCGCCACTGTCTATGTACGCTCTTACTGCGTGCATCCGAGATGGTTGTTGGTGATTGATCAAGACCACAGATAGTGCAAAATGGGAGGTCTGTAGTTCACTTTCTTCGCTCGACAAGTGGATCCCTACACTTGCCGAGCTGGGGAGTTTTCCGATTCCTTGATGGTATCTTCCTTGTCCGTGGCCCCTAACGTCCTCCTCAGTGGCTTCACAGGGCATTCTTTAAGGAAATGACCTGACCTTCCACAGTACAGACATAACTGCTGCTGTCTCCTTTTTTCCCTTTCCACTTTAGTCAAGGGGGATCTGACCCCCCCCCCCCCGATTTGCATTGGTTCTCCTGAACCTTCTGTTGTTCGGGCAGTATTGTCCTTTGAACGCACATACATAGGGCGAGGGTCCGGTCTGGTTCGATCTGCTCTTCGGTCCTGCAACCTATGATCCAGTTGTACAACAAGGTCAATGAATTCTGAGCAGTCTTTCGGGGGGTTCACTACTTGTGCGAGAACATCCTTGAGCTCCCCCCGCAACCCCTGATGAAATAATGAGGTTCTCTTCTCCCCTGGCCATTCTGCTTCAACTACGAGTCTATTGAACGTGGCTATGTATGTTAATAGGTCTTGATTCCATTGGCGTAGGAACAGAAGTTTGTTGTCTAATGCCTGCCCATGACTACGACGGGCGAACAGCTTTTCCATCTCCTGCTGAAAGCCCCTGAAGTCATGCAGCAAAGGATCGTCTTGGGCCACAAAGGGTACAGACCAGTCCGCGGCACTACCACTCAGGTAGGATAGCACAAAAGCAACCCGTGATTGGTCATTCGGAAAGGCCCCTGGCCTACAAAGGAAGTGCAGGCGGCACTGGTTCATGAACGTTGCAAACCTCTTGGGATCCCCCGTAAATCTTTTGGGCGGGGCCAAGGGAACTGCCCCAGGAAGGGTTATCTGAACGGGATTGGCTGATGGCGCTGGTATCGAGGGCACGCTTCCCAGCAATGGTGCATGCCCTGCTTGTGACTGGAGAAGTTGCCGGCTTAAATCATCAGTGCGTTCTTTGGCTACTATCAGCTCTCTCCTCAGGGTGTTGGTCTCCTGCCTGGCTGCATGTACTTCGGAACGTAGCTGCCCCAACATGTGGGCTAACTGGTTGGTTTTTGACGTTTCCACGACGCCCAGGTGGATTTTGATGTGAGGCTTTGCGTTCTGTAATGCTCACCTGGTATCCACGGGGACGTCGGACTGTTCTGACCTCTTACGACCTCAAACCCTTCCCTGGAGGCTATTCGACTGGAGACTGGGCCTGAAACACAGGATTGGTAGAGTTTAACTCCCTATTGTCTCTGTGTGTTTGAACCCCTTCTTCCCCGGGGTCCAACCCTTCCCTTTGATCCACAGCTCACCTTGTTTTCTTGGATAGTGTGCTCTCCGTCCTGCTTTCAGTGCAGGGGCGCGTTGATTGATGCAGGCTCGTTGCTGCCCAGTTACTTCACTGGCAAGAGTCCGACAGGTAAGTATAATGAGTCTTTCGAACAGTTCTCCAACTTCGTTCCTTTCCTTCCTTAGATGATGGCCGGCGTCCGGGGATGGCGGAGTGCTGCTGAGATGAGTAGCGCTGAAGGTGAGTGAGAGCGCAATGCGCGATGCACCCCTTTCGTATTTGTATTGAACTGAGTTCTTTTTCTGTGTCTTTTAGGTGCCGCAACATTTTCAGCGTGGATGCCGGTTATGAAGAACAAATGCGGGGGTAAGCGCAGTATGCAGCGCCTGTAGATGTTTCCACGCTAACCTGGAGTGTCTTTTCCCTCTTGCAGATGGAGGAGAAGTTCCAGAGACAGAGTTCCCCCAGAGCGGCTGGGATTCAGGTAAGCGTTTGAAGCTCGTACAGTATTTAAAAATAAGCGAAGATTTGCAGAATGCTTACTAATGCCTTTTTTCTGTTCTTTTCCCTTTTCCTTAGGAAGCGGCGTTCCGGGATGGGAATGACACCCACGAAGATGCCAGCAGAACAGAAGGAGCGATGAATTATGGGCAGAAGCGCCGCAAGGTAAGGCTGTTCCTAACGGTGTTCTTGTTCTTGCAGGAGCTGAGCGCAGAAGAAAGATGCAGGCCTACTGGAGACCGATCCGAACACAGTGAGTGTCACACTGCAGGTGCAGAAAACGCAAAGCATGTTTCTCAGCCTGGGTGTAGCTTAAATATTCTCTGGGTATCCCAGGTGTCTGTAGGCTGAACCACACCCAAAGGACTAGACCGCACATGCAGTTCTGGGAACCGAAATATGTGGGGGCATCCATCTTGTCCCCATCAATGCACTACAAGTCCAATCCCCAATGTTATCCTATAGGAGTGAGTGAGTGAGTCTGGTGCCACAAGCGCCAAGTCTGACTCCAAGTGGGTCTTTGGAGGGATGGAGAGGCCCTTGAGGGCCGTGTAGCCGATTGTGGCCTGGCTCCAGCCTGACATCTTGGAGGGCTGGGGACATGAGGGGCAGGAATCATGACAAATATAGACACATTTATTACAAGGCCTTTGTAACATCGACCATAGCAAAGAATCACAATAATACTAAAGTAAACCAACACATCACAGTCAATACAATATATATACAAGACCGAGAGGTCTAATGAGTTATGAGCATGTAATATGTAGACCACCTAGATGGGGAGGAAAACAGGCAGAGCAAGTAATCATTAGACCCAGTTCGACATCAGAAATACACCTAACTAGGAGGAAGTCCGAGCCCTACGAAGAGAGGAGCCTAATGCTCAAAAGTACCTGCACGCGCTTGTGCCAAGGGACAAAATAGAGTCTCTTCAAGGGTCTCAGGCAGTTCAGGAAGGTGAGTGAAGCGACGAAGAACAAGTCGCCCACTACTCAAGCAAGGCCTCCACTTGTGGGCAGAGGCAGGGTGAGAGTGCGGGATAGAGTCGCTATTTGGCAACAGCGGTAGAAAAGAAACGGGCTCCTGCGTAAGGGGCCACCGGTTGGGGTATGGACTACTCACCGGTCCCCGACGCAGGAAGACCCAGAATTCTCCAGTTCAGTTCACATTGCTGGCAGGTTCGGATGCGATAATCAGGATGTCTCGACACCGTGTAGATTCCGTGTAGCAGGATGCAGGGTCGAGGGTGTCCCAAATGCAGCGAACGTGCACAGGTTGTTACCCCAGCAAGGCAATACGGCAACGGCGTTTACTCTGGTCCGGGCGCACTCGTCTCACGTCAGACCTGGGAATGCCAACTGTACGAAATTTGGTGTGAAGGTGCCGTGGACGCAGACCAAGCAGTAGACCATGTTTCGAGGGCTTCCCCGAAACGGCGGCGGTGACAGAGCAAAACGTCCTGCGTAAGCTGGTCAGCCCACTGGTTGGCCCAGGGACACTTCCGAAGTGGCTTACTTGCAGGGTTTGATGAAGGTGCTGGGAATAGTTGATCCCACTATGTTAGGGAGAATTCTCTGTTTAGGCTGAATTTCCTAACCTAGTGAGTCCCCCAGCAGCTTTGCTGGATTTTTTGGGGTTTATTTTTTTCTCCTGCCAAGAGTGAGACTCTTTTACCCTCACTCTTGGACATGATTTGAGTGTGTTCCTTTGACTCTAGATGTGTTTAATGGGCTATGGAGTCTTTTACTCCATAGGGCTTCATGTGTTTTTGTGATATGGGTTACACAGCACCCTCAGTGCAGTGACCCAGGGGTGTCATAGTGACCCCCAAACATAGACTCCATACCCTGGGACTGACTACTGTCTCCCAGGGCATGTAAAGTCACCATTGACTTTACTAGTCTTGAATTCTGAACAGAACCAGTACAAACCATCATATTGTGGACGTACTGACCGGGACAATTCGATTGCCCCGGGGTCTGTTAGTCGAGGGGACACGTCTCCGTCCCCCCTGATCGAGTTTTGGCTGGTGGCAGTGGATACTACTTTTTATATTCAACCGCAAATATTTCTCTATGATATTTCCCCATTGTTCGAGGCTACTATCTTTATTTATTTAATTACAATAGCCTCGAACATACCGCCAGTTTATTTATTTATTATTAATTCTCTGGTTGGTATTTTTTTGCCAGAACTCGGTTCTAAAATGGCGTTTGTGTTCTCTTCTGTGACTCCAACCCAAGTTGAGCCCTTTGTTCCACTATTTTGGCGGGCTTCTCCACAGAAGCCTCCAAAGTGGTGCCACTCTGTCTGGGGTACTTAGGAGGGGTGGAGGGGGATTTAGGCACTCTGGACTGAGTTGCCTATGCAACTCAAGTCTCACTCCATCCTGATTGGCCCAAGTGGTGAGCCGGCCGGCTCACCACTTAGCATGTTTGAGTGACAGCTAGGCTGAGTGAATGGGGGTTTTCTGCATAAAAGCAGGGCTTTGGGGACTGGAACTTCAGAAGTCGCCACAGGACCTAAGACTCCGACGAGGGAGAAGCTGAGCCGACCTGCTACGACGACACCACCGGTGGAGCCCTGCTGAACCGTCTCACCACTTTTCCCAATGACAGAGGAGATCTCCCGCCGGAGAGGCTTCTTCCTTTGACTGGTGGGGATAACCAGTTTCGCTGTCTTTTCGCCCTTCCGACGCATCTCGTGGCCGCCTTTCCTGTGCCAAGTACCCCGGCAACCGGAATACCACGTTTTACCACGACCGCGAAAAAAAGGGTAATACCTTTAACAGGAAAACTCTGCGGCTGGTTTCTTCCCTGGCAGTGCAACGACCTTCATCTTTCCTCCAAGTCGAGATCTTCTCTTCCTCTGGACGTCACCGAGACTTGCACCCGCTGCCAGGAACAACTGCCACCGCTGGAGGATCCTTCCCACTTAAGGTACCGTGTTCCGCCTGGCTTCCCTTGCCACCGACTGTACGGGCTAGATTTAGCCCCCGGCTTTCGAACCTAGGTTAGCCTGGGACACCCTGGCTAAACTTTTCTGAGCCCCTCTAAACTCTTTTCAAACTCTCTGCAAGACTTTCAAAGCCTAGTGTAACTGTGTGATCTTGGGCGCATTTGTGCTCTGCTCTCTGTAAGAGTGGGCCCAGCCTATGGACTTTGGCTCACCAGTGATTTTTGCTCTTCTGCCTTGCTAAAAGTGTTCCTAAATCTTAAGAGTGGTGTATCTTTACATATTCTGCCTTTTTCCCTCCCTTTTTCATGAACTTATTGGAGTGCCATCTATAGTTAAGCGCTCACCTCTGTCTGGAAATAAGTGGTGTTAACTAAGACTTGTCTGATAAGGAATAAGGGTTGTGTATATTATAATAGTAACTGTGTTTAGAGTGTTTTACAAATAAGAGTGCTGGAGTGTTTCAAACAGTGTGTGTTTAAATAAATAATTATATACTTTGATACCAAAGCTCTGGTCAGTGTTTGCTTGTGCTATTGTATCTGAGTGCCTATTGTGTATACTTTGCATACTGCCTAACTCTTCTTGAGGGAAGTCTGACTGCTCAGCCACAGCTACCAGGTAAATCTGGGTGGTACAGACTGCTACCAAGTGGGTTTACTGCTACCACCTGTAGTCCTAAATCTTTTGCAGTGTTCCCAAAGGGAACTGCACAGGTTTCTGCCTAACACACTATTCCAATGGGTCAAAGCGCCTTTGCAGACCTTCTAGGACGATCAAATGCAGAGGGGTCTCGCAGGAAGACAGCGGCTCAGGGTGCCAAACCTTCAGCGGCTCACCAGTGGTTCCTCGACTCAGCTTCTTGTTGCAGGATACTTGGCTCCTTATCCCTTGTTCGGTGTGAACTCAGGTGATCGACATGGTAGTGGTGTTTTCAGCCTCCTCTTATCCAAAGTTCCCTTTGCGCCAAAAAGGAGAGGACCCAATGGGAGATCTGCTCACAAACCCTCACACCATACGTGGACCTATCACGGACCATGGTGGTCCCAGGCATTCAGGACACTCCAGACTCTCTGGCACCCAGGATGTGTATTGGGAACAGACATCCCAGCCCACATCCTGGAGGCATACACACAAGGCATGCAAAAGCCTGTGAAAGCTTTCGGTATCGCGGGAAAGTGCATGACCAAATAAGGACTGACCCGGGTCGGCTCGACCTGGGGAAGGTGAAGGGGCAAGATGGCCAAAGGACAGGACAAAGAACCTCGTGGCATGGCCATTTTGGGGCCACTTATTTGTGCCAAACGCGGTAAGCGCGGATAACATGGCGAAAAAGGGTTCAAAACACAAGATAAACGATAGCTGCCAGAAGTCCTGTCCGTGACACACTTGCACAGTTCATAATAAGTCCAGCGAGAGTTTCTAGGGCCTTTGGAATGACTAGAGACCCAAGAGCGCAGTAAAATAAGTTACAGTGCACTCTTGTTTCATGCTGCACAAAAGCTGCAACATGAGGAAAGGACTAAAGGAAACGAAGTCTCCCAGTACTGACTGTCTTAAAGGCATGTCAGTTTCCCCATAAGAATTGAGCGAAAGCCCAGAGGAGTGCGGCGGAAGGCTGCGCTTCTCTGGCAAAGTCTAGACCAGGGTGTAAAACAGCAGCAAAAAGTTTGGGGGTTGACACATGGAGGGAAAATTACATACAATCATGAAATCTTTCCTAACAAAGGGGTCAATGGGGTGACCTGGGACAGTCCTCTCGAGGGATGTCCTTGTCCTATGTACAGGTTTAGGTTTCAGACCTTTCTTTTTCCCCAAAGATCTTGGATTTTTCCGTTGTCTCTTTTCTCTTCCTGGAAGTTGAAGGGTGGCCTTCCTGTGGACTGGAGGTATTGGAAATCTCTTGAACCTCAATGTGAGAGTCTCTTAAGGTTGCCTCTCTGGCCAATCTGGTTTGCTCCTGCTTCATTTTGCTGGGAGGCCTAGTAGTACTAGACACTACTCCAAGAGTTTTCAAGTCATTTCCCAATAGGACTCTCCCTGGCACTTCATTCTGTACACTAACCGGGATCCTAAAAGTAAGGTTATTGCACTGGATGAGAGCTAGCAGAATAGGAACTATTTGGATAGGACCTCCTGCAAGTTTAGTGGGACCTTTGGACGCCTTAACTACATCGTCAGGTTTGAAAAAACGTTCATCAACCACTGTAATGCTTACCCCAGTGTCTCTGATGGCAGGGGTTTCCTGACCATTCACAAGAAGACTCTCCTTATAATATTATTTGGTGTTATATGGAATGGAGTTATAAAAATGCACATTCTGTTGTTCCCACAGACCCAGGGACACTAAAGATACACTGAAAGTGTGCACTTGCCATTTGGGCTTCTCCCTCAGGAATGAAGGCTAAGGAGGCAGTGTGGACCCCTGAAGGTTTATCCTTACATCTGGGATCCCCTTTCACATGTTGTACAGACCCACATACAGAACATTTCCCAAATATGCTCTGGAATGGAGGTTTCTGTTGACCTCCCTCTGGTTTGGCACCAGAGGGTTCACTAGACCTACAAGGTTTCCCATTGATTTTACTCTTGCTATTTTTTTTAGCCCTCTTTTTGGATGGTGGGAATTAGAATTCTCTTTACCCTCTTTCTGGTGCTGCTTCCCCCCTTTCTTCTTGTGAGTTGCCCTAGAGGCTTTATGAGTGGGCCTGTTGGCTACCCATAAATCAGCAGCTGGTGCTAGCTTTTTGGATCAATTTCCACAGAGTCAGCCAAGTGCTGTCTCAGATCAGGAGAGCAGGCATCAAAAATAGATTTAAGCAAACAAAGATCTCATTCCTTCAAAGGTGTGTACTCTGTAGACCTAAACACAACCATCTATGTTTTTCAAACATTCACATACCCAGGTAGCCCAAGGGGTATCATCAGTCTTTTTGAGGGTCCTAAACCTCTTAAGGAACTGGGAAGGAGTTTTCCCAAATCTGGCTATTAATGCCAGCTTAACTGACTCATAATATTTCCTATCACTGGCACCCAATTCCATAACAGCATCACAGCCATTCAGGGGTAGCCTAGACATGAGCCATGGAATCAAATAATTCCTACTTATTCCTTGAAGATCATAGGTGTATTTTCAAACATACCCAGCCAATGCAACACATCAAGTTTAGGTTCATACATACTCACTGCTTCTTTACGCAGGCAAGGCGCCTTGGGACTAGTAGACCCAGAGGACCCTGAGAGGGAAGCAAAATCAAGGGACATCTTTCTCATTTCCATTTCATGCTGCATTTCTCTTTCTCTTAGTTTGACCTCTTGATGTTTGGTTTCAGCTTGTAAATCCAATGTCTCAAACTCCAACTCTAATCTTAGTCTTTGAAGTGAAATATAATCTTCTTTGAAGTGAAATATAATCTGGGTTTAGATTTGGACCTTGCAAGGTCACAATGGGAAGTGACTGAGGTACAGGGGTAGGCTGTGGAAGAGGATGACTCCCTTCTGGGGACTCCTCTCCTTCCTCTGACTCCTCTTGCAGATTGGAGTTTGACTCTAAACTCGCATCCTCATCATTATCTTCCACATTATGTTGGTTAGTAGTTGTTACAGGCCTACTACCCAAGCTTTGGTGATTTAACAACCTTACAATCAATTCCATTTTCTTTCCTTTCAGCCAGACCCCTAGTTTTACACATATCTTTCAGTTGTTCTACTGTCAAGCAAGTCAGGACTGACTCTTTAAAGTTATCCATATTTGGCATGTTACAATTACATAACTTTTTGGTGGAGCTTAGCCTTGTGGCTGGTTCAGTTGGGAACAAGTACAACAAATAGTCACTGTAACCACTCTATGTCAATCCCACCGCCTGCCACCAGTGTTAGGTAAGAATTGATGCAGTCACACTGTGTGAGACTACACAGCACTTATCTGCTTGGTATTAGATAAACCATCTTTTGAAATAGGTCTGTACTACACAAGTTGGTAGTGTGACTGAGCAGCCAGGCCTATCTCAAGAAGGGTAAATGTGAGCTGTAGAGCTGTACGAATGAAATCCGTAAATACAAGTAGCCAAGTAACACTTACACTCAAGGATTCTGTTATAAATAGTTATTTATTTAATTAACATCAATTCTTAAATAAGCGTTCTTTAGAAAAGGAAATTCATGTAACAATGTAAATATACTTTAAAATTACTTTCCAGAATCAAAACAAGTTAGTGGATAATCTTTGGATATGCTTCTTACGCAATTCCTACACCCTGAGGTGACTTCAATCATAAGAACAGTAATGGTATTAATATATCACACTGGTTATACATTGCAGATTCAGAGGTTGCAGAAAGGAAAGGTTTAAGGAAAGAAAAAGTTCTAGTTGTGAGGACAACTAAATCTTCCAATGAAGTCTAGACCAGCCTTTCCCAGCAGTAACAGTTCACAACAAGCTACCACCTATGAGGGACAATCAATATCAAAGTCAATGGACTAGAAAAGGCTTCAGGGAGCCAAGGTTAATTGGAACACAGTCCATGGATCTGAGGCACTTCTTAGATCCGAAACAGTCTTGTACAAAGTTAGAGGGCCTCATTCCAAGTTTGCCGGTCCGGTAACAACAGTACCCGTAAGCTTGCCGGTAACGTTGTTACCCGACTGGCAAACTACGAGTTCTGCTTGCGGGTTCCTTCCCGCCCGCCAGGTCTGGCATACCGGCACGCGCGAGCAGACCATGTCGGATGCACCGGCACCATTCACAAATGGTGCCGGTGCATCTGACCGCCCCATTCCCATTGAGCCCTATGTGGCTCAAATGGGAATGGGGAGAATTTATTTTTTTCCAGCGCCCGGGAATGAACATTTACTGCATCCGACGTGGGACTGAATGCCCCGGTAATTGCCCATTCCCGGGTGCTGGAAAAATTCACAAGTTCGACGGCACCCTGCCGGTTTTACCAGCAAGGCTACCACCGAACTTGTAATGAGGCCCAGAGTGTTTGTAGAAAATCACTTGTAGGGTCTCAAGTTGTTTAAGGCTGTGAAAAGAGTTGGAATCAACTCTAAAAGGTAAACCACTGCAATCCCCAACTGGGAAAATCACAGCTAAAAGAAAATGAGGTAAGTACCCCAAGTCTGAACAGTGCCTCTGGTTGAAAAAGAGTGGTCCAGCTGGATTCTGTCTTGCTACAGCAGTGCAGACCCAGTGTTCCTGAGCCTCAGTCGTGGGGACAAGAGGGAGGACATCTGGAGGGCTCCTGCGACGGTACTTGGGAGGTCGTCGGCAGCTACGGGCTCTTTTCGGTTCAACATCACTTTGCGGTTTCAGCGCTTAGCAAACAGCACAGTCGCAGATCTCGGATACCGGTTGGGCTTCCTTCACTCCTTGGGTCCTGCACTCTGGTGAGGGGACTCAAGCTCTGCCCGCCCTGCTTCTGGAGGATCCTTAGGAGACTCCTGGAGCTTCTAGCCAGATTTCAGACGTTTCACTCAACTACGGATTACTCGACCCCAGGCACTTGGATGAAGAAGTACAGCCAGTCGGGGAAGATGGTCCAGTGGAGTTTGTCTCAGGGGATTAGTTGGTCCCACTAACCCAAGGGGAGAAATCGTCCCTTCCGGAGCTTCTCTGTCAAATTGAAAAAGGGGTTTCAGCACAGCAGCAGGGCTTCACCAGCAATTCAAAGGTCCTGGAGGATGCAGCAAGCCTTCTTCACGGTTTCTTCGTCGGGTCTTTCTCCCAGTGGTAGACTTTGCCTGTAGTCCCAAAACCCTCACCTTTTAACCAGATTTCTCTCATTCATGCACAGCCTATGCTGTCAATCACACAGCAGTGTGGCTGTCCTAAAAGGACAGCCAGCTAGCCAATCAGGGCTGGTTCCATTGAGGCATTCCTAGAGACAAAGGACAGGGGAGTTTCGGGACGCTCCCTCACATCCTGTCCTTCCAGACACACTGGAGCAGGGGCGGGCTTCAGGGCTTTTGTTTGGGTATGGGAAAGGCACTGCCGTAGTGTTATGAACTTGCTATTGATGGTAGCAGGTGCAAAATGATGCGAGTACATGGGCATCTGTATTTATACACACGTCAAAACAGTTGGCTTTGCTGATGCTTGCTTTTAACAGGACTTTAGTGAAGGACACTGAGAAACCTGAGGGTGTTCTCCCGAGTAGAGTCCTGAAATCCCTTATCCATCGCTATTGGATCCAGTTCCAGGGGGTGGACCACTGGGGGAGGATCATCTGGGTAGGGGAACCCGGGGTTATGCTCGGGGGAAGGCCCCAGGAGAGACGCAGTATTATGCTGAGGTAGAAGAAGTGGATGATGACATCCTGTAAGCCTTCATAGGATATAATAATACCTCTGCCACGCTTCCTTACTTTAAATCGCTCCTGCACAATACAACAACCCCTCCATGTCTGACAAACCTGGTAGGAACCGCCTCGATACAAGGAAAATCTACATCTCCCAGAATCCCTGCTTTCCCATTTCCTATCCTAGTACTCCTCGTCATTCTCCTTCACGTTCCACTAATTATTTTCCGAACTCTCGGTCCGCTTTGACCAAACACTACCATTACCACAATCCCCCTTGTTCAGTTCCCGATAAGAATCTTGGTCATTCCTGTTCATTTTACAACTCCTATAAACCCCCCTCCTTTCCCAACACAAACACTTTCTTATACAGTGATAAAGGTCATGTTAAATAAACTGTTTACCTGACATATCCCAACTCCAGAGTCAGGCAATTGACGATAAACACGCACAACTGACAGCCCTTTATTTTCCCCACAGGGATAAAAGGCAGAGCCCAAGAGAGCGCTACGAGCAAGGCCAACCGCACGAGGGAGCAGCTGTACAGAACCGTCAATTCAAACGGAAACGCAAGGCGAGGAGACCAGAAGGGGTTACAAGGAGGGAAGTGCCCTTGCCCTTTTCAATGCAGATCCGCAAAGCCTCTGAGGAGAGAATAATAAGCCCGGGATATATGGCAGATGTGTGGTGCAGCGGATGTCAATGGTATACAAGGCCTCCCGTGCTGATACCCAGACAGGCAGGCAAGCCGACTACCGTAAAAGTATCATTGACTCCAAAGGCGAGAGACTCCGCCGGGTACAACACAGCCAGTGAGTCGAGGGAGAGCCGATAGCGACCCGGAGTGTGGTAAGCCTAAGGTTGCGAACAGCAACAAGTGAACTTTGAACAAAAGACTTGTGTGTTTGAGTTAAAAAGGAGACAGTAGCAAAGATCCAGGTGCAGAGGGGACCGGCGCCACGTGGGCGCTCATTCGAAAGACTCTGACCAAGTCCTGTTGTGAAACTGCAAGTACCAAAAGGCCTTGAGAAGGCCAGCATGAAGTGTCAAAGGGGGTCATACGAGGGTTGAGCCAAACCCCTCGTACATTCGAAAGGCTTTGACCTAGTGCAACCAAGAGACCGCATTACATGTTTGTCAGTCATTTCCGGACCGGCAAAGTACAAGTCTGCCTGCCGGAGCCGCTTTACCCGACAGGTCTGACCCTGCCAGGCGCAGCGGCCACAGTAGGCAGACTTGTCATGGGAGCACCGTCACCGTTGCAAACGGTGCTCCCGTGTCCCCACTCCCATAGAGTCCTATAGGACTATGGGAATGGGGATTTAGATTATGGCATACGTTGTTGGTGGTTCACCCAATCCCATTAATGATTCCACCTAGTAGATTCTTGTTGATACTGTTCCCTGAACAATTACCTTGACTAAAGGCTTGCTGTGCTGAATTGAGAGTTAAGACCGATGCTGGTTACCATTAAGAGGGAAAACCAAATAAAATTATGAATTTAGTACTTTTGATATGAATTTGTATTATTACTTTGAGATTGCTTTTAGAGATGGTCTCTTCTATTTTTATGAAGGGTTTTAACTGTTTGATAATTTAATTGTTCGATGCGCTGGTGAATGGATTCATTGTTTTTATTCATTGGTGTAATGTCAGATTGATGTATGGCCCATTGTTGAGGAATGGATGTATTGTATTTGATGACCTGTGATGATTTGTTTTTTTTATGCTTGTATTTACTTGTGTTGTATTCCGAGAATTTGCTCTGTGTGAAGAGTTTATTTCTTAAACTATACCACACAATACATTAAAATAAAAAAAATAAATCAAATGTCATAGATGTTTCCTAATGCTTATTTATAGAGTGGTCCAAATGCTCAGAGTTAAATTCCCATAGATGTGCTTGTTTGGCTTCAGTTGGCACGGGGAGCAAAAAGTAGCTCCTGGTAGCTGTTGATGTCAAGTTAACCCTGCTCTTCTTGGCTACAAGCAGGAGCTGAATAGCTCCCCTCAATTTTGAACCCTGTACAAGAGGGTGAAAAGACTTTGCGAGCCCTGGGTGAGTGTCTGTAAAATGTAAAAGGTTAGCTGCATGAATTGACACAAATAAATAGACATGATAAAAAGGATCTGAAAACAGTTTGGCCAACTCTCGCCCGCATGAGCCAATATATAATTATAAAGCAAAGCGAGCACTGGAGGCCAACTACAGTGTTATGGTATTGCAGTTGGTATGTGGATGTAAAGAGTGGATGGAACTATTGATCACTACTTTGCGTAAACATCTAGTTAGCTTTGTGTAGTTATGTACGAGTAAAGAAAGTAAGAGTCTAAGCAGAGTGGATGGCGTAGCATGCAGAAAACTGGGCATACTTGGTGGAATATTGTAGTGTGGCCCTATCACTTTCATGGCAGCTGGTATAAAGCAACAGGGTGATAAGATAGAATGTGAAGGTACAGGATCAGCTCATAGATACCCCTTTCGGGCAACTATGAAGTGGACTTGGCTCTGGTGAATAAAATTTACATCCTCATTCAAGCATGGATGGCCACACATGGCCTCTGCCTGAACGACGATAAAACTGAAATCCTGCTCCTTGGTTCAGACCACAAATTATCTAAACTCACCCCGGACTATACCTCATTTAACATTGATAACAACACTATCAAGGTTATGCGTGAGGTCAAAACCCTGGGTTTTTACCTCGACTCAGCTCTCACCCTCAAAAAGCAAGTGAACTCCCTTGCCTCCTCAACCACCTACACGTGTAAACTCATCCGGGCCGCTAGACCCTTCCTGTCCAGTACCAGCTGCCTCACCTTGGCCAATGCCCTTGTCATGTCCAGACTGGACTATTGCAACGCCTTATACTCAGGTGCCAACAAGTCGGTCACTGACAAACTCCAGAGATTACAAAATAACGCTCTTAGAGCAGCACTGAACATCCCATGCAGGGAACATATCTCCAAACACCGGACAGAAGCCCATTGGCTAAAAATAAAGGACAGAATCCTACTTAAAACTATTTCCCTCACTTCTAAATGCCTCAACAATCAAGCACCCTCCTACCTAGCGGAAAGAATCAACTGGAGACCCTCTAACCGACTGACGAGATCTGCCAACACCTTCCTACTGGAAGTCCCCAGATTCAAACTTACCACAGCGGGCGGTGCTAGCGTCCCAGTTAGAGCTGCACAAGCATGGAACATACTCCCTTCTGACCTTAGATGCCCCTTACCCTACACAAGATTCAGATCCTACGCTCTCAAATGGCTGCACAACAATGACATGCAACGACCCTCACCCTAGCGGAAACGACACAACCTGCTAAAATGTTACTCTTATATGCTTAACCCTTGTTATTTTATATGCATTGTACCAACCACTGTATGTGACCACTGTTTTGCTGTGTTAGCCTGTGTCAGGCTTTGTAACTAAGTTTCGAGTCCTCTTGTACTGCTGCGCCTAGATGCCCACGGGCTCGGAGCGCATTACCAAATAAATAAACAAACAAACATAGATTAATCACCAATTGCACAGATGCATGCAAAAAGCAGGTCACAGAACTAGGTTTGCCATCAAAAACATTTGGCTGTGTGGTCATGTACATTTTTCAAAGTGTTTACTTGCCATTATGATGCATCTTCCCCAACAACATAGAATATAGCTTACACTATGAGACTTAGATACACTTACCTAAACTTTACTGTAAAGCATGGAGACAATGCAGTGTTTTACAGTAGTAAACCTGTAATTATACATTATATAACAGGTTACATTTTTAGGAAAGGAATTGCATGATTGTCTTTTTAAAAAGAATAAAGTTAACACATACTGGTCTTTACCAGACAGTATATAGTTGGCTTAATAAAAGTAAGATTACGATTACTTCTGATTTGCAATTATTTGAAAAAGAAAATCTTGCAGTGAAAAAGACTGTGCAGAGAGTCCTGAAGGCAAGGGAGGAATGCAGGACGTGCTTTGCTTTCATTGGACAGGGTAACTTAAATAGCTAGCTTTGGTACACAAGCGTGAATTTAATTAGTAAATGTACAGAATTGCATAGCGACACTACTTATTTTATGCCTTGTAGTATGCATGTTTAGCAAATGGGTAGAAGCATTCCCCTTAAAAGACAATACTGCATTAGATACTGCTAAAATACTCGTAAAAGAGTATTCACCCCGATTTGGACTGCCTCACACTTTCTGGAGCGACACCCCAGAGAGCGTCATATCTATGCTCCAGTCAGAGAAAAAACAAGGAAAAGGTATTGTTCCAAGGGGTTCGTATATGCAATACCAGGACTGATTGATTGTGTGTTAGGTAGGTGGTTATTACTGCCATTTTATTTAACACCATCCTTGTTTGGTACAATAATCAGCGTTTCCAATGCCACCCTGTCTCCGATCCAGCAGTATCATAGGGAAAGGATTATAGACAAGAATACCTGTGTTTCATGGTTACATAATGGGGACATGAAATCATGAATAAAAGCAACTGTTATATCTTTCTGTATTACCCAGCCTATGCTGGCGAAGGCCTCCCGTTGCAGCAGCTCCCTTTACCATTCTCCACATCATGTTGTTATGCGGTACATATAGCTGTGGCTAGGGGAGAACCTCCTTTCTTTAGCATATACACTAAAATAAGTAGCACCAAGAGCAACTCTCCATGGATCCCGTTACAGTATCTTTGTGAATATTTTCTAAAAAAAAGAGAGGGGTGTGAGGGCGACACTATGCCTAATGGAACCTTCCCGCTAATGGACCTGTTCCATAGAGAAAAGCAGGAATGGTCCTTCCTTATGAACAGGTCATCAAACAGCACTCAAGCCTCTCACCTGCCTTCCCATGCACCAACTCTCCATATAAGGAACAATACAGTCTTAGGTAGTGTGTGCATCTCCAGCAATGGTGCAAAGGATATGGGCTTTACCTTGAACTGTAACTACGCATGGCACCTACCGGCAAGGTGTTCGAAGGCCCTCTCAGTACATTTTATTTGTGCTACCGATGTATATTTTTGGTTACATTCTAACTGGGTAGGGCGGTGCCACATGTGGTTTGTGCTGCCTGCTATCACAGTAAACGAGAGCCCATGGTCTCCTCTCTTATGACAAAAGCGTGATGTAATACAGGATGATACTGGACCTCAGGTAATGGGAGATATCCTTAAAGCAATCATTCCCTGGTATGGCCCTACTGTTAACTCCAGAGATATACGCAGACTGTCACAACTGCTAGAAGTTACTATAAGTGAAACATCAGATGCCTTTGCGAATATCACTGTTGAGCTGAAAGCTGTGCGCCTTGCAGCTTTACAAAACAGAGTAGTACTCGATATGGTTTTGGCAGAGAAAGGCCGGGTTTGCCAAATTATCGGAACAAAGTGCAGTTCATTTATACCAGACACGTCACCTTCAGTGTGGCATGCTAGTAAAAACTGCGAGAGTATTGCGGACCAAGCACGTGTCCCTACTGGCATATTGGATATAGATGGATCCCTGTGGTGTATGTTCACTTCTTTTGGTTGGAAGTTCCATTCTCATGGTAGCATTAGCGATAGTATTTCTTGTCTATTTATGTATCAACAGCCTTCCAACAAACTGTCAGACAATAACTGTGTGCCTCAAACCGTCAGCCACTTCTGTTGCAACCACAAATGCTTTCATGATGCAGGAAAATGCCATTAAAGACATTATGGCCATAGATATAACAGACCAACCTACTTAAATTAATACTACATCAGGATAATAGAACTTATGTTCAAAGGGCCGATTGTGAAACATTGTGACCAAATTTGAGAAACCTGAGGGTATTCTCCCAGTCAAACCTCGAGAGTCCCTTATTCAGGTGGCCAGGACATGGCCATTGCTGTTGGATCCAGTTCCTGGCGGTGGACCAGTGGGAGAGGATCA
Organism: Ambystoma mexicanum; assembly: GCF_040938575.1. Taxonomy (NCBI): domain Eukaryota; kingdom Metazoa; phylum Chordata; class Amphibia; order Caudata; family Ambystomatidae; genus Ambystoma; species Ambystoma mexicanum. The sequence continues at coordinate 110,384,226 of NC_090933.1, forward strand.
CCCGAGTAGGGGAATCCGGGGTTGTGCTTGCAGGAATGCCCCAGGTGAGACGCAGAACCATCACAAGAAGGATAAGGAGGGGTACAAAAATCCCTGAAGCTTTCATAAACTATCCCGCTCATCATTTCTTCCACCCATTAACTCTCCCTCATCCGAAGGTAAAACCAACCACCCACTCACATCTAATAAATGAACACAAAGCCTATCTGGATCAAAATACGCCTCTCTCAGAGTCATTGCCTTCCCGATTTCTATTCGACTACACCCAGTCATTCCTCATCTGTTCCCTCTGACTTCTATCGTTGGCACTCCCAACCAGTGCAGATAGAATACCACTGGCACCACAATTCCCCTGGTTTGTTTTGTGATTCCCACTATTCCCATTTGTCCCGCAATCCATATCAGTCTTGTCCTTCTGAGTGTCACTTTCGGAAGGTCCACTCGAAAGTGCCCTGTGATTACAATTTACACAAACTTTCCAAAACCCACCCTTCTGAAATTACCTTTCCCCCATTACATCTCGTAAGACACTCTGACACTTCAACCCTGTTCCTTTCCGACACAAACACATTCTTTCCTCACGACAGACAAAGGACTATTGTTAAACCTGTATATCTGACATGTCTCAGCCTGAGGGTCAGGCAAAGTCAGTCAATTGACTGGAACCACACACACCTGACGGCCCTTCCCTTTTCCCATAGGGATAAAAGGTGGAGCAGGAGAGTGCAGTATGAGCAAGGCGAGAAAGGCGAGCATAGCAGAGATCACGACAGACAGCTACCAAGCAGCAGTTCAAAAGAAGGAGAAAGGCTGCAGGAAGCAAGAGGGTGGTGAGGCCAAAGGTGACCTTGCCCTTTTCGTCCCAGACCCGCAGAACCTTCACTGACGAGAGCCTAAGACTGCAAACAATAGCACAAGTGTTCTGCAACAGATGTCAACGGTACATGGGGCAAGCCTATGCTGATAAGACGGAGCAGAGGAGACTCCAGCGCCCGTGGTAGCGGTCTTGACTCCAGAGAAGCTAAAGCCAAGCGGTTCATCACAGCCGGTGAGTCGAGGAGAGAGCCGATAAGACCCAGGCTGTGTTGAGTGACAATGGTAAAGTGGCAAGTTTTGAAACCAAAACGTACGGACTTTGAATGAACTGTGAAGTGTTAGAGGGGGAGACCAGCTGCAGGGGGAAAGCAACACCACGTGGGTGCTAACTCAAGAGACTCTGGTTAAGCCCCATATGAAGGAAACTACATAGAAAGGCCACCAAAGGAACTCGAAGTGGTCATACGTGAGGGTTGAGCAAAAGCCCTGTGCAATCGAAAGACTTTGATTCGTGAATTGGCATGAAAGCAAGGGAAGTGAATCCCTTATGGTAAATGAGAAACTAAGAAGGGTCTGAGCCCAGATGAGGGATATCCGGGGTGAAGTTAATACACACACAACTGGCAGTCGAGAGAGGTCCGAGACCGCACATGGGAGATCCAGGGGTGAAGTCGTCACCCAAGTGCTGACAGTTGAGAGAGGTCCGAGCCTGAATGAGGGAGATCCAAGGAGTTAAGCTATCACCCAAAGTTTAATGAGAAAAGAATAAGAAGAAACAATTGAGTAAGGGTCAGCCCAGAAGATGGGGACCCGGGGTGAAGTCCTCACCCTATTTGAACTGTTGCAAAGAAATACTATTGAGAAAGAGGGAGCTATCAACCAAGGACTAGCAGTCAAGAAATATCTGAGCCCGGCAGAGGGAGAACCAGGGGTGAAATCGTCAACCAAGTACTGACAGTCAAGAGGGGTCTGAGCCCGACCGAGGGAAATCCAATAGCGAAGCTCTCATCCAACCTTTATATGGAAAACGATACGTGAAGGGTCAGCCGGGAAGAGGGGGACCCAGGTGTGAACCGTTATTACCATAGCAAACTTTCATTTGTTAAAGGAACTTTTGTTTTGTTGTTTAAACACATCAGGCCCAGAAGGCAAGAGACTTCAGAGGAAACGAGACTTGACCATCGACAGTCCTGACAACTGCCATTGGAACTGTTGTCTCATGCTGTAGAAGCCCGAGACCATACTATGCTTCAAGCTCCAACCTTACCCAGTTCTCAAAATGTGGGGAAGGGAGACTCAGGCTACCCCCTCCTGACTTATCATTGGAGAACACCTTTTTCTTTCTTGAAACTTAACCTCACACCCTTTGTATTTAGCGTAAGGAATTGGCAATAGGTTTTCATAGTATAGGCCCTTTTATTTGACTTTGACGCCACTATGACTGCCTTACTTTTCATTTGATGGTCGACACCTGTCCTCATCTTAGATTTAGGTTTAGATTAGGCGTTTTTCCAACCCGCATACCACTTTCATTGTTCAATAAACACCCTTGGACTATGATCACTTGTGTCTGTCTTACTTGTCACCATGGTTTTCTCACACAAAGTAACTATAGGCACTCTGTAGATTGAGTGAACATTAGTTCTACAATCATGTCATTCTGTGCACACGACCATAGTATGCTTGCCTTGCAGAAATAACACCCCTTTCTTTGCACGTTTACATTTGTTCTTGGAACAGGCCATGAGTGAAAATAACCCAGGTAGCATCTGCACTAATAATAGCCTGAGACCCTGACTGTGTGTTCATATTAAGCTTGTGATTTAACAACCTGTCATAAAGAAATGTAAAGCCAAATGTATAAAAGTTGTTTGTTTCGAAAATAACCTCCGAGTTATGGACAAAGCCTTGCTGTTGTTTTGCTCTCTGTTTAAACGCATTCTGAATGAATAAACCTTTGACTGCCAAACAGCGCTTTGCCGGTATCTCATTCTCTTGGTGTGTGGGTGTGTGTCCACAAGCAGGCATCATGACTGGATTATTTCCCACATGATACGAGACGCTGTGCACATGATGGCAATACCCAACAAGACAGTTTCATTATACAAAAGGTCAAAACAGTCAGTTTGCCAGTGCTTGTTATGAATTCACACAACTGATACAGCTACAATCATCGCTGAATGTACATTCATGAAGATCATAAATACAACTTGGACAATACTGCTGAAGATACAGAGGCACGCTTTGCATTTGAAAATGGGATGATGATGAAAGAGATGGTAAATGCCTGCTTGCATAGGTTTACTGCCAGGATGCAGAAAGGGACATCTCTCTCACAGTTTTTCAAGTGCACAGATGAGCTAGTTCCTAGACTAACTGAAAGTTTCATTGCTGATCCACTGGTGGGAGAATGGGAGAAAAAGGTTGCCTCAAAATGCGTTTTTTGTAACATGCAACGTGCGACACTAGTACACCCTGCACACTAATTATTTACCATGGCTCTGCTCATGGTTAGAAAACCCTGGCTTCGGCTCGGATCAGGCAAAGAATATGAACTCCTCGGAAGCACAACTCCTTTCTCTGTCTATGCTCATGAAACAAAGAGATACAACTTAAACACATAGCCCCTTTTTCTCCTAGCACCTTGAATGTCAAAACTAAGACAAATTAGCTCTCTCCTGGATGTGGGCATGAGACAATAAGAAAAAACACAACAAACATGCTGCTCCCTTTTCCTGGCTCTGTACATGTCAGTCAAAGCGTATTAGTGAAGAAGATTATAAAGGGGGTTGGTCTCATGATCACCAATAATAATAGTACTATCCAGTGCTTGAGTTTTGTGTAAAGGTGCTTGCCACCCTCATGTTAAAGTTAATATATCAAAATGATGCATGCAACACTGCTAGCTCTTTCACAAACATGTACCAGATACTTGAAATGTTCTTGTCTACAGTAAACCAACTGCGCAACAGTGGACACTGGTAAACTTTCAAATTGGCGGGGTAAAATACATGCATTTCATTGAACTGATGAGTATTGTGAAATAACACATTTTGTCCCCAAACACCACCTCAAGTCCTCATTTACTGATTGACAGCGCCTGATCAAAAATGTGATGTTGCCTCCATTTTTGTATATGTTTATTGGCATTGCCGTTTAACGTCCTGGTCTTTCTTCTGGCATTTATCCATCTATATAAAACACTAAGGTATGTTCCCGTACTCAGCTGATGACATTTATCAGTGTTAGGCTGCCCTCTGCTGTCCAAATGGCAAAGTGCACCTCTGTGTGCCCTTTCAATTCAACAGCAGCCATCATTTAAACAAACAGAACAAGCACGGTTCTAAGTGATCACCTTCACCTTCCACTATTGCAAACATTCGGAATAATTTCAAGTTACTTCTTTCCACCCATACTTCTCTTCACACAGGGCACAGCGGTTCCAGTATCAATCAACAGTTGATTACCAACAATGTATATACACTGCACAGGGTTGCCTGGAGAAGGCGGACAAAATGTGGGGAGGTATCACCTCTTACATCAGGCAGTGGAGGCATAGCAATTTGTTGTAAACCGTGACGATTGACTCAGGATGACCAATCTTTTCTTTATTGTGTCTGTTTGTTATAAAATTCATAAAAATAGTTTTATAAAAAAATTGTTAATAACCGTCTCAATGTTTCAGTCTCTAAAGAGCAAAACGCTGTAGGACAAATGCCTTCTCACAAGCTAAAACTGAAAGTAGATGCTGTAATTATGCTACTACGCTATTTTATGTCATCACGGGACTCTGAAATGGAACAAGGTTGACAATTACGTGTCTACAAAAACACATCATAGAGGCCTGTGTAATCGACGGGACTTAAAACTGTCCTTATACCGCACATAACTCTCATTCCATCTGATACAAATATGCCTTTCAAATTCAAAAGAAGACAGTTACCTATACATTTAGCCTTTTCAATGACCATTAAGTCTTCACAGGTACCTATGTCCACTTCCTGGAAGCGATTGGTGGTGACCATTAATAAGCCACAGGGACCTAGGGCAACGTCCTGGAAGCGATCAGTGGTAATTCTGATATTTAAGGAGGGGGACAGAAGAGTCCCTATGAATTACTGACCGACATTGACCTTTAGAATATGCTAGAACGTCGTATGTTATGCCGGTAATGGCTAGTAGAGATAAATATTACCTAGACATGTTTGGGGAGGCCAGCAACCTTTAGTCAAGTGTGATATTCTGAACTTATTATACAAGTTGGGTGGTTTTGGTGTTCCAGATCTTGATACATAAAATTGGATCACCCATTTGCCTGGAACTGCCCTCCTCCTAGTATTCACATTACTTTAAAAGGCAGAAGCAGCCCCCTATGACTGCGGAAACTGCTCTATTGCGATTGCCACCCCTTAATAGAGACAATGACCCTCATTTCGAGTCTGGCGGAAAGCCTGCCGCTGATAACCTAATAGCACTCCATGGGAATGGGGACCACGGAAGCACCAGCACCGTTTGCAACAGTGCCAGGGCTTCCGTGAAACTCTGCAAGCGGGTGCGGTTCCGCCCACCAGGTCTGACCCTGGTGGGCAGGACAGCACCCGCCCGCAGAGTCGTAGTGTGCTGGTCCGGTAACAACAGTGACGGTAGGCATACCGGCGCCGTTGTTACCGGACAGGCACACTTGTAATGAGGCCCAATGTCAATATTGCAGAATGCACCGTCTGGGTATGAAGTAAACTACATGCTTAATATGATATAACTGTACCTTATTCACCACACTTTTCCTTAATTCTATTTGAGGACTGAAGGGTTACCGAGCTACCAGAATTGGAAAGAGAACCATCAAATCTAGAAATAGTAAAATGTGAGAATTTCTTGGAGAGTGACGTATCATAGGGTTAGATAAATGCATGAAATTCAGCAGCATCACAGCATTCAAATTCTTCCAAAATCAGAATTAGAGGTTAACATTTGAAGAGGTTTCTGTGCTTTTCAAACCCCCTACTCCAAAACGGGAGTGAGTTAGCCAACTATGTTGTTCAGGCTACATCTGCATTTAGGGCAACATGTATTAAATGGTCATGGCTTGTAGAACCAGTGGTGGGGGGCAGTGAGAGAGAAAACCATAGACAAATTTAGGTGGGAGTCTACACTACATCCTAGTCTGGAAGATGAGGTTTGGACCCAAATGGATTTACAAACTCACATGGTACCCCCAAACAAAGTTGACACTTGTTCTCTTTCAATTCCTACCTCAGAAATATTTCACAAACCTCAAAACATTGGGCACCTGTTGCAGATGAAAGCAAAATGATGCAAACATTGAACTCACTCGAGACCCAAAGATTACTGAACCTCCATTGCAACCTATTTGTACACCTGTAATGTTTAACAGAAAATCCTTGCCACGCTTGTGCATGAAACTGCATTTCTTCATGCATGTAGAAAGTCAGGAGCGTGGCCAGCAGGCAACCGATGTAAAGCAGGATTTGTGGAGCTCCCGCTGCCCTCCCGACATTATCATTTAAATATCCTAGTAACAGTGACGCGGATCTGATTCAGACGGTGATCCGTGCATGTGAACATGTGGGGTGCCCACAGAGTTCAAGAAACGGGCTGCATTTTCCTGATAAATCCCGGTGGACGAATGGGCACCGAGGAGCTTGCTGTGCTTCCAAAAATGGGAATCGCTCCCTGACTCGCCGGTAAGCAATCCAGCAGTGTCCTGGAGAAGGGAACCGGCAGCTGGGAAGCATTGCAGAGGGGTGCGGGGGGGGGGGCAGGGGGGGGGAGGTGTCTGCCATGCCCTGGCCTACAATAGCGAAAATGGCAAGCAGCAGTGGCCGCCACGGACTGCAAGCAGCAGCAGCAGGATCCCCTGGACTGCAGCCCGCCCTGGAGAGGAGCTATAGAGTACGCCATCGAAGCAGACCTTGTGAGGGGCCCTACGGTAGGAGACAGCGGTGTGGGAGTGGGTGGTTGCGCTCCCCACCGGCAACAGAGGTAAACGCAGCAACACTCCGGTTACCGGGCCCCTACCCCCTAAAACCACCATCACGAGACGCAGGGCACATCAAGCCTGAAGTGAGAGCCGAGTGGCCAGCACGATATTGGGAGCACATAGAAGGAGGAAACCATGCCTTTGCAAGCAGCAAGTGTCAATGACAGCTGAGAGCAGCTACTGGAGTCCCCGGAGCCTGGAGGTATAGTAGGAGCCAAGGGCTGGCTGGAGGACCCCATGTGCTTAGCCCTGGCAGAGGTGAGGAGGACATAAGTAGAAGGGAGGACAGCCTGCCGGGGAGGTGCTTGGGAGCACTGGCGAAGCAGCATAAAGAAGGGAGAGCCGGCTGAAGGGCCCCTGCAATGGTGGGGGCCACAGTCACCTCCGTAGAGTTGGTGGTAGAGACCCCCGCACATTGAGGAGAGGAAGTGACCACACATTGCCGGCAGCAACACTCGGGAGGACAGCGAGAGCGGAGGAGCGTGCTGCTATCCGGGACCAGTGCGAGAACATTGCTCACATGCACTAGGGGGCCTGAAGAGGCTGAACGGTCGCTGGCCCCTGGGACAAGTGAGGGACCTGGACTGCGGCGCAATCTAGCTGGCCCCAGAGAGGACACAGGGCTTCCAAACCCAGAGGTGTGAGTGCAGAGGTGGAAAAGGAGCAGGCAGCACAGGACTGAGACACCTGGTGTGGGTCAGCATCAGCATTTGTAGGGCAGGCCCTACCATCTTTGGTCACTGCCTAGAGTGAAACGGGATTGGCAAGCAGTAGCAAGGCCAGATGATGGGCGGCAAGGGCAGGCAACCCAAGATGGATAAGTTCACAACGCCAGTTCCGCAACTCCCCTCTCCTCCGGTATCACAGGACAGCCAGGCATCAAATCCGGACAACAAAATAATGGAGGTCCTGCAGGTGGCGCAGAGCTCGAGGACAGCACTGGAGCTCCAAATTGGCACATTTAGCAGTGTTGAATTTCATCAGGGCAGATATGTAAAAGACAGCATAGACAGAAGGCGACGGACGGGTAGCGGCAACGTAGGGGGAGGTGCAGATCCTCAAGGAGCAGGAGGCCGCACTTATGCAGACCACAAAAGCTCTGGAAGCCCGTGCAGCGGATGCAGAGGGCTGCTCAAGAAGGAACAATGTGAGAATAGTGGGCCTCCCGGAAAATGCAGAAGGTGTCTCAGTGGAGCTATTTTTGGATAAGTGGCTAGGAAATAAGGGCCTGTCACAATGGTTTGCCGTAGAACGGGCACACAGGGTGCCAGCACAGAGACAGATACCTGGAGGCTGCCCTGAACGATTGTGGGCACAATATTTAACTACTGCAAGAGGGACATCCTGCTGGAGGCAGCCAGAAGAAAGGGCCCGATAAGTAATTCCAGCTCCACTGTCATGGTGATCCCGGACTATACGAGGAAGGTACAGCAGTAACAGCATGGATTTGAGGAAGTAAAAAGGGTCCTATGGGAGCACGAGGTCCGCTACATGCTGCTATATCTGGCTAAGCATAAAATCATAAAATGGGACTAACATTTGTTCTGTAAACACCCCTGAGGAGGCCTGGGAGTGGTGGGAGTCTAAAGGCAACTGGGCAGTGAGCACCTCCAGGATGCAACACAGCCAGCATGGCAGCAGGTGGGATGGGGGGGCGACCGAGCCCCGAAGGAGAGGGAGAGAGACAACCACCTGACGAACAGGCTGAGTCAGGCAAGGTTATAGTAGCGGACGATGGGACCCTTCAGCTACACAAGGAGAATGAGGGAACGGATGGGACACCAGTGGGGAAGACAGAGGGGGCGACCTCATAATCAAGAACTCGCATCACATAGCAACACAGGGATGCTGCTGAAACGCAGGGGTACAGGGGCATCACCGCAACATGCACATGGGGAGGGAGGGGATGCTGGGGAGGCAGATCCCTTTCTCTTACCTTAAACCCCCCGCCCCCTGAAAGTGCCCAGTGGTCTGTGCCTGCACTGGTGGGGCGGCACCTGAAGTGCGCCTCGAGCATAACTACACAGTTGACCTCTCATTATAGGGGTGGACTGAAGAGAGTGCACTAGTTGCAGGTATTTTGGTTTGTTAGGTTTTTTTGGTTATGGGGGTTTTGTGGGAAAGTAGAGGGGCGGGGAGGGGGTGTGTCACAGATGAGGGGAAGACAGGGAGGCAGGGTTCCAGCTCAGTGAGGCATTTGAAGCGTTGGGCTCTGCAAGGTCACCAGCTGTCAAGGAGAAGGGGGAGTGGCCGCAGTCAGACAAATGGGGTCAGTGACAATTCTTTCCTGGAATGTGAGAGGGCTGCGATGCCCAGCTAAGTGCCGGGAGGAACTGGGGTTCCTGAAAAGATGGCCAGTACAGATAGCACTTCTCCAAGAAACACATCTTAATAAGGAAGAGCTGGGAAAAGTTAAGACCGCTTGGGGTGGCGAGGTTTATGGGACGCCTAGTCCTAATACGACAGAGGGCGACAAAAGGGAGGGTTGGCTTTACCGGATTATGAATTGTACTTTCTGGCATCTCAGCTACAGCACGCTACTAAATGGGAGAAGTGGTGGGAGGAATAGACAGACAATTAATGGGGGACCCTAGGAAGCACCACACGGGACACAAGATGTTATGGAGAGCAACAGGGAAAGTGGAAGAATCATGCCCAACTACAGTGGTTAGGCAGGCCTGGAAGAGGACCCAGGTCAAGTTGCAAATAGGGGTGGGACATAGTCCTGAAATGCCTCTGAGGGCCGACACAAAAGGGGCATAGATTATAAGCAACATAGGAGACGCCAAATGCGCTGCAGGAGGGTGCCGGTCCCTGTGTGGCCTTTTTGAGGGAGGACTCTGCTGCCTTTCAGTGTGTGGGCAGAGAGGTACCAGGTGCCAACAGGACAGTTCCTAAACTATGCCAGACTGACCAGCGCCCTGGCGACCAAGTGGGATGCCACCATTCTTCAGGCGATCCTAACCATGGGGAATGAGGGACATGCTATATCCAGACTATATTATACACTGCAGGAGAGTAGAACTCTCCTGCAGCTCAAGGTGAAGAACAAGTGGGAGCGTGACATGGGTGTTACGTTTGAGGAACCGACTTGGCATAAAATATGTAGGAATTTGGGGAAAGTCTTGAGAAATGCCAGATTCAAACGTATTCAATTCAATATTTTACAATGGGTATATTTAACCCCCCAAAAACTGCATGTGAGGAACCCCAACCACCCGCGCCAATGCCCGAGGTGTGGGCAACACGCAGCAGGTTTTTGGCATATGGTTTGGGTGTGCCTGGTAATAGCGGAATACTGGTAGGGCGTGATGGAGAAGATTAACGCGCTGCTGGGGAGTCGGGTGGATTGTTTTCCCAAGTTGTGTCTGCTGAGGGTGGTCCCTGGAGAGAGGCGAAGGAGTCAAAGAAAGAGAATGGAAGACTTCCTGTTATTACCAGCTAAATGCAGGTTGGCAATCTCAAAGAAGTGCCCTAGGGGGCCCCCTCTTGGCGCAATGGCTGACAGACGCGCAGAAGTGGTGGCAGCGGAGCAGGGTGAGGTACGGGCACTGGGGAGGTAAGAGGGGTCAGAGGGCAAGGGAGTGGCCTGGAACATCCTTTAACCCGATTTTTCAGACCTCAACCTGACGATCTCCACCCATGAGGAACGGCAACACTTATCTGAGGAGACTCTTGGACATTTACTTTACTTTAAATATTTGTAATGCACGGCCATGGACCTGCGGCTTAAGGGCGCAGCAGACATAAAAACACCCAGATACAAGAGCAAGGGACATTCCCCAGATCGAAAACCAGTAGAAAGGGCTTCAAGTGAACAGGAGGGTCTTGAGTTTCCTTTTAAAGAGCTCCATAGATTTCAGACATCTGAGCTCCAATGGTAATTCGTTCCAGGCCTTAGGGGCTGCAAGGTGAAATGCTCCCTTAGAAGCCTTCACCATCCTACTTCTGGGAATAGACAATAGCTCCTGATTGTCGGATCTCAAAGCTCTCCTACAGATTTTTTCAGTTAATAGATCCTGTAGGTAGGCCGGCATGACATCCCGTCTCTCAGATTACACATGGTCTCTTCTCCGGAGTCCAACAACCACACAAACTGCCCTGTTCTGATCAACCTGTAGCCTATGTAGAGAATGGCTTAGGACCGAGGGAGGGGAGAGGGGGGATTGTTGTTGGTTGGTTACGTTTTCAAAATCAATAAAAAAAGAAATTAAAAAAACTGCATGTATAAAGTCTTGCTATGATGTCTCTCCACAATACTGCCTCTTACATAATATATGTTATTTATAACGTGCTTAATAACCATAGGTTTCTAAGCGCAGACCCGGGGATTGAACCTGTGGTGCTCCGCGTCAGCTTGCTTCCAGGGTGAGCACGTTTCCCCTGAGCTATCCTCCCGAGACATCTTCCAGATGTGTTTGTCTACGGGTGATATGCGATACATACTTAAACAAGACTTTAAAAAACTACGGCCTCACACATGCCCATTCAACCTATACCCAGGTACCACCATCAAATGTCAGGATCTGTCACACTTGCCCATAAACCACCATATGCCAGGAACAGCTTCGTATTCCCATGTTGAGACATAGAATTGTATAGCAGTGAAAGTGCAACTATGTACAACTATCAAATGCCAAAATGGAAACGATGGGTAAAACGGAAATAGAGATTCCCTACGTGGCAGACACCCTCATGCTGCTTTACACTGTTTGAAGTACCTTCTCCCACTCTCCTCGTCGCACTATCAAACCCTGAGGAGTGGGATTCCCGATCAGCAAAGCTAGCCATTTATTATTGTTCCTCCTACGACTTCATCCCCTTTGTTATAATGATTTCACCCCTCCCAACTTCTTGAACCAGCCCTCATCCATCAACTCAGTGAGACACCCACTCTCTGCTTTCCCAATCTTGAAACCTTTCTCATTGAGGACGTTCACCTCCCAAACAGGACAAGGGTCTGGAGACTCCAGCTTTACTGCAACCCCTCTCTGACCACTCTCTGGTTCTCTGCACAATCAGCCAGCCTCCTCCGTACTTGATATCTTCCTCTTCCTCCCTCACTTCCTATGCACATTGTCGGTTGGATCCTTCTTCTGACCACTCCATCCTTCACTTTGCAGTCCTACCCCTCCTCCATTCTCTTTCAACTATAACAAAGAATGCTATGGTACGTTTAAAAACGAATTAATGACCAATACTCTTCTACCTAAAACGTGAGAGTAGCCTAGGCCATTTCAGCTAACAAGCCACACATGCCACAGCGTAATCCAGTAGCCTTCCCTGGAAGTTCACCTCTACTTCAGAGCCCCTGGGCGTTGGTGGCTAAAATAGCCAATGCTACTCTTCCGTTTCAGGTAGAAGCCCTTTTGTTAATGCAATTTCTTTAAAACCAATCAGAACCTTAATGGTGTATGCTAAGCATATGCCAAAGATCACATCACAAGAATGTCAAACTGCACCACACTGAGGATCCTCAACGAGAGTGAGGCACGTATGTGGTCATCTGCATTCTTGAGAACTGTCCATCTTGATAAAGCTATGTTTCAAATAACACTACCCAGTAGGACCTACAGAAGAATTTACCGGAGCAAAAATGCAAGCTGTTCAGCTAATTTGCATACCCACAAAGCACTGCTCAGTGGCGCTGTACTGGAGGGAAACTATCAGGGATAGCTATTGGATGATTCTGTTGAATTTGAAATGGCCTATTTCACTATCATGAAACCAAATCAACCCTGAATGCAGGATTACCTATCTCTGCAGGCTCTCTCTACAAACCTCACCGACTCAATTGAGATGGCTCAGTCTTTTCTGAACTTGAACTTGCCTTGCTCTTTGAACACCACTACCCTTTTAGCTCTTGTGCTCCATCTAGTCTACCTCCTGAACCCTGGATCTGCCCAGCCACATGATAGATGACGACATAATATCTGTTGCCACCTGGCGCAGTGGTGTGAAACTCAATGAAATGTAGCCCCATTCTACTTAGCTTCAGGATCTCCCTCAAGAACCAATCATTCTTCTCCCAAAGTGATCCCAGGAGTCATCATCAGCCCTGGTTTAAGCAAGAACCATCTTGCATTGATCTTATGTCAAGCACAGCAACAGAATCACTCGTTCTGTAATAATCCAATGAACAGTACTTTCAGGAAATGCACGCTCCTCTATTAAATAAATAAATACAGATACATAGACAATACAAAGTGTCCGGTTCAGTCACATGCCACCGTTAAACGGCAAGTACAGCCATATGTACTTGTCCGTCGACTTCCTAAATGCACTTGTTTACACCATTGCATGCCAGGTTTGTACGATTAACATTTTGCATAGCTTATTTCTGCCCTTTTACCACTATCAAATACAGGGTGCGGCAAAAAATAAGCCCTCCAGCAAGTGCAAGATTTAGCCACATATGCCCATCACCATAAAATGAGAGTTTCGGCCATATATGCCCATGTGTCACCTTGGTATATCAAACACAGCTTCATATGTTCATGCCCTGCCATCAAATGCAAGATTCGGTTTTACACAGCTGTTCTTACCCTCTCCCCACCCACTGCCGCAAATTTCACCACAGGCTCGCCAGCAGCTTTCCTCCCCTGCAATGGTTGATAATGAACTCCCAAGGTGGTGCCAGCTGTGCTGGAATCCAGCCTGTCAAGTAACAAAGTGGAAGTAGGGACACTCCTTTGTATCTCCTACCTGCACAACCTCTAGGCTGCTGCACGCCCCAGGACACTTAAGCATGACTTCCTGTATCTTGAGTGTGCCACGGTCTCTATTATTGTGCAGATTAAGGCAACACACAGAGCCCCATAGAAGCCCCCACGCGATCTAGGGCGCTCTGAACCTATGCACTGGGGCCACATTCTTTGCATCGTTTTTTCCTATGCAAATAGTACACTCGCCGACGACAACGTATAAAAAGGCATTGCTACTGCCAAAAACAAAGGAAGCATCTGCCCTTTGATTAATGTAGTACCATAAGCCGAGACAGTGGCAGGCGAGTTTAGGCATGGTGGTATGGAGCGTCTCAGCCTTTAATGAACAACCTGCGTAACAATAAGAGTAATTAATCATCTGCGTCTTACAATATATGAAATTGTGCATAATATTTTTTCTGTGCAAAATAAATTAACTGAAAATGAATAATGTGTGCATGTCACCAATACTCTGGAATAACAATATATGCTCATTGAAAAACAGAGGCAACGTTTGGAAACCCTAACAGAACCATGGAGAGAATTCATTTCCGCCAGCAGCTTACTTCCCGACACTTGTTACTAGGCACACCCCCAAACAAGTAGCGCTTCCTTCCACCAAACTTTGCTAATAAATCAACCAAAGTGGGTCCTACCAGGCTGGACGATTGGACATATAGTAGTTGGGACCACAAAGATCTTCTGAAGGTCACGCAAGTGGTCTTGGATAGCGGAGATAAGGTAACTAATAAGATGGTCTGGGGAGAGAAACTCGCAAGGCAAACACCTATGTGGGGCAGGGGAAAATTGTGCGAGCCAAACTATAGGCCATCTGGGACTGGGGAGCGAGAGGCATCATCACACAGAAGGATGTTACGGAAGATTAATTTGAACTACCCAACTTCCGAGTTCTACAAGTACAAGTCCAAAACACTTTAACTCAACAAATCGGTATGCTGCTTAATGTTACAGAATAAAAAATAGAAATGAACATGAGGGTACAGTAAGCCATATCGTTGGTAAATGGATCTCCATGCTAATGAAGGCTCTAGACACTTGGTTTATCCCTTAGGGAACTTGAAAGCCAGATGGGAAAAAACGTATGTGGGACAATTAATGATGAATGGTAGATGCAATAGAATGTCCCCATAGGCTGACATTTCAGCCTGAAAAAGCTGCCCACGAGACAGGTTGGCATATGCTTTGGAGAGTAAGTGGAAGTCGATGTAGCCATGCCCAACCTGGAGTGGATCTGTGCTATAACAACAGAGGAGCTGTCCATGGTGCTGGGATGGAGGATAAATACCGATCCTCAACTGCTTCTGCTCGAGACCTCAGTGGCAGACCTGGACTGCAGATGCGCCGAAACGCTTGTAGCCAATGGGCTGATTGCTGCATCCGCCAATAAGAAAATGGAGTGGAGCAATAGTGCCTTCTAGAGAAAAAACATGCAGATCTGGGGTCATTGGAGGGATTTGTATCATTTGGACTGGCCAAATATCACAGCGGTTAGTCGATGGTGGAAAACGTGCCCTGAGATTTCACGAATGGAAAGAACTCAGATGCCTTGGTCTTGCACAGGGGTGACAGGCTACTTGTAGGCAAGGACATGAGGTACTCCTTGTCTAACAATTCAATGATTGCTACACTTCTGATCAATGTACACATATCAAGGCGCTGCTTCAATGAGTTGCATTTGTATGATTAACATTTACATGCTTTATTACTGTGTAAACGGAAACACTTTTTTTTTTTATAAATGAACCAAACTCCACAAAGCCTCTTAGGAGAAGCAGTATCTGTATCGCGAGAAAACTGCAGAATATGATCTCCCTGGGCGAAACGGGGTCAAGTAAATACAACTAAAACATTGCCCCAGCTGCTTCACCAAATAGTTCTTAATGATGTTGCTTTTATGTCATTTCTGTTTAAGTGTGTGAACACCCTCGTACCATGCAATTAAAACAAGCATTGGCAATGCCAACAGTTTGGAGTTTATGTATTGGACTTTTATGTAGGCATGGGAAAGGAACTTGCCAGGCACTCCAATAGTGGTAGTAAATGGTCATTCATGGTAGCAGGTGCAAAATGGTGGGAGTGCCTGGGCATCTGAAAGCAGTGCCTGGCAAATGCCCAATAGTTACAAGACAAAACTGTTGGCTTTGTCCACGCTTGTTTTTAACAGAACATCAGTGAAGGGCACCCATAGTGGTTATACATAGGGTGGCTGATGGCAGACCTGGTTAAGACATTTGTATTACAACTGTAGTGGGTTTACAGCACATATCAAGTCATTAACACCAAGAAGACTGCTTTGAAAAAAAAAAACTGGCAGGCACATTGAGTGCAAAGTTAGTTGGTAAGGCTTGATTAAAGTGAGCTCCGTGAGTTCTCATGAAGAGGTATTTGGGTGCGGAGGGCAGAAATTGGGTGGGAATGGCCACAGAGATTAGTATGGCCATGGCCAGTGAGTGGGCAAATAACCAAACAACACCTACAAACTGTGTGTCCCGCTTCATATGCCATTTCTCCCCATCTGTACTGTCATGCAATAGTCTCGGCTTATCCAGGGCAGCCGAAGTATTCCCAAAGAGCTACTCTGCCATGCAAACAAATATTTCTCTCCTGGATACTTCGATCCAAAAAAAAAAAAATTATATATATATATATATATATATATATTTTTTTTTTTTTTTTAAAGCAGATCATGTGAATTGCTATTTCTAAAATATGTTGTTAACACGAACACACAACTGAGGAGGGATCACCCTTATCCTATACAATTCTCTGCATCACAGTATCAAGCTGGCCGAAACAGTCCTTTTGCTATAAATCATCGATTATAAGCGGGTCTCACATATCTCAAATACAGTTCCTGGCCAATATGTTCCTTAATTAGAACTTACGCAAGTACAGAACTTATAAGTTCTGATCCAGAGAAATAACCCTCAATTACTTTATCCTTAATTAACACTTCAAAATAACGCTGATGCAGCCTATTCAGTAAATTTCTGTCTCGCAATCATTGAAAAAAGCAAATGGCTGACAACGTTTTTGGACATAAATTAGCCATGGTTCTGTAAAAAGAATACCTGGGTTTTAATAGATCATCCAGAATCACACGGCTCAGGGGAGTAGCTAGATTTACCCAAATTGAGGCCATCAACAAAATGCCTCCACTTTCAGATAAGCCACTTTACAAATAGACTAAATAATTTGTAGTGGACTGTTAGGCAGAAACCTGTGCAGTTCCCTCTGGGACCACTGCAAAAGATTTAAGACTACAGGTGTTTGGCAGTAAACCCACTTGGTAGCAGTCTGTACCGCACAGATTCACTTGGTAGCTGTGGCTGAGCAGTCAGACTTCCTTCCTCAAGAAGAGTTAGGCAGTATACATAGTATTCACAATAGGTCAAAAGAACACAGTAGAACAAGTAAACACTGACCAGAGCTTGGTGTAAAAGAGATATAATTATTTATTTAAAACCACATCTAGTAAAAACACACAGGCACTAATAGTAAGCAATTCAAAAACACGGTCACTAAAAGATATACACTCCCTTAAAAGAATATTAGACAATTCTTTAGTAAAGCCCCGCTTATTTTCAGACAGCGGTGAGCGCTTAACGCAGATGTCACTCTAATAATTCGTTTTAAAAGGGAGAGAAAAGCAGACTATAAATTGAAACAGATCCCAACACTTTTACAAGAACACAACAAGAGAGGAAGGCAAAGTAAAACCGTGAAGTTAGAGTTCAGTAGGCCGAATCCACTTTAAGAGGATCAGAACGAAATGTGTCCAAGGTCACACGGTTGCAGTGCACAAAAGTCTTGAAAATGTTCAAAAAGAGTTGGACCAAAGAAAGGGACCAGTTAGATGGTCAAGGCGGCCGGCCCAGTCCAGAAGGTTAAGGGATTATTATTACCTTGTAGCAATCTTTAGAAAGGGAGGCCTGGCGGACACAGTACCTTAAAGTGGTGAGAATACTCCAGCGGGGCAGTTGTTCCTGGCAGCAGATGCAAGTCCCGGGGGAAGAGGGGATCTCGTTGGGGAGGAAGACAGGAGTCCGTTGCACTGCCGGGGAAGAAACCAGCCGCAGAGTTCTCAGGTAAAAGGAACGGTCCTTTGATTCGCGGTCCAGTGGTAAATGGCTATCCGGTTGCCGGGGTGCTTGGCACGGGCAATTCGACCACAAGTCGTCCTGGGATGCGAGGAAAAGAAGGTAAACTGGTTGTGCCCACCAGTCAGGGGAAGAAGTCTCTCCAGCCGGGAGATCTTCTCTGTCGTCGGGAAGTGGTGAGTCGGTTCCGCAGGGCTCCACCGGTGGTGTCGTCGTGGTAGGTCGGCTCCGCTTCTCCCTCGTCGGATTCTCAGGTCCTGTGGCGACTTCTGAGGTTCCAGTCCCCAAAGCCCTGCTTTTATGCAGCACACCCCCATTCACTCAGCCTAGCTGTCAATCAAACATGCTAAGTGGACTTGGGCCAATCACATAAGAGTGCGACTTGAGTTACCAAGGTAACTCAGTCCAGGGTGCCTAAACCCTCTGCCACACCCCCTGTGGTACCCAGAAAGAGTGGCACCACTTTTGGAGGCTTCTGTGGAGAAGCCAGCCAAAAGTGGAACAAAGGGCTCGACTTGGGTTGGAGTCACAGAAGAGAACACAAACGCCATTTTAGAATCGAGTCCTGGCAAAAAATACCAACCGGCGAATTAATATTAAATAAATAAATCGGCGGTATGTTCGAGGCTATGAGAATTAAATAATTAAAGTTGGTAGCCTCGAACAATGGGAAAATCCCATAGGGATATATTCGCGGTCGAATATAAAAAGTAGTATCCACTGCCACCAGCCAAAACTCAATCAGGGGGGACAGAGACGTGCCCCCTCGATTAACAGACACCGGGGCAATTCAATTGGCAGTACGTCCACAATATGATGGTTTGTACTGGTTTCTGTTCATAATTTGGGACTAGTAAAGCCAATGGTGACTTTACATGCCCTGGGAGACAGTAGCCTATCCCAGGGTATGGAGTCTATGGTGGGGTGTCACTATGACACCCCTGTGTCACTGCACGGAGGGTGCTGTGTAACACACATTGTAAAAACACATGAGACCCTATGGAGTAAAGGACCCCGTAGGCCATAAAACACATTAACAGTTAAAGGAACACCACAAATCATGTCCAAGAGTAGGGGGAAAAAGAGTTTCACTCTTAGCAGGAGACAAAAACAAACTCCAAAAATCCAGCAAAGCTGCTGGGGGACTCACTAGGTTAGGAAATTCAGCCTAAACAGAGATTTCTCCCTAACATGGACTTGGAACAGGATACTGTTTCTAGAGAGCAGAGATCATCACTGGGCTCAGGTCCCCATCTACCGGAACCAGCTCTTATAAACCCCAAT
Source organism: Ambystoma mexicanum (assembly GCF_040938575.1). Taxonomy (NCBI): domain Eukaryota; kingdom Metazoa; phylum Chordata; class Amphibia; order Caudata; family Ambystomatidae; genus Ambystoma; species Ambystoma mexicanum. Next base: position 110,403,152 of record NC_090933.1, read on the forward strand.
GATTTGTCTTTATAAACCTCACTGCAAAGCTTGTTTTAGAGGCCTCTCAACCGAGGAAAGAGATTCAATATTGTCCTATTCATTTGGTCGTCTTGCTTCCAAGGCGAGTGCGTTGCCCCTGAGCTATCCTCCTGAGACTATAAAATTCGCATTCGTATATATTCATAATGATTTACTAAAGGAAAACTTGTGCCACTTAAAATATGGCTCCCCTTTCTGGTTTGCAACCAACCTAGTCACATAATTGCGATTTTCAAAGCAATTACAGTAATGTTATGAGTGGCCATAAAAGCTGCATACCTATGACTAAGCTCTGGAAGGATGCCGAGGTAAGGTACGACCAATCAGAATGGCATTATATCTGCACAGAGCGGCACCTGGATGCATCTTGTCCCTACTGCAGGAGCATCTTAAGGACCTTTGTAAAAGATACTTGTCAAAGCTGTTGATATGTAACAAAAATAGCAGATGGCGGGCAACTACACACCCTTATCCCGTCGGGTTGTTTAAAAAGGCTTTAAGACCTCCCCTCTGATCGATACCTCACCAATGCTGTTAAATAATACTTAAGAGTCCTTCTTCGACGCCCATCGCTTCCAGGGTTTCCCCATGTACGGACATGTCCATCCAATTTAGGACTTGGAGATGTTTGTTTATTTTATTTATTTGTAGCGCGCGCCAGACCCTGAGGTAACCAGGCGCAATGTCCTTAAAGGCAGGTCCAACATAGACCACTGCTCACCTATTCCTCACACAGTATATTACAGGTTCTGCACCAGCTCAGAAGTGCCCATTTACCTGTGCAACCTATTTTGGGTTTCTGTCAAAATGTTATTTTTGTCACACCAAGATGAACGTAGTTTCCCCATTACTTAGATAGATGAATTCTTAAGTGTAATAGGCATTTAGCATGTAGGTGGGTTTTGTGGTCCTTTCTTTAAAAAAATGGGCACAACTGTGTCTTTGGACCTGGACCACGGCACCATTTGGGTAAGAAATTGTGCCTATAGTTGGAGACAGTTGTTCCCTTCGCTACCAAGGTAAGGAGGACAACGTACAGGGTGCCAGAAAACAGGGGGCTGGAGATTGCAACTAGGAGGGTGCACAAGGGCCTACAGAGAGTGGTGTATGGCCCACTATAGGGTGGAAATAGTAGAGAGGTGATTGAGGAAAAGCTTGGGATCATCCAGATGCTGGTTATATGTCAAAACTGGGAGAACAAAACTGCAGCCAAGAAGATCCAAACGTGACAAAGAAAACCAAAATGAGGGGTGTAGACAGCAGTGGTAGAGAGCGTGTTTGGGGGCATTAGAATGTACACAAAGGGAAACTATAACAGACCTGTTGGTGTTAGTCAAGGTAGATGATGAAAGCCCATATTCTATGTTGGGAAATCAATAACAATCTGCAAAAAAAAAAAGTGATGCCACTACTTAAGTAGTAAACTGACGGGCGGGTCACTACTGGGTCAAGTAATGCCCCAGGGCCAGTTACAGGCCCGAACAAAGTCTCTTCTCCCTTTCCATTGTGGTGGCGGGGTAGCGCCAGCCCGGAACCCTGCCTGTTCCAGGTGCTGGCAAGGAATGAGGAAACTGCTAGTATGTGGCACAGGGGTTGGGGAGATGGAATTTGGGGGAGGGGTACAAAGGGCACGCAGGCTCATTTACCTGTTGCCTGGCAGGGAAGATGTCCTCCCCCTGCTCAGGGGGCTCAGAACACAGGAATTACCATGTGGTAAATACTGCATTTTGAGGTCGCCGCTGGCTCGAAGGCCTCCCGCTTCCCTCAGGAGTGCTAATCAATAATAATGTGTGTGTGTAAGGTATTACAACTACACAGCAATATTAACATATGTATTAAGGTATCACAGTTACAATTAGTCAAAGGCAGATTCCTAAATGGATTTCCAAGTGCAACAAAACAAAGAATTTTCTAGCTTTACAGATTGCTTTCTTATGAACTAATGATCTGATCATTTATAATCATTAGTGGAGAAGGAGACATTATCTCTACACACTGCAGGAATTTAGTAGAGCCATGCGGGACGATAGCTACAGTTTATCAATTATTTTAAAAATGCAAGGCAGGCTTCTAGGGGATTTTCACTTAACTGCTAATAACTGTTTGCCACACAAGCTACATATTAGTACTTTTTCCTAAGTCAGATTTTACATACCAACAACTGAAGACATTATATCAGAGCAAGCAAGATACCAACTATTGAACATTATAAGGGCATTGCAAGTTACCTTAGAGTTCCCGCGATGTGACAAAGGTACCTGCCCCATTTCTACTTTTTGATGACAAAACTTTGCAGTGACCTGCACTATCCTTATTACGTAAGTATGAATAATCACGTCACCTCACCAAATGTTTGCCACACATTTGGAGCTTGAGCAGAGACAATAGCCCGCGCAGCTCCGTGGTGTGGGAAGCATCACTTCCGCAACAGCCCCTGCAACGAAAACAGAGCCGCACTCTGGGCGGTGTGCAAGAGCACACGCGCTAATGGATTTGTTTGGATGTAGCCATTGTCCGTGCTTTGTTGAGATGACAAATCCACTTATCCTGCCATTTTCTAACATCTAGGTTCCTATGGCAATAGAAGCCGTACCGGAAGTGCATCCTAAGTGCTATTGGAACTGGGTAGACGGGCCTTATAAATAAAATGGGCCACTGAATAATGGTCGGCAACCTCATTTGAACTTCTGGCAAGATTAGTGAATTTAAACAAGGCCTGGGATTCCCACCTGCCTGCGTGGTTACACAGCCCAACTAAAAGACGGTGAACAGGCCTGCATTTTACATTGCGTTTCCATGAGATACTTATATGTTCGGTGCTTTAAATAGCATTGATCAACAGGTGAAGCGAAAGGTGTGGTGTAGATGGCAACAACTATAAAGAACAGTGATACAAGTCCCACTATTCAGGAAATAACGTTTTAAATAAAAAGGCGACCACATCACCATTAGCCCAATGATCTCCAGCGAGGAGGAAATCCTTCCACACCAAACTGTCTGTGCGAACAGTGTCCAGAACCCTACCTCCATACTCACCACAAATGTGGACCAAAGGCGCTACTTATTTTTAACAATTTTAAAGCATGATTATTCCAACAAATGATATGTTTATGTTATACTGCCTTTATATATTCATTGTCATACATTATAAACCAAGCTCATAACAAATCACTCAACACATTTACAATCCACAAATTTCAAAAGAAAATATACACACAGAAAATATTATTCCTGTCAGTTCACCTTCAGTTGTATCGCCCCCCCCCAAGACGACATCAAATATCATTTTCCAAAATAACCTAATCAAAGGGACTGTGTTTCACGAAATAACCCCAATCAATACACGAGGGTAAGCGTTGTCATAAATCCTATGCGTTTTGGGACTCCTAGTCCCATCATCAGGGAAGAACCCTCATATATCTGTAACAATAATAAAAAAAATTGCAATTACTATCATACACATACATGTTATTTTTTTAAAGGTAAGGTATCTCACAGACAAATGACAACTTCATAAACCAAACCAGAACAGAAGGTTGAATGGAACCAACCTCCCACTATACATCAAAGATCAATTTCTGCAATATAAATTCCAACATATAGGGTAATGTCACAATGACCCTCCTCAAAGGCGGGTAGGAAGAAGGGAGAGCCCCTATAGAACAATGAAAACAAAAATTGATAGAGATAGCCAAAATAATTTTAATGAAAACTCTCCCCCCACCTCGCCCATGTGGTGCTGTGTGCATCAGGTCCATAATAGTTCTTCTACAAGCTACTACCCTGTAATAGAGCAGGGCAAAAATTGAAGTATGCCTCCAATCTTCAGAAGTACTGTCATAAAGTGTTGCATTATATTGGCAATTTATTAGATTATCTTCCAGGTGCTGTCCTCTTTCTCCATGTGTGTATTCCTTCCCTTGTTTTTATCTGTCCATGTTGTGCATATAGATGTTGCCTTAATCACTTTTATTGATGCCTTGGTACCTCTTACGGTTTGTGATCAATAAGTTGTAGCCCTTGAATTTGTATCAAAATATTTTGGCGTTTCATAAGGAATTAAAGGGGTTAACAATAGTTTATTTTTATTTGGCATGTTGGGAAAAGGTTATATTGTGCCATTTTCTTTATTGATCTATATTAATTGATCTTTTATTCAATGTTATTTAAATATGTTCATATTTGTTACTACCTATAGGATAAGAAAATGAGTACGCTTAGAAAAGAAGATAAGAAAACCTGCTAGGTGCATGGGGAGTAAAACACAAGCCACCCTGTGAGTATTTCAAACATGGGGAGGTGTGTAAAAAATGCAAATCCTAATGGTTTGGGTACAAAGGGTGTTAGGGGGTTCGTGTGCAATCTGCTTAAGAGACAACAAGGCATATTTACTGTGGGGGGGTGATGATTTACTACACTGAATAAGTGGCCTAAGACTAAATTTACTAAGCTCAAACAAAATATAGCAAGTATAACGTACGACGTTTTTTGGTGTAAATTGAGCTTAGTAAATCAGCCCAAAAGATATATATATATATATATATATATATATATATATACACATAAAAGCACACACACACACACATTGGGTTTATTGACTAAGCTAAAAAAATAGTTTAATTAAAACTAAATTTACTAAGCTCAAAAAATAGGGTAAGTAAAACTTACAGCAAAAAATGACTTCAATTCTGGCTTAAGCCACTTATTCAGTTTAGTAAATCATTCCCAGTGTGTGGACCATAACATGCCCGCCTGAAGGTCTGCAACCTATCCCAACTCCACTAATAAGACAGACGGCATCTTCTTAAAATAAACAATGCCCCGAATTATTCATGGAAATATTTAGAATGCGCCCTTTAATCTTAAATGAGCACCGATACATGTTGACAGACTGGATGGAGCGTGTCCTCGTGGTTCCCACATAATCCCTTTGTGGGCTGAGCAGCCGATCCATCAGCAGCAGGACCATCTTCCACAAAGTGCATGCCCGTTCCTTAAGTGCAGCCACAGCCAGGCTTAACGAGAGTGATGTGAAACCTCGAGGTACAGCCCTGAACCAGTAACAGGGTGACTACTAGGGGAGGGGCGAGATGCAGCTTAGCTAAAAAACCCCAAGCAAATGTACACAAAAAAAAAAAACACGGGGTCATTGTAAAGAAAAGGCATTATGCTGTTACTTACATCGCACCTGCAAGCAAATTGACATAACCTCACAATTATTGAAATACGAAATAAACAGTTTATCTTAAAGTGCCAACAGTCCATGCAATCTAGAAAGATGTGCATCTGCTGGGGTGGGTTACATTCTGCAGACCAAGTGAGAGGAGCCATTATCCTGTGGGTAGAATCCATCTATTGCTCTGTAAACTCTTCAATGGGGATGCCTTGCTTTCCTCTCATCCTCCCCCGGCTAATGAAGGCCAAGCAAAGAGTAGGGCTGTGCCCTTAAGGACGCTACCCTCTTCCCTCCCGGGGGTGCCACACTTCCATTGCAAAGCGGGCGCCGCGTGGAACACCACAAAGAGAAGATTCTTCCTACCAGGCTCGTAGGGCAGGCAGGCTGGCCTTGGCTCCCGGGAGCAGGCAGGCAGGCAGGCTCCGGCGTTGTCCGTGTTGTGCCTGAATCGGGTGGACAGCGATGGTAGAGAGTGCACCGTCCCCGTCCCCCCCTGGGTCACTGGGTCCTGGGAAGCCAGCCACAGAGGCAGGTGTCCCCCGCGCCCCTCCTGCCGGGGGCCTGAGAAGCCCTCAGAGCCGCAACCGAGCACAACAAAGGAGCGGCCCAGCGGCATCGCCGATACCCGGCGCCCTCGCCGCCATCAGGGCCTCTCCGCCAGCACCGTTCCCTTATCCCTCGCCCTCAGGAGGCCGCGCTGAGCACCCCCACTCCCCCGCCTCACGGAGCCGCGCTGCCTGTACACCAGTGCCCGGGCTCCCGCCTCCCTCCAGAGCTCAGGAGATTTCCGGTGCAGTAATAACGCCCACAGCCCGGGGTAGGGCGGTCTGAACCTGGCGGAGGTAAACAGGCGACTCCTGTGGCCGCCGACTGCCTGACAGCTTCCACTTCCCAAGCGCGGCTGCTCCTGCGACCAGTGTCTCCTCACAGCCCTCCCGAGCATCGCTCCCGGGCACATCCTTCACTCTGTGTGGCACGCACCCCGGGAAGCGAAAATCAGGATTCCTTCTGGAACTGTCACTATTAGGAATACATATTGTCCCGTACCTGTACCTCGTTGCTAGCCCCACACAACTCCCTGGGCCAACCACAACGCTAATTTGCACTTTGTGAACTTGGGCCCTGTTGCCTTTAATTTATATAATCAATGAGGCGCTGGTATGATATTTTGACAATATGACAAAAGTCACATTGACATCAGGAATGATATATATATATATCAGGGAGAAAGTGCAGGAAAGGATAACACGTTCAGGGTACTCAAAATCTTTTGGGAGCCAATAGAGTCCAACACATCTCAGTAGAGTTGGAAAACGATATTAAGACGTACTACCGCAACATTTTTGGTCTGTGTGCATCATCAATAGAAGGAACTGTTTCCATCAGTTTGCCGCCAAACGCACAGGATTACATTCAGCCCACAGCAGCTTTGGAACGTGGATGTCAAAATGACTCTGAAGTCAGGTTTCGAAGCCTTTTTCAATAAGGTGTGAAGTCTAGCCACTCATTTCTCAATTACTTTTTAATGTCGTTTTTTTAGTTTTGGCTCAGGTGGTGAAGGAATATGTGAGCTTAGCATACTTTTCTATCATTTGTGGAGGGATGCACATAAGCCAGTATCAAATGTTTGTGTTTAAATTCTTCTCACATTTAGGTGATTTAAAAACTGTCCATTCCTCCGGCAAAGCTAAGATAATGTGTTACTTGCAGCTACAACGAATCTTTTAGTGTAATAAACATGTCTTGGTTGTAAAAGACTGCCTTTGGACACAACCGCAAGCTTGTGACATAGAGCACATCTTGCTAAAATTAATCATATGGCAACACGAAAAGACAAGTATTATAATTCGTCCAGGTGGAGCAGGTGCACTCTTTAATTCATTTAGAACAGAGAAAGGTTTGAAACAAGGATGCCTCGTGGCTCAAGTTGTATTTAATTAGTACATATCTGTCCTTGACCAAAATAATGGCTGCTGACCTAAAATCAGTAGACATTCGTTTGGGTGGTTGGCTTTCGCCATTGTTGTTGTTCTTATCATGGTTCACACAGCGATGGGTTTGTTATGGAAGCTAGAGGCAGTTGAGATAACAAAATCACTCAGTTGTAAATTATACTAAATCCAAAATCATAATTTATTTCCAACAAAAAAATGAAGGAAAACCTTTGTATGGAAATTGCGTACACATAAATTGGAAATTGTATCTCAATATTGTTATTTGGGTGTGGAAACAATCTCAGACAAAAAGAATACCCCCGTACTACAGGAAACAGAAAAGTAAGTGATGGCTCTAAGGGGCTCCTTATATGGATTTGATTATAAATACAGAGGCTTTTCCCTCTGCCGTTTTGTGCTAGACTATGGGCAAAATTGACTCTTGTTTACACGGATTAGAAGCTAAAATAAAAATTCCTGAATTATGGTTGAAGAATTTATAAGGCTAGTCGCGATGTCCGGTGCTGGATTGTCGTATGGGCCCTCCCACTCAACTGATTAGATGCAAACCTGGGCTCCTATCCATATATTCCTTTGCTTGATTAAGAAGATGAATGTTCTATTTGAAGGTCAAATGAATAGATTGTAACTCCATAAATATTATATTGAAAGATGTACTACATTAAAAAAGCCCAAAAGAATTTGCTCTTTTTAGTGGATATAATAAAAAATGTTAAGGAAAAAAGTTGTCTAGTGGATTGGTTGCTTCTGGTACGAGTGTCGATAAAATATCTGAATTAAAGAGTGTGTCTTCAGGATTGGAATTTTAATCTGACTGGTTTAACATTGTTGAAATTGACAAAAGAATTCAAATTTTCAACACATTCGTTCCAGAAAGTCACTATTCTATTAAAGACACAGAGGCAAAGGATTATGCTTCTCTTCCATATTTACTGTTCAGAAGCAAAGCACAACCAATAAAACATGAAAACACAAAACTCAACAAAAACTACAATAACCATGGTTTTAGAGTCTTTGTAGTTCTGTTCTTTTTGGTCCTCAAACTGACCATGTGATAACTTTAACCAATGATAGTGTTCCTTGTCCATAAATCCCCTGTCCTTCTACTATTCCTCCTCTTTCTTTGTCTAGTCGAGGATGCGTCCACTGAACTTTGTAATCCCGTCCGTTCCATGCCGATAAAAGTTCAATTTCCGGATGTTTGTTGTTCGCCACCGTACCTATAGAAACATAGTAAATGGTGACTATAAACCGAAAGAGGGTGGGACAGTCGTGAAGTCAACCACAATTTGTCCATCTCATGCTTTTGTGCATTTAACAAAACTGTACCATTTCAATGTATTCATCACCATTTCAGTAATTACAGAAACATGTAAAACATTTCAGTACTTTTATATTCATAACAATATTACGATTGATAGGATGGGATAATCCTTCGCCTCTGTGTCTTTAATAGAATTATGACTTTCAGGAACAAATGTGTTGAAAATCTGAATTCTATGTCAAGACCGGAGACTCGGATTATGCTTGTTCAAAGCTTACTTACCACTAATGATGTCACACTTTCCGTTAGTTTGAAATCAAAAGTTTTAAAAGTTGATTCATTCGGCCAATTTGCCAACTTCATAATGTCCTCTACTCTGGCCCCTATGTTGAATGCCTTGGTAGCCATCGCTCCTCTAGCTGAGTGAGCATCATATTTCACTACATCAATGCCTCCCTGTTCCATTACCTATCTAAGCCATCTGGCTATGGTAGCCGGTGTTATGGCCTTAAAGGGTTTACAAATTGCTATCAGTAATTGGGATACTCCTGGAGGTCTTTCTTCCCTTGTCATATCCTCATATGCTGCTAAGCATCTGACCGGGCATAATTTTGGTTGTCCCGGAAAAGATTCATAAGATATGGATCTCAAACCCGTCTTGGTCCTTCTCGTTATAAGAAAAGTCACTCCGTTAGGTGTTACACTCTTCCTGTTGCTTTCTAGAGCCCTAACGTCTGATGATGTCTTACAAGGTAATATGCATAGTAGCATGGCTAGCTTGCCTGAAATAGCCTTCCTGTATAGATCCTGATTATCTGGCCATGATAGAAATACTCTCAAGACTGTGTCTACATCCCACAATTTAGTATATTTTTTCGCTAGGAGGTCTAGTCATTTTTACTCCCTTTACTAATATACAGATCAAGAGGTGTTCACTTATCACTATGCCTTCTATCCTAGGGTGTCGTGCCGATATCGCGGACCTGGCCGTGTTGATAGTTATGTATGCCTTCGCTTGGGCAGACAACTGTGCTAAGAAATTTGCTACGTGTATTACATCAATTCCGGCGGGATGAATCTTCCTCTCCAAACACCAGCTACTCCATCTAGCCCATGCAGATTTATAAGCTCTGTGTGTTCCTGGAGCCCAGGATTCTCTAATGATGTTTTCGGCCTCATTCGATAGTCCTGGCCTAACCCAAGATCTCCTGATGCCATTAGGTTGAGTCTTCCTGACAGCACTAGTGGATGGCTGAGGTGCCTGGGGTCTCGAACAATGAATTTGTCATTGGGTAGCGCCACTGGGTTGTGGTGTGATAACTCCAGTAGACTGGGAAACCACACTTGCCCCCTCCAGTCCGGCGTAACTAGTACTAGTTTGTTTGTTTGTTTGTTTATTCACTTATTACGCGCACCAGACCCAGGGGTAATAGGGCGCGACAGTATGAGATTGCAAGGCTTACATGGTTTTACAGTAAACAGGTATGTACAAATATAATGCAAAGGCTTCAATATATACAAAGCACGAATTGAAGTAAGAATATAACATCTATATAGCTACAGTAATATATCATGTACAAGTATACAAATTGCAGAATACTACACTCCGTGGAGCGGTTAGACTCACAGGTAGAGTGTATTGCATAAAATTACAGCAATATACAATGGTAAAATGTACAAAATAAAGATTGTTGCGTTCCTTAGAGTACATGCATTCGGTGAAAAAGATTCTGCTTAAGTTTCAAGTGGTGACAGGGAGTTAAATAAGTCTAGTGCGTGAGAGGGAATAGGTAATTCCGCACAGACAGAAGCGGTAGGAGACTATGGGTTAGACAAGATGATGTGTTTTATAACATTTTTCCTGAAGCGTAGGTAGGGTTGGTCTGTTCGCAGATCTTGTGGAAGTGAGTTCCAAGATTTCGCCGCCTTTACAGGGAAGCTATTACCATTAATAGTGTATCTAGGTATAGCCAGGCAATTGGTATTGTTAGCTCTGGTTAGTCTGTGAGAGATTCTTCCCTGAAATATATCTGTCGTGTAGCTAGGGGCAGCGTTGTTGAGAGCTTTATGAGTCAAAGACAGTGTCGTAAACTGTATTTTATTGCCCGTAGACAGCCATTTATGTTGGCGTCTGAGGGAGGAAATATGAGTTCTTTTATTTATGCCTAGGGCTGCTCTTAAGGTGTTATTTTGTAATATCTGGATCTTTCGGATAGTAGTTTTATTAGCGCCACTATATAAGGCATTACAATAGTCAATTCTAGAGAGTATTAAGGCTTTGGCCAGGATTAGACAACTATAATCGGAGAGGAATGGTTTGCCTGCTCTTAGCAACTTACAAGTGTAAGCTGTGGATGAAGTTTATCGAAAGATAATGTAGAGTCCAAGTAGAAACCAAGGGTTTTTACTTCCTTGGAGACTTTAATGGTATTACCATCGATATTAAATGAGGAGAGCCCCTTACCTAATATTCTGATATTGGCCTGTGATCCTAATATTAGTAGCTCTGTCTTATCATCGTTTAAGCATAGGCCATGAGTGGCCATCCATGCTTGGATGATAAGGTATATCTTGTTCACCAACTCTGCGTCCTTGCTATGATCCCCAGAAAGCAGGAGGAGAATCTGGGTGTCATCTGCATAATTCGTGTAGGTGACACCCAGATGGTCCAAATCATCGAAGAAATGTTTGGTGAAGATATTATAGAGAGTTGGCGAGACACATGCGCCCTGAGGAACACCACACAAGATGGGGGTCGGGTCAGCCGCTGCCGAGGGGGAGAAAACTCTCATAGTTCTCTCACTCAGGAAGGATTCAAACCATCTGATAGCCTCAGGGGAAAAATGGGTGGCAAAGTCAAGGTGTCTGCAGAGGACCTTGTGGTCAACCAGGTCGAATGCGGCTGAGAGATCGAGTAAGAGCAGAAGTACTGTCCTCCCTTTGTCTCTCAGCTCGTCTATTTGGGATTTTAAGTCAATTAGAGCGGTTTCCGTTCCGTGTAATGGTCAGAAACCAGATTGTCTATTACCTAGAAGTTTATGCAATTCAAGGTGTTTTTGAATTTGAATGTATGCTTCTTTATCCAGAATTTTGAGTAAAAATGGAACCGTGGTAATGGGGCGGTAATTAGTAGGGATGAGAGGATCTAGTGTTTGCTTCTTGAGGAGAGGGAGTACCCAAGATTGTCTGAGGTTAGAAGGTATAGAACCAGTAGCAAAGTGTCATGATGCCTACCTCCAAGGAGCCAGGTCCGACCCAGCAACCCCAGAGGCAGGCATCATTTCCCCCAGGGGAGTGCCAGCGGGCCCAAGCTGGGGCCCTTTGGACTCAGTCCTGGCGCCAGGCTCATGTTGGACCTCTGTCCTGGCGCCTTAGGCGCCAGGCTCATAAAGCTCGACATGTGTTCAAGTGTTTTAATGTGCACTTACCTGATGCAGACCATGCTGCCACATCCAGGCCCTCTTGAGGCCTGAATAGGAACTACTTTACCTGTGGGACTACTTTCCACCCGGGTGTGGTCGGGGAAGGATACATACCTGATCGGAGGAAGGATACACACTTGGAACTTCTTCCAAAGCTATTTAAACCACACCCGATCAGCAACTCACGCTTCGCGTTGTTCTGCTCCTCGCAGCTGGACGCTCACCGTGTCAGCTCCTGCATCTGGACTTCAGCCACGCCTGTCAGCATCCTGGGTCACCTGCAAAGGGAGACAAGAGACCTACCAGCTAATCTGCACCACGGAGACATCACCGACGATCCTGAAAGGGAAGACATCATTTTTAAAAGCATTTTGTTACGATCGCTGCAGCGCTGCATTTCACTCACCTTTCCTGGGTTCCTCCATCTTCAGCAGCAATCATCCGGATACACAGCCACTTCCCAGAGCCTAGAGAAAAAGACAAGAATAAGAGGTGAGAGAAGGAAGGGAATAGGAAAAGCTCAGTTTCCTTCTAAGACTTACCTGTTGGGTCATTCCCATTTCATTTTGGGTCTTGCTGCTTCCAAGCAGGACCCCGGCCCCTATGGGGAAAAAAGACAAAGACATTAGATGAGCGAATGCAAAAACATTACCTGAGCGCTCATCTAGGACTTACCAGATCTTTACTGGAACTGCACGTTTCACTTCGGGTCGGCGCCATATCTCCGGCATTCCGAACCCCGGCCCCTATGGGGAAAAGACATCAACATCAGCGCTTTGTTGCAAGAAGTCTCCAAAGGAATCTTCATTCATCACCTGAAAAAAGACAATGAACATTATTATTTAAAGCTTGAACTTTTGAACTTGCAACAGAACTTTTACAGCGCCTTACCAGTATAATCAAGCTTACCTGAACTCCCATCCAACCTCAATCCAGTGAAGTAACTGGGTTCAACGCGCCCCTGCGTCAGAAGCAGGATGGAGAGCTCGTCCTTTCAGACCCTAAGGTGAGACTTCACGGGGAATCGTGGAAGGGTATCGTGGAGGGTTGGAAGAGAGTGGGAGGCTTGAGCATAACTCAGTCAGTAGGTAATACTCCCTTTTCACGCACAGGGGAATATTCCTGCGAGCCGGAGAAGCCAGAGTAGAGGGCCCTTCCTGTCCATCTTCAGAGTCCTGCGCTTCACCATTGAAGAAGCATCAGCACTCGAAGCCAGACCTGCGCCTCCGTGGGAATCAGGCGAGCGTTACACAAAGGAGGCGTTAATCAGTTTAGTAATGAATGGAGATAATTCCCTAGCAGCATCTTTTATTAGTTGTGCTGGGCAGGTGTCACCTTTAAAGTTAGAAGGTTTCAGTGACAGGATTATTTTTTCAACGTCAAATGTAGACATTTTGGAAAAGTGGAATAGATTGTTATGTGCCGTTAGTGATTCGCTGGGCAGAGGTTTTTTAGGCGAGTGCTGTAGATTCAGTGCTTCTTTTTTCTGCTGTATTTTGTTTTGGAGCATGTTGATCTTGTTAGCCAGCGCTTGTTGGATGTCTGTACACCAAGATTTGTCTTTGGTACAGATATCAGGTATAGTTATTGGGGCTCTAGTTCTTTGAGAATGGAGAAAAGTTCTTTCATACTAGAATTAGATTTGGCAATGCGCTCATCATAGGAGTCGCGTTTGGCCCGGCAGATTTCCTTCTTATAATACGAGGAGGGTGAGGTCAATTTGGCTTTGTTCTCATTGGAAGGGCAAAGTCTCCAATTAGTTTCACTCTTTCTCTTCAAGATGCGAAGGTCTTTAAGTTGTGGCGTAAACCATTTGTTTAAGTGGGCTATTGGTTTGCTAGATCTTAGTTTGAGAGAGACGATTCTGTCCAGTGTAGTGAGCATAATCTTATTATATTCATGCACCAAGATGCTGGGATCAAGATTTTCAGATAGTGCGTTCAAAGTAGGGAGTATAGCAGGTATTACTTTCTCAGCTGTAATACTTTTTTTATTTCTTGTAAGGCAGGGTGGCGCTAATGGTGGAGCTAGTGGAGTAGGTCTTGTGGTGGATAAGTGGAAGGACACAGGTGAATGGTCTGTCCATGAAAGCGGCATGATAGATGAGATAGTGACTAGGGATGCTTTCTGGCGTCTCACCTGGACTAGCGTCCTCGCTATCATAGAGAAAGGAGGGAACATGTAGTTTGTCTGGTGGCCCCATGACTGTAGGAAGGCATCTGTCACCTCTGCCTCTGGGTCCGTTCTCCAGATGAAGAACCAGGGTAATTGTTTGTTTAGTCTTGATGCAAATAGGTCGACCTGGCATGGTCCCCATAGAGCCATTAGATTTCAAAACACTTCCTCATCCAGCTTCCAATCGCTGGCATCCCTGAGGTATCTAGAGTTCCAATTGGCCACCTCGTTCTGATGGCCCAGTAGGTACTCCGCTGTCACTGACACTTCCCTTTGAAGACAGAGTTCCCAGAAATCTTTTGCCAGTTCTGCCAGTAGTCTGGATCTTGTCCCGCCCAGTCTGTTTATGTACCTGCCTGCTGAGACATTGTCCCTCTTTAGCAGGACACAACATTGTACCCTCTCTCGAGTCCAGCATTTCACTGCAAAGGACCCTGCTAGCAACTCCAGGCAGTTGATATGGAGAGTCGTCTCCTGATCCGACCACCTGCCCCCTGTCAACAGGTTTCCGCATCGTGCTCCCCAGCCCCATCTGCTGGCGTCGGATTCGATGACCAGCTCCAGGGAAAAACCAAATATGACCCTTCCGTTCCATGCATCCATGTGGTGTAGCCACCATTCCAACTCCTCCCTCACTTCTTGGGGGATGGTAACCTTTGTTTCGTAAGAAGCGCCCCTCCTGGGGTGTCTGATCTTCAACCTCTGGAGTGCCCTGTAATGTTGTGGTCCTGGAAATAGCGCTTGAATTGATGATGCTAGGCGGCCCACTAACCATGCAATGTCCCTCAGTGACAGTTCTCCCTTCGCTAGAGTGTGTCTTAGCTGCTTTTTGATATCGTTCACTTTGGGAATGGGTAGACTGAGAGATCCCTGAATAGAGTCCACTATGAAACTCAGAAATTATATTGACTGATCCGGTACCATTTTGGATTTTTTCCAATTTATTAAGAACCCCAGGTCCTCCAACAATTTTATTGTTGTCTGCAACTGTACTAGTAGTGTTTCTTTCTCCTGACACATCAGACATATGTCGTCTAAATATATTATGAGTCTTATTCCCTGACTCCTGAGGTGTGTCACTACTGGTTTCATCATCTTGGTGAAACACCATGGTGTGGATGCCAGACCGAAGGGTAGACATCGAAACTCCCATCTTGCTTCTCCCCAAATGAACCTTAGCAATCTGCAGTGTTCCTCTGCTATGGGTATGGTTAGATATGCATCCTTTAAATCTATTCTGGCTAACCAATCCCCCTGAATTAAGGTATCTCTTAATAGGTGTATTCCATCCATTTTGAAGTGTATGTACACCACGTATTCGTTTAAACCTTTCAAGTTTTTAATTGGTCTTACCTTGTGTTTCCCTTTCATGAGAAACATGTTGCTTATATATCCCTTTGAGTAATCTGTTACTAGTTCCCTTTTTAGTTCTAAACCACTTGGCGTGTTCTTCTGATGAGGCGTCTCTAGAAAGTCTATGTGAAAACCTTGTGCGGTTTCCCTTATCCAAGTATCCCCCGATATTGTGAGCCAATTTTGGATAAACTGTGCTATACTTCCCCCTACTGCTGGGATAATTAAGCGTGGGTTGTTCGCTCTCACCTGAGTTATTTTGTTGACACTCTCCATGTCGCCGGCTTCTGCCCCTTCCTCTGCCCATTGATGGGAAGTAGGGAGTCTGTCTTCGATCCTCCTGATCTCGCCACTGCTTTCTGTCCTGGTAAGATCTGTTAAAGTAGAATCGGCCAGCCGAGCGACCTTTGCTTCTGCTGGCCTGTCCACAAATTTGTCTCTCAAACACTCTTTTGATCTCTTGAGATAGGCCTGTATCTTGTTCAAAGCTCCACATGAGTTAGCAAACTTAGTTAACTCTTTAATGAAAGAATCTCCGAATTAGTTTTCCCTTCGCGGTCGACGCTGACTCCGAAGAAGCTAGCTCACTTAGCTTCGGATCTATCTTTACTAGCAGAGACCTCCATCTCTCTGTGGTGATAGCGTGGTTGGTGTTGCCCAACATACATATTGCCCTTTGGGACCACCCGATCAGGAATGTCTGATCCACTGGCTCCCCCTTTTCTCTGGCCTCTTCGCCAATCTGCAGAAATTTTGGGAGGGGCCCTGTCATGTCCAGCATTTGGTCCTGGCATGAGCGCCAGGATCTATCTAGACCTTTCCTCACATCCTTAGTGTACTTACTCATGAACGTGATCATTTTATCATCGATCTTGGGCATATCTGGTGCCTGCTTTCTTAAGTAGGCCACTATTCTTTTTGGCGGCTACCATTCGGACGAGCTTGGGTGGATTAGTGCTTCAGGATCAAAATCATCATCACCTGCACCGTCCTCCTCTGTCTCCTCCTCCTTCTTTTTCTTTGGCGCTTTGTGGCCTTCTTCTTCTGAGGAAGATGTGGAGTATACCTCTTCTTCCTCAGAGTATTCTTCCTCCCAGTCCTCCTCTGCCTCATCAGAGGTGTCTGAGGATTTATCTAGGCCCCGCCTTTACTCTTATTCTCCTTCACTTACCACCCTTCTTCTTTGCTGGTGTGCCCGGGGGGTGTGGGCTTCTTCTGCCCTCCGGGCTGCTTTTATGACCCTTTTGTATTCCCCTGTGCTTTTACCCCTTTGATCTCCAGGCCCTGTGAGAACTTGAGACAATCCTCCATCAGAGCTATCTGCTGTGGCCCTTGTCCCAACGAGGCCCCCAGGGCTTTTTGGAGGACCTGAGTCATCTCTGCATGGCTCCTCTTCTGGCTAATATTAGCCTTCCCCTCATCAATAGAGGAGCTCATGTCTGCACGGAAACACTGGGGATTTCAATAATATATATATAAACCAGGAGTTTTTTTTATATATAATCTCTTAGAGATTAAGATATCTATATATATATAAATATATATATGAAGTATCAGGTTTTACATGGGACTGTGCCCGTGTGAAAGATGCAGTACCTTTCTAAGGCCTGCAGGGGTGCTGGGCTCTTTGATCGCGTAGCGCGATGTAATTGGAAAGTTTCGTTATATAGTTGAAACGCGTAGAATATGTCAGAAGAATTATGCTAATATAGCTCTCTCAGAGTGTTCGCTCGCTTTCACCTCACTAACAGTTTTCGGAATGAAAGGGAGCCTGGAACTATTTGGTCCCGTCGCGCTCCCCCTTCCGTGACCATACTGCCCTCTGTCTTCCCCCTGAGGTTGCGGTCGCCGGAGCACTAGCTCTGTCGCGACCGCAACTTCAAACACACAGTAGTCAACGCGGATATGCTCCGCCAGATACTAGGTAGGGCATGCCCGTGCGTACGGTCTGCCCAAAGTAAACATAAAGTCACTCAACACACATTAATGAATAATTAATGAAAAGGTCACTTAACTTGCTGCCGAGCAGCAAAGAAAGAGGAGGAATAGTAGAAGGACAGGGGATTTATGGACAAGGAACACTATCATTGGTTAAAGTTATCACATGGTCAGTTTGAAAACCAATAAGAATAGAACTACAAAGACTCAAAAACCATGGTTATTGTATTTTTTTTGAGTTTTGTGTTTTCGTGTTTTATTGGTTGTACTTTGCTGCTAAACAGTAAATATGCAAGAGAAGCATAATCCGAGCCTCCGGTCTTGACATAGAATCTGTACAAATGGGACTAGCTTTCTGAAGATGCAGCAATATCGCACTGGTTTTCCAGATGAGGGTATAGGACACAATTCATATAAATTAAGAGGACAGCAGGCAGAATCTCTGGAAGTAATGGATGTGAGGCAAAACATATCAGTAATTTATGGAGGTGGTCACGTATGTAGAAAAGAGGTTGCATTGGAAACAGTGAAGCACCTTTTGATTTACTGTCAAGCTCTTGAAGCTGTACGAGAAACAGTATTGGGAAAGTTAATGGAAAAAGTAATATGGTAAAAACGGAAGCCTTTTCGGTTAATTTTAATGGGTGGCAAATTTCTCTTATTATTGATACAATCATTTTAAGATTCTATAAGTCTTAGTTACTTACCTGTAACTGTATTTCTCCAGCATTGGTATCTTTCATAGATTCACATGCTTGAATATTCCCCGTCGTCAGACTGGGAATCCTCGGTGATAAATTAAATATTAATAATAATAATAATTATAATAAATTATTTTTTTTAAATATATATATATATATACATATATATAAATATACACACTGCCACCTAGCAGTGCATGTACATAGCCCATTATAGCCTATGAGCCACTTCATTGTGTAGTCCCTCCACCTCACTTTGGTCCTTTATGGCCCCAGCCAATGAGGTGGCAGGGCTTAAGTTCCGCCCCGGCAGCCATCTTCAGATTTTGAACCGTAGGATTACAGTATGATGGATGCCGAGCATAGGAGCAGCCTCTCAGGGGAGGCGGGCGGGCGCATGTGAATCTATGAAAGATACCAATGCTGGAGAAATACAGTTACAGGTAAGTAACTAAGACTTCTCCAGCATTGGATCTTTCATAGATTCAGATGCTTGAATAGAATACCAAGCAGTTAAAAACATGCCACCATAATAAACAGATATGCATAATTACAGAAAAACATATTTCTGATCAAACCTTTACCATGCAGCAACACAACGGTTACATATTTCGGGAAAGGTGGGAAAGGAGGCTGGTCCTACCTTACACAAAGAGATGGCGGAGCACTGCCTGTCCAACTGCAGTTTCTTTGTTGGTATCTTCAGTCAGGCAGTAGTGTTTCGCGAAAGTATGTAGAGTGCTCCACGTGGCAGCTCTGCATATGTCTTTCAAGGCCACCCCTGTGTGGAATGCTGTTGACGCCGCCCTTCCTCTGGTGGAGTGAGCAGACGGCGGTCTAGTTAAAGGGTCGCCTTTCAACTGATGGCAGTGGGTGATGCAGGACGATACCCAGCGTGCCAGACTTTTTTTGGATATATGTTGGCCCTTGTACGGCCAGAGAAGGAAATGAATAGCCGGTTTGAGGAGCGGAATTCTTTGGTTCTTTGCAAGTAAGACTTCAACACCCTAGAAACGTCTAGAGTGTGTAATGTCCTTTCCGCTTCCGAAGCGTGATTCTGGAAGAAGGTTGGTAACACAATGCGCTCAGTGAAGGACATCTCCGAAAGTACCTTGGGGAGGAACTTCGGGTGAGGCCTTAAGATGACGCGGTCCGTCTGGAACAAGGTAAATGGAGGTTCCGAAGACAAAGCTTGTAACTCACTGATCCTTCTGGCTGATGTGATGGCTACCAGGAAGGATGTCTTCCAGGACAAGAATTTCATATCGCATCTATGTATGGGCTCGAAGGGAGGTTGCATGAGGGCCGTTAAGACGGTGTTGAGGCTCCAGCCCGGAACTGGTGTAGGTGTAGGCGGATAAGTACGCATCAGTCCTTTCAGGAAGATCTTGATCGCTGGTAAGGAGAGTAAGGCTTGCGTCTCCGCGGTTACTGTGTAGGCCGCTATGGCTGACAGATGGACCTTGATAGAGGACAGTGAGAGCCCTGATTTAGCCAGGTGCAACAAGTAAGGCAGAATTTGATCAACCGAGGCCGTGAGGGGATCGATCGCAGAGGTCTCGCACCATTTGGAAAACCTGGTCCATTTTCTGGTGTAGGTGAGTTGCGTGGACGGGGCTCTAGCGGCCCTGATGATATTCCAGCATTCTGATGGTAACTTTAGGTGCATTAGTTTACGCTGCTCAGGAACCATGCCTTGAGGGACAGGCTCCTCGGGTCGTGGTGGAGGACCTTGCGGTTCTGTTGTGTCAGTAGATATTGATGTGATTTGAGACGAATCGGGGTTTTGCAGGATAGATGTCTCAGCGTCGGGTACCAGACCTGCCGTGCCCAATCGGGTGCAATAAGAATCAAGGAACAATCCTGTTCTTTCACCCTGCGAAGTACCCTCGACATGAGGGGAATGGGTGGGAAGGTGTAGAGGAGCTTCCCCGACCAATCCACTGAGAACGCGTCTCCCAGCGATTGGTGCTCGGGGTATCTTGACGCAAATCTCTTGCATTTTTTGTTGTTCCTGGTGGCGAAAAGGTCGATCTGCGGCTGGCCCCATAAGGCAAAGATCCGTTGGGTTTCTTTTTCGTCCAGCTCCCACTCGTGTGACGCTGTGTATTCTCTGCTTAATCTGTCCGCTAGGACATTGTCCACTCCTGGAAGGTGCTCTGCCCTGATCTGTATCCCGTAGCGCAAGGCCCATGCCCATAGCTGTTGGGCTTCTTGCGACAGAATCTGAGACCTCGTGCCTCCCTGCTTGTTTGTATAGTGCATGGAGGTCGTGTTGTCTGTCTGGACTGTAAGAACTTGACCAGCTATAACCGGTAGGAAGGCTTTAAGTGCCAACCTTACGGCCCTGAGCTCCAACACGTTGATGTGGAGATGGGACTCTTGTGCCGACCAAGATCCCTTGGTTTGGAGGTCCGCAAGATGAGCACCCCAGCCTGATAAGGAAGCGTCCGTCCGCAGCAGGAGGGTCGATGTCGGTGCTTGAAACGGCATTCCCTGTAGAAGATTCCTCGGAGCGTTCCACCATCGAAGGGCCTTGTGCAACGTCGATGGAATCTGGACAATGTCTTCCCAGCATCCGAAAGCTTGTTTCCATTGGTGTTCCAGAGCTTCCTGAACCGGCCTCATGCGAAGCCTGCAGTTCGGTATGAGGAATATGCATGATGACATCATGCCCAATAGGGATTTGTAAGAGCGCACAGATGTTGTCTCTTTCTGTAGGAAGTTCGAAGTTAAGCGTAGAATCGCTGCTTCTCTCTGTGGATGGTCTCACTCTGGGAATGTTGGAGTCTAGCTCGGCTCCCAGGAAGAGAGCTACCTTGCTGGGGACGAGGCAGGACTTCGTCTGGTTGATGGAGAAACCTAACTCTTTTAGGAGGTTGACCGTCCTTGACACTGCCGAACGAGCCTTTGCAGCTGAACTTGCCTTTATCAGCCAATCGTCCAGGTATGGAAAAACGTCCGTTCCTGCTCTCCTGAGACTTGCCGCTACCGGTGCCAGGCATTTCGTGAAAACTCTTGGCGCCGATTTTAGGCCGAACTGAAGCACTTGAAACTGAAAGTGGAGCCCTCCCACTGTGAACCTGAGGAACTGCCTGTGTGCTGGATGGATCGGGATGTGGAAATAAGCATCCTCCAAGTCTAAAGTGGCCAAGAAGTCGTGCTTGTTTAACCAAGGTAGCACCCCTTGTAGAGCCACCATCTTGAAAGTTATGCGCTTGATGAACTTGTTGAGCGCCCTCAGGTCCAAGATGGGTCTCCATTGACCGTTTTTCTTTCTGACGAGGAAGAATCGGGAGTAAAAACCTTTTCCCCTCTGAGAATAAGGAACTGGTTCTACTGCTGCCTTCTGGAGCAGTTTTTGCACTTCGGACATGACCTGTTTTAGCATATGCACTCTGCGAGATGTTGGAGGCAGGGAAGGAGGTTGGTCCAGAAATTCTAAGGTGTGACCCTTTCGGATCACCTGTAACACCCATTAGTCCGATGTAATTGACCGCCAGCGCTGGAAAAACTGGCTCACCCTTCCCCCACCGGGGCGTGGCGAAAGGGGGGGGAAGATTGGTTGTCAGTTCTGCTTGCCTTGCGACTTCCCTTGGGTGGAGCCACGTCTGCCTCTATGGGCGTATCTGTTGGATGACTGATATTTATTGCCTTGGTACGTGCCACCTTGTGCTTTCTGACCATAGGAGGAGGAACGACTGTATCCCCTGAATTTGGAAGATGAACCTCTAAAGGGACGAAAAGACCGATGGTCCTTACTTTTGTCCTTTAAAGAACTGATGGCTCTGGCTGTGTCAGTGTCTGTCTTGATTGCTTTCAAATGGTCGTCTATCTTTTTCCCAAAAAGATCTTGTCCATCAAATGGCATGTCTAGAATCTGCGCCTGAACTTCAGGTCTAAAGTTAGTAGCCTTCATCCAGGCCTGGCTTCTGAGCACTGTACCGTGCGCCATCTGCCTGAAGCCTGATTCGGCCACATCAACTGCCGCGTCGATCATGTGATCCGATGTTGCTTCACCGTCCGCGATAATGGATTTTGCCTCCTCCTGGAGCTCCGGTGGTAATTGTTTCGCCAAGTTAGACATGCGGAGCCAAAGCTCGCGATCGAATCGTGCGGTCATGGCCAGTGCATTACCCGCTCTGATTGTAAGCGATGCAGAAGATGAAACTTTCCTGCCCATGGCTTCCAATTTGCGTCCGTCCTTATCCGGTGGTGCCGACAAGGGTGAGGAGGGGTTGGCGAGTTTCTTTCTGGCCGCCACTGTAATAACTGAGTCCGGTTTCGTATGACCCCTTAAACAAAGCGGTGCCGAATCCGGAGCTTTATATTTCTTTTCTGGCCTGGACACCAACGCCGGAGTCGATAAGGGCGTAGATAGGATCTTGGATCCGGAATCCCAGATGGTATCGAGGAGGGGAATTGTGGTCACTGTCCTCCTTCGTTTGTCCCTGTGCTCATAGAGCACTGATTGCCTTTCCTCCGAAGAAACCTGAATTTTAAACAGTTCTGCGGCTTTACCTATTATGGTGTGGAAAGAAACGAGATCATCCGGTGGTGAGGCCTTGCCCGGCGAGTCTCTCCTCCTGGGCTTCTCGACGACGTAGTCATCCCAATCACTGTGTGCGTTCGGCTCCTGAGATATTTCTCCTTCTTCTGGTTCCGAAAATTCACCAAAAGGATCCTCCTGCCAGTCTGATACCGAGATGGTGGACGGTACCATGGTGGGATCTACGTCCGGAGATCGCGGTCTGTGCGATGACTGTGGTGACGGGACTCTTGTAGGTGAAGCACTGTGGGTGCTGCTCCTCGGTCTTCGAGCAGGGGATCTCATCCGTTTTTGCGGTCTACTCCTGTAAGGAGAGCAACCCGATGTGCCTGGAATCGGGGATGACTCTCTAGGAATGGGATTAATCGGAACTTGCTTCTCCCTTTGCCGTTTGTAAAATTCTTCTACAATCCTCTGCACGGATAACATGAGCACCGGGTCATGAGGATATTCGGATTCTCCCGTGGACGGGTGCCAAGGAGGGCTGTATTGTTTTGGTAAGGGACCGATGGACTCTTCCACCACTTCTGCATCAGAGAATTCTTCCTGAAGAATTATATCCAGAAGTTCTGCCATGTGCCCCAAAGGTGAAAATTGCTGCACCAGAGGTTCAGTTACAGTATTCTTCTCAATGATATTGCTTGTAATGACAGGAGCTTCAAGAGTAAGAGGCAGTAATTCCTCTGTAACTGCCGAAATTTGCGGTGCCTCTGAAGGAGTTATGGATGGTGTTATTCTCGTCGACGACTGAGATTTTCCCGTCGACGAGGGCTTCGCCGACGACTGAGATTTTCCCGTCGACGACTGAGATTTTTCCGTCGACGAGAGCTTCGTTGTCGACTGAGACTTTCCCGTCGACGACTGAGATTTTCCAGTCGACGAGGGATTCGTCGTCGACGACTGACATTTTCCAGTCGACGAGGGATTCGTCGTCGACGACTGACATTTTTCCGTCGACGAGGGCTTCGTTGACGAATGTGGAGTGTGCTCCGTGGACGACTGCGTCATGGATGAATGCTTCGTGGACGAGTGGTGTTTCTTGCTCGTCGACGATTGCTTCGTGGTCGACATGTCCGATGGCGATGATCTAACTGTCGACGATGTCTTAAGCGTCGTCGTCGTCGATGCTGGTTTCGTCGACGGTATGACCGATGACAGGCCTTTACCTTTCCCTTCATTCGTGGGCGGTATACCCGCCGACGACTGCCCCCCCCGTTTTTTGCAAACTCCTCCTTACCTCTGGAGGCAGATTTTGCTGACTTTTTCTGGCTTGAAAGGTCAACTGGAGGCAGAAAGAGTATCAATTCCAGCTTCCTCTTTTTGGATTTGGGAGAGGAACTCCTTTCCACTGAAGAGGCCCTTCTCTTTGAAGTTTGCCTCTCAGATGGAGTGCTGGATTGGACAGGAGCTGTTCTGACAGACTCTTCGTCCGAAGATTGATCCTT
Organism: Ambystoma mexicanum; assembly: GCF_040938575.1. Taxonomy (NCBI): domain Eukaryota; kingdom Metazoa; phylum Chordata; class Amphibia; order Caudata; family Ambystomatidae; genus Ambystoma; species Ambystoma mexicanum. The sequence continues at coordinate 110,427,151 of NC_090933.1, forward strand.
GGATTCCAGGTATGAAAGGAGTCTTCTATGCCTGTCATGAAGGGTCTTGGTGGAAAAAGTTTTACAAATCTCGCATTTTTTTATGTCATGTGGGTACAGACAATAAATGCAATGCTCGTGGGGGTCCTTGTAGTAAACCAATTTCTTCTTGCACCTCGTGCAGTCCCTGAACAGGGAAGGCTTCCTGACAGCCTGAGGTGCCTCCATTTCTGAAGCGAAGTTCAGTCGACGATTTTGAGAGGAAAACAACAAGTTTTGCCACCAAAGTTAATTGGAAAGAAAAGCCCCTAGGAAGGCGAACAAGATGGAATATATTTTACAAATATATTCCACACAAAAGTAGAAAGAATTTGGAAAAGCTCAGAGAGCTTGGGGATTCCCTGTGTCTGATAGACTGCGGTGAAAAATCTGAAGATGGCTGCCGGGGGCGGAGCTTAAGCCCTGCCACCTCATTGGCTGGGGCCATAAAGGACCAAAGTGAGGTGGAGGGACTACACAATGAAGTGGCTCATAGGCTATAATGGGCTATGTACATGCACTGCTAGGTGGCAGTGTGTATATTTATATATATGTATATATATACATATATATATATTTTAAAAAAAAATGTATTATAATTATTATTATTATTATTATTTAATTTATCACCGAGGATTCCCAGTCTGACGACGGGGAATATTCAAGCATCTGAATCTATGAAAGATCCAATGCTGGAGAAATAAGGAATTCAGGTTAAAGGAATTTTAAAACAAAATGTTTTTTAAAGGAATTTTATGAGCTGTAGTAATTACTAGGCTTGGTAAAGACGCAATCTTATTGTATCTACATCTGTGATGAAATGTTTATCATTTTTTCTTTCTCCATTTTTTATCAATCTGTTTCATCAATAGCATATAAGGTTTTCTGTATACTGCATATGCATATTAAATCAAAACAAAATATTGTTTTGTAAGGAAAAGGTAAAGGCTAGTACTTACATGGTATTCCTTTTATTGACATGAATCATTTGTAGAAAATTGCAATATATACAAGTTGTACTGTTTTTAAAAAATCCACATAACTGTGAACATGTTTGCCTAATGAAAATGTCAGGCCCCTTAGGAAGCGCTGGCCCTCTGGCATCGTTGGACTCGGAGATGGGCGGTGTCCATCTTTACACCCAAGATGGCGGTTCGATCAACCTGCTGCAGTCTAGCTGTCAAACTCCCCAATGGTAGTTTGGCTCCGCCCCCTCTACCGAGCTTGGCATATCTGGCTCTCTCAGCAATGGGCGGATGCGTTGCTACTCTTTCAAGTAAACGCTGCGTAAGTACGGACCTAGGCTTTTTGTCTCTCTGTCCTAACTACGATATCTGTTGGACTATCTTTCCATTTCCTGTCTTCCCGATATCAGTTCTCATTGACTCCCAGTCCCAGACCCGAAAACTTGCAGATTTCACGATCGGAACAAATTCTTACCTTTACGCGGACTTCTTCCGGGTTTCCTCAGCCTTTCAAATCCGATCATTCGTCGGCTACCTCCGAGGTACGAAGGGCTTGACCAACTCCCGACAAGCATCTGATAACTCTTCCGATCTACAGTTCATAAGCAATCCCACTCCTCACTGCAGGTACATCCTTGCCGATATACTTACCCATATTATGCACTCTCATAGTCCTTTCTAACTCGTACAATCTTGGTAGTTCTTCTTCCCAGAGTCTGAATTCTTGATCCACGTGTTATCCTACACCACAGTCTGCTATAAGGGGTAAATCTCATCTTAACTTCCCTCCTTTCATAAACCTTGTTTATACACTATTGTTACTTACTGTGTCTTTTTTCACCTCTCTGGTTGGACCTTACGCTTGAACAAGATTTGAAGCAGTGGCAGCCTAGAAAGACACCCGAAGCAGACGAATCCACAGACTATGCAGGGTTTTATTCCCCACAAGGGTTTCCCTGGGGTCTTTCTCTCCATCTGGGGTGTTTCCATCACGGAGGGAGAGGGAGAGTTCAGGGGAATCTCTATAGCATTGCCTATTCTGACTTACGGGCACAAAGAGGCCCCAGAGTACTATTGTTTCGATGAGTCCTTGCAAAAGGTTCTATCCTTGTCACATGCTATTGTCTAATATGTTAGATCAATATACGTTTTACAGAAAAGCCCAAACTATTGGCTTGGCCAGTGATTGCGTATGTTGTAGTTATGTTTTCTCTTATTTCCTGATCAAAACTCATCACATCAGTTCTAGTAATAACAATGAAAATCCTTATGTTGATCCCACAAAATCTTCCTCAGTAAAGCCTTTAAATGTTTACAAACAGACCTTCATTATCACTCAACCTGTTCTGTGTAGGAGGCACTGTCTCCTAGAATTGGCACATTCTAAAGGATTATTCTCCTCTGTCCCTCTACAAAATCATGTCTTAGGTATTACAGTAAAGAGATATCTGCACTACAATAACTAAATCAAGAAAACATCTCCACAAGTCAGAAAAAGTCCCTCCCATATAACTACTCAAAGAACCTGTCAAGGGAAATCATCTAGACAGACTAAGGTTGGTGTCTCAGGGGTTCAAGAACTAAAAATGCAATCCTTGAATTGTCCTAATTCCACCTTAAGTAGAAGTCCTTACTCTAAGGGGGAATCACAAACCCTTTTCACAAACTCCCTTATCTCTAATAATTCTCAGTACCTAAAACAGTACTAACTGAAAGTAAAATAGAACAAACTATTGTTCCACAATCCCAAATGGACTTCAGTAACCATAATCCTTATGGTACTGAGAGAAGGAAGAGGGGCCCAGAGGCAATGAGGATTCCAAGTGCTGTTTGTCAAAAGGTGCAGTTTAGTTGTTACAAAACAAAGCGCCTGAGCGGGACATTTAAATCCCAAAATGAGGCATAGCTGCAGGAAGGAGGTGAAGGAGAGGAAGAAGGCGAAGGAGCTGTTGATGGCCATATAGAAGGCATAGCTGTGGAAGCAGTGTCTGTCTGAGGTGCAGGAGCAGCCACAGAGAGACTATCGCCGGTGAAAGCCATCACAAAGGGTGAAGGCGAGCAGAAGTGCAGAGTACGCACAGCGGGAAGCAGCTTGCCAAGAAGAAGCCCAGCTGATGAGACATTCTTCCAATTCAGCACACAGCTTTTCGGTAAAGCAGCGGAAGATCAACAAAGCTGTCAGAGCTCCAGAAGACAGATGCATGGCTTACTGAGGGTATGCGGAAGTCAGAGAGAGAGCGGGCATGATGCTGGAGGTCCGCCATGAGAGGGAGCTGCCTAAGAAAGCTGGTGAGTTGGCTAACTGCAAATGTTGAACCTAGGGCGCTCTGCATGAGAAAGTTAGCAAAACCTAACAATTTTGAATACCAAACAATTAATGAAGCAAAGCAGAAACCTAGTAACTTTGAAAACCGAACATTTAAAACAACAAAGCAGAAGTGGCAAGAACATGAGAAAACCCTATTAATACTACCATTGGGAAAGCATATAACCAGCATTGCCAACAAGCAAGAGATGCTGTGAAAAAACACAATAAAACAACAAAGACATAAATCCCCTTTTAGGAGATATACATTGGGGAAAGCTTATATCCCACATTGCCAACAGCCAACAGCCAAGAGGCTATGAAACCATACAAAGGTAACAAGGGCACAACTCTCCCTTCCTGGGATATCAACCAGAGGAAACTTATAACCCATACTGCCATCAGTCAAAAGGCTTACATGAAGCTGTTGAGAAACATTTTGAGAATAATTCTTCTACATCAAGTTCTCAGTTTGGGGAAAACTGGAACGCACATTACCAAGAGTCAAGAGACTATAAGAAAATGCAGTTATTGTTTCACCCTCCTTCCAAAAGATATTGGTGTGGAGAATCTTTGAATCAATATTGCCATCAAGTTTGAATGTAGTTGTAGGTGTTTTCTTTCTGGCAGGTGAGTATACCAGGAAATTGATTATAGTAGTTAGTGCTGGCAGGCGAGTAAACCAGGAAAGAAGATGGTTTTATAAAATATATTTATGGCAAAGAGGTGTGGTGGAAAGACCTTTGTTGAATCACAAAACATATTTACCTTATCATTTGTTTGACAAGCAGTGGTATCACCAAGAGAAGTTACTGTTCTATCCTAACACAAGTAGTTGATCTAAAGAAGGTGTGATATGCTAACAATTGTTGAACATTTTTCAAAGAACAATTACTCTGGTTTTTGAAGTTGTGTTAGGTAAGGAAGGCATGGAATCAAAGTAAGACAGACACAATTGATCACAGTTCAAGGGGGTTTATTAAACTGTAAAATGGGTGGGATAAACACCTTATCTAAACCTAATTCTTAGATGGGAGCAAGCTACAAACATCAAATAATAATACAGTCCTAGTGGAGTCTAGTCAAATAAAAAGGGCCTATACTAAAAAAACTATTGCCAACCCTTACTGCGATGCTACAAAATAGTGTGGGATAATGTTCACAAGAAAAGAAAGAAGTGTTCACAAAATGGTAAGTCAGGATGTTATGGCCAGTGTCTCCCTTCCCCAAGTTTTTAGCATGGGACAATGTGGGACTCTTGAGCACAGCACACTCCTGGGCTTCTCTGGCACAAGTTTACAGTTCATTTTCTCTTTATCAGGGCCTTCTCTCTCCAAGTCTCTTCGCATGCAAAGTCTCTTACTTCAGAGGGCCTGATATGCCAAAAACATCAACAAAAACAAATGTGTCTTCTGCTAATCTTCACGTCGGGTGATTACCCTTGGATCCCCTTAAACTGGGCTCCGATCCTTCTCTCAGTCGTCAGCCTCCCTCAGTGAGGCCCAGACCAACCACTGTGGACATCCCTCAGTCGGGTTCACACTTGTCATCACAATGTATTTCACTTTAGCTTCTTCACAATGTGGGATTCATTTCCCTTAGCTTTTCTCTTGGCGTCCCTCAGTTGGGTTCACTACCGCCTTTCAATCGCAATCTCCTCATTTGTAATATTCAAAAGTCTCAATGTCTTTTTAAACAACCATCTAGTTTTAGTTAGATCACCCTCATTCGGGCTCAGACCTTCCAAAGCACTCACCAATTTTAAGTAGAGACTTCCAAAGGGCAATCACATCGCATAGGGTCACTCTGTTAGCCTATGACAAGTGCGGGTTTTACAAAATCACAGTTCGCACAGCGTTCCCCTCAGCCGGGCGCAAACGCCTGTTTCACGACTTCCTCAGTCGGGTTCACAATTTTACAATCGTCAAAACTTCTGCAACATGTTAAGGACTTTCGATTGTACACAGGGTTTGGCTTGACCCTTGAATGACTACCTTGACACCTCATGCCGGCCTTCCCTATGGCCTCTTGGTACTTGTAGTTTCAATGCTTTTATAATTCTACATTCTCTTTGTTCAGGAGAGGGATACCAGGTAGAACCCTTCGAATGAGCTCCCACATGGCGCTGGACCACTCTATCTCTGGTACCAAGTTTGTTCACAAAAAGACCTCTGTCTATTAATCTTCTTAATGTTGCCACTGCAAACTTGAGCCTAACACAGTCCAGTCCACTGTCAGATTCTTCCGACTCATTGGCTGTGCTGAACTCGTTGGCATTTCATTTTCCGCTGGAGTTAAGGACGGTACCACAATGGCAACCGCGTCTCCCCACCCTGGCTATAAGTGCCAGAGGGCTCCATGTACCCCTGACATCTGTCACACCATTCGCCAGCTATGTTTCCTGGTCTTATGTTTCCTTTGTCGGAGGCTTCGCAGGTCTGGTTTGAAAAGGGCCAGGGCAACTCCCTCCTTGACGTCCTTTCAGGTCTCACCGCCTTTGTACTCTGTTTGTACAGGTTCCACGTTGTTAAAACCTGGGAGAGAACAGGGATGACAGATGTCCAAGAACTTTCACGTATTCCATTGATTTGTTGTGGTCAGTAGAGGTGTAGTGATTTTACCGGTTTCTATCCAGTAGCGTATGAATTGGTTATTAAGGGCTGCTTTTGGTCTCCTAGGTTCAGAGTTTTCCAAGTCCCATATTGGCGAGTTTTGTGAGTAGTAGTCTGCTTGCCAACAACTCTGGGGTACAAAATCTCCAAATGGAGGTGGAGTTTCCTGTAAGAAAGTAGAAAAGATAGGGAAATCACGCCCCAAAAAACCTTCTTAGGAGAGTCCAGGAATTATGATTGACGATATTACACAGGATTCGCTCCGGATATCAATGTGTACATGTATTTTGGGGTACACTTCATTGTCCCCATGTACACATATAACCCTAACTAGGGCCACATTTTCCAGGTCTTTTGTTGTAAGTAAATTCGGCCCGTATAGCAGTTTGCTTACTACCTGAGTCAATCAGGGCCCTTACTTGCCTCGCATTTACCCAGGCCTTTTTATATGTAAAGTCAATAGAAAATTGACATAAACAGATACTAAAGGTCTCTAGCTCCTCTTCGAGTACTTCCCATTCTTCACCCTTTAAACAGCCTATTTCCACAGGCTCGTCCCTTAGATTCTTTGGACAGTGTCTAGTACATGTCCTGTTTTTCTACAAGAAAAACACACAGGAGGAGGTGGTCTGCTTCCTTTATTTCCTACCTTCTGCTTTCATCTTTGGTTTTAGGATCAGTTCTTCTGATTTCTACTTTGTCTCATGGCATCCCTTCTTTAATTCTATACGACCCCCCTGGTTTATCTATTCACTGTGATTGAGGTTGGTGGAAAGGCTTATGATCCCTCTGTTCCTCCCAACGATGGGCTAAGTCGAATTGTTTAGCTGCATCTGAGTGCTTTTGTGCAGTCTCAATGGCTGTGGCTGAGGTGGGTCGATTTAACTGTAGAACGGCTTTCTGCAAAAAAGGGGCTAAGGAATTAGGGAACTGTTGTAGGGTTAACATCTCCATCAGTTCGTCTAGGGATTTGTAATATTCAAAAGTCTCAATTCCTTTTTAAACAACCATCTAGTTTTAGTTAGATCACCCTCATTCGGGCTCAGACCTTCCAAAGCACTCGCCAATTTTAAACAGAAACTTCCGAAGGGCGATCACCTCTCGCCGGGTCACTCTGTTAGCCTATGGCAAGTGCAGGTTTCACAGAATCACAGTTCACACAGCGTTCCCCTCAGCCAGGCGCAAACTTTCCATATGGGGAAGGGAAAGGGCAGTCGGGTGTGTGTAATTGTTGGCAATTGCTTGACTCTGCCTGACCCTTGTGTTGGGACATGTCAGGTAAACGGCTCTGGTAATAGTCTGTTGTTGCTCACGGTTTGAGAACGGGTTTGTGTTGGAAAGGGGTGGGGGTAGAGTTTCTAAGTATCTTACTGGGCAGGATGGGGAAAAGGTGTCATAAGGAAGGGGATAACGCGTCTCACCCGTCGGTGTCCCACTTCCACTCCCCGAAGACCCCTCATCCAGATGATCCTCCCACACTGGTCCACCCCCAGAAACTGGATCCAATAACGATGGCAGTTTCCTGGCCACCTGGATGACAGATCCCCTTGGACTAGTGAGTGAGACACCTTCAGATTTCTCACAGTTATGAAAGAAAGACATTTACATTTACCCATTGATTTTGAATTCAGAACAAACATTGGTGGAAAAACATTTACTGTGCCACGGAAATACACAGTGGTTAGAAGAGACTTTGTGTCATTTTGAATATGGTATGATATTATATGTCATTCATAACGTGCCTGTACACAAGTGTTTCTAGGCGCAACAAGACAAGGGAGGGAGGACAAGACAAATGTTCTTACTAGGCTTTGTGTCATTCGGATCGTGCAAGTGCGACAACGCAAAGTGCAGGGGGAAGGGAGAGGCAGGAAGTGCCAGGGAGAGGGACATGGGAAGTGCAATCAGGGCAGCATTGCTATGAGTAAGTGCAGCCAGGGCAGCACAGCTCTGGGTAAGTGCAAGGAGGCAGGGGATTGCAGGGTTACAGTTACAGCCCCCAAGTGCATGGTAGGCCGGGAGGCATGCAGGGGAGACTGATTATTGAAAAGCCTGGTACCCAGTGAGATTCAGAGGGTAGCCAAGCAATCAGTCAACACACCAGGCAGTTAGGTTAGCAGGAGAGAGAGAGTGAAAGCAGAGGAGAAAAGGAAGTTTTGAGCTGCTTCCGGAACTTTAGGTGGTCCGGCTCAAGTTTGAGAGGGCCAGGGAGGCCCTTCCAGAGGGAGGCACCTGCAGAGGAATAGAACTTTGTTGAATCAAATCTTTGCTCAAAGTATGCCTGAATTTATCCAGGGGAAGGGATTCCAACCTGGGTCTCAAAGAGTACTTTCAAAACCCTTTAAGTTAAAACTGATGAAATGTTAAATTGAACTAAAATTAGCCATACCTTCCTTGTATAATTTTGTTGTGTATATTAGTGTGTGGGTCAGAGACATTTTAGACTCTAGGTAATTTTTCTTTATTTTTAGTTTGCTAGGCAGAAACCTCCTTGTTGGGATAGGGAAAGACAGACATTCATCCCATCCTTTTTCATTTAATAAATGGCAAACCTTGCGAAAACTTTACCTTTGCGTCTTGCATTTCTGACCCTTCACATATGGTTTCAGTGGTGGGATCGGATTTAGCTGAAACAAACTGGGGATCCCACATGAGTATGGTAGATACTAACCCTACCTACATTAGCTCAGAGGAAGATTGGGATGGGCATACTCCCTCCCTTGCTAGGGCATATACTAAATCCTCAGACTTTGGCTCTATTACATCTGTAGCTGGGGAAGAAATAACCTCAGACCCTTTTGCCATCCGGGGAGTAGGAACATTGAGACAAGATCATGAAAACAATAGTTTTTTCTGAGTTAATGTAGGCACAACTTTCAGAAATTGTCTAGTCAAGCCATTTCTCCTGTTAGGAAATCTGTAGAGGGTCATTTACATCATCTTTATTGTCCACAGGATTATGTAGTTCCTGGAAAGGACAACACATTAATCTCACTGCAGTTAAAGACAGAGATTCCTGTTAATGCATCCATCTACATTATACCATTTGAAGAGAGGGAGTTGAAAATATTTCCCCTTATTTATTGTGGAAGGGAATTGAAGTTGATATTCCTAAACACTTCCCCAGATCCCTGCAAGATTTAGAGGGGTGATAGGGTTGAAATGTTAGTATATGATATTGTGTGTGAGACATGGGGCAATGACAGACCTAAGAATTATATGAATGGCAACCGAGCAGAACATGTTTTTTCCCCTTATTTAGTAGAGGAAGCTAATTGTAAATCCCTTGACAAAAAGGCAATTGAATACACAAATATGTGAACATGTTTTGAAGAGGACTTACCAGTGCCCAGAAAAGTTTTTCTTAAAGAAACGGTTAGTTTAGACTTTGATAATTTAGAATCATCTTTAAACCAGCTAAACTTGAGAATTACTCAAGGAACAGTATTTACAGAAAATATTCTCTTCCTGGGAAAGTTAAAGAGACAGGTTGTCATGTACCTAAAAGCCTTCTTTCCAAACCAGGGGATATAATATAACCATTTTGAAGATTCACATCTTGAGTAATTAGACTTTTCTTGAGAAGGCCGTAAATCCTATGAAAATCTTCCTCCAATCGGTAAGGGGTGTTTTATTTGTGGGAGTGATAAACATTTGGTACATTTGTATTTGTATTTATTTGTTATTTATATATCGCCTTATGCCAAGGTGCTGAACAGAAACATTTTACAGTACAGAAGGGTTCTGAAACGTGATAAAAGCAATACACAATAAACAAGCAATTCAATGACAAAGTATTACAGAAAAACCTAAGACTGTAGTAGAAAGAGGAAGAGCATTCCAGTGAGAGGGCGCAAGCAGGGAGAAAGTGCAAAAACGTGATTGCGCACAAGGAGGACGAGGAACAGATAACAAAGAGATTGAGAACGAAGAACCCAAAGGAGAACATAAAAGGAGACAAGGCATGCAAGGTAGATTGGTACAAAGCCATGAAGAGATTTGAATAAAATACAGAGTAAGTTAAATTTAAGTCGCAAATGGAAAGATGACCATCCAAGAGAAGATAAAGAGGTGGAAATAGAATCACGAGGTGAAAGCAAGTAGAGAAGATGAATTGAAGAGTTAAAGATAGACTTTAGAGGAGCAAGACAAGAAACAGGGAGACCAAAGAGTAACATTGAGAAATAGAATGATCTTGAAGAAATGAGTGAACATATCATAAGTTTAGTAGCCCTGAAAGTAAGAAAGGCCCTAACCTTGCGAATGTTAAATAAATGAAATCAACAAGAACACGAGATACTAGAAATATGGTGGGAAAAAGATAGATCAGTGTCAAGATGAATACCAAGATCACGGGCAGTGAGGCAAATGGGAAGAGGGGATGGGGGAAACAAGATAAAAGAAGGAGGGGCAGAGAAGGAATAGTAGAGGCTATAAAGAAAAAAACGTCAGTTTTGGAATCATTAAGAACAGGAAAATGATCAGACATCCCAGTCTGAATATCAGAAAGACAAGCCGAGAGATTTGTGTGAATAGTAGCAGTGAAGGGAGAAAAAGACAGGAAAAGTTGGGCGTCATCAGCATAGAAGTGATGAGATAGCCCAAAGGACGAAATGATAGATGCAAGAGGGGAATTATAAAGAGAAAAGAGGAAAGGACTGAGAACGGAACCCTGTGGAACAGCGTGAGAAAGCAGAGAAGCATCAGAGCAGGTTCTAGCCCATGAGACAGAGTAAGTACGGTTAGATGGATAAGACTCAAACCAAGATATTACAGACCCAAAGAAACCAAAATAAGAGACTGAAGAATTAATATATGATCCACTGTGTCAAAAGCAGCGGAAAGATCCAAAAGTATAAAGATGGTAGAGTGTTTAGAGTAACGAGCAGTGAATCACAAACAGAAAGAAGAGCAGTTTTAGTTGAGTGAAGAGGTCGGAATCCAGACTGGAAAGCGATGAAGAATAGAATTCAGTGTGACAAATGACGAAACCTGAGAGTAAACAAAATGTTGTAAGAGTTTAGAGAGATAAGGAAGAAGGGGAATAGGATAAAAGTTAGAAAGTAGAGATGGATCAAAAGAAGGGTTTTTGAGGATATGAAGTATGACAGCATGTTTAAAAGACTAAGGGGGAGACCGCTAGGGGGTGCGGACCAGGATGGTTGCGTGAGGACATAGCTCCGTCCTGAACTGTTGGGACTAGAGAGACATATTCTCCCCCCCTCCCCCGGTGGAGAGTAGAGCTCACAGGCATGAAACTAGACCCCTGAGGCCAGAGAGGAAATCGAGAAATCCGAGGACTCTCTCCACGCACGACGCCGTAGCAGCAAGCGGCAGGGGTGCCTCGAGAGCCCTACACAGGAGGGGTGCTGCACTCCATGAATATAGGTGCGAAGCGCCGGGGTGCCCTTCCTCCCCCCTCCTCGCCACTCCAAGCAGACACAAGCACCAGAGCGTGATCCGGTGGGTGCCCCGGGAGGTCGTCCGGGACCCCCGGAATGACAGAGGGAACCACCACGGCCACAGTCAAAGGGTCAAAATAGGCCACGCCCCCCCATGAGGAGAAGACTCGTGGAATATGGAGGCCCCCTGAGCCCACCTACAGCCTTACGCAGACCCTAGTTGTGTCCCACAGTGGGGGCCTGTTGGGAACCCCGAGCGGAAGACACAGGCGCCTTCCCTATGGAACGAGGGCGTGCACCGGTGATCCCTGTGGCTGTTAAGGGACCTGCAGGGGGAGACGGCGAACCTGGAATAGCCGCATGGAACTCCCAACGTTTGACCGGGCGGGGACTCCCCCAGCGTCATGCCCCCGGCAACGAAGGCGCACTTCCCTCACTAAAACAGACATCGCAGTAAGGAGATGCAGGAGTGGTTTCTGAGAGCGGCCTCACACGGCGCACCCAGCTGAGAAGCCCCAGGGAGGATAACAGAGGCCCAGGGTGAACTTGGAAGGCACGCAGTACCAGCAAATACCAACCCGGGCCTGGAAGGTGAACACTATATTCGGAGGCACCCCGAGGGTGGACACAAACACACGGCAGCCCCGGGGAAGCATCCAGGGGCGCATACGCTCTACCCACGTCCCGCATCAAAGGCTCGGCCCACATGGCCACCAAGGAGGAGGATCTGACAAGGTGCAGACCAGGGTAGAGAGGCAAACCTTGAGTAAATAGCACGGGGACCTCGAGGGGATGGTGGTGCTTGACCCGCAGCACAGAAGAGGCCTTGGCTGGGCGCAGGCCTGACCCAGGGGGGAAACCTCAGTAGCCCCTACATGATCGTGGCACACATGGGGGCAAGCACCAGGCTGTGGTGTTTGGGTTATACAGAAGGGGCCCCGGCCTGATCAAGGGCCCATGGGCACACCAGTGACAGACTTGCAAACCCAATTGGAGGCACACAGAGCGAGCTATCCACGTAAGTGGTCTGGAGGCCGCCTAGAATCCTCAATTGGGCCCCGTTACCCAGTCATGATGAGGGACGGGAGCACCCACATGGCTATTTCACTCCAGACCCCACTGGGAGACAGACACCAAAGACCAGGCCCAGGCCCCCATTAAGAAATAAAACAGCGGATCGCACCCCTCGCATTCAGCGGCACTCAGATTCAAGAGATAGGGCCCATCACCCTACAGACACACCAGTGGGGTGCCTTAGAGGCAAAGCGGAGACGAGACACTGTGACTAGGAGGACCCCCACAGGGATTTACTCACAGCAACGCTTCAGGAGGTCTCTGCAGGCTGACCAGGGGGAGCCCCCCTCTTCCCAAGCCATGGCGTCGGGAACAGACGTTCCAGCCCCCGCCTTGACCAGAGATGACCTCAAGGAAATATTCCAAGAGATCAAAGCCATAAGAACGGACATCCAAGCCTCAATCTGTGACCTTAAGGGCAGAGTGGACAAACTTGAGGACAAAATGGAGGGCCTGGAACACAACCATCTGCAAATGGATGTCCTTGACATGAAATATGAGGCACGTCTGGCTGATTTGGAACTGAGAGAAGACGACATGCTACTGAAGCTCCATGACCTCGAAAACAGGGAGAGACGCAACAACCTATGTATCCTCGGAGTAAGTGAGCAGAAAGGGGAGTCACCGACAGAAGTTGGACAGAAGGTGCCCGATAAATCAACTGTTTGCACTGGTGGAAGGAGGCAAAGAAGTTAAACTGGAAAGAGCCCACAGGGGAAGTGGGAGGAGGGGGAAGGCGCCCGAGGTCCATAGTGGTTCGCTTCCTTAGGTACAGAGAAAAAATGGAAGTGCTGGAAAAAGCGAAGCACCCGGGCATCAGCCTCTACGAAGGTGACACTATCAAGGTGTTCCAGAACCTCTCAGCTCTGACTCTGGCCCAAAGCATGAGAATGTCGCCCACTCACACAATGGCTTTCAGAGAAGGACATTAGATACTGCTGGTCCTAACCCTTTGCATTGACGTTTGAACGCGGAGAACTAGACTACTGAGTGACCAGCAGGAAGGAGGCCCTCCAAGTGCTCCAGGTAATCAAGAATAAAGAAGAAAACGGGGACCCCGAGGAGGCAGGGGACTTCAATATGTGGGCAGACAGGGGAATGGATCACAGTGGTGGACATATCCCCGCAGGTAGTAAAGGGGGCATAGCAGATAGAGGCTTAATTTACCACATGTGGAGCCAAGGGCTAGTAGATGTCTGGAGGGATGTCTGGAGGGATTTCAACCCAGCGGCGAGGGGTTACACATTCTATTCCATGGTCCACAGCTCCAGAACAAGAATAGACTACCTCTTAGTGGAACAACAACATGTTGGTAGGGTGGGTACCTGTGAACACTCTCCGGTCAGCTGGTCTGACCATGACATGGTACAGACGGAATTGGTTCTGTCTGGTTTGAAACCTAGGGAGTCCCTCTGGCGGTGCAACGATCTCCTCCTCCGAGACACCATCTTTGTGGAAGAAATGAGGGAGGCCATCCGAGAATTCTTCTCGATCAACGACAGAGGGGAGGTTAAAAGGGGAATGGTTTGGGACGCATCAAAAGCGACATGGAGGAGCCCTATCATTAGGGAGGGGGCTGCCACGAAGAGGATCAGGACCTTGTTTTCCAGGAACCTTAGAGGGGAAATCCGTCAGTTGGAGACGGTGGAAGACAAGGATCCAGAGGAGATAGAGAAGGATCTTAAGGTTGCCCAAGGTAAACGCCAGGAGCTGAAGGACACAGAGATGGGAAGAGTGTTAGCCAGCCTCCAATATCTAAAGCAGAGGTATTACGGGAAAGGGGACAAGGCGGAAGCCCTACTGGCGGCACAACTTAGAGGTCAGAGAGCGGAGAGGTGGGTGTCAGGGATCAGAGGGGAAGGAGGCCAAAGGATCTAGGAGGCAGGGTCAGTAGCAGGGGGTTTTGTACAGTTTTATGAGAAACTGTATGGAAAGGATGGGCAAACCGATGAAGACAAGTTGGGAGAATACCTCGCAGGAGTCACACTTCCAAAACTTAGATCCAGGGAGACCTTAGATCTAGACAAACCAATTACTGAGGAGGAGGTGCTGAAAGCAATATCAGGTCTAAAGCTTGGGAAAGTACTAGGGGAACATGGGTTCACGGCTGGGTTCTATAAGACCTTTGTAGGACCCTTGCCTCGGCACATAGATGCCCTGTTTACAAGTATCATGACCTCTGGGAAGGCCCCCCCCTCGTGTGGGAAGGTGCTAATCACAGTTATCCCAAAGCTGGACAAAGAGCCAATGGACTGTAAGTCTACAGACCCATCTCCCTGCTCAATGTGGACGCAAACTTTTTCACAGGGATACTGACCACAAGAATGGAGGGTTTAATGCCGAAACTCATTCACTCGGACCAAGTAGGGTGTATCCAGGGCAGACAAGGGGCAGACACCCTGCGTAAGATGCTCCACCTCATTCGAACAGCAGCAGGGGAAGAGGGGAACCCAGTACTTGTAGCCATGGATGCAGAAATGGCCTTCGACAGGGTTGACTGGGGCTTCCTTAGTGGGGTACTCAAGAAATGTGGTTTCGGCATGGGGATCCAACTGGCCAGTCAAGCCTTATACGAGGGCCCATTGTCACGACCCACACTCTGAAGACCCCCTGGCCAACCTATGGGCCAGGGAGCGTCTTGATTCCAGTCCCCACTAAACCCAAGAAATTGCAGTCTAGGCCTTCTTGGGGCCAGTCCTGGCTCCTTTGGCGCCAGGCTCATGTTTGAATATGGACTTGTGCTTGGGAACTACTTTTCATTAATGCCAGTCATGTGGAGGCATCCACATAACCTGTCTCCTTGAAACCAGGCTTGCAGTATAGTGTTTTTGGATATGGTACCATGGGGACTATTTTACCTGGACTTCTTCCTTGAAGGTATTTAAACCACACCCGAATAGACTGACACGCTTCGCGTTAGTTTGCATTTCTGCAACGTAATGCTCACCGTGTTCAGCTTCAGCCACGAATCTCGGAAGAACAGCACCTGCAAAGGAAAGGAAAAGGCATCGTGAGAAAAGGCAGCAGCTTACCTGAACTTCATCACCAGCGGTCCACAGCTCTCCCGACCATCATCCTGGAACCAGTGCTCCTTCGGATCGACAGACCTGTAAAAGAGAAGAAACAAGGCATTAGACATTGTACAATTAACGAACTGTACCGAAAGGCTTACCTCACCAGCCGCTCCTCAATCAGCATCACTACGGAAATTCCATACTCCGGCCGAGTACCGCGACCTGTGGAGAGGAAAAGAGAACAGGTTCGCAAAGGGAAGGCATCTTAAGCGCAGAGCATAGCGCCTACTCACAGCACCAAGGCGCTCCAAAAACACCCATACTTACTGGTGAAACACAGATTCCGCCTTGCCACATATTAGACTTCCGCGTACCTAGGAAGAAAAAGACATTGTTTAAAAGGCATGGAAGAACAGCAATATTCACAGCAATAAGACCTACCTGAAAGACTCAAGACAGGCCGGCATCAGTGAAGCAACTCAATCGCCATTGCCCACCAAGCACAACGCGCCCCTGCCAAGACAGCAGGACGGAGAACCCGCCAACATCTAACACAAGGTGAGGAGAAGTCCAGAAGGGTTGCAGACCTACAGGGAGGTGGGAGGCTGTATAACCCGGTTGCCCAGTCCTGAACATAGCTTACCTGTATTCCAGGCAGAACTCTTCCGCTGGTCGCATCTGGGCATCGTAAGGAGGGACATTTGAACCCCAACTGCTGGGTGGCGCCCCGTGGAACCAGGTGAGCGTAACAGAACGCAAAGCCTCCAAAACTAAATCCACCTGGGCGCCATGGAAACCTCAGAATTAGACCAATTGGCCCAACTAATAGGAGAACTGCATGCCGAGGTTCATTCTGCCCGTCAGGAGACTTATGCTCTCCGAAGAAATTTAATAGTGACTAAGGAGCGCACTGAAGACATTAGCATACAATTCTTGCAATCACAAGCGGGCCAGACACCCCTACCGGGAAGCAACCCAAAGATGCAGATTCCTACCCTGCCATCCACTTCTTCTACTCTGGTGCAAATCATGCTACCAGGAATAGTTCCTTTGGCCCCACTGGAGCGATTTACAGGTGATCCATGCAAATACACCACATTCATGAATCAATGCCGCCTTCACTTTCTTTGCAGGCCTGGAGCATTTCCAAACGACCAGGCTCGGGTGGGCTTTGTCTTGTCATACCTGAGCGGTAGCGCAGCAGACTGGTCAGTTCCATTGGTGACACATGATGATCCTTTGTTACATGACTTTGGGGGATTTCAGAGAGAAATGGAGAAACATTTTGCTCGTCATACCCGAGAACAAGCAGTGGACAATGAACTCCTTTCCCTCCGACAGGGAAATCAGGACCTGTTAACGTACATTGCTACTTTCAACAGATTGGTCGCTGAAGATAGGTGGCCTGAAAACAAAAGAACCACGTTGTTTCATTGGGGTTTACAAGGCAAATTAAAAGATGTTCTAGCTCAAATAGTGGACCCTCCTCGAGACTGTTTCGAGTTCATAAATTTGGTTGTACAATTAGACCACCGGCTGCAAGATCGAAAAGCAGATCGCTCCAAAATGGATCCACGGGCGGTGTATGTTCGGTCTAGATACAATGTAACTCATGCACAAGAAAACCCTGCTGAGCCCATGCAACTCGGGGGAGTGCGACCCCCATTAACAAAACAAGACCGAGATAAAAGAAGGCAAAAACAACTGTGTCTGTATTGTGGAAAATCTGGGCATTTCCTGATGGGCTGCCCGGTGAAACCCCCTAGGAAGGTTGTTGGGGCCACGGAAAAAGACAAAGAGAAAGAATATCAATCGGAAAACTACCCAGCTCGGCAAACGTAGAGGTCAGTTTGCCGAGTGAGGGAAAAGAGCCACCAACCTCACACTTTCCAATACCACTGATCTTGATCAATAACCAACGGTCATCCAGAATGCATGCCATAGAGGCTTACATCGACAGTGGGGCAGTCGGGAATTATATTGATCAAGATCTGGCTGCAGAGATGGGACTTCCCTTATGTTCCAAGCCGATTACAGATAAGGTGACTACAGTGGATGGAACTAAAATCGCTTCCGGACCCGTAACCCAATGCACAGCTGAGATAACAATGCTGTGCCAGGACGGGCATAGGGAACTCATTTTGTTCGACCTCATCAAGGCACCTCAATTTCGGCTTATACTAGGGATGCCATGGTTAGTCGCTCATAATCCTTCGATTAACTGGCGAGCCAGGAAATTAACCTTCCCCAGTGACTGCTTCCAGCCTGTTATTATCAAGAACAGAAGACTGCTTTCAGTATTTCTACGACTCCCGGAACCACGACATCTATTTTAGGTGTAACCAGTACTTTACATGAGGAATACCACGATTTCCAGGATGTATTCCAGAAGGACCAAGCCAATACACTGCCGCCCCACAGGCCCTACAACTGTCAAATCGACCTTGTTCCTGGTGTCCAAGTCACCTGTAGAAGAATCTATGCTCTGACTGAACCTGAAAATCTTCATCTGAAGTCCTATCCAGACCAGTACCTCGCAAACGGATTAATCCGTCCATCGAAGTCCCCGGAAGCCAGTCCTTTGTTCTTCGTGCCGAAAAAAGAAGGGGACTTAAGGACCTGTATTGATTACCGCGCATTAAACCAGATCACGATGAAGAACCGTTACGCTTTGCCACTTATTCTGGCAATGCTGGGCCAGGTCAAGGATGCTCAAATTTACACCAAATTGGATCTTCGGAGAGCGTATCACCTGGTTCGGGTCAGAAGCGGCGACGAATGGAAAACCGCTTTTCGTACTAAATATGGGTTATTCAAATATCAAGTCATGCCCTTTGGGTTATGCAACGCACCGGCAGCATTCTAATACTTCATGAATGACGTGCTGAGAGAGTTAATTGATGTCTGCGCCCTGGTGTACATAGATGATATCCTGGTGTACTCAAATTCTAAACAAGACCATATCAAGCACGTCCGTTTAGTCCTCGCCAAGCTCCATGAACATCGTTTATTTGCCAAGCTGGAAAAGTGCTTTTTTCATGTAACCGAAGTGGAGTTCCTAGGCTTCATCCTTACTCCCGGAGGCATCAGGATGGACCTGCACAAGGTCGACGCCGTTCTGAAATGGCCATCACCGACGTCAATAAAGGGAGTACAAAGTATGTTAGGCTTTGCAGACTTTTATCGTCGGTTCATACCAGACTTCTCCCAAATCGTACACCCAATCACTGTGTTGTTACTAAAAAATAACAAGAAATTCACCTGGACCGAAGACGCAGAAAAAGCCTTTCAGGAACTAAAGAAAAGATTCACCTCAGCACCGATCTTACGACATCCATGTCCCGACCTCCCATATATCGTAGAAACGGACGCTTCTAGTATAGCAACGGGAGCTGTCCTCTCACAAAGAGATCCCGAAACTGGCCAGATACATCCAGTGGCCTTCTGGTCAAAGAAGTTTTCATCTCCAGAAATGAACTACGCCATCACTGAAAAAGAACTCTTGGCAATCAAATCCGCCTTCAAAGCCTGGCGACACTACCTTCTGGGAGCCAGACTCGCCATTACAGTTATTACTGACCACCGAAACCTGCAGTATCTTAAAACAGCAAAGGCCCAATCTTCACGCCAGCTGCAATGGGCCCTCTTCTTCGCTTAATACGATTTTGTCATAACTTTTCGACCAGGCGTCAAGAATGGAAAGGCTGACGCACTTTCTCGTACTGGAAAAGATAACTTGGTTTATACAGCCCCAGATCCAGTCCCCATCATACCTGAAGACAAACTCTTAGGCCTGACTACAGCCTTAACACACATAGAACTGAAAAAGGAAATTCAACAAATCATGAATCCGGATACCCTCCTTGCATGGCAAGTGCAGGGAGAACAATATTCCATCCAAGACTGCTTACCCCTTTTTAAGGGCCGCCTATACATACCCACCAAGAACCTACAACAGCAAGTCATTTCAGGTTACCACGATTCCCTAATCGAAGGGCACCCTGGAATCACCAAGACCTTAGCCAAGGTTAAACAGAACTTTTGGTGGCCTACCTGGCGGAGAGATATAATCCAATACATTCAATCTTGTGGAGTCTGCGCATAAAACAAATCGTAAAAACACAAACCATCTGGTCTTTTGAGACCTTTTGAAATTCCACCAGCGCCATGGTACACCCTTTCCCTCGACTTCATCACGGATCTGCCTACCAGTCAAGGGTTTAACACCATCCTTGTAGTTGTAGACCTATTCTCGAAGATGGCCCACTTTATTCCACTCAAAGGTCTTCCAGATGCATCCACTCTAGCCAAGGTATTTCTGGACAATATTGTTTAATTACATGGGTTCCCATCAGTCCTGATCTTGATCGAGGTAGTCCGTTCATTTCCAACTTTTGGAGAAAGTGTTGTGCAATGGCGCAAATTGACGTGCGGTTATCCACTAGCCATCACCCCCAGACAGACGGTCAGACCGAAAGGACCAACCAGACCCTTGAGCAATACCTACAGTGTATGTTGCATCACGAGCTGAGAGACTGGAAGGACTTACTATGGATAGCTGAGTACGCATATAACAACTCCTTACATTCCAGTACCGGGCAAACACCTTTTTATACCTTATATGGTAGACACCTGCGAACCTCGGAATTGGATCTCCCAACCAATTTGGAAATGTCTGCGTTTAAAACCCTTCACACCAGCATCACTCAGGCTTTCAAAAAGGCCAGAGAACATCTGATTCACGCCAAAGCCAAGCAAAAACAATTCGCCGACCAACACAGGAAGAAGGCCCCCGATTATCAGGTAGGAGACAAGGTTTGGCTAGCCACCAAGTTTATACCCATCAAAGGAACCCAGACCTTTCAACCCAGGTATCTCGGACCCTACACCATCAAGACGATTATCAGTCCAGCGGCCGTCAAGTTAGATTTACCATCCAATCTTCGCATCCATCCGGTATTTCATGTGTCCCTTTTAAAACCAATGCAACCTGGTACACGTATTGAAGCAGCACCGAAACCCATTCTTGTCAATGGAGAAATTGAATTCGAAGTTAAAGGCATACTGGATTCTAAGTACTCAAGGGGGAGACTATACTATCTAATAGATTGGAAAGGTTTTGGACCCCAAGACAGAGCCTGGGAACCCTGTGAAAATGTTCACGCACCGCGTATGATCAAAAGTTACCATCAAAACTTCCCAACTAATCCTGGGCCGGACAGAAGGAACAGCTTGAGAGGGGCCTTGGGGGGTGGAGGGAGTGCTGTCACGACCCACACTCTGAAGACCTCCTGGCCAACCTATGGGCCAGGGAGAGTCTTGATTCCAGTCCCCACTAAACCCAAGAAATTGCAGCCTAGGCCTTCTTGGGGCCAGTCCTGGTGCCTTTGGCGCCAGGCTCATGTTTGAATATGGACTTGTGCTTGGGAACTACTTTTCATTAATGCCAGTCATGTGGAGGCATCCACATAACTTGGCACCTTGAAACCAGGCTTGCAGTATAGTGTTTTTGGGTGTGGTACCATGGGGACTATTTTACCTGGACTTCTTTCTTGAAGCTATTTAAGCCACACCCGAATAGACTGACACGCTTCGCGTTAGTTTGCATTTCTGCAATGTAACGCTCACCGTGTTCAGCTTCAGCCATGAACCTCTGAAGAACAGCATCTGCAAAGGAAAGGAAAAGACATTGTGAGAAAAGGCAGCAGTTTACCTGAACTTCATCGCCAGCGGTCCACAGCTCTCACGACCATCATCCTGGAACCAGCGCTCCTTCGGATCGACGGACCTGTAAAAGAGAAGAAACAAGGCATTAGACCTTGTACAATTAACAAACTGTGCCGAAAGGCTTACCTCACCAGCCGCTCCTCAATCAGCATCATCATCCATACTCCGGCCGAGTACCGTGACCTGTGGAGAGGAAAAGAGAACAGGTTAGTAAAGGCAGGGCATCTTAAGCGCAGTGTATAGCACTTACTCACCGCATCAAGGCACTCCAAAAACACAGATTCCGCCTTGCCACATATTGGACTTCCGCGTACCTAGGAAGAAAAAGACATTGTTTAAAACTCATGCAAGAACAGCAATATTCACAGCAATAAGACCTACCTGAAAGACTCAAGAAGGGCCGGCATCAGTGAAGCAACTCGATCGCCATTGCCCACCAAGCACAACGCACCCCTGCCAAGACAGCAGGATGGAGAACCCGCCAACATCTAAAACAAGGTGAGGAGAAGTCCAGAAGGGTCGCAGACCTACAGGGAGGTGGGAGGCTGTTTACCCCGGTTGCCCAGTCCTGAACATAGCTTACCTGTATTCCAGGCAGAACTCTTCCGCTGGTCGCATCTGGGCATCGCAAGGAGGGACATTTGAACCCCAACTGCTGGGTGGCGCCCCCGTGGAACCAGGTGAGCGTAACACCCGTCACCGTGAATGGGCGACTATTCCGAACATTTCCCTTACGGAGGGGCACGAGACAGGGATGCTCCTTGTGGCCCCTGCTCTTCGCCCTGACAATAGAAATATTGGCAGAGTACCTTAGGGTGTCTCAGGAGGTTGAGGGTATCAAGGTTAGGGAAAGGGAATTCAAACTTTGGCTCTATGCAGACGATTTTATGCTCCACCTGAGGCACCCTGCCCAGTCAATTCCCACCGCCATGAGGGTGATTGGAGAGTTCGGGGTTTACTCGGGGTATAAGGTGAATATTGCTAAATCAGTGGTCTTCCCGTTCGCCCCTGACTCAACCAGTAAGATTGAGGAAATAGAGCCCTTGGGATTGCAGATTCACCTGGAGGGGGTCAGATACCTTGGGATTAATATTGTTCGCCCAGGCCAGGCCAACTACCCTCCCCTGTTCGAGAAGCTCTTTTCCGACATGGAAACCTGGGGGAAGGGGCGACTCTCGTGGATGGGAGACTTAATAAAAAATTAATCTCCTCCCAAGGGTACTATACTTGTGCCAGATGCTCCCTCCTAGCGCACCAGAAGAGCACTTGAGAGAAACTACGAGGTGCATCATGAGATTCCTCTGACAGCGTCAAAGGCCTACGGTGGGGTATGAAACACTCATCCTGCCGAAGGAAACGGGTTGAGTCGGCCTGCCGGACTTGATGTTATACCATAGGGCGGCACAGCTAAGAGCAATGGTCCCACACCTGAGGGAGGATCCTGACAAACAGTGGGTCTTCCTTGAAAACCAGCATCTGTTCCCAGCGACTGTGGGGGAATGGCTATGGGTCCCCAGAAACTGTCTCCCGAGATGCATTAGAGATCACCCAATCTTCGGGGTACACTGGGAGGTCATGGCTAGGGGAATGAGGGGTGAAAAAAGTACAACCTGGCCCTCTCTAATGAGTCACATGTGGGCACCACCGGTCAGAGACGACATACCAGAGGTTGAGCGCTACCAGACCTGGTTCGAAGCGGGCTTCAACAGTGCGTGCCAACTGGTACAAAACAGGGGGTTCATAAACATCCCGAAATTGGGGGAGGCACTGGGCATGGGGAATCTGTCAGTATTGTTATAACTCAGGCTCAAGGAGGTATTTATGTCCAAAAAATGGAAGGGGCACATCCAGAGGGCGCTCACCCCAGTGGAGAAAGTACTAGATGGGCATGCAGACATGAAAAGTCTTATCTCACGCCTCTATGGGGCACTACTAGAACCTAAGGTGGGGGCCACCAGGGGACTCCGCGCGCGATGGGAAAGGGACCTGGGAGTGGAGATGGGGACAACCTGTGGCAGAAAATGTGTAGACGTGCATATAAGACTTCCATCTCATGCCAGTATAAGCTGCACGCAATAAAGCTGCTCCACCAGTGGCTATATGACCCTGTGCGACTCTCCAAGATATTCCAACTGTAGATCTGCACTGTTGGCATGGGTGTGGATCCAGGGCGGACTTTTGGCACATGTGGTGGGACTGCCCACAGGTCAGGGTGTTCTGGTCCGAGGTCCTGGGTTTGATCAGGGATGCACAGGGGGGCATATGCCCTGAACCCTCTGCTTATACTATTTGGGCTGGGGAAGGATGATGATACATGGAAGGTGCCACCACCCCTAGTCCACTTCCTCCTGTTGGCGACACAAGCCTGTAGGGCTCGACACTGGAAAAGAGGACACCTCCCCACAGTGAGCGAATGGTCCGCTACAGCCAAGGAAATGTGCCTAATGGAAAAGATCTCTGCAGCAATCCATGGGAGTAGTACCGCTGTGGAGACAGAATGGTTACAGTTCAATAGCACATTTCAATAAAGGAGAGAGGGGGACATGTGACCTGGAGAGGGGAATCGGCCGGCATGTCCAAGAAATGTATATGGATGATATGCCATGCGCCCTATGGGGGTAAAGACTGTATTACTACAGTCCACTCGGCCAAAGACACACTCGTGGGACTATGGTATAATCCTATAGATGCCTAACATGTTCGCCCTCCGATATCATTGGGGGTGGAGGGGAGGGTGGTGGTCGGGGGATGGGAGTTTCTTACAATATGTTGTCGATTTGATTGTTGGAGGGCACTTCCCTCAGTTTCACTAGCTTGACTCTTGTATGACAATGCTAAAACCCAATAAAAAGTAATTTACAACAGAAAAAGACAGGGGTAAAGTAGATGTAACAAGAGAGATATTAATAAGACAATTGAGATAATAGTCTTACTTTACTTTACTTTATGCTTGTTACGCGCCGAGAGCCCGCAGGCATCAGGGCGCGCTGAAGCGCAATTATGGTCAATTGCAATTTACATCTCTCAATAATTCGCTTGAAACTGGACTACGCTGGGGTGAACGAAAAAAAAAAAAACAAGGTTACGCTAAGTTTATTGGAAAAGTCTAGTTTTCAGAGCTTTTCTGAAAGTAGCGTAATTTTCTTGTTGTCTTAAGTGCATGGGGAGCTCATTCCAATATTTGGATGCCTTGACGGGGAAGGATTTGCCCCTTCCTGATGCCCGTTTGGCTTCTGGGATGATTAGGAGGCCAGTATCAGCAGATCTGATACTGGTTGAGTTGAGAGAAGGATAGAGGTGTGAAATAAGAACAGATGGTATAGGGTTAATAGGTGAGGCAGTAGGGCGAGCCCGCGAAAGAAGCATGGAAATATCAGAATTAGTAAACAGTAGGAAATGAAGAAATGATCATGGATCACGAAGAAGAAGGAAGAGCAGGAGTAACAGCAATAGCTGCATGCATAGTATGTACTTTAGAAGTAAAGTAACTGCAGAGGTTAAGTGCAGTTAAAGTTGACTGGACGGAATGGTCAGAAGAGGGGGTGAGAAGACAAATCATTTGGAAGAGACGTCGAGGATCAGAAGATTGAGCTTGCAAGAGATCAGTTAAATAGCAGTACTTAAAAGAGAGAGGTGATTCATCAAAGAGATAGAAACAAGTACTTGGTCAGCATCAGAATGAGACTAATACCAATGCTGCTCGAGATGACGAAGGGCTCTTCGCATCGAGTGAAGCTGGAGAGCAAGCCAGGGCCAAGGGGGCTCCCAAGAGGGAGAAAATGGGGAGACAGGATATAGTGCGTGCATCACGTGAGTAACAGAGAGAAGAGAAGACTGAAGCAACCTTGTCTATAGTAAGAGCAAGACAATCTGAGTGAGAGGGGAGACAAGAAATACAGGAAGTAAGACCAAGGGAACATTAAAAGCATAAAGATTGCGATGGAAATAAGAAGAAGCAGGAACAGAAGACGATGAAGAAGTAGATGGAATCATAGAGAAAATAGAAAAGAAAATCAGATGATGGTCAGTAGAGTAGACTGGATGAACAGAGACTAGAGAAGTAGATAAGGAAGACTTAAATATAAGATCCAGACAAGAGCCAGAAAAACGTGGACGGAGGAGTAGAGAGAGCAGAGAGATGGTAAGAATCAAGAATAGCTAAAAATGGAATAGAAGCATGAGTAAAGCATAGGTGAAGATTAGGTGAAGATTAAAATAACC
Source organism: Ambystoma mexicanum (assembly GCF_040938575.1). NCBI lineage: Eukaryota > Metazoa > Chordata > Amphibia > Caudata > Ambystomatidae > Ambystoma > Ambystoma mexicanum. Next base: position 110,452,489 of record NC_090933.1, read on the forward strand.
AAGCAATATTAAAGATTTATTGGTACAACAATGCCCACTACATTATCCCCAACTCCCTTAAGAAAAGCGTCAGACATCTTGTGAAAGGTATACATCTTTCCACTCTAAAGAAGCTCTTTCTTTAGAAAAAACAGATGTTATGCTATGTACTGGAGAGAAGAGTAGGTATTGAATCCCAGTGATAATATAGGGAGGTACCATATGGGCCCAATAAGATATTGGAAGAAGGAGATGTTGTTACGCTCACCTGATCTCCACAGGGGCGCCGAACAGAGCTGGAGGATCTGGTGGTGAGTGGTGTCTTGTACTCCCCGCTGGTACGAAAGCAGGCTTGCCTAGAAAGGTAAATCACAGGTCACCCAACCATGTGGATGAGGGTGACTTCCGTCTCCCGTGGCGTCCTCTTGCACCCCCCGTTATATCTCACCTTTGAGTTTCGAATAGCGGGCTCTCCGTCCTGCCACTGTTCGCAGGAGTGTGTCGTAGTTCTAGGATCTTGTTAATTCACTGATCCTATTGAAAGTTCCAGACAACTGTGACTCTATGGTAAGTCTTATTCCAAAGATATGGATAGCTAAGAGTTAAAGTTGCAAAAGTTCACTCTGTACCTTTCTTTACAGATTCCCTCTTTGTGCATACGATGGAGCAAGGTTCTTGGTAGCTGGCTTCCCAAGGTAAGATTTGCGCCAGGTGCTATGCAAATGTCTTTCCACCCGTTACAGTTTTTCTGCACAACTAACCTGCTGCTTTTATATTCTGCAGGTGTGGAATCTCCTGAGCAAAGGCTGCGTGATGAAAAATTGTGAGCCCATGAGAATTGCTGCCTTCAGGTGAGCGCTGCCTCGTGCAGGATTATAAGTCAGAATGAGGACTTACCACTGCTCTGCTAACCTGATGTCTTCTTTCTGTTTTACAGATGCGGCAGTCCTGGAGTGGCGATCGGAAAATGAAGCGGAGATCGAGTGATGACGTTCCGATGCTTCGCTGGTAAGTATTAGTGCAGCGCTGAACTGCGATGAAGAGCGTGTGGTCTGCAAGGCTAATCTGATGTTCTTTCCTTTTCAGTTCTGAGCGGCCGCGATGAAGAGACTGGTAAGTATCTTGTTTTGCTCTTCTTTCTCACTCTTCTTTGCAGGTAACTCGAGATAACTGGACGGGCGTGGCTGATGGCTGGCCTGGAGCTGCAGACACGGTGAGCGTTACGCTGCAGGAGTGCAGAATAACGTGAAGCGTGTTCTGTATGAAGGGTGTGGCTTATATAGTCTTCTGAAAGTAGTTCTCAGGTAAAGTAGTTCCAGCAACCACACCCAAGCAAATAGTCCCACGGCAAATAATCCCTTCACTCTGCCTCATATTGGTTCGCACGTGCCTCTCTGGGTCTGAAACGTGCCATGTTGGTGATGGCAGTATGAGCCTGGCGCCAACGGCGCCAGGGCCGAGTCCAGGAAGCCCCTGCAAGATTCCTTGGGGCCTTCAAGGCCCCCATGGGACCCAATGCCTTGGGCAGGGTGGTCTGTACCTGGTGTTTGGGGGTATGGACCGTGACAGATGTGCCATAAGAGCAGATCTGCTGACTCCGGATTGGAAACACATGGGACAGAGAATAGTAGGCTTTGTTCACAGTCAAAAAAAGGACATCCATTAACTTGTTACCATATTGGGAAAGGAAGTATCATTATCGGTGGCAGTAATACCTGATCTTCCAACTCAATTGGTGTTGGGTAGTGAAGTTCTCAATTTTGAGCAGTGGATTAGTATAGGCCCTTTTTATTTGACAAGACGCCACTAGGACTGCCTTATTATTATTTGACGGTCATAGTTTGCTCCCATCTTAGATTTAGGTTTAGATTAGGTGTTTATCTCACCCAGTATAAAGTTCAATAAACACCCTTGATCTGTGATCACTTGTGTCTGTCTTTACTGTTGCCACCATGAGTTCCTTAAATACGTAGTCAGAAATGGTATACGATTCAATTGATACTAGTTGGAGAGCCTACTTATATAACGAAAGACCCAATGGAGATTTCCATGCTCTACCCACGTTGTTAGAGAACAAGCGAAGGAACAAATCTCCCATAGTTAACTTCGAAATCTTTGGGTCAAGAGGCTAACTCTATCAAGCCCCTTTTTCCATCAATGAGGAAAAGTCTATGGAAACCTTGACAACACCCTTCCAGCCTTTGAAACAGAGAATAGGAGTTCAATTTCTTCCCTTGACCGATCAAACCATTTCACCTGTCCGATAGAATGTGGAGGGCAACCATTTTATTTTTTTGACCTCAGGATTATTTACTACAGGGAAGGGGCAAAGCCTTAATCTCTTTCCAGATAAAGATGAAATATCCTTTGGGTTGGTTCCTTTTATATTCTACCCTGCAAGGAAGGTAAGGTGAAATGGTTGTCTCTTTTTTTTGGGCAAAGACGAATTAACCTTCGTTTTCCTGAACTTCTCCACCAACCCCGTAAAAATCTATAGGGGAGACAAATTAGGGGACCTGATATATGAAACCCCTTGGAAAACACCTAGTGAGAACCCAATATGTGAAACCTTGGATGAAATATCATCTGATAGAACATCAGGAGGAGACCTAGAGACCCCTCCTACAGAAAATAAAATCCTAGAACCCCACGCATATTTAAAGGAAAAGGTAGGAGGCTAGCAAGAGAGAGAGAAGGTGAGAAACCCAAATGGGATGACACCAGAAGAACCCTATTTTGACCAGGAGGAGAAAAAACTGAAATAGCCATGTCACCAAAGCATTCTTTAGCACCCTGAATAAGGATAGGAGAGGGTCAACATCTATTATATCTCTCAGTGACTAAGAAGCCTCTCAGAGCAATGCCTATTTTGTGGAGAGTGGTGACACGTTAGGGAGATCTATCCTGAAAGTATAGAAGAGGAGTTGATGGCAGATCAAGAAGGGGAAAGGAAGATGGAGAGAGAAAAAGAAGTGAGAGACCTCTTGAACCCATCTTCTATGCAAGCCCTGATTGACAGGGAAAGGGTTAAAAGACCTAACGGTAATGATCCCCGTTATATGCTGGAAGGCAGCAGTCCCAGTGTTCCATGGTGGAATCTCTACATGAAACACTGCAGTCCAACAAGCATAGGGCAAGGGTGTGTAAGACATGTGACGGTATTCTCCCAAGCAGACTTCATGATTACCTTATTCAGGTGGCCAGCGAAGGGCTAGCTCTCGCAGATCCCAACCCTGGGGGCAAACAAAAGAGAGAGGATCACCTGGGTAAGGGAGCCCTGGGTCATGCTCGGGGAATGCCCCAGGTGAGACGTGGTATTATACCAGAGAAAGGGACGAGGAAGATGAGGTCCTTGAAGTTCTTATTAGCTGTACCAACTTGACCTCGCTTCCACCCAAAGAATCTCACTTATGCCAATCCAACCACCCCTCCATATCTGGTAAATCCCCTATGAGCACATATCCTCTTGCACTCGGAAACCACATCTCCTAGAATCCCTGTTTTGCTGTTTCCTACCCAAACACTCCTAGTTATTCGTCCTCCTGTCCCTCTCCTTCTTATTTTCCAAACTCCCAATCTGCTTTGACAACATACTACCATTCCCCCTGTACACGTCCCAATAAGAACTCTGGTCATTTCTGTTTGTTTCCCAAACCATACCAATCTCACCCTTCTGAGTAGACCAATCACATCCTTCCTTATGAAATCTTTTCCCCATCCTACCCCGTGGGATATCTAAATACGTTACCACTCTCCTTTTGCAACACAAACACTTTCCCACATGATGACAAACAACAGATTTACACCAAAACTGTTTAGATGATATGTCGCAAACCAAGGGCCAGGTAGAGTCAGGCAAATACTAATAATTATGCACACCTGACTGCCCTTTCCCTTCCTCACAGGGATAAAAGTCAGAGGACGAGAGCGCACTACGAGCAAGGCCAACCGCAAAAGGAAGCAGCTATTCCAGGACGGCAGTTCAAACGGAGACGAAGGGCGGCGAGACCTGAAATGATGACAAGGAGGGAAATGCCCTTTCCCTTTTCAACTCAGGCCCACAAAGTTTCCAAAAGAGGAAACATAAGACCGGGATTTACAACTGACGCGTCGAGCAGCAGATGTCAACGGTGCCCGGGCGTTTCCCGCATTTATAACCCAGGCAGGGAGGCACGCCGGCTACCGTAGTATTGTCCTTGAGTTCTGCACAGCCGTTGAGTCAGGAAAAGCTGATAGAGAACCGAACTGTGTTGAGCCCAAGGTTGGAATCAGCAGCATATGAATGTAAGGAACTGATGAACAAATAACTTGTGTGTTTATGAACTTTAAAGAAAGTCCAGTTAAAGTCCAGTTGCAGAGGGTTCTGGCACCACATGAGGACTCACTCGAAATACTCTGACCGGGAACTGCTTTGAAACTGCAAGTACCAGAAGGCACTAGGAGGGAGCAACAAAGCACAAGAATCAAGCCAGCGGATATACAAGCAAATACACTAAAAGGAGCACAATCCCACCAGCGGTGTCGGGAACGGACTCTCAATCAACCCCTCAAATCACTGCACATGAATCACAACAGTATTTTTAAATAGATTTCTTTATTAGATTAGAAACATTAAAATAATTATTAAATAAGTTAGAGCTCATACATGAATAAGAGTAAATATATGACATACAATTATAAACACAAATAAAGTGCATAATGTGAAGCAAATACTCATTTCCAAAAAAGACTGCTAAGAACCCAATGCTGAATCACAAATTGGAGAGCGATCACAATCATCCCCAAATATATCTGTATCAGTGCCAGTGAGTTGAACACACTCGGGAGAAGGGAATCTCTCGAGTGAGAAAATCCTGGTCAACTGAACAAGTCTGAATAATTTAGAAATAAATTCATAGGCTGGTTAAATCCTAAAAATGGCAGGAAAGAGGATTCGTTATGTCCAAATGTGGCAGTTCAATAGTAGAAAAAACAGGAGACTGAAAAGCATCATAAATTTAAACCCATACTCTAAAAAAATCTAACATGGGATGCAATACGTCAACTACTGCGGTGACATGCAAATTAGAACACAAATACATGAAAACAGTATAGTAAGCATGGCACCATAAAACAAGTAGTTTCGATGGAAAGCACATCTAGCTGAATTGCAGATGATGTCCATCTTTGTCAGGATGTGGCATTCCCGTGTATACATTCTTGAAAATTCATCTGTGTCTTTGATACACCCACACAAATGTTACACATTAAAAAACACCCTTTCTACTAAATTTTTTTATCTCAAAACAAAAATGATAATAAAGCCTAAATTGAAAACGAACATACATGTAAACAATACAATCGTTCATACATCATTCTTATATATAAAAACAAGTGATCTGAGTATCCCAAAAGAGGACCGCTCCCTCAATTCTAGGTCTAGGTCTGGACATGCAGAGTGACTAAGGGGAGAAAATCTAATTACCATGATCTCAAACCCTTCGGGGGTGGGCCCAGGAACCTGACAAGAAGTCCAGGAAGTAACAATCCGGCCACTCCGAAGACAAATCTCAAATTAATTCGATCTGTAATGAATATAATAAAAAAGAAGAAATGACCACATGAAAAGCTCGAGTGAGATAAAAGGAGCCCAAAGAAAGAGTGAAACTTAGATCCAAATGAAATAAACATTTAGAACACAAGATGCGACCACCAGTGTGATAGAAGTAAATCACCAGTATTGGGAATAAGTGATGAACAAGAGAAAAAGCCCTGGGCCCCAAAAAACAGATGAGAAAAGTACATAAACAGCATCAGAAATGTTCTCGGTATAATCATGCACAAGTCATATGAAACATCATTGTGCTCACCAATGATCAAAATTACATCTGTCAATTGAGCACCATCAATTGGTGTTTCCTTGGTCTGTGGTACGGCCTCAAATGCACAAGGAGTTCAGGATTTCTGTAGGTTCCCAAAAAGGTGAACCTTACAATGTCATTCAGGACTCAACAAAGTCTATGGAATAATGGCAGACACAAAAGAGCTGGTAAGTCATTTAATGTGCCCCAAATATATTTGTACATAAACTTACTTTGTACATGTAAACCGACTATGTGAGAAAAAAAGGAGAGAAAGCAAATCAGTCCGGCTGACTAATCCAAATCAAGTTCCTCCGCCAATAATATAACATAAAGATATCATCGCCAGGCTGTCTAAGAAAAAAAGTAATGAGAATTACGCAGTCAAAAATGATTGTAAAGTACCCAAATGAGCCTAGTCCAAAACCAGAAGCAAAGAAAATTCTGTCTACCTAACGGCTGTAAAACACTCACCTCTACAAAAAACGCCATAAACGCCAGTGCAGGAAGTCGGAAAACCGAACTTCCAGCGTTTGTGTTCTGCTGGAGTTAAATACGCCAAAGGGCGTATCAAAGCTGGCGTCACAAGCGTCTCAACTCGAATGAGCCATATGGAGAGGGCAGCATGAGGTGTCAGAGTGGCCCTACAAGGGTCACATCAAATCCCTTGTACATTTGAAAGTCTCTGACCCATTGCCGAAAAAAATCTAGGGGAAGGGAACCCCCACTTTCTGATAAGAGTGTGAGTAAAAGCATGAACTGTGTTTAAAATGGCTATGTGAACCCGTTGGAGGGATGCCTGTGTGTTGGGGTGAAGAGTGATAAACCTATGAACATTGTGTTGACTAGAGTGAATACGGCAGAGGGTTGTCCACGGTGAGAAGTTGTTTAAACAGACATTAAGACTCTTAAATACGGCAAACCGCATTGAAAGGCCGTAGTGAAGCCAACGGAGGGAGGCCCAAGTTCCAAGAAGGATCCCAGCCTGGCGGAGGGAGATCCAAGGCGTGAAGAACAATTACCTACGTTGCAAGATCACCAAGGGAACTTTTGTTTGTTTGTTGTTTTTGGTTAAGCAGACCTTCTAAAGCAAGAGACTTTGTAGAAAAAAGACTTGGCCCTCAAAGGTCCTGGTGTCGTTGAATGGAACTGTGAACCTCGTGCCAGAGAGGCCCAGGAGTGGGCTGTGCTCAGATGTCCTGCCTTGTCCCATGCTAAAAACGTGGGGAAGGCAGAACCAGCCAAACCTTCCTGATTCCTGACTTATCATTTTGTGAACCCTGCTTTCTTTTCTGGTGAACATTATCCCACACTCTTTTTGTAACTTAGAGGTAAGAATTGGCAATAGTTTATTTTAGTATAGACCCTTTTTATTTGTCAAGACACCACTAGGACTGCCTTTTTATTATGTGATGGTCGTAGTTTGCTTCCATCTTAGATTTAGGTTTAGATTAGGCATTTATCTCACCCAGTATAAAGTTCAAATAAACCTGTGGAACCGTTAAATTATTGTGGAAATAAGCAATTAGGTATTTTGGTATTTTATATACTTCTTCATTAACGGAAGATAAATACTGTGTCTCACCACATGGATTCGTCTCACCTCTCTGAGCCTTTTCTCCCCGCAGGTGATCCTCCTGCAGAGCACCACCCCAAAGGTCAAGATCAGGAAGCATCTGCCTTTCCCTGGAAACCTGGGAGGAGACTTTAGGCAGGGATGCAGTGGGGGATCTGTAGAATTCATCACATAAATCTCCTAGACAGAATAAAGTTCGTGCCTCAGGGGTTAAATAACTAAATGTGCAATCCTTGAATTGTCCTTATTCCACTTTAAGTAGAAGTCCTCACTCTAAGGGGGGAATCACAAACTCTTTTTACCAGTAGTAGACCCAAGGAAATTTGGTACCCACTCAGAGCGTTCATGTCCGACAGAGCCAATGCCGCTTCGGCCACACACTTCCCATAAAAGGTAATCCAAATGTGACTGTCCAGTTATTCTTTTTTCCCCCAGTTTACAACTAATGTCATATGCTGTCGGTGTGTTGTTCTGGGTGACTCTCAGTAACTGTTAAATGTGCCAGCAGGATGCCCACATGTTACAAAAAAGTACTATATTCAAGAGGTCGTCCTCTAGCACCCTGGACAGTTGTATGTGTTATGATATGATATGATATGATTTGGCATTTATAACGTGCCTATACACAAGTTTTTCAAGGCGAGACAAGGCAAGGGAGGGGGAAACAGAGGGAGGACAGACAACGATCCTACTAGGCCAGGTGTCATTCAGATCGTACAAGTGCATGGGAAGGGGAAGGAGGAGAAGTGCAGGGGATTCTCCTCAAGTTTCAGGGAGGCAGGGATGCTGTTCCAGAGGGAGGCCCCAGCCAAAGAAAGAGATCTACCACCAACTCGTTGCTTGGAGAAGCGACTGACCCTAAGGGAGTTTGAGGTAGATGAGCGAAGAGTTCAAGAAGGAAGGTATTTAGAGATAGAGAGAGAGAGTTGATGGTAATGAGGCCCCAAGCCCCAGAAGGCCTTGTGGACGATGCAGGGGATTTTGAACTTAATCCTCACAGCCACTGGGAGCCAGTGCAGAGGTTTCAGTCCTGGAGAGATACGATCCCTGAGCTTGAGGCCAAGGACAAGTATCGCGGTCCTCTTCTGGATAAGTTGCAGAGGGCGGAGAGTAGAAGCAGGCAGATTTAGAAAGAGGCTGTTGCAGTAGTCCAGCCTAGAGAGAACCAGAGTTCTGGAGACCGTGAGCTTCTGGGGGGAAGGAGAGAAAAGGAAGAATACCTTGGAGGAGGTCCATCTGGTAGTGTGACTTCTTAGAGACGTCAGAGATGTGAGAAGAGAAGGATAGTGTAGAGTCGAAGATAGCCCCAAGGTTTTTAGCCTTGCAGGTGGGAACTACAGGAAAGGAGGGAGCGGGTGTGCTGATGAGGAGAATCTCAGTCTTACTGGCATTAAGGCAGAGGTTTAAATTCAGTCTCTGTTTGCATGCATACTCCCGAGTTACCTTAGGTCGATATGGAAGGTGGGGAGGGGCATGGGGAAGGTAGGGGTTTAAGGGCTTTCTGCCCTTGTTTATGATTACCTGCTGTTTGTGTTGTTGAAATGCTAATAAAAACAAATAAAACATAAAAATAACTTTTTTCTCAACCTCTCCTATCTCTAATAATTTTCAGTACCAAAACTAACTAAAAGTAAAATAGAACAAACTATTGTTGCACAATCCCAAATGGACTTCAGTAACCATAATCCTTATGGTACTGAAATTGAAAGTGCTGTTGGTCAAAAGTTGCTGTCTAATTGTTACAGACCAAGGCACCTGAGTGGGACATTTAAATCCCAAAATGAGGCACAGCTGCAGGAAGGAGATGAAGGAGAGGAAGAAGGCGAAGGAGCCATATAGAAGGCATAGCTCTGGAAGCATAGTCTGTCCAAGGTGCAGGAGGAGCAACGCAGAAAAGATCGCCAGTGGAAGCCACCACGAAGGGTCAAGGCGAGCAGAAGTACAGAGTATGTGCAGCGCAAGGCGGTGTGTCAAGAAGAAGCCCATCTGATGAGGAGACGTGCACCCAATTCAGCACACAGAGTGTCAGTGAAGCAGCGGAAGATCAACTGAGCTATCAGAGCTCCAGAAGACAGACGCGCAGTTTACCAAGGGTATGTGGAAGCAGTGAGAGAGCAGGCTGGGCGCCGGTGGTCCGCTGCAATACCTGAACATGAGAGGGAGCTGCCAAAGAAAGCCGGTGAGTTGGCTAACTGCTAATGCTGGCCCCGGGACTCTCCACACAAGAAAGTTAGCAACACCTAACAATTTTGAATACCAAACAATTAATGAAGCAAATCAGAAACCTAGTATCTTTGAAAAACGAACATTTCAAACAAGGGAGCAGAAGTGACAAGAACATGAGAAAAACCTATTAAGACTACCAATGGGGGAAGCTTATAACCAGCATTGCCAATGGACAAGAGGCTGTAAGAAAAACATAATAAACCAACAAAGGCATAAATCCCCATTTAGGAGATATACACTGGGGAAAGCTTATATCCCGCATTACCAACAGCTAAGCGACAGTCAAAACATACAGAGGCGACAAGGGCACAACTCTCCCTTTCTGGGATATCAACTGGTAAACGTATAACCCAAACTGCCATCAGTCAAACGCTGCCATGAAGCTATTAAGAAACATTTTGAGAATAATTTTATTTATAATATTAATCTAAATCAAGTTCTCAGTTTGGGGAAAACTGGAACACACATTCCCAATAGTCAAGAGACTATAAGTAAAGGCAGTTATTGTTTAATCCTCTGTCCAAAAGAGATTGGTGTGGAGAATCTTTGAATCAATATTGCCATCAAGTTTGAATGTAGTTGTAGGAGTTTTCTTCCGGGCAGGCGAGTATACCAGGAAAGGGATTATAGTAGTTAGCCCTTGTAAGCGATTAGACCAGGAGAGAAGAAGATGGTTTGATGAAATATATTTGTGGCAAAGAGGTAAGGTGGAAAGACTTTTGTTAAATCAAATAACTTACCTTATAATTTGTTTAACAAGCTGTGGTATCACCAAGCGAAGCTACTGTGCTATCCTGACAAAAGTATTTCATTTGAAGAAGGTGTGATAATAATAGTTGAACATTTTTCAAAGAACAATTACTCTTGGTTTTGAAGTTATGTTATGAAATAAAGACATTTACCTTTCCTAGAAGGTTACTGTGGAAATCACCAGTTGTTTTTGAATTCAGAAAAAACATTTGTGGAAAAGACATTTGCTCGCTCACAGGGATTTGTGTAATTTTTAATACAACTTGGTTGAATCAGAACTGTGCTCAAAGTATTCCCGAATTGATCCAGGGGATGGGAGTCCCACCCTGGTGTCATGGAGTACTTTCAAAACCCTTTAAGTTGGAACTGATAACCTGTTTTGTTGAACTAAAATTATCCATACATTCCATGGATAATTTTGTTGTGTATATTAGTGTGAGATTCAGAGACTTTTTGGACAGAAGGTTATTTTTCTTTAGTCTTAGTTTGCTAGGCAGGAACCTCCTTGTTAGGACAGGGAAAGAAAGTCATTCATCCTGCCCATTTTCATTTAATAAATGGCAATCCTTGGGAAAATGTTACCTTTGTGTCCGTCTCGCATTTCTGACCCTCACAACATCGTGACTGTGACATTAGTCATTTTAGTTGAGGGAGGAAAACCCCTCTTAGAGTTAGGGCAAGACAGTCTGTTCCGCACCAGTGCTGTCCTGCGGAACACTCGACTGGCTTGCTGCTCTTCTATGCAATACGATCGACTCCTTTGAGGTCCATTACAGTAAGACTTGGCTCTGCGGTGAGTTCATATACATCAGCACGCGTGTGCGAGTTTAATCGTGTGTGTAAACCTGACCTCGTGCCTCTCCACCTAGTATTTACAGAGCCTGCAGGGTTTGCCCTTTGATCCATAACAGATGGTGCCTCGTCTCAGGTGGAATATGCTGGGTAAACAAAAAAAGGTATCTGCTAAGAAGCGAAAGCGCTGCACTTGTGAATAGTTCAGGCATTGCGTCCATTCTTTCCGGCAAGCTGACAGATGATGCCTGAGAAGTGAAACATGTCATTGTTCTTTCCTAGGAAGTCAAAAGGAACGTATGCACAGGTACCTCACACTGAGGCGCTAAGAGGCAATGGGCCTCATTCCGAGTATGGCGGTAAGGGATAGCGGCCACCGCTAACGAGAGCGGTGGCGGTAATCCCTTACCGCCATACTCCGAGTTCCCTTAGCGCCATGGTGCTTTTAACACCTGCTTTTAGCAGGCGTTAAATACCATGGCGCTAAGGGACCTTGATGTTAATTACGCCACCGTAATTTACGGTGGCGTAATTGACGCCTTCCCCACTCCCATTATGCCCTATGGGGCAAGAATGGGAATGGGGAAGGGTAAATGGGGATTGGGGAATTACCGCCCCGCCAACCTTGGAATGGGGCGGTAATTCCGCCAACCACCAAGGCGCTGCCGGTCCGGGTACGGCGTCAACCAAGGCGTTAATAGCGCCATTGGTTAGCGCCGTACTCGGAATGAGGCCCAATAACGCTCTGATTACGGGAGTAAATACGACTGTAAACGACTGCGATATCTATCCGTCCTTTCACGGGTGGAGTAGGAAGTAAATGCATCTATATTCGAAGACTGTGTTAGCTTGGAAAGTGAAATCCAGGCTATTGAAGCCATAAGGGATCAACTGAGCATATCCCCTGCCTTGTTTAGAACACAAGAAACTATAGCTGTAGCGCTTCCAGAATCTTTCAATCCACCCACAGGAAATCCTAACACTACACAGGTGCAGCTGGATAGCCCTTTACAAGTACCTCTGGGGATTGATTCGACTCTGCACAACGCTTCAGAGCTATCTGAGAGCCCTATTGCAGCCCTAAACCTAGTTCTGCAATCTTTTAGTCACTATATTGCACTGTAGCTTACGAAGTGAGAGCAAAATCTGGCATATTAAATGAGATACAACCTTTCCTTCAACAAGTGCAAAAAATCCCTAACACTGTAAATGAAGTTTTAATCTGCAATCCATTACAACCAAACTGTGCAGATAACTCCACAATCTTAAACATAAAAACAAAGGAGACAAATGGTCAGGAGGCTACACAAATAGTAGGTACATGCGTTGAACCTAGAATTATCGACTTAAGCACTTCTCGAAAAAATGAAATCTAAGAATATGAAGGCCGAATTGAAATCCAGAACGAAAGGATTGCAGAAATGTCTGTGTAAAATTGCAGCCGCGGCAAATATGGTGGCTCACACCACCAAGGGGCCTGTTCATCGTCCAAACGACAAAATCAGGAAGGAAGGGGACTTTGTTCTCGAATGAAACTCACAAAATTGCTTCAAATAGTAACCAGCTCCCCATCAACACAGTGCCCTAAAAGCCCCATCATTTTGCTGAGTTGAGCAAGCGCCCAGGTCTATTGTGGCCGCAAAAACAAATTCTAACATAGGGGAAGCTAAAACCCAGAAGCAAAATCTGAGCACACAAAAGGATGGAATGTCACCACCTTGTATGCTGAATATCTCTGATTTTCACGATGATCCATGGGAAATGAGCCACCCAAAAACAACTCGAACCAATAAAGCCACTCAAGACCATGGTCGCTTACCTACTCAGCCCTCCTCAAAACTGATGTTGAATACCTATCTCCCAATTGCGAATAGAGTCATGGCAGGGAAAACTGAGAGGTATATCCTGATCTTCAAATCAGTGTTTGAAGAAGAAAGGAGCATACCACTAAATCGCCAAAGAGTAGGGAGTTGCTTTCGACTATCCCGGATCTGACCTCCATTTCATCGAGTGACTGAAAGTTTTTGCACTTATTTGATTACACCCACTTCAGAAAATGCGCTGCTCATTTTCACTCAAAAATGACTGAGGGCGTGGTATTCAGAAACCAAGAGGAATTTCTATTGAAGGGCTTTGAATGTTATAAAGCGGCCCGAGGGGAGGACTCTACTAATGCCTTTTAACGTCCAGCCATTACTGTAAAATGTTACTTTGGTCAGGACCAAGCAAACTGCACCTCCAAGAAAGTCGGGAGTTCGAGTTGGGACTGGCTTGCTTCAATCCTTCCCACCTCGACGTGTAGGCGCTGTGGTTTCTAAAGACACATGCAAATTGGTAAGCTGGAACTCACATGGCCACAACTCATTCTTAAGTAACTTTAAGAAATTGTTTCTAGACGACTTTGATATAATACTCTCCAAGAGACATGGTTGAGGAGTAATCCCACGTGGGATGGGTTTTCAATATTCTCAACCCTGGCAAAAAGGATCAAACGGGTAGACCTATGGGTGGACTCTAAACAGCTATGAAAAACAAAAAGTTCCACCAATAAAAAAAAAATTACTGTGAATTCTGATGCTTTTCTAGTAACAATGATCTGCGACAAAAACGACTCGGGTAAACAGTGATGCTAATTATCAATGTTTACTTCAACCCCACAAGTATGGATGTTGATGTGGTTGTATGTGACATTGATAACATTTTAATAACCTGGTTTGCCGACTATCCGTCAGGCCCTGTAATTCTGGCTGGGGATCTAAACTGCAAATGCCAAATGGGTGAACGGGGTTGGGGTGAACTAGATGATTCTGGTATCACCCCACTCACCCATCTACACAAGACGGAAAGCTGTGGCAATGTATTGGCTACATTCTTGTCCAGGTGGAATTTTATTCAAACCAACCACCTGTTTGGGTGGTCTCTACCCAAGGTTCCGACATGGTCAAATGCCTTTTCTAATTCCATCATAGACTATATTTTCGTACAAAATGTTGAGGCGGAGGAGATTGTAGAATTCAATATAGTAAAAACCTTGTTAAGTGACCATACAATGCTACAACTGGTTGTTAGCCTAACACCTTCCAGAGAACCAGTAGAATTTCGTGTCTTTAGCGGTGTCTGGACAAGGCACCAGGTTGGCACATTATAGTGCCAACTTAGAGATAGTCAATTCCGATTTCTCAGACAGGTGGTACAATCTGGCTATGGAAAAACGTTAAAGGACTCAGTTCCAGGGAAATTCTCAGATATTTTGTTATCACTGAGAAAACAGGGGTATACTAGTACAGAGGTTCAATCTAAGATCTCTATTGCAGGGAAAGACCATGTATTTGACAGGGAAATTCAACGATGAAAGAGTCAAATGAGAAAGGAGTTGAGGCTTTTAATTAAATGCCCGCTAAAATCGTGGGAGGACAAAGAAAAAGTGGAAAAAAAGCTGAAACAACAGTTCAGAATCTGGTGCAGAATACACCATAGGGGGAAATACATATGTAAAAACCAGAAATTACTATGTAAGTTTGCTGCCCATGACATTCGTGTGATCTGGTGGATTCTAAATAACAAGGGTAATGGTCAGTCCCATTGTCAGTCATCTGGAGTTTCGGAGGAGGTCTGGGTCGATTACTTCACAGGCAAATATGAGGCCAGTGACAAAGAGGAGGTGAGGTCGACTAGTGTGAATACCTATCTGGGGACAGAGCCCCTCCTGGTCTTTGACTAGGGAGATATAGAGTGTACCATCAATAAATTGAATAACTCTCGAGCCTCTGGGCTGGATGAAGTGACAAACAGCATTAATAAAAGCCAGGCAGCGCTCTGGGTGGCTGGCTAGATATCCTATACCATCTGTTTACCCATATTGTGAAGGATCGTACCTGCCCCGCTTCCTGGACCTCCTCGACACTGGTTCCCATTTTTAAAAGAGAGGCGAGATAAAAGCCAGCGTCCTACAAAACCATTTCTCTTATCGTCATCACCTCTAAAGTATTTGTGGCACTCCTCCTTGGTGAACTCACTCGCTGGCAGAGGGATCAGACATTTTAAGCCTGCTACTAGGAGAGTCAGTGGAACATTAGTAAGTGGGATCACTTTGATAGTGTGTCTATTGGCCCACCTATGGGCCACTCACTTTATGTGGCCACAGTCGACTTGTCTGCCGCTTTTGATAACATCAATATAGCTGTATTGTGGGCTAAAATAGCAAAGTGGGGGATAGATCCCAGCCTATTATCTTCGATGCAGCTGCCATACTCAAATATTTCGACCAAACTTAGACCCAACATGCATGGTGAATTATCTCAAAACATATCTGAATTATCTGAATTATACCCAAAGTTGGGTATTCCAAAGGGTATGAGGACTTGTAGATTGTGTAATATAGGGGCTGTTGAAAATACATACCATCTTGTAGTGAGTTGTCCAACCTTTTTGGATTTGAGAATTAAATGGTTGGAAAGATTTGTACATTCGACTTCGCAGATTGTGGCTAAGAACGTATGGTACAGGCTCATGACTACCCCCAAACATAACTTATTTTAGCCCTGGTTAGGATGCTAACAGGTATATTTTCCGAATTGGACATAGCATCTGAGATATGGAGGTATGAGAGATTTGGCTTTAATGTAGGATATCTAAATGAGTACTGAATGCTCAGGAGTGATAATTCTTCATTGTGAAGTGATGATACTCCTTTATGTTTATGTGTCCATATTTTCTTATTAGATTTCGGCTGTTTTAATTTTATGTCTCCCTATTTTCTACTCGAGATTGGATGCTAAACTAATGTCTGAGGACAATTTTTATGTGTATTATATTAATTGGAACTAACTTGTTTTGATCATTTTCTGTTCTCTTTTTGTATAAATGTGCTTTTGCACTGAAAAACACAAATAAGAATAAAACATTTTTTTTTAAATGGTCAAAGCCAATTTAAAAGCATAATTTACAGGTAGCATTTACACTTTTTCTAAATTGGATTGGAAAAGTGAATAGAAAAGTCGATTTTGCATTTGTTTTGCTCAATGACTTTCCTCTCTGTATTGGAAATTACCACAATTGCACAGAGGCGACCTAGTGAACATACCTGCAAACAGATGCGTCCCCTTCAGTGCAATTTAGAAGTTGTATAAAATGACCCCCAACATGTTTGTTTGGTAACTTATTTCCAGAGGTAGCTTATTTCAAGCATTTGGCTATAGAAGGCCTGGCCCCATTTCACACTGAAGAGTTATTTTTCTGCAGTCCCCTGTTAATGGGGTCAGAAAGACCAACCTGTAGTAGATGTGCAGGGTTTCGACCAAGTTAGTCTACACTCTCAGAGTGGTAAATGTGGCAGAACATCCTGGATTCATACTTAGGAGGGGAGAGAACTGGTAGACGGAACAGCTAATCACAGATAAGTAGACACTAATACGAAGTCCACACAGAACATTTAATGAAAAATTAACTCTCTTATAAAGTCTATCTACAGTCAGGTAAGAACTTTAAAACAGCACAACAGTGTTACAAAATTTGTAAAGGGTCTCGAAAAGATCAAATATATTTAAAAACAGTTGGAAAAGGGCAGTCCTCATAAGTACAATTTTAGCTACTTTTCCACACATCAAAGAGCAAATTGCAGGAACAAAGGTGTATATAATTTGCTTACATGCAAGTACATATCTCAAGTAATTTTAGTGAGTTATATCCGTTTAGAAAAGTAAGTCCATTGGAACCAACATGTTAAATGTAATAGTTTGCTTGTGTTTATAGTGACAATGTAGATTACTTAAAGGTCCCAGGAACTAAGAAGACATCACCCATCCAGCTAGAGAGTCTTGCAGATCCCACCAGAAGGAATCAAAGCCCATGTTTGATGTCCAGATTCCTGGGAACCGATGGAAGCAGAGCAGGCCCAAGAGCCTGCTAAAGAAAATAGCTGTAGTCGGAGGGGGAGAGGGGAAGCTGGAGAAGAACTACCCACACAGTCCAGGGACACTGAAGATGAAGTCCAGCGAAAGGATGGAGGTGAGAGGACCCAAGGACAATTGCCTAGGCTGATGGATACTGTCAAGGAAGACAAGGAATCATGGGTGCAGGGGTCACATAGGTTATTGGGTTTGGGTGTCGAAGGGTCAGTACCAGACTAGCTTAGGAGCTGGCAGCGCCAAAACAGGATCCACAATGTTTAAGGACAACCTTCAGGTAACTCACAAAGAGGTGGGCACAGCAGTAGCTTTGAAGCCTTGTTGTGGCCCTTTCAGACATTCACACTGCAGTCTGAGTCACTGCCCTGCAGCTGCACAGTGGAGGATCGTTTCTCTCTGTGTATTACAAGATTGGTTTCCTTGTAAGCACAAGTGGATTTTCTCCATGCCTTTGTGCATAATGTCATTTACAACCCACTGCTGAGTGGGCATGAACGCAGGACGTTCTGTTTTTCACCACTGACCACACCAATGAGACTCGCCCTGATGAAGGAAATAATTTCCGAAACGCATTGGCTTTTTTAGTCTAACACATGTGGATTGTGGCAACTGCTTCCTCACTAAGGATTATTAGTGATAGCTTTTTGTTTGAACTATTATGGATAAATCATTTTTGATATGAATCAGAAAGACTCATCTTCCTTTCTCTAAGAAGTATGGTATATTATGGATACTTGAACATATTGTCGTGGATCAGATATAAATACGTGCCCATCTTGGGCCCTATATGACAGCGGTTGTGTGACCCAGTATTATTACTTGGTCTCCAGCGTGTGTTGCAATTATAAGTCCGGGTGTCTCCAGACTTGTCACAGCCAGCTCCTTTTCAATTGGATGTATATTCTTTTTTGAAACATTTGATTTTTACTTGAATATTCTGAACATTTTTTAATACATGGTGGTGCCCACTCTCTTCTCTATTTGTTCCTTTCAGACATGGCATCAGTGAAGACAAGTGGAGACAAATGACCCAGCAGGCTGCCGGTCCAACAGCGGGGGGCAGCTGCAAGTGTGTGAGGCAGGAGGGAACACGATGGAGCAAGAAGCTTGGCAGAGCAATAGCACGCCGCTCAGGATCGAGCCAGTCAGCAGGGAATCCCAACTTACTCATTCCCTGAATTGCTGGATGCTGGCAATTCCAGTCGAATTAAGAAAGTATTCACTGCCTAAAACACTGAGAAAGGAGTCTCAGAGCCCAGGGTGAATTGACCAAGTATTCAGCATCTGACATGTTTCAAGAGTTTTAGAGCCCACAGAAAAGAGAACAATAAATCCTGAAAATGGTTATACTTGGAAAGCTAATCTCCAAGCCCAGAAATCATTGATGAAGTGTTCATTATATGCAGGTGTCTCCTACCCCTAAACAATTTAACAGAAAAGACACTTGTAAGAAGAATCAGTGAAGACTTTACCACAATGAAGAGTGACAGCCCCGAACAAGCTAAAACCTTCCAAATAAAATTCTTCTTAAGGCTTACTACTCAAGTCCAATTTATATTGTTGAAGATACTAAAGAAGATCTAGAGATCTCAACAGTTATTTTTTCTCTCTCACACACACACACACACACACACACACACACACACACACACACCTGACAATGGCCCCAGTCATTCAATAAGATCACACAGGCCTTGGAAACATTTGGCGTCCTTCCAATTAAGGAAGGTTGGTCTCACTTCGGTTTTGCAAGTGTGTACAAAGGGATGTAGATTGAGGTGTCTGTCAAACTCCTCACCCATTCCAATCACATAAAGGGGCCTTTGTGAGTTCTGAGTCTGAATGCACAGTAGGTAAAGTAGGCAAAATGGCTGTTCCTGCCAGGAGAAATGAGCATGAAGGACCACATACAAAATGGCCAGATTATAAGGCTTTCAAAACATTCGGTAAACATTTTGCTCCTTGACAGGGAGCCAGTGGCTATCAAAGTGGTGAAAAAGCCACCCCACAGTGCAACCAAATGAAAAGTATAAATATGTCACCAGCCTATAACACTGGCACACTTTCTGATTGAGAATACTCACACCAGGACGAAACAGGGCACTATTGGAGTGCTATTTAAACATTAGTTATGGTCTTCAGTTAGGCTTTGGGTTAAGCCTCAACGAAGAGAGAAAGAGACCAGGACACCAAAGACACCAAAACGCCAGCAAAATGCCAGTGTACCAAAAGGAGTCAGAAATTGATTTTTGACCAGAGGTTGTTGGGCAGCATTCAGCGGATCCCAGAGTGGCAGCGCCTCCATGTTACCTGGAGGGAGCCTGCATGGGAGGCCATCATCCCGGGTTCCCTGCATGTGCAGTGCACTTGGAGTGGTCCATCATTACCGGCAGTGTCAAAAACGCAGCTTTCTTTGGTTGCACATCGGTGCTTGAAGAGCACTGGTGTTTCACCTCCGCTTTGTATCACAATCTCTCCTCGACCTCTGAGGTGACGATTGGTGCTGTCTTGCCTTCTCTGCCAGTGCCTCCTGCAGCCTGCTCCTCTTCTTGCTTGCCTGGGCCCCTGGCTGACCCTACTGCCTGGTTCTCTGGCCCGCCTCCTTCTGGTCCATGCCAACCTCTGGAGCCTGCCTCTTCTGGCCCATTTCATCTTGGCATCCTTCACTTCTTCTTCCTGCTGGCTTGTACTGCTTATTTGTACTCTGACCTACTGGCTTCTTACTCAACTTTCCTTCTTGAAACATCCACCATCGCCCACCTACATTGTCCACACTGTCCCAGCTTCAAGTTAAATCATGGGTGATTTCCATGTCGCGGTGCTGGGAGGGTTGTATACAAATTGTTCGTTTTACAACTGTTCGAATTACAATTGACCTTTTCACAATTGACCGAATTGTGAAGGTCAATTGTAACATATATGTGGGGGGAAACCCCCCACAACCCCTCACCCAACACCAAACCCCCCAAAACCCCTATCCCATATATATATATATATGTACGGTCAATTGTGAAAAGGTCAATTGTGACCCTTTAAATTCGGTCAATTGTTCATTCGAACAATTGTAAACGAACAATTTGGGTAATACCGCTGGGAGCTATCCCACTGGTTACTGTTGAGGATCCACTGCTCAGATTGGCGAGAGCTGCTGCTCACTCCCCAAGACCAGATCCATGTCACTCAGTGGTATTATTACAACAATTTGCAGACCATCACTACGAATCCGAAAATTTCTAATTTTCTAAAGCCCCATTTCACTGCATATATATGTTAGGGGATGGGTTAAGTTGATAATAAATCAAGGTGGTTGTGGGAGGTCTGCAGGGGTATCCCCCGCATATGTCTGCAGTGAGGTGGGGTAAAATACAAAAAATTCTCTATTTTTGGATTCACAGTGTTTTTTTGAATATTTTCACATAGATCCTCACCCGATCACCGTGGAGATTCCGGAATGCCTACAGACTCAGATAAGAGGTTCAAAAGCACAGGGCAGTCCTCACCTTGACAGTGAGTTGGCTTTTTGGAAATACGGTGACAGAGAAGTCAACCTGAAAGGCGGACAATGGCGAGAAGGAGGGGAAATCTGAAAGTGAAAGTCCAAACTGTGATCGCAAAACAGCAGAGAACACAGATATCTGGGACCCAAAGCCATAGTCGATGCTGAAAGGTTGAATGCCGGAAAAGGTTGTGAGGCACTCCTAAGAGTTGCATCAGAGGAATAGTGACAACCTTGACAAAAGTGTACTGTACAGTGTAGAGGAGGTTATGATTATTGGTAACAAGATAATAAGAGTACCTGTTTGTCAGTAAAAATGCCCTTTAACAAAGTATGCAGTGGAGGGACTGCTAACATTTATTGAAGTCATGAGCTTGAGCAAGTCCAACTGCTGTGTTATGGAGTGCACGGGTAAGAGACTGCTGATGTGTAATAAAGCAAGCAGCTTGTGAATCGGGAACTGTGCAGTTGAGGAAATTCAGTGACAAGAAACCATGAGACACTGTCTGTATAAAACTATGCATTCTAGAAAACCTGGGACCAGAGTACCATGAAGCAACTGCGCATTTTAGGCAACGTAGTAGTAAATTACTGTGTAGAGGCTGAGATGCACAAATTGTGCATCTTGTGAAACTACTACTAAAGAAGCATGTAAAGACTGAGCCAGAACCTGAATGATTACCAGCTTCCATTGGCAGAACGTATTAAATTGGGGTGGTATCAACAACAACAATCACCCAGAACAGGCTCAAATATTTTGACAAAGTGAAACGCATCTGTTAGGGAGAATTCTCTGTTTAGGCTGAATTTCCCTACCTATTGAGTCCCCCAGCAGCTTTGCTGGATTTTCTGGGTTTATTTTTTCTCTCCTGCCAAGAGTGAGACTCTTTTACCCTCACTCTTGGACATGTTTGAAGTGTGTTCTTGGTTAAACCTTGTGTTGAATGGGCTATGGGGTCTTTTACTCCATAGGGCCTCATATATTTTTGTGATGTGGGTTACACAGCACCCTCTGTGCCGTAACCCAGGGGTGTCCTAGGGACTCCCCAACATAGACTCCATACCCTGGGACTGACTACTGTCTCCCAGGGCATGTAAAGTCACCAAAGACTTTACTAGTCTTAAATCCTGAACAGAACCAGTACAAACCATCATATTGTGGACGTACTGGCTGGGGCAATTCGATTGCCCCAGGGTCTGTTAGTCGAGGGGGCACGTCTCCGTCCCCCCTGATCGAGTTTTGGCTGGTGGCAGTGGAAACTACGTTTTATATTCGACCGCGAATATTTTCCTATGGGATTTCCCATTGTTTTAGGCTAACACATTTAATTATTTATTTACGGTAGCCTTAAACATACCGCCGGTTTATATATTTATTATTATAACTCCGGTTGGGATTTTTTGCCAAAACTTGATGCTAAAATGGTGTTGGCATTCGCCTCTGTAACTCTGACCCAAAGTGGAGCCCTTTGTCCCACTTTTGGCGGGCTTCTCCACAGAAGCCCTCCAAAGTGGTGCCACTCTGTCTGGAGTACTTAGGGGGGGGTGGAGGGGGATTTAGGCACCCTGGACTGAGTTACCTAGGTAACTCAAGTCGCACTCCGTCCTGATTGGCCCAAGTGGTGAGCCGGCCGGCTCACCACTTAGCATGTTTGAGTGACAGCTAGGCTGGGTGAATGGGGGTTTGCTGCATAAAAGCAGGGCTTTGGGGACTGGAGCTTCAGAAGTCGCCACAGGACCTAAGAATCCAACGAGGGACGAGCTGAGCTGATCTGCTACGACGACACCGCCGGTGGAGCCCTGCTGAACCATCTCACCACTTTTCCCGACGACCGAGGAGAACTCTTAACGGAGTGGCTCCTTCCCTTGACTGGTGGGGACAACCAGTTTTCACCTTCTTTCCGCTCTTCGAGGTATCTCGTGGCCGCCTTGCCAGTGCCAAGCACCCCGGCAACCGGAATACCCACCACTTTTTACCCCAACCGCGAAAGTCGGTACAACCCTTTAACCGGAGGACTCCGCGGCTGGTTTCTTCCCGGGCAGTGCAACGACCTTCTTCTTCTGCTCTTCAGCGAGATCTTCTTCTCCCCTGACCGACGTCGAGCCTTGCTGCCACTGCCTGGAACAACTGCCCCCGCTGGAGGATCCTTTCCGTTTAGGTACCGTGTTCCGCCTGGCTTCCCTTGCCATCGACTGTACGGGGTAGTTTTAACCCCCGACTTTCGATCCTGGGATTGCCTGGGACACTTTGGCTAAACTTTCTAAGCCTCTCTAACCCTTTTCCGAACTCTTTTGCAAGACTCTGAATCCCTACCAACTGTGTGATCTTGGGCACGTTTTCGCTCTGTCTGCTCTAAGAGTGGGCCCTGCTTAGTGACTTTTTGCTCACCTGTGACTTTGTGCTTCTTTGAGCTTACAAAAAGTGTTCTTAACCTTAGAGTGGTGTGTTTATCCTAATTCTGCTCCTTCTCCCTTCTTTTTACCTACTAGAGTGTCATCTAGCGTTAAGCGCTCACCTCTGTTTGAATTATGTGGTGTTAACCTAGAGTTGTCTAGATAGGAATAAGGATTGAGACTGCTTTCCATATAACTGAGTTTAGAGTGTTTTACTATATTTTGCTAGAGTGTTTTCAACTTATGTGTTCTTAAAAATAAATAACTATATACTTTTGAAACCAAGCTCTGGTCAGTGTTTGCTTGTGCTATTGTGCCTGGGTACATATTGTGTATACTCTGCATACTGCCTAACTCTTCTTGAGGGAAGTCTGACTGCTCAGCCACAGCTACCAGGTAAATCTGGGTGGTGCAGACTGCTACCAAGTGGGTTTACTGCTATACCTGTAGTCTTAAATCTTTTGCAGTGCTCCCCAAGGGAACTGCACAGGTTTCTGCCTAACACTGGTGTACAGCGGTGGGATTTGTATTGAGTATACATTTTATTGTGCTCTAGATACCTTAGTGCAACTAACCACAAAGCTTAGCACTGTAAAAGTAATCCTCTAACATGTCAGTTATAGAAAGCTATAGTCAAGAGTCCCTTGCAGCCAAAACTGCTGATTGTTTAAGAGTGCTCTGTAAACATAAGGATCTCCTGACTAAGGGCAAGAAAATGGAGCTGATTGAAAGATTGTTAGCTAACCAAAGTCTGGGTGATGGTTCAGAGGAACCTACCACTCCAGCAACTGTAGATGACAGTATTGAAGTTAACATGGAGCAAAATGTTGATGATTCTGAGGAAGAGTCAGAAGAGGAGGGTGAGGGTGTTGTGACTGTCCCCCCTAGGCCTCTGCCTGCTCTACCTGCTGTACCTACTGGACCTTTACCAGGTCCCACATTTAGTCCTCAGTACTTTGAACTGGAGAAAATGAAACTAGAATTGGAGTATAAGAAACTTAATGCTCAAACTGACAAAGAACTAAGGCTAAGGGAAATGGAGCTCAAGTATGACTTAGAAATGAAGAAATTATCTGTTGAGAATGCTTCTCTCTCTGGCTCCTCTAGAAGTTCCAGTCCTAAAAGACCCCGGATGCCTAAAGAATTGGTTGGTATGTATGAGCCTAAGTTGGATGTGTTGGATTGGTTGTCTCTGTTTGAATATAATCATGGGCTCCAGAACATCACAGGAAATGACTTACTCCCCTGGTTGTTCTCTAGGCTTCCCCCTGTTGCAACTGATGTGGTAATGGAGATGGGGGAGGAGGATAAGAAGGACTATGAATGTGTGAAGCTAGCTTTAATAGCTAGGTTTGGGAAGACCCCTTCCCAGTATCTTAAGAGGTTTAGGAGCCTCAAAAAGCATGATGGTACCCCTTGGGCTACCTGGGTGAGTGAAGGGTTGAAAAACTTAGAGGGATGGATTAAGGGTTACAAGGTGAACACTTATGAAGGTATGAAGAATTTGTTTATGTTGGAGACTATTTATGATGCCTGCTCTCCTGAGCTCAGACAACACTTGGCTGATTCCAGGGAATTAGATTCCCGGAAACTAGCTAAGGCTGCTGACTTGTGGGTTGCCAACAGGGCCACTCACAAGGATTCTGGGGTAACTCAGAAGAAGGATGGGGAAAAACAGCCTAAAAAGGACTCCAAAGAGAATTCTAATACTACAAATTCCAAAGAGGGCCCCAAACAAAACTATAAGGGTAAGCCACCAGGGAAACCAAATCAGGCTAGTGTACCTTCTGGTCCCAGACCAGAAGGAGGTCAGAACAAGCCTCCATTCCAGCGAGCCTTTGGCTCATGCTTTGTTTGTAAGGCTACTGACCATGTGAAAGGAGATCCCAGATGTAAGGGTAAACCTTCAGGGGTCCAGCTTGCCTCCTTAGCCTTCGCTCCAGAAGAGGAAGTACATATGGCAAGTGGAAACTTTCTATTACTAGCTGATGAACCCACTGGAGTCTCAGCTAGTGTTTCTTTAGTCTCTCTGGGGTTGTGGGAACAACAGAATTTAGATGTCTATAACTCTATCCCAGATAATACTAAAGAGTATTATAAGGACAGTGTCCAGGTGAATGGTCAGGAGACTCCTGCCATTAGGGGCACTGGGGCCAGCATAACTGTGGTGGATGAATCATTTTTCAAGGCAGAGGATGTTGCTAAGGCACCCAAATGCCTCACCAAGTTAGCTGGTGGGCCTGTGCAGATGTGTCCCCAGTTACCAGTTCTCATCCAATGTAATGATATGGCTGTAAAAATACCTGTCAGTGTACAATGTGAAGTGCCAGGTAGGGTTCTGTTGGGTAATGACCTCAAAGCTCTTGGAGTTGTGTCACATACCCCCAGACCACCTAGCAAAAGGTTACAGGAGCTCACAAAACCTGCAAGAGAGAAAGCCCTGCGAGGGTTATCTCAGGAGATGATGACAGAAATCACTCCTCTCCCACTGGAGCAACTTACTGCAGTAACTACCAGATCAGGAGCAAAGGGGCAACCCAAGACTCCTAGGAAAAAGCCAGCAGCAAGCACTCCAGTGCTTCCAACAAGGACTTCCCCTAGGTTGTCCAAAGTTACACCTGTAACTCCACCTCCAGCTGAGGCTGAGAGGGAGGTACAACCCTATGTGGTTGAGCTAGACTCTGAGGAAGAGCTAGAAGGAGGCCCCACCCTTATTGGAGATTTGGACCATGAGGACCATCCTGAGATGCAGTCTTTACTGGCAGAAGGTGGGCTTAGCAGGGCAGCTTTTCGTAAAGGGCAAAGGGAATGTCCAACTCTGGAAGGTCTCCGCCACCAGGCAGCTTCTCAGGCTGATGGGCAAGAGCCTGGGAAGTATAGGTTACACTGGGAAGATGGCCTCTTCTACAGTGAACCGACTGAGTCTGAACCTGGAGACTACAAACGCCTTGTAGTCCCACAAGAGAACCGACAACAGTTCTTGCAACTAGCCCATGAGATACCTTTGGCTGGTCACTTGAGTTTCAAGAAGACCAAGGAAAGGCTCTCCCTCTACTTTTATTGGCCAAAGATGGGGGCTGAAGTAGATAGATATTGTAAGAGCTGCCACACCTGCCAGACTTCTGGTAAGGTTGGTTCCAAGAATGTGGCACCTTTAGTGCCTCTCCCAGTTGTGGGAGTCCCATTTGAGAGGGTAGGGATTGACATTGTTGGTCCCCTTGATCCCCCAACCTCCTCAGGCAACAGGTTTATCCTTGTTGTAGTAGACCATGCTACTAGGTACCCTGAGGCAATTCCTATGAGGACTGTTACAGCTCCGGCTGTGGCTAAGGCCCTCCTTGGTATTTTTACCAGGGTTGGGTTTCCTAAGGAGGTAATCTCTGACAGGGGGTCAAATGTCCCACTACATGAAAGCCATGTGGAAAACCTGTGGGGTTACCTACAAGTTCTCAACCGCATACCACCCTCAGACAAACGGGTTGGTTGAAAGGTTTAACAGAACCATGAAGAGCATGATAGGTGCTTTAGAAGAACCCCTTAAGAAAAAGTGGGACCTTCTACTGCCATGCCTTCTCTTTGCTTATAGAGAAGTCCCTCAGGAGGGAGTAGGTTATTCTCCCTTTGAACTTCTCTATGGCCATCCAGTCAGAGGTCCATTGGCCCTGATTAAGGAGGGATTGGAAGGTGCTCCTCCCCTCAAGCCAGTCAGAGTGACTGACTATGTGATAGGTCTCCGGAGGAGAATGTCACACATGATGGCAGAAGCAAGTGACAACTTGAAAGCTGGTCAAGCTCTGGTCAAACATTGGCACGACCAGAAGGCTAACATGGTTGAGTTTACTCAAGACCAGCTAGTTCTAGTTATGCTCCCAACAAGGCAGAGGGCCTTGCAAGACAAATGGATGGGACCCTTCAAGATTGTGGGAAAACTTGGAGAGGTCAACTATCTGGTGGATCTGGGCAGACCCAGGGAAGCTCCTAGAGTCTTCCACACCAACCGACTAAAAGCATACATCTCCAGACCTGATGTAGGAGCCTTGCTTCTAGCTTCAGCTGCAGAGGAAGAAGAGAGTGAATCTCTCCCTGATCTCCTCAGAGGTGTGCCTTTAGATGAAAAAGTTGAAGGAGTCAATCTCTCTTCAGACCTGACACCTGAGCAACAAGAGGAGTGCAAATCTATGTTAAATCAGTTTGCCTCCCTGTTCTCACTGTCACCAGGCTTGACCCCTTGGGGCCAGCATGAGATACTCACTGGTGACTGTCTGCCAGTCAAAAGCAGAGGATACAGAATGTCAGAACATATCAGAACCCACATCAAAGGAGAGGTCAAGAAGATGCTTGATCTCGGGGTAATAGAGCCCTCTACTAGTCCATGGTCTAGCCCAGTTGTGTTAGTACCAAAGGCAGGATCCAAAGACTTGAGATTCTGTGTGGACTATAGAGCTCTAAATGCAGTCACCAAGACTGATGCCCACCCTTTGCCCAGGACAGATGAGTTGGTGGATAAACTTGGTGCAGCCAAGTACCTCAGCACATTTGACCTGACGTCAGGCTATTGGCAAATAGCCCTGACAGACCATGCCAAGGAGAAAACTGCATTTTCAACCCCAGTTGGCTTGTACCAGTTTAAGGTCATGCCTTTTGGACTAAAAAATGCACCTGCCACGTTCCAAAGGATGGTGAACCAAGTTCTAGCTGGGATGGAAGACTTCTGCATGGCATACTTGGATGACATTGCAGTCTTCAGCCACTCCTGGGAGGAGCATGTGAACCACCTAGGACATGTGTTGCAGGCCCTTGAACAGGCCCATTTGACAATCAAAGCCAGTAAGTGCCAGATCGGTCAAAGTAAGGTGGTCTACCTTGGACATGAGGTAGGAGGTGGAGAAATAAGGCCTTTGCTCAGCAAGATTGAAGCTGTGCAAAATTGGACAACACCAACTACTCAAACCCAAGTGAGAGCTTTCCTAGGCCTCACTGGGTATTACAGGAATTTCATTGAGAACTATGGGACCATAGCTTCTCCACTGAATGTAATCTCCTCTCCCAAATTCCCTAAAAAGGTAAAATGGAATGAGGAGTGCAATCAGGCCTTTGAAAAACTGAAGAGAGCTCTTTGCCAAGCTCCAGTGTTAAGAGCTCCTGACTACCACCAAACTTTCATTGTACAAACTGATGCTACCAATGTAGGTATAGGTGCAGTTCTAAGCCAACTGGATGAGAAGGGTAGGGAGCACCCCATTTGCTTCATCAGTAGGAAACTGAAGGATCCTGAGACAAGGTGGGCAACTATCGAAAGAGAATGCTTTGCTATTGTGTGGGCACTGAAGAAGTTTAGGCCATACTTGTATGGTTCTACTTTTGTTATTCAGACTGACCACCAACCCTTGAGATGGTTAATGCAAATGAAAGGGGAAAATCCAAAACTATTGAGATGGTCAATCTGCCTGCAAGGGTTTGATTTCACCATTGAGCACAGGTCAGGGTGTCACCATCAAAATGCTGATGGACTCTCTAGGATGTATATCATCGACTAGAGGTATGAGGTTCATCCAGGAGTGGATTAAATCCTCCTGTCCCTTAGTCTGGAGGGGGGCGAGTGTTAGGGAGAATTCTCTGTTTAGGCTGAATTTCCCTACCTATTGAGTCCCCCAGCAGCTTTGCTGGATTTTCTGGGTTTATTTTTTCTCTCCTGCCAAGAGTGAGACTCTTTTACCCTCACTCTTGGACATGTTTGAAGTGTGTTCTTGGTTAAACCTTGTGTTGAATGGGCTATGGGGTCTTTTACTCCATAGGGCCTCATATATTTTTGTGATGTGGGTTACACAGCACCCTCTGTGCCGTAACCCAGGGGTGTCCTAGGGACTCCCCAACATAGACTCCATACCCTGGGACTGACTACTGTCTCCCAGGGCATGTAAAGTCACCAAAGACTTTACTAGTCTTAAATCCTGAACAGAACCAGTACAAACCATCATATTGTGGACGTACTGGCTGGGGCAATTCGATTGCCCCAGGGTCTGTTAGTCGAGGGGGCACGTCTCCGTCCCCCCTGATCGAGTTTTGGCTGGTGGCAGTGGAAACTACGTTTTATATTCGACCGCGAATATTTTCCTATGGGATTTCCCATTGTTTTAGGCTAACACATTTAATTATTTATTTACGGTAGCCTTAAACATACCGCCGGTTTATATATTTATTATTATAACTCCGGTCGGGATTTTTTGCCAAAACTTGATGCTAAAATGGCGTTGGCATTCGCCTCTGTAACTCTGACCCAAAGTGGAGCCCTTTGTCCCACTTTTGGCGGGCTTCTCCACAGAAGCCCTCCAAAGTGGTGCCACTCTGTCTGGGGTACTTAGGGGGGGTGGAGGGGGATTTAGGCACCCTGGACTGAGTTACCTAGGTAACTCAAGTCGCACTCCGTCCTGATTGGCCCAAGTGGTGAGCCGGCCGGCTCACCACTTAGCATGTTTGAGTGACAGCTAGGCTGGGTGAATGGGGGTTTGCTGCATAAAAGCAGGGCTTTGGGGACTGGAGCTTCAGAAGTCGCCACAGGACCTAAGAATCCAACGAGGGACGAGCTGAGCTGATCTGCTACGACGACACCGCCGGTGGAGCCCTGCTGAACCATCTCACCACTTTTCCCGACGACCGAGGAGAACTCTTAACGGAGTGGCTCCTTCCCTTGACTGGTGGGGACAACCAGTTTTCACCTTCTTTCCGCTCTTCGAGGTATCTCGTGGCCGCCTTGCCAGTGCCAAGCACCCCGGCAACCGGAATACCCACCACTTTTTACCCCAACCGCGAAAGTCGGTACAACCCTTTAACCGGAGGACTCCGCGGCTGGTTTCTTCCCGGGCAGTGCAACGACCTTCTTCTTCTGCTCTTCAGCGAGATCTTCTTCTCCCCTGACCGACGTCGAGCCTTGCTGCCACTGCCTGGAACAACTGCCCCCGCTGGAGGATCCTTTCCGTTAAGGTACCGTGTTCCGCCTGGCTTCCCTTGCCATCGACTGTACGGGGTAGTTTTAACCCCCGACTTTCGATCCTGGGATTGCCTGGGACACTTTGGCTAAACTTTCTAAGCCTCTCTAACCCTTTTCCGAACTCTTTTGCAAGACTCTGAATCACTACCAACTGTGTGATCTTGGGCACGTTTTCGCTCTGTCTGCTCTAAGAGTGGGCCCTGCTTAGTGACCTTTTGCTCACCTGTGACTTTGTGCTTCTTTGAGCTTACAAAAAGTGTTCTTAACCTTAGAGTGGTGTGTTTATCCTAATTCTGCTCCTTCTCCCTTCTTTTTACCTACTAGAGTGTCATCTAGCGTTAAGCGCTCACCTCTGTTTGAATTATGTGGTGTTAACCTAGAGTTGTCTAGATAGGAATAAGGATTGAGACTGCTTTCCATATAACTGAGTTTAGAGTGTTTTACTATATTTTGCTAGAGTGTTTTCAACTTATGTGTTCTTAAAAATAAATAACTATATACTTTTGAAACCAAGCTCTGGTCAGTGTTTGCTTGTGCTATTGTGCCTGGGTACATATTGTGTATACTCTGCATACTGCCTAACTCTTCTTGAGGGAAGTCTGACTGCTCAGCCACAGCTACCAGGTAAATCTGGGTGGTGCAGACTGCTACCAAGTGGGTTTACTGCTATACCTGTAGTCTTAAATCTTTTGCAGTGCTCCCCAAGGGAACTGCACAGGTTTCTGCCTAACACCATCTTCCCCAGCAGATGATTGACCTAAAGATGACATTCCCAGGCCCTTGAGACAAGCCATATCCTCAGGACAAGTCACACAGCCTACTGCAAAAAAGGCCAACAGTCGAGCAATAAGACTCCCAGAATTCTCCTCTTGATCGGAGGGAAAACATGGACCAGATCCAGGAAAGTCAGATATGGATCCAGGGAAAGGAAAATCACAGAGCAATCCCAAATGAGTCCCTGAGCCTTAGAAGAACACTAGAGAACATGCCTCTAAGACACTACCTGGCCTCTGCCAACAGACCGGGGAAGAGGGATTACATCCCTCTGCTCAACCTAAGGAAAACCCGTACTAAGGAAACACTGATTTGGGGCAAGAAGACTGTAGGAAGGACGTGGGCACCCCCAAAGAAATCATGTCATGGGGAAACTTTACTCCTCATCCGTGCTTCTCAGAGGGGTATAATGCAGCTCAGCTTTCTCCCATGCAGCAACAGATCATTCAGAAATATCTCCCTGTTTTTATAAAATTGAGCTGAGACCTGGAAGGGGAGAACTAAAGCATCACTTATGCTGCAGCCCCTTCTGTCATTGGTACTGAGGAGAGAAGCGTTCAAGTCAAGACACATGAAGGAAAAGTGCTTTGTCAGCCTCCCCAGCCCTCAAGTGGAATACCTAGCACACCCTCTGAACTGTGCTATGCAGGATTCAGCCAACAACAAACACTGGGGCTTTGCAACAAGGAGAGAGAGGTGGAGAGAGAGAGAGATAGAGGGAAAAGCACTCGCAGCCCACAATCAGGTAGAACAATCCAGAATAGATTCCAAGAAGGTGGCTGGTCTATTTGAAACTTCCACTCAAAGTTCGAAAATACAAGGCATCCCAGAGATTGAGCATGCTCCGATGCTTCCCCTCACTCTAACAGCCAACCGGGGTAAAGTCATTCACCCTAAGCTCTAGATTAACGCAGTCATGAGATGGAGTTCCCGAGTTGCAGAGTGGGAGTTTGGAGGTGGAAAAAGAGTGCTGGTGGAAGTTGGAAGCCAGAGGGGAATGCTTTGGAGCAGGATGATGAGGCTGAAGATAGGTGACCAGAAGGAAGGGGAGGAGGCTGCGGGTGGTGAAGAATAAGCAGGTGGTAAACAGGGATATCAGGAGGAATGTAGAGGAGGCCAAGGGGAATAATGAGGTGGTAAGGAAGAAGATAATTATAGTAGAATAGGAGGGAGAAAGGAGTGATGAAGAGGAGAGTTGGAAGACCAGAAAATGAGAGGAAGTGGGTGAAAAGGGGGGATCAAGGAGGAGAGGAGAAGACCAATAAGGGAGAGAAGGAGGGGCACACACGTGATGAGTAGGAGTAGAGGAAAACCAGTTTGAGCGGAGGAAATCCACCAGTGTAAAGATGTAAAGAGGAGGTTGGTGGTGATAAATGGGGATGAGAGGTAGAGAGTGTGGAAGTGACCACAGAGGGGAAGAGGGGGAGGCTGAGGGAAGTGAAGAGGAAGGGTTGAGAAGGAGCCCCAGGTATCTGGAGGGGCAATGGGGTAAAAGAATATAGAAGGAGGAAAAAAGAGAGTATACACAAAGAGGGAATCATACCCTGGAAAAATAATGTGTGAAAGAAGATTAGACAGAGTAAAAGCACATGGCAAAGTGCCAAGGACGTGGATAAAAGGGTGACAAAAGTAAGGGAGCAGAATCAAAGGCGAGAGTTCCATTTTGGCATGGGATTGTTGTGACTTGTCAAGGAGGTAGATGAGGATGGGGTGTTGAGGATCAGAGACATGGTCTTAAGACAGGGCGGTGAAGGAACTCCCTGGCTGCACCTGTAGAGAAACACAGGAGACTAGCCTCATGATGGAAGTTCTGGAACTCACTTCCACCTTACCCAGTCCCAGCTCTCACCACTGTTAAATCTAACAAAAAGGTGCATGCCAGGCCTCCAGACAAAGGGGCCTCCCCAGAGAAGCAAGGGCCTTAAATATAGAAGAAGGGCTGATAAGGGAGACATTATCCCCAAATGGGACCCCTGAATTGAGGAATACAAAACCCCAGAGACTTTTGTATGCAACTGGAGACATTTGTTTATACATAGAGCTGGTCATTACGAGGTTGGAAGTAGCTATGGTGCTGTTAGAACCATGGCTACCCCTTTACCGCATTCTGGGTCCGGGTTCCCGATATAGGGAGTTACCGGGTCATTCCAACCTTGGAGGGACCCGGTAAGTCCCCATTCCGTGAACCATTCCCCATTCCCATTCGAGCCCCCATAGAGCTTAATGGGAATGGGGATGGAGCCAATAATGATACTGCAATTTGCAGTACCGTGATTAGCTCTGAAGTGCCTTAACGGGTCCCTTCTATAACGCCTGGTAAAACCAGATGTTAAGGAAGGGACCCGCTAAGGGACCTCGGAATAGGGTGGTAAGGGATTACCGGCACCAGTGTCCTTACCGGTGCCGGTAATCCCTTACCTCCAACCTCATAATGACCCCCAGAGACTTTTATTTGAACTCAAGGAGAAGCCATCCTGCGCAGGGTTGAAAAGGACACTTCAAAACCCCCACCACCCTGACTAAGGAATTGAACCTGTTGAAAAACACGGCTCATGTAGAGTCATATGTAGCTTTTCTTGCAGAATTCTGGCTACCAGTGTTCTTAATAACATCTTTGACACATATTGTGTATATTAGGAGTTGTATTATCAATGGGAGCCCACTGATAAAGCTGTCTGGGACATAGGAGAATGCAACCTTCTATGTGTTACAAGAGCCTCAGCGAAGTCTGAGGGGGGGGGGACATTAATAGGCACTGGGAACTGGTGAAAGGTACAAGGCGCTGGGATGCCTGTCAAGAGTATAAGCCCATAGTATTCCTACTAAAGAGAAAGAAACTGTACACACAAGAGAAATGCTTGGAGTTGAGTAAAACATCCTAAAATGTTTTCAACCAAGGGATAGGGTGACCAGATTTAAAAATACAGGACTGGCCATAGACATAGAAGTAGTACTACAGTGAACAGAAACAGGACTCAGACAAAACTGTAGTCCTACCTCCATGTCGCTGGCCTGTTGTGGAGGGGTGTTCCATGCACACTCTTCTCATTGGAGGAAACGGACTAGGGAAGGGAAGGGCGAGGAAATGGGGGCACGAAAAGCCTTCATTCGCAGGAAAAGTCGCCCTAGGCCCCTGAATTTCAGGTTTTCTGAATCGGTTCCTGGCAAAAACCGTGATCGCAAAAACCAGCCCACCCAATCAGGGTTCATTAATTTAAAAAACTCTTGCGACCCCGGGAAGGAGGGCTATTTCCCCAGACTGTCCAGGGAAAACTGGGATGTCTGGTTACCCTACCAAGGGAACAAACACATTTTTTTTGCGAAAAAGCAATGCTGCATCCTAGTCTTCAGCAGATGCCAAATCAAGGCGTATTCCATAGGAATCCTTTGGTTTTACACCTGCTTGAAAATCAAATGCAGGCGTAAAACCTGGTGCTCCCTCAAGACGGAGGAGGAAAGCAAAGGCGCAGAGGAATAGAGATGCAGCAGTGGCAACCCTCTCTGATACAAGTCTTTCTAGTGTGCTATTCTTTGGAGGCAGAGCATTGACTGAAAAACCCCCTGAGACGGCGGAGCTCTGAGGAATAGAGAGGCAGTCATGGCAGTCAGGGCGAGTCTAGTGAGGGGTCCAGCCCCGCTCAACTAATACCAGACACAGTGCGCAAACAGCACGTCTAGTATTTAGTAATCTACTGAGCATTCCACCAGACACGACAACTCTCTTATCCCCACTCACATTTGCAAGCAAAACGTATGATGTTACGAGTAAAGTGTGCAATCATATCTATAACTAATGGACTTTTCTCCATTGGCCTCCCAGGAAAGTTAAGTTATTGGAACTTCACATGAGTGGGTGCGGGAGTGTGAATTCAAAAAGATCCATAGCCTGCCATAGCCCGTGAAGCACAATTTGGATTGACACTTGGACTGTTATATGCCACATTGATTGTATTTCTCGATCATATCACTGCTTTACCAATTACGAGCTTTGGAAAAATACTTTTTTCCTCCGTTGGCGACCCCGAGCGCCACATCGCCTTGAATGAGAAACGTGTACAACTGGGTCAAGATATTTTTTAAACAAGGACTTTTATAGTTCATCAAAAGAACATTGGTAGTATTGTTGCTCTACCTTTTAGTTTTCTTATGAGTGTGTGGTGGGAGTGTGACTATACTTAAGATATGCTAAATAGCCTGCCATAGCCCGTGTTTCTTATTTTTAATGTGGAGTTGCACTTTATACCTAGCTTGAAACCTTAATCACAATTTTCTATAGAACTCCAGTGGCATGAATGTCCTTGCTTTGTTTTGTTTTTTCATTTTTGAATTCAATTACATTTCTGAATAATTATTAT
The DNA here is from genome assembly GCF_040938575.1 of Ambystoma mexicanum. Classification (NCBI taxonomy): domain Eukaryota; kingdom Metazoa; phylum Chordata; class Amphibia; order Caudata; family Ambystomatidae; genus Ambystoma; species Ambystoma mexicanum. The sequence continues at coordinate 110,487,565 of NC_090933.1, forward strand.
TTGTGAGCACAACATACTTTTTTAAAAATAACAAAGCAAACTTAATTAGCATATTTCATCATCTTTGGCAAAAACCTTTTTCTGCAGCTAATCTAGGGTTTGCTAAGAGGCGCTGAGATTTTTATATATTTGTAGTTGGCTTGGATGGGGTACTAAATTGCACCTTTCAGCAGAGGCGACTGTTGGACATAGATCCTTTGAGCTTTACCCTAAGGTGCGGTCACAATCTAAACCACCATCATTAACGATTGAGGGCTTATCAGGTTGTGAAGAAACAATATTGTTTAGGTACTTCCTTGACCATCAGCAATCTTTAAGCGGCTATTTATTCAAGCTCTTCTCAATCTCTTTAGTCTTCTGGTCTTCTAATACAAATCTCTAAGAGGTACTTTATTTTTGATTTAGAAGCAGCAAGTGCTTCATAGAGCAACCTTCGACTTCAGTTGTAATGACTCATAATTCACATGGTATGCCCAGCACTACATCTGAATCCTCAAAAATGTCTAGTAAATCTAAGAAGCTCAAATGTCACAATGATGAGCTGATTCAAATTGAAACAAGTTCAACAGTCATGAATGTTGATAATATCAATATTAAGCATGACAATGTTTTACATGGCCTGGTACAGGTGGAAATTCATCATGAATCTTCGAATGAACGGGCCATGATAACTGCTATAAAAAAGGACCTGAAGCTTAAAACATCAATTCCCCAGTCCAAGTTGGGGATACCTGCTGCTCCTTAACACATATCGACCCTGAAGATTTACTTAATTGTGTGGAAAACAATTATGTGTCTGATGTTTCAATGCTTTCACCTGTCATGTCGGCCGAGCTATGAAAGCGTGGGAGATTGTCATTGGGACCACACGCAACACGTGCAATGCTGCCTCATGCTGTTGAAGAAGTGTACCTAAATAATAGGGTTAGTGCCCTAACGGTTAATCCAGAAGAGATACCCTCAAACACATTGCTAAGAAACTGTCCTTATAACATCCCTGAAGCAATTCAGTCAAACAAATCACCTTTATTGATTAAAAAGGAGAGCCCTATTTTCTTTATCATGGCTCGAATTCAGTTCAGAGATCTCCACAATTAAGTCATCTAAACTCTGGTATGTTAAGAGAAGCCTTATGTCTACACCTCTAGCTAAGATTAGCACACCTCAAGATTCTACTTCTCCTAACATCTGTTCCTTTCTGGTATTAACAAGAATTCTGAATTTACTGGATAAGGGCCATGATGTTACACAATAAGAAATACGAGAGGTTAAATCCTCTCTATCAGAGATCCTTGCCAAGATGAACAAGTTGGAGGGATTCATTCTGGCCTATGGGATTCAAACAAAAAATTCTCAAGCTAATACAAAGAAGGAGGTTCGTGGAATCTTAATGCAAAGTCAGACTTGACATGTGGGGTCCCAAAGAACGTTTTAGTTCTGTTTTTCTCTCACAGACCTCACCCTTACTTGGAACCAAGCATTGAACAAAAATGGGGGTTGACCATCTACAGGGGGTAAAGATACATTATACTTTTATATGTGGTCAAATCTCAGATGAAACTATACAGGAAAGAGAGAGGATGTATGAGATAGCGTTACCATTAATGTGGCTAAGCTTGCCAGTATAAAAGAAAATATCAAGACTCTTCAGCAAATTATGGGTTGTGGTCCGAAGTCAGTGCCAATGGAGCCTGTGTTGAAACAGGAATCTGAGGGTCTGGACACCCTCTCGCCTAACAGTCCTACACCATTGACAGATATCATTGGGCAATCACAAAGCACTGTTGAACAAAGGGGATGTGAGAGTCCCTCACTTCAGCCTGAGTCGCCGCGATCACCTGTCTTTATGGTAATTAATTCTCGAAGAACAAAGCGTAAAGAGAGTAGAGCTAAAAGAAAGGCCAACACAAATTATTATAATAATTGTCTGACAAAAAACACAAAAAATAGACAAGCTATGAACATTGTGGCCCATAATTCTTCAATTAAGAACTTGTGTAACCTGCTCAGGAGGAAGAGTTAATTGATTTAAACAGTAAGCATGAGCAAAAGTATGAAAAACACCACATGACCAGGGTACAGTCTTCCGGTGCTTTGATTGGTCCACCCCCACTAATTAAAACTGAGAAGCAGGTAGCCTCTTTTGCGAAATGCCAGTCAAACACAGCCACAGCCCCTAAAGCTGCTAAAATAAAGGTCTCGCAGGTTGATGCAATGTCTCGGCCAGCTCAGTTTCTTAATGGAGGCGTAGGCACTAAACAAAGTAAAATGTCGCCCTTTTTCCCATCTACGTTAAAAAAAACATATGGGGAGGTCATAGTATCCGCACCTACTGCGGAACTCACAGCTCAAATTATCTCTAAATCTTCATCGACATCAAACACTTAGGAAAATCAGGCTAATATCCTCAATACTCAGGTGCTGAACTGTTTTCAAAACGGTTCTCTCCCAAATCTACCCACGATAACACAACCTACACCAATTCAAAAACAATCTTATTCTTAAAAAATCATGGGCTGGGAGAATGACCTTAAAATCAATGGCACCCGCAGAATCAACAGATCATGCATGCTGGATGTTATCAAGCAAATTCCAGCACTTAGATCTCCTATCTCAGATGACATTAAATGGGTTAAATTACCACAAACTAACAACAATCATATGATCTGTGAGTTCCATTCAATTACAATATAGAAGCTCATCTGAGAACAGTGCCACGATCTTCTGACTCTGGGGTACAAGTTCTTTCTAATGAATTCCATAGAGGAGGCTAATCCATTTATAGAGCTTTGTATACAGGATCCCGGAAATGCAAACACTGTTCAGCTGCAGGATAGCAACACTGCAGGAATACATTATTTGCTGGTGGCTCAGCTCTTGACCCTTGCTAAGAATGTTCAGAATTTGTCTTGGGTGGAGCCAGTAATGAAAATATTTATGACATTTCAGCAAGGGATTTTGCAAACCGTAGCATCAAGGCGATAAATATGTCATGGAATGTATGTGGCTCAAATAATATGAATTCATTGTTCTATAATGAAGGTCCTGCCATCAAACCAACGATCATGCTACTCCAGGAGACCACAGCGGGAAAAGAATTCCAGCTTGATGGTTATTTATTTATTTATTTCATTTATTTGCATTTTTAAAGCGCTCACACAGCTCGGGGGCAACTAGGCGCTGTTACAGGAATATGTCTCTTAGTTGCGTATTTATAATGCGCTTAAAATCCACATTCACATGTTCAGCCAAGAGAGTCCCACTAGGTCGCGGCACAGTGGGGGGGCTAGCTATCGCCAATGACAGAAGCCTCAATATTAAAATGCAACCAATTCACTCTTCTGATAACTTTCTAGCTATTGAGTTGCAATTCATGGATGAAGTGGCATTTACTTTACTAATTGTTAACTTATACTGGAACCCGGTGAGACTCAAGCTGTCAGATTTCCTCTCCAAAGTAACTTCATTGCTTGAAGATTGGGTAACTACACATTATAAGAACCAGATTATCACAGGAGGGTAATTTAACTACAATTGTTTAGGGGTTTAAGGCTGAATAATTACCCAGAAACACAAAATGTGATCTCAATAAGTGATTGCAGGGGGGCAGGAATGGGACACCTTCTTAGCGGAATGGGAAATATTTCAATTGGAAGCTGACAAAGAGACATTGACGTACACTTGGTGGAGAGGCACTGCCAAGTCCAGGATTGACTATTTCTATATATCTGCATCAATTAGAGCTAAATGTGGGAGAATTACCATATGAAATCCAGGGTTAGGAGACCATATGATCCTACAATTCAATCTCTACATTGAAACATCACTCTTTTAGATCATCCCATCATTGGCTTTTCTGGAGGATGAACGACGTGGTCTTTCACTCAGATGTAACAACAAAAGTGACAACACATTTTTGAACCTATCGAGGAAGAATCTCCACGTCTCTGATATTTTGAACTCTAGTAACTCGCTCTTCTCAGATAGAGCAGATACAATTACTGAAATTGTACTAAAATGCCGTAAGACGTGTGTAGGCCTTTTTAAGTATGAAAACAGCAAACTCCAGCGTCATGTTTACGACAAGGACGTTGCACAGTCTAAATGGCTTAAAAATAGCAAAATTAGAAGTCTACAAACTCAAAATCTCTCTGTTGTCCGCTTCCTAGAAGGTAAAAGGCATATATGTCAAACACATAGACATTTTGTTAAATACATGAAAATTGGAATGCATCTAAGAGATAACCACGCTATGATTAAGAATCTTTGCAGTCATAATACAAAATCGTTTTGGTCTTCAATGAAGCAAACCATCGGTGATACTAAAGTGACCATGGACTCCTCTGTAACAGAGGAGGTGTGGGTCAATTACTTTACTAACAAATATCAACTGCTGTCACTATTTCATGAAATCAGTGTCCCTTGTGAGAGATCTTTTACACTAGGTCCATGTCCTTGGGAAACAGTAGACATCGAATGGGCTATAAACAAGTTAAATCCCTCAAGAGCTGCGGGCCTAGACGGTATTCCTGCCTCTGTCATAAAGAAAGATCCTATCTTATGTGCCTCTATCCTAAAAATCAAATTTGACAAGATATTTCAGTCTAATTATATTCCCAACACATGGACTCAGTCCCTGATAGTAAACATTTTCAAAAAAGTTGACCCTCTTGATGCATCTAATTATAGGCCAATAGCACTTACCAATGCCTCTTCAAAGGTCTTTTCTATTCTAATTCTTAAAGATCTGGAGAGCATCATTCAACAATCTGCTATTGTATCACGCTTCCAAGTAGGATTTCGCAAAAGAATAGGAACATCACTTAATGCAACAATTTTTGCTCTCCTTTTAGAGACAGTAGAACACAGTTCAACAGGTCCAATATTCATGGCATCATTGGACATGACATCAGCCTTTGACTGTGCCATTAGATCAATTCTATGGCAAACATTACTGAGATATGGCATCCTTGTAAATTCAGTTCATTTGGTGTCTACACTACACTGAGAGACATCATATAAAATACGTATTAATCAGGAAGGATCCTTAACTCGTTCTATCCGGACACATGTTGGAGTCAAACAGGGGTGTAATATCGCTTCCACTTTGTTCAATCTTTAACTGTGTGACATGGATCAAATCTGGAAAGCTCTAACAATACCTCCTGTTAGAATAGGTAATCTGAGACACAATTGGCTAGCTTTTGGTGATGATTTGATTTTTTTCGATAGAACATCTATCAGACTGCAAACCAAACTTCATCTTTTTATGCAAAATGCTATCGCTCACAATTTACAGGCGAATGCTCGCAAATCCAAAATTGTGGTTTTCTCAGGCTCCAAGAGATTAAAAACTGTGATTTGGACCTTGGGTTCAGAACACATCAAACGTGTTCTGAAGCTACGATACCTTGGGTATAATTCATGTAATTCTTTTGCGGTTAATATGTGGAAGGAGTCTTTGGTTAGCAAATTACGTCCACTGGTGTCCCAGATAGAGTGCCTCTTCAGAAAGCTTTGCAAATTCTCTTTGTTGCCAGCAATCAAATACTATGGGCCTGCTGGTTCAATGACTACGGTACTGGTAAGCTTGCCGGTACCGTAGTTATCGGAACGGCAAACTACGAGTTCTGCTTGTGGGTGCCTTTTCACCTGCCAAGTCGGACCTGGCGGGCGGAACGGCACCCGCGAGCTGAGCATGTAGGATGCACCGGCACCAGTCTGAATGGCGCTGGTGCATCCAACCTCCCCATTCCCACTGAGCCCTATAGGGCTCAAACGGGAATGGGGAGTAAACGTTTCTGGCCCCTGGCAATGGGGAAATACAGGGTCTGCCAGGGTTGTAATGGCCCTGTATTTCCCAATTTCCCCGGAAAAATTTGCAAGTTTGGCGGCAGCCTGCTGGTTTTACCAGCAAGGCTACCGCCAAACTTGTAATGAGGCCCAATGTCTCTAAGGTCGAACCAATTCTGCTTTACGGTTTGGATATGTGCCTCCTTGACTTGGGTGACTACTTGAATAGCATTCAGGAATGCCTATGAAAGGAAGTTCTTGGGTTTTCTAATTCCTTACTCAATGCAATAATTAGGCATGAATTGGGGCTTGTATTCTTATCGTCAAGATTTCTCTGGAGGTTATTACTCAACTATTCTTAGTCTTTAGATCCACATCATAACTCCCTATATGAGGGCTTGAATAGAATGATGAAAGAAGGTGCTCCTAAATCTGTACTAAAATATGGGTCAAGAATGCAATTGTTGTTGTTTGATATAGGAGCCTGTGAAGAAAAATTAATATGTCGCCCAGAGAGTGTTAACAACAAGTTATATACACATGACTGGCCTAACACTGTTGACTCTATGGGTAGCTCTAGGCTGCATCGGGAGTATGCTTGTTTTCCACGGAAAGGAGATTATGTGTGCCCCTACCTGATGACCTTCCCCTGTAACAATGCATGGGCACTTTAAATGAGATTTAAATGTAATCATTTTTTAAACAGAGAACGTACAAAACATTGGGCAGCATCAGCAGTGAAAGTACACATTATGACTTGTCGGTTTTGTTCTAGCTCAATTAGAAATGCTGAGACACTTGGTAACCATATGTTCCCATTTTGATCCTATTAGGCTCAAAACATTTGGTCGGGATAATAATGGTTCAGCTGAGCGTTCTAGAAACTTCTTATGGTCAAGACTCATGTGGGGTGAAAACGATGCATTGAAAAAGGTTTTTGCCAAAGACGATGCATTGATTATTTCAATCACTTGTTTTAACTGTTATGTAGACAAAATTGCATGAGTTTGTTCATGGGTAAAGATATTCAACTTGCTGCATTATAAAAATTTGCATAGGATGGGAAATCAAAAGCTAACAAAAGAGAAAGGGTAACTCACGTTAATTAGTGTATTAACACAGAAGAACACGTTACTTACCAACTGTAACGTTCTTTCAACTGGATGTTCCTCCCACGTATTCCTCATCTTGTGATACTTCGTTAACTCCGGCTTCGCTGCTTCAGAAAAAAAAATTCTTGGCAGAGGGCGCTGTGCTCGAGGTCGTGGCGTTGATTGTCCCTCAACGTACTCCGTACTCAGTCGACGTCATCGATGGTATAAATAGCTTGAGCCGCGCCCGTTGCTTCAGTTCTGTTTTTTCGATGAAATATATATATATATAGGAGGAACACCCAGGCGTGTCCCATGACTGATACATTCTTCGTGAGAGGAAAGTGTAAGAAACGTAAAACTGTACTGTGGGGTAGGATGGGAGGGTCGATGAGGAATACGTGGGAGGAACATCCAGTCGAAAGAACGTTACAGTTGGTAAGTAACTTGTTCTTTGAATGGATTGTGTCCTCCCACGTATTCCTCATCTTGTGATAGGCTCCCACAGCAGTATCAATTTTTGGAGGCGGGAGTACTAATTTCAGTTTTCGTGGACAGAATGCAGAACTGCCTTTGCAAATAAACCCTTGTTAGAGGAGGCAGTGTCCAAACAATAATGTTTAACAAAAGTATGCATTGTTTTCCAGGTTGCAGCTGCACAAATATCTGCTGCTGGGACCCCCCTCTTTAGAGCCGCAGAAGTAGCCATTCCCCTTGTAGAATGGGCACGAAGCCCATCTGGTGGTTCTTTTCCCCCTAATCTGTAGCATCCAACTATGGCTAATATGATCCAGCGGGAAATGGTCTGTTTTGTTACAGATAAGCCTAATTTATGATCAGTATAACCCACAAACAGTTGGTCATCTTGTCGCAATTTAGCCATCCTTGAGATGTAAAAACTAAGAGCCCTTTTGGGATCTAATCTGTGTAATCTCTCCTCTTCTTTGCCCAGATGAGGAGGAGGATAAAAGGTTGGTAGTACTATTTTTTGTGACAAATGGAAGTCCGAGACTACTTTTGGCAAGAACGAAGGTTTAACTTTAAGGACTACCTTATCTTTATAAAAAATAGTATATGGTGGTTTGCATGAGAGAGCCTAAAGTTCGCTAACCCTGCGGGCTGATGATAGGGCCACAAGGAGGACAGTTTTTAGAGTCAAAAGCCTCAATGGACATGAGTGCAGAGGCTCAAAAGGTATGCAAGTCAAGAATTTTAATACTAAATTTAAGTCCCAAGTTGGTACACGAAAAGGTACTGGAGGGTATACATTAGTAAGCCCCTTTAAGAATTGAATTATTAACGGTATTTTGAAATATGAAACCTCTTCTGAGGAGCGCTTGAAAATGGACAGCACAGCAAGGTATCCTTTGATTGTTCCTATCTGGAGCCCCAGATTAGCTAGATTGAGTAGAAAAGAGAGCACCATTGGGGTGCCAAACTGAAAAGGGTCCACATCCTTGTCTTTGCACCAGTTACTAAACCTGTTCCAGCGACATCAGTACAAAGATTTTGTTGCTGGTCTTCTGGCCGAAGATTTCCATTACGTCATCCGGAAGATCCCAATCCTTGTATCTCAACCTCTCAGAAACCATGCGTGAAGGTTGAGTGTCTTGACCTCTGGATGGAGAACCCGACCTTCCTCTTGCAAGAGAATATCCTCTCTTTGCTGAAGACGTATTGGAGGGCAGATGGACATGTCTAGAAGGTCCAGGTACCACGTCCTCCTGGCCCAATCCGGGGCAACTAGGATCATGGTTTTCCTGAACTTTCTCAACCTCCTGATTACTTGAGGAATCACGGGGCCTGGGGTAAATGCGTACAGCAGTGGAAACTTCCACTCCACTACGAATGCTTCTCCCAGAGCTCCTCTTTGAGGAAATTCCCTTGAGCAGTACTGATCGCACTTCCGGTTGATCGCGGTGGCAAACAGATCCACTTCAGGGGTTCCCCAAAGGGCGAAGATCTCCAGAAGGACTTCCTGAGCCAGCTCCCAATCGTGAAAGACCGTGCTCTGCCTGCTCAGAGCGTCTGCCACCGTGTTCTTCTCTCCGGCTAGGTGAATTGCCAACAGAGAGATTCCTTCTCGTATTGCCCAGAACCAGAGCTGCATTGCTTCTCTGCACAGTGGCAGTGACCCTACTCCGCCTCTTTTGTTGAGGTAGTACATGGCAACCGTGTTGTCCGTCATTATCAGGACATTCTTTCCCTGTACAGAGGGCAGAAAGGCCTTCAGAGCTAGTCTGATTGCCCTCAGCTCCAAAAGGTTGATGTGTAGTTTGGACTCTGATGGAGACCAATGACCGCTGATTGTCAGATCGTTGGTGTGTGCTCCCCACCCCGTGAGTGAGGCATCCGTCACTACCGTTATCTCCGGCCATGGTTGTCAAAAAGACTCTCCCTTGAGAATGTTGTCATTGCAAGCCCACCATAGAAGATCCTGAGCAACTGCGCTCGGAACTTGCAGAAGATCCGACATATTCCCTGAGAACTGGGACCACTGAGTTCTAAGTGCCCATTGAAGGGATCTCATTCTCAACCTGGCCTCTGGTGCTAGGAAAATGCAGGATGCCATGAGGCCGAGCAACCTGAGAACATCGAAGGCCGGTAGATGTTGGGCATTCTGAAACTTCATTACCATCTGCTGGATGTGGAGAGCTCTCACTTCTGGAGGCGAGGCTTTTCCCGATGAAGTGTCCAAGACTGCTCCGATAAACTGGAGTTTCTGGGATGGTATCATGTGGGACTTCTTGAAATTGAGGGAGAAGCCCAATTTGTGGAGGAAGTGGCAGGTGATCGAAAGATGTTCCTGAGCTTGTTCTGGAGAACTTGCTCTGATCAACCAGTCGTCCAGGTAGGGATATATGTGAATACCTCCTCTCCTGAGACTTGCTGCCACAACTGCCAACAGTTTGGTGAAAACGCTCGGGCGGAGGTCAACCCGATTGGCAGAACTCTAAACTGATAATGAGAATTGCCAATCGCGAACCTCAGGTACTTTCTGTGCTTTGGATGGATTGGCACATGAAAGTAAGCATCCTGAAGGTCCAATGATACTAACCAATCTTGGAGTTGGAGAGCCTGAAGGATCTGAGAAAGAGTCACCATCTTGAACTTGTCCTTCCTGAGGAACTTGTTCAAGTTTCTCAAGTCCAAGATGGGTCTCAGTCCTCTGTCCTTTTTTGGGATGAGAAAATATGGGGAGTACCAACCCCTGTTCCTCTCCGCTACAGGTACCGGTTCTATGGCACCTTTCTCTAGCAGGGTTAAAATTTCCTGCAACAGGAGTGGATCTGGAAATTTGGCAGAGTTGGCTCCCGGTGGATGATTCTGAGGCCTTTTTAGAAAGCGGAGATAGTAACCTTGGGCTACTGTTTCCAGTGCCCAAGAATCTGAGGTAATGCCCCGCCATTCTTTCAGATGTTGAGAGATCCTGCCTCCCACTGGTGTTTTGTGTAATAAGGTCTCAGAGGGATTTGGAGGAGGCTGCAGGAGTGGCTGAGGGTAGAGATGCCGCTCCTGAGGCTGATTTTGCACCTCTTCCTCGTGTTCCACGAGGGAAGTTTCTTTTTCCCCTTTGAGAAGCCTGTCCTCTTCCTCTACCAAAAGAGGAGTAGTATCGAAAAAAACGAACCCTCCAGGAAGATGAGCCGGAATAGGGTTTTAGAAGCTAGCGCAAAGAGGCGCTAAGTGATTTAGCTGCCGCTTTCGAGGTCTGAAGTTTTTCTAGGCTTTCATCAGCCTTTCTGCCAAAGAGCCTCGAGCCATCAAAGGTGTTAGGACACTTACCTGGCCTTCTCGTCGCATCCGTTCCCGGACGTGGCAGTTATACCCATATTACCGGCTTGGGAAGCGTGGCTGTAGGCAGCGGGCCGGCGCTCGCTTGCATGCGCGAACCTCGCGGGTAACCAGGAACGGGCAGACAAGCTTGTGTTCCAAGCCTCGTTCTGGTGCCCGCTCGGCCATTACGCATGCGCAGTCCCGCTAGCTTTCCACGCCTCGCTTTCGTGCCGGACGCTGTAAATAGCGTCCAGCCCTCTACTGATCGCGTCTTAACGCGGTTTGTTCCCCACTTACCGTCGCTTGGTGCCTTGCATCAGGTTCCTGCTCCTTGGTTCCTGCTTCCTTGTCCAATTCTCTGGCCTTCGGGCTGCCTTAGCTCCTGTTGGGTCCCTTCCTTGTGGTTCCTGCCCTCCAGTTTCCTCTCCCCTCCCTGGGTTCATTTCTATTGGGATTAGTTTCCCTTGGCTCTGTGGCTCTTAGGAGGTTGTGGGGTTCCCATCTTGGCCTTCTCCCTCTCCTTGGGCCTCCCTGTTCCCTGGGTCCACTCTCTTCCTGATCTCCTTGTTTGCCTGGATCTTTCTTGTCATATTGGCTCTGGGTGCCAGCCCTCCTGATTATCAACTGCCTTGGTGGATCGTGCCTGGACATCTTTGAAGACCTCTCATCCTCCAGTTGTGAACCTCTACCGGATCATACCAGCTCAACACCTCATCACCTCCCTGTCAGTGCTTGCACTGTCCCGACGTCACTTTAATCCGCAGGGAGGTGAGCCAGTGGCGTTGGGAGGTGATTCCAATCCATCCCTGTTTCATTAGGGTTGGGTCGGGGTCGCTTCCTAGCGTTACAATTTCTGCATTCAGTTTGGAGGTTTACCAGTCTGGCGTCACCGGCGAGACCAGCAACTGAAACTTCAGGTACGCAGCGCTCCAGAGACGCACAGCTTAACAAAAGGGCAAGTTCAGAAGTCTGGCTTGCACGTCCGCAAATCTGCGTAGCACAACGCTTGCAGCCATGGATCTACTGATACTATCAGCAGTATCCAGTCCAGACTGGAGACATTCCCCCATTGCCTCCTTCCCGTCTTTGACTATATTCAGGAAGCCTTCCCTTTCTTCGCCTTCCGGAATATGATCAGCCGCTGTCGAAATACAGTCCCACAGGGTATGGGTAAACCTGGCTAGGGTACATGTGACATTTGCCGACTGAAGTGCCATACTGCCTGATGTGAAAACTTTACGTGCCCAGGCATCAATTTTTTTATCCTCTTTATCTGGAGGGATAGTTGGATAAGCAGTTTGTTTTGAAGTAGATGCTGCCTGAATGACTAAACTCTCTGGAGTCGGATGTTTATTCAAATATTCAGGATCTATTCCAGCCGGTCTATATTTTCTTGGAAAAGTGCTATCTGCAGCAGCAATAGTCTCTGGCTTCTCCCAGTTTTCCTCTACAGTCCTTTGGAGGGCTCTGTGGAAAGGGAGAACAGGATCTTTCTGAGGTCCCTTGACGATTATATCCGTCATGTCATCTTGTTCATAAATGGGTGAAGTATTACCCCAACCCATATATTCAACTACCCTGGTCATAAGACCCCTGTACCCAGCATCTGCATGCTCTGCAGGATCAGGTTTGGCGAACTCTAATTCTGGGGATGTGTCAACTCCACTGGCAGAATGTAGAGTATCACTCAGGTTTCTCATTCTAGATTCCTGGTCAATAAGTTCCTCAGGAACCTGTCTTGTACCATAAGTAACTCCCAAAGGAGTAACCTTGTCTTCTTCTGAAGCAGACTCTTCATAGATTGCTGACATAGATTTGAAAAAGTCTGACCTGGGCAAAGGAGTGAATCTCCTTTCTTCCTCTTCCATCTGCTTCGAAGGAATTGGCAAATCCCTCAAAGTTTTCGAAGGTGTCTTCAAAGATGACTTTGATAATGGCGTTGATGACGCATTTGGCTTTGGCGTCGAAATTATCGACGTCGAGGGCGTCGACGAAGTTGTCGAAGTCTTCGACGACTTGTGTTTCTTGCACGGCACTGGAGAGGTGCTCGAATCTCGAAGAGTCTTCGACGGTTTTACGTCGACTCAAGGTTTTTTGGATTCCTCGACGCTAACGGTCTTAGCCATGGTAGCCTTGGACTTCCCTTTGTCGTCCAATAGAGCGACTTACGGGGTATGGCTTTTTCGAGGGTCTTTCGAGGGGGTCGAGGCCGCATTCTCGAAAATCTCCATTATCTTTTTGCGGAATTCTTCCCACTTACTGGGAGAATCCGATTTAGTCGGACAACGAATTTCTTCGGTCGACTCTGAAGAAGAAGATGATGATGAGGGAGATCTATGTCTCCTCTTCATTTTTTTTCGATGACGATGAAGAGTGTCTCGATCTACTCCTAGATCGAGATCTCTCTGAGTGCCTATGGCGATCCGATTCCTTAGAATCAGTCGCTTTATTGTGTCTTTTTGACGAAACCTTTTTTGAGGCCTCCCATCCCACCGACAGTTTACCTCTCCTCTCACAAAGAGCTTTTTCGGTCATAGATTGGCAGGACCCGCAGTCGTCGGTTCGGTGACTGGAACCGAGACACCAGAGACAAATCCGGTGGGGATCGGTGATCGACATCTTAGATCCACAATCTGAACACTTCGTAAACCCAGTTCGGAAAAACGGAACTGAAGCAACAGGAGCGACACAAGCTATTTATACCATCAGTGACGTCGACAGAGTACGGAGTACGTCGAGGGAAATCGACGGCACGACCTCGAGCACAGCACCCTCTGCCGAGAATTTTTTTTTCCGAAGCAGCAAAGCTGGAGATAACGAATTATCACAAGATGAGGAATACGTGGCAGGACACAATCCATTCGAAGTGTGTTGTGCGCTTTGTAATGATGAATTTGATGTTTTGTGTCTTAGATATTTATTGTAATTTTTCTCTTGATGTATTTAAAGTATCATGTTTAAGTCGGTTTTGTAAAGGTTTTAAATAAACCAAATACACATGCATTTAGAAAAAAGCATAGCAGAGATGTTAACAATGCTTTTGCTGCCCTTGGATCCTTTGGAAAGGCACAAAAAGGAGGTGGAGTGGAAAATGGAAACATAAAAGCTTTTAGGCTTTTATTGTACACTCCACTCATTTGAAAAGGAAACCCATTGCTTGTGCACGCAATTGAAGAAGACTGTGGGCCTCATTACATGTTAGGCGGTAAGGGTTTACTGGTACCGGTAAGGGCACCGGTACCGGTAAACCCTTACCGACTTACTACGAGTTCCCTTTGCGGGACCCGACCTTAACGGCTGGTTTTACTAGCCGTTAAAGTAGGGTGCCGCAAAGGGAACTCTGTGCTAATTACGGTACCGTAATTTGCGGTACCGTAATTAGCGCCTTCCCCATTCCCATTATGCCCTATGGGGGCAAAAATGGGAATGGGGAAGGGCCTTGGTGAATGGGGAATTACCGCACCCGCTCACTTTGGAGAAGGGCGGTAATTCCGCCATCCACCAAGACGGACACGGTAAAATACCGGCGGCAACCATGGCGCTAACAGCGCCATGGTTACCGCCTGCCGTGTAATGAGGCCCTGTGTGAACTAAGTGACACGCTGCATGGTGGGGGGTGGAGTAAGGACTCCACAACATTCATAATTAAGAGAACGATTTTGTGAAACAAGAGAGTTGCTGTATTTTGGGAGTTGGTGTAAAAACCCATAGATTTGTAACCAAAAGGAAGACATTGGGCCTCATTACTAGCACCATGGCTACCCCCTTACCGCATACCGGGTCCGGGTTCTCGGAATGGGTACTTACCGGGTCATTCCAACCTTGGAGGATCCAGTAAGTCCCCATTCTGAGAACCATTCCACATTCCCATTTGAGCCCTCAAGTAGCTAATAACGGTACTGCAATTTGCGGTACCGTAATTAGCTCTGAAGTCCCTTAGCGGGTCCCGTCCTTAACACCTTGTCAGACCAGGCGTTAAGGAAGGGACCCGGTAAGGGACCACAGAATATGGAGGTAAGGGATTACCGGTGCGGGTAATCCCTTACCTCCTACCTCGTAATAAGGCCCATTGTGTACTAAAGGAAACCATACATATGAAGAGGTGTTGAAAAATTCCAAAGTGTGCAGAATCCAGATAAAAGGAACACAGGAAACCAGAAGAACATAGCATTGTGGGCAACGCAGTAGGAATAATCCGTTCTCAGAAGGGGTGAAGAGAATCCTTAAACCTTGCTCTGAAAGGCAAGCCATTTTATAGTCATCCTGACAAATAGAAACCACTCTAATCAAGCTTTGGAAATCTAAAATATACTTTTGGTTTTCCCTTGACTTCTTTGCGATGACTATTCACAGAAAATACACTTTTTATTAATTTGTCATGGCCAATGAGCAGAGGTGTCGTGGGGGGGAGGGGCTAAGCGGGCTATAGCCCCTGGTCTTTTGGTTGTAGCCCCTGATAGAATCTCAGGAGCTACAACCGAAAGGCTAGCTAGCCCCCAGTTCCACAATCCCGACATTAGTGTAGCCCCGGGTCTTTTCCAGACCTAGCAACTCCCCTGCCAATGAGTAAATTACTTATAAATTGGTAATGTTCTTTCTGATGGCAGTTCCTCCTGCCGATTCCTCATCTATGATATCTATCTCATAATAGCTGCTCTTTGGAAACTTTTCCACCAGCAGGAGTGCAGCGCGGCTCAGCATTGACTTAGTTTGAAGTCTCTGCGCACCCTGCACCGGATATGACATCAGGGCCAGTCTATATCAAAGCGCCTTGCCCAGTGGCCTTCCAACCTTTTTCCCTAGCACTCTGAGTCTGTGTCACAAACTTGGGCAACTGGCATGCATGGCAGAGGTGGAAATTCAGCCGCCAGTAGACTGTGCCATTACATTGTTTTCCAAAGCGTATGCGACGGTCTAGTGGTTTTCAACATGGCCGCCGCCGAGTTCTATTTACTATCCTTTACTCGGCAGCTCGGCGCGTTGCAACGTCCTGGATTTCTCCTTGTTGCTAGCACTCCATATCATTTCCCTTGGCGGTGTTCCGCCCGTGCTTCAGCTTACCTTTTGTTCTCTCCCTCGCTCCGATTTTTCTTCCTTCCAGCTCCTCGCATAGTAGCCTGTTATTTCCCTTGTCTTTCTGACTCAGTCACCTTACCTTTTTTTCTTTTTCCCCTTTTCTGTCTGCCTCTTGTCTCCTCTTCTGTTTTACTTTGTTAAGGAGAAGCCTTCCTCTCTCGCTTCTTTCTAGTTTTCTGTTTTTGACATATTTACTATTCTTTTTGGTTTCACACTCCTTTAACTCCTCACGGTCATTCTGCGGAGTCCATCTTTGCGCCATCCAAGGCAGCCAGGTTACCGACCTTCTGTGTATTCTACTTACCGGATCATCAACAGTGACTATCTAGTTTTTTTTATGCCATAGGCCTTTTCCCCTACAACACTCCGGCTGTTTCGGAGAGGAGTCACCGAGATTCCCTGGACTTGAATCACGGTGGCTTCCTTCTGAAGCAGACCATATCTGCACAAAAAAAAGAAAGCAGACTCTCTGCGAAACCGAAGAAAGAGGCTGGATTATTCGTCAACTACTTCAGGTGAGGAGGAAGGGGAAGAGGGGGTATTCCAAATTCTGAGTGAAGTTGAGGATATTACCGACAACCCTGATAGCTTGCAACGCCTAACAGAGATAATGGCTACACCACAGCAGATTCAAGAGCTGGTGGCAGCGGTCCAAACCCTTAATCTTGAGGTTCAGGCACTCAAGACAGACAATGCAGCTTTACAGCAAAGAGTGACTGCAAGAGAACAACAGACTACTGATCTCCCCCATTTGCCCCTGGGTTCAGGAAAATTTAATGGTTCTGAAAGGAAGGTAAAGGAATTCCTGGAGGCCTGTAACATTCATTTCGCCTTTAGAAAGGGCGCCTTTGCTTCGGATCATGCCAAGGGGGATTTCATGATTACTCACATGACGGGAAAAGCTTTGGCATGGGCCACTTCACTGGTGTCTCAATCTGACCCTGTTCTACAAGATTATTCAGCTTTCCAGAACCTCCTACGACAGACGTTCTTAAGGACAGAATGTGCCTATTTTGCCTGTGAGGACCTGTTGGATGTGTGCCAAGGAAATTCAGACCTACTTATGTACATCTCAACCTTTAAGAAATTAGCGGCATAGGCTGGCTGGCAAGAACAGGCCCAATACACCATTTTTCGCAGGGGTCTGCGAGAAGAATTAAAGGATGAGCTTGCTCGGATTCCTTGTCCCGATACGTTTTCAGACCTCCTTAATGCAGTTCTGAGAATAGATTTCCATCTGACAGAATGAAAGAATGAAAAGAAGAAGAATCGTGATACTTCCTTCTATTCAGAAGCAAACCCCTTACCTTCCTCTCCTGCTATGCGCCCCATCAGAGATGAGCCTATGCAAATAGGAACTGCTCGAGCTCTGTTAATCCCGGAAGAGAGAAAGAGAAGAAGATATGGGAGCCTCTGTATGTACTGTGGCGCTTACACCCACCTTTTGAGGGACTGTCCGGATGTACCCCCTAGGAGATCGGACGGATTATCGAGGGACGATCTCCAGTCCCTATACAACCCTTTCTGTTACCTCCGCAAAGACATCTGAAGATACAAGGCTTACGGTTGTGGCCGTCAAAATCCAGTTCAGAAGAAGAGAGGTTGTCACACAGGCCATGCTGGACTGCAGTGCTGCTGGAAATTTTCTGGATACCCTATGAGCCGATAAAGTGGGTCTTAAAAGAATCGCTAAGACGGAAGATCAAAAGGTAGAAGGAGTGGATGGAACACCCCTGTGTTCAGGTCTTATCACTCATGCTACTGAAGTGGAAGTCTTCATTCAACAGCATTCAGAAGGAATGGAATTTGACATCATCCGTGCTGCCCACTTTCTGGTTATATTGGGTAAACGATTGCTCAGAAAGTATAATCCTACCATAGACTGGACCAACAATCTTTTGAGCTTTCACTCCAGCTACTGCAAAGAGAAGTGTCTACCTGAACCACGCTTTGAAACCATAAAGACTGTTTGTTCTACCGAGACTAGTTCTATCCATTGCATACCCAGCTATTATTCTGAGTTTTCTGATGTCTTCCATGAACAGTCTCCTCTTCAACTACCTCCACATAGACCCGAGAATTGCAGAATCGATTTAGTACCCCAGGCCTTGGTTCCTTTTGGTAGGATGTACCCCCTCTCAGTGTCTGAAAAGGAGGTACTTAGGCACTATCTTGATGACAATCTCGCTAATGGCCTCATCAGACCTTCCCGGTCCCCAGCTGGGGCCTCTTTGTTTTTCATCCCCAAACGAGATACCCAGGAACTAAGACCTTGTATTGACTACAGGGGTCTCAGTAAACTAACCATCAGAGACCGCTATCCTATGCCTATCATTTCTGAAGTTTTGGAGTCTGTCCAAAGCTCTACTGTATTCACAAAACTTGACTTCCGAAATGCCTATCACTTGCTCCGCATTAGGGCAGGTGATGAATGGAAGATGGCCTTCCGCACTCCATACGGTCTATTAGAGTATAAGGTGATGCCGTTCGGGCCTGTCAATGCCCCTTCCATATTCCAACGTTTCATGGATCGCCTGTTCTCAGATCTATTGGGACAAACCACGGTAGTCTACCTCGACGATATTCTGATCTTTTCTCGCACTCGAGAGGAACACCAGCAACACGTCAAGGAGGTACTATGCAGGCTCCAGTTACATCACCTTCTTGCTAAACCCGAAAAGTGTGCATTTTCACAGTCTTCAATAGTATATTTAGGGTTTATTTTATCAGACCAAGGGGTTATCATGGGTCCAAAGAAAGTAGAAGCTACTTTGGCTTGGCCACCACCTTCCTCAGTCAAGGAGATACAAAGATTCCTCAGTTTGGCCAACTTTTACCGGAAGTTTATTTCTGATTTCTACCAACTCACACTTCCGATCACTTCTCTTCTGAAGAAGTCTTCTGCTCCTTTCAACTGGTCCAAGGAAGCTGACAACAGCTTTTCCTGTTTGAAACAAAGATTCTGCACGGCTCCTGATTTAAGACAGCCCGACCAACTGCAGCCCTTTATATTGGAGACAGATGCATCAGCTGCTGCGGTAGGTGACATTCTCCTTCAGTCTAACAAAGGCTTAGAACATCCCATAGCCTATTCCTCAAAAACCTTGAGCCCGAGCCAACAGAACTATTCAGTAATAGAACGCAAGCTGTTGGCCATGAAATTAGCTTGTCTTGAGTGGAGACATTTACTCCAAGGAAGTCTGCATCCCTTCTTGATACGGACTGATCACAAGAACCTGCAGGTACTCAAACAACAAGAATGCTACAACACCCGTCAAGCCCGATGGGCTCACTTTTTTGTTCAGTTTTATTTCAGCATTACTTATGTACCAGGTTCCCAGAATCAGATCGCCAACGCTTTGTCTTGCAGAGATGACACCGACAAGAATCCCGCTACTAGAAAGGAATTGATGTTTCCCTTTACAAGGATTGTTTTGCCTGTGACTTCCTTTTTGCAACAGGTGCAAGAGGCTTCCCTCAGTCTGGAGGAGCCTATCGCTGCCACTTTGAAACAACCGGTGGAAAGAAGGGATGGGCTATGCTTTATCCACAGAAAGTTGTTCATTCCATCTCAGGATCTCAGGCAAAGGGTTCTCAGATGGTGCCATGACTCTAAGGTAGCCGGACATCGGGGCGTAAGAGGTACTTTGGAACCTCTCCAGAGGTCTTTCTTTTGGCCCAACATGAGGGCAGATACTCAAGAGTATGTCCAAACCTGTCTGATTTGTTTACAGAGCAAACATCTCACTCAGAGACCATTGCGATTGCTTCAACAAGAGCCTATACCACTTGGACCCTGGAAACATATCTCGACCAACTTCATTGTAGAATTACCCATCTCACAAAGATGCTCATGCATAATTGTAACGGTGGACACCTTTTCCAAACTTGCTCATTTTTCCCCCCTGGCCGAAATACCCACTGCTTCGGTCATGGCAGATATCTTTCTGAAAGACATTTTTAGGTTACACGGTCTTCCTCAGAAGATTGTGTCTGATCGGGGCAGTCAATACACCTCAAAGTTCTGGAAAGTATTCTGTGAAAGATTGGGTATCGAAAGAGCTCTCTCCTCTGGATTCCATCCCCAAACCAACGGACAGACAGAGAGACTGAATGGTACCTTGGAACAGTATCTCAGATGCTTTACCAACCAACAACAAGATAACTGGGTGTCGTTACTCCCCACCGCAGAGTTCGCATACAACAACTCCGTACATTAAGCCCTTGGAATCAGTCCATTTTACTGCACCTACGGTATACATACCCAATCTATTGTACCCACTCTCCTGAATGAATCTAACATACCCTCTATTGAGATCACACTGGGTCAAATCAAAGAGGCCCATAACACGGCTAAACAGAGTCTTCAAGAGGCGGCAGTCGCCATAAGGAACAAGCTGATAGGCACCGAAGATAGGTATCAGAATGGGGGAATGGTACCAAGGTTATGCTTTCTACCAAATTGTTACCTCGCTGGGTCCGCCCTTCCAAATTGTCTCCCCATTACATTGGTCCCTATGAGATCCTTTCTAAGATCAATCCTGTTGCCTATCGCCTTAAGTTACCTAAGACCCTAAGACGGATACATCCAGTCTTCCATTCCTCCCTCTTACGGCCTTATTTGCCTGGAACTAGAACACGGTCTGCTCCCAAACTGTGTATAATTCCAAGCTCTACTGCCGAGGAGTACGTAGTCTCTCTGATCCGCGACTCCCGATACCACAGAGGTCGCTTGGAATATTTGGTGCACTGGAAGGGGTACCCCTCTTCTGAGGATTCCTGGGAACCCTGTTCCAATATTCAGGCCCCTCGGTTGTTGAGAAAGTTTCACAGATTCCATCTGGGAAAGCCGGGAGAACAAGGTCTTCGAGGGGGGCATACTGTCACAAACTTGGGCAAATGGCGTTTATGGAGAAGGTGGAAATTCAGCCGCCATTAGACTGTGCCATTACGTTGTTTTCCACAGCGTATGAGACTGTCTAGTGGTTTTCAACATGGCCGCCACCGAGTTCTATTTACTATCCTTTACTCGGCGGCTCGGCGTGTTGCAACTTCCTGGATTTCTCCTCATTGCTAGCGCTCCATATCATTTCCCTTGGTGGTGTTCCACCTGTGCTTCAGCTTACCTTTTGTTCTCTGCCTCTATCCGATTTTTGTCTTCCTTCCCGCTCCTCGCAGAGTAGCCTGTTATTTCCCTTGTCTTTCTGACTCGGTCACCTTACCTTTTTTCTTTTTCCCCTTTTCAGTCTGCCTCTTGTCTTCTTTTCTTTTTTACTTTGTTAAGGAGAAGCCTTCCTCTCTCGCTTCTTTCTAGTTTTCTGTTTTTGGCATATTTACTATTCTTTTTGGTTTCGCACTCCTTTAACTCCTCACGGTCATTCTGCGGAGTCCATCTTTGCGCCATCCAAGGCAGCCAGGTTATTGACCTTCTTTGTATTCAACCTACCAGATCATCAACAATGACTATCTGTTTTTTTTTTATACCATAGGCTTTTTCCCCTACAACACTCCGGCTGTTGCGGAGAGGAGTCACCGAGATTCCCTGGACTTGAATCACGGTGGCTTCCTTCCGAGGCAGACCATATCTGCACAAAAAAAGAAAGCAGACTCTCTGCGAAACCGAAGAAAGAGGCTGGATTATTCGTCAACTACTTCTGGTGAGGAGGAAGGGGAAGAAGGGGAATTCCAAATTCTGAGTGAAGTTGAGGATATTAGCGACAACCCTGATAGTCTGAGGGCTCGCAGAACCAAAAGGTGTACTCGCTGTCATCCAAGTAGGACATGTCGGAAGGGCAATGAGGAATCCATGGGAGGAACATCCATCATAAAGAATATTACTGAGAGGTAAGTACATTTTTCTTCAAATTTATTTTTTCCTCCCACGCAGATACCTGCTCTATGATAGACTCCCATAGCAGTACATACACCTGTGGGGGGGGAGTAGACCAAGCACACCACCTATACCAGAAAGCTCTGTACAATCGCCCTACCGAAACAAGCATACTGCCCTGATTGAGAAGCCAATCAGTAATGTTTGGGAAACATGTGCAGTGAGGCCAACATAGCAGCCTGATAAATGTCCAAAACCGGGAATCCTCTCTGAAGGGCAGAGGTAGCAGCCAATACTCTGGGTGAAGGAGCCCAGAGACATTCAAGGACATTCTTTCTAGCCAGATAGTGGCATTTGCAAATACAGAGGATGATCTACTTCGACAGGCTCTGATTGGTCACAGGGCTGCCAGCATGGGCCCCAGCATAACCCAGAAAAAGCTGGTCCACAATGGTTTCAACCAACAGTTCCGCTCTCGGTAATCAGGACCTTCTGTGGTCAAGTCTCCTTCTACAAAAAGTCTCATGCCGCCGGGACCTGACGTATTCAACATTTTTAAAAAAAGTTATTTTCAGCTGTATGGTGGGTGATGCCTTTCACCTTGGATCCCCCTCTTCCAGGCGCAGATCCCTTATCAAGTTCCTTAATGATACCAGGATCCTAGATGGTTATATTTTTGTGCTTGCGAGGGCCTGTCAGGTATAAAAATAATAAGCAAAAGTTCAATACAAAGTTTGTCTTGTTTGCACGTAATATTCCGGTGATGACAGCTCACCCCTCGGATCTCCCTCCTTTGGGCTCAGACCCCTTCTCCATTCACAAATCTTCGGGTGATAGCAATTCACCCCTGATTTGCCCTCTTCTGGGCTCAGACCCTTCTTAGTTGTTAGCCTCCCTCGGCCGGTTTCACTATGGCTTTCAGCACTATATTTTTGGTAAACTTTCATGAATCTTATCTTTTCAAACAGTTTCTTGCAAACATCCCTCTGCCAGGTTCACTCTGATCAACACACTGTATTTCGGGACTTCAGACTTCCTCCCCTTCTATTGGCATCCCTCCTTCAGGGTTCACTCTTGTCAATTCTGCCTTTCTCATTCAACTCTCATGATGCAGGATTCACTTCCCTTAGCTTCACAATTATCTGTCGGTCAAATACTTTCGACTGTACAGAGGATTTTACAAGACCCCTGTATGACCACTTTGACACCCTTTTTGCCTTTCTCCCAAGGCCTTCTGATAACTGTAGTTCAACAGTCGGGTACTCGTCCAGAGGTTCCTGAGTGAGCACCCACGTGGTGCAGGACTCCTCTGCTTCTGGTTTCCCCCCTTCAAATATTCACAGTGCTTTGTTTGTTTAAAGTTCAATTAGCCACTTGCTATTTTTCCTTCAAAACAGTTCGGTTTCTTATCGGCTCTCCCCGCGACTCACCGGCTGTGATGAACCGTTTGCTTTCTTTCTTCTCAAAGTCAAGGTTGGTACCACAAGGACAAGCGTCTCTCCCCAGCTCGGTTATCAGCAGAGGTGGGTCCTGTATACCATAGACATCTGCTGTATCACACGCTGGCTATTATTTACGGTCTTACGATTTCTTCTGCGGAGGTCTCACAGGCCTTGGTCGGAAAGGGCAAGGTTGCTCCTCTCCTTGATTCCCTTATAATGCACTGTCTTACTCCTCCTCTTGAACTGTCGTGCTGAGTTAGCTTCCTGGATGTGCGGTCTGCCTTGCTTGTATTGTGCTCCGGTGTTCCAACTTTTATCCTTGTGGGGAAAAGAAAGGGCCGTCAGTTGTGTATGGTTCGGGTTAATTGCCCGAATTTGCCTGACCCTGATGTTAGGACATGTTAGGTAAATAGCTTGAGAGTTAGTCTGTCGTCCTTTTGCGTGTGAGAAAGTGTTCGCGTTGGAAAAGGGGGGGTAAAGTGCTTGTGTATCCTCCCTGGTAGGTTGGGGAAAAGTTGTCATGAGAAGGGGGATACCATGTCTCATCCGTCGATGTCCCACTTCTACTCTCGTGGACCCCCATCCAGGTGATCCTCCCTCACTGGTCCACCCCCAGAAACCGGATCCAATAGCGATGGCCGTGTCCTGGCCACCTGGATGACATACCCCCAGGGATTAGTTAGGGAGACACCTTCAGGTTTCTCACATACCCTGCCCCTATGCGAGGTACATATGTCTGTTCTTTGACGAGGATCTGGAAGGGAACAGGGACGAGAGAAATCCACAAAATCTCACATATTCTTTGGGTGACCTATGGTTGGTTTTTGTAGAGGACTAGAGGTTTTATCAGCCTCTTTACAGTAGCCTATAACTGGGATTTGAGGGTTTTCTCTGTTTCATAGATTCTGTTATCTCTCAGTTCTATATTGGAGAACTTTGGGAAGAATAGTCTTTTTGCCAGCTACTCTGGGGCAGAAAATCTCCAAATAGAGGTGTGTTTTCCTGTAAGAGATTTGAAAAGGCATGGAAGTCTCGCCCCAGGATAACTTCATCGGGGACCCCAGGTATTATGGCTGATAAGATTTCACAAGATTCTCCCCTGACGTCAATTTGTACCGGTATCTTGGGCTACACTTCCTTATCGCCATGTACACAGGTAACTCTAACTAGGGCCGCATTTTGTAGGTCCTCAGATGAGATTAAATCAGCTCGAATAGCAGTTTGCTTACTACCTGAGTCGATTAAGGCCTTTACTTTTTTTGTTTTCCGTTCACCCAAGCCTTCTCGTATGGGAAATCAGTAGATGATTGACACAAACAAATACTAGAGGTTTCTAGTTCTTCCTCGGGTTCATCCCATTCTTCACCCTTTAGGAAACCTATTTCCATAGGTTCGTCCTATAGATTTTTTGGACACTATCGAGCCACATGTCCAGTTTCATTACAGGAGAAATAGACAGGAGGACATGGTCTACTTCTTTTTACTTCTTCCTTTGATTCCAAAATCAAAGAGGATGATTTTGGAATCACCCCTTTTTGTGTCTATCCCCCTTTTTGTGTCTATCCCTTCTCGTGGCAACCTTCCCTGGATTTATATAATCCCCCTAGTTTCTCGGTTCCCTGAAGCTGAGGTTGGTGGGTTGATTTATGATCCTTCCATTCCTCCCAATGATGGGTCAAATGGAAATGTTTAGCTGCG
This sequence comes from Ambystoma mexicanum, assembly GCF_040938575.1. Classification (NCBI taxonomy): domain Eukaryota; kingdom Metazoa; phylum Chordata; class Amphibia; order Caudata; family Ambystomatidae; genus Ambystoma; species Ambystoma mexicanum. The sequence continues at coordinate 110,512,272 of NC_090933.1, forward strand.
TCTGAGTGGTTTTGTGCAGTTTCAATGGCTGTAGCCAGGGTAGGCCTATTTAACTGAAGGATATCTTTTAGCTGAAAAGGGGCTAAGGAATTAGTAAACTGTTCCAGGGTGATCATTTCTGTTAGCTTGCCTAAGGTTTTACCATTGACCCATAGAGCCACAGTGTTTTTTAATTCGTTCACCCATTTCTAGAAGGGTTTCTCCTGGATTTAATTTAATAGATTGCAGTTTATGCCGATAAAAATTACAGGTTTGCCCCACTCTTTTTAGTAACCGGTCTTTGATGGTTAGGAAGGTGGCGCCTTGGGCAAGATTTAGTAGTTGGTAGGAGGTTTGCAATTCGTCTTTCAACAGAGGACCCAAATAACATCTTTTAGGATTTTCTTTCCATCCCAACTGTGCCGCTAGACGTTCAAAGTTTAGGAAAACATTTCCTAAATCTGTGCAATCTAGATAGGGTTGAAGTACCCCTTGTGGTAGTAGGGGTCTGGCTTGCAACTCAATTAGTTTCGTTAAATCCTCTTGAAGTCTAGCTTCAGCTTGTATCTAAAGGGCAGCTAGCTGGGCAATGACATAAAATAGATCGGCCATTTCTTCTGGGGGTGTAAGAGTCCCTTCTGTGGATGGTTCGGAATCAGAAAAGAAACAAGTCTCAATCCCTTCGGAGAAAGTATAAAAATCATCAGATTCTTCTGAGTCTGAATCTGCCGAAGGATTGATTTTTGGTAGATTAATCTTTAGTCCTGATGGTCCCGCGGCAGAGGGTGATTGGGGGCCCAAAAAAAAAAGGTTCACTGGGAGGAGGGTTCAGAGCGCTAGATCTAACAAAAGAAAAAAGTGTGCAACCTTCAATATTATTCGATCCCACTGCTGTATGTTATAGTGTGAGAGAGGAAGGGTGTCTAGTAATACTCGAGTGTTAAAAAACAGATCTTGTTGGCTAATTGGAATATGCAATTGGGAGAACAACGCCTTTTTAAGTATGGATAAGCGATCAGAGTCAAGGAGTTCGACAATTTAGTTTTCCCTTTCTGGAGATACCACAATTATCAGCATGGGTTTCAATTTTTATCAGTTGAATCATATCCCACTCTGACACCATATATAAGAAACTCATGGTGGCAACAGTAAAGACAGACACACGTGATCACAGTTCAAGGGTGTTTATTAAACTGCAAAGGTAGGTTGGAAAAACACCTAATCTAAACCTAAATCTAAGATGGGAGCAAGCTTCGACCATCAATGTAAAAATAAGGCAGTGCTAGTAGTGTCGTGTCAAATAAAGGGGCCTATGCTAAGAAAAACCTTTGCCAGTCCTTACACTAAATACAAAAAGAAGTGTGGGATAATGTTCTTATGAAAGAAGGAAGTGTTCACAAATGATAAGTCAGGATGCGTACTTGAGGTCTCCCTTGCCCACATTTTCATCACGGGACAAGGTGGGACTTTGGAGCACAGCGCACGCGCGAGCTTTCCCAGCACAAGCCAACAGTTCCGCTCTCAGTAATCAGGGCCTTCGGTGGTCAAGTCTCCTTCTACAAGAAGTCTCTTGCTGCCGTGGCCTGACGTATTCAAAATGATAAACAAAATCGTAAACATATTTTCAGTTGTACGATGGGTGATGCCTTTCATCCTTGGATCCCCCTCTTTCGGGCGCAGATCCCTTATCAAGTACCTTAATGATATCAGGACCCCAGATGGTTATATTTTCGTGCTTGCGAAGGCATATCAGGTTTAAAAATATGAAGCAAAAGTTCAATACAGATTTTGGCCACCAGGGGGCATAGTGATGTGAAGTCCATGCGTTCTGTTCCTCACCTACGGGCCGAATAGCTGGTTGAGCTGCCCCAGGAAGCCCATGCGTGAGGAAATGAAGCCCCTGGGGTGTCTGAAGCCAGGGAGCACCCCCAGGTCCAACTTGTATCTACCTAGACCCTGGGAGACTGGAGAAACTTCCACCAGGAGTGGCAGCGGCACACCACGAGGCTCCGAGCCGCCCCAGAGCTCTGGGAGGCATAACTAAGAGAGCGCAGGTCAGAGGCAGCATCGCAACAGTACGAAAGTTGGTGGCTCTCCCGTGGAGCGGGAGGCCGCCTGAGATCCCGACACCAAATCCACCCCCCCCCCCCAACCCAGAGCAGAGAATACCGCTGAAGCTCTGAAGGGCTCCAGGCCTCTCGGGGCAGGTGAGTGGAATAGAGGCCTGCATCCGTGACACCGGCCAAACAGTGGGAAGCATCTGGAGCCCCCACCCACAGAGAGGAGAGGGAGAAAGAACGGCACGCTACCCTTGGTGGCGTCCGTTACCCAGTACCGGTGCTACACTCCTCAGCCTGATACGACTGCATCCAGGGACGCCCTCCACGGACAGTGCCTCTGCAGACTACATCCGGATCGGTGGAGCTTCTGCGCTGCGCGAGGCCACCCGAGACGTTACTCCCTCTCCACGTGAGCAGGGGAGATCAGGTGTGGGAAAATAGTACGGAGGCCTGCACCCAAGACTGCAGGGATCCAGTGGGAACCAGCTAGAGCCCTCTCCAGCCCACAGTAAGGAAGGCAGGCAGGAAAGGTACTCTGTGCTGCTAGGCGGGAGTTTTTCAAGTGTATGGTCCTTTATTCCATTCCTCCGTAGGTGCAGTTCAATATCTCGTCAGTATGTCTGGATCGATGGGCAAGACCAGAATATATGCCCCATGCCTGCTTTATCTTCTCCGCATCTTGGGCAACTCTGTGCACTTGCTCCTGGGATTGTGATATCCTCCTAGATGTCATATATGCTCTATGTAGTATATTGAATTGTAGCTGTTTCAGCCTGACATTTCTGGAGAACTTTTTGGGGTATAGCATCGCTTTGGACCACTCCTTTTCTGTAATTTCTCTTCCTATTTCTGCTTCCCATGGGAGCTTCCTTTTAGGTAGATCTTTGGGTATCTCCTCCGCAAGCACCTGGTATATTCTGGAGACCATATGACCTCCCTCGGACACATCATACAGCAGTCCCAGTACAGGGTTTTCGGTTTCCAGAGCTGCTTGGGATGGCCACCGGGCTTTCAGGTGTCTTATGAGTCTTGCATAAGTTATATATATTGGCCTTGGTGTACTTCACGTGTTTTGAAAAAAAGGCCCTATTAACGACTTTGGTGGTAATGCTGGCGGTATTACCGCCGGCGGTATTAGCCCTACCGCCGAACTCCCCGGCGCTAATAGCGCCGGATCACGAGTTCGGCGGTAATGTTAATCCCCATTCCCCATTGAGCCCATTCGGGAATGCCCCATTCCCCATTGGGCTCAATGGGGAAAATTTGCACTCTTACCGCCGGCGGATTTACCGCCGGCGGTAATGGCGCGAATTTTCGGCAGGTTCCCCCCATCCAAGAGCTGGGGCGAAATCCGCTGAAGTCCTGATTTGGCAGACCCTTAAATCCGGCTGTAATAGCGCGACCGCCGGATTTAAGGGTTACCGCCAAAGTCATGATGAGGCCCAAAGTCTTGGAACTCCAGTAGTTTTCCCGTGGGGGTGAGATCTCCTACTGTGATCAGCCCTTTGTCTTCCCAGTATGCTCTGCTTTGCTGGATTCTCTATTGAATCCATGCAGGGATCTGGGGGGAATATGGTTCTTCTGGTGTGCAGTCATAATGTCGACATCAATAATGTCGACAGTCAAAATGTCGACAAATTAATGTCGAAAAACAATAATGTCGACAAACAAAAATGTCGACATTTTTCGATATTTTTTCGAAATTTAATTTATTGTATGAATAAATAAATAAATATATATATATATGATGTGTTGAGTATGAGGGGTGGTTGGGGGGGTGTGGGGGGGGTGGCAGGGGGGTGTTGGGTGAGGGGGGGTTGGGGGGAACCCCCCCATAGTAAATACTATTTTTATTTATTTAATTATTGACTAAATAAATATATAATTGTTATGTGTTGAGTATGAGGGGTGAAAGGGTGGTTGGGGGGTGTGGGGGGGTGGCAGGGGGGTGTTGGGTGAGGGGGGGTTGGGGGGGGACCCCCCCATAGTAAATGATCCTTTTTTAGGTTATTTATTTATTGAATAAATAAATAAATAAATAGTTGGTATGTGTTGAGTATGAGGGGTGAAAGGGTGGTTGGGGGGTGGCAGGGGGGTGTTGGGTGAGGTGTTGATAGTTTTAAGGGTTTATAGTCATAATGTCAAAAAAAAAAGGTCGACATTTTTTTTTCGAAAAAATGACTTTTTACATTATAAGTAAGTATAGGTATCCCACCCCCCCTTCATTCCAGGTCCACATCCCTCACCATCAAATACACTGTCAATGGACCCCAGATATCTTTAGGTCTGTTCTGCAGCCCAAACAGGGCAGCATAGTCTTTGTCAGTGTCACTCAACCGTATTAGGTCCTTTAGCCACCCCTTCGTCTCCAGAGGGGAGGTATGCGTCCATTTCATGAAGATGCATCTCCTAGCTACTATCATACAAGATGCTAACAGCTTACTGTACTTCTTGGGTATACCCGGTGACCACCCCAACATGCCACATAGCATCGTGCCTGGGACGTTCTGCCTCACGATTTCTGACATGGCACCTAAACACCCGCTCCCAAAAAGAGCGCAGCGCAATGCACCCCCATAGCACATGAATCAGATCCGCCGGATCCACCTTACACATCGGGCATATAGCGGGCTTTGTTGCATCGAATTTATACGTGCGCGCCAGAAAAATGTAGACCCTATGAAGGGTCTTAAGTTGAATCAATTGCAACCTTGATCTGACGCCCCAGTGTGTGTGGTGCCACATATTCTCGCCCACTGCTCGTCCCCTAAGGTGACCCCGCTGTCTTGTTCACAGTGCCCTTTGTTTGGGGGGGATCCTGGTGTGTATCTGCTAGAATCATCTTATATATTGTCGAGATCACCCCGCTGCACCCCAAGGAGTTGCGTATATAATGTAGCTGGGGTGTAGTCTGAGGGATATCAGGGAAGACCGGCGACCATTCTTTAAAGGCAGCCCTCCTCCTGTAGTACTGTAATGTACGTTGAGGGCCCTTGCCCATCATGTCCCCGAACTCCTCTTGAGACACAAACTTCCCCTCAGGATACATATCCTCCTATTGTTCGATTCCCGCCCCTCCCCAGTTCCCTATAATGGATATATCACATGTGGGCACCAGGACCTCGATCTGCCATAACCGGATGCCCGGGTCAAACGGGTGTTGAACTCCTATCCTTTTCATAGCTCGCCTCCAAGCATGCACCGTACATGCTATGGGATCAAATCTACATTTGTCAGCTACTCTCCCCGAGATCAATAGCCCCTGCAGCGAACACGGATGCACTGAGCCTCTTTCAATATGCACATGTGGGGGCCGTAGCCCTCCCTGCTCCAAAATCTCACAAAAGACAGCTGGGCCGCCAAGAAATACGCCTTGACATCCGGGGCTCCGATCTCCCCCTCTCCCATGACTGCATCAAGATCTCCCAGCCTATTCGTTGGGCTTTTGGATGCCAAGCTAGCCGGATCAATTGAGATTTCACCTTGCGAAAGTAACCTTTCCCCGGCCAGACCGGTATATTTAAAAACATATACAAAAGCTTGGGGATAACCACCATTTTAGCAATGGCCACTCCGCTCGTAAGTGTGAGTGGGAGCTTGCAGCATCTATCTATCTTTGCTCTCAATGACCTTAAATACTCCCCATGATTCTTATCCAGCAGGGACTGGGCGTTCCTACTAATTACCACCCCCAGGTGTGTAACCGTATCCTGCTCCCACCCAAAACCCTCCCTAATAGTTGGAGGAATCGTCACCTCGTTCAAGGGGAACAGGGAAGACTTAGTTCGATTCAGTCGGAGTCCAGAGAATCCCCCAAACTCAGCCACTTCCTGTGTGAGGGGCTTAAGGTTAACCTCAGGATTTCTAATATAAATAATTGCGTCATCTGCATACAGTGAGATTAGCTCTCTCGGCCCGCCCATACCCAGTCCACCTTGTCCATGCAGCTGCCGGAGTCTGCCCGCCAGCACTTCTATGGCCAATGCAAAAAGCAATGGGGAGAGCGGACACCCCTGCCTTGTCCCCCTCCCGAGCAAGAACAGGCCTGACCACGTTCCGCCTATATTTATCTGAGCTCTACATCCCGAATACATCAGCTTCACGGCCTGCATATAGTATGGAGGAGTCCCCACCCACGCCAACACCTCGAACAAGTACTCCCATTCAACAGAGTTGAATGCCTTCTCCATATCTAACAGCGCCGCCGCTGCCTGCGTCCCGGGGTCTAATTGCACCAAGATTGCGAATAAGCGCCTGAGGTTTAAGGACGTCGACCTTCCAGGAATAAACCCAGATTGGTCCCGGTGAACTACTTGCGAAACATACGGTAGGAGGCAATCCGCCAAAACCTTAGCAAAAATCCTCGTGTCGAGGTTTATCAAAGATATTGGGCGATATGACGAGCAATCGAGTGGGTCTTTGCCTGGCTTTGGAATCAGCGTAATAACAGCTTCCTGAAGCACAGGTGGGAGTAGGCCCCTACCCAACCCCTCTTCCCACATCCCCACCATGTGACTAGCCACCTTCGGTCCCCATTCTTTATAAAATTCGGCCGTTATGCCGTCTGTTCCTGGGGCCTTCGCAGTCGGTAGGGCTTTTATCGCTCCCAGCACATCTTCTACCAATATGGCCTGGCAAGGGACTTCACTGCCTCCACGTCAAACCTGGGGAGTGCCGCACCCTCGATATAGTCCCTCAATTCAGTACTCGGAGGTGTACCCCTTGTAGCATACAGGGATTCATAAAATCTGCAAAACTGACCTGCTATCTCACTTGGTTTCACTACGACCTCCCCCCGGCTGGACCGCACAGCAGTTATTTCCCCAAATCCCTGCTCTCCTCTGACCAGAGATGCAAGGTATCTGCCTGGCACCTCCCGGTCCGCTAGCGCCCTAAACTTGTCCAACCCTTCCTTCAGCTTGGCTAGCGACTTTGGTGAGCTCAATCTCTCCACCTCCCCCTCCCACTGCTTTATCTCCAATTCCACTGCATTGAGAACTCTCCGTATTGTTCTCAGCACCCCAACCTCTGCATCAAACATCCCCCTCTAAGCACCACTTTAAACGCCTCCCAGATCATTTCCGTACTCTGCACCGAGCCTTCGCTTTCCAGGAAATAATGTTTAATCAAGCTGTGCATGTCACTTTTAAAGGCAATATCCCGCAAGGCTGCTGGTTTAAACCTCCACCTAGGATGGGTAAGCAGCTCCCCCAAACACACTGTCCACAATACCGGGGAGTGATCTGACAAAGTCCTTGGTAACATCTCACAACCTTCTGTGCAACGAATAAAGTAGGGGCAACCCAATATATAGTCTATTCTGGTTGATGTGTTGTGTGCAGTGGAGTGATGCGAAAAGCCCGCCTCTCCCGGATGCAGCACCCTCCATACATCCTCCAGTTTAAGAATCTCCATAGCTCCCAGCACTGCTTCAGCCGCCCTTATGCGCCTCTTTCTCTCCCCCGTTGTGTCCAGCCCTGGGTCCAAGACAACATTTATATCCCCTGCCCACAGAACATACGTATCTCGATACTTTAGGCTTTTCTCCAGAAGACCCTCAAAAAATCCTGGATCATCCAAATTGGGACCGTGTATGTTAACCAGTGTTAATTTTGATTGGCCCATAAACCCCGAGACTATGACATATCTTCCAGCTGGATCTATCTCAGTCCCACTAACCCTGAATCCCAGTGATTTGTGTACCAGAGTCATCACCCCCGCCGAGTATGCAGAATATGTGGTAAAATATTTGCATTTGCCCCACCCTCAAGCAACCCCTTCATTCCCCTGCCCCTTGAGATGTGTTTCTTGCAACAATACGATCTTAGCACCATGTCTCTCGCAGTACTGCACTACTTTCCTGGCTTTGCGCGGGTCCTTCAGGCCCCGCACATTCCAGCTCATTACCCTATACACCGTAACTCAGATGAGTGCAGCAACGAGTGCCAATATAACTTGTCCAGGTGGCCGCGCCCAGTCATGCCTCATGGTCCTCCCGATGTGATGTGAACCATTTTCATAAACCCCAACTCTGCCAACCTGGCAGTTTGTGCTCCCCTCATTTGCCCCAGCCCACTTCCCTCCACCCCCCACCCACACTGCCCTCCCCCAACTTGCAGTGGTCAACCTCCCCACAACAACCCGACACAAACAATAGCATGGGCCACTGCCTGGGGGCGCCGGACACCACTTCCCAAGCGGCTTACCGCACTTTAACAGCAGAGGAGAACTATCTAAAACATAGAAAGGAAATAAAACATTCATTCATGCCGCAGGACTGACTAGGTACATATCTAGCTATATTCCAGCATGACCCTCTGGGGCAGGAGTTCCAATTGAGCCCGCTTCTCGTTGACCTCCTTCCCTTGACTTAAGTACGCTGGGTTTCACATCTTCTCAAACATAACCGGACGGTGTACCTCCTAGTCCCTTGTCGTATCAATTCGGCAGGTTCTCAATAAATTTGTGTGCAGCCGACACATCTGTGAAAAACTGAGCTCTCCCATTGTGATGTACCCTGAGTTTGGAGGGGTACTGCATGGAATACTGCAAGCCTTTTTCACGCAGCCTTCTCTTCACAGCTGCAAACGACATACGGGCCTTCTGGACCGCCGGTGTGAAATCAGGGTAGAAGGAAACCCTACTGTTCTCATACATGAGGTCACCAAGCTCCCTAGCCCATCTTAGTATGGCATCACGATTGTGGTAATTAAGTACCTTAGCTATGATAGGTTGCAGATTTTGTCCGGGTCTGGGCACAACCTGCGTAATCCTGTGTGCTCTCTCTACTAAGAATTGTGAGGACAAAGGCCCTTGTAGTACTTCTTTGATAAAGGTCTCCATAAACACCTCCATGTTCTGCTGGGGAATGGATTCTGGAATCCCGACCAATCTTATATTGTTCCTGCGTGATCTCGCTTTGAGATCTTTATTTTTATCCCTAATGGCCTTCACCTCCCTTCTCAGTTCTTGTACCGCCTGGGCCGTCTCATTACTTGTATCTTCTACCACTCCTACTCTTGACTCCACCTCAGAGGTTCTGCTGCTTTCCTTATCGATCCTTTCCTGCATCCTGTCCAGCTTATACGTCAGTCCATCTAACTTGGAGTTAATAGCGGCGAACCCGGACCGCACCTCCGCCAGGATCATACTCAATTCTGATGATGGGGTTTCCTTGCTCAAGCCCTTTGATGTTTCTGTGAGGTGCACTGCCTGCGCCATTTCAGCTGGATTGGACCCCGACTCAGGTGCTTCTCTATCCCTCCTAGGCCCCTCCTTGTGTGTGAATGACAATTTAGTTTGGTTCTTACCACCCATCGCCATCAAAGTCTTCCAGATTGCAGCATTTCCTTCCTGGCCCTTGTCTTACAGCACTAGCTTGCCGCCACAAGCCTGATGTAGCCCCTCAGTCAGCCGCAGTGCCCCTTGGCTTCATCGGGCCTCTAATGTCCGCCTGCCCCAACCCCCTTCCGGGTGTTGCACTATCAGCATCAGCAGGCCTCAAGCACGCAGTTCACTACCATTTGTTAATGCAGACTGTCACTCTGCCAGTATGGTTAGCTCCAGGGGGCTGTGTGGCCGCGTGCAGGGGATCTATACTCTTTCACTGCTGTGGGTGTTCCTGGGCTAGCGAGCCCTCCCGCCATGACCCCCCTTCTGCCAGGTTCTTCCCTGCAGCCACAGGCTTCTGGACGGCTGCTGTCTCCCATGCAGGAGGCCTCCTCCCTCCCTCTGACTCAGTGGCCCGGGGCGGTCCTGTCCAGCCCCCTTCTGCTCCCCCGCAGACAAAGCGCTCAGTGCCTCTGAGCCTTCCACTGAGCCCCGAGATGGCCGACTTCAATGCCGGGGGAAGGGGGAGGGGGCGCTCCTCCCTAGCTCTGCGGCGGTCTGCCTACTCACTGCCAGGGTGAGTCCCAGCCCGAGCCAGGCTCCGACTGCCCTCTCTCCGGGCCACTGATGTTCTCCGCCGACCCGCTGGCAGCCACCTCCTCCTCGCCTCCTCTCCGCAGCAGCCTCACCGTCCCGCGGGCTCCTCTGACCCAACGGTGCACGAACACTAAGGCCGTAGCAGCCCCGAGCCGCACCGCCGGTCCCGACCCGCCAGCCACACCACAGATTCCCAGCAGCCGTGCCAATCACCCAGACCCCTTCCACTGCTGCCTCGGGACTCCCGCAGCTCTTCCCGTCAGGCTTCTGTTTTTTTTGGCCCCAAAAGGTCGGAGTTTATCCTCCTCTGCTGCCAGTATATGGAGAGCTCACACAGACATCGCAATCTCAGTCGTGGGCTCTCTAGCGCCCCCATATAAAGCTGCTTAGTACAGAGTTTAATTCCCTAAAGAAGGTACTTGGTATGATATATGGTATATTAATGAAGTGATATAGTAGTCAGGGGAGAGCTATCATTTTCACCAATGAGATTCTCCCCATCACGGATAGGGGTTGCTTTTCCCAAAATTGTATGGATGCCTCCAGACTCTTTCTTGCTCTTAGCGTGTTTGTGGTGTGAGTGTCATTAATGTCATGACATCTGTGTATGCCCAAGCAGCAAAATGTGTGTGGATTCCATTTTAGGACAAGGTGGGGGAGTCAGTCTTCTGCCATGCCTGCCCATCCTGCCAGGGGGAACAGGCAGTATTGTTCCTGCTAATTGATATCCCAGAAAGCTGTGTGAAGTTTTCTAGTACTTCCAAGAATGTCTATAGATTGTCCTCTGGATGTTTTATGTATAGCAGCATATCATCTGTGTAGAGAGATATTATATGCAGGGTTCCATCTACCTGGAACCCTGTGTCTATACATTATTTCCTCATATATATCGCTAGAGGTTGTAGTGCTAAGATGTATAATAAGGGCGACAGGGGGCAGCCCTGCTTCGCGCCTCCGCGGATCGGGAATGAGTCTTATATGTGTTTCCCAGTGCGGACTCTTGCCGATGGTGTTGCATAGAGCATACGTATCCATTTCATAAATCTATGCCCCATCCCGTACCGCTCCAGGGAAGCAAACAGCCACTCGCATCACACAGAATCAAATGCCTTGATAGCATCTAATGCCACCTCCGCACAGCCCTCTGATAGGTCATGTGTCCTGTCTATTACAGCCTGGAGCCGCCTCAGGTTTTCTGTTGTGGCTCTACCAAGAACATAACCTGTCTGGTCAAGGTGGACTAGTGTGGTGATTACTTTTTTAAGCCTCTCCGCTAGTACTGCAGTGAGGATTTTAGTGTCTTGATTAATAAGCACTAATGGTCGATAGGATTTGCAGAATGTTTCATCTTTTCTGGGTTTTAGGATAGGGAGTATCACTGCTTGTTCCATCGTATCTGGTACTGCACCAATCTCGTATGCCTCTTCCAGGACTAAAAGTAATTGCGGGGCTATTAGTTCATTGTACTCTTTATAAAATTCTGCAGGTATTCTGTCGCTTCCTAGGGTTTTTCCAATGGGCAGTGCAGTGATAACCCCTTGTATCTCTTCTATAGTAAGAGGGGCATCTTGCATCTCTCCCTGTTCTGCCGTCACTATAGGCAGTCCTATATCTTCTACGGGTTCTCTTATTCCTGCTTCTCTGAATTGTGTATAATCTAATGTAAAAGTCCATAAAGGTGTTATTGATCTGTCTGCGATCTCCATATATTCCTGCACTCATCTGCTGTCTCCACCACCCCTTCTCTGGTGTTCTGGCCCTGAACCAGCGAGGCCAGAAGTTTGCCTGGTTTATCACCCTGCCTGTGTATTTTTTCTGGATATTTTGCGAAGCTAGAGTTGCCCAACTTTTCCCATTGTTCCATGCACTTTTGTCTCAGCTCTATGAGCGTGCTTTCTTTTCTTTTCCTATTGATTCCTCTCCTTCCAGTTTTTTAATCTCGGCCTCTACTAGTGTTATTTGATTTACCAGGTCCTTTCAGACTCCACCCGCTTTAGCTATGGCAGCCCCTCGTATTACTACTTTAAAAGCCTCCCATACCGTTTGTGTATCATTAACACTCCCCAAGTTGTGCTCAAAATATTGTTCCGCTTGGAGTCTTCTCTAAAGCTACTATCTCGCAGTGTTTCTGCTCTTAGTTTCCATGTGGGAATAGGCGCTGCATGGACAGTCATTACCCATTCTACTATCATGGGTGAGTGGTCAAATAATGTTCTACCCTCATATGAGGGACCCCACTATACTCCCTAGGTGTTCTTTCCCTGTGAAGACATAATCGATTCTCATGTATATCCTATGTTCACTCGAGTAGAACGACAATTGTCGTCTGTCCCTGTGTATCCACCTCCATATTTCCTGGAGCTCCAGATCTTGTACCAGTGTTTTCAGTGCCTTGGATGGGGGTGGGGGGTGGACAGGATGAACTCTCTGACCTATCTAAGGTTGAATCTAGTATGCAATTAAAGACACCTCCCCAGATCCATTGCATGCCTTTATAGGGGGTCAGGATGGAGTACAATAAGCGGTAGAATGTTGCAGCATTTTGATTGGGTGCATAGGTGTTGATTATGCAGATTTCTTTCTTATCTAAGAATCTGTGTATTAATATTACTCTCCCTTCTAGGTCTGAGTGTGCGTTTAGTACCCGGAGCGGTACTCCTGGGGCAATCTAACTAACTAAAAAGGTTTTTATATATCGCGCACACACCCAAAGGCCTCTGGGCGCTCACAAAGACAAACAACATGCATAACAAATAGGCTCAGAGGGGAGAGAAGAAAGTCGCTTAAGGCAGCGACTAGCAGAATCCTTAGGAGAGTGGCTGAAATTAACAAGTGCCAGTGAGTGACTTTAGGCATCAAAGAGGAATGTCTTAAGGCGTTTTCTAAACTGTTGTAGTGTTGTACATTGTTTCAGATATAATGGAAGCATGTTCTAGTTTTTTGGGGCCCAGACATCGAAACACGCTCCACTCCATATGAGTGTCCCTCTAGCGTAGTTGGAATATGCTGAGCCGAACCCTCTACCTCTCCATTTGCTAAATATATGTCTCTGCTTGTCTGGTGTCAAGTGTGTTTCTTGGACCAGAGCACTCTCATTCTTTTGACATAATTGTTAAGGCCACGTACGTTCCAGGTGGCTATTTTCAGGACATCTGGCATCTGGGGCGTATTATTGGTTCTATCTCCCTCTTCCTAGATGGTGGGTTTTCCGCTCTTTGTCTCTGCATTAATTTGGGACATATTTGTTCTCTCCAGTGCATGCCCTTGATCTCTCGGCAGTTTACGAATTTTACTCTGTTCTCCTTTTTGTGTGTCTTTCCCAGTCTTTCTGCGGTCCTCCCAATTGACCTCAATTGTGACTTTGCCCCTTGGACTTTTTGTAAATTGCGTCTTCTATGGCCGTTTTGGCTGTGGTATGTCCATAACTGTGTTATTAACAACTGATCCCTAACATAACCTTCAACTTGATGCCCACTGGTGCAGTTCTGTAAAGGCGACACCAACAGTGATTCCTGATACATCTCAGGAGTTCGGTGGCCGAGTACTACAAAGTAACCTCAGTTCACCTGAGTGTGGGTGTAGGGCTGGGCGACCAGGCTTTTGAACAGGGGAACTGGGAAAGACAGAATGTGGTTCCTGTTTTCGTGGTTCTTGGTATTGTACTGGCCTAGGATTTTTTCTACTTGTGGGTGCTATAGACCTGAGGTACAGAGTTCCTGCTAATGTTATGTCAATTCAGTTGGGTTGACAGGTTCATGTTTATTGTCGTTTTACTTGGTTGCGTTGTTTATTGTGGCGGGTTGCGTCTTCTTGCATTCCTGGGATCTGTCCCAAGTTGTGTTCGCCCATCCATTGATTTACTGCCTCCGGTGTTTCGAAGAAGAGTGATTTCCCTTTGTACAATATTTTTAATTTGGCAGGATTTGTGTAGTCTGGATATATTGCCAGGGTTGCCGAGTCCCTCTGGATCACTCTGCCTGATCTGGAGTGGGCCAGGATTTTCTCCTTGTCTCGACAATTAAGGATTTTCGCTAAAAGAGGAATTCATTACTATGATACACCCCTCTGCTGGATGATACAGACAGAGAGAGGAGTAAATCAAATTAAAGAGCGGGGAACACTCGCACCACTAAAACACAATGCTGTAGGGGGAAAGAGACAACAGATTAGTGCTGGTGGATGGAGTGGAGACAGTTTCTAATTCTAATTCTTCCCTGGTTACCTTATGAGCAAGACTATACAGCTTAGATGACGTAAGACCCTACAATAGGAGAGAACAACCGTATCAATACCAGTATTCAGAAAGGGATACAAAATAGGACAAGGTCAGTGCAGAGGCTTGCCACAACAGGGAGTTGGAAACTACTTAATCCCAGGAAGTCAATGGCAACAACGTAAGGACAAAATAATAAACGTGAAGTTAATAGAGGTAGGTTACCCGAGTGGCACGAGGATCGCACTAGGTCCAGGATGGTGCACTAACTGCAAAGCGTCCCTAAGTGCAATCTAGTAGATGGTAGATTCCTAGAGAAAAATCCCTGTGAGGGCTGAAGGAGGTAGATGAGTCTTACAGCAGGCAACAGAGGAAGTCTGGATGGTAAATTATGCAGATAGGAGATGGATGCAAGACGTACAGGTGGTATGCAGGATGCAGAGAAAACACCCTGTGTGGTTCCCACTTGGAATGGAAACAATTGCAGAGGGATTCAAGGCTTTATCAATGGTATGCGGGTTGCAACAAAAGCACACTGAGCAGCTCCCACGTTGTACATAAACAAATGGAGAGGGATTCAAAGCTTAACAATGCTCTGTGCAGCTCCCACGTTGTACGGAAACAAGTGGAGAGGGAGAGCTTACCAGTGGTATGGAGGTTGCAGCAAAAACACACTGTGTGGCTCTGTGCAGGAGTTAGAATACATTGAATGAAAGCAACGCAGAAGTCCGGGGACAGGCTAAGTTCAGCAATGTGAAGATCAAAGGGAAAGGCAAAACGGGAGACAAAGGCAGTCCATTAACAGTCTGGGTTGAATGCTGGACTTTCAAGAGTCTGAGAAGTGAGACAGGAGGAATCCGTTTAGAAGGCAGAGGTCAGTTGAGGAAAACAAGGTATTCACTAAGAAATGCAGGAATAATGCTCCGAACAGAAGCAGCGTTCCGAATGGAGACGCCAACTTTAAACCCTGCTAGGGAGGCGGGTCCTACTCAGTCCCGTCGCGGGGGCTAGTCAGCTGATTGGTCACGTGACTTGCTCTTCGTTTCTGTGCAGCGCAATGGACCGCTGTAGTGCGTTGCCATGGTAAGCGCCAACGCTGCCAGAGGGGCGCGGCCACACGCCGAAATGACTGATAAGGAACAAGTTACTTACCTGTAACTGTTGTTCTCCAGCATGGGTCTGGCATGGATTCACATGCTCATGAATATTCCCTGTCGTCAGGCTGGGAATCCTCGGTAAAGAAAAAATCTGTTTTGTTTCTGAACTGTCTTTCTACTAATAACCAATCACTGGTCTCTGGGTCATACTGTCCCCAGCCAATGACACCCCTCTACCTAAGCCCCTCCTCCGGCAGCCATCTTCCGATTTGGTAGCACGTAAAGTGGCAGTAGGACCAAGAGAAGAGCCGCAGAGGGGTTGGAGGGAGGGTTCGCATGTGAATCCATGCCAGACCCATGCTGGAGAACAACAGTTACAGGTAAGTAACTTGTTCCTTCTCCAGCATGGGGTCTGGCATGGATTCACATGTTAATGAATACAAGAATACATAGCAGTACATACATGCACAACCACGGGAGGTGGCAAGGCTCAACATTAAGCATTTCAACAACTCAACATTAAGCATCTCTTACCTTCTCACCAGACTCACCTTCAAGCAAACAGGTTGCGCAGGACTGCTTGGCTGACTCTGGATTCCTCCCTGGAATCTCGGTCGACGCAGTAGAATTTCATGAAGGTGTGCGTCGACCTCCACGTAGCTGCCCTGCAGATGTCCAGCAGGGGCACACCAGACAGGAACGCTGTAGTAAGAGTGGTCGCTCTGGTCGAATGGGCTCTCGGACGGCCAGGCAACAATTGGTTTGCCAACCGGTGACAGTGCATGATGCAGCCGGAGAACCATCTGGAAATGGAAGTCTAGGAGAGGGCCTTCCCTTGGTTCACAGGGCGAACGTTCACAAACAGCTGTGAAGTCTTCCGAAAACTTTTTGTGCGGTCCACATAGAACTTCAGCGCTCTAGCCACATCCAGCGAGTGCTAAGTCCTCTCAGCCGGCGACGAAGGCGACGGGAAGAAAACAGGCAGCACCAAGGGCTTGTTGAGATGGAATCCGACGGCACCTTGGGCATGAAGGAGGGGTGCGTCCTCAGCACTACCCTCATCTGGTGGAATGTCAGGTAAGGAGGCTTACAGGAGAGGGCCTGGATCTCTCCCACTCGTCGTGCGGAGGTGATAGCCACAAGAAACGCTGTCTTCCACAATAGGAATATCAGCGGCGCCGAATGCAAAGGCTCGAATGGCGGCCCCATGAGCCTGGTCAGCACCACATTGAGCTCCCAAGCCAGGGCCGTAGCCTTCACCGGCAGGAACGAGCGAAACAGTCCTTTCATGAACTCCTTCACCAGGCGGTGACACCACCGCGACGACCGCCCCGGAGTTCTGGTGTAGCGGGAGATAGCCGCTCGATGAATTTTGATGGAGGCATGCGCCAGCCCTGCCTTGGCCAGCGACAGCAAGTACGGCAGCACTTGAGGGGCCGCATTCCATAGAGGGTTGATCTTCTGTGCACGGCACCAGACAGAGAACCTCTTCCATTTATGCCCATAGCACTTAAGAGTCGAGGAAGCCCTGGCCTTGGCAAGCATCTCCTTGCAGTCCGCCAGGATGTCGTAGCCTCCGAACTCTAGTGCTGCAGGAGCCAGGCCTGCAGGTTCAGAGATCCTGGGTCATGATGCAGGATTGCGCCTCCTTCCCTGGCGAGAAGATCTGCGTTCGTCAGTAGCTTGATTGGGGGGGACGCTGACATGTCCAGAAGGTCCGGGAACCATATCTGCCTCGGCCACGCCAGTGCAACGAGAATCATCTTGCATCGGGGCCGTCTGAGTTGACTGAGTCGCAGGAGCAACGGCAATGGTTGGAACGCATAGAGGAGCAGGCCGGCCCAGGGGAAGGAGAATGCATCCCCCATGCTCCCTGGCGGGGGAAACCTGCTGGCGAACCTCCGGCACTTGGCATTCGTCGCAGTCGCGAACAGATCCATCTAGGGATTGTCCCATTGCCAGAATAGGAGATCTACTTGATCTTGTCAAAGCTGCCACTCGTGGCAAGAGCGCAGCTCCCTGCTGAGTGAGTCGGCTGCGGTGTTCTTCACTCCTGCCAGGTGAAAGGGTACCAGGAACATCCCTTGCGCGACAACCCAGTGCCACAGATCCTGTGCTTCCTTGGAGAGAGCTGGGGATTGGGTGCCCCCGTGCTTCCGGATGTAGAACATCGTGGTGGTGTTGTCAGTGAAGACCCGTACCACTTTGCTCTTGAGGGATGGAAGGAAGGACCTGCGGGCCCAGAACACGGCCCAGAGCTCCAGGATGTTGATGTGCAGTGACCTCTCCTCTGGGAGTAAAAGGCCTCTTGCGTGGAGATCTCTGTTGTGCACGCCCCATCCCTCCAGGGAGGCGTCCGTCGTCACTGTTTCCTGATGCGTTGGGGCCTGGAAGACCATGCCCGCCGCAAGATGCGCGCGGGTGCCCCACCACCGGATCGCTTGGCGGAAAGTCCCGTTGAGGGAGATCTTGTCTTCGAAGCTTCCCGCCACTTGTATCTAACGGGCTTTGAGGAACTCCTGCAGCGGCCGCATCCGCAACCTGCACAGTCGCGCAAGGTAGATGCATGACAACTACATGCAGAGCAGTGACTTGATGGACCTCACCCTGGCTACTTCCATGGTCAACAGCCGTTGTACCTTGCCCAGGATGGCTTTTATCCTTTCCTCCGACGGTGAAGGCAGCCGTTCCACCGCGTTGAGCCTGGCTTCCAGGAACAGGGCGTCCTGCGATGGCATCAAGCAGAACTTCACAAAGTTTATCGAGAACCCCAGTTCCGTGAGCAGGCGGACTGCCCTCAGTGTGTGGTCGACGGCGAGTTCTCTTGACTTCGCTCAGATGAGCCAATCATCCAGATAGGGGTAGATGTGGATCCCCTGCAGGCGCAGCCGCACCGCCTCCGGTGCCAGGCACTTGGTGAAGACCCTTGGCGCCGACTTCAAACCGAAGGGCAGTGCCTTGAACTGATAGTGCCGCCCTTGGACCACGAAGCGTAGAAACATTCCATGTCCTTTGTGTATGGGGATGTGGAAATATGCATCTTCCAGGTCCAGCGACAAAAGGAAGTTCCCTTCTTCCGGCTCTCCCAACACGTGCTGAAGGGTGACCATCCAGAACTTTTGTGATTTTATGTATTTGTTGAGGCGGCGGAGGTCTAGGTTAGGCCGCCAGCCGCCGGTCTTCTTTCGGACGAGGAAGTACCGCGAGTATACTCCGGAGCCCCAGAGTCTCTTCGGGACGAGCTCTATCGCACACTTTGCCAGCATCGCTCGTACCTCAGAAGTAATTGTGGGATGTGGTCTTCTTTCCTGGCCACTGGTGGAAAGTGTGGGCACTTCCTTTGGAACTCCAGAGTATGCCCGTGGGCCAGGGCATCAGCACCCAATGGTCGGTAGAGATGGATTTCCACACGCTGATGAATTACGCCAGCCGGCCTCCCACCGGGGTGCTCGGGTGGGGGCCCGACGTCACGGCCAGTTCAGTCCTGCTTCGTCGAGGCCTTGCCACCTTGGGCCCTTTGGCGACGAAGAGCGGGCTGCCTGATGGTACGACGAAGAGCTGCCGCCGAATCCTTTGGAGGCACCTTGAGACTTGCCTGCGGAGGTCCGAAAGGACGGCCGTTGCTGATTTAGAGTGCCCAAGGTACGGGCCGTCTTGGTGTCTGCCTTGATGGCCTTCAGTGACTCGTCCACTGCCTTGCCGAACAGGTTGTTCCTGTCAAAGGGTATGTCCAGTACCCTGGTCTGTACGTCCTGACGGAAGTTGGTGGCCTTGAGCCAACTGCACCGGCGAAGACAACGCTGTTGCCCATCTGGGGACAACCGGTGTTGGCGATGTCCGTGGCTACCATGATGGCGTGGTCTGATGCCTCCTCGCCCTCTTGCAGGATTTCAAGGGCTTGCGCCCTCTTGTCGTCTGGAAGGAAGTCCAGGAAGGGGGCGATTTTGAACCACAGCTCCCTATTGTAGCGGGCCACGATAGCGAGAGCGCTGGCCGTCTTGATGGTCGTAGCAGCCGACGAGATGACCCGATGTCCCATGGCGTGTAGCTTCTTCCCCTCGCTGCCCGGCAGAGAAGTGGAAGTCGATGCCGTCGCCCCTGCCGATTTCTTCTTGGCCGCCGCGGAGACCACTGAGTCCAGGGATGGCTGCGCCCTGAGGAACATAGGAGCGGAGTCTGGGACCAGGTACTTCTTCTCGTACCGGTCTCCCTTCGCAGGGGCCGTGGACGGGTTCTTCAGAAGGGACAGCCCTTCGTCCCAGATGTCTTCTAACAGTGGGACTAAGAGGACAGTCTTCCTCTTGACCTCCCGTCGTTGATATAGGAATCCCTCCTCCTTCTGTTCTTCAGGGCATAGCTGGAAAAGCTCTGAGGCCCTGGCGATCATGGCGTGAAAGGAGCCAATTTCATCAGGAGGGGAAGCCTGGGGAGGGGGCGATGGGAGATCTGTTCCGTCGTCGCCACCATCGTCTTCCCCCGTCGTCACCGTCTCTGACTCTGTCTCATCCCTCGGCAGAGGGGATGGAAGTGAAGGATGGAAGGGTGGGGAAGGATGGACTCGCCTCCGATTGGCTGGAGGACTCCCCGACGGTCCAGGCGCCGCTGGATTGTCCGCCGGAGGTAAGGGCAACCTTGTCCTTATCTCTGTGCACAAGGTCTGCAGTGCTAGCAAAATGTCATCTGACCTGTCCGTCGGCGGTGGCATCGGTTACGACGGGAGTGATGGCAGAAGCGTGGCGTCCGGTTCCTTGTCGATCTGCCATTCTTCATCGGCTCCACCCTCGCTCTCCACGTCCGCCTCGTCGGGATCCTTCCCGTAGGCCCTGACCTCAACGAACTTCTTGTCGAGTACGGACTTGAGGCCAGACAGCTCGTACTCAGGGGAGGTAACTGAGTCTGTTAGGTCTATCGTGCCCCCCTCCTCCTCCAGGGTTTCACGGGGGTCTTTTCAATGGGCTGGAAAGACGATTCCCTCCGGGATGGCAGGGAAACTCTAGGCCAGGTCTTCTCCACTGGGGTCGCCTCTGCCGGCTTCGCCAGGGCCACCACGACTCCCTCAATCGAGGCTGGGTGAACCTTAGCCGGGTGAATCTGGGCCTTCACGACCATAGGCGCATCTGAGGCCTTCACCGAGGGGGGAGGATCACCGCCTCGCTCCCCCCTGGCTTTCTCCGTCGGGGCCGACCAGGGCTTCTCCCGAAGTTTACCCAGGTTGTCCGACTTCCTTCGAGCCGGAGCGTTGGCTTGTGGTTGACGGCATCAGCTATGATGCTCCCGGCCTGGCAGCCGAGGAGCCTGACCCAACGGTGCTCCCGGGGCCCGCGGACTTGCGGTGCTTTGCCTTCACCGGTGCGCCCTCAAAGTTCTTAGAAGACCGCTCAGACTTCTTCTTCTCACCTGCTGCTGGGCTCTTCGCCTCCAGCCAGTTAGTGAGCTGTGTATGACAGTCCTTCATGGTCCGGACGGACATGTTCTTGCAGAACGCACAGTCCTCCTCCACATGCGGCTTGTCGGAGTGCAGGCAGTAGATGCACCTGGAGTGCTCATCCTCCTTAAAGATGTTCTGTAGTCCACATCCTGGGTAGATCCTAAACAGCTTGGATCTAACGGCGTCGAGTCTCCTTTGTCTTGAGCCATGTCCATGCGGGGTAGGCCTCAGATCTTCCGGAATCCTCCAAGAAGTGAAATTCGATGAAACTTTGACCTTGAGAGGCGTAGAGGTTTCCAGAACGGGTCCTTGTTAATCGGAAGATGAATCGGTGGAGCTTGAGGCTTGATTTGACCAAAAAAATAAGAGTAAACTCTTTGAAAAAACGCAATACGCAGTAAAAGCTCGGGAGCTAAGCACAAGGACTCCCAACACTTGAACGTGCAGTAAAAATCTGGAGATGGCTGCCAGAAGAGGGGCTTAGGTAGAGGGCAGTCATTGGCTGGGGGCAGTATGACCCAGAGACCAGTGATTGGTTATTAGTAGAAAGACATTTCAGAAACTAAACTGAAACTGATTTTTTATTACAGAGGATTCCCAGCCTGACGGCGGGGAATATTCATGAGCATGTGAATCCATTCCAGACCCCATGCTGGAGAATGATGCAGTGTATGCTTTTTAGTATGTGCAACCTTAGGGGACCGCTGCCCACTGCCGGGTGCAACGGATCCTGATATTACTCCTCCGCGCTCGTCCTTCCGCATCTTCTGCTCTCTCCTGCTACATTCTGACTTTAGTTGATAATTCCTGGACCGTCGCCTGTAGGTCTTTGGTCGTGGATGCTGTCTCATCTAGTTTCTGGTCTGTTTCTCCTACTCTGCTGGCCAGGTTACGCATGTCTTGACGTAGAAGACTCACATCACATTTTATTTCTCCTATGTGGGTCTCCATGGACGTGTGCATGGCCGCAATAACTTCCAGGATCTTATTTTCGTCAGCCATGGGGCTCCGATTCATTGCTTCCTAAACGGTCTCCTGCGGTGTTGGATCTGTTTTTGTTTCATTTTTCTTTGCATAGGTATCCATTGTCACCTGCTTAGGCTGTGTCACTGTTTTTCTCCTCCCCTCCAACATTTGGGATGGCTGCCTGTGCTCTCTGGTCTTTAAGCTACTTGGTCTCCTTTGCTTCAGTAGTTATTTCTCTTGTGAGGGATCTGAGCGTCCAGTAGTTGCCTCGTGATTATGAAGTTTCTATTCTTGTCTGGTGCCTCACTGAGCGTGTTCCTTGCCATTCTGCTGGTGGTATGTCTTGGGTCTCTAGTAGTTCGGGAGGTGCAGGGGTTAACTTATCCCACTTGCGCCCTATTTGAGTTCAGACGTGGATCTAAGTGTCTCTGCAATGAGCAATCCGTTCAGGATCTAGTAACCTTGCGGGATGTCTTGCGCTTTCATGTGTCCTCCGGTGTTGGTTGCACTCTCTTTTCTTTTCCTCTCACCTCTTGGCGTCTCCTGGGTGAGCGCTCACTCCCGCACTGTCACTTTCTGATATTTATATGAGCGGGCTTGGTAGTGCTGCTGTGACCGCAGCTTCTGCTTCTCTCTAGTATCCGGTGCTCCCTGGGCTTTGTGGGGTTCCGACTCCCCTTTCTCACCGTCGTTGTTGGTCAGTCTTTTTCTCAGTGATCCCCAGCCTGTTTTTCTTTTTTTACGCTTTACCGACAATAACTGGGGCTGTGCGGGTCGTCGGGTCTCTTTTCCGCTTTTTGGTGGACTAATTGTGCATCATCTCGGGGGGTGTGGGCGTTCATCCGCGCTTGCTCCAGGCTATTTTCCCACTATTGGCCCAGTTGGGAGGGCTAGGGGAGCCTCTATGTTGCAGTGCTGTCCCATTCTCTTATCAGGCTGCTATTCACCACAGGGTATTCTTGGGTCTGTGGATATCCTTATCCCTTCCTCACGGGTGCGCCCAGCCCTAGTATGTGTGGGAGGCAGTTGCGGTTTCACCATTCTGATCTGCCACTGTGGCCCGTTTTGTTATGATCTCGCCAGGAGCCAGGACTGCTGTGTTGCTATTTCGTCCCTCCTTTCCCCCGCCTCCGCATATCACCAGCCCTTCTTGCTGTAGGGACATCGCTCGAACTGCAGCTGCAATTATTCGCTCTTAATGCTTATTTCCTCATATGCGGTGCCACTTCCAGACTCTTGCGCGCTCCCCCCTGAGGGTCGGCAGGGTCCTCCAGCAACGAGTCGGAGCTCTCAGTGTCTTTACTGTCTCTCTGGATTCTCAGGCGCCATTTTGCGGCCTCCTCCTCTTCAGTTGTCACGGTCGCTTTCTCTGCTTATATTCCTCTGTTGGCAGTAAGAAGGGATTCAACACACTCCCCAGGAGTTCCTAGGTTTGCAGGGATCTCTTCCGCTTAAGGCAGATCTCTCTGTCGCACACAGGATCACAATGTGCCGGATCAAGCAGGGAGCTCACAAAGATCACGTCCACCTCACATTACAGCTGGCCACACCCCCTCACGCCGCAATAACTAAGGTTCTTTGGCTTCCTGGAATGTGAAGGTGAAACCCAGAGCAACATTACTAAAGCCATAAATGCGGTGGTCAGTAAGCTCTTTAATGAGGGGAACACCAATGAACCGACCATCAACAGAGCCCATAGAGCGGGAGGGAGCTCCAGGGGGCCAAGATCAATCCTGGCAAGATTCCATTACTTTTCTGAGAAGATTAGATTCTGGAATTGGCAAGGAAGAGGGGCCCGATAGAGTGGGGGAACTCACAAATAACTGTGTGCCAGGATCTCTCAGCCTTCACCCTGACAAGGAGGAGGCTATGCAGGCCCCTTACAAAGTGGCTCAACACCAAAGGAGTTTGTTATAGGTGGGGATTCCCGTTTTCTCTTGCCTTCGAGTATGAGGGGTACAAATTCAGCCTTGTAACAGAAGATGATATACAGAGAGTGACACAAGACCCGCTGAGCGATGTCGCCCCCGCCACTGCATTGGAGCCCCGAGGGGGAGAACTGAGTGAATCCCAGAAGACAAATGGGTTTGTGGACAGGCGCCACATTCGTGGCCACAGAAAATTTAAGAAACTAAATCTGGCGTCCCTGACACTCCCTGAAGGGCGAGGCTGAGCACTTGATGGTTTAATGAGGGGGCAACACAAACTAACACTTTGGGAGGACATGGAGTTGCCATGTAGAGGAAATTGACCTCGATCTGGTATGGAAGATCATGTGAAGTTGGCCTCGCAAGAGGCCAGATGTTTGTCTGGGCCACGACCCTGGTGGTGGGGTGCTGCCACTGTGTGTTGTCCAGCTCTCTTTTGTGGGAACATGATTGGTTTGTGACCCCTTTGAGGGTGGGGACGATTAGAGTATGTTTACTGAATCCAGGCTAACTGGGGGCAGGGGAGTCAGAGCAGTTATTTTGATTCACACATGCCCAGTGGGGTAGGGGGTAGGAAATGGTGGCCTGGTCCAGCAACGCAATAAATGTTGCGCAAGTAGTCCAGCCGCCAGGGGGTAGGGAGAAAGTTGGGCGGTTTGTTGTTTATCGAAGTGAACTTCAAGATTCACAAGCTACCAAAAACCACGTCCGTCCTGAGGGGGGTTATACCGCAATCAGTTCGCTGTAAGAGACCATGGCACAGGGGAACGTACACCGGGGCGCCAAGCCTCAGAGGTATAAGAGAAAATTATGCCCTCCCCCCGGTTTGCTAAATGTAAGAGGTTTGAGTTCCCCGCATAAGAGGTCTTTAACGGTTTGGGAATTCAACTGTTTAAAACTGGACTTTATGTTCATACAGGAGACCCACTGGCAAAAAGGGAGGGAACAGTCCTTGAAAGCCATATCAATAGGGGAGGTATTCCACGTCTCCGGCCCAACCAAAAAAAAAAAAGGAGTAGCCCTACTGGTCTCCAGCAAGTACACTTCATACTGAAGGCACAGTCAAAAGACCCTGGGGGCCGCTTTGTGATGCTGAAGGGGGAGATCAAGGGCTTTATGCCCACAATAGTTTCCATCTACTGCCCAAATGAAACCCAGAATCCATACTCGGAATCAGTTAGGAGCAAAATCCAAACCTTTGCTGAAGGCACATTAATAATAGGAGCCAACTTTAACATGGTCTTGCACCACGAGAGTGACAGAAAGAGAGAAGGTTCCTAGACGACAACCCAAACACAACAGAGGACCACTGCTTGCTTTCAGAAAGTCAACATGGAGTTGGGAGTGACGAATAATCACACGACGGATCAGGGCCGAGACCCTCTATTTACATACTATTCAAAGGCACATGAAACCTTCTCAAGGATAGATTATGGGCCTCATTAAGAGTTTGGAGGCAGCCATGCCCTTAATAAGGGCATGGCTGCCTCCAAACTCGGGTCCATGGTCCCTGAATGGGGAAATACCGGGTCATTCCGACTTTGGAGGGCCCGGTATTTCCCCATTCAGGGAACCCGGACCATCCCCATTCCCATTTGAGCCCCCATAGGGCTCAATGGGAATGGGGAGCAAGTTAACAACAGGCACGTTAATGACAGGCCTGTTAACATGCTGGTCTGACCAGACGTCCAGAGCGGGTCCCGCAAGCGGAACTCCTAATAGGGCGCAATGGGTTTAACTGAGCCGGCACCTTTACCAGCGCTGTTAAACCCATTCCGCCAGGGTCGTAATGAGGCCCAATATCCTTGTAGAACCCCCCAGCTGGGATGTATGAGTGAATTAGCCGCAGAGATAATCCTGTGGTCTGATCACGACCTGGTGAGAGTCCGAATAGGGGTGCCCCCCGGGTGCAGCACAACTCTAGGTGGTCGTGCAACGACTAGCTGCTATGGGACAAAGAGCTAGCCCAGGCAGTCCTGAAAGAGATCAGAGAATTCTGGGGAGGTGGGGACCGCAGGGTTCTGGGAGGCATTTAAGGCCACGACTAGGGGAGTTCTGATACAAATGGGGAAAGGGCGCACAGGGAGAGGGACCTCATGGGGAAAATTGAGTCTATTCAGCTGTAGGGAAATTGAGAACCCAAATGTTCCCAGGGAAATGGGCCAAACTGCAAGAATATGAATCCAAGCTGAAAGCCCTCATGGTTGGCCAAACAGAGAGAAAACGGTCATTCTTGAAACAAAAATATAAGGAAAAAGGAGACAAAATACTGGCATTGAAGTTGAGAGAGCAAAGAAAGAGTAGGAGGGTGGATGTGATCAGTCCAATAGGAGGTGAAAAGTTCTTTGAGTACCCACAGATAGCGGAGGAGTTTCGAGTATTTTACTAAACACTTTTCAGAGTATAATAGGGGTGGGTCAGATGTAGATCGGTTTGTGGACTCTCTCCCGATTCTGTGTCTCCCAGAGAAAAAGACAGAATCCCTGGAAGCCCCCATTACCGCCCAGGAAGTGGTAGATACAATTAGTGGTTTGAAGGGGGTACCACCCTTGGGGAGGATGGTTTATAGTGACCTTCTATGAAAGATTTCATTCCACCGTGGCTTCCCTCCCACAATGTATGCTGGCAGCACTGATAGTAGTGATTCCAAAGGAAGGGAAAGACCCTGCCCAGATCCAATGTTATAGAACCATTTCTCTGTTGAACACTGATGTCAAAATAATGGCAAAATTGCTGGCCAATAGACGCGGTCACCAGATGACCTCGCTGGTTCATGGCGATCAGGTGAGATTTATCCTGGGGCAGCAGGGAGCAGATAATATAAGAAAGTCCATAAACCTAATGCATGATGTAAGGGGCTAGGAGCACACTTGATATCTATAGACTCCGAAAAGGCCTTTGACCGTGTCGAGTGGCAATACATGGGTAAAGTCTTGCAGAAGATGGGGTTCAGCACAAACTTTAGGCAGTGGATGTCAACCCTATCCAATGGCCCCACGGCAAAAGTGGTAAAGGCACCATCTACGCCCCCCTTCATCTCTCTAGAGGGACAAGGCAGGTGCTACCCCTTCTCCCCCTTTCTGAACGCCCAGGACATGGAGCCCCTGGCAATCGCAATTAGGGAGAACCAAGGGATTATGGGAATTCAATGTGGTGAGGTAGACTTTAAACTCTCCTTGTTTGCCAACGCTATCCTCTGCTACTTGACGAATCTTCTGTAATCTTTCCCCAAACTCTTCAGACAGATACAGTAGTTAGGCAGAATTATAAGCAGTACCCTTTGGGAACACCACACACAATTAAGACTACAAGTGACAGTACAAATTTACCTTTGGTACACACCTGTATTGCACTGTTAAAGTGGTATCAGTAGCGGAGCAGCCAGACTTATCTCAAGAGTAAGTGAGCAGAACAAGATAGTTACACAAAGGACGGCAATTACTATGATTCAGGTAAACAATGACTCAAGGTTTCCAAGTAAAAACATATACATTTATTTCACTCTTCAGTTATATAACATTACACTATTATAAGCAAGTGAAAAATCACAATCTTAATACACCACACCACTTCCCTTAAATTCCAGACAAGTTAAGCTCACAAAATGAAGTGGAAGCAAAATGGCACTCCAGCAATTTAAAAGGGAGGGAAAGACAAAAGTTATTAGAAATTAGATCAAACCAAAAGTTAAGTACTCAGGGCAGTTGAACAAGAGGAGCTTCAGTGAGGAGATCAGATAGAAAAGGCTTAGGACCAAAGTCAATGGGTCAAAAGTCTTTTGCTCAAGATCACACAGTCCAGGGTAGTTTGTGGTAAAGTTTGTGGCACAGTGTCTGGATGAGGTTGGTTGATACAAAAGTTAGTTCAAAGAGAAGAGAAGGACAAGCCCTTGGATTGGAGAAAGATTTCAAACACTTTCACTGCGGTTGTACGAAACGGACAACCAGATTTGCACAGTACCTTAAAACGGAGAGGGAGCTGTAGCTGAGGCAGACTTTCCTGGTAGTTCCTGCAGGCTCACGGTTCCTGAAGCGACTGTCGAACTGACATGAAGTAGGAAGACTGGAGGGTCCTGGACTACCCAGGGAAAAAACCAGCAGCAGAGCAAAGCAACAAATAAAAGGTGCGCTCCTTAAAACCCAAGCAGGGTCTGACCTTCCTGGCTATCCGTCCCACTGTAGCTCTGTACAGCAAATTCGACCAGAGGAGGGGTCCTGGCTTGCAGTTTGGGGGAACTGGTTGGTCCCACCAGCTCAAGGGAAGAAGTTTCCTGGAGGATCTTCTCTGTCGGCGGATTCTGGAGATTCGGACCTGCAGCAGGGCTTCACCGGGAGGTTCAGTCGTTGTAGGGGTCATCTTCTGCCAGTTCCTCGTTGGTTCTTTCGTTCCAGTGGCGACTCTGCCTTCCCAGTCCCAGAGACCTGCTTTTTATGCAGATTTCCCCCATTCATACAGCCTGGCTGTTCTGTCAATGACAGTCCCCTTAGCCAATCAAGCAGGTGTGCGACTTGGGTTACCAAGGGAACCCATGGCAGGGGTCCGAAGACCCCTCCCTCACATCCTACCTACCTAGACTTTCAGGCGCCTTAAGGAGGGCTTCTGTGCAGAAGCCTGCGAAAAGACAGTGAACAAAGGAATCATCCCCGGTTTGGCACGCAGAGAAAAACATGAGAAAGACTTTAACAAAAAGAAATGGTGAATAAACCCAAACGGAGCCGAAATAAAATGTATTTGGTCAAGCGGATTTATGTTCGAGGCTTATATAATAGCCTAAAACAACACCACGTTTATATAAGATAATCGCGGTAGAAAAGTTAGGGTAGTTACCACTGCCACCAGCCAAGTCTTAAGGTAAAGGGAGCGAAACAATGCTCCAAGAGGCACAGAAAAAAAGGGATCAGAGTTAACCCTTTACAATACTCCATGTAAGATGGGGTGTACTGGGTCTGTGGTTTAAATGACTAAAGTAAAGTTAATGGCAACTTTACCCTTTTCTGGGGGACAAAAAATTGAGTCGGTGGGAAGTTTCAAAGACAACCCTGTGTCACTGCACTGAAGATGCTGTGTAACACATGTGAATATGAGGCCCTGGAGTAGGTGAGGCTCCAGTGCTCAAGATAACACAAAAAGTAGAAATACGCATAGCAAAACACATCTAAGAGTGGGAAAAAAGGCTCACACTCTTACTAGGTGAAAACATAAACCCTACAAATCTAGCAAAGCTGCTGAGGGACTCAGTAGGTAAGGGAAATTAGCCAGTTATGAGAATTCTCCCTAACAACAGTGCTTTGGCAGGTTTTCGGGCCTGAAAATTAACCTCCCCAAATCTACTGTTATGCCCATAGGAGCGGACGACTCGGCGAGAAGAGGTAAGATTACGGTATGTGGAATGAGAGTGGAGGTCTCATCCTCCCCGTACCTGGGCCTTCGCCTCCTTAGAGACCTGGCAAGACTAGTAGAGGTTAACTATACTCCCATCCTAGAAAAAATAAGATTAGACCTTCTCCGCTGCTGGGCACCCCTCACCCTCTCTTGGTTTGGGCAAATGTTATCAGTAAAAAGGAATATTCTTCCCGGACTCCTATATCTATTCACGTTGCTTCCCTCTCCCCTTCCAGAGACCTTCTTTGTGAAATTACAATCCATGGTGAACCAGTTTATACGGAAAGAGAAGAGGCCTAGAATTAAATATGCCACATTGACTCTCCCCAGGGATTTTGGGGGCTTCGGCCTTCCTGACTTCAGATTATATTATAAGGCAGAACAGCTCTGTGTTATGTTGGAGCACCTGCAGGATTATATGGGCACCTACTGGACATACATTGAGGACACACACACCCACCCGAAAAAAGTTATGGACCTTTTGTGGACCAGTGTGAATGAGATACCGCATCACATTAAAACCTATCCTACCCTATCAGTGCTATGGGGCATGTGGAAATACAACAAAGCAAATGCACTCCTCTCCACCTGGCCTTCCCCCCTGAGTTTCTTGTGGGGTGCCCCACTGGACCTGGGAATCAATGGCTTCCAAAACATGCAGCAGTGGTCGGACAAGGGATTGGAGAGAGTAGCCCAACTGCTCAGGGGAAACTCCTTCATCGAGTATGAGGCATTTTCAGAGGCCTTGGGAATGAATAATTTGAATGTACTTGAATATCTTCGACTCAAGGGTATCTTGACGGACTCCAAGTGGCTTGTTAACACCTCCCGAGACCTCACCCCCTTGAAAAAATCCTTTGTGAATCCACAAGAAGGAAGGGATAACTGCCTAGAATGTATAGGGTACTGGTCAAGTCTGAGCTGGAGGGGAGGCAGAATTTCAGGAAATGCTGGGAGACAAGCGCAGGGGAGGAGATAACGGATGCTGCCTGGGGGAACATTTATAATTGAATGTTTGCTGGCAACCTGTACACAGCAGCCATGGAGCACTATTTTAAAATCCTCCATTCTTGGCACCCGCCCCCACTAAGACTGTCCAAAATGTTCATGGGATCTTCCCCACACTGCCCAAGGGAGTGTGGGCAGCGGGGAACATGCTACCATATGTGGTGGGAGTGCTCAACTGTTCCGTTATACTGGACCGAAGTCCTAAATTTGATCAAAGATCTGGTTGGTGTGAGTCCAGCATTGTGCCCCCTCCAGGTTTTGTTAGGTGTCCCTTGCACTGATTCCGAAACCTCTAGGTTCCCAAAAATCATTGAAGCTATGCTGAGAGCTGGAAGAGTAGCGCTAGATCAGAAATGGAAAGAAATAACCGCCCCAGCTAAGAAGGAACTGTTAATTACATTGTGGGACATATTTACGTATGATAAGTTGTCAGCGATGGTAAATTACAAGATGGAAACTTTCTTGATTGAGTGTGGTACTTTCTTGTTGAAAGTGGGGGGTTGAACACCTTAATCTCTAAACCGGATTGTACGACCAGGGCTGAGGTTCTACTGGCTCTTGGGTTGAATGGGCTAGCCGATGTGCACAGGTATGATACACAGAATCCGCATCACCAGGTAAAGCTGAACTTTTGGACTCAATTACTAGCCTTAATGTCCCAATGGACGGACGGTCACGGTAGCTCATGTGAGGGGGGAGGGTGAAGGGGAGAGGGTGGAGATTAAATGGATGGTTAATGTTGCTATTGTTGGTTGAAACGGACAACATTTCCATTGACGAATCCTCTGAGTTGCCCTCTTCCGTGTTCGGAACCTTCTTAGTTGTTAGCCTCCCTCCGCTGGGTTGACTATGGCTTTCAGCACTATGTTTTTGGTAACTTTCATGAACTTTATCTTTTCAGTTTCTTGTGGACCTCCCTCTACCGGGTTCACTCTGATCAACACACTGTATTTTGGGACATCAGACTTAGTCCCCTTCTATCGGCATCCCTCCTTCGGGTTCACTCTTGCCAATTATGCCTTTCTCATTCAACTCATGATGTGGGATTCACTTCCGTTAGCTTCACAATCATCTGTTGGTCAAAGACTTTCGACTGTGCAGAGGATTTTACAAGACCCCTGTATGACCACTTTGACCCCCTTTTCACCTTTCTCCCAAGGCCTTCTGGTAACTGTAGTTCAACAGTCGGGTACTCATCCAGAGGTTCCCGAGTGAGCACCCATGTGGTGCCGGACTCCTCTGCTACCCCTTCAAATATTCACAGTTCTATGTTTAAAGTTCAATTAGCCACTTGCTATTTTTCATTCAACACAGTTCGGTTTCTTATCGGCTCTCCCCTCGACTCACCGGCTGTGATGAAATGTTTGCTTTCTTTCTTCTTGGAGTCAAGGTTAGTACCACAAGGACAAGCGTCTCTCCCCTCTACCCGGCTTGCCTATCAGCGGAGGAGGGTCCTGTGTACCATAGACATCTGCTGCAACACACTGTGGCTATTATTGGCGGTCTAACGATTTCTTCTGCGGAGGTCTCACAGGCCTTGGCTGGAAAGGGCAAAGTCACTCCTCTCCTTGATTCCCTTTCGGAATGCACCGTCTTTCTCCTCCTCTTGAACTGCCGTGCTCAGTTAGCTTCCTGGACGTACGGTCTGCCTTGCTCGTATTGTGCTCTGGTGCTCCACCTTTTATCCTTGTGGGGAAGGGACAGGGCCGTCAGGTGTGTGTGGCTCGGGTTAATTGCCTGACCCTGGTGTTGGGACATGTCAGGTAAATAGCTCGAATGTTAGTCCGTCGTCCTTTTGCGTGTGAGAAAGTGTTTGCGTTGGAAAAGGGGGGGTGCTTGTGTATCCTACGTGGTAGGTTGGGGAAAAGTTGTCATGAGAAGGAGGAGGATACCACGTCCCACACGTCGGTGTCCCACTTCTACTCCCCGCGGTGCCCCATCCAGGTAATCCTCCCTCACTGGTCCACCCCCAGGGACTGGATCCAATAGCGATGGCTGTGTCCTGGCCACCTTGATGACAGACCCCCGGGGATTAGTTAGGGAGACACCTTCAGGTTTCTCACATACTCTTCTCCTATGCCGGTGGATATGTCTGTTCTTTGTCCAGGACCTGGAAGAGGATCTGGAAGAGAACAGGGAAGAGATATCCACAAACTCTTGCATATTTTTTGGGTGGCCTATGGTTGGTTTTTGTAGAGGACTAGAGGTTTTATCAGCCTCTTTACAGTAGCCAATAAACTGGGATTTGAGGGTTTTCTCTGGTTTCATAGATTCTTTTATCTCCCAGTTTGTTACGCTCACCTGGTCTCTGCGGAGGCATTGGGGCACGGTCGCTGCCCTCCCAGGAATTAACTCCTCTTGTCTGTTCCTCCCTCTGCGCCTGTGTGGGGAACTGCAGTGATGAGCAGTGCGGTTCCTGCGTGAATATAAGGGGGGGTCATATGAGTATGAAGCCTGTGGTCCCTCACCCCTTCCCCAGACCTCTTCTCCCTGGATGTGGCTTCCCTGGGGTTGCACTACTCTTGAGGCTCACCTGCTGAATGATGATGATGAGCTCTCCGTCCTGCTGCTTCTGGCAGGGGCGCTTGTTGAAGAGAACCTAGTTTCAGCTGTGACTAGTCCACTTCTCTTGTAGGTAAGTGTTTCCCTTGTTTTCACTTGCCCGCTTGTCTTCCGACTGTTGTAATTGTATTTGTAAAGTTTGTTCTCTGTCCTTTGTATGTAATGTCTCTTTTCTCTGCTCTCTCCCCTTGCAGGTGGTGTAGCGGTGGCGGCGCTAGCTGCGGTAGACGAAGCGGAGCCGGCGGTACGGAGGAGGTGGGCTGAGATGGTCTGACAGCTGGTAAATTGCCTTTAATGGTGCATTAGGGGGCGCGTTGGGTTTTAAATGTGGCGCGACCCTGGGTTGGGTGTTTACGGGAGTTCTAACCTAGTCTTGTCTTCTTTTCACATTTCAGGACTTCGGATTCGTGGGACAGAGAGCGCAGGGGCTGCAGCGTTGATTCGTGATCTGCCAAGAAGATAGAGCGTTGCCATGAGATGCGAGCCAAGGTCCAGGTAAGGATGCTGTTGTTGCAGGATCACGAGGTAAGTAGCTGGTCCAGGCGGCGGTGAGCGTCACATTGCACGGAGGTGCAAAGTAACATGAAGCGTCTGCTTGAGGGATCGGTGGGTTTATATAGTCTTGTTCATGGCCACACCCAGTTCCTCTGGTCTGCCTGCTGCCACGCCCTGCCACACCTGATGAGTCAGCACCTGAGGACCATGCCTAGGGAGCCACGCTCAATGAGTCAGCACAGGGGGATGTTCTCTGGAATAAAGGCTTTCAGCACCTGGAAAGTTCTTGTAAAATAAAATCACTCCAGCACTGAAGTAAAATAAAAGCACTCCTGCACTGAAATACAGTGTTCCTGCTCACATCTCTATATGGGCAAAGGCGCCAGGACTGAGTCCAGCCAGGGCCCCTGTGTTTATGAGTCCCAAAGGGACATAAGTGAGTCAAGTGACCCATTGCCCCCATCACTAGATGGTGTGGTTTTTGTGTTCTGGGGCCATGTGGATCCGCATGTGGGCCGGTAATTCTAATTTTATGGCCGCAGGGTTGATCACAGCTTTGATGGAATAGGGTCCTAGGTACCTGGGACAGAAGATTCGTGGCCCCTTCAGAGAAATGTTTTTGGAAGCTAAACAAACCTTGTCCCTGACCTGATAATTTGGAGCATCCTTTTGGTGTCGGTCTGCAAACTGTTTCTGCTTTTCTTTGTCTGTGGTCAAATGTTCTGCTGCCTGCTTAAAGGATTCAAGTGATAGTTTAATGTAAGGTTGTTACCGCTGGCATCTCTGTTGCTTCAAGCGAATCAAAGACAGATGTTCGTAGATGCCGACCATATACTGTGTAAAATGGTGTTTGTGCTGTACTGGTGTGGATGGAATTGTTGTATGCATATTCGGCCAACCAGAGTATGTCCTTGCAGGAATCTTTGGTTTGTTGTAACATGCACCTTAAGTACTGCTCTAGAGTTTGATTGGTCCGTTCGGTCTGGCCATCGGTTTGGGGATGATGACTTGTGGACAACCAAAGGTCGATTCTGGCAATTCTGCAACATCTCCTCCAGAGAGCTGAGACAAACTGAGTTCTGCGGTCTGATATCAATATTGATGGGAATCCGTGTAGTCGGACAATTTGTTCCAAAAAGATGGTGGCCAGAATAGAGGCCGTCGGGACCCCTTTTAGAGGAATTAAATGGGCCATCTCAGAGAACAGATCCACGATGACCAGGATGGTGTTGTATCCGTTGCACAGGGGAAGATCAGTAATAAAACCCATAGACAGCGTATGCCAAGGCACCGGGGGCACCATCAAAGGACGTGGAAGGCCTGCTGGACTTTGTTTTTGAGACTTGTGCTGAGCACAAACACCACAGGTCGCGATGAACTGGGCAATATCTTTTCGCCAAGTGGGCCACCAATAATCTTTCTTTATCTTAGCTTGAGTTTTAGCCATTCCTGGATGTCCTTCTATTAAAGAGTCATGGTAGTTTGCTATAATTTGGTTTTGCAGGTTTTTATCCGGAACTTACAGTCTCCCTTGAAAGTGGGGTAGATTGTTCACGATAGTGTATTGGTCTCCTCTTGACAGCCATTCCTGCTGTTTTGATTGGTTCATCAAGTGTTGAAGGTCAATTTTTAGGTCGTCCAAAGTGGCAGTTGCTGCAATCGTGTTCAGGATTCGTTCTTCAGGAATTATTGCCATGGGGTCTGGTGTGGTGAACGCCTTTTCGTCTTCGCTCATTCGCGATAGGGCGTCCACCTTTCCATTGCGTACTCCGGTTCTGTAGGTAATGAAAAAGTCACATTCCGCAAAAAAGAGAGCCCAGTGGAGTTGACGTGATGATTGTGCTTTTGCGGTTTTCAGATATTGTAGGTTACGATGGTCCGTAATGACGGTGACTGTGTGCCTGGCTCCAAGAAGGTAATGCCTCCATGCCTTGAATGACGCTTTTATTGCTAACAGTTCTTTATCTGTGATCGCATAGTTCAATTCGGGAGCGGAGAACTTACGAGACCAGAAAGCCACGAGATGTAATTGTCCTGTTTCGGGATCTCGATGAGACAAAACCGCTCCCATTGCTACATTGCAAGCATCGGTTTCGACGACATATGGCAATTCGGGTCGGGATGCCATAAAATGGGTGCTGAGGTGAATGCTCGTTTTAGGGTCTGGAAGGCTTCTTCTGCTTCTGTGGTCCACTGAAATCGTTTGTTCTTTCGCAGCAGGGATGTGATGGGGTGAGTAAGCACAAAAGTGATGGGTGGAAGGTTTTGAATGAATCTGAACCACAGGCATTGCTCTGGGAAACCTTCAACACCACATTTTTTTTTTAGCCCTTATGCGCCATTGCAAAAGAGGACCAGTCATATGCAAATCCGTCAGGTACTGCCACCAATGGTAGCAGCCTAGCCCAAACTGCTAGGCCAGTTCCCCTCTGCACGGAAACAGAGGCAACCCCAGACATGTTTCAGCCTTGTTGGGCCTCCTCAGTGAGGTGCAGCTTGGTTCCCTATGGTACAGCGAGCAAGGGACCTACGTCTGGGCATACCCTCTCTCACATAGTCAGACAAACAGTAAGCACAAAAGTGATGGGTAGAAGGTTTTGAATTAATCTGAACCACTGGCATTGCTCTGGGCAACCTTCCGCACCACCGTTTTTTTAAGCCCTCTGCGCCATTGCAAAAGAGGACCAGCCATATGCAAATCAGTCAGGTACTGCCACCAATGGTAGCAGCCCAGCCCGAATTGCTAGGCCAGGTCCCCTCTGCATGGAAACACAAGCAACCCCAGAAATGTTTCGGCCTTGTTGGGCCTCCTCAGTGAGGTACAGCGTGGTTCCCTATGGCGCAGCAAGCAAGGGACCCACTTCTGGGCATACCCTCTCTCCCATAGTGAGACAAACACTAAGCACAAAAGTGATGGGTGGAAGGTTTTGAATGAATCTGAACCACTGGCATTGCTCTGGGCAACCTTCCACACCAACGTTTTTTAGCCTGTCTGCGCCATTGCAAAAGAAGACCAGCCATATGCAAATCAGTCAGGTACCGCCACAAATGGTATCAGCCCAGCCCGAACTGCTAGGCCAGGTCCCCTCTGCACGGAAACACAAGCAACCCCAGACATCTTTCGGCCTCGTTGGGCCTCCTCAGTGAGGTGCAGCTTGGTTCCCTAGGGCGCAGCGAGCAAGGGACCCACGTCTGGGCATACCCTCTCTCACATAGTCAGACAAACAGTAAGCAGAAAAGTGATGGGTAGAAGGTTTTGAATTAATCTGAACCACTGGCATTGCTCTGGGCAACCTTCCGCACCACCGTTTTTTTAAGCCCTCTGCACCATTGCAAAAGAGGACCAGCCATATGCAAATCAGTCAGGTACTGCCACCAATGGTAGCAGCCCAGCCCGAATTGCTAGGCCAGGTCCCCTCTGCATGGAAACACAAGCAACCCCAGACATGTTTCGGCCTTGTTGGGCCTCCTTGGTGAGGTGCAGCTTGGTTCCCTATGGCAAACTCGAGCACACTTTGTACACCTTTTGTGGAAGTTGGTGAGGGCCATTGGAGGATGGCATCTACTTTGTGCGTGTCCATGTGTACTCCTCGCAATGGGAGTATAAACCTAAGGAATTCAACCTCCGTCACATGAAAGAAGCATTTCTCTAACTTGGCGTACAGCCGATGTTGTCTAAGTGTTTCTAAAACAGCCCGGACATGTCTGACATAATCCTCCTTGGTGGCTGAGTAAATGAGGATGTCGTCGATATAGACGAGTGTGCACACATCCAATAGTTCACAGAGCACATCTTTCATAAAATATTGGAACGCTGCAGGGGCATTACATAGCCCCAAAGGTCTTACCAGATGGTAAGCCCCTCGTAAATCCAGTTTGGTATAAATTTACGCATTTTTTATTTGATCTAGAAGTTCTGAAATGAGTGGCAACGGGTACCGGTTTTTTACCGTGATCTTATTGAGGGCTCTGTAGTCGATGCAAGTTCTCAGGTCTCCCTCTTTCTTAGGCACGAAAAATAAGGCCGACGAAGCAGGGGATTTTGACGGGCGAATGAAGCCGTTGGCTAAATACTGATCCAAGTATGTTTTTAAATGTTGATTTTCTTGCTCCGTTAGGGCGTAAATCCGACTGCAAGGAATCTGGGCTCCGGGTACAAGATCAATTTGGCAGTCGTACGTTCTGTGCGGGGGTAAGGTATTCGCTTACTCCTTTTGAAACAAATCTTCGTAATACAGATATTTAGAGGGTAAAGAACAGGTGAGACCTAATACGATTCCTTTCTTTGAACTTGGTTTAGTGTGATCTTTCACTAAGCATTCTTTGTTGAAACAGGTGTTAGCACAATCTGGGGGAAAAGTCAGAACTCTTCTTTTACGCCACTCGATCTTGGGATTATGGGTTTCCAGCCAAGGCATCCCTAATATCATTTGGAACTGAGGAGCGCCAATGAGATCGAAGGTGATGTCCTCTTGGCGACCTCCCTGACACAGAAGCTTAACGTTTTCAGTATAATGCGTCACTGGGCCAGATGATAAATGAGATCCATCAACCTCTGTAACATTTTCCGATCTCTGCTTCTGTTGGAGAGGAAGACCTATCCGGATAGCCAAATCTTGGTCAATGTAATTCCCCACAGCTCCACTGTCAATAAATGCTTCTAAAGCATGCATTTTTCAATGGGTGTTTGTGGTCTACCAAGAGCACCGGGATGACTAGGTGTGAGGTCTGTATTGGTTCCTTTTACCGCTCGACAAGTGGACCCCTACGCTTGACAGGCGTTGGAGTTTCCCCGAGTACAATTCTTCTTTTTCACTCTTGTCAGTTGCTCCGACTGTTCTCCTGGGTGGTTTCACCGGACATTCTCGGAGAAAGTGTCCTGCTTTGCCACAATACAAGCAGAGCTGTGGCTGTCTTCTTTTTTCTCTTTCCGCCTTGGTGAGAGGGCTCCACAAGCCCCCGATCTGCATTGGTTCCGACCGTTCATGCGGCTTGGCCTGATTCTCATGGGGTCACACATAGAACGACTGCCCTTCAGCTCTGGCTCTATCCATTTTCCGATTCTGCAATCTTTGATTGAGTTGAACTGTTAGGTCAATATATTCAGCACACCCCTCCGGGGGATTTACTACTTGGGCTAGAACGTCCTTAAGCGCCCCTCAAATCCACAGTGAAAGAGCGTAGTTCTTTTTCCCTCTGGCCAATTTGTTTGGACTATAAAACGGTTGAAGGAGGCGATGTAGGTTAACAAATCTTGGTTACCCTTCCGGAGTAGCAATAATTTGTTGTCCAGAGCCTGACCTTGGGCATGCCGTGCAAATAGTTTCTCTATTTTGTGCTGAAACCCCCAAAGCCTTGAAGCAAGGGGTCATCTTGAATTACCAAGGGTACAGACCAGTCCGCCGCACTTCCTCCCAAATATGAAAGTACAAATTCCACCCTAGATTGATCGTTGGAGAAGGCCCCAGGTCTGCACAGGAAATGAGGGCTGCATTGATTCATGAATACAGAGTACTTATTTGGATCACCAGAGAAGCGTTTGGGCGGGGCTAAGTGAACCGATGTCATGATGCCTACCTCCAAGGAGCCAGACCAGGCCCAGCTACCCCACAGGCAGACATCATGTCCCCGACGGAAGTCTCAGCAGCCCCAAGTAGGGGCCCTTTGGACTCAGTCGTGGCGCCTTTGGCGCCAGGCTCATAAAAGATGACTTTGTGTTTAAAGGTGCTTGGTGTAAAACTTACCTGATGCAGACCATGCTGCAACATCCGGGCATCTAGAGGTCTGAATGGGACTACTTTCTCTTTGGGGACTACTTAACCACACGGGTGTGGCCGGAGGAAGAATACATACCTGAGAGGAAGGATACATACCTGGAACTACTTTGAAGGCTATTTAAGCCCCGCCCACGCAGCAACTCACGCTTCGCGTTGTTCTGCATCTAGCAGCTGGACGCTCACCGTGTCTGCTCCTGCATCCTGACTTCTGCCACGCCCGCCAGCATCCTGGAACACCTGCAAAGGGAGAAGAGAAGAGAATAGTAGAAAGAAGAGTCCTTACCTGCTAAATCCGCATTCCGGAGACATTTCGCCGACGATCCTGAAAAGGAAGACATTCATTTTAAAAGCACATCGCATAGATCGCTGCAGCGCCGCATTCCACTCACCTTTACTAGGCGCCTCCATGTTCATCAGCGACCATCTGGATCCGCAACCACATTTCAGCGCCTAGGGAGGAAAAGACAAGAACAAAGGTGAGCTAGGGAAGAGAATAAGAAAACCTTCATTTGCTATCATAAGACTTACCTGTTGGGTCATTCCCACTTCATTTCGGGTCGGTGCCGCATCCTGGCATTTCCGGACCCGGCCCCTAAGGGGAAAAAGAGACATCAGCGTTAGTGAGCGAATGCTAAGACATTACCTGAACGCTCATTAATGACTTACCTGATATCTACTGGAACTGCACCTTTCACTTCGGGTCGGTGCCATATCTCTGGCATTTCCGGACCCCGGCCCCTATGGGGAAAAAAGACACAAGCATTAGTGCATTAATGCAAGGACACTAAAGGAACCTCTCATCAAACAACTCACCTGAGTTTCCTTCGTCGGTTCCATTGCTCATCTCGGAATCTTTGTTCTGCACCTGAAATAGAGACAACGGACAATTATTATTTCGGGCTCATACTTATAAACAGAATTCTCACAGTACTTTACCGGGAAGGTGAAGCAAACTTGAACTCTCTACAATCCATGATCCAGTGAAGTAACTGGATTACAACGCGCCCCTGCATCAGAAGCAGGATGGAGAGCTCGTCCTTTCAGACCCTAAGGTGAGACTTCACGGGGAATCGCAGAAGGGTTTCGTGGAGGGTGAGAAGGGAGTGGGAGGCTTACACATTATCCCGCAGATTGTTAATACTCCCTTTTCACACACAGAAGGATATTTCTGCGAGTCAGACAAGCCAGATTTGAAGGTCCGGTCCTGTCCATCTTCCGAGTCCTGCGCTTCACCATAGAAGAGGCAACAGCACTCCAAACCAGGCCTGCGCCTCCGTGGGAGTCAGGTGAGCGTAACAGAACGCGAAGCCTACCTACAATTTCCCACCCGGGCGCTATGGAAACTTCCAAGACAGACCAGCTGGCCCAGCTTTTGGGGGAATTACGGGCAGAAGTACACTCCGCCCGCCAGGAGACTAACGCTCTCAAAAGAGAACTGATCCTATCTAAGGAAAGAACTGATGACCTGGCCAAACGGTTTTTGCAGGGTCAGGCAGGACAAACTCCTTTACCTAGTTCCGGGGGTAATCCCACTTCTATGATTTCGAATAACCCGGTACAAATCAATCTACCTGGAAACATGCCTTTGGCCCCGCCTGAACGTTTTGCTGGGGACCCCAAGAAATATGCTGTTTTTATGAACCAATGTCGCTTACACTTCCTATGCAGACCTGGGGCCTTCCCTAATGACCAGACCAAGGTAGCTTTTGTATTATCTTATCTCAGCGGCAGTGCTGCCGATTGGTCAGTTCCTTTGGTAAATCAAGATGACCCAATTCTCCAGGATTTTCAAGGCTTCCAGGCAAGCATGGAAAGATTATTTGCTCGACACTCTCAGGGACAGGCCCTAGACAACGAACTGCTATCCTTACGACAAGGTAACCAGGATCTCTTATCTTACATCGCCACCTTTAATAGGTTGGTTGTGGAAACAGGGTGGCCAGAGAATAAAAGGATCACATCATTTCATCGAGGTCTGCGCGGAGAACTTAAAGACGTGCTAGCCCAAATAGTAAATCCACCCCAAGTCTGCGCGGAGTACATAGACCTTGTGGTCCAACTTGATCACAGACTTCAGAAGAGAAAAGCAGATCGATCCAAGTTTGAAACCAGAGTGTTGATCAAAACTCACGCTAACCCCAAGAGTACTGACGTTTCAGAACCTATGCAAATCGGTGGAGTTAAAGGACCGTTAACGCAGAAGGAACGGGAGAGAAGGCGGCAAAAGCAATTATGTCTCTATTGCGGAGCTTCTGGTCACTTTCTATGAGATTGTCCGGTAAAACCACCTAAGAAGGTGGTTGGAGCCACTGACAACAATTTAACAGAACCTGATTCGGAAAACGACCAAGCCCGACAAGCGTAGAGGTCCGCTTGCCGAGCTTGAAAACAAGCTCTTTGACCTCACATTTCATCATGCCAATGGTCCTCGTGGATCCGAAACAGCCTCGGCGGTTGCATGCTATAAAGGCATACATCGACAGTGGAGCTATTGGAAACTATGTAGATCGTGAATTGGCCTCCAGGATTAATCTCCCTCTCCGTCCGAAAACTAACAAGGATGTCATTACTACAGTTGATGGAACCGAAATAGCCTCAGGGCCGGTAACTCATTCCACTACAGAAGTGACACTAGTGGGTCAGGATGGACATCGGGAAGCTATTCTGTTTGACGTAATCAAGGCCCCACAGTTTCAAGTAATTCTAGGAATTCCTTGGTTAGAAACACATAATCCTCGAATAGACTGGCGAGCAAAGAGAATAACCTTTCCTGATTGTGAACAAACTTGTTATCCAAGAAATCCAAATATGGGCCTGGCCTCAGTAACTTCCGCCACTATACAACTACCGGCTGAGTACCAAGAATTCCAAGACGTTTTCCAAAAAGAACAGGCCAACACGTTACCTCCCCACCGGTCGTACGATTGTCAAATCGATCTGGTACCCAATGCTCAACCGCCTTGCAGTAGAATTTATGCTCTTACTGAACCTGAGAACCTTCATTTGCG
The DNA here is from genome assembly GCF_040938575.1 of Ambystoma mexicanum. Lineage (NCBI taxonomy): Eukaryota > Metazoa > Chordata > Amphibia > Caudata > Ambystomatidae > Ambystoma > Ambystoma mexicanum. The sequence goes on from NC_090933.1 coordinate 110,554,101, forward strand.
TCAGTATTTAGATCAGTACCTTGCCAATGGTTTTATTCGCCTGTCAAAGTCTCCTGTTTCCTCAGCTCTGTTCTTCGTGCCGAAAAAAGAAGGCGACCTTAGAACATGTATTGACTACCGGGCCCTAAATCAAATAATGATTAAGAATCATTATCCTCTGCCTCTGATCCCTGAACTTCTCGACCAGGTAAAAGCTGCTTGTATGTACACCAAATTAGATCTCCGGGGAGCTTATCACCTGGTGCGTATAAAAGAAGGCGACGAATGGAAGACTGCATTCCGCACCAAATATGGGCTCTTTGAATATCAGGTGATGCCCTTCGGATTGTGCAACGCACCTGCCGCCTTTCAATACTTTATGAATGATGTTCTTCGGGAACTTATCGATGTTTGTGTCATCGTATATATCGGCGACATCCTGGTGTACTCCTCTTCGGAATCCGATCACAGAAAACATGTCAGGGCAGTTCTTGAAAAATTGCGCCAGCACAAACTGTTTGCAAAACTCGAAAAATGCGTTTTTCATACCACAGAAGTCGAGTTTCTCGGATTCATCCTGACACCTAAAGGAATCCGAATGGACTCGCGAAAGGTGGACGCCATCCTCAAATGGCCATCTCCTAGCTCTGTGAAGGGGGTTCAGAGCATGCTTGGTTTTGCCAATTTTTATCGAAGATTCATCCCGGAATTTTCCCGAGTGGTCCAACCCATCACAGCTCTCTTACGGAAGAATAAATGCTTTGAATGGACTCATGAGGCAGAACACGCCTTTCAAGACCTAAAGACTAAATTCACCTCCGCACCTGTGTTGAAGCATCCACGCCCAGATCTCCCTCACATTGTTGAAACCGACGCATCCAGCTTAGCCATGGGAGCTGTCCTGTCTCAAAGGGATCCAATAACTAACCAACTACACCCTGTAGCCTTTTGGTCCAGAAAATTCTCGGCTCCTGAAATTAATTACGCAATCACCGACAAGGAGTTACTAGCTATTAAGTCCACCTTCAAAGCTTGGCGTCATTACCTCCTCGGCGCAAGACACACCATCACTGTGATTACAGATCACAGAAATTTGCAATATTTAAAGACGGCCAAAGCCCAATCATCACGTCAACTCCGATGGGCTTTATTCTTTGCGGAATTTGATTTTGTAATCACATATCGCCCTTGTTGCAAGAATGGCAAAGCGGACGCTTTATCCCGGATTGGGATGGAAGAAACAAATTCGAGCTTAGAACCTGTACCGATTATACCTGAACAGTGAATTTTGGGTTTGACCTCTTTACAAACTATTGAGGACGTTCAAACTCGAGTTAAACAACTATTCGACTCCACAGCCTTACAAGAATGGAGCCAAAAGGGGTCACACTTTTCCATTAATAACGATTTACTGTATTTCCAGGGGCGATTATTTCTGCCTAACAAAGAACTGCAAGAACTCGTTATTGCCCATTATCATGATACATTAATGGAAGGACATCCTGATATCGCTAAAACTGAGGAAAAGATCAAACGACAATTCTGGTGGCCACCCTGGAGAAAAGACATAAAATCTTTTGTGATGTCTTGCGGAGTTTGCGGCCAAAATAAAGGTCAAAAGAAAAGACTAGCCGGTCTTCTACAACCTTTGGATATTCCACCGGCACCTTGGCACACCTTGTCGATGGACTTTATTACCGACCTGCCTCCTTGCTATGGATACAACACTATCTTGGTGATTGTGGATCTCTTCTCCAAAATGGCCCATTTTATCCCTTTAAAAGGGTTACCCTCAGCCTCCATCTTGGCCAAGGAATTTCTGGAGAACATAGTTCGTATGCATGGTTTTCCATCCATATTAGTCTCAGATCGAGGAAGCCAGTTTATTTCCCATTTTTGGAGGAAATGTTGTCAACTGGCGCAAATTGATGTACGACTATCCACCAGTCACCATCCCCAAACCGATGGCCAAACCGAGAGAACTAACCAAACCCTTGAACAATATCTTCGGTGTATTTTGCACCAATCTGAATGCAATTGGAAAGACATTCTTTGGATCGCAGAATATGCATATAACAATTCTGTACATTCTGGAACAAGACAAACCCCTTTTTACACTTTGTATGGTCATCATCCTCGAACCTCAGACCTGGACCCTCCTTAAAACCTGGAAATGCCTGCGGTAGATCATTTGCATTCCACGATAACCCGAGCTTTCAAAGAAGCTACGACTCATCTTCAGCAAGCCAAGAGAAAGTACAAAGAAAATGCTGATTTACATCGGAGTGAAGCACCTCCGTACCAAATAGGGGACGAGGTGTGGCTAGCAACTAGACATTTACCTCTCAAAATACCGCGGACTTTCAACCCCAGATACATAGGACCCTATCCCATCAAAGCTATAATCAACCCGGTGGCCTTTAAACTCGATCTACCAGCGAACATGCGAATTCATCCCGTTTTTCACGCCTCACTGTTGAAACCGGTGCAACCAGGAACCAGACTGATCAAACCACCAGAACCAATTCAGATTGATGGGGAATTAGAATTTGAAGTTAAAGACATATTGGATTCCAAGGTGTTAAAGTCAAAACTCTTCTATCTAGTTGATTGGAAGGGGTATGGACCTCAGGAGAGATCTTTGGAACCAAGCGACCATGTACACGCGCCGCGATTAATACAAAAATTCCACCGAAAATTCCCAAACAAGCCAAAACCCCCGGAGAGAACAACCTTGGGAGGGGCCTTGGGAGGGGGTACTGTCATGATGCCTACCTCCAAGGAGCCAGACCAGGCCCAGCTACCCCAGAGGCAGACATCATGTCCCCGAAGGAAGTCTCAGCAGCCCCAAGTAGGGGCCCTTTGGACTCAGTCCTGGCGCCTTTGGCGCCAGGCTCATATTGGACAACAGTCCTGGCGCCATAGGCGCCAGGCTCATAAAAGATGACTTTGCGTTTAAAGGTGCTTGGTGTAAACTTACCTAATGCAGACCATGCTGCAACATCCGGGCCATCTAGAGGCCTGAATGGGACTACTTTCTCTTTGGGGACTACTTAACCACACGGGTGTGGCCGGAGGAAGAATACATACCTGAGAGGAAGGATACATACCTGGAACTACTTTGAAGGCTATTTAAGCCACGCCCAAGCAGCAACTCACGCTTCGCGTTGTTCTGCATCTAGCAGCTGGACGCTCACCGTGTCTGCTCCTGCATCCTGACTTCTGCCACGCCCGCCAGCATCCTGGAACACCTGCAAAGGGAGAAGAGAAGAGAATAGGAGAAAGAAGAGTCCTTACCTGCTAAATCCGCATTCCGGAGACATTTTGCCAACGATCCTGAAAAGGAAGACATTCATTTTAAAAGCACATTGCATCGATCGCTGCAGCGCCGCATTCCACTCACCTTCACTAGGCGCCTCCATGTTCATCAGCGACCATCTGGATCCGCAAACACATTTCAGCGCCTAGGGAGAAAAAGACAAGAACAAAGGTGAGCTAGGGAAGAGAATAAGAAAACCTTAATTTGCCATCATAAGACTTACCTGTTGGGTCATTCCCACTTCATTTCGGGTCGGTGCCGCATCCTGGCATTTCCAGACCCCGGCCCCTAAGGGGAAAAAGAGACATCAGCGTTAGTGAGCGAATGCTAAGACATTACCTGAACGCTCATTAAAGACTTACCTGATATCTACTGGAACTGCACCTTTCACTTCGGGTCGGTGCCATATCTCCGGCATTTCCGGACCCCGGCCCCTATGGGGAAAATAGACACAAGCATTAGTGCATTAATGCAAGGACACTAAAGGAACCTCTCATCAAACAACTCACCTGAGTTTCCTTCGTCGGTTCCATTGCTCATCTCGGAATCTTTGTTCTGCACCTGAAATAGAGACAACGGACAATTATTATTTCGGGCTCATACTTATAAACAGAATTCTCACAGTACTTTACCGGGAAGGTCAAGCAAACTTGAACTCTCTACAATCCATGATCCAGTAAAGTAACTGGATTACAACGCGCCCCTGCATCAGAAGCAGGATGGAGAGCTCGTCCTTTCAGACCCTAAGGTGAGACTTCACGGGGAATCGCAGAAGGGTTTCGTGGAGGGTGAGAAGGGAGTGGGAGGCTTACACATTATCCCGCAGATTGTTAATACTCCCTTTTCACACACAGAAGGATATTTCTGCGAGTCAGATAAGCCAGATTTGAAGGTCCGGTCCTGTGCATCTTCCGAGTCCTGCGCTTCACCATAGAAGAGGCAACAGCACTCCAAACCAGGCCTGCGCCTCTGTGGGAGTCAGGTGAGCGTAACAACCGCCCCTGGAAGAACCTCCTGTACGGGCGTTGGCGTTGACTGTGGTGGCGGAATAGGGTGGGCCAGCCCCGGTAATGGGGCTTGACCAGCCTGTGCTTGGAGCATCTGCCCTGCTAAATCGTCCGTGCGTTCTCGATTCACAATGAGGTCACTCCTTAAGGCATTGGTTTTCTGTCTTGAGGCATGAACTTCAGCCCGTAACTCTCCCAGTAACTGGGCCAACTGGTCCGTTTCTGAAGTTTCCATAATGTCCAGGCAGAGATTCGTAGGAGGCTTTGTGTTCTGTTACGCTCACCTGGTCTCTGCGGAGGCGTTGGGAAACGGTCGCAGCCCTCCCAGGAATGAACTCCTCTGTGTGGGGAACTGCATTGATGAGCAGTGCGGTTCCTGCGTGAAGATAAGGGGGGTCGTAAGAGTATGCATCCTGAGGTCCCTGACCCCTTCTCCAGACCTCTTCTCCGTGGATGTGGCTTCCCTGGGGTTGCACTACTCTAGAGGCTCACCTGCTGAATGATGATGAGCTCTCTGTCCTGCTGCTTCTGGCAGGGGCGCTTGTTGAAGAGAACCGAGTTTCTTCACTGGTCCTTTGTCGTGGAAATCCAGGCCAGCTGCGACTAGTCCACTTCCCTTGTAGGTAAGTGTTTCCTTTGTTTCCACTTGCCCGCTTGTCTTCCGACTGTTGTAATTGTATTTGTAAAGTTTGTTCTCTCTCCTTTGTATGTAATGTCTCTTTTCTCTGCTCTCTCCCCTTCCAGGTGGTGTAGCGGTGCTGGCGGTAGCTGCGGTAGACGAATCAGAGCCAGCGGTACGGAGGAGGGGGGCTGGGATGGTCCGACAGCTGGTAAGCAGCCTTTAATGGTGCCTCAGGATGCGCGTTGGGTTTTAAATGCGGCACAACCGTGGGTTGGGTGTTTTCGGGAGTTCTAACCTTGTCTTGTCTTCTTTTCTTGTTTCAGGACTTCGGCTTCATGGGACAGAGAGCGCAGGTGCTGCAGCGTCGATTCGGGATCTGCCAAGAAGATGGAGCGTTGCCGTGAGATGCGAGCCAGGGTCCAGGTAAGGATGCTGTTGTTGCAGGATCACGAGGTAAGTAGCTGGTCCAGGCGGCAGTGAGCATCACGTTGCACGGAGGTGCAAAGTAATGCGAACCACTTGCTTGAGGGATCGTGGGTTTATATAGTCTTGTTCCTGGCCAGGCCCAGTAGCTCTGGCTTGCCTGCTGCCATTCCCTGCCACACCCGATGAGTCAGCACCTGAAGACCAGGCCTAGGGAGCCACACCCGATGAGTCAGCACATGGGGATGTTGTCAGGAATAAAGGCTTTCAGCACCTGGAAAGTTCTTGTAAAATAAATGCACTCCAGCACTGAAGTAAAATAAAAGCACTCCTGCATTGAAATAAAGTGTGCACTGAGGTAAAATAAAAGCACTCCTGCACTGAAATAAAGTGTTCCTGCTCACATCTCTATATGAGCCTGGGGCCAAAGGCGCCAGGACTGAGTCCAACCAGGGCCCCTGTGTTTATGAGTCCCAAAGGGACATAAGTGAGTTAAGTGACACATTGTCCTCATCACTAGATGGTGTGGTTTTTGTGTTCTGGGGCCCGTGGTCATGACACAGTTCCAATTTGGAGAAGTTTGTGAAGAATAGTCTGTTTGCCAGCTACTCTGGGGCAGAAAACCTCCAAATGGAGGTGTGTTTTCCTGTAAGAGATTTGAAAAGGTGGGGAAGTCTCGCCCCAGGATAACTTCTTCGGGGAGCCCAGGTTGTATGGCTGATAAGATTTCACAAGATTCTCCCCTGATGGCAATGTGTACTGGTATCTTGGAGTACACTTTGTTATCGCCATGTCCACAGGTAACTCTAACTAGGGCCGCATTTTCTAGTTCCTCCGTTGAGATTAAATTGGCTCGGATAGCAGTTTGCTCACTACCTGAGTCGATTAAGGCCTTTACTTGTCTTCAATTCACCCAAGCCTTCTCGTATGTGAAATCAGTAGATGATTGACAAACAAATACTAAAGGGTTCTAGTTCTTCCTGGGGTTCATCCCATTCTTCACCATTTAGGCAAACTATTTCCATAGGTTCGTCCTTTAGATTCTTTGGACAGTACCAAGTCACATGTCCGGTTTCTCTGCAGGAGAAACAGACAAGAGGAGATGGTCTGCTCCCTTTCTCGTGTCTACTCTTTCTCGTGGCAACTCTTCCCTGCCTTTATATAATCCCCCTGGTTTCTCGGTTCCCTGAAGTTGAGGTTGTGGGTCGATTTATGATCCCTCCATTCCTCCCAACGATGGGTTGAATGGAAATGTTTAGCTGCGTCTGAGGTGTTTTGTACAGTTTCAATGGCTGTAGCCAGAATAGGCTGATTTAACTTAAGGACAGCTTTTTGCAGAAAAGGGGGTAAGGAATTAGTAAACTGTTCCAGGGTGATCGTTTCTGTTAGCTCGTCTAAGGTTTTACCATTGATCCATAGAGCCACAGTGTTTTTTATTCATTCACCCATTTCTAGAGGGGTTTCTCCTGGATTTAATTTAATAGATCCTAGTTTCTGCCGATAAAAATTCCAGGTTTGCCCCACTCTTTTTAGTAACCCTTCTTTGGTGGATAGGAAGGTGGCCCCTTCGCCATATAGATAGGGTTGAAGTACCCCTTGTGGTAGTAGGGGTCTGGCTTGCAACTCAATTAGTCACCTTAAATTCTCTTGAAGTCTAGCTTCAGCTTGCATCTGATGGGCCGCTAGCTGGGCAATGACATTAGTTAGATCGGCCATTACTTCTGGGGGTGTAAGAGTCCCTTCTATGGATGGTTCAGAATCAGAAAAGAAACAAGTCTCAATCCCTTTGGATAAAGTTTCATAATTGTCAGATTCTTCTGAGTCTGAATCTGCTGAAGATCGTTTTTTGGTAGATTAATCTCTAGTCCTAATGGTCCCGCGGCAGATGGAAAAAAAAAAAGGTTTACAGGGAGGAGGATTCAGGGAGCTAGGTCTAACAAAAGAAAAAGGGGGTAGAACCTTCAATATTATTCAATCTCACTGCAGTATGTTATAGTGTGAGAGAGGAAGGGTGTTTAGTAATACCCGTAATACCCGAGTCTTAAAAAGAAGATCTTATTGGCTGGTTGGAATATGCAATTGGGAGGACAACACCTCTTTAAGTGTGGATAGGCGATCAGAGTTAAGGAGTTAGACAATTCGGTTTTCCCCTTCTGGAGGTACCACAATTATCCAAGAGGGTTTCAATTTTTATCAGTTGAGTCATATCCCACTCCTGACACCATATGTAAGGAACTCATGGTGGCAACAGTAAAGACAGACACACGTAATCACAGTTCAAGGGTGTTTATTAAACTGCAAAGCAGGGTTGGAAAAACAACTTCTCTCAACCTAAATCTAAGATGGGAGCAAGCTTCGACCATCAATGTAAAAATAAGGCAGTCCTAGTAGTGTTGTGTCAAATAAAAGGGCCTATACTAAGAAAAACGTATTGCCACTAAATACAAAAAGAAGTGTGGGATAATGTTCTTAAGAAAGAAGGAAGTGTTCACAAATGATAAGTCAGGATGCGGTACTTGAGGTCTACCTTCCCCACGTTTTCACAGTTCCGCTCTCAGTAATCGGGGCCTTCGGTGGTCAAGTCTCCGTCTACAAGAAGTCTCTTGCCGCCGTGGCCTGACGTATTCAAAATGATGAACAAAAAGTTATTTTCAGCTGTACGATGGGTGATGCCTTTTACCCTTGGAGCCCCCTTTTCCGGGGCGGGGATCCCTTATCAAGTTCCTTAATGATACCAGGACCCCAGATGGTTATATTTTTGTGTTTGCGAGGGCCTGTCAGGTGTAAAAAAAATAAGCAAAAGTTCAATACAAAGTTCTTCTTGTTTGCACGTAATCTTCAGGTGATGACAGCTCACTGTTTGGATCTCTCTCCTTCGGGCTCAGACCCCTTTTCCATTCACAAATCTCCGGGTGATAGCTATTCACCCCTATGTTGCCTTTTTCCAGGGTCAGAGCCTTCTTAGTTGTTAGCTTCCCTCTGCCGTTTTCACTATGGCTTTCAGCACTATGTTTTTGGTAACTTTCATTAATCTTATATTTTCAAACAGTTTCTTGCGGACCTCCCTCTGCAGGGTTCACTCTGATCAACACACTGTATTTCGGGACTTCAGACTTCATCCCCTTCTATCGGCATCCCTCCTTCGGGTTCACTCTTGCCAATCTTGTGAATTATGCCTTTCTCATTCAACTCTCATGATGCAGGATTCACTTCCCTTAGCGTCACAATTATCTGTCGGTCAAAGACTTTCGAATGTACAGAGGCTTTTACAAGACCCCTCTATGATCACTTTGACCCCCTTTTCACCTTTCACCCAAGGCCTTCTGGTAACTGTAGTTTAATAGTCGGGTACTCGTCCAGAGGTTCCTGAGTGAGCACCCAGGTGGTGCCGGACTCCTCTGCTGCTGGCTTTCCCGCCTCAAATATTCACAGTTCAATTAGCCACTTTCATTCAACAGTTTGGTTTTTTATCGGCTCTCCCCGACTCACTGGCTGTGATGAACCTTTTGCTTTCTTTCTTCTCGAAGTCAAGGTTGGTACCACAAGGACAAGCGTCTTTCTTAGGCTTGGTTATCAGCAGAGGAGGGTCCTGTGTACCGTAGACATCTGCTACAACACACGCTGGCTATTAATCGTGGTCTTACGATTTCTTATGCAGAGGTCTTAAGGGCCTTAGTCGGAAAGGGCAAGTTCGCTACTCTCCTTGATTCCCTTTCGTAATACGTCTTTCTCCTCCTCTTGAACAGCAACGCTGAGTTTGCTTCCTGGACGTGCGGTCTGCCTTGCTTGTATTGAGCTCTGGTTCTCCACCTTTTATCCTTATGAGGAAGGGAAATGCTGTCAGGTGTGTGTGGTTCAGGTTAATTGCTTGACTTTGCCTGACCCTGGTGTCGGGACATGTAAGGTAAATAGCTCCAGTGTTAGTCTGTCATTCTTTTGCATGTGAGAAAGTGTTTGCATTGGAAAAGGGGGTAGGTGGGTAAAGTGCTTGTGTATCCTACGTGGTTAGTTGGGAAAAAGTTGTAATGAGAAGGGGATACCACGTCTCACCCGTCGGTGTCCCACTTCTACTCCCTAAGAAGCCCCCATCCATGTGATCCTCCCTGATTGGTCCAACACCATCAACTGGTTTCAATAGCGATGGCCGTGTCCTGGCCACCTGGATGACAGACCCCCAAGGATTAGTTAGGGAGACACCTGCAGGTTTCTCACAACACTGAAGATTTATTTAAATGGAAGTTTAAAATTGAACCAAAGAGAGGCGTATTGAATATCAAATTGTGTGAAAGCTACAAACAGCAGAAATATACATTGAAAGCAGAATTAATTGAAATCCTGAAGTCAAATTCAATACAGTCAAGATATCCACATGGAATTAAAATTATGAAGGGAGGATACAAGTGTGATAAAGAATCCTAAGAAGACACAGATATTTTTGTGATCAGGAAACTAAGTCTTAGGGAAGGGAACCCTGGGATTTGAGACATTTACTGTTTTGAGGACAAAGTCTCAAGGTTCTTTTGTATTGGAACTGTGTTACTTGGAACTTGGGGAAGGGAACGCTGAGTATTGGTTAAAACTGTATCACCTTGAACCTAACAAAGGTAATTTTTTAGACTTTTGTTGGAACTGTTTTATACTTGGGGAAGTGAGCTGAAAGGAAGCTGCGAGCTGGAAGAAGCTCAGAACTTTATTTTGAACACTATTTCTGTGGGTTGCTGACATCCTTACACAATGTATAGATTAGTTGGGAGGGCAAGTATAAGTTTTGGGCACAGACAGATTTTTAGCTGAACTCTTTGACTCCGACTTTCCTTAGTTTCATTTAGGTAGGGAAATCACACCTTAGCATAGGTCAAGTTAGGCCTTTTTCCATCCTGACATTTAAGTTAACAAAGTGTTTTATTTTTTAATTTTGAATCTGTTGTCTGTGTCTCGACGTATTGAGAACAGGTACTTACACTACCTCTAACCAATTAACTGTATAAGTACTTTGTCTATAAAACATGTTTCTCTACTTTACAAATGTCTTTAACAAGCCATACAAAAATTCTATATTTAAATTACCTCTTGTTTATATGTTTCAATGTGAAATTTCAAAGTTTGGGCATATTAATTTTGTCTTTGCACTATGGGTTTTTGTAACATGTCTGTTTCTTTTCTTATTTTTCTTTTACATTGCATTTTAAAGAAAAACAAAATGGTGTTACTTTATCCAAACAACAACTTTTTTATTTTTCTCACTGTTGATTTTATACTTCTTCAATACTCAGGAATTATGGCAACAATTCAGCCCTACCTGTACGAGCCAGAGTATACAGAAGAGGAAATGGGCGAGAGAGAAAGAAACCGAAATGATGGGAAAACTGATGAAAGTCATGACGATCAATCACCGGCTCCTGATCCCAGTCACATGGAAGATGTTTCCACATGGTGTACCTGCCATCGATGTGAGGTGAGGACAACTTTAGTGGTCGAACTGCTGCTGCAGAGAAAACTCTGGCTGCTTGGCCATAACCGAAGAAGACATACCACCACTATGCGCTACCCAGCTGCATGACTTCAGGGCAGCCTGGCTTACAAGATCTTTGTTGCGAATGATGGTCCTGATGCGCCCTCGTAATCCAAATAATGAGTATGTTTCCTGTACGTTGGGTACGTACGAGTACGTTGTATTTTTGAAAACCTAGAATTCTAACCTTTTCAGGCCGATTCATGGAATTAATGTGCGCTGATAATTTCCGCGAAAGCGTGCGAATCGCAGCGCAAGTGCGAAAATCGCAGCGAAACCCACGTACAGCGATTCATGGAAGTCTGTGCGCGTGTAAATCCATGGATGGGTGCTAAAATCCTGTGTGGCGCATACTGGCGCTCACGTCTTCAAACACCGTGCACTACGCGCACAGTGAAAGGTCACATAGCACAGCACACAACAAAAATAGGCGTAACACAGGGCGTAACACGCGGAATGGGGAACAACGTGTGAAAATGTGGGCGTCACGGGGGAAGTACAGGAGGCAAATGCGCGGAACGCCCACACGTGCGCATACAACACGTATTCATGGAATCGAACGGGGCTAATGCGTGTGCCAAAAAAGATACGCTAATCCGGAAACACGTACGCCAGCAGGAAGCAGGCATACGTGGACCCGCGCAGCATTAAAGTGCTCGCAAACAACAAACAAGCTCAGACGCTAAGATGAATATACCCTTCCTCGCAGCAGTGGTCGTGGGATACCGCAGGAGGAGGAGGAGGATAGTCAGGGCCAGAATTTTCACACCCAGAACCAGCCTTTTTGGGATGCCTGATGACCAGGTGTATGTGTCACGCCCCTACGGAGACCTTGGTCACTCTGGCATAGATGGTCGATTAGACGGGTTGCGGCCATCTTTACTCCCAAGATGGCCGCCGCTACAGAATGTGTGGGTCTAGGCTTGCACCATTGCCGCGCGCTGGAAGGACCGCCCCCCGACTCCGGAGCCGGTTCATCTGGTCCTGCGAACAACGCGCGGATGCGTTGCTACTCTTCAACAACAACGCTTCGTGAGTTCGATACTAGGATCTATTATAGGCTCGTTTGTTTGTAATGTCTTCCGTATAACTCTACCCTTTCCTCTCCCCTGTTTTCAGACTCGCTTCCTTCTCCCAACTCATACACGACATCTAAGTCTCGAGTGGTTTCCCTCTGCATCACTCGTTCCGAATTGAAGCTCACTGACCGGTTCGCTAGTGAGACTCCCTCCCTGGCGTGCGGTACGTGAATATTGCCATTCAATCCGTAATATATCAAAGGTTAGAAATAGACCAGAAGTTACACCTAATATTCTCTTACCTGTGCAGAGAAATCTGAGAACCATTTTCTTTCGGGAACGTCCTCGAAGTTACTTCTGTCCGCGGCTCTTCGGAAGACCTGCAATATAGCCTTATAGGTGCTTCCCCCTTCCCATCAGGTACTCCTCATTTCCTCAACCTATATTCTGCTTTCTAGTTTCCTTGCTCCAACTTACCGCTTTCCTCTGTCTCCAATCAGACGGCCCACTCCAGCAGACGTTCTGGTTACCAAGAACTTCTCCGGACAGACGACATCCATCCAGTGGACATCGACACAGGGTTTTCTTCCCCAGAGGGTTTCCCTGGAATCCTTCCCTTCCTTAATCTTTGTATTTGAGGCGGAGGAAGGGTCTCAGGGAGGCACTCATTCTCTACCCCTGTCGGAACCATTTCCGAAGAAGGAGGCGAAGGAGGGAGAACGACGAGTGTTTCTCTAAGGTAACCTTTCGGTCATTCACATCTCTCGTAAACAGTCTGAATTATTACAGTTAGCAACGCCCAAATATAGAAGGAATACTGGGGCTTCCCCGGTGCTGAACGGTTGCCTTGGAGAACTCGATAGTTCTAGGTGATACCATGGACGCTGCCCAACAGCAGCAATTGGTTTCTGCAGTCCAGTCTCTGACTGCGGAAGTTCAGGCATTAAAGCAGGAAAATGCCTTTTTGCGGCAACAGGTTGGAAGGGTACCTAGTTGTTCAGAACTACCTCCAGGTCCCATTCCAGGGGGTTTATATGATGGGAATCCTCACAAGCTTAAGGCCTTTATCGAAGCATGTACGGTCCAGTTCTCATTTAAAACGGCATTCTTTCCGAACGATCGAGATAAGGTGGGACATATGATAGCTAACCTGACTGGACCGGCATTAGCATGGGCTACACCACTGGTTGTGACAAACAATGCTCTGCTAGACTCCTATCCTGCCTTTCTGAACAGTCTTAGGTCCATGTTTAATAGACAAGAGATCACTGTTTTTTCCCAAGAGCAATTATTAGACTTCAAACAGGGATCACAGGATCTAATGTCGTATATCACCTCCTTTAAGCAGCTTGCTGCTGGAACCTCTTGGGCTGATGATGCTCTGATAACACTATTTCGCAGGGGTTTGAATGAGGAACTTAAAGACGAGGTGTCTAGGGTTTCTCGACCCCCAAACCTAGCGGAAATGATTACCTTAGTGATGCAGATGGACTACCGTCTACAGGAAAGACTCAGAGAACGACGTCGTAATCGTTCTGTGAGACCATTTACTATGCAGCCTTCTAGTCCTATGAAAACCCCAATTGATGAACCTATGCAGATAGGAATCACAAGAGGAAGAGGTAGACTCACCTTGGAAGAACGTAATCGACGGAGGGCGAAAGACTTGTGTATGTATTGTGGTTCCAAGGACCACCGAGTACAGGACTGCCCCATCACCCCTATCAAACGACAGGGAAACGCTTCTTCCCAACCGCACGGGGAACCGCGGCTAGGGAGCCAATAACGGGTTCCTCATCCATGTCAGTGTCTTCTCAAGTCACAGACACTCCTGATCCTCTAATGATTGTCATACAGGTTTCAATGGAATGGGGCACCTCCGAACCAATTTTGGTTCCAGCATTGATTGATTGCGGAGCTGCAGGGAATTTTGTAGACACCCATTGGAAGAATGACAGAAGTATACCATGTTCCCTTAAGACCATTGCTGTTCCAGTAGAATCGGTTGATGGAAGTCCATTGACTTCCGGTCCTATCCGGGAACAAACAAGACCTATTCGAATGAAGATTGCGTCTCATCACGAGACCATCGTATTCGATGTCATTCGCACCGCACATTACCCCTTAATACTGGGTTTACCGTGGCTTAGAGCCCACAATCCATACATAAATTGGAAGGCCGGCACCATTTTTCTAGGATCAGAACATTGCATTACACATTGCCTTTCTGGTGGAGCGTTGGGGTTCTGTTCTACACACCCCGTCCAAGAAAGGAATAGCACTACTTCAGTGTTACATAACATACAGGAGATTCCTCCTGACTACCAAGAGTTCCAAGTAGTATTCTCCAATTCAGAGTTCGCTGAATTACCTCCCCATCGTAGAGATGATTGCGCCCTAGAACTAGATCAGGGTGTTCCAATCCCTTTTGGTCGCATGTATATACTATCAGCACGCGAACGGGAAGTCCTGAAGGAGTATCTCCAGAAGAACTTACATAACGGCCTCATTCAGGAATCCACTTCTCCTGCTGGCGCCTCGCTGTTCTTTATTCCTAAGAAGGATTCGACAGAACTCAGACCATGTGTAGACTATCGGGGTTTGAACAAAATCACTACTCCAGATCGCTACCCGATGCCATTAATCCCAGATATTCTTGAGGCAGTAAAGGGAGCCAAGATATTTACCAAGCTAGACCTACGCGGAGCTTACCATCTTATCCGAATCCGCGCAGGAGATGAATGGAAAACCGCCTTTCGTACTCCCTTGGGCCACTATGAATATAAAGTAATGCCATTCGGACTTTCCAATGCGCCAGCTGTTTTCCAACGTTTCATGGATCACATATTCTCGGATATCCTTCTACACACCGTCATTGTCTATTTGGACGACATATTGGTCTTCTCAGTTTCCAAGTCGGACCATATCCGACATGTGAAGGAAGTATTACAGAGACTGGAGGAGAATCATCTTTTTTGTAAACCTGACAAGTGTGAGTTTCACAAGGATAAAGTGGCGTATTTGGGTTATATACTATCCGCTGAAGGAGTTGCCATGGATCCCCGAAAAGTCTCTGCTATAAAGGAATGGCCAATTCCACTATGTGTTAAAGATCTGCAGAGATTCTTAGGATTCGCCAATTTTTATAGGCGTTTCATTCCCCACTATTCGGAGAAGATTCTCCCGATGACGACTCTCCTTAAGAAGAATGCAAGGTTCTTTTGGTCAGACAGGGCTCTAATAGCCTTTGAGAGTCTCAAGGAAGAATTCACCAAGGAACCTATACTCCTGACCCCGGACCAAAACAAGAAGTTCATCGTAGAATCAGACGCCTCGCATCATGCTATAGGTGCCGTTCTACTGCAAGAAAATGAACAAGGAGACGAGTGTCCTGTGGCCTATCTATCTAAGACGCTCTCGCCTTCGGAGATCAACTACTCGGTCCTCGAAAAAGAATTATTGGCTATTAAGAGAGCCTTTGAGGAGTGGCGACATCTGCTGCTAGGGGCCAAATATGCCATCGAAGTACGGACCGATCACAGCAATCTCCGAGTCTTACAATACTCTCAAACACGAAATAGTCGCCAAGCTCGTTGGGCTCATTTTTTTTCACCCTATAATATCATCTTCTCCTTCATACCGGGAAAAGTTAACCTCAAGGCAGATGCATTATCCAGAAAGGATTACAACTCTACCAATCCTTTCCGTTCTGAACCCTTGTTTCCCAAGGCCAGATTTTTGCAGGAAGTCACCACCTTTCTTCAACTAGTAGCTACGGAGACCTCTCGATTTATACAGACTAATCCTCGGTTTGCCGCTATCTGGAAGCTTAACTCATCTCAGGGATGTTTCTATAGAAACAAACAGTTATTCATTCCCTCCGAAGAACTGAGAAAAGTGGTACTTCAACTCTGTCATGATTCTCCGATGGCTGGACATCGCGGTATGGCTAATACCAAGGAATTGATTCAACGCCATTTTTGGTGGCCAGAGCTGAGCCGAGATATCAGAGACTATGTGACGGCATGTGCCATTTGTTTACAGACAAAGACCTCTCGGTCTGCCCCAGTGGGTCTCCTATCATTGATGCCGATTCCTGATCGACCCTGGCAGATAATTTCGACAGATTTTATAGTCGAACTCCCTATCTCGGAAGGTTGTACAGTAATCATGGTTACCATAGACTACTTCACGAAGATGGCACACTTTATTCCTTTACCTTGCATTCCCACTGCAGCTCAGATGGCGAAAATTTTCCTTTCGCGGATCTTCACGCTCCATGGGCTTCCAGAAACTATCGTCTCCGATCGTGGTCCCCAATATACTTCACGTTATTGGCAACAGATATGTAAAAGCCTCAAAATCTCCCGGGCTTTGAGTTCTGGCTTCCATCCTCAAACTAATGGCCAGACGGAACGCCTGAACCAGACATTGGAGGGCTATTTACGCTGCTACATTTCAGCTTCACAGGACAACTGGGTTTCTCTATTACCATTGGCGGAGTTTGCCTACAACAACTCCCGTCATTCCGCCCTGGGTTCCAGTCCTTTTTTTTGTTCCTATGGATTTCACCCTTCCTGTTTTCCTACTGGACTTCCTTCTTCGTCACGATTTCCTGATGCGGATAACCTACTTCGAGCTATCCAGACAGGTCATTTGGCGGCGAAATCTTCGCTACTTGAGGCTCAGGATAGAGTCAAACGGTTTGCGGACAGGCACCGTTCTCCAGCACCCTCCCTGAAGGCGGGAGATATGGTGTGGCTTGCCTCTCGTTTCTTACCACGGCATCTGGTCCCGTCCAAGCTGTCTCCTAGATATTTCGGACCTTTTCCCATTTTACGGGTGCTGGGCTCCTCTGCTTTCAAAGTCAGGCTTCCCCCTTCTTGGTCCCGTATTCATCCCGTGTTTCACGTGTCCCAACTTAAGAAGGATGTGTGTGATCGATTTTCAAGGTTAAGGAATGCTCACCCTCCTCCGGTGTCTACCCCGTCGGGTCCTGAATATGAGGTGGCGGGTATTTGTGACTCTCGCATCTTTCGGGGTCGCCTGCAGTTTCTGATTGACTGGCAAGGTTATTCTCCGGCGGACCGTTCCTGGGAACCTGCATCTGCAGTGCATGCACCGGCCCTTATTCGCCGTTTCTTCCGTAATCATCCGGGGAAGCCGGGGGGCCCTGCCCTTCGGAGGGGGCATACTGTCACGCCCCTACGGAGACCTTGGTCACTCTGGCATAGATGGTCGATTAGACGGGTTGCGGCCATCTTTACTCCCAAGATGGCCGCCGCTACAGAATGTGTGGGTCTAGGCTTGCACCATTGCCGCGCGCTGGAAGGACCGCCCCCCGACTCCGGAGCCGGTTCATCTGGTCCTGCGAACAACGCGCGGATGCGTTGCTACTCTTCAACAACAACGCTTCGTGAGTTCGATACTAGGATCTATTATAGGCTCGTTTGTTTGTAATGTCTTCCGTATAACTCTACCCTTTCCTCTCCCCTGTTTTCAGACTCGCTTCCTTCTCCCAACTCATACACGACATCTAAGTCTCGAGTGGTTTCCCTCTGCATCACTCGTTCCGAATTGAAGCTCACTGACCGGTTCGCTAGTGAGACTCCCTCCCTGGCGTGCGGTACGTGAATATTGCCATTCAATCCGTAATATATCAAAGGTTAGAAATAGACCAGAAGTTACACCTAATATTCTCTTACCTGTGCAGAGAAATCTGAGAACCATTTTCTTTCGGGAACGTCCTCGAAGTTACTTCTGTCCGCGGCTCTTCGGAAGACCTGCAATATAGCCTTATAGGTGCTTCCCCCTTCCCATCAGGTACTCCTCATTTCCTCAACCTATATTCTGCTTTCTAGTTTCCTTGCTCCAACTTACCGCTTTCCTCTGTCTCCAATCAGACGGCCCACTCCAGCAGACGTTCTGGTTACCAAGAACTTCTCCGGACAGACGACATCCATCCAGTGGACATCGACACAGGGTTTTCTTCCCCAGAGGGTTTCCCTGGAATCCTTCCCTTCCTTAATCTTTGTATTTGAGGCGGAGGAAGGGTCTCAGGGAGGCACTCATTCTCTACCCCTGTCGGAACCATTTCCGAAGAAGGAGGCGAAGGAGGGAGAACGACGAGTGTTTCTCTAAGGTAACCTTTCGGTCATTCACATCTCTCGTAAACAGTCTGAATTATTACAGTATGGGAGGTACAGGTTTCCACCTCACATAATACTCGACCTGGTGAGTGAGTGGGAGGATGACCTCACATCACCCACCCTGTGCTCCCAAGCACTGAGCCCCTTGGAAACGGTACTCAATGTACTGCACTTCTTGGCCACTGGTTCATTTCAGCAGACAAGTGCCATAGTGGGGGGTGTCACAAGCCACGCAGTCACGCTGCCTTCACCAGGTGTTGGCCATCATGATTGCACACCCATCAGTCCACAGGCACATATACCTGCCCAGAACACCTGCAGAAAGGCATGCTGTTGTCCAGGATTTTTACTGGGTGGCACACTTCCCCAAAGTGCTAGGTGCCATTGACTGCACCCATGTGGCTCTATGTCCTCCCAGGGCAACTGAGCACATCTACAGAAACCGCAAGCACTGGCATTCCATCAATGTGCAAGTAGTATGTGATGCCAAGGGAATCATCACCTCACTATATGCCAACTATCCAGGGTCCACCCATGACAGTGTCATTTACAGAATGTCAACCCTAAACCGCGACCTAGAAGCTGGGCGGCATGGCGATACATGGCTGCTTGGTGAGTATAAATGCCCCTGCACATGCATGCATGTCAGATACTGAGTAATGTCACAACCCCACTAATGATACCCATCATCACCTCCCCAGGGGACAGTGCCTACCCTCTGAGCACCCACATGATGACGCCAATTCGGTACCCCACCACACCACCCGAGGTAAGATACAACACAGCCCATATTGCAACCCGGGGCATAGTGGAGCACACATTCGGAGTGCTCAAGTCACGCTTTCGCTCCCTTGACCGCTCTGGTGGGCAGCTGTTATACGCGCCCCCAGTAGTGTGCAGGATCATAGTGGCAGCATGTGTCCTGCACAACGTTGCAGCATGCTGGGGCCTGCCGGTGGACATGGTGGTGCCCCCACATCCCCAACCACAGCTGCTGCACATGGGAGGGGAAAGGGCACGTGGTGAGGCAGCCCGTACGCAGCTGGTGGCTAATTACTTCACCTGAAATCACACCCCTGTGGAGTGCACACAGCCCTGGCACATACCAGCTGACAATCAATGATGATGACATAAGGGACAGTCAACTGTCACAACCATACCACCCTGAGATTGGTCACCTGGAAGTGTTACATTGTGTGCCTCCCTACCTACCCAAAGACAACCAATGCTGTGTCACAAAAAGACACACATTTATGCTGCATGAATGACTACCCCCTTGCAAAATACAACATGAAAATAGTGCCATGTCACCCAACCCCTCCCATCTCTGCCACCCAACACACCATGGCATGTCCTGCAATGTGAAAGCAAACAAAGGAATGCACAACACATGACACAAGTGTCACAAAGTGCACTGTCCCAAATGGAAACAGGCCACAGACAATATGCTCCCAGTAATCAATGACAAACAGCACACATGACCAAATACCACCAACACAATACAGCAACACAGCATGAAACATCGCCAAAATATGACAGTACAAACTCAAAGTAATGTAAGTCATACAACCTCAATAAGCCAGCACATTGACCCCTTCCATCTCCAGAGTGTCGCTCTCAGGCAAATGTGTCAGTGTACTGCATACAACATGAACTGCATCTGCAAAGGAGACGGCCTTGTGAAGACATGAAGAAGGTATCTGCAGATAAGGAGGAAGACATGGATGCACAAGCACATATCAATACACCATGCAGTGTTCAATACAAAAACAAACCCCACTAGGGATGTCCACACAGTTATGACTACAGACTGCCCACACAGCTCATGGGAGCCCAATGTCACTGTGTAAGTCACTGTCACTTGGTCACACCCTTTGCAAGCCCATGGAAACGGGAAGCAGGAGGGGTGTGTGTGTCAGGAACCCAAGCATCTAACCCAAACACAGGACAAGCCTGCATGTGCCCAGCCGGAATACACAGTGGATGCCCACCTGAGCCACACAAGGTAACACACTGTAAAACAAAAACAAAAAAATAAAAATAAAAAATGGCCATGTGGGGGCTGGGGGGGGGGGACACCCAGGAGGTCCGAGGACAGGGTGCACACCAACACCCACCTGTGTGGATGTTGCGAAAAAAAAAACCTTCATGGGCTCATGGCCTGCACAGCTACGCTACTGTGGGAGAAGTGCTGCTGTCACTATGATCACCCTCTGCTGCTGCAACAGGAGGTGGTGGTGCTATGGGAGGCAGCCCAAGCAAAGCCCTGGTATGGTCCTCCATGGCAGCAATCATGCGGGTGTGGAAGGTCTCGTTCTGGAGGATGATAGTATGGAGATTCCCATGCAGCACCTGATGGGTTGCCTGCATTTCTGCACGCATGGCCTCCCGTGATGCCCGGTTCTCCTCCCGAGTTGCCTGCAGCTCAGCTGAGAGTGAATGTGTGAGCCGCTCCAGCTGCTGTTCTGTCCTCAAATTTGTGGAATCTTCAAGTTCAACAAGAGTCTCCCTGAGGTTATGGAGTTCTAACCTCAGGGCTTCCCTGTGGCCCTGTGACTCTATAGAAATGACTTCCCGCAGAGTCTCCAGTGCCGCCCGTCGGTCCCTGTTGGACGCCAACATGTCTTCCCTGTGTGATCTGCAAATTGAGTCTGTTGCCTGCTGTTGTTGCTCTATCTGGCCTTTCAGGGGGATAATGGAAGTGGCCACCCTCTCCATTGCCTGAGCCATAATTTCAACTGATGCTTCCTGTTGGGTTGCCGTACTGTACATGGGGTTTTCCCATACAGTATTGCCTGGTGGCGTACGGCCACCGCGTCGGCGGGCACCACACCTGTTCGGGGCAAGGCGATCTGCACCTTGCTGTGCTGGCACTGCCTGAGGCTGCAGGACTGCATTCCCCCTCTGATCTGCTGGCCCAGGAACAGGATCAGATGTTGTGGAGTGTGACCCTGCATCCGTAACCGCCAAAGGCGGATTTACCAACACTGACATCCCCATAGAGGGTTCTACCCCTGGTGCAGGTGGGTTGGACGACAGAACAGAATCCCTGCCAGAAACACTCACCTGCGACGGCACATAAGTCTCATCATCTGATTCAGCACCTGAATAGAGGTCTGGGGAGGTGCACCCAGAGACACCCCTGGACAGTATGGTCTGCATTACGAAAGGGTTTTCACCCACCACCGCACCACGTCCCCCACTGGTGCCCGGTCCTGGCTAAGATTCCTCATGGGTCTGCACCATCTCCTCAACCTCAACAGCATCAAGTGCGTCATCACCTGCAAAAACATGAAACACAAAAAATGGAAACAGGCATTAGCACCATAGCACACACATAGGCCTGACAAGCCAGAGATCCAGTACATGATTTACACATGTCCAACATGACTATAACCCTGGCATGCATGCACTGTCACTGAGTTGGAAGGGGAGGCAAAAAGCAGACACTGATGACACCAAGATGGAAAAGCAACACATTTGCTGCATGCTGGGTAGCACTGGCATCACACATTAGCCTGTGAGTGGCATTTCCAATACACATACATGACACATGCCAGCATACAGATGGCATGTAGCATAGCCATGGTACATTTGACAAGTACAGCCATATGTCAGTGAATGAGTACTGTCAGCCATCCATGTGAGATGGACATGATGAGATGAACAATGCTACATAGTGTGACAAAATATGCATGTGCCACTCACTGCAACACATCTAGTGTACAAGAATACAGTGATTGCAGGCAGATGTACACATCAATGGTTGGTCACTTAAACATCACAGGAAACAACTATCAAGTACCACATACAAACAGGCACCAAAAATCAATGTGAGCAGGCCAATACTCAATCAGCATGAATGGTCTAATCATTCACAGAACAAGGTAACACATGTGGGCCAATGGGGGTGTAATCAATGACAGAAGCATGTCACATATGTGACAATAGGGCTGAAAAATGAGTTGCAAAAGTGGGAGAATTGAAACAATCAGCCTGAATGAACACTGAAAAATTCTGAACAATGTTGTTGCAAGATGACAGTTCAAGGGTAACTGCAGTAATGTGGCGCTAAATGGCTACTGTGGGCAGAAGGGATACTGTCATACCCAAATCCAAGGCCAGTGAATGTTTTGGAGGAAGCACATGGGTGACCCATACCACTCAGGTGCACACACCCTCACCTGGCACTCAATCAGAACCCATCAACCACACAACATACACATGGATAACACACACATGCATGGGCACTCACCGGACAATGCGTCGTAATCTGGTAGGTCTCCCACGCCTTGGATCTGTTCCTCTGTGATGAAGGTTCCAGCAACAGACTCATGTTCAGTGAGTTGGTTGTCCTCTTGTGGAGACCCACCGCCAGTCACCAGAGTAGAAGCATGATTTGAGGCCAGCTTGTTCTTTGCTCTGCGTTTCAGGTCATTCCAGCGCTTGTAGCAGTCATCGGCTAAGCGCCTCACAAATCCAAGGGCACTAATGATGTCCGCGATGGTCTGCCAGTGTGCCTTACGTTGACCAGGTGTGGTCTTGCACCCTGCAGTCACCACCATTTCGCGGCTATGTGCTGACACATAGGCCACTAGTGTATCAAGTTCGGCGTCATTAAACCTAGGCTTCCTTGACGTGCCGGAGTGTGTAGCCGTGTCTGGGGTCTCAGCCTGTAGTGCCAGAGCACCCTTCTTCCTCTTTTTCAAAGGTGGTGCGGATCCTGAGGGGCTTAAGCCGCTCTGGTCAGTAGGGGCAGAAGCGCCGGTGGACTGGGTACTAAGAGTGTGTGAATGCACAATGACCATAGGTCTTGGTGCACGCATTGGCTGCAGGGTGATGTTGGCAGGGGCAACGTTGGTTTGATGGACCGGGACTGACACTGTCCTGGCTGGGAGACTCAGAGCTGGGGTGGATTGAACTGCAGCTGCCCCTGCAGCCTCCCCACCCTGCCTACTTGGGGCAGCAGATGACATAGCTGCCCCAGATCCACGTGGCCAGGTAACACCAACTTGCACCGCCACACGTGGCGTAGACTTGCTGACCTGGAAGTCAGCCTGGGAGTCATCCTGTGCGGTTTCAGGTGCCACAAAGGGCTGGTCCAACAAGGGCTGAGCTGGGATGGTGTCAGCTATGATTCTGACACCCGTGGGGGGGGCATAGGCATCCCTGATTGCTCCTCCACACATCGGGGTCTAGGGGCACCCTGCAAATCATGGCCACGTCCCCTACCGCGCCCACCACGCCCACCTTTTGGAGGTTGGCCACCTTTGCCTCCCTTACCGCTTGGTCACCTCCCAACCATAGCACTGATGTTGTTGTGCGTATGGGAGTAGCAGTAAACGATTGTCCTGGGCAATTGCGGGTGAAAGAGGTAGGGTACTAGATGGAATTCGTACCCTAGTGCTCTAGCAAGGCTGTCTGTGACCCCTGGGGGAAGATGACGGGTCACGCAACACACAGGCACCCCGAAAACAAAAATTAACGTGCACGCAACCCCTCGTAGACCACATGCGTGGAAAAATGAACCCGCAGTACGCTGTGGCACCCAGGAACACAATAATAAGCGTACGCGTGTTACACGCAGCCTACAATGACCTCTGAAGGGGTACGCGACACATGGGGCAAGCACAGTTGGTAAATACGTGCGCGACTCACCTTCTGCCTGGAAAAAGAACGTGAAAAAGATGCGCGTGTGCGCATTGGCAACACCCCCGCCAAAAGAAGAATTGTACGCTGTCTGAGGAGACAGGACAAAAGAAGAAGTGAACGCTGTTTGAGGAAACAGGTCCAACAAAAAAAATGAATGCTGTCAGAGGTAACAGGGAGTACGAACTTGAAACGCTGTAAAAGCACGTACAAGGAAATGGGGTCATACACGTACCTTTTAAAGCGGCCCACACGTATGTCGTCACTTATGCATGTACGCGCTAAGGCCCTTTCCTCCAATTATACGAGCTGACACTCGGACGTGCAGTTTTTGGATGTGTACGATGAACATGCACCCGTGTTGAGGGAAATGCCGGATTATACGCATTCACACGCGGACGTGCAGTTTTTTCACGCGCCATGAGCCACTATGCCCACGTCACGAGGAACACGCCCGCGCATGTAACGTCACAGACGTGCTTACGCGGTAAGGGCCTTTCCTCGAATTACACGCAGACGTGCAAGATTTTTACGTGCCAAATCACTCCGTA
This sequence comes from Ambystoma mexicanum, assembly GCF_040938575.1. Taxonomy (NCBI): domain Eukaryota; kingdom Metazoa; phylum Chordata; class Amphibia; order Caudata; family Ambystomatidae; genus Ambystoma; species Ambystoma mexicanum. The sequence continues at coordinate 110,578,331 of NC_090933.1, forward strand.
TCAAGCTGGCCACGCAACAACACACGGAAGACCACGCTTCTGCCCAGAAGGCCGAATTACTGCCCCACAGAGCCCCGAGCACGCTCCCACCTGCCATCTGCTGCTGCCTGCCTGCTGCCCACGTGCCCTGCTATTTGCTGCTTGCACATCATCCATCTGCAGGGGTGCAGTTGTTGTGACCACCCCTGCTGGAACTGAAGACTCCCGACTGGGATACCATCACTCCACAGCCCAGCCCCAGGACCCAGTTGCCCACCCACACCTGCCTCTGGGGTTGCCATGTCGGGCACACCACCATCTGGCACCACTGGCAACCCCCAGCCAGAGAGGCAGAGGGCCACCAGCTTCAGTGCCAGGGAAGTTGGTGTCCTGGTGGAGCAAGTCTTGGGGCAGTATGACGCCCTCTTTGGAAGTTCTCGCGCCGACTATGAAGGACGGACCAGGATCTGGATGGACATCGTGACTGCCATCAATGAGGAGGGGGTGGCAGTCCGCGACATCAAACATGTCAAGAAGCGCTGGGAGGACTTCTGGTCCAGGACCCTCGACAATGCCCGGCGCCTCTTGAAGGCAGCGGATGCCCAGGGGCGCTGAGGCCACCGGTCCGACCACCAAATGAGGGTCCTGGAACACATATGCCCAGCGCTCCACGTCCAGGTCCTTGAGAGGCAGACCCGTCTGGAGTCGAGCGGTAAGTGTACATGCATACTGATTGGACGCTGTGCGAGTCGTGGTGTGCCAGTAGTGTGCAGGTTGCACATGTGTTTTTGTAGGGCCATGTATGGATGTGTATGTACAGGGGCATGAGGCTGACGCATGCGAGTCCTCTCATGTGTGAGACACATGGATGGTGTATGTGCGGGTAAGCATGCAGGCCAAATGCAGATGTGGGAGCACACATGTTTGAATTACTGTGTATGTACGTTGGCATGGTTGTGGTGTTACACATGGATGTTGGTTCCAGCTGCATGTATCTGCACTGTGTACATGTGCATGTGTGTGTATTTGACAAGTGTGCAACTGTGATGCAACATGGATGCATGTGGCACTGACATGTAGAAGGCTGAATGCCAGATGTGACATGGATGGCCATCTCATCACTCTGACAGTTGGTGGACATGCACACATGCATGTAAGTGTGTTGGTGTGTGTACATGTGTTGTGTACTCCCCATGCTTCATGTGACGTCAGACTCACCTTCGGATCCTGATGCTGTTGTATGTTTATGGATGGTGCTGTCTGGTGCAATATTGCTTTACAATTGCTCATGTGCGTGAGTAGAAATGACATGTGTGTTAGGGAGTGTGATGCCATGTCTGAAGTTTGACACTGCCACTCATGTACAACTGTCATGTGTGTATCAGTCCATTGTACAGTGCCCTGATGCATGTGTTCTATCTCTCCCTGTCTGCAGCGTCAACTGATGAAGAGGGCGGAGAGGGTGCTGTGGAGCAAAGCGGCAGGGATCGCACCACTAGCCGGAGACGCAAGGCCCAGCTCCCCTCCCAGATTGTCATCTCTTCGGGGAGTGAGGAGTCTGGTGCCGCATCCCAGGCCGCAGCTGCCAAGGGTAGGTCCAAGAGGCGGATGTTGGATATGGACTCCTCGTCAGCAGGAGGGGCAGCTGAGACCCCACAGGGTCCGACGGAGGAAGATGGCATGGAGTCATCCAGGTTGGTGGGGGGTTGGAGGAGGAGGAGGCTGTGGAAGGGACACACACGGGGTCTGGAGGTGGGGATTCCATTGGTGCCAGTGGTGCAGTGCAGGGGTAGGGACTGGAGGCAGCACAGGCCGCCGCGGAGGTGCCTGTGTGTAATCCTGTCCCTGATCCTGTGACTGCATCATCCGGCACCAGCAGGGATGCCTACGTCCAGACCCGTTTTCAGGGAGGGGATGGGCGCACAACAACTGGCCTTCCTCTCCCTGCGGACGTGGCTATCCGGGACCGTATTGAGCCTGTCCTGGCTGGGATAGCGTTGCATCAACGGGGCATGCGAGGTGACCTGCAGTGTTTTCGTGAAGACACTGCACGTCATCTCGGATGCCTCTTTGACCGTGTTGACCTACTGGGACGGGTCACCAGTGCTGGATTCCTCTGTGTGCCGGACCTTCTTGCGACCCCCTCCTCACCTGAACCCCCTACGCGCCAGTCGTCCTCCATGCCATCTTCCCACCCATTTATCACCTGGGTATCCTGTGGAGCTGCCTCTGACGCAGCGGCCAGGCTGGTGGAAGACACATCCCTGCCACAGTCGGGAGTCGGACGTCCAGCAGGGGTGGCCACCATGACAACTGCACCCCAGCCAGGAGAGGACGTGCAGGCAGCAAGAGCCAGGGCGCAGGCACAGGCACAGCAGCAGCAGCAACATGGTGGGAGTAATGATGGCTCGGGGCCTTCAACATCGGAGGGGCAGGCATCGGCCAGAGGGCAGGAGGACCCAGGATTGCAAGTTTCTTCCATGTGGCAGTGGTTGGGCCACGCCTTAGGTGCGCAGCGGGCGGAAGAGGCACGGCTCACAATGGTCAGGGCGGAGAACTCCATGCGGATGGCACTGAGGCGGGCCGAGTGCCTCGAGGCCAACATGTCATCGTCCCTGCGAACCCTCGGCCATGGAAGAGGACCGCCTCCAGGACATTGAGCGGGAGTTTGATGATACCCTGGCCCGGGACATCCAAAAGTGAGCCGTCGGACTAGCCCGCTGCCATTGTAAATAGTAGTTAGTGTTAGGTTTCATTATGGTTTTCATTTTTTTTGGGGCGCTTGGACAATACCCCACATTTTTGTATATAGTTCTTCATTAGTTAGTTTATTTTTGTAGGTTTCATTTGGACAGTTGGGCTCATGGACCCAATATTTCATGTGGATTTGTCGGCATTTTCTTTTTTGATTTTTCCATGGAGCAATGGATTTTACTTTTTCATTTCTGTTTGGATTTGCTTTGTTGGAAGGAGACTTTGGAGACATTTTTGATTTCATATATTTTGGATTCTGATTTTCTCTTTTTATCATTATGTGACATTCTGCATTATTTTCCTTATGTCCATTGTTTGGTATTTGATTTTCTTTCACCACATTTTTTGATCAATACATTTGTTCCCGTACTTCAATGTGTGGTATTCTCTCATTGGTTTCATGCATGTCACGATGTGGGTTTTCACATTCACTGGCACCCATTGTGTGTGTGTGACGGACATGTGTTGATGTACATACATGCCATTTGGGTTGTTTCATGTAATGGGCATTTCAATGTGGGGTGTATGTTATGCTTGGTTGGTTATTTGGGCAGGGGTGGCGTGCCGCAGGATTTTGGTGGCCATGATTGTGGGTCATGTTGACATGTTGGGGGGGGAATGAGTGGGGGCCTGCTGGCAGGTGCCCCTCACTGCTGGGGGGCGGGGTTACAGGGGGACATGAGTGGGGGCCTGCTGGCAGGTGCCCCTCACTGTTGGGGGGTGGGGGTGCTGGGGGACATGAGTGGGGGCCTGCAGGGGGAAATAGGTGGGACATGAGTGGGGGCCAGCCTGCTGGCAGGTGCCCCTCACTGCTGGGGGGTGGGGGCCTGCCTGCTGGCAGGTGCCCCTCACTGCTGGGGGTGAGGGTGCTGGGGGACATGAGTGGGGACCTGCTGGCAGGTGCCCCTCACTGCTGGGGGGTGGGGTGCTGGGGGACATGAGTGGGGGACTGCTGGCAGATGCCCCTCACTGCTGGGGGGTGGGGTGCAGGGGGACATGAGTGGAGGCCTGCTGTCAGGTGCCCCTCACTGGTGGGGGTGCTGGGGGACATGAGTGGGGGCCTGCTGGCAGGTGCCCCTCACTGCTGGGGGGTGGGGGTGCTGGGGGACATGAGTGGGGGCCTGCTGGCAGGTGCCCCTCAATGCTGGGGGTGGGGGTGCTGGGGGACATGAGTGGGGGCCTGCTGGCAGGAGCCCCTCACTGCTGGGGTGTGGGGGTGCTGGGGGACATGAGTGGGGGCCTGCTGGCAGGTACCCCTCACTGCTGGGAGGTGGGGGTGCTGGGGGACATGAGTGGGGGCCTGCTGGCAGGTGCCCCTCACTGCTGGGGGTGGGGGTGCAGGGGGACATTAGTGGGGGCCTGCTGGCAGATGCCCCTCACTGCTGGGGGGGTGGGGGTGCAGGGGGACATGAGTGGGGGCCTGCTGGCAGGTGCCCCTCACTGCTGGGGGTTGGGGGTGCAGGGGGACATGAGTGGGGGCTTGCTGGCAGGTGCCCATCACTGCTGGAGGTGGGGGTGCTGGGGGAAATGAGTGGGGGCCTGCTGGCAGGTGCCCCTCACTGCTGGGGGGTGGGGGTACTGGGGGACATGAGTTGGTGATCATATTGCAACGTGACATGTGGCTTGGCTGGGGGGCATGCCCATAGTGGATGGGCTGCCTGCGGGACATGACCAGGGGTGCAGGGTAGTCCCCTGTGGTGTGGGCTGCCTGCAGGGGCCGTGGAGGGGGTAGAGGGGACACCTGGGAGGACCCTCACTGCCAATTCACATGTAGGACTCCCCGCGCACCACACTGGATACACGTACTGACAGCAAAATTGCGTGTGAAATTTCACGCGCACCCCCGAAATACATGTACCCCGCTCTGACAGCAAAATCGCATGTGAAACTTCACGCGCACCCCAGAAATACATGTACCCCGCTCGCACAGGGCCAATCGCGTGTGACACTTCCCGCAAACCCCAGTAATACACGTACCCCGCTTGCACAGGGCCAATCGCGTGTGAAACTTCCCGCGAACCCCAGTAATATACGTACCCCGCTCACACAGGGCCAATCGCGTGTGAAACTTCCCGCAAACCCCAGTAATACACGTACCCCGCTCGCACAGGGCCAATCGCATGTGAAACTTCCCGCAAACCCCAGTAATACACGTACCCCGCTCGCACAGGGCGAATCGCGTGTGAAACTTCCTGCGAACCCCAGTAATACACGTACCCCGCTCGCACAAGGCCAATCGCGTGTGGAACTTTCCTGCGAACCCCAGTAATGCACGTACCCCGCTCGTACAGGGCCAATCGCGTGTGAGACTACCCGCGCAGCGGGGTACATGTATTCGGAGGGGTGCACGGGGAGTTTTACAGGCGTTTGAGGTTGTGAGCCTGTGCGCCATGTACGGGATTTGTGCGCTGTACATGGCGCACGGGGAGGGGTTGGGGGCGTAACTGGTGCTGCTGCAGGGTCGATGCGCCACTCTCCCCCACGGCTGGTTTTGGATGTTAAAATCCATGAATACGCTGTGCGCAGAAATGGATTTTAGCGCAAGCGGCTGGCGCAGAAAGTCGCACGCGCACACTGTGAATTCTATGAATAACCCCCTTAATATTGTTCTGCTACTACATTGTATCTTCGATGGTTCACTGAGGATAGACGTTTTCTTATATTTGAAAAAAGGTCTCGTTCTTATCTCAAGCCAAAGTAGTCAACATTATATTTAACAACCTAACAATACAATTTCTTTTACTTTGAAGTAAAAATAAATGTCCCTATGTTTCAAACTTTTATTGCCCAAAAGGGCATCCACATTTCTATATCATCCCTACTTGAAAACAATAGTACTCCCAGTACTTATTTTAAGCATACCAATGCTGTCTACTTTAGAAGATAGTCCAAACAACATAAATGCAATTATTGGAATCATTCAAGTAAACTATTTCAGTATCTCTTACACAGATGGTACAGGCTTGTGGCCTATCAAGCGTTTACTTTGAGGACTAATGGAAGACTGGGATTCTGCATTCAACGAGTAACACCTGCCTGTGTGGTTCGAGCCATTAGTGAAAAATTCCCCAAGTGACTCCAACAATATAAGGGATTTATACAGACAGTACCTCAACCACAGCAGTACAATTTGTAGTTTGTATATGCCATCAACCTTATCTTAAACAAGTGACTTTTTTACAAAAATATTTATTTTTCTATAACAAATATATCTATATAATAATTGTACATTGTATTTTTTTAATTATTTGATTCCTAATCTCAAACTGTCACCATCGACTTACAACAAGGCACAAACGCTACAGTAAAAATAAAATAAAAAGTGCTTGTGTTTAAAGGGCAATTGCAAATCATAATCTTATCATTTACCGACATGTTTCTTTTTGCCTTCATGTACTCTATATAACATAACGTTTTATTTCTGAATAAACTACTATTTCAATAAAAAATAACAATTGCCACACTTTAACTGAAATACTAAATAAAATCAGTGAGGTAATATGACAAGTTATTAAAACTAAATTGTAAGTGATGTGAAGAATCAGCCTTGATTCTTCCCAAATCCCAGGTCAAAAATCCCTCTTATGTGGCCAGGACACACCAGATGCATCCAGACCCAGTCCATGGGAGAGGTGATGTGGGGATCAATTACCTGGGAGAAGAATCAAACCAATGGAGGAGGAAGATTAAAAACCTTAACACCACTTAAAGGTTTGGGAATTACTACAGCGCAGAAATTCCAAAGAACCCTTAGTTTTTTGGTTTGAATAACAAGTCTCAGAAATCCGTAACTCCTGAGCAGAGGAAGGAGCCTGGCTGGTGGGACATGGCATTTCTCCTCTCCCCATTTACCACCAGAAACCCTTTCCTCATCCTTCATGGGGCATTTTCAATAACACTGCATCTCCCCTACTACTACAAACTACCACTGGGCTGTTCTACTAATAGAGCCAGGCAAGGTCAGGTACTTTATCCCAACTGTGCACACCTATCTCCACTTCACTCTTCCCTACACTATAAAATAAGGAGTTCTGCCAGAAACAGCAAGCAAGCTGAGGATGCTGTCCGGACCAGAGAAGCAAGGAGCAGAGAGCACAGGAGCTGAAGCCTGGTGGAGAACGACGTGCTGAGAGGCTGGTCCGGTGTTTGTGAGGGGCTGCAGCATGGCTAGGGAGCCGTGCCTCCAAGGAGCCAGAGTGAGACAGCCTGCATCCTGCTGGTGACGTTCGGCAAAGTGCTCGATACCTTGGGACCTCTGCCGGCCGCAAGGGTGTCTGAGGGGCAGGTTGTGAGACCCTGACCTCAACTCTGCGTATCCAGAGGGAGACCACTTGTCAACGCGGCGCTGCCCGGTGAGGTTCGTGAAAGTCAGAGAGAGGAACTCGGCTGAATGTGTTTGATTGGAGCGGAGCAGGAGAAAGGCACAGTTTACAAAGCAGCACGGAACGGAAAGAGAGAGAAAGCATAAGAAGTACAGACAGTGTAAGAAATAATGGAACTAGGGGAAAAAGAAAAAAGAAAAAGGTGCTAGCAGCACTGAAGGAAAGTAAAGCAGAGTATAGGCCTGTGAAGTGCGCAAGAGGCACGAGAAACAAGCCGACAGGTGCAAGTTTGCACGATAAAGAAAGGAAAGCGTGCGAGAGGCACGATACAAAGACAAGGAACCAAAGGAAGGTGCAAGTGTGAACAGTGAAGTAAAGGAAACAAAGGAAAGCAAGAAACGGTGCAGAAAGTGCCTGAAAGTGAAAGGTTGGAAAGAAAGAAACAGATGGGTGCAGGTGTGCACGATAAAGCAAAGGAAACAAAGGAGAGCGAGAAGGGGTGCAGGAAGCACCTGAAGGGGAAAGATTAAAAAGAAAGAGCAAGGAATAAGGAGAGGGGTTAGCAGTCAGAGAGGCTTGGGAGGAGCAAAGAGCCCAGTGTTCTCAAAAGTCTCCAATACTACCCCATGTCAGAACTGTACAGTGAAAGGTACATCCTGACTAGGAGAACTTTGTCTGTTTAAAGACGAAAGGGGGCTAAGCTTGGAGAAGGGAACCCTGCAAGGCCTAAGAGGAATTGTGTAAGAAACAAAAGGTACATCCTGACCAAAGAACTTTGTTTGTTTAAAGACGAAAGGGGCCTAAGCTGGGGTAAGGGAATCCTGAGAGGCCTAAGAAGAATTGTGTGAGAAACAAAAGGTACATCCTGACCAGAAGAACTATGTTAGATTGGTAAAAAGACAAAAGCAGCCTAAGCTTGGGGAAGGGAACCCTGAGAGGCCTGACCAGAACTGTGCATTTTTCTTGTTTGGAACTGGAAGAGTCTGAGCTTGGGGAAGGGTACCCCAAGGGACCCAAAGATATTATGAACTTTGTTGATTTGCTGCAAGAACCCTGCGTGGAAGGTTCTAAGGGCTTCCCCTTTTGAATTGAACCATCTTGCACTGGCAGAACTAAACCTATTGGTAAGACTATCTGAAACCAGTTGTGGTTTATATTTCCTTTTCTTTGAACCACTCATTGTTTCCTTTTTTAAGCATGTTTCTATTGGTATTTCCATTGTTTACATTTACACAGTCCCCGTACCCCCCCACCTCCTTCCCTTTGCCTCGCTGGTCCACCATTCATTAACCACCGATTATAAATCGCCCTACAGAGGAACATCCCATCCTCTACATTATGTCCAATATTCTCAGGTTCTGGGGGCACCACTTTATCATATAATCTCCCCTGAGATTCTCCAGTATCATTACCCAATCCGCACAAAATGTGTCCGCATCCCCCTTGTATTCTGTATGTGACCTACTCCATACCCAGTATTCCCCATAGTTTATGTAGCCAATCTACGTTTGTAGACAGATTTTTCTATTTCAATTATTTTGCTATTACTAGCCATGCTGCTATTAGAAGGATCATGAAGGCTTTACATTGTGGTTTCAAGGGGTTTTGCCTCTTTCGGTCGAAAAGCCCACACATCCATTCCCTGGGAGTATATATCGAGGGCCCTCCCACCATCTGTTGTATTTGGACCGTTAATTCCTTCCAAAACTTCTTTAGACATGGACAATCCCACCATATGTGTCTCCAGTCGCCCCTTCCTATGCATCCCCTCCAGCATTCTTCTGTTATGGCGGGGTACATGTTCTGCAATCTTTTTGGTGTGTAGTGCCATTGAACCATTACTTTGTACCAAGCTTCCCTGGTTTGGATTGATCTAGTTAGCTTCAGTATATTTACCCAGAGATTTTCCCAGTGTGTTTAAGGAATTGCCTCCCCAGGTAATCTTTCCCAGTTCTACATATAGGCTCATGTGCGGACCGTGTTTAGTTCCAATAGAATTGAATAGAGTTTGGACACCAATTTCTTATCCTCTGTGCGCGTTGTGATGAATTTCTCAAATGGCGTCAGGGGTCTCTGGGTTGCTTTTTAAATTTCGGCTGTTTCGGCCAGTGTCGCAATTGGTAATAATCCATTCTATCTTTTTCTGCTAGGTCTATGTGTAATTTGCAATCTTCAAATGTCTTTACCTCCCCCTCGTCTATCATGTCCCCCGCTTTTTTTGCATCCTACTTCCCTGCATTGCTTGAATGAGCTTTGTGTCATCCCTGGTGTAAACTGTGGGTTCCCAAATAGTGGGGTAAATGGGGATGGGCGTGAAGATAGCTGTCCTTGTGTAATCAAGCAGCCCCATGTTTCATAAGCCACTGAAAGTACTTTGCTCGTATTGGCTTTCTGGGGTATATCTTGTTTATCTAGCCATGGAAAACCCCTCCAGGGTGATCCCTACCACTGCACTATCCATCTTGGCCCATGGTATAGTAAGGTCATTTGAAAGCCATTCTCGTATCACTCGTAGTTGGGCTGCCTCATAGTTTTTTGAGACATTCGGGAGTCCCAGCCCCCACCCCACTCCTCTGTCTAGGAGCCATCAAGGTCTCTAGGGCAACCCCAGGTCACTTATTCTGTCAGATAAATCTTGAGAACATCTTGTTAATGTTATTAAAAAATGACAGTGGTACCAAAATGGGAAGTGCCTGAAAGGGGTAGAGTAGCCTGGGTAGCGTGACCATTTTTATCGCAGCTATCCTTGTTAGGGAGAATTCTCATTTTATGGCTAATTTACCTTACCTAGTGAGTCCCTCAGCAGCTTTGCTGGATCTCTGGAGTTATTTCTTTCCACTTGGTAAGAGAGTGAGCTTTTCCCCCACTCTTACTTGTGTTTTGCTATGTGTTTTTTACCTGTTGTTGGTGACTGTGGACTCTGGAGTACACCACTTCAGTACCCCCCTTCTCTTGTGTGTCACCCAGCACCATCCGTGCAGTGAAACAGGGTTGTCGTTCAGACTTCCCACCGACTCCATTTCTGAGGCTGACTACTGTCCCCCAGAAAAGGGTAAAGTTACCATTAACTTTACTTAGTCAAATTAACCACAGATCCAGTACACCCCATCTTACATGGAGTACTGGAAGGGTTAACTCTTAGCCTTTTTTATCTGTACCTCCTAGAGCATTGTTTCGCTCTTTTAACATTTCGACATCACTGGTGGCAGTGGTATCTACTCTAGTTTTCTACCGCGGTTATCTTATATAATCGTGGTAATATTGTAGGCTATTGTACTAGCCTCGAACTTAAACCCGCTTGACCAAATACTTTTTCTTTTGGCTCCGGTGTGGTTTATTCGCCATTTCTTTTTGTTAAACTCCTTCTTGTGTTTTACTTTGCGCGGCAAACCAGGTTTGCCTTTTTTGTTCACTGTCTTTTGGCGGGCTTCTGCCAAGAAGCCCTCCTCAAGGTGCCTGGGTCTCTAGGTGGGCTGAATGTAAGGGAGGGGTGTAGTCCGCAATTTGCGGTACCGTTATTGCTGCCTTCCACCTTCCCATTGAGCACTATGTGGGCTCAAATAGGAATGGGGAATGGCTCTGGTGAATGGGGAATTACCGGTCCCGCTGACCTCAGAATGGACCGTAATTGCTCCATCCACCAGACCGGAGTCGGAACGATTTTGGAGGCAACCATGCGCCATGGCTACCTACAACCTCATAATGAGGCCTAGTGTGTCCTGCTTGAGGAATTTTGGGTGAAATCCCTATTTCTCGCTTATAAGGCTGGCCCTTATTTTTCCCTCCTTCTTATAACTTTTGCTTCTGAAAATTTGACAATATCTAAAGTACTCTTGGCAACTTTGAATCGCAAACTATCCGATGTGTGATCCTCGACATAGGAACCCGGTTCCACTTGACACTGGCTCCGGCCTCTTTACTCTTGCATTTCTGTCCATGAATGTTCTTCGATTCTGTTTGCCTTACTAACATATTGGACCTCATTACACGGAAGGCGGTACGGGTTAACGGTCACCGGTAATGGTACCGGTGACCGTTAACCCTTACCGCCTTACTACGAGGTCCCTTTGCGGGTAGGTACTTTAACGCCTGCTGTTTAGCGGGCGTCAAAAACCAACCCGCAAAGGGACCAGGGTGCTAATTACGGTACCGCAATATGGGGCAAAAATGGGAATGGGGAAGGGCAATGGGGGAAGGGGGAATTACCGCCCCACCAACCTTGGAATAGGGCGGTAATTCCCCTTTCCACCAAGGCGGTGCCGGTATTTTACCGGCATGGACCATGAGGCCCATTGCCTGTGATTTTTGCCCCAAACTCTCTCTGGGTATCTCAGGTTCTAAGTGTGTTTTTGCCCCGGTAGCATTTCATGCCATGGATACGTGTTTATTTAGTAGACCGAACTGTCAAAAAGTGATTGCAATCGTATTCACGGTAACGTGTATTGTTCCGTAACACCGGTTCTCTCAAACACAGGGTAGTTACATTGATTCATACCGTGCAAAGTAAATTGGTCAGTTGTAGTGTATTTAACATGTGGTTTTAAATTTAATAGAAGTGTTGTGTTGATAACGAATGGTTTAAAAATAAATGTACTTATATTTTCCTACCTGAAACCTTGAGTCAGTGTTTGCTTGAGTCACAGTAGTTGTGGTCCCTTTTTTGTAATCTCTTCACCTGCTCATATACTCTTGAGATAAGCCTGGCTGCTCCGCTACTGCTACCACTTTAACATAGTAGTACAGACTTGTACCAAAGGTAAAACTTGTATTGCCACCTGTAGTCTTAATTGTGTGTAGTGGTCCCTAAGGGCACTGTACAGGATTATGCCTAACACTGGTGTACAGCGTGAGGATTTGGAAGTAGAGTGATTACACACTTAGAGTGCTGCTGTTGCTTGGGTTCAACTAACCACAAGGCTAACACCACTAATTCTATTTTACTGAGAAATCATGTCAAATATGGAAAGCTACACTGAAGAGGGTCTCTTGAACTACACTGCTGAGGTTTTGAGAACCAAGTGTAGAGAGAGGTGTCTCTCTGGTAAAGGAAAGAAATCTGAATTGATTGCAAAGTTAGTAGGAAAACAAAGTCTGGAGAGGGGGTCAGAAGGGCCTACCCCTCCAGCAAATCTGGATACTGATGTTTCTGATTCTGAGAGTGTTGATTTAGAAGAAGTAGATGAGTTCTTGTTAGGTAACCCTACAACTCCTTTGCCTGCTCAGAAAGCACAACCTCTATCCACTGGGACCCCCACAGGTCCTACACTTACTCCGGAATTTATTGCACTTGAGAAAATGAGACTTGAATTAGAAGTGAAACGTATTGATGCACAAACTGCCATGAAATATCAAGAGTTAAGGCTCAGAGAAATGGAGCTGAATCATGAACTAGAGATGAAGAGATTGTCTGTGGAAAATGCTTCTCTCCCAGAGTCTTCTAGGTCTTCCAGCCCTAAAAGACCCCGTATGCCAAAGGAAATGATTGGTATGTATGAGACTAAACTTGATGTTTTGGATTGGTTGGCAATGTTTGAGTACAATCATGGGATTCAAGGTATCTCAGGGAATCAGCTGATTCCCTGGCTTTTCTCTAGGCTTCCCCTTGTTGCAAGTGATGCTGTAATGGAGTTGGGGGAGGAGGATAAGCAGGATTATGAGTGTGTGAAGATAGCATTAATAGCTAGATTTGGGAAGACCCCTTCCCAGTCGTTACATTTCGGGCTTCCTTGCGGAATACGACTCCTTTACAAGCTCCTCTGTGGACCAGATACAGGTTGCCATGGCGCCTGTACAAACTACGACGGAGTCCGCGTCAGCTGACACGTCCTGTACGTGGAATATGTATGGCAAGACACGCCCCCATACGGCTTTAAAACAATCGTCTTCCAAGGGGCTCATTGCTGCTAATTAGCATTACAAGCTACAGCGGTTATGTCCGTTTACTTCTTCGTGTCTTCTCCGCACAAATTCCTAATCTGCTTACCTGGTTTTCTGACCCATGCCTGGCTTCTGGATTGGCTTGCCTCCTCCTTTATTCCTGTCGTGCTCGCCTGGTTTTTGACCCAGAACGTTATTGGATCCTGCTTCCTGCTGTCTCTTGCGGTACTTCATTCCAGCTAGCTGCTACTAGACGCAGAACCACTTTGCCTTCCTCGCAGGTGACTTGCTATCAACCATCCGGAAATTCTCTACGCCTTACCTGGATGCGTGTGTGCTCAGGTACATACTTTTAATTGACAATTCCATCTCTACTGTTTATTTTCTCCACGGCCTTGTTTGGATCTTCACCTTTTGTTGGATTCTGGGACATTGAGTGACTATATTGTAAACTTATCTTCAAGTGCATATAAATGCTTTGCTGATACTGCACCAACCCGGCACTAGTGCGACCCTCGTGCCGTTCGGGGCTATTTCCCTATACTAACATTCCTGTTTGTTATTTTCTCCTTTCGTTGTCTTCTGTTTCATGGACTACTTTCCATCCTCAAAATATCCATATTTCAAGTTAGTTGTTATTGGATCGATACTTTAGGAAGTCTCTTTAGAATTATTCCCACTCATTGTGATTATTCATATTTTTGTAGATTCATCCTGGGGAAGCTCCACTCCAATACATAGCTAGGTATATTCCTGTAAATACTGCTGTTCTGATTACTTGATTTATTTTCAACACTGTCTAATATCTTTGTTTTCCTTTGCAGCATTGGTATTGGCGGTGTGTGTTCTCCCCGCTCTTTTATTCAATTGACACCTCTGTCTGTCCCTTGGGCTACCTGGTTGTGTGAATGTTTGAAAAACTTAGATGGTTGGGTCAAGGGTTACAAAGTGAACACTTATGAAGGTTTTCAGGAATCTTGTAATGTTGGAGTCTATTTTTGATGTCTGCTCCCCTGAGCTTAGACAGCACTTGGCTGATTCAAAGGAGATAGATCCTAAGAAACTAGCTAAGGCTGCTGACTTGTGGGTCGCCAACTGGGCCACTCACAAGGATTCTGGGGCAACTCAGAAAAAGGATGAGGGAAAGCAGCCAAAAAAAGGACAGCAAAGAGAATTCCAATAATTCCAATCCAAAAGAGGGCCCCAAACATAACCAAGGTAAGCCACCAGGGAAATTGAATCAGGCTAGTGTACCATCTGGTCCCAAACCAGATGGAGGTCAGAACAAACCCCCATTCCAGAGACCATTTGGAAAATGCTTTGTTTGTGGGTTGCCTGACCATGTGAAAGGAGATCCTAGATGTAAAGGTAAACCTTCAGGGGTCAACACTGTCTCCTTAGCCTTCTTCCAGGTGGAAGAAGTATCTATGACCAGTGGAAACTTTCAGTTACGAGCTAATGAGCCCATGAGAGTCTCAGCTAGTGTTTCTTTAGTGTCCTTGGGTCTTTGGGAACAACATAACTTAGATGTCTATAACTCAATCCCAGATAATACTAAAGAGTATTACAAAGATAGTGTTCTTGTGAATGGTCAGGAAACCCCTGCCATCAGAGAAGCTGGAGTCAGCATAACTGTGGTTGATGAATGTTGTTTCAAAGTGGAGGATGTTGCTAAGGCACCCAAACACTTAACCAAGTTAGCTGGAGGCCCTGTGCAAATGGTTCCCCAGTTACCAGCTCTCATCCAGTGTAATGACGTGACTGTCAGAATACCTGTAAGTGTGCAAAATAACGTACCTGGGAGGGTCCTGCTGGGTAATGATGACCTTAAAACTCTTGGAGTTATGTCTAATACCCCCAGGACCCCACCAGAAGGAAGCAGGAGCTCATTAGGTCTGCAAGGGAGAGAACCCTGAGAGGCTCTCCTGGGGACATGATAGAGGAAACTATCACCCAAGTCCACAGGACTTACTTACTGCTATTGCAGGTCTGAAAGAGACCAACGGGAAACCCAAGTCTGCCAGCAAGACATCAGCAAGCACTCTGTGCCCAGAAGGACATCTCCAAGTGTCATGACGCCTGCCCCCGGAAGACCAGACCAGGCCCAGCAGCCCCGGAAGCAGGCATAATGCCACTTGGAGCATGCCCAAAAGCCCCAGTTAGGGGCTGTTTGGGTACAGTCCTGGCGCCTACGGCGCCAGGCTCATAAAGATAAAGTCAGTCCTGGCGCCATGGGCGCCAGGCTCATTATTGATAACTTACCTGAAGCAGACCATGCTGCATACTCACCTGAGGCAGACCATGCTGCATGAAGACTCAAGCCAAATGAGGCTTAGGAGGGACTATTTTACTGAAGGGACTATTTTGTTACTTGGGTGGGGCTGTGGAAGAATACTTACCTGGATCTTCTTCCAAGGCTATTTAAACCACGCCCGGACAGCCACACGTGCTTTGCGTTATTTTGCTTGCTGCAGCGTAACGCTCACCGTGTTTTCAGCAGCTCCAGTCTTCAGCCACGCCCGCTTCAGTCCTGGGACTCCTGAAACAAGAAGACAAAAGGATAAAGGTTAGAACAGGAGTTTTAACTTTAATCCTTACCTGAATCCTGATCCATTTCACCACGGAACTGAAAGACAGAAGTCTTTGAAGCATCGCTTCGCATTCCTACGGCGCCGCGCTGAACTCACCTGCTTGGCGGTACTTCAGCATTCCATCACGCTGTCTCCATCTCGCGGCCACCCTCCGACACCTAAGGAGACAAAGACAGCAAGGTGAGCAAGGGGACTCTCTAAGGCCATACAAGCTACCCCCAAGGACTTACCTGATTTACCACGGGAGGTACTCGCCTCATTTCGGGTTGGCGCAGTCAACTCTGCTTCATCGCCGTACCCCGGCCCCTAAGGGGAGAAAGCAAGGACAATACCAGTTACCCCCCACAAAACTTACCTGATTTACCACGGGGGTCTCACCTCATCTCGGGTTGGCACAGTCAACTCTGCTTCATCGCCGTACCCCGGCCCCTAAGGGGAAAAACACAATAGACTTACCTGAATCTTACCGAGTGCCATTTGGAAATCTTTGAGTGGATTAATCGGCAACCTGCAAGGAATCGGACAGAGTGAAGAGCAGACATTTGAACTCTTATGAACAATTGGACTTTAGAGTCAATACTGGAACTCACCAATTCTTCTACGCCAGTGAAGTAACTGGTCATCAACGCGCCCCTGCGGTCGACGCAGGATGGAGAGCTCATCCTACCAAACCATCAGGTGAGACTAAGGAGGGGACATCAAGAGTGATCAGTGGGAAGACAACGGGAGTGGGGTTGGGTGGGTTGACACTCAATTCCACAGGTGGTTAATTCCTCTTCTCCTTTGCAGAAGAATATTCTTGCGAGCCAGACAAACTAGGCTGAGCGGGCCAGTCCAGTCAGTCATCTCGGCGCTACACGTCACGCTGGTGGAAATAACAGCGGCCCAGTTCCGGTCGACGCCCCCGTGGAAACCAGGTGAGCGTAACACCAAGACTTTCCAAAGTCATATCTGTGACTCCCACACCAGCTGAGGCTGAGTGTGAGGTTCAACCCTGTATGGTCAAACTAGATACTGAGGAATCATATCTAGAAGAAGATCTTACTTTGGTAGGAGATCTGAACCCGGTTGACCATCCTGAGCTGCAGTCTTTACTGGCAGAAGGTGGACCCAACAGGGAGAATTTCAGTAAGGGACAAAGAGAATGTCTTACCTTGGAAGGTCTTCGCCAACAGGCAGCTTCTCAGCTCAATGGGACTGAGCCTGAGAAGTATAGGTTCCACTGGGAAGATGGCCTCTTCTACAGTGAACCAACTGAGTCAACCCCTGGAGACTGCAAAAGACGTGTAGTACCTCTAGCGAACTGACTCCAGTTTCTGAAGTTAGCCCACAAGATACCTTTGGCTGGTCACTTAAGTTTTAAGAAGACCAAGGAAAGGTTCTCCCTTTACTTCTGCTGGCCTAAAATGGGCTCAGAAGTAGACAAATTCTGCAGAAGCTGCCACACTTGCCAAACTTCTGGCAAGAGTGGATCCAAGAATGTGGCACCCTTGGTGCCTCTCCCAGTGGTGGGAGTTCCTTTTGAGAGGGTTGGGATTGGCATTGTTGGTCCTCTTGGCCCTCCCACCTTTTCAGGCAACAGGTTTATCCTGGTTGTAGTGGATCATGCCACTAGATTTCCTGAAGCCATACCTATTAGGACTGTTACGGCTCCGGCTGTGGCTAAGGCCCTACTTGGTATTTTTACCAGAGTAGGTTTTCCTAAGGAGGTTATATCTGACAGGGGATCAAATTTTATGTCCCACTACATGTAAACCATGTGGGAAACCTGTGGAGTCACCTACAAGTTCTCAACTGCCTACCATCCCCAAACCAATGGGTTAGGGAGAGGTTTAACAGAACTATGAAGAGCATGATAGGTGCTTTAGAAGAACCCCTTAAGAGAAAGTGGGACCTTCTACTGCCATGCCTTCTCTTTGCATATAGAGAAGTCCCTCAGGAGGGAGTAGGATTTAGTCCCTTTGAACTTCTTTATGGCCATCCAGTCAGAGGTCCATTGGCCCTGATTAAGGAGGGTTTGGAGAGTGCTCCTTCCCCCAAGCCAGTCAGAGTGACTGACTATGTGATAAGTCTCCGGAGGAGAATGTCACACATGATGGCAGAGGCAACTGATAACTTGAGGGCTGGTCAAGCTCTGGTCAAACATTGACATGACCAGAAGGCTAACATGGTTGGGTTTACTCAAGACCAGTTTGTTCTTGTTATGGTCCCCACATGGCAGAGGGCCTTGCAGGACAGATGGATAGCACCATTCAAGGTTGTGGGTAAACTTGGAGAGGTGAACTATCTGGTGGACTTAGGCAATCCTAAGGAGGTTCCCAGAGTCTTTCACACCAACCGTTTGAAGGCTTATGTCTCTAGACCTGACATGGGAGCTTTGCTTCTAGCTTCAGCTCAGGAGGAGGAGGAGAGTGAACCTCTACCTGACCTCTTCAGAGGCTTACCTTTAGATGCGCAGGTGGAAGGAGTTACTCTCTCTTCCAGTCTCACATCTGACCAGCAGGATGAGTGCAAATTACTGTTAAATCAGTTTGCCTTCCTGTTCTCACTTTCACCAGGCTTGACCCCTTGGGGCCACCATGACATACACACTGGTGACTGTTTACCTGTCAAAAGCAGGGGGTACAGAATGTCAGACAATATCATATCCCACATAAGGAATGAGGTCAACAAGATGCTTGAACTCAGGGTTATAGAGCCTTCTACTAGCCCATAGTCTAGCCCAGTTGTGCTTGTACCAAAGGCAGGATCCAAGGAGTTGAGATTCTGCGTGGACTATAGAGCTCTAAATGCAGTCGCCACGACTGAAGCCCATCCTTTACCTAGGACAGATGAGCTGGTGGACAACTTGGTGCAGTCAAGTACCTCAGCACATTTGACCTAACGTCAGGCTATTGGCAAATAGCCCTGACAGACCATGCCAAGGAGAAAACTGCATTCTCCACCCCAGCTGGCCCCTACGAATTCAAGGTAATGCCTTTTGGACTAAAGAATGCACCTGCTACATTTCAGAGGATGGTCAATCAAGTTCTGAATGGGATGGAGGACTTCTGCATGGCATACTTGGATGACATTGCAGTGTTCAGCCCTACATGGAAAGAACATATTGAACACCTAGGCTATGTATTGCAGGCTCTGGAACAGGCCCATCTGACCATAAAGGCCAGCAAATGTCAAATTGGTCAGAGTACAGTGGTCTACCTTGGACATGAGGTAGGAGGAGGTGAAATAAGGCCATTACTTAGCAAAGTACAAGCTGTACAAAACTGGGCCACCCCTACTACTCAAACCCAAGTGAGAGGCTTCTTAGGTCTCACTGGGTATTACAGGAACTTCATAGAGAACTATGGGACCATAGCTTCTCCCGTGAATGAAGGTGATCTCCTCTTCCAAATTTCCAAAAACAGTCAGGTGGAATGAGGAGTGCAATCAAGCCTTTGAAGGTGTAAAGAAAGCCCTTTGTCAAACTCCAGTCCTAAGAGCTCCTGACTACCACCAACCCTTCATTGTACAAACTGATGCTTCTAATGTAGGTATAGGTGCAGTCCTTAGTCAACTGGATGAGAAAGGTAGGGAACACCCCATTTATTTCATCAGCAGGAAGTTAAAGGATCCTGAAACAAGGTGGGCAACAATAGAACGAGAATTTTTGATATTGTGTGCTCACTGAAGAGGTTTAGACCATACTTGTATGGATCTACCTTCATCATTCAGACTGACCATCAACCCTTGAGATGGCTGATGCAAATGAAAGGAGAAAACCCAAAGTTACTCAGATGGTCAATCTGCCTACAAGGATTTGATTTTTCCATTGAGCACATGGCAGGAAGTCACCACTAAAATGCTGATGGTCTCTCTAGGATGTTTATAACCGACTAGAGGTATGAGAGCCATCCAGGAGTGGATTCAATCCTCCTGTCCCTTAGTCTGGGGGGAGAGTGTTAGGGAGAATTCTCATTTTATGGCTAATTTCCCTTACCTAGTGAGTCCCTCAGCAGCTTTGCTGGATCTCTGGAGTTATTTCTTTCCACTTGGTAAGAGTGTGAGCTTTTCCCCCACTCTTACTTGTGTTTTGCCATATGTGTTTTACCTGTTGATGGTGATTGTGGACTCTGGAGTACACCACTTCAGTAGCCCCCTTCTCTTGTGTTTCACCCAGCACCTTCCTTGCAGTGACACAGGGTTGTCGTTCAGACTTCCCACCGACTCCATGTCTGAGGCTGACTACTGTCCCCCAGAAAAGGGTAAAGTTACCATTAACTTTACTTAGTCAAATTAACCACAGATCCAGTACACCCCATTTTACATGGAGTACTGGAAGGGTTAACTCTTTCCTTTTTTATCTGTACCTCCTAGAGCATTGTTTTGCTTTTTTAACATTTAGACATGGCTGGTGGCAGTGGTATATACCCTAATTTTCCACCGCGATTATCTTATATAACCGTGGTAATATTGTAGGCTATTGTATTAGCCTCAAACTTAAACCCGCTTGACCAAATACTTTTTCTTTTGGCTCCGGTGCGGTTTATTCACCATTTCATTTTGTTAAACTCCTTCTTGTGTTTTACTTTGCGTGGCAAACCAGGTTTGCCTTCTTTGTTCACTGTCCTTTGGCGGGCTTCTGCCAAGAAGCCCTCCTCAAGGCGCCTGGGTGTCTAGGCGGGCTGAATGTGAGGGAGGGGTGTAGTCACCCCCTGCACAGGGTATCCTAGGAAACCCAAGTCGCACTTTTTCATGATTGGCTGAGGTGGTGGTCCGGGCTGGACAACCCCCCTGCTGGGTGATTGATAGCCAGGCTGTGTGAATGGGGGATTTTCGCATAAAAGGCAGGTCTCTTGGGCTGGAAGTCAGAGAGTCGCCACTGTAACCACAAGGAACCAAAGAGAAGTGGAGGAGAGGCCGACTGTTGCAACTATCCCGTCCCGATGAAGCCCTGCTGTAGTCCTGAGCTATCTACCCTTCAACAACTAAGAGAAGATCCAGTCCGGAGTCTTCTTCCCTTGAGCCTGGTGGGGATAACCAGCTCATCTTCTTCAGCCAGAGGTCCCCTTCGTGGTCGAAATCGCTGCACACTGCTGTAGTGGTCCGGATAGCCACCTGAAGAGCCTCTCCTGTTTTTAAGGAGCGCACCTTTTATTCATAGTCGCTGCTGCCGGCCTCATCCCTGTTTGGTGTAGACCCCCTTCATCGTCTTTCTTCGTGCTGAAGCCAGGAATCGCTGGTCTACAGGAAACTCCCAGGAACAACTGCTGTGGCACCAGCTTCTTCTTTGAAAAGGTACTGGGCCTCATTACGAGGTGGGCGGTAAGGGATTACCGGCAACGGTAAGGGCACCGGTGCCGGCAATCCCTTACCGCCCTACTACGAGTTCCCTTTGCGGGTCCTTCCTTAACGCCTGGAAGGGTACTGTGTCCTGCTTGAGGAATTCTGGGTGAAATCCCTGTTTCTCGCTTATAAGGCTTGCCCTTATTTTTCCCTCCTTCTTATAACTTTTGCTTCTGAACATTTGACAATATCTAAAGTACTCCTGGCAACTTTGAATCGCGAACTATCCGACGTGTGATCCTCGACACAGGAACCCAGTTCCACTTGACACTGGCTCCAGCCTCCTGTCCATGAATGTTCTTCGATTCTGTTTGCCTAACTAACATATTGACTATGATTTTTGCCCCCAACTCTCTCTGGGTATCTCAGGTGCTAAGTGTGTTTTTGCCGCGGTAGTATTTCTTGCTGCGGATACGCGTTTATTTAGTAGACCGAACTGTCAAAAAGTGATCACAATGGTATTCACGGTAACGTGTATTGTTCCATAACACTGGTTCTCTCAAACACAGGGTACTTACCTTGATTCATACCGTGCAAAGTGAAAGTGCAAAGTGAATTGGTCAGTTGTAGTGTATTTAACGTGTGGTTTTAAATTTAATAGAAGTGTTGTGTTGATAACGAATGGTTTAAAAATAAATGTACTTATTTTTTTTTTATTATTATTAATGTGTTACAGTCTATAAATAAACTTTTCACATCTTACAAATTATATGTATACATTATCCACTGAAAAAAAGCCAAATTACAAATTCATAAAAACATGCTAAGAACCATATACAAATGCCTAAAATGTAATCAGTAAAATCATTTCTAAAACATTCTTTTATGTACAACCATGAATAACCAATCTGTATTTCTACCTCTAGGTATATACATAAGTTGTGTCATTACCTTTCGTTACACTTAGCTCAGATGGAGATATCCAGTCTTTTCTCAATCTCTAACCAAACATTGTACATTGCTATTAAACCTTTCAATTTTGTGGAATTCAAGATACGCCACCAGAAGATTTCCTCCCTAATGTGTTCAATCTTGTGCACAAAATCCCCATAGTATCTGGAATAGATATTTATCATTTTTGAGCAGCAAGTCAGAACATGTAGCCAAGTCTCAATTATTACTTTGTCCCTCACATAATCGACAGCATCGCTCCTCCATCCTTACTTTATTTATTACACCAGTGTTTTCAAGTACTGGTAAATAATTAATCCTAACACGTAATATACATCTTCAAAGTCTGATGCTTGGACATAGATTTACATAATGTTGAGGTTTTTTATATGTATATAAAATGTATTTTACAAATTGGTATTTTCTCAGCTGTTCTAGATGAGTGTAGTTGTAATTTCTGTAATGTACTTATATTTCTCCATCTGAAACCTTGAGTCAGTGTTTGCTTGAGTCACAGTAATTGTGGTCCCTTTGTGTAATCTCTTCTACTGCTCATATACTCTTGAGATAAGCCTGGCTGCTCCACTACTGCTGCCACTTTAACATAGTAGTGCAGGCTTGTACCAAAGGTAAAACTTGTATTTCCACCTGTAGTCTTAATTGTGTGTAGTGGTCCCTAAGGGGACTGCACATGATTCTGCCTAACAATCCTACCCAGCGACGAGATGCGCATAGTGGTCCACTTGTTTAAATATAATTTTATCTTAGATATCAATGCTGGGTAATTTGCATCATATAGACTTGATATTGAATTAGTTATTTCCACACTCAGGTACCCAATGGAATCCATGGCTATCATAAATGGTCACACTAATGGGAGGTCCTCCCTTTGTGTCTCCGAGAGCCTCAGGCTCAGTAGCTCCGATTTGGACATATTTATCCTCAAGCCAGCTACTTTTTCCATCTTAGAAAGTTTCATAATTAATGCTGGTACAGATGTTTCTGGCTCGGTCAGAGTCATCATTGTGTCGTCAGCGAAGGGCGCTATTCTGTGTTATTTCGCACCAAAGTGTATGCCTCGGCTCCATTGAACCGTACCTACTTAAGTTTCCCTCTAAAAAACACGTTCAGGAATTCTGCGACTGCGCCTTAATTGTGGCACACCCGTGAGTTACTTTCCAAACGTAACCTTATTGAATCGGATTTGGCCTTTTGTCAATTCTGTTTAAACATCAAAGTTACAGAAACCTTGGAACATGTGATATCCTTATGCCCAGACTTAATTTGTGAACGCTTGAAATTTGTCTCCCATCATTGTAATCATCTAGGAATCTTGGATTCTACACAAAGATGGTCCACGAAGGCACCACTAATGTTTCTTTACAAATAGCAATGATACATTTTCTTTGTGCGGTGAAGTTAACCTATTAAGCAATATCTCATATTATGCTTGTTTTATGAACCTTGTTTCTTATTTTTCAATTTTCTAGATTGTTTTAATTGTAAAGTTTTGTATATTGAAAAGTTGATTCAATTCAACTATATCAATAAAACATGTTTTTTTTTTATGTATGCCCGTATGTTCGGATTCTATCTAATTGTAGCTAATAAGGGTTCTAAGTATATTGTGTACAGAAGCAGAGACAAGGGGCACCACTGTCGCATCCCTCTCGTAATCTGGATTCCAACGGATAAGGTTCAAAGCAACCCTTCCGGACTTCGATGTTCTTCCCGTCTCGAACTATGCTGCATCGGACATGTTTGCTGACAATAATGCACCCATTGATGCCACCACCAGATGGCTTGCCCTCTCTGCCGGTTTCACGCCTAATCGCCTCTGCGCACATGCCACTACTGCCCCTGATCCTGCCTCAGCTTCCACGTATGCTACCCGTACCATGGCACCCTCAGGCGTGCCCGCGCCTCAACTACTCTATGTACAACTTCTTTCTCGTCTGCTACTACCTCCGCCGATAATTGTGTTATTCCGTATGTTCCACCCAGTGATGTTTCGATACTTGCCAACATTCTGTGACCAAAAAGATGTAGGATTTTTCAAGTTTAAAAAATAATAGTTTGCATAACAATGACATCACAGGAAAATACAAAACATACATTGTTGGCAACACTGGAGCATTATAAAATGCCCAACCCATCAAACAGCACAACATTGAAAGATGTTCAAATGTTAAAAATGTATAATCCTGAATGGTAAGTTAACACCAAATTCAATTACACAGAAGGTAAACACACAGAGCTGGTAGGCAACGTTTGCCACTGGTCAGTAACAGCAACCTGGGCAATACATATGTATTCCTGCAGTGCAAGTTGAACACAGAATTACATGGAGATTGATACCCGCCCAGTCTGATAGGCAGATGCTGTGTGATGGTATTACGCTCTGCCACTTGCCTTCACTGGTGGTTCACCTAAGGGTTGTACCGGCAAGAGTGCAGGACAGAGTCACGTAGTTGTCAGGTCAGTGAATTGGTCTGAGCCCAATCAAAGTAATCACCTACCAGCCCTCTGTACAGACTAATTAATAAATATGGTGCATGCTTTGTCCTGGGCCTAGTCTCAAGCAGCCTGCCTTAGAGTCAGATAAATGACCTGCCATTGTAAAAAGTAGTAGAATCTGTCACCCAAATCTGTAGGCGGTAGAACTGGTTAAAAAGCAGTAGGCTACTGCCTAAAACTGTAGGGTTGACAAGTATGACAGAGATTCGCCGTGCAATGTTTGACTGACAATGCCCCACCTGTAATTCACGCGAATCATACTGTTTCACCTTGTGATGTTTTACCTGCCCCCATCTGCACATTAGCTAAACGGTGCAATGTTCTGTCCATATCGATTCTGCCCCAGCTGTAGTTCATGCTAATCATGCTGTTGCACCCTGTAATGCTCTGCCCACTACTGACACTGCCCCAGCTGTAGCTCATGCCAATCATGCAGTGTCAGCCTGCTCCCATCCACTCCTCAGGAGATTTGTGTAATGCTCTGCCCACTATGGATACTCATCCGGCTGCAGTTCATGTTAATCATGCTCTCTCCCCTCCTGAAGCCCTTCCCGAACCACCTGTGCCTCAGTGACCCCGCATAGGGCTAATTCTTCCCTTGTCACCCCTGAATAGATTCTCGTGTTTACTCAACTGCTCCTCACTCCAAGGCTATACCGGCACCGCCCCACCCGCCAAAGGCTATGCTGGTAACTAATGCCAGCATCGCCACACAGCACACAGAACCCTACCCAGTGCCCTGCCCTACGGCACGCCTGCTGCCACAAGACCCTTAGAAACTAACAGCTTGTCCATCAGCTCCCCTGCCACAAAAAAGACTCCTAGCAACTAGAACTAGAACCTCTGGTAAACCTCCCGTGCCCACCTACACACCACGCGCCCTGCAACTACCTAGCGCCCTACCACCCAACTCACTCTCTACCAAAAAGCCCCTAAAAACTAGCAATGGTCACAATGATACACCTCCTGTAGCCCTTTGCGCCCAGGCACCCCCTATCCAGCAAAAGCACCCCTACCGAGCACCCCTGCCCTTCAGCACTCCATTTACCCACCACCTACCGGTCAGCCTGCCTACCAACCAGATCAAAACCAATACCCTAGCAGGCTCAAGAGACATCGGACTCCAACGTCTCCGTTCCGCTGAGTATTCCATGGAGTATTGGAAAGGGTTAATTCTTATCCCTTTTTGTCTGTGCCTCTTGGGGTATTGTTTCGCTCCCTTTACATTAAGACTTGGCTAGTGGCAGTGGCATCTACCCTAACTTTTCTACCACGATTATCTTATATAAACATGGTAATGTTTTAGGCTATTATATTAGCCTCAAACATGAACCCGCTTGACCAAATACATTTTATTTTGCCTCCGGCCGGGTTTATTCACCATTTCTTTTTGTTAAAATCTTTCTCGTGTTTTACTCTGTGTGCCAAACCAGGTTTGGTCCCTTTGTTCATCGCTTTTTTGCGGACTTCCACACAGAAGCCTTCCTTTAGGCGCCTGAGAGACTCGGAGGCAGGATGTGAGGGAGGGGTTTTAGGACCCCTGCCATGGGTTCCCTTGGTAACCCAAGTCACACTCTTACCTGATTAGCTAAGGGGACAGGCCTTGCCAGGCCAGCCACCCTGCTGTGTGATTGACTGCCAGGCTGTATGAATGGGGGAAAACTGCATAAAAAGCAGGTGTCTGGGACTGGAAGAGCAGAGTCACCACTGGAACGAAAGAACCAATGAGGAACTGGAAGAAGAGGACCCCTACAACGACTGAACTGCCCGGTGAAGCCCTGCTGCAGGTCCGAATCTCTAGAATCCAACGACAGAGAAGATCCTCCAGGAAACTTCTTCCCTTGAGCTGGTGAGACCAACCAGTTCACCCAAACTGCAAGCCAGGACCCCTCCTCTTGTCGAATTTGCTGTACAGAGCTACAGTGGGCCGGATAGCGAGGAAGGTCGGACCCTGCTTGGGTTTTCAGGAGCGCACCTTTTATTTGTTGCTTTGCTCTGCTGCTGGTTTCTTCCCTGGATAGTGCAGGACCCTCCAATCTTCCTACTTTTGATCAGTTCGACAGTCGCTTCAGGAACCGTGGGCATGCAGGAACTACCAGAAACGTCTGCCTCAGCTACAGCTCCCTCTCCGTTTTAAGGTACTGTGTAAATCCGGTTGTGCGTTTCGTTCAGCCGCGGTGAAAGTGTTTGAAATCTTTCTCCAATCCGAGGGCTTGTCCTTCTCTTCTCTTTGATCTAACTTTTCTACCAACCAACCTCGTCCGGAAACCGTGCCACAAACTTTACCGCAAACTACCCTGAACTGTATTATCTTGAGCAAAAGACTTTTGAACCATTGACTTTGTCCCAAAGCCTTTTCTATCTGATTTTATAATTGTAGTCTCTCTTGTTCGCTTGCCCTGAGTACTTATCTGTTGGTGTGGATACATTTCTGTTAACTTTTGTCTTTCCTTCCCTTTTAAATTGCTGGAGTGCCATTTTGCTCCCACTTAATTTTGTGAGTTTAACTTGTCTGGAATTTAAGGGAAGTGGTGTGGTGTATTTATTAAGTTAGTGATTTTTAGACTGCTTATAATAGTTTAATGTTATACAACTGACGAGTGAAATAAATATATATTCTTTTACTTGAAAACCTTGAGCCATTGTTTGCCTGAATCATAGTAATTGCTTTCCTTTGTGTAACTATTTGATACTGCTCCCTTGCTCTTGAGATAATTCTGGCTGCTCAGCCATCGCTACCACTTTAACTATGTAGTACAGGCTTGTACCAAAGGTGAAATTGTACTGTCACTTCTAGCCTTAATTGTGTGTGGTGTTCCCAAAGGGTACTGCATATAATTCTGCCTACCACCCGCCATAGAGGATGCAATCCCACCAGAATTTTGAAAGTGAACTTTGAACACCTAGCTCTCAGGAATGTATGGCGGGTCAAGAGGGGGGTAGAAAGTGGGTTTACATGCTTTTCCCATGTGCACCAAACCCTGTCCATGATCGACTATATATGGATGATGGCTACTTTGTTGGGTGAGGTGGAGAAAATGAACATTAGGTCGATATCAACTTCAGACCACGCCCGCTGATGGTAGTAATGAAAGGATGGGGGCCTCGCAGGGGGTTGTGGGCATGGATACTCCCCCAAGATATATTAACTGACATGGTGATGGCGGAGCAGGTGGGAAATAAAATAGATGAAATAGTAAAATACTGAGCAATTAAATAGTTCACTGATATAGAGCAGCAATTTTGAACAGTATAGATGTTTTAAGCTTACCCTGTCGAGTTTTTGATATATTATTGTGAATGTAAGAAAAGGCAAATTTTTTCTTTTTAAATCTATTTTTATATGTTGTAATATTAGTTAATGAGATAGATATTGGGCCTCATTACGACCCTGGCGCTAGCTGTGCCCTTATTAAGGGCACGGCTGCCGCCGGTAATGATTTTTTACCGGGTCCAAGAAAAGGGCAATAACCGGGTTATGCTGACCTTGGCGGACATGGTAATTGCCCTTTTCCTGGACCTGGTAAAAATCAATCCCCATTCCCATTTGAGCCCCATAGGGTTCAATGGGAATGGGGAGCATGCTAACAACGGGCCCGTTAATGACGGGCCCGTTGTTATAATGCGGGCCCCCTTGCGAGACCCGCTGAGGACGTCTGGTAAAACCAGACGTCCAGAGCGGGTCCCGCAATGGGATCTCGTAATAGGGCATCCCGTAATGAACGGTGCCGGTCCCGTACCGGCACCATTCATTACCGGAGCGCCAGGGTCGTAATGAGGCCCATCGTGTTTTGTTTGTCCTGCTGATTTAGTTTCTTAGACTGCTTTTATACATATGTCGAATGTTTTGTCTATCATATTCTTGTGTTTCATTCATTTTTGATTTTATGTAATGTATTGTTTTGTGAAAAGTCAATTTTTTTGTGACTATAACACAATAAAAAAAATGATTACTTTCGAATCAATGGGAATGAGGAGATCACACAAGAACGACTGTGGGAGGCATTCAAAGAGGTATTGAGGGGGGAGATAATAGCGCTCCCAGCCCAAAAGCGGAAAATAAGGGCAGTACTGAAACTAGAACTAGAAGCCCAGTTGAGGGAGGCCATACAAGCCGTAGCTGTGGGAAAGAACAAAAACACATTTTTAAAAAATGAAAGAGGTTAGAAGCCAGTTAGAATTACTGCGTACACACAACGCTGAGGGATCAATGTTGAGTATAAGGCAACAATATTATGTAAGTGCCAACAAGGCTGATAGGCTTTTGGCCAGACAAGTTAGAAAGGCGGCAGCAAAACAAACAACAGTGGCTATTAAACAACAAGACAGATCGATGTCTACAGACTGTGAGTCGATAGTGAATTCATTTGCGAGGTTCTACAGGGCTCTATATACATCTGGTAAGTCGGAACAACAGGCAGACAAACACTATTTTAGGGGTCTACCACTACAGAAAATCATGGACTCCGAGAGAGACTGCTTAGAAGAGGATATTACGGAGGAGGAAGTAGAGGCAGTAATTAAAAGTCTGCCAAAAAACAAAGAAACAGGACTTTTATGGTTTCCCGGCAAGCTTTTACCAGAAATACCAAAGTCAACTGAGCCCTAAACTTACGCACCTTTTGAACCCTATAGGGAATAAAAGGAGTGTGCCCACACAATGGCAGAGGCGAAAGTAGTGGTTTTTGATAAACCTAACAAAGATCCAACCGTCTGTGGGTCGTATCGACCCATCGCTCTGCTGAACATGGATGCCAAGATCTACACAGTAGTATTGGCGGCCAGACTAACACCCCTTTTCCCAGATATCATAGCTGCAGATCAGTTGGGCTTCATAAAAGTGTGAAACATGGGACAAAACCAGAAAACTAGCACATTTAATAGAAAAAACTGCCATTCGACAAATCCCTGCAGTACTGATTTCACTTGATGCGGAAAAGGCATTCGACAGGGACAAATGGACGTTTTTATTCGAGGCCATGACCAATATGGGGACCAGCCCCAAATATTCACATGGTTAGGGCCAATTATGTGTGTCCTTCGATGAGGCTGCCGATCAACTCCCACTTAATTTGTATTTAACATGTGTAAAGCGCGCCAAGCCCTG
Organism: Ambystoma mexicanum; assembly: GCF_040938575.1. Taxonomy (NCBI): domain Eukaryota; kingdom Metazoa; phylum Chordata; class Amphibia; order Caudata; family Ambystomatidae; genus Ambystoma; species Ambystoma mexicanum. The sequence continues at coordinate 110,607,694 of NC_090933.1, forward strand.
AGGCATCAGGGCGCTGGTTGCATGAGAAGTATGTAGAGATTACAGAGATACTAAGTTACAGTGATACAGTTACATACATACAGTTATGTAGATAGATAAAAACTGAGATGCGGGTTAATAGGCAGTGCTATAGGTGTTGGCCTAGAGAGGGCAGTGGTACAGGAGTTGCAGAGTAAGGGTGATAAGGAGTGGGACAGATGTCTAGGTTTCCCTCGGCTATGGTGTCCTGTGAAAATAAGAAGGTTTTGAGCAGCTTGTGGAAGATCCCATGTGAGGGTTCTGCTCTCAGTTTGTGTTGTAGCTTCTTCCACTGTCCTGCGGCGAGCGTGGTGAATCTGGTAACCCCAGCTCTTTTCAGTCTGTAGGGTGGGATGGTAAGCGGTTGGACTGGTACTATCTGGTGGGTGTGGATGATTGCTTTTTTAGTATTTTGTGTGAGAGATATCTAGGTGCTTTGTTGATTATGCATTTATGTCTGATGGCTAGTGTTTTGAAGACGATACATTGCCTAATGGATAGCCAGTGGTCCTTTTTCCTGGCAACGAGTTGTTTTGTGTTGATGTGCCTGCAAATAGTGTGTTGCAGTAGTCCAGCCTGGACCCTATGAAGGCCCTAGCAATGGTGAGGCAGTTGTCTTGGGACAAGAACGATCTGGAGGCGTGAATGTGTTTTGTCGTGTAAGCCGCTGAGGAGGCGATAGCGCTAACCTGTCTGTTCAGTGACAGGGTGGTGTCCAGATATACTCCCAATGTTTTTTTACAATGTTGGAAACTGGTATGGTAATACCGTCAATTGTGAAGACTTTGTAGTTGTCGTCAAGTTTGTTGAGGTAGCTCTGTGAGCCTGTCAAGAGAATCTACATTTTTTTGTCTTTTAGGAAAAACATGTTGGCAGCCATCCATGCTTAGATTGTGTGATAGATGGAATTGATGGCAGTGGAGTCAGTGGTATAGTTGCCTGAGATAGGTATAAGTACTTGCATGTTGTCCTCCTAATTTGTGTATGATTTTCTGAGACTGTCTAGGATGTCAAATAGTGGTTTTGTGAAAATATTATACAATGTAGGAGAGACACAGAAGCCTTGGGGGACTACAGAGGGCATCGGGGTGGGTGGAGCGGAAGCTGTGTCAGAGAACACTCGGAAGGATCTGTTGGACAGGAAGGATGAGATCCAGGTGGTGGCTTGTTCTGAGAAGTGCACCGCTGAGGCGAGGTGCTTGCAGAGGATGCAGTGGTCCACTAGATCGAAGGCTGCTGATAGATCTAGAAGGAGTAGAAGAGAGACTCTGCCAGAGTCTTTGGCTTTGTCCATCTGTTTTTTAAGATCCAAGAGAGCTGATTCTGTGCTGTGTCCTAGTCTAAATCCAGATTGTTTTAGTCCCAAGAGGTTGTTGTTTTCCAGGAACTATTGGATTTGGAGATATGCTACTCTTTCTAGTATTTTGAGTAGGAATGGGACCGTGGTGATGGGGTGGTAGTTAGTGGGGTTGTCTGGATCTAGAGAGGGACTTTTTAGTAGGGGGAGGACCCATGCATCCTTGAGATTCGTGGTGACTTTGCAGGTTGCGAAGGAGGCATTGATCGGAGCATGATAAAGGGTGGCAGTTCTATGGCACCGTTTTTGATTACGGAAGCTGGGCCGGTGTTGCCATGACATCTTGTGGGTTTAAGGGTTTGGATGATCCTCAAGTTTTCTTGTGGCGAGACAGGCTTAAAGTGTAACTCCAGAGGTGAGGGTGGTGGTGGTGTTATCTTGGTAGGGGAGGTTTGGGTGAGGGAGTTCTGTTTTTGTCAAATCTTTTTCCGAAGGTAGTCTACTTTACCAAGAAGTGCGTTTTGAAAACTGACGTACCAAGCGTTGTCTTTATTGTAGCTGTCTTTGGAGATAGAGGGTTTTTCCAGCTCGCGTAGAATAGCAAAGAGTTCAGGTAAGCTATAACTGGAGTTGGTGATTCTTTCATTGTATGTGGATTCTCCGGCCAGGAGAAGGGCGTTTTTGTAGGTTTTGGCTATTGAGAGGAAGTTGCTTTTATTTGCGTCAGATGGTGAGTTCTCCCCAGAGGTTTTGGCTTCACGTTTTTTTAGTCGCAGAGTTATTAGGTCAGGAGTGAACCAGGAGTTGCAGTGCAAGAGGGGCCTGGCTTTCCGTTGAGTAAGCAACACCACAGTTTTAATGGCTTTTGCTATGGTTGTGTTGTAGATGTAAGTCAGTGCTGTCGGGTTGCCTGGCCAGGTTGTTGAGAAGGAGGTGATTTTGGATAGAAGTAGCAGGATATTTTGTGCTGTGATGTTTTTTGAGTTGAGCGAGAGGTTGGGGAGCTTATGGTGGCTGGTGTTGGGGGGGATCCTTCTGTGTGGGAAGGGTGAATGATATATCACGTTATGGTCTGACCGAGGATAAGGTTTTTTGGAGGTAATGGTTATGGGGCAGTTCACTTCAACAATCCAGTTGAGTATCCGACCCTTGGCATGGGTGGGGCTGTGAATGCATTGGGAGAGCCAGAGTGATGTTAGGGCCGTTGATAAAGGAGAGGGCGCGGTTGTCATTGGTGTCGTTATATCCCAGGTTCAGGTCACCTAGGAGAAGGATTTGTGAGGAGGGCTTGGTGTTCAAGGCTAGGATTTGTAAAATGTTTTCTTCAAAGGTCTATATTGGGCCGGATATTCTGTAAATTATGTGGGTGGTTAGTGTTGAAGTGTGAGAGAGGGTGATTTTGAGGGACAGTACTTCACAGGAGTTGGGGGTGCCGCTTTTGATCCCTCTAATGACTAGTGTGTCTTTGGCAATCAGGGCTGCACCTCCCTCTTTTGAGTGTGATCTGTCTTTCCTGAAGATTGTGTAGTTAGGTGGGATGGCTAAAGTTAGGGTGGGGGCTGTGGCTGGGTGTAACCAGGTTTCTAATATTGCGAGTAAGTCGAGATCTTTTGTGGTGATGAAGTTTGCGATATCCACTGCATGTGCTGTTAGGGATCTGGCATTGACTAGTGCTCCCTTAAGAGGGAATGAGGGTGTAGTGAGTGTTGGTTTGGTTTTGTGTCTGGTTGTTGGGTTTTGTGTGTGGGTGCTGTGTGTTGCTGAGGGGGCATTGCATAATGTGTTCGGCAGCATTGAGGCATCACATGAGGTTTCAAGAATCATTGCAAGCGGGGCATTGCATAGGGTATTAGACATTACTGCAAGAGGGGCAACGCACATGGTTTCCGACATCATAGCCAGAGGGGCATCACATGGGGTCTCGGGCATCCTTGCAGACGGGGCATCGCGCAGTGTATCAAGCATTTTTATCAATGGGGCATCACACAGCAGCGTATCCTGCATTTTTACCACTGGGGGAATCGCATAACCTATCAGGCGTTTCTACCGATGGGGTGTCACATGGCATATCAGGCATTTTTACCAATGGGGCATCACCTAGCGTAACCTGCATTTTTTCCAAAAGGGCCTCACATGGGTTGGTGAGGGAATGTTTCTGGCAGGAAGTTGTAATATCATAAAGGCAAGCTGGGTGCAGTTTTGGGATATCTTGAATGGAATTGAATTGAATGTATTGAATTTATATATCCCTTTACTCTTTGGAGTAAATCTTGTGAGGTTTAGTCTTCTTGGCATTCAGTTTAGAAGGATTGAATGGGTGTCTGTCTTTTGGGTTGGCTGCAGTTCTTGTGCGGGCTTGGGGGTGGGCCTTTCTTAGCCCCATTGGTGGTGCTTTGGGTGTGAGCGATTGTTCAGTTGTGGCTGTGAGGTCCGGATCATTGTCAACGATCGAGTCGTGTATGTCTGTGTCAGGGGCACAAAGGGAGCGGGCGTCGATGAGGGCACAGTTGAGGGTGAAGGGTTTAGGGGTGGTGGAAGGATGAGTGGGGGATGTAGGCAGAGGGATTGTCGCGGGTAGTGTCTTTCCAATGGGAAGTGCATGTGGCGTGCTCCTTCGTGGGAATGGGTGCTTCCTTTACAGGCTGATGGTGCCAGGTGGGTGTTTAAGTTATGTGATAAGATTATAAGAGCCATTGTGTATCTTGTTCGTGATTGCTATCGTTCCTAGGTGGTTGGTATGTCCTGACCTTTGTGTGCTGGTATTGCCCCTCCCTACTTCCCATAGCATCCCCTACTCTCATGTCCCTGAACCCTTTTCTTCCTCTCACCTGTCCCCCCATTTCCCCTTCTGTACCCCCTCTTCCCAACCCTGTCCCATCCCGGTCAGGGCCAGAGATGCTACAAAGCCCCCCAGATACCTTACTGAGGCTCTGGTCCTGGTCCAACACTAGGAAATCAAACTACACTGCCAGACCGATTCCATGAAGCCGTCCCACCTTCCTTAACTCCATGCAGGCCCTGTTATTCTGCCGCTTCGCCTGCCCTTGTGCAGAGACCTCAATTTTCGCTGACCACTTCACCACATATGTTGCGAGAATTGGACATCCGTTGAGTGAGGCCCGACCTGATCTGACCTCAGTTCTCCCCGGATGGCCCTGCTCCTCTTGCTTTGCCAAAGGGACCTCTCAACTTTACATCCTTGCTCACCCGCCTGCCCCTTCTCACTGACCACTCCCAAGGGGGATTGCTTTCTGCGATGAGTGTCCCAGTGTTTGCCCCCCTGGGACTTCCCTCTCCTTCGAGGTTCATAATAGATAACCCTTCTATGCACGTTGTAGCCCATTGCTGTCTCCTGTCCCAGGTAAATAAGAGCCCTAATGGGAATGTCCATTTGTAAGGGATGTGCTTTGACATTGGTTATCTAGTCACCAGACTCATTGCCTTCCATTTCTATAACGTTGACAATGCCAGATCTTGGAAAAGTTGGATTTGGCTTCCGTGAACAGTCATATTCGGTTGTGCTCTTGCCTCCCGTAGTATGTTCTCTTTCATTGCAGATGACTAGAGGGCTACCAGCAAATCTCTTGGCCTCATCCCAGGGCCTGATCTCTTTGGGCCTAGCCTATGCACGCAGTTGATCCTTACGTCCTCAGGTAGCGAGTCTGTGAGAAGGCTCCCAAAGCACTGTTGGATCGCATTCTTCAAGTCTGCATCCATTATTTCCTCCTTAAGACCTTTCACCCATATGTTTGATCTCCGGGACCAGTTTTCCAAATGTTCCGTTTGCACTTCCAGGTTGTATGTGGCCCTAGCTGAATATTCCAGGAGCTCAGTATTCTGTCCAACTTCCTCTGACATCTCCGATAGGCCATGTTCTTCAACATCAACTCGGGCGCCGATGTCATTGATCTCCCTCCTTACTTCTGTTAGTGAGCACCGTATGTCTTCTTTCATTATCTCGAGTTGGGCTTCAAACGTATTCACCATTATGTCCTCCATACCTTTGAGACATTCCTGTAGGTCTTCCTTGCCCAGGGCCATTTTGTGGGTCTCAGCTTCTTGTCTCCCTTCCCCTCCTGGGTCGCCTCATCCCGCGTTAGCCCTTCCTTGTTACGCTCACCTGGTATCCACAGGGACGCCACCCAGCTGGGTTACTCGCTGGTATGCTTCTCAGCTTTACCCTGATGTGGTCTGCGGGGAAGGTTCTGCCTGAAAATACAGGACTGTGTTCAAGACTGACCGACTGGGGTAAGTATCCTCCCTCCACCCCGTATGCTTTCAGTCCCTCTGGCGCCCTCTCCTCACCTTGTGGTAGAAATAGGCATGCTCTCCGTCCTGCCTTCTTTGCAGGGGCGCGTTGTCTTTCATGGGCGAGTGCGGTCCAGTTACTTCACTGACACCGGCCCGTTGATATTGTTCAGGTAGGTCTTATTGCTGTTCTTTAGTTTTGTTGCTATCCTGCATGCCTTTCTTTGTTTAAAATGTCTCTTTTTCCTCCCTTAGGTATGCAGAGCTTCAGCGCGGCGAACTGGCTTGGTTGAGCCCCGCTAGTAAATGATGGCGCATTAAGACCACTATGATGCGGTAAGTAAGCGCTATGCGCAGCGCTGCAAAGTCTTGCCTTTGCTAACCTGTGTTTTCCTTCCTTGTAGGTCGCAGTGTTCTTCAGCGCAAGTGGAATGTCCGGAGTGGTGCCAGCCGAGAGGCGACCAGCCAGGTAAGCCTTTTGAGCAGTTCGTAATTTGTAAATGTCTCTTGCCTCTATCTTCCTTTCAGGTCGTTCGGTCCGGGAGGCGTGCAGATTCGAGGAAGCTGTTCTCAGTAGCTGCGAGTGTTTAAAGATGAAGACTGCAGGTAAGATGCTGCTGCTAATGATGTTCCTTTTGTCTCTTTGCAGGTTCTGCTTCTCAGAGGTTCGAGGGAATAGCTGGACACGGTGAGCGTCACATTGCAAGCTGCAAAGTAACACGGAGCATGTTCTGCAGTCAGGATGTGGTTTATATAGCCCAGGTAAAGTAGTACCAGGGAAAGTAGTTCCAGGCCTGCCACACCCAAAACACTAGACCGCATAGCTTGGTTCTTAGGAATCAAGCTATGTGGATGCCTCCATGTTGGCTGACAATACAATAAAGTAGTTCCCAAGCACATTGTTGTTCATGGTGTATGAGCCTGGCTTTTGAAGAGGATGCCAGGCTCTAGAGGCCCGAGTCCTGATTCCACCTGGCCAATGGGTTTGCCAGAGGGGGTTTTGGGCGAGGGTTGTGACATTCCTCTATGCGAGGGCGCCAGCAGCATTCTAGTTGGTCTCCTTGTGGGTTAGAGGATAATTTAAGCTTATTGGGGCAATTTTCCCCCTGGCCCCTCACATCTGGAGAGTTCACCCTTTCCACCTGTGTGGAGACCCGCAGACTATTACGGAATTCCGTCGCTGCGCCCTTCTTCTTAGTGAGGATGTGCATGGCTTGGCCATGTGTGTGGCTTGGATCTCCTCCCTGACCAGCCGGTTTCCCACCAGTCCTTTTCTCCCTTATTTCTTCCCTTAATAACTTACCTGTAACTGTTGTGCTCCAGCATGGGTCTGGCATGGATTCACATGCTTGTGAATATTCCCTGTCATCAGACCGGGAATCCTCAGTAAAAGAAAAAACAGTTTCACTTTCGTTTACAAACTGTCTTTCTCCTATAAACCAATCACTGAGCTCAGGGTCATACTGCCCCCAGCCAATGACTACCCTCTCCCTAAGCCCCTCCTCTGGCAGCCATCTTCAGATTTGGTAGCACGTAAAGTGGCAGTATGACCAAGAAGAGCCGCAGAGGGGCCGGAGGGAGGGTTTTCATGTGAATCCATGCCAGACCCATGCTGGCGAATAACAGTTACAGGTAAGTAACTTGTCCTTCTCCAGAATGGGGTCTGGAATGGATTCATATGCTCATGAATAAAGAATACATAGCAGTGCGTAGACCTCCATGTAGCAGCCCTGCAGATGTCCAGCAGGGGCACACCAGACAGGAACGCCGTCATAGCAGCGATCGCTCTGGTAGAATGGCCTCTCGGACGGCCAGGCAGGGGTCGGTTTGCCAACTGGTGACAATGAGTGATGCAGCCGTAGAGCCACCTGGAGATGGAAGCCTTGGACAAGACCTTCCCATGTTTTATGGTTCCCAGACCCTGTCCCTGCACTCGCCCCTCGATTCATTATCAGTACGAGTCTGCCTTTCATTCCACAAGACATTGGGCCGCCCTGTTCTATCACAGTTGGCAGTTGCCATGGAAGCACTATGCATCCTTTCCACAACTCTGCGTTCCAAGGCAATGCGGCATTAATCGTCATAAGAATCACGTGAATGTGATGGCAGACCGCTACGTTGAAACCGGTACTCTCATACCCATAAAAGTCTTCATGGGATGGCAGTCGCTGCTTCTGATTAAAGTAGCACTATTGCTTTGTTAACTTCTGTTTTGGACCTGTTTTTCTGGATACCAACCTCATTCCCCTGTGCATACGATTTGGTACTTCAAATTTCCTGCTTAGTTGCTGACCTACCTTTCTGAACTCTGGTCTCCCTCCCCCTTCCGATTCTGTTATCATTCTGCCCGCTATGTTGCCATCCTCTGCTTTGTTCAAAGGACATGCTTTAGCCTGCCGATACTGTTAAGGACTGCTGCTACGTTGCCGACCCCTGCTTTGTTAAAAGGACTTGCTTTCACCCATAGAACTGCTCATCCATGCCGGCCTGAGTCTCCGGTAAGAAACAATCCATTGCAGTTCTAATTTGCATCATTTACCTAACCCTGAACTCTTGGACCTCATCGGATACTTCAGTCTGCATTTCTGGAACTTGTTTTCTTCTTTTACCTGCCTCCGAGATAATCCACATGCACATTCCAAGACGCCCTGCAGCAACGTTGGTGCAACATACCGGAACTAGCAGTCCTTCGTGCCGTTGGGGCATAGCACCTTACTAACCCTTAGTTTTCTCCCCCTACTGGACTGACTTCCTAAACCGTGCCTTCATAACCTGAACCTGCTTGAATTCCGGTAAGAAATCCTTGCTTGCAATTCACATCGTTTTTATTCCTATATCCAACATCCTCCAATCTTAGTTAGATTGTTCCTTTTTACTGTAGATGCCGGTCCTGTAGAGCCAGTCTTCATTTCCTCACATCTAGAACACCTGCGTTTTCTCGCAGGTAGATCAATTATACTAGTTCTGTCAGTCCGTTGTTTTTCCTTGGTTTGTGAGTAACCTTGTCCTTTTTCATTGCAGCACGGGTTCCGTGGAGGTGTGTTCTTCTGCTCTTTCGCTTGATCCACTCCTCTGATCTGTATCATCCAAAGGCAGAGGCATTGCTAGGGGGGGCTATGGTGGTTATAGCCCCTGGTCTTTTGTTTGTAGCCCTGGATAGAATCTCAGGAGCTACAACCAAAAGGCTAGCTAGCCCCCAGTCCTGACAGTTCCGACATTAGCATAGCCCCGGGTCTTTTTCAGACCTAGCAACACTCCTGTCCAAAGGCAAAGGGGTATATCAAGAGAAAGAACTCCCTCTGTTAGGAGACCTGGATTATGGAAAAACCCAGGTTATTCAAGCATTCTGGCATAGATCCAGCCCCTGGTGCCCGGCTCAGGCTCCCCGTTGTCCCATACCAGGGCGCTATCGGTGAGTACCAACAGAATCAGAAGCCATGGATGCATCTGACACTCTGGCGCCCATTGTGCAAATGGTCACTGACCTTCGGGTGGATATGTCTGCGGCGCATGACGCCCTCCACCACCGGATAGATTCTCTACAAGATCTGGCTCACTCACTGACCCAGGCCGATGAAACAACTGGGGCTACTGCTTCCGTCTCTGGCTATCGCTGCCCCAGACAAGAACCCACTCCGGTCCTCATGCCCACACAATTTCCCCTAGCACCTCCCGAGCAGTTCACAGGCGACCCTAAGTTGTACCGCACGTTCATTAACCTGTGCAAGCTCCTTTTCGTTTGTCATGCAAGCTCCTTTCTGGATTCCACCTCCAAAGCTGCCTTTGTCCTCTCGTATCTGGGGGGCACTGCCGCTGCTTGGGCAAACCCCTTGCTGGAATCGAACATTTATGTCTTATATGACAGTGACACCATGATCACAGCCATGAACAGAGTCTGTGGGCCTCATCTCAAGTTTGGAGCTATCTGGCCCAGTGGTATTTGCGTTAAAGCCGTGTTGTGTGGCACAAACAACGGCACATCAAGAGTTGGTGTGCACATGCACATGGACGTGGCATTAACGTAAATATGTCTGGCGGTAACAGTGGCTGTGACCCCGAAAACCCAGCGCACATTGCGTTACCGTCGGCGTCCGGCGCAATTAGCGCCGCAGGAAATGCATCACCGCCGGAACGGGAAAGAAAGCAGCAGTCATTTTAGAAATCACAATCTGCCGAAAATCACTGCACCTGGAACCCATCCACTGCTGAAAACACAGTACAATGTCCCAGGAGCGTGTCAGGGGCAAGTCTGCCCTGGACAGGGTCAGAAAACCCAAGTTTTCAGAGTCTGAATTAACTATACTGGTGGAAGAGGTAATAGGCCATCATGATGAGCTGTATGGGCCACAGCAGAGATATACTAGCACACAGCCATGCACGCAGATATGAAAAGCGGTCAGCCAGAAGGTGACATCGGTGGGCTGTGTGCCCAGGGATGGGGAGGACTGCTGCAAACATTTCAATGACTTGCAGGTCTGTTCGGAGGCTCGTGTCCCAGCACAGGAGTGAGACCATGGGGACTGGAGGAGGGCCACCACCACCGGAGCTCACATTGTGGGAGGAGCAGATCACCACCCTAATCGACATGGGAAAGATTGAGGGAGTGGAAGGAGCGGAGGCAGGCACTGGCACCCAGGAGGCTGTAGGTGAGTAAAACCGTCAGTCCACCTTTGAAAATGCATTTTGTCTGGTCCACCCGTACCTACCCGGTGTGAATGTCTGACATCCAGGCACTGTGGGTGCATTGCGTGTGCTGTACCGCAGCCACCCACGAGTGGCCCCTTGTACCAGCGCACCCTAGCGACCCCAGGTATCCAGAGTAGCCTGAAGTACCCTCAATGTATTAATGTTAGCATCAAGGCACACAGATCCATGGTCTGGCCACAACAATGTGATGTGTGCGTGTGTTTCAAACCCCCCCCACACACACTTAAAGAGGCATGCAAGCTGTGCATTCACATTAGATATCTGAAGATGCCACACACATGTCCGAGCTGTGTCCCCCCATGTAGTACGTACCAGCAATCCCAACATTCTTAATAAGGAACATGTTATTCCCAAGCATGATACAAAATGTGCTCTCACCCCCTTTAAAGCATGAAATGCATGAAACAAATAGAAGTAGCCCTGTCCTCATACCAGACCCTATGTTCCCTACAGGCACGCAGCCATCATCGGAGGGCAACCTTTCAGAAGAGGATGCAGGCCTACCCAGACGCGCCCCCAGCCGCGCCTCCACAACCACCACCACCACCCCGAGAAGGGACCGGCATGACAAATCAAGGGGTAGGACACACCCCAGCTCAGTCACATTGCCTCAACGTCCCCAAGCCACCAGGGTGTCACTGCCTCAATGGCCCCAAGCCACCAGGGGGTTGCAGGATGTCGAAGTAGCCACCAGTGGATCCAACAGAGGACGGCAACACATCCTGTGAGGAGCAGCATGGTGCACCAGTGTTGTCATCCAAACCTAGTCCCGATGAAGAAATGGCCACACCCCAAGGGACCCCGGAGCAAGTCCATGTAGAAAGCCACACTTACCATGTCCCAGCATGCTGACATTGTGCGCACACACCATTGCCTGATGAGGACACCCCCTCATATGGCTACCTCCCGTCAGCTCCTCCCTTCCGGCAGCCCCACCAGACAGGCCAACACATCTAACAACAGCACTTCTACTACCCCACGTAGAGCTAGCAGGGCAATCAGCCCCCCACGTGACAGACCCATAGCTCTGGGAGCAGCAGTAATGGCATGCCTCGACATCATCAAGGCACGTCAGAAGGGAATAGAGGGCATGGCGGAAACGCCACATAAAGGCAATAAGCAGTGCAATTTGGGGGGCAGCCAAACATAGCACGGGACAATGCCCACACCCATAGAGTTGTTGAGGGGTGTACTGCAGCCCTCACTGGATTTGGGCAGAGTTCACGAACTCAGTGAAGTCCAATCAGCTCATGCAGAGCAGATGCAGGAGGCCAATAACCTCCTCCGCCAGCAGCTGCAGTTGGCAGCATCAATTGCATCGACCTCGACAACCCCCAATGAGGGATTCCTGCAGGGTTTGCCCAGGCGACGTATCCCCAACGGCGAACACAAGAAGGTGTAGGACATGGGACTCGTCAACTTCCTTCATAGATGGACAAAGCACTCTTGGTCTGAGGTCCGGGCACATGGACCCACATGCACTGTGTTGGGGAGTTGGTGGGAGTAAGGGGGAATGCATGCTGGGGAGTTGGTGGAGGGAGGGGGGAATGTTTGCTGGGGAGTTGGTGAGGGGAGGGTCGAATGTGTGCTGGGGAGTTGGTGGGGCGAGGTGGGTTTGTTCCACGCAAAATAAAGCCTGTTGATATTGAATAGAAAGCTTGGACATTCATGATTGTGTTCAAGTGCTCTTTATTTGACAAGTGATGTTTGTGACATGTACCCATACACCAAATCAGAAATAAATGTCAATCAACGCCAGTCTGGCCAACCTCCCCTCCCTCGTCCCATCCCTGTGTGCATTGGCCCCGGCTATGGGCATATGCTCATCGTCACTCCCATCCTTAGGCGGTTGACCATCAGCATCAGGGGGTAGTGGCACATGCATACGGCAGCAGATGTTGTACAGCATGGCACAGGTGAGTACAATTTTCCCCACTTTTTCAGGTGCATACATCTGTTCCCCTCCTGTTCGGTCTAGGCACCGGAAACATGCCTTCAGCAAGCCAAATGCCATTTCCACACAGATGCATGTGCGACTATGGACAGTGTTATATGCCAGCTCTGCTGGAGTTTGTGGATTTCGCACAGGGGTCATCAGCCATGTGTACTGTGGGTATCCGGAATCACCTGCAGGGGACAACATGTGTACATTAGGCCTAGGTTGGTTCAGTGGATGTGCAAGGGATACACATCAATTCACTAAGCACTATGGTCATGTATGCGTGCAACAGGTACATGCTATCTCATTGTCATATTAGTATGCATCAATCATCTTTAGGGACATGCATGGGCTGACCTATCATGCAGCCTGTGTCAATGACTAAGGTGTTCTGTGGCAGGTTAATTTTGCATGCACTTGGTGCCAATGTACATGCAGCACTGTATCAAAGACTATGCATATGGATATGCGTGTAACACTCATGCTGAACAAGTACCGCCATGTTTCCATTTGTCCTTTTATTATGGTGTCTTCATGTGGACCGGGTGTGCTCTGCAATGTGCGCCATTTGCTTTATGGGGAACTTAATGCATGCACCACACCCTGTGTCTTATTGCCACAGTGGTGCATCCCTTACTTCAGGGTGAGGCTCCCGTCATATCTGCCTGTTCACGTACTATATTGTTAAGTGAAGGGTTGTGGCTGTCTCTATGGCTGGTGTCGCGTCTGTTACTTGGCACATTTATCAACATTTGGCCATCCATGTGAATGGGCATTCAGGGGTCACTATCCCAGGGATGTTCATGGCTGTGCCTTCCCCTGCTCATCTACAGTGGTTTTGTGGATGGGTTTTCAATTGGATTCACTTGGCATTCCTGTGTGGTGCCCAGGGTGAGATTGGTCTTGGGTGTCAGAGCGAGTAGCAGCGCTGCAACACAGACAAGAAGCATTGTGGTTGTTGTTTTTCCATATGTGATTGTGCATTCACAAGTGTGTGGCCTTCACCTTCTGTGTGTTTTGCTGTGGGGGACGTGTGCAGGGGTCCTTGTGTCACACAAATGCATGGAACTGGTGCTGTGCTAGTGCCGGCTGTGTCTCCTGGTGGCATGCAAGGATTCCTTTGTGTCTGCCCCCCCTTCATCTGGTGACCTTTGGCCTCAGTGCCTCTCCATGTAGGCTGGCAGGGTACTGTTGTGCAGCACCATGGAGCTGTGGGTAGATGCTGGGTATCGGGCACAGCAGTGGGTGATAGTCAGGTCTGGGCTACAGGTCATCTGCACGATGAGCGAATGGACATTCTTCCGATTCCTGTAAGCTGCCTCATGGGCCCAGGGTGCTACAAGTGCAACATGTGTGCAGTCTGGGGCTGCAGTGACGTTCGGGACTTGAGCAATGGCATGGAACACTGCCTTGACTTGGTTGACCTATGCTAGTGTGGCTGGCAATGCTATGTGCTCATTGACATGGCACAGTAGTGCATCCAGCACCTGTCCCAGCACGGCACTGAATGTGGACTGGGCCATACTGTGCATCATGGCAACTGTGTGTTGGAAGCTGCCAGTCCCGAGGTACTGTAGGACGGACGCAAGCTTCACAAGTGGGGCACAGCTGTGCTGATGGCTATCCGGCTGGCTATGTCAACTTGGATAGTGTCCAGCAACTGGGTGATGGTTGCCCTGTCCAGCCTGTACTCAGACACCAACTGCCGATCAGTCAAGGTCCAGAGGATTGGCCTAACCCTGGGGAAGGCTGGCCACCTTGCTGGTGCTGGTCTCCTACTCTTCCTCCTCCCCTCCACCCTCTGCTCCCAGGGCCCTGGGCTGGTTGTCAGGGCCCTGGGCTGGTTGTCAGGCCTCTGTAGCTCCAGGCGCAGCATGTACAGGTCCACATCAAGGCTCCCAGCTCCAAATGGAAACATGGGGTTGGGACGTGTGTGTGGTACATGGGTGGGTCTTATGTAGGTCTCTTGTGTGTATTGTTTGCACCTGGGCCCTTATTGCTGTCTCATGTGTTCATTTACCTCCAGCATTTGGCCGGGGGTATTTTCAGCAGTATTAGTACCAGTTTTCTGGTGCAGCATGTACAGGTCCACATCAAGGCCCCTGGCTACAAATGGAAACATGGTGTTGGGAAGGGTATGTGGTGCATGGGTGGGTCTTATGTAGGCCTCCTGTGTGCATTGTTTGCACCTGGGCCCTTATTGCTGTCTCCTCCCTGCTCCTAATGGCAACATGGTGTTGGGGAGGATCTTGTGTAGGCCTCTTGTGTGCATTGTTTTCACCTGGGCCCTTATTGCTGTCTCCTCCCTGCCCCTAATGGCAACATGGTGTTGGGGAGGGTGTGTGGGCCATGGGCGGGTCTTGTGTAGGCCTCTTGTGTGCATTGTTTTCACCTGGGCCCTTATTGCAGTCTCCTCCCTGCTCCTAATGGAAACATGGTGTTGGGGAGGTTGTGTGGGCCATGGGTGGGTCTTGTGTAGGCCACTTGTGTGCATTGTTTGCACTGGGCCCTTATTGCTGTCTCATGTGTTCTTTTACCTCCAGCATTTGGCTGGGGGTATTTTTAGAAGTATTTGTGCCAGTTTTCTGGCGCTAGGAGTAGCCAACGCTGTACTTGTGATAGGTCTCTAATAGCATGTTCGGTTGCAGGGCTATTACAGCCAGCTGTACTAGCACCAGCAGGATTTACAGTTGTGATCCAGCGGAGCGGTTTTGGCGGCACTAATACCATTTCTGCCGGATTTAAGGGCTATAGCCCAACTTGTGATGAGGCCCTTTGACACCAGATACAAAATGCAGGCCACAGACTTGGAGTTGCTGAATCTCCATCAGGGTACGTCCCCCCTCTTAACCTACCTGGCCAGGTTCAACCAGCTTGCGGCCGAAACAGATTGGCCCGAAGACCAGAAGGCAGCTGTATTCTATAAGGGCCTATCCGAAGAGCTAAAAGACACCTTGGCTATCTTTCCTGTCGTGCCTACCGCTTTCTCTGAACTACTGGATCTGGTCCTGCAGATCGACGCCCGCCAGGCAGAGAGAAGGGACGAGAAGAAGCTGGCTGCTCCCTTGTCTCTAACACCAGATCCGGCTGCTCATCCCCAACCTGGACCAGAACCCATACAGGTAGGGGTTGTCCAGGGCCCTTTGTCTCCCGCCGAAAGAGAACACCAGCAGAAGAACAACTTGTGTATGTACTGTGATTCTTCAGGGCATTATCTGAGTGTGTGTCCCAAAAATCTTGCTCGGAAGTCAGGAAACTCCCAAACCTGACAATAGAAGGGGTCCCTCTGCCGGGTGAGTGCCCCTCGGACTCCCGTGACACCTTTCATTTCCGCCCCACTCTGTCCTACAGATGTTTTTTGTTTGCACCCTGACACACACTACCGGGCCCCAGTCATCGATTCAGGTTCTATGGGGAAGTACATGGACCTACTGTACGAAGCACGAAGATCCCGGTAGTGGCCAAAGCCAACCCCGAAACGGTTAACACCGTTGATGGCACTGACTTGGTATCCGGTCCGGTGACTCAGCAGAGACAGATCCACTACGCATGTGCACTGCAGATGGCCATTTAGAGTTTCTCACTTTTGATCTCATCACTGCACCTCAGTACAGTTATCCTTGGGTTGCCATGGTTGCGCATTCACAACCTCGCTATCGATTGGGTTTCTCGAGAGATCCGTTTCCCCTCGCCATTCTGTAACAAACCATGCCAAGCTATTATCTCCACGATTCCTCTAGTTGGTTCAGTTTCTACCAAACCCCTATCAGGTATACCATCTGAGGACGCTGCTTTCACAGACGTCTTTGACAAGGGTAAGGCAGAAACACTGCCCCCACATCCCCCACCTCCCATACGACTGTCCAATTGACTTGATCATTGGTTCTAAGATCCCTTCTGGCAGGGTGTATTCTCTCACGCTGAAAGAAGACCAGGTGCTGAAAGAGTACCTCGACAAGGCGCTTGCTTCAGGCTTTATTTGCCCATCCAAATCTCCTGTGGCATCTTCGTTGTTCTTTGTCCCTAAAAGGAGGGGGACTTAAGACCCTATATTGATTATAGGGCATTGAACGCCATACCAATTAAAAACCAGTACCCATTACCCCATATCTCTGTCCTGTTGGACGAACTGGGATCTTCAGCCATCTTCACCAAGTTGGACCTGCCTGGTGCCTACAACCTGGTCCACATATGAATGGGGGACGAATGGAAAAAGGCCTTCAAAACGCACATGGGTTCTTTGAATATCTAGTGATGTCTTTCGGTTTAAGCAATGCCCCCGCTACCTTTCAGTTTTTCATGAATGACGTATTCCATGACATTCTTGATCAGTATGTTGTCTATCTAGATGACATTCTCATACTTTCTTCCACTTATGTGCAGCATGTTACTCATTTATGCTCGGTCTTACAGTGTCTGAAGGATCATCGCTTTTTTGTCAAACGGAAAAGTGCATGTTCATAGAATTTTTGCGCTACGACCTGACGCCTCATGGAGTCCGCATGAGCCGTTCCAAGGTCAAAGCGTTCCTCGACTGGCCTGTGCCCTCCTCGGTCAAAGCTCTGCAGTCTATCCTTGGGTTCTCCAAGTTTTACCGCTGCTTTATCCATTCATTTTCATCTATTGTGGCCCCTCTGACGGCATTGACTGGTGCTAGAACGTCCTTTCGTTAGAATCCTGATGCACAAAACGCCTTTGAGGTCTTCAAGGCAGTTTTCTCTACTGCACCTGTCCTTCAGCATCCCAATCCCGAGTTACCATTCTTTGTTGAAGCCGATGCTTCTAGTGTGGCAGTAGGTGCTATCCTGTCACAAAAGTGCATGGACTCTGGTGATGTTCACGCGGTAGCTTCCTTCTCTTGGAAACTGGCACCATATGAACGGAACTATTCTGTTACATGAGCTCCTGGCCATTAATGATGCCTTCTCAGAGTGGAGACACCACCTACTAGGGGCGCTTCAAACTGTCACGGTTTATTCTGATCACCCCAGTCTCTTAGCCTTCAAAACCATGTAATGTGTCATCGCCTTGCAGGCACGCTGACATCTCTTCTTTTCTCAATACAACTTCACCATTACCTACCGTCCTGCTCGGTTGCACGCCAGCGCCAAGGCTCTCTCACGGTTGTATTCCGATTACCTTCCGCACCCAAAGGAAGCCCCTCTAGTTTTGCGTAACCATACAGTCTGTGGCTGCACACCTCAGCCTACACTCCGGAAGACGATACAGGACTGGGTGTCCCGTAACCTGGTTGAGAGTCAAGAACTGAATCTGGACATATGCAATGGTCTTCCCTACATACAAGGCAGGATATTTATTCCTCCTGGAGAGGCACAAACCCACGCTCTCCGGTGGTCGCATGACTCCTTGATTGCCGCACATCTGGGCCGCATGAAGTCCCTTGACTTGCTGCGTCACTGGGCCGGTGGCCCTCCATGACTAGGGACGTCACAGATCAAATTGCTACTTGTTCTGTCTGCGCTCAGTGCAAGGCCTCGCACTGTAAGCCTGTTGGTCTGCTACAGCCACTTCCGATACCCCACAAGCCGTGGCATATGATATCCATGGATATTGTCGTAGAGTTGCCATGAATCCGGGCATACAACACCATCTGGGGGGTGATGGACTATTTCACGAAAACAGCGCTCTTTGTTCCATGTAAGGGGCTAACAACAGAACCATTTCTGGTGGATCTGTTTCTCAGGAAGGTGTTTCAATTTTTTGGGTTACCATCAGTGATTGTCACGGATAGGGGGTCCCAATTTACTTCCCATTTTTTGAAGGCCATAAGCTTATTTTGTTCCATTGAGGATAGGTATTCGAGCGCCTACAATCCCCAGACCGATGGGCAGACTGAGAGGCTGAACGCCACGCTGGAACAGTGCTTACGGTGCTTATGTGTACAGTACCAGGAGTCTTGGTTATCCGTGCCGCATTCCACCGAATTTGCGTATAACTCCATGCATTTCGCTACAGGTGTCTCGCCCTTTTTTGGCCAGCATCACCGTTCCTTACCCTTGATCCTACAATCGCCACCGAAAACCCTGCCGCCAGGCCTGTGTTCGGGACACTACATAAGTGCATGACAGTGTTCGTGCCCACCTGGTGCGGGCACAGGATAGAGCCAATAGGTTTGCTCACGTCCATCGGTCGCCCGCGCCGGTCTATCAGGTAGGCATGCGGGTCAGGTTGTCATCCTGTACCCTCAAAATCCCAGGCAAGATATCCTTAATTTCATGTTGCAATGGTCCGTATCGCATCACCTCTCATCAATCCTGTTGCAGTTCGCTTGTCTTTTCCTTCCTCCTGGCGTGTGCATCCTGTCTTCCACGTCTCATTGCTCAAGCCGTGCCTGTCTACCTGTCTACCATGCGACTCCCTTCACGTCCTGCCCATCAGAGTGCATGATTCCGATGAGTATGAGGTGGCAGCTATCATTCACATGCAGTTGAGAGACAGTAACCCCTACTACCTGGTGGACTGGAAAGGTTACGGGCCTGAGGACAGAACATGGGAACCCATTGGCCACATCCATGCCCTGGCCCTACTCAAGAAATTCCATGCTTCCAGGGGAGTGCCACCATCTTTGGGGGTGGATACTGTTATGGTTCCCAGAACCCGTCCCCGCACTCGCCCCTCGAGTCATTATTGGTGCGAGTCTGCCTTTCATTCCACAAGATATAGGGCCGCCCCGTTCTATCAAGGTTGCCATGGAAGCGCGCTATGCGTCCTTCCACAGTGCTGCGTTCCAAGGCAATGCAGCGTTAATCGTCATAAGGATCATGTGATTGTGACAGCGGACTGCCGCCTTGAAACCGGTACTCTCGTGCCCATAAAAGTCTTCATGGGATGGCAGTCACTGCTTCTGATTAAAGTAGCACTGTTGCTTTGTGAACTTCTGTTTTGGACCTGTTTTTCTGAATACCAACATCATTGCCTGCCGTACGGACTTCCCTTGTGCATACAATTTGGTACTTCAAATGTCCTGCTTAGTTGCTGACCTACCTTTCTGAACTCTGGTCTCCCTCCTTCCGATTCTGTTATCATTCCGCCCGCTATGTTGCCATCCTCTGCTTTGTTCAAAGGACATGCTTTAGCCTGCCGATAATTTTAAGGACTACCCGCTACCTTGCCAACTGCTGCTTTGTTGAAAGGAGTTGCTTTTGCCTGTAGAACTGTTCATCCATGCCGGCCTGAGTCTCCGGTAAGAAACAATACATTGCAGTTCAAATTTGCACCATTTACCTAACCCTGAGCTCCCGGACCTCATCGGACACTTCAGCCTGCATTTCTGGAACCATTTTTTTTCTCTTACCTGCCTCCTGGGAAATCCATGTGCACATTCCACAACGCCATGCAGACAATGTTGGTGCACCATCCCAGAACTAGCGTGTCCCTCGTGCCGTTCGGGCATAGCACCTTACTAACCCTTCCCAATTTCCCTTTGTTCTCTCCCCCTACTGGATTGACCTCCTAAACCGTGCCTTCATAACCTGAACCTGCTTGAGTTCCGGTAAGAAATCATTGCTTGCAATTCACGTAGTTTGTATTCCTATATCCAAAGTCCTACAATCTTAGTTAAATTGTTCCTTGTTACTGTAGATGCCGGTTCTGTAGAGCCATTCTTCATTTCCTCACTTCTAGAACACCCACGTTTTCTCGCAGGTAGATCAATTATACTAGTTCTGTCAGTCCGCTCTTTTTCCTTGGTTTGTGAGTAACCTTGTCCTTTTTTCATTGCAACATGGATTCCGTGGAGGTGTGTTTTCCCGCTCTTTCGCTTGATCCACTCCTCTGATCCGTATCATCCAATGGCGGAGGGGAATATCAAGAGAAAGAAATCCCTCTATGAGGAGACCTGGGTCATGGAATAACCCAGGTCATAACCGTATTCTGGCATAGATTCATCCCCTGGTGCCGAGCTCAGGCTCCCCTTTGTCCCATACCAGAGCGCTATCGGCGAGTACCAACACCATGGTTCACAGGACCAAAGTTCACAAAAAGCTGTGAAGTCTTCCGGAAATTCTTCGTGCGTGCCATGTAAAACTTCAGCGCGCAAGCCACATCCAGCGAGTGCAAAGTCCTTTCAGCCGGTGATGAAGGTGTCGGAAAAAGACAGGAAACACCAAGGGTTGGATGAGATGAAATTCCGACGGAACCTTGAGCATGAAGGAGGGGTGCATCCGGAGCATCACCCTTGCCTCGTGGAAAGTCAAATAGGGCTGTTTACAGGACCGGGCCTGGATCTTACACACTCTCCTGGCAGAGGTGATGGCCACAAGGAAAGCCGTCTTCCAAGAAAGGAGCTTGATGCATATCCTCCAAGGGAGCCCCCATGAGCCTAGTCAGCACCACGTTGAGTTTCCCACGCCGGAGCTGGCACCTTCGCGGGCAGGAATGAGCGGAACAGTCCTTTAATGAACTCCTTATCTGGCCAGTGTGACCAAAGAGAAGTCCGTCCCGTAGATCTGGTGTAGAAGGAAATGGTTGCCAGATGCACTTTGATGGAGGCATGAGCCAGCCCTGACCTCGCCAATGACAAGTACTGAAGGACTTGGGGGGGTGGGCTCTGACCCTCAAAGGGTTAAACTTCTGCGACTGGCACCAAGTCGTGAAACGTTTCCATTTGTGCCTGTAGCACTTAAGAGTCAACGACACTCTGGCCAGGACCTCTCTGCAGTCCGCCGGCGGCTCAAAACCACAAACTCTAATGCTGCAGGAACCAGGCCTACAGGACACTTTCACTGAAACTCCAGAGTGTGTCCGTGGGCAAGAGAGTCCAGCACCCATCGATCGGTGGTGATGTTTTTCCCATGCGCTGATGGAGTTCATCAGCCGGCCTCCCACCGGGGTGCAATCCTGACATCCTGGCCAGTTCAATCATGCTTGGAGGCCTGCACGGCACCTTGGGGTCCTTGACGACGACGGGGCCACCTCCGAAGGCCTTGCAGCAACCCCTGTAGGCCTCCTGGGTTGAAGAACGTGAGGGTTGACGGTACAAAGATGAACCTCCGCTGAAGCCTTTGGATGATCTGCCCGACTTCCCTCCTGAGGAACGAAAGGACGGATGGTGCTGTTGCAGTGTGCCCAAGGCACAGGCCATCTCTGTGTCGGTCTTGATGGTCTGGAGTGATTCATCGACGGCCTTGTTAGGCTGAATTATAGGCAGTACCCTTTGGGAACACCAAACACAATTAAGACTACAAGTGACAGTACAAATTCACCTTTGGTACAAGCCTGTACTACACAGTTAAAGTGGTAGCGATGGCTGAGCAGCCAGAATTATTTCAAGAGCAAGTGAGCAGTATCAAATAGTTACACAAAGGACAGCAATTACTATGATTCAAACACACACTGTCTCAAGGTTTCCAAGTAAAAGAATATACATTTATTTACTCTTTAGTTATATAACATTTCACTATCATAAAGCAGTTTTAAAAATCACAACCTTAATACAGCACACCACTCCCAATAAATTCCAAACAAGTTAAGCTCACAAAATGAAGTGGGAGCAAAATGGCACTCCAGAAATTTAAAAGGGTGGGAAAGAAAGTTAATAGAAATTGAACCACACCAACAGGTAAGTACTTGAGCAAGAGGAACTACAATGATAGAATCGGGTAGAAAAGGCTTAGGGCCAAAGTCAATAGGTCAAAGTCTTTTGCTCAATATCACACGGTTCAGGGTAGTTCGCGGTAAAGTTTGTGCCACGGATTCCGGACGAGGTTGGTTGGCAGAAAAGTTAGTTCAAAGAGAAGAGAAAGACAAGCCCTCGGATTGGAGAAAGATTTCAAACACTTTGACCGCGTCTGAATAAAATGAACAACCGGATTTGCAGAGTACCTTAAAACGGAGAGGAGGCTGTAGCTGCGGCAGACGTTCCTGGTAGTTCCTGCAGGCTCACAGTTCCTGGAGTGACAGTTGGACTGACAAGAAGTAGGAAGACTGGGGGGTCCTGCACTACCCAGGGAAAAAACCAGCAGCAGAGCAATGCAACGAATAAAAGGTGCGCTCCTTAAAACCCAACCAGGGTCTGACCCACTATAGCTCTGTACAGCGAATTCGACCAGAGGAGGGGTCCTGGCTTGAAGTTTGGGCAAACTGGTTGGTCCCACCAGCTCAAGGCAAGAAGTTTCCTGGAGGATCTTCTCTGTCGTCGGATTCTGAAGATTCAGACCGGCGGCAGGGCTTCACCGGGCGGTTCAGTCGTTGTAGGGGTCCTCTTCTGTCAGCTCCTCATTGGTTCTTTTGTTCCAGTGGTGACTCTGCCTTTCCAGTCCCAGAGACCTGCTTTTTATGCAGTTTTCCCCCATTCACACAGCCTGGCTGTCAATCACACAGCAGGGTGGCTGTCCTGGCAAGGACAGTCACCCAGCCAATCAAAAAGGAGTGCGACTTGGGTTACCGAGGGAACCCATGGCAGGGGTCCCAAGACCCCTCCCTCACTTCCTGCCTACCCAGATTTTCAAGCGCCTTAAGGAGGGCTTCTGTGCAGAAGCTCGTGAAAAGACGTTGAACAAAGGGACCAAACCTAGTTTGGCGCTGTGGAAATCAGGACAGTAGCCGATGTGGAGTTTTTTGTAGACCTTTATTACACACTGGTTGAATGTAATGTTTTAACCACGGTAGTTGGACTCGAGGTTGACCCCACAGTTACTGCACTGTGAGTACAAGGCACCAGGAGTTCCTCTTCCCTTGAAGTGTCTCCTATTCTCACGGACCCGGATAGGCCCACCAGTTGCTCTCACTCTCCTCTCCTTCTCCCTGCAAAAAGCAACAAAAATGCCATTAGGCCAGTCCCTTTTATACCCGGTGCTTGGAGGGAAAAAGGGCCAATCAGGGACAACTTCCCTCCCCCCCTTTCCGATTGGTGGGGACTCTAGGCACCCACCCTCTATGAGTAGAGCTGCCCCCTCCCCTCCTCCTACTTTACCTTGGCTGCCTGGTTCCAGCTCCCCCTCCATGTTGTCAGCCACTCCCTGGTTGCTATCCCACCTGGGTCGTGTCTGACACACGCCCTCTCCATAGGCCCCACCCCACCAACATGGTGTCTCCCTTGAGGTATGCTCCCCGGAGGCCCGTCCTGCTGGAGGCCCCATGCTGCTGCTAGGGGTCTGCCCTGCTCGAGGTAAGGAGGGGTTTCTGGTTTGTCCCCCCTGTCTGGTTCCTGACCATGTGTCTGGCACACCTCCGACGCCGAGCGGTCGGCACGAGCCGGGCTCTCTATTTCCCGAGCCCCACCGCCGCTCGCCGCCGAGGTATGCCGTGTTCGCGGGTCGCTCAGCCGCAGCGCTAGTGGCCCGGGTCCTCGGCACACGCGGCGCTGCGGCTGCAACGCCGGCACCGTCGCAGGACGCCGACAAGGCTCTCCCTTTAACAGGGACACCGACGCGGCGCCCGCCCTCAGCGCCGCACATGTCCGCGGTACAGCGGGCTCCTCTGGCCGGGCGTCCCGCTCTCCGGCGGCTACCCTCACATCCTCACATACCCCCACCACAGATCCAGGCCGGTCGGGCCGGATCGAACTCCTGGACAAGTAATCCGCCACCAGCTGGAAGCTGGCAGGTCTATGTAAGGTAACAAAGTCGAAGGGCTGGAGGGACAGGAACCATCGCAGAACTCGTTGGTTGGTGTCCTTGTGTCTCGCCAACCATTGCAGCGGCGCATGGTCGGTATACAACGTAAACTTCCTCCCCAGTAGGTAGTATCGCAAGGAGTCCACCGCCCACTTAATGGCGAGACATTCCTTTTCGATAGTGGAATACGCTAACTCATGTGGAAGGAGCTTCCGGCTCACAAAACAGATCGGTCGTAGGAACCCGTCCACCTCCTGCGTCAGGACCGCCCCCAACCCCATGCCAGAGGCATCTGTCTGCAGGAAGAAATGCTTCCGGAAGTCAGGGCATACCAACCCTGGGTGGGATGATATACTGCGCTTCAGCCCCTCGACGGCCAGTATGGCTGCGTGATTGGTCGACAGGTCCGGGGAACCCCCGATTTTTAACGTCTCGGTCAGCGGCGCAGCCAGGGAAGAAAAACCGGGAATAAAGCGTCTATAGTACCCTATAAACCCCAGGAAGGCCCTAATTTGTTTTCTGTTGGTTGGTACTGGGATCCCCTGAATAGCCTCGATTTTGGACACCTGTGGTCGAATCACGCCGCCACCGACTATATGTCTGAGGTACTTGGTTTCCTGGGTCCCTAGGACCGATTTCGCTGGGTTGATATGGAGTCCGGCCTGAGTCAGGGTGCCGACCACCTCGCGTAGATGGGTTAGGTGGTCACTCCATGATGCGCTGTATATCACGATGTCGTCCAGGTAGGCTGCAGCGTACTGGTCGTGGGGCTGTAGAAGGACGTCCATCAGCCTCTGAAAGGTGGCCGGAGCCCCATGCAACCCGAATGGTAGTACTTTATACTGAAAGAGCCCCTGAGGTGTAGCAAATGCCGTTTTTTCTTTGTCAGATTCCCGTAGTGAGATCTGCCAGTATCCCTTGGTGAGGTCCCAAGGTACTGAGGTAACAGGCAGCACCCAGCCTTTCCAGCAGTTCATCCATCCTGGCCATGGGATAGGCTAGTGGGATATCATGTTGAGCTGCCTAAAGTCCATACAAAATCGTACAGCCCCGTCTGGCTTGGGTACGAGTACGATTGGAGAACACCACGCACTGGTTGATGGTTCAATAATGTCCAACCTAATCATTTCTTCGATCTCTTTCTTAATGATCAACCTTCGGGCCTCTGGGATCCTCTAGGGTCTCAGCCGGACTATGTGTCCGTTTAGGGTTTCGATACGATGCTCCATTAGGCTGGTCCTTCCAGGTAAATGGGAGGTGTTGCGGTGGGGTTTGAGCGTCTCCTGGATCTTGTTCTTCATGTGTTCCGTGAGTGTTTCACCCCACTGCACCGCATCCAATTGGCCGGTTGCGTAGATCACCCCCGTACCCTGGGAGGCCAGAATGTCGACCGGGGCAGGCTCGTTCCATTTCTTCAGTAGGTTTATATGGTAGACCTTATGTGATGGGCTTCGGTCAGGTTGGTGTATCCGGTAATTCACTGGTCCCACCACGTCCTTCATCACATAAGGGCCTCTCCACCGAGCCAACATTTTGTTCGTACTGGTGGGTAGCAACACCAGTACCTTATCCCCTGGTTCTAGCTTTCTCAGGCGACAGCCCTTGTTGTATGTCCTCTCCTGCCGGTCTTGGGCTATACTTAGATGGGATTCTGCTAGTCCCCTCAAAGTAGACAGATGTTCCTTAAGGTCCTCGGCGTACTCGGTGAGGGATGTTTCCTTAGCGTTTTCCCAGTCCTCCTTGACCAGATCTAGGATTGTTCTGGGCTGCCTTCCAAACAGCAGCTCGAATGGGGAGAATCCTGTCGAGGATTGGGGGGTGTCCCTCAATACCATTAGGATCAGGGGTATGACTCTATCCCAGTCTTTCCCCTCCAGGCCTGTTACCCTCTTCATCATTTTCTTTATCGTTTGGTTGTACCTCTCCACCAACCCATCCGTTTGGGGGTGGTAGACCGAGGTATGCAGCCGTCTGATCTGTAGTCTTTCACAGACTTGTCGCATGACAGCCGACATGAAGTCTGTACCCTGATCGGTGAGGATTTCGGTGGGTAGGCCTACCCGTGCAAAGTAGGGGATGAGTTGGTCACATATCTGGTTAGCCGACATCCCCTTTAGGGGGAAGGCCTCGGGGTACCGGGTGGTATAATCCACAATGACGAGCAGGTATCGATATCCACGACTGACTGGCTCGAGCGGGCCTACCAGATCTATACCTATCCTTTGAAAGGGTATGGTGATCAAGGGCATCCGCTGAAGAGGTGCCTTGGCTGGCTTTTCCCCACTCGTCAACTGGCAGATTTTTCATTCCTTACAGAATTTCGCCACCTCCCCATAGACCCCTGGCCAGTAGAAACGTTTTAGAATATTTTGCTGTGTCTTTAGGGAGGCCATGTGTCCCCCACACGGGTGATTATGTGCCAACTGGAGGACAATGCCCCTGTGTGTTTTCGGCAGGAGTAGTTGTTCCCTTCGTGCTCCTCCCTCCTCTTGGTAGACCCGATAGAGCAGGCCCTGTCTAGATGTAAAACCGGCTCCCTTGGTCAGGTCTGGGTCCCCATCTGTGATGGCTCTTTCGCGGGCAAGTGTTAAGGTAGGGTCCGTCAAGGTTTCTCCCCGGATGGAATCCTCATGGTCCTCCGGGTTCCAGGCTATCCGTTGGGTGGCATACATGGATGCGCACTTAGCAAGACAAGCTTCCCTTTTTTCCTAGCGGGTCTCTCTCTTCCCTGGGTGTTCGGGGGGATGGGTTCCCTGGCAAAGGGTGCTTCTTCCCACCATCCCTGGTCTAGGGCTTTGATAGTCTGGTGGAAGTGGGGCAGATCGGTCCCAATCACCACTGGGGCGGGTAAGGAGGGGAGGACGGCAGCTCTCATCTCTGCAATGTTAGGGCCCACCTCTACTGTTATGGTTTTCATGGGGTAGGTCCTCACATCCCCATGTATACATCGAATTGGGATACTGACATTGGTGAGGTAAGGACAATCACTTACGGTTGGTAGTACCACCGTCTGCCGACTTCCACTGTCGAGTAGGGCCCTGGCCGGGTTCCCGTCTACCCGGACGTCCATCTCGTAGAGACCTTGGCATCGTGGTCCTTGCTCGGTCCTCATGAATCCGATCTCCATCGGCTCGGTGCCTCTCTTCCGGGGACAAAACCGGGCTATATGGTCCCACTCGCCACAGTCATAACATTGCGGTTGCCGGTATCCCGTGGACAACAGGGTGGACCGCGGGTTGGGACCACTCCTCTTCTCCTCGGATCCAGAAGGGCGTCCTTCCATTGCTCTCCATTTGGGAGGCCCTACTCGCAGGCTCTTGGTTGTGAGGGGTTCCAACGGTGGCATCGGGTTGCGATTGGGAGATCAGACTCCAAAGGGTTTACCCGCTCCCCCGGCCTTTTGGTAGGCTGACGCTATGTCCACAGCCTCAGATAAGGTGGGCCTGTGATGTTGTCGGACCCATCTTTGCATCAGAGGGGGTAGGGCCTCGATGAACTGCTCCAGGGTGACCTTATCTAACACATCTTGGAGGCCTGTTCCCGGTGCTTGCAACCACTTCTCGGTGAGGTCTTTAACACGGTAGAAGAGTTGTCGGGGGTTCTCCCCCGGTTTGAGTTTAGTGTCGCGCAGCCTCATTCTGTAGGCTTCTTCGTCAAGTCCCAAACGGTCCAATACTGCCTTTTTGATTTCAGCGTAATGCGTGGTTCCGTTTGGGTTAACTGCCTGGTAGGCACCTTGCATGATGCCAGACAAAAGGGGAGCGACATACTGGCCCCAGCGGTCCACCGGCCACTGAGCGTTTCGGGCGATCCTCTCGAATGTGGTGAAAAAGAAAGCCGGGTCTTCGCCTTCCTTGAATTTCTGCAACACTGCGGAACGGACCATGGGCTGGTTTCGGGTGCCGGTGACCGCATCCGTCAGGTGTTTTATCGTCTCTTGATGTTTGTCCTGAGATGTGGACTGCAGGGTACCCTGCATTTGTATTGCCTGCTGAAAGGCTTGGCGATCAGTGGCCGCCTGCTGGACCTGAAGTTGGAAGAGCTGTTGTAACTGTTGTTGCCCCTCTGACAGTGTATTATTTTCTCCATCGTGTTCTCTTTAATCCTGCCGACTACGCCACTTGTGGAAATCAGGACAGTAGCCGATGTGGAGTTTTTTGTAGACCTTTATTACACATTGGTTAAATGTAATGTTTTAACCACAGTAGTTGGACTCCAGGTTGACCCCACAGTTACTTCACTGTGAGTAAAAGGCACCAGGAGTTCCTCTTCCCTTGAAGTGTCTCCTATTCTCACGGACCCGGATAGGCCCACCAGTTGCTCTCACTCTCCTCTCCTTCTCCCTGCAAAAAGCAACAAAAATGCCATTAGGCCAGTCCCTTTTATACCTGGTGCTTGGAGGGAAAAAGGGCCAATCAGGGACAACTCCCCCCCCCCTTTCCAATTGGTGGGGACTCTAGGCACCCACCCTCTATGAGTAGAGCTGCCCCCTTCCCTCCTCCTCCTTTACCTTGGCTGCCTGGTTCCGGCTCCCCCTCCCTGTTGTCAGCCACTCCCTGGTTGCTATCCCACCTGGGTCGTGTCTGACACATGCCCTCTCCATAGGCCCCGCCCACCCAACATGGTGTCTCCCTTGAGGTATGCTCCCCGGAGGCCGGTCCTGCTCGAGGCCCCATGCTGCTGCTAGGGGTCTGCCCTGCTCGAGGTAAGGACGGGGTTCTGATTTGTCCCCCCTGTCTGGTTCCTGACCATGTGTCTGGCGCACCTCCGACGCCGAGCGGTCGGCACGAGCCGGGCTCTCTGTTTCCCGAGCCCCGCTGCCGCTCGCCGCCGGGGTATGCCGTGTTCGCGGGTCGCTCAGCTGCAGCGCTAGTGGCCCGGGTCCTCGTGGGCACACGCGGCGCTGCGGCTGTGGGCACACGCGGCGCTGCGGCTGCAACGCCGGCACCGTCGCGGGACGCCGACAAGGCTCTCCCTTTAACAGGGACACCTCCCCGGCGCCCGCCCTCAGCGCCACACACACCCGCGGTACAGCGGGCTCCTCTGGCCGGGCGTCCCGGTCTCCGGCGGCTACCCTCACATCCTCACAGGCGCGCAGAGTAAAACACGAGAAAGACTTTAACAAAACGAAACGCCGAATAAACCTAACCATAGCCGAAATAAAATATATTTGGTCAAGCAGGTTTATGTTCGAGGCTAATAAAATAGCCTAAAACAATACCATGGTTATTTAAGATAACCACTGTATGAAAAGTAGGGTAGTTACCACTGCCACCAGCCAGGTCTTGATGAAAAGGGAGCGAAACAGTGCTCCAAGAGAAACAGACAAAAAGGGATAAGAATTAACCGTTTCCAAATCTCCATATAAGAAGGGTGGTACTGGGCCTGTGATTTAAAGAGACTACATAAAGTAAATGGCAATTTTACATGTTTCTGGGAGACAGTAGTTAGTCCCAGATAAATGGTGTCAGTGGAAAGTCTAAAAGACAACCCTGTGTCACTGCACTAAAGGTGCTGTGTAACACACAAAAATGATGCTCATGGAGTAGGTGAGGCTCCAGAGCCCAAGACCACACAAATGGTAAAAACACACCCAGCAAAACACACGTAAGAGTGGGAAAAAGGCTCACACTCTTACCAGGTGAAAAAAAGAAACCCTAGAAATCCAGAAAAGCTGCTGAGGGACTCATTAGGTAAGGGAAATTAGCCATTTATGAGAATTCTCCCTAACACTCGCCCCCCCCCCCAGACTAAGGGACAGGAGGATTTAATCCACTCCTGGATGAATCTCTACCTCTAGTCGGTTAAAACATCCTAGAGAGACCATCAGCATTTTGGTGGTGCCATCCTGCACTGTGCTCAATGGTGAAATCAAACCCTTGTAGGCAGATTGACCATCTTAGAAGGAACAAGTTACTTACCTGTAACTGTTGTTCTCCAGCATGGGTCTGGCATGGATTCACATGCTCATGAATATTCTCCGTCGTCAGGCTGGGAATCCTCGGTAAAGAAAAAACCAGTATCAATTTCGTTTCTGATCTGTCTTTCGTAGTAATAACCAATCACTGGTCTCTGCGTCATACTGACCACAGCCAATGACTGCCCTCTACCTAAGCACCGCCTCTGGCAGCCATCTTCAGATTTGGAAGCACGTGAAGTGGCAGTATGACCAAGTGAAGAGCCGCAGAGGGGTAGGCGGGAGGGTTCGCATGTGAATCCATGCCAGACCCATGCTGGAGAACAACAGTTACAGGTAAGTAACTTGTTCCTTCTCCAGCATGGGGTCTGGCATGGATTCACATGCTCATGAATAAAGAATACATAGCAGTACACACATGCACAACCACGGGAGGTGGCAAAGGCTCAACATTAAGCATTACATCAAACCCAACATTAAGCATCTTACCTCCTCACCAGGCTCACCTCAGGCGAACAGGTTGCGCAGCACTGCTTGGCCGACCCTGGACTCCTCCCTGGAATCCCGATCGACGCAGTAGAATTTCGTGAAGGTGTGAGTCGACCTCCACGTAGCAGCCCTGCATATGTCCAGCAGGGGCACACCAGAAAGGAACGCCGTGGTGGCTGCGATCGCTCTGGTGGAATGGGCTCTCGGACGGCCAGGCAGCGGTCGGTTTGCCAACCGATGACAGTACATGATACAGCCGGAGAGCCATCTGGAAATGGAAGCCTTCAAGAGAGCCTTCCCCTGATTGACAGGTCCAAATTTCACAAAGAGTTGTGACGTCTTCCGAAAACACTTCGTGCGGTCCACGTAGAACTTCAGCGCTCTAGCCACATCCAGCGAGTGCAAAGTCCTCTCAGCCGGCGACGAAGGCGACGGGAACAACACAGGCAACACGAAGGGTTCATTGAGATGGAAGTCCGACGGTACCTTGGGCATGAAGGAGGGGTGCGTCCTGAGCACTACCCTCGTGTCGTGAAAAGTCAAGTACGGGGCCTTGCAGGAAAGGGCCTGGATCTCTCCCACCCGTCGTGCGGAGGTGTTGGCCACAAGAAACGCTGTTTTCCACGACAGAAACTTCAACGGGGTCGAGTGCAGAGGCTCGAACGGAGGTCCCATGAGCTTGGTCAGCACCACGTTGAGCTCCCACGCCGGGGCCGGAGCCTTCACCGGCGGGAACGATCTGAACAGTCCCTTCATGAACTCTTTCACCAGACGATGAGACCACAGGGACGTCCGGCCCGTGGTCCTGGTGTATCGGGAGATCGCAGCAAGATGAATCTTGATGGACGCGTGTGCCAGTCCAGCTTTGGCCAGCGTCAGCAGGTACGGCAGTACCTGGGGAGCCGTAGTCCGTAGAGGGTTAATCTTCTGTGCGTGGCACCAGACAGAGAACCTCTTCCATTTGTGTCCGTAGCATTTAAGAGTCGAGGACGCCCTGGCCTTGGCAAGAACCTCTCTGCAGTCGGCCGGTATGTCGTATTCTCCAAACTCTAGCGCTGCAGGAGCCAGGCCTGCAAGTTCAGCAATTTCGGGTCGTGGTGGAGGATGGCGCCTCCTTCCCTGGAGAGTAGATCTGCGTCCACCGGCAGCCTGATTGGCGGGGACGCTGATAAGTCCAGAAGGTCCGGGAACCATATCTGCCTCGGCCACGCAGGTGCGACGAGGATCATCCTGCACCGTGACCTCTTGAGCTGGTTGACGAGCCGGATTAGCAGTGGCAAAGGAGGGAACGCGTAGAGGAACAGGCCCTCCCAGGGGAACGAGAAAGCATCGCCCATGCTCCTCGCCTGGGGAAACCTGCTGGCGAACCTCCGGCACTTGGAGTTCGTCGCCGTCGCGAACAGGTCGATCTGGGGTGTGCCCCACCGTCGGAAGAGGCGATCCACTAGATCCTGCCGTAGTTCCCACTCGTGGCACGAGCGCAGCTCCCTGCCGAGTGAGTCGGCGATGGTGTTTTTTATCCCTGCCAGATGAAACGGCACCCGAAACATCCTTTGGGCGACGGCCCAATGCCACAGGTCCTGCGCCTCCTTGGACAGTGCTGGGGACCTGGTTCCGCCCTGTTTCCTGATGTAAAACATGGTGGTGGTGTTGTCGGTGAAGATCCTCACCACCTTGCCCTTGAGGGATGGAAGGAAGGACCGGAGGGCCCAGAACACTGCACGGAGCTCCAGGCCGTTGATATGGAGGGACTTCTCCGTCGGGAGCCAGAGGCCTCTCGCGTGCAGATTTTCGGTGTGCGCTCCCCACCCTTCCAGGGAGGCATCCGTGGTCACTGTCTCCTGGTGGTCTGGGGTCTGGAAGTCCATGCCCGCCGTCAGATGCGCGCGGGTGCCCCACCACCGGACCGCTCGGCGGAAACTCTCGTCGAGTGTGATCCTCTCCTCGAAGCCGCCCGTCGTTTGGATCCAGCGCGCGTCCAGGAACTCCTGCAACGGGCGCATCCGGAGCCTGCACATGGGAATGAGGTAGATGCAAGAGGACATCATTCCGAGGAGGGACTTGATGGACCTCACCTTGGCCGCGTCGGAAACCAACATCCGCTGTACCTTGCCCAGGATGGACCTGGTCCTTTCCTCCGACGGGGAGGCCAGAAGGGACACTGTGTCGAGCTTCGCTCTCAGAAACAGTGCGTTTTGCGCGGGTACCAGGTGGGACTTGGCGTAGTTCACGGAGAATCCCAGGTCCGTGAGAAGTTGGACGGTCCTTGCCGTATGCTCCACGGCGAGCTCCCTCGTCTTGGCTCGGATGAGCCAGTCGTCCAGGTAGGGGTAGACGTGGATCCCCTCGCGGCGCAGCTGCGCCGCCACCGGTGCAAGGCACTTGGTAAATACCCTGGGTGCCGACCGTAGTCCGAAGGGGAGGGCTTTGAACTGGTAGTGACGCCCTTGGACCACAAACCTGAGGAATTTTCGGTGCCCCTTTAGGATGGGAATATGGAAGTAGGCATCCTCCAAATCCAACGACGACAGGAAGTCTCCTTCCTCCAGCTGACCCAGGACGTGCTGGAGGGTGACCATCCGGAACTTCTGCGCCTTGATGAACTTGTTCAGACGTCGCAGGTCTAGGATGGGGCGCCATCCTCCCGTCTTCTTCTTCACGAGAAAGTATCTCGAGTAAACTCCGGAGCCCCGAAGCCTCTTTGGGACGAGTTCGATGGCGCCCTTCCTGAGCAACGCCTTTACCTCCAGGAGAAGCTGAGGGACGTGAAGCTCTTTCCTGGCCACGGGGGGGACGCGCGGGCACCTTCTTTGAAACTCGAGCGCGTGGCCCCGGGCTAAGGCGTCCAGCACCCAATGGTCGGTGGAGATGGACTCCCACACGCTGACGAAGCTCGCCAGCCGGCCTCCCACCGGGGTGCTTCGGTGGGGGCCCGACCCCACGGCCGGTTCAATCCTGTTTCGACGAGGCTTTGCCGCCTTGACCTCCTTGGCGACGACGGCGGGGTCCTCCAGACTTGCCTCGTCCTCTGTAGGCCTCCTGAGACGACGAGCGGGCCGCTTGACGGTAGGTAGAGAAACCGCCGCCGGAACCTTTGGAGGCGCCCTTGCCTCCGCTGCTCCGAAAGGGCATCCGTCGTTGCTGTAGAACCCCAAGGGCCCGGGCCGTCTCAGTGTCCGCTTTAATGGCCTGAAGGGAATCGTCCACTGTTTTCCCAAACAGGTTGTTCCCATCGAACGGCATGTCCAGGACTCTGGTCTGTACGTCTTGACGGAAGTCCGTAGCCTTGAGCCATCCACGCCGCCTAAGGCACACGCCGTTGCCCAACTGGCGAAACCCAGTGTCGGCGATGTCCGTCGCAATAGTGATGGCGTGGTCCGACGCCACCTCATCTTCCCGTAGGATCTCCAGGGCATCCGCCCTCTTGTCGTCCGGTAGGAAGTCCAGCAGGGGAGCCAGTTTATACCATATCTCCCTGTCGTAGCGGGCCACGATAGCCAAAGCGTTGGCCGCTTTAATCGTCGTCGCTGCAGACGAGATGACCCTGCGTCCCATAGCGTCCAATTTCTTTCCCTCGCCGTCCGGTGGGGAAGTCGATGTGGAGGCCGCACCCCCCCCGCTTTCTTCCTGGCCGCCGCGGAGACGGAGTCCGGGGTAGGCTGCGCCCGGAGGCACAGGGGGGCCGCGTCCGGGACCCGGTACTTCTTCTCGTACCGGTCTCTTCTAGCTGTCGTCGTGGAAGGGTTCTTGAGGAGGGCGAGGCCCTCATCCCAAATGTCGTCCAGTAGAGGCACCGCGAGGACCGTCTCCCTCTTGGCCTCGCGCCGTTGATAAAGGAATCCTTCCTTTTTCTTCTCCTCAGGGCAGAGTCGGAAAAGCTTGGATGCCCTGGCGATCATGGAGTGGAACGATCCAATCTCGTCGGGCAGAGAAGCCCTGGTGGGAGGTGACGACGGGAGATCCTCGTCGTACACCTCGTCGTCCGTACCCGTCGCTGCCGTGTCAGTCCCCGTATCATCCCCTCGGGTGGACGGGGAGGAGGGCTGGACGGGTCGCGACGGCTGAAAAGGAGGTGGAGGGTGAATCCTTCTTTTCTTGGGAGGGGGAACACCAGAAGGTCCCGGTTCCGGATCCCCCGACGGGAGAGGTTCCTCCGTCGGCAACGGTAGTCTCGTCCTTATCTCTGAGCATAAGGACTGTATAGCCAACAAAATGGCCGCCGAGTTGTCTTGCGGCGCTGGCAGAGGGGAATCCGACGGGCGATCAGGGGCCCCGTCGGCACCCTCTCGTCACCTGCGCCGGGATCCATCCCGACGGGCCGGTCTTCATCCACGCAAAGGCCGTGGCTTAAGACCTCGATCAGCTCTTCCTCTGAAGCCGAATCTACGACGACGCCCTGCCCCCCCTTTTTCTTCCCCGCCGGGGATTTCACGGGGGTCCTATCGATGGGCACAAAAGAGGACTCCCTCCGAGGTGGCAGGGAGACTCTGAGCCCCGAGGTCGCCACCACTGGTGTAGCCCCCACAGGCTGAGCCAGGGCCGCCGCGACAGTATCGATAGAGGGCTTGGCCGGATGGATTAAGGCCTTCACCACCTTAGGTGCGCTCACCGCCTTATCCTTGAGGGGGGGGACACTGCCTCGCTCCCCCTCCGATGGGGCCTTCGAGCTCGACCGGGGCCTCTCCAGGAGCTCCGCCGGGTGCCCGCCCTTCCTCTTACCCGACCCAGAGCGTTGGCTCGTGGCTGAAGGTGCCGGGGAGGGTGCGCCCTGCCTGGCACCCGTGGAGCCCGAACGTTCGGCGCTCCCGGTGCCAGCGGACTCGCGGTGCTTGGCCTTGTGTTGGACCCCCGTCGCCGGGGCATCCTCAAAGGTCTTAGAAGACCGCTCGGATTTCTTCCTCTTCTTCTCGCCTGACGGGCTCTTCCCTTCCAGCCAGTTGGCGAGGCGTTGGTGGCGGTCCTTCATGGTCCGCTCCGACATATTGCCGCGAAACGCACAGTCCTTTTCCACGTGCGTCTTGTCCTCATGTAAGCAGTAGAGACAAAAGGAGTGTTCGTCCTCCTTAAAGACGTTCTGCAGCTGGCATCCAGGGCAGACCCTGAACAGCTTTCCGGGCGTCGAGCTTCCCTTCTCCTGGGCCATGTCCGGGCCTGAGAAGCTTCTGGAGTCCTCCAAAACGTAGCTCGACGAAATCTTCACCCTTGAGGGGCGCAGACGAATCCGACACGGGTCCCCGTTGATCGGATGAAAAGTCGGTGGAGCTTGAGGCTCTTTTGACCGGAAAAACAAAGTTTTGAGAAAAAAACGTGAAAAAATAGCACTAACGCTCGAGAGCAATAGCACGAGGATCCCAACACATGAACGTGCGGTAAAAATCTGAAGATGGCTGCCAGAGGCGGTGCTTAGGTAGAGGGCAGTCATTGGCTGTGGTCAGTATGACGCAGAGACCAGTGATTGGTTATTACTACGAAAGACAGATCAGAAACGAAACTGATACTGGTTTTTTCTTTACCGAGGATTCCCAGCCTGACGACGGGGAATATTCATGAGCATGTGAATCCATGCCAGACCCCATGCTGGAGAAGTTTTAGGTTCTCCCCTTTCATTTGCATTAACCATCTCAAGGGTTGGTGGTCTGTCTGAATGACAAAGGCAGATCCATACAAGTATGGTCTAAACCTCTTCAGAGACCACACAATGGCAAAACATTCACGCACTATGGTTGCCCACCTTGTTTCTGGTTCCTTCGGTTTCGTACTGATGAAGCAAATGGGGTGCTCCCTACCTTTCTCATCCAGTTGACTAAGGACTGTACCTATACCTATATTGGAGGCATCTGTCTGCACAATGAAGGGTTGGTGATAATCAGGGCTTTCTTCAGGCTTTCAAAGGCTTAAGTGCACTCCTCATTCCATCTAACCTTTTTAGGGAATTTTGGAGAGGAGATCACATTCAAGGGAGAAGCTATGGACCCATAGTTCTCTATGAAATTCCTGTAGTACCCAGTGAGACCTAAGAAAGCTCTCACTTGGGCTTGAGTAGTAGGGGTGGCCCAGTTTTGCACAGTTTGTACTTTGCTGGGCAATGGCCTTATTTCACCTCCTTCTACCTCATGACCAAAGTAGACCACTTTACTTTGACCAATTTGACATTTGCTTGCCTTTACGGTCAGATGGGCCTGCTCAAGAGCCTGCAAAACATATTCCAGGTGGTCAATATGTTCTTTCCATGTAGGGCTGAACATGCAATGTCATCCAAGTATGTCATGCAGAAGTCCTCCATTCCATTCAGAACTTGATTAACCAACCTTTGAAATGTAGCAGGTGCATTCTGTAGCCCAAAAGGCATCACCTTAAACTGGTAGAGGCCTGCTGGGGTGGAGAATGCAGTTTTCCCCTTGGCATGGTCTGTCAGTGCTATTTGCCAATAGCCTGAGATTAGATCAAATGTACTGAGGTACTTGGCTGAACCAAGTCTATCCACCAGTTCATCTGTCCATGGCCAAGGATGGGCATCAGTCTTAGTGACTGCATTTAGAGCTCTATAGTCCACACAGAATCTCAACTCCTTGGATCCTGCCTTTGGTACTAGAACAACTGGACTAGACCATGGGCTTGTAGCTGGCTCTATAACCCGAGATCAAGCATCTTGTTGACCTTTCCTTTGATGTGCGATCTCACATGTTCTGACATTCTGTAACCTCTGCTTTTCACAGGTAAACAGTCACCAGTGAGAATATCATGCTGGCCCCAAGAGGTCAAGCCTGGTGATCGTGAAAACAGGGAGGCAAACTGATTCAACAGAACTTTGCACTTTGTTTAGAAGTCAGCTGAGAAGAGAGATTAACTCCTATTTTTTCATCTAAAGGTTGGCCTCTGGGGAGGTCAGGTAGAGGTTCACTCTTCTCTTCCTCTTGAGCTGAAGCTAGAAGCAAAGCTCCTACTTCTGGTCTCGAGACATAAGCCTTTAAACGGTTGCTGTGAAAAACTCTGGGAGCCTTGTTAGGTCTGCCTAAGTCCACTAAATAGTTCACCTCTCCAGGTTTGCCCACAACGCTAAAGGGTCCTATCCATTTGTCCTGCAAGGCCATCTGCCTTGTTGGCACCATAACTAGTACAAGCTGGTCATGAGTAAACTCAACCATGCTGGCCTTCTGGTCATGCCAATGTTTGACCAGAGCCTGACCTGCTTTCAAGTTATCACTTGCTTCTGCCATCATGTGTGACATTCTCCTCGGGAGACTTATCCCATAGTCAGTCACTCTGACTGGCTTGGGGGAATGAGCACTCTCCAACCCTCCGTGATCAGGGCCAATGGACCTCTGACTGGATGGCCATAGAGAAGTTCAAAGGGACTGTAACCAACTCCCTCCTGAGGGACTTCTCTATATGCAAAGAGAAGGCATGGCAGTAAAAGGTCCCACTTTTTCTTAAGGGGTTCCTCTAAAGCACCGATCATGCGCTTCATAGTACGATTAAACCTCTCTACCAGTCCATTTGTCTGTGGATGGCAGGCTGTAGAGAACTTGTAAGTGACACCACAGTTTTTCCACATGGCTTGCATGTAGGGGGACATAAAATTGGATCGCCTGTCGGATATCACTTCCTTAGGAAACCCTACTCTAGTAAAAATACAAAGTAGAGCCTTAGCCACAGCCCGAGCTGTAACAGTTCTCATAGGTATGGCTTCTGGGTATCTTGTAGCATGGTCTACTACAACCAGGATAAACCTGTTCCCTGAAGATGTGGGAGGGTCAAGGGGACCGACAATGTCAATGCCCCCCTTCTCAAAAGGAACTACCACCACTGGGAGAGGCACCGGGGGTGCCACATTCCTGGATCCACTCTTGCCAGAGGTTTGGCAAGTGTGACAGATCCTACAGAATTGGTCAACTTCTGAAACCATTTTAGGCCAATAGAAGTAGAGAGAGAAACTCAAGTGACCAGCCAAAGGTATCTCATGGGCTAACTGTAGGAACTGGAGTCTGTTGGCAAGGGGCACTACAATTCTTTTGCAGTCCCCAGGGATAGACTCAGTTTGTTCACTGTTGAAGAGGCCATCTTCCAAGCTTAACCTGTGCTTTCCAACTTCTTGCCCATCAAGTTGGTTAGCAGCTTGTTGTTGAAGACCTTCAAGAGTAGGACACTCTCTTTGACCTCTGCTGAAGTCTGCCCTGTTGGGTCCACCTTCTGCCAGTAAGACTGCAGCTCAGGATGGTCAACAGGGTCAGAATCTCCAACTAAGACAGTGTCTTCAGATTCTTCAGATACTGGCTCTACCACACAAGGTTGCACCTCACACTCTGCCTCAGCAGGTGTAGGAGTCACAAGTGTGACTTTGGACAATCTTGGGGATGTCCTTGTTGGTAGCACAGAGGTGCTGTCTGATTTTTTCCTTGAGGTCTTGGGTGTCCCCTTTGCCTCTGCTTTCCTGGAAATAGCAGTGAGCAACTCCTGTGGAGTGGGAGTGAAAGTTTCCTCTATCAACTCCTCTGGAGAGCCTTTCAAGGTACTCTCCCTTGCAGACCTAGTGAGCTCCTGTTTCCTTTTACTGGGAGGCCTTGGGGTGCTTGACATAACTCCAAGAGTTTTTAGGTCATTAACCAACAGGACTCTCCCAGGCACTTCACTCTGCACACTAACAGGTATTTTGACAGTCATATCATTACACTAGATGAGAGCTGGTAACTGGGGAAGCATTTGCACAGGGCCTCCAGCTAACTTGGTGAGTCATTTGGGTGCCTTAGCAACATCCTCCACCTTGTAAAATGATTAATCCACCACAGTTATGCTGGCTCCAGTGTCTCTGATGGCAGGGGTTTCCTGACCATTCACAAGAACACTATCTTTATAATACTCATTAGTATTATCTGGGATGGAATTATAGACATCTAAATTCTGTTGTTCCCACAAGCCCAGGGACACTAAAGAAGCACTGGCTGAGACTCCCATGGGTTCATCAGCCAGTGGGTGAAAGTTTCCACTTGCCATAGGTACTTCTTCCTCTGGGGAGAAGGCTAAGGAGAGAG
Organism: Ambystoma mexicanum; assembly: GCF_040938575.1. Lineage (NCBI taxonomy): Eukaryota > Metazoa > Chordata > Amphibia > Caudata > Ambystomatidae > Ambystoma > Ambystoma mexicanum. Next base: position 110,646,914 of record NC_090933.1, read on the forward strand.
TGTGGATCCCTGAAGGTTTACCCTTGCATCTGGGATCCCTTTTCACATGGTCAGTTGACCCACAAAAATAACATTTCCCAAATGTCTTGATGAATGGGGGTTTGTTCTGACCTCCATCTGGTTTGGGTCCAGATGGTGCACTAGCCTGATTTGGTTTCCCTTGTGGTTTACCTTTATGTTGTTGTTTGTGGCCCTCTTTTGGATTGGAGGTATTAGAATATTCTCGTTGTTATCTTTCTTTGGCTGTTTTCCCTCATCCTTCTTCTGAGTAGCCCCAGATTCCTTCTGAGTAGCCCTGTTGGCAACCCACAAGTCAGCAGCCTTGGCTAGCTTCTTTGGATCTATCTCCTTAGAATCAGCCAAGTGCTGTCTGAGCTCAGGAGAACAGACATCAAAAATAGACTCCAACATAACAAGATTTCTCATTCCTTCATAAGTGTTTACTCTGTAACCCTTAATCCAACCATCTAAGTTTTTCAAGCATTCACATACCCAGGTAGCCCAAGGGGTACCATCATGCTTTTTGAGGGTCCTAAACCTCTTAAGGTACTGGGAAGGGGTCTTCGCAAATCTAGCTATTAAAGCTAGCCTCACACACTCATAATCCATCCTATCCACCTCCCCCAACTCCATCACAACATCAGATGCAACAGTGGGTAGCCTAGAGAAGAGCCAGGGAAGCAATTGATTCCCTGTAAGACCTTGAATACCATGGTTATATTCAAACATTGCCAATCAATCCAAAATATCAAGCTTAACCTCATACATACCCACAATTTATTTAGGCATACAGGGTCTCTTAGGACTGAAAGACCTAGAAGACTCTGGGAGAAGCATTTTCATGATTCAACTCCATTTCCATGAGCTTAGGTTCTTGGTGTTTGTGTTCAGTTTGAGCATTTAAACGTTTGAATTCCAGTTCCAGCCTCATTTTCTCTAGAGCAATGAATTCAGGACCGAGTGTAGGACCTGTGGGGGTCCCAGTGGACAAGGGTTGAGGTTGCTGAGCAGGCAAGGGAGCAGAGAGGCCTACATTAGGAGACACATCTGCCTCTTCCAACTCATCATTAACACATGTTATCATCCTCAATACTTTCGACATTTGCTAGAGAGTCAGGTATTTCAGATCCACTCTCCAGACTTTGGTTCTCTAACAACTTTTCAATCAATTCAGTCTTTTTGCCTTGGCAGAGAGTTTCCTTTCTTTACACATGTTTCTTAAATAATCAACAGTGTAACTCAGGAGGGTCTCCTGACTGTGGCTTTACATATCAGACATGATTGTCATGATTCCTGCCCCTCTTGTCCCCAGCCCTCCAAGATGTCCGGCTGGAGCCAGGCCACAATCACCTACATGGCCCTCAAGGGCCTCTCCATCCCTCCAAAGACTCACTTGGAGTCAGACTTGGCGCTTGTGGCACCAGACTGACTCACTCCCATAGGATAACATTGGGGATTGGACTTGTAATGCATTGATGGGGACAAGATGGATGCCCCCACATATTTCTGTTTCCACAACTGCATGTGCGGTCTAGTCTTTTGGGTGTGGTTCAGCCCAGAGGCCCCTGGGATACCCAGAGACTATTTAAGCCACACCCAGGCTGAGAAGCATGCTTTGCCTTTTCTGCACCTGTAGCGTGAGACTCACTGTGTTCGGATTGGTCTCCAGTGGGCCTGCATCTTTCTTCTGCGCTCAGCTCCTGCAAGAACAAGAACACCGTTAGGAACAGCCTTACCTTGCAGCCCTTCTGCCCATCATTCAACGCTCCTATTCTGCGGGCATCTTCGGCGGTGTCATTCCCATCCCGGCACGCCGCTTCCTAAAGAAGAGGAAAAGAACAGAGAAAAGGCATTAGTAAGCATTATACAGCTCTTTGCTTATTTTTTTTCAAATACAGTACGAGCTTCAAACGCTTACCTGAATCCCAGCAGCTCTGGGCAAACTATGTCTCCAGAACTTCTCATCCATCTGCAAGGGGGAAAAGACACTCCAGATTACCGTGGAAACATCTAGAGGCACCGCATACCGTGCTTACTCACCGTATTTGTTCTTCATAACCTGCATCCACGCCGACAACGTCGCGGCACCTAAAAGACACAGAAAAAGAACTCAGTTCAATACAAATACGAAAAGGGTGCATCGCGCTCTCACTCACCTTCAGCGCCACTCATCTCAGCAGCACGCCGCCATCCCCAGACGCCTGCCATCATCAAAGAAGGAAAGGAACGAAGTTAGAGAACTGTTCAAAAGACTCATTATACTTACCAGTCAGACTCTCGTCAGTGAAGTAACTAGGCACCAATGAGCCTGCATCAATCAACGCGCCCCTGCGCTGAAAGCATCACGTTGAGCACACCATGCAAGAAAACAAGGTGAGTTGGGGATCAAAGGGAAGGGTTGGACCCTGGGGAGGAAGGGGTTCAAGCACACAGAGACAATAGGGAGTTAAACTCTACCAATCCTGTGTTTCAGGCCCAGTCTTCAGTCGAATAGCCTCCAGGGAAGGGTTTGAGGTCGTAAGAGGCCAGGACCGGCTGAGTGACGTCCACGTGGATACCAGGTGAGCGTTACAGAATGCAAAGCCTCACATCAAAATCCACCTGGGCATCATGGAAACGTCAGAAACCGACCAGTTAGCTCAAATGTTGGGACAGCTACGTTCAGAAGTACATGCAGCCAGGCAGGAGACCAACACCCTGAGAAGGGAGCTGATAGTAGCCAAAGAAAGTACTGATGATTTAAGCCAACAACTTCTCCAGTCACAAGCAGGGCATGCACCATTGCGGGGAAGCGTGCCATCGATGCCAGCGCCATCAGCCAATCCCGTTCAGATAAACCTTCTTGGGGCAGTTCCCTTGGTCCCGCCTGAACGATTTACGGGGGATCCCAAGAGGTTTGCAAAGTTCATGAACCAGTGCCGCCTGCACTTCCTTTGTAGGCCAGGGGCCTTTCCGGATGACCAGTCATGGGTCACTTTTGTGCTATCCGACCTGAGTGGTAGCGCCGTGGATTGGTCTGTACCCTTTGTGGCCCAAGAAGATCCTTTGCTGCATGACTTCAGGGGCTTTCAGCGGGAGATGGAAAAGCTGTTCGCCCGTCGTACTCATGGTCAGGCATTAGACAACGAACTTCTGTCCCTACGCCAAGGGAATCAAGACCTATTAACATACATAGCCACGTTCAATAGACTCGTAGTTGAAGCAGAATGGCCAGTGGAGAAGAGAACCACGTTATTTCATCAGGGGTTGCGGGGGGAGCGCAAGGATGTTCTCGCACAAGTAGTGAAGTGCCCAAAAGACTGCTCAGAATTCATTGACCTTGTAGTTCAACTGGATCATAGGTTGCAGGACCGAAGAGCAGACCGAGCCAGACCAGACCCTCGCCCTATGTATGTGCGTTCAAAGGACAATACTACCCGAACAGCGGAAGGTTCAGGAGAACCAATGCAAATCGGGGGTGGGGGGGTCAGGTCCCCCTTGACTAAGGCGGAAAGGGATAAAAGGAGACAGCAGCAGTTATGTCTGTACTGTGAAAGGTCAGGTCATTTGCTTAAAGAGTGCCCTGTGAAGCCACCGAAGAGGATGGTCGGGGCCACGGACAAGGAAGATACCATCAAGGAATCGGAAAACTCCCCAGCCCGGCAAGTGAAGGGGTCCACTTGTCGGGCGAAGAAAGTGAACTACAGACCTCCCATGTTGCACTACCTGTGGTCTTAATCAATTCCCAACAACCATCTTGGATGCACGCAGTAAGAGCGTACATAGACAGTGGGGCCATTGGGAATTACATCGACCAGGATCTTGCGGCAAAGATGGGTTTCCGTTATGCCCTAAATCAACCACCGACACTGTTACCACTGTCGACGGCACGGAAATAGCTTCTGGTCCAGTATCCCAATGCACTGCAGCTTTAACCCTTCAGTGCCAGGATGGACACCAAGAATCTATCGTTTTCGACCTCATTAAGGCACCACAGTTCCGGTTGATTTTGGGAATGCCATGGTTGGTAGCTCACAATCCTCGAATCGATTGGCGGGCAAAAAAATTGCCCTTTCCCGAGACTTGCGCCCACACGTGTTATCGCCAAGAGAAACAACCAATAGACACCGGAACCTCCACGCTTGCGACAGTGGCAATCGGCACCCTTTCAAGTGAATACCAGGATTTTCAAGATGTCTTCGAGAAAGAAAAGGCTAATGCCCTGCCACCGCATAGACTATACGATTGCCAAATCGATCGGATACCTGGTACACAAATCCCTTGTGGGCGAATTTACGCACTCGCGGAACCAGAAAACCAGCACCTGAAGGCCTATCTTGACAATACCTGGCCAATGGGTTCATCCGTCCCTCGAAATCTCCAGCAGCCAATCCTCTATTCTTCCTACCGAAAAAGGAGGGGGACTTCAGAACGTGCATCGACTATCGCGCACGGAACCAGATTACTGTAAAAAACCGCTACCCCCTGCCACTGATCCTTGAATTGCTTGATCAAGTCAAAGATGCCCAAATCTGCACGAAACTCGACCTGAGGGGGGCATATCACCTTGTTCGCGTAAAACAGGGGAACGAATGGAAAACCGTTTTTCGCACCAAATACGGCTTGTACGAATATCAAGTAATGCCCTTTGCAACACGCCTGCTGCATTTCAATACTTCATGAACGATGTCCTACGGGAATTGATTGATGTCTGCGCTGTAGTGTACATCGACAATATCCTAGTGTATTCCGCATCAAAGCAGGACCACGTTAAACACGTCCGATCCGTATTGGAGAAACTCTGCCAACACCAGCTCTACGCCAAGCTTGAAAAGTGCTCATTCCACTTCTCCGAGGTGGAATTCCTGGGCTTTATTCTCAGCCCGAATGGAATCCGAATAGATGTACACAAGGTAGATGCTATCCTGAACTGGCAATCCCCAACTTCATTCAAGGGGGTTCAAAGTATGCTGGGTTTTGCAAACTTCTACCGCTAGTTCATCCCAGGATTTTCCCAAATCGTGCATCCAATCACGTCATTACTAAGTAAAAGCAACAAAAAGGTCCAGTGGACAACTAAAGCCGAGGAGGCTTTCCAGGAACTCAAAGCAAGATTCACATCTGCCCCAATTTTACGCCACCCTCGCTCTGATCTCCCATACCTGGTGGAAACGGAAGCCTCAAGCACGGCTATGGGAGCCCCCCTCTCACAAAAGGACCCCGAAACAGGTCAGTTACACCCTGTTGCCTTCTGGTCGCATAAATTCACACCCCCTGAACTCAATTACGCTATTATAGACAAAGAACTCCTAGCCATTAAGTCAGCCTTTAAGGCATGGAGGCACCATCTCTTGGGCGCCAGACACACAATCACCGTAATAACGGACCACCGGAACCTCCAGTACCTAAAAACGGAAAAGGCCCAATCCTCACGACAAATACGTTGGGCTCTTTTTTTTTTTGCTGAATATGACTACGTGATTACATTTCGACCAGGGGTGAAAAACGGGAAGGCCGATGCCCTTTCCCGTATGGGGGTGGAAGAGCAAGGGTATCAGACTCCTGATCCAATAGCAATCATCCCGAGTGACAAGCTCCTAGGAATCACAGCAACCATAACTCAGAAAGAAATACGTGAAGAAATCCAAAACCTGATGAGTCCGGAACAATTACAAGCGTGGGGTGCGCAACGAGAACATTACATGATAAAAGATCAGCTGCCCTACTTCAGGAATCGTTTATTCTTACCAAACCAAGAACAAGTCATGTCCGGTTATCATGATTCCTTGATTGAGGGCCACCCCGGAATCGCTAAAACCCTAGCCAAGGTAAAACGAAATTATTGGTGGCCCACGTGGCGTAAAGACATTATCCAATTCATCCTGTCTTGTGGAGTGTGTGTCCAAACAAGTCGTCCAAGCAGAAACCGGCTGGGCTATTACAACCATTGGAAATCCCACCAGCACTCTGGCACTCATTGTCCCTCGATTTTATTACTGACTTACCACCCAGTCAAGGGTTTAACACTATTCTTGTGGTCGTGGACCTGTTTTCAAAAATGGCACATTTCGTTCCTCTTAAGGGGCTCCCAAATGCTTCCACTCTGGCAAAGGTGTTTCTTGAAGGCATCGTACGGCTCCATGGGTTCCCTTCAGTTTTGGTCTCAGACCGAGGTACTCAGTTTGTATCAAGCTTCTGGAGAAAATGCTGCTCTATGGCCCAGATTGACATCCGGCTATCCACCAGTCACCATCCCCAAACGGATGGTCAAACTGAGAGGACAAATCAGACGCTCGAGCAGTATCTGCGTTGCATGTTACACCAAGCTGAAGAAAGCTGGTTTGACCTATTATGGATTGCTGAATATGCTTATAATGATTCTCTACACACCAGCACCGGACAGACACCCTTTTATTCCATGTATGGCGGCACCCACGTACTTCTGAGTTAGACATTCCTACAACCCTGGAAATGCCAGCAGTCAAAACCTTGCACACAACCATTTCTCAAACCTTTAAAAGGGCAGCTGAACACCTTCTTCAAGCGAAGAATCGCCAAAAGAAGTTTGCTGATCAACACCGAGCAAAGGCCCCCAACTACCAAGTGGGAGACAAAGTCTGGCTGGCGTCTAAACACGTGTCCATTAAAGGACCCCGAACATTCCGTCCAAGATACCTGGGTCCATTCACCGTCACCTCCGTGATAAATCCTGTGATGGTCATACTAGCTTTGCCGCCAAACATGTAGATTCATCCTGTGTTCCACGTGTCTCTCCTTAAACCTGTTCAACCTGGGACCAGGGTAGCAACGCCACCGCAGCCAGTAGTAGTTGCCGGGGAGCCAGAATTCGAAGTCAAGGGCATCCTGGATTCAAAGTACGTCAGATCCAGATTATACTACTTAGTAGACTGGAAGGGGAATGGTCCACAAGGCAGGACATGGGAGCCTTGTGAGTACATCCATGCACCTCGCTTGCTTAGATAATTTCATCAAAAACATCCAACCAAACCAGGACCAGACAGAAGAGCCACCTTGAGAGGGGCCTTGGGGGGGGGGGGGGAGTGCTGTCGTGATTCCTGCCCCTCTTGTCCCCAGCCCTCCAAGATGTCAGGCTGGAGCCAGACCACAATCACCTACATGGCCCTCAAGGGCCTCTCCATCCCTCCAAAGACTCACTTGGAGTCAGACTTGGCGCTTGTGGCACCAGACTCACTCACTCCCATAGGTTAACATTGGGGATTGGACTTGTAATGCATTGATGGGGACAAGATGGATGCCCCCTCATATTTCGGGTTCCCAGAACTGCATGTGCGGTCTAGTCTTTTGGGTGTGGTTCAGCCCAGAGGCACCTGGGATACCCAGAGACTATTTAAGCCACACCCAGGCTGAGAAGCATGCTTTGCGTTTTCTGCACCTGCAGCGTGACACTCACCGTGTTTGGATTGGTCTCCAGTGGGCCTGCATCTTTCTTCTGCGCTCAGCTCCTGCAAGAACAAGAACACCGTTAGGAACAGCCTTACCTTGCAGCCCTTCTGCCCATCATTCAACGCTCCTTCTATTCTGCAGGCATCTTCGGCGGCACGCCGCTTCCTAAAGAAGAGGAAAAGAACAGAGAAAAGGCATTAGTAAGCATTATACAGCTCTTTGCTTATTTTTTTTTCAAATACAGTACGAGCTTACAACGCTTACTTGAATCCCAGCCGCTACGGGCGAACTGTGTCTCCGGAACTTCTCATCCATCTGCGAGGGGGAAAAGACACTCCAGGTTAGCATGGAAACATCTAGAGGCGCCGCATACCGCGCTTACTCACCGCATTTGTTCTTCATAACCTGCATCCACGCCGACAACGTCGCGGCACCTAAAAGACACAGAAAAAGAACTCAGTTCAATACAAATACGAAAAGGGTGCATCGCGCTCTCACTCACCTTCAGCGCCACTCATCTCAGCAGCACGCCGCCATCCCCAGACGCCTGCCATCATCTAAGAAGGAAAGGAACGAAGTTAGAGAACTGTTCAAAAGACTCATTATACTTACCAGTCGGACTCTTGCCAGTGAAGTAACTAGGCACCAACCAGCCCGCATCAATCTACGTGCCCCTGCGCTGAAAGCAGGATGGAGAGCACACCATCCAAGAAAACAAGGTGAGCTGTGGATCAAAGGGAAGGGTTGGACCCCGGGGAGGAAGGGGTTCAAGCACACAGAGACAATAGGCAGTTAAACTCTACCAATCCTGTGATTCAGGCCCAGTCGCCAGTCGAATAGCCTCCAGGGAAGGGTACGAGGTCGTAAGAGGCCAGGACCGGTTGAGTGACGTCCCCGTGGATACCAGGTGAGCGTTACATTAATGTTGCTTTTTTGTGATGTTAGCCTTGTGGTTAGTTGATCCAAGGTAATAGCAGCACTCTAAGTGTAATGACTATACTTTGATCCCACCGCTGTACGCCAGTGTTAGTCAGTATTATATGCAGTACCCTTTGGGAACACCACACACAATTAAGACTACAAGTGACAGTACAAATTCACCTTTGGTACAAGGCTGTACTACACAGTTAAAGTGGTAGCGATGGCTGAGCAGCCAGACTTATCTCAAGAGCAAGTGAGCAGTATCAAATAGTTACACAAAGGACATCTATTACTATGATTCAAACAAACACTGACTCAAAGTTTCCAAGTAAAAGAATATACCTTTATTTACTCTTTAGTTATAACATTTCACTATCATAAAGCAGTTTTAAAAATAACAATCTTAAAACACCACACCACTCCCAATATGTTCCATACAAGTTAAGCTCACAAAATGAAGTGGGAGCAAAATGGCACTCCAGCATTTTAAAAGGGAGGGAAAGACAAAGTTAATAGAAATTGAACCACACCGACGGGTAAGTACTCACGGCAATTGAGCAAGAGGAACTACAATGATAGAATCAGGTACAAAAGGCCTTGGGCCAAAGGCAATAGGTCAAAAGTCTTTTGCTCAATATCACATGGTTCAGGGTAGTTCGCGGTAAAGTTCGTGCCACAGGTTTCCGGACGAGGTTGGTTGGTTGGCAGAAAAGTTAGTTCAAAGAGAAGAGATGGACAAGCCCTCGGATTGGAGAAAGATTTCAAACACTTTCAACGCGGCTGAACGAAACGAACAACCGGATTTGCACAGTACCTTAAAACGGAGAGGAAGCTGTAGCTGAGGCGGAGGTTCCTGCAGGCTCACGGTTCCTGAAGATACTATCGGACTGACAAGAAGTAGGAAGACTGGAGGGTCCTGCACTACCCAGGGAATAAACCAGCAGCAGAGCAAAGCAAAAATAAAAGCTGCACTCCTTAAAACCCAAGCAGGTTCCGACCTTCCTGGCTATCCGGCCCACTGTAGCTCCGTACAGCGAATTCGACCAGAGGAGGGGTCCTGGCTGGAAGTTTGGGCGAACTGGTTGGTCCCACCAGCTCAAGGGAAGACATTTCCTGGAGGATCTTCTCTGTCATCGGATTCTGAAGATTCGGACCTGCAGCAGGGCTTCACTGGGCGGTTCAGTCTTTGTAGGGGTCCTCTTCTGTAAGCTCCTCGTTGGTTCTTTCATTCCAGTGGCAACTCTGCCTTTCCAGACACAGAGACCTGCTTTTTATGCGGTTTTCCCTCATTCACACAGCCTGGGTGTCAATCACACAGCAGGGTGGCTGTCTTGGCAAGGACAGTCACCCAGCCAATCAAACAGGAGTGCAACTTGGATTACCAAGGGAACCCATGGCAGGGCTCCTAAAACCCCTCCCTCACATCCTGCCTACCCAGACTTTCAGACGCCTTAAGGAGGGCTTCTGTGCAGAAGCCAGCGAAAAGAAGATGAACAAAGGGACCAAACCTGGTTTGGCGCGCAGAGTAAAACATGAGAAAGACTAACAAAAAGAAAAGGCGAATAAACCCATCCAGAGCCGAAATAAAGTATATTTGGTCAAGCAGGTTTATGTTTGAGGCTAATAAAATAGCGTAAAACAATACCATTGTTATTTAAGATAACCGCGGTATGAAAAATAGGGTAGTTACCACTGCCACCAGCCAAGTCTTGATGAAAAGGGAGTGAAACAGTGCTCCAAGAGAAACAGACAAAAAGGGTTAAGAATTAACCCTTTCCAATACTCCATGTAAGATGGATTGTACTGGGTCTGTGATTTAAAGAGACTACATCAAGTTAATGGCAACTTTACATGTTTCTGGGAGACAGTAGTCAGTCCCAGAAAAATGGAGTCAGTGGGAAGTCTAAAAGACAACCCTGTGTCACTGCACTGAAGGTGCTGCATAACACACAAAAATGATGCTCATGGAGTAGATGAGGTTCCAGAGACCAAGATCACACAAATGATAAAAACACACAGCAAAACACATGTAAGAGTGGGGAAAAAGGTTCACACTCTTACCAGGTGAAAATAATAAACCCTAGAAATGCAGCAATGCTGCTGAGGGACTCATTAGGTAAGAGAAATTAGCCATTTATGAGAATTCTCCCTAACAGGCCTTTCCAAAGAGGTTGTCCCCATTGAACGGCATGTCCAGGACCCTCGTCTGCACTTTCTGCCTGAAGTTGGTGGCCTTCAGCTAGCCATGACGACAAAGTCAAACCCTGTTGTCCATCTGTTGGAAACCATGTGTTTAAGATGTCCAGGGCCACGGTGATGGCCTTGTCCGACACCACCTCGCCCTCCTGAAGTATCTCCAGTGCCTTGACCCGTTTGTCCTTGCGGAGGAATTCCAGCAGAGGGCCATCTTATACCACAACTCCCAGTTGTACCCACGGTGTCCAACTTCTTCCCCTCGCTGTCCGGGGGAACGGAGGCTGAGGATGACGGGTTGGATTACTTTTCCTCACCGCCGCCGAGACCACCAAATCTGGTGATGGCTGTGGCGCAGACACTTGGGTGCAGACTCCAGCACTCTGTATTTTTTCTCCAGCCGGTCTCTTTTTTGCTGGGGCCGAGGCAGGGTTCTTCAGCAGGGTCAGGCCCTCGTCCCAGATGTTGTCAAGGAGGGGCACTATCAGAATGGTCTTCCCTTTAGCCTCTCGGCGCTGATACAGGAACCCTTCTTTCTTGGTCTCTTCCGACGTTAGCTGGAAAAGCTCAGATGCCCGGGCGACCATAGAGTGGAATGACCCAACTTAATCAGGTGGTAACGCCCTCGGCGGGAGGAATATTGTGCCGTCGTTGTCCGTGTCTGTCATCTCTGACTCCGTCCCAGTCTCCCTAGTGGGGGAAGGTATATGAGGTGGCTGGCGAGGCAGTTGATGAGGTGGCGTCGGGTGCCTCTTCCTCTTCTATGACGGCAGCAGGCCCTGGGTTGCTTGGAGTGTATAAGACGTCCAGGGACACGTCCCTGGGAGGAGGAGTAGGCTTGCTGGGCCCAGCGCCTACGTCGGCTCTGCCGACGTCATCCCCCCCTCGATGGATTCCTCGCCGTTCTCCATGCGGTATGAACGAATAATAATTCATCATCCGCAGAAAAAATATCTGTGCCTCGGAGCACCGTAGAGGCCCCCACTGGCCCCCCTTTGCATTCTGAGGGGTCGCTGCCGTGATCAGGGCTGGCATCGAAGCCTCCCGCCTGGGAGGAAGGGCTACTCTTGGCGCAACCGGGGTTCCCTGGACTGGGTCGGCCCCCTTCAACTTCTAGAGGGTGGCCGATAAACAAGCTCGATCGACAAGGACGATTTCTCCTGGGCCTTCAAGGGCACCGCCTTGCCAGGTGCCTTGGCGTTCTCCGGCCTCTCCTGCAGCTTCTGGGGGGTAGCAGACTTCCTTTTCAAGGAGGAGCTTGAGAGTTGGCTTGTGATGGAAGCAGATGATAATGCTGATCGCGCCCTGCTCGTCGCGGGACCCGCTTGCTCGGCGACCCCAAAGGAAACGGACTTGCAGTGCTTGGCCTTGTCTTGGACCCTCACGCATGGGTGACCTCAAAGGACTTATGAGCCCGCTCCCCGAACCGGCCGGTCATGGGTGAGGCATGCCCCTGCTTGCCATCTGGGGTAGAGGCCGTGGCACTGAGCCACAGTACCAACCTGCTGTGCCGATCCTTCATAATGCGCTTGGAGAATCCCAGGCAAATCTTGCAATCCGCCTCCCTGTGGTCCGAGTGGAGACAGTAGAGGCACTGCGAGTGAATGTCCTCCACAAACGCCTTCCTTAGTCCGCAGCTGGATTAGAGCTTGAAGAGAGAATCTCTGTCCTTTTTCTCCTCTGACATGGTCCAGCATGCGGTGTAGGCCCGATGGCCTACCTGAATCTTCAATGAAACTCGACGATCCTTGCCCTTGAGGGGCAATGAAAACGCTGACAACGGATCCCCACTTGCCGGTTTAAGAAAGAAAGAGCACATAGGCTTTTATTTGACAAACATTGAACTTTTTACCGAAAAAGCACAACAACTTGTAGATAAGCTACAGAGCAAAATACGAGGACCAACGTGAGGTGAAAATCTGAAGATGGCTGCCAGAGGAAGGGCTTATGGAGACGGCAGTCATTGGCTGCGGGCAGTATGACCCTGATCTCAGTGATTGGTTCACAGGAGAAAGACAGTTTGTAAACGAAAGTGAAACGTTTTTTCTTTTACCGCGGATTCCCAGCCTGACGACAGGGAATATTCATGAGCATGTGAATCCATGCCAGACCCCATGCTGGAGAAGGGGAGGTTATCAAAAGGTTTTGTGTCCTTTGTGTGCTTCCCCTTTTTAGTGCACTCCTTCTAGGCACTGACCGTATCCCAACTTCGTTCCTCGAGCCTTGCTTACCCCCGTGGTCCATGTCAGGTTTCCCTTTAGTGTCTAGCTCCAGGACCGTTCCTGGGGATGGGGTGTATGGCCCATAGCAGGTTAACCAGGGTGGGTGCCTCCAGCAACGCCCTTCAGTCTGTTCAGCAATTCCCAGCTGTGTTTTCCACACCAATGGTATTTAGGGAAGGCTGCGGTTTGTCCCCCACACCCCTGGGTCACTAACCTTGTGTTGTACTGCTTCTTCGCTTTCACTCAGCGAGGGTGGCTTCCTCTCTCCGGGTCTCTATCATCAATCGGAGCAGTCTGCTGGCCTCCTCTATTTACCTACAGTGCACAGCAGCACCTCGTTGGATGGGATCCCCTTTGCGACCACTCCCCCGATGCCCTCGGAGCTTCGGCCGGATAACTCCAATGCACCTCTCTCTGCTCCGGGCTCGCCGCAGCTATTCCTTCCCTCCAGTCACACCATATCCTGTAGTCGGCAGGGCTCTGTCAAGTTGTACCTCCTCATCAGGATTGCAAAGCGTTGACCCGCTGCTGCTACAGCTACTCCTGGGCAGTTTAGGCGCTTGTGGCAGCATATATTTTTGCTTTCTTGTTGGCCCGCTGGCCTGCTTCTGTCGACCTTTCCAGCAAATGGGATAACGTGTCCTCACACCATGGTGGCCATCTTGGAATTACTATTTTTTCCTTTTTAAAGATTTCCTAACACATTTTTCTAAGGAGTGAGGGCAAGCATAGGTTTAGACAGAGACAGATTATTATTTTGGACTTTCAGACATCGACAGCCCTTAGATACATCAGTTAACAGACCAATCCTTTAAAGTTAGGGCCAGTTAGGCATTACACCAACCCAGGAACTTTAGTAAGTAAAGGTGTTGAAACTAACGTCTATGAGTCTGTGTCTCTCTTGATACCATGCCTGCCTCACAGTGACCAACACCTCCAAACATCTAATATTAAAATATGTATTCAATATCATGAAAGAGTAGTTACTTCCATGAACAATTTTTAAATATCATTCTGTGCATATCATACTCTAACCGAACAGTTATCCCTTCATATTGCACTTGTGTATTCAAAGCCTTTTATTTATTTTTATTTATTTGGGGCCGGCAGGCTCAACACAGTCTGAGTGAATTTACTACTCAACATGTAGTAACGTCTAGCGGCAATTGTCCACCAAGTCCACGTCCCTGCTATTTAGATATCTCTGTGTCCTTTAACAAAGTTCCTGGCATATTGCACTGGTTTCATCCTTATACACCCCCCTCTCCCTTACCAAAAGCAATTGTAATGAGGCAGATGTTCACAAGCTTGCGGAAGCTAGAGCCATGCCTCCTCTCTCCCTAGAGGACCTGTCTGCTCTTAAGATCCTATAATCATGGGGAAGGGCCAGCCTCAGGGCAGGCCCAGCTGCATTGTGTAACCATGATTCTGTTATGGCACAGATGTCAAAATCATGCTCAATTATGAAGTCAGCGACTTCAGTTGAGTGCTTTAACAATGATATTGTGTTTTATAGTATTTGAGCGCTTTATATTTTTCTTTCTCCTGATCCTCCAACCCACTCGTGGTGGAATGCGTCCGACTGACAAGGGCCAGAATAGTCCAAAACGGAATTCCCAAAGAACTCTGTATAGTCAGGCTGACTCTCAGGGATTCGTATTGATGTGCAAATCATCGGAGGGAGAGGAGCCAAATGCAACTCTGTTTTAGCCCCAACAGGCAATACTTCCGTGAGGTAAGGGCGTTGTTCATCACAGACAGTTGGCGGAGGCTTGTCAGTATTGATCGTATAACTGATGCAAGTAGGTATGGTTTCCGATATGATTGCGGGATAAAAAGGGAGTGTGTGCTCAGACCCGGTTGCCAGCCGAATGGCCAGACCTACCGTTGATTGGTAAAACAGGTCTAGTGGGTGATCTATAGTAGAACCAACACTTGGCGTTAGCCCGAGTTGCAAATATTTTTTTAAAATATGTATTTTTTAGAGGAATTCATGGCTTCTTGAATCGCCATGGCGTTGGTAATGTGCTAATATCAGCGCAATACTACCTTTATGGAAAGACAAGCCTACCCTTGGAACCCAGATGCAAAACGGCAATGACCGGCTTTACTAACGTGCCGCTGATGTCGGTTTAAGGCCGGTTATGTCGGGACTTGTAGTTCCAGCGAACTACAGAAACACTAGCAGAGCTATGGAAGCCCACTGTAAGTGTGCGTATCAAGACACAGATCAATTGTGTTAAGTGGAGAACAGAACACATGTGGGTGAATAGCCTGTTACTGTTGTAAAGAAATAAGCTGATCAAAGCATCTAACTATGAATTGAATCCAGATGGATAAAGATTTTCTTGGCTCGAAATGGACGAAAAGCAGTGTTTTGCTACTGCTGCCTTAACTTCAAATCTAGCGGTCACTTAAATGTTTAACAAATGCTACATTTACCCAAAAACTGAAGCTAAACAAATTAAATGTTTAAAATGCTCAATGTACAGTGCTCAATCAATATAGCAGTATACACACAAGTCAAAACAGTTTAAACATGCACTCAGGAGCAACAAGGTAACACTCTCCCTTTACACACAACTGAAGACCCTGTCCCTGCAATCAACATATCCCTGTATCCTTTGACTAGGTTCCAGACCTATTGTGCTCGTCTCATCCACATCCATCCCCACTCGGGTATCAATGGCATTTTTCACCTGTGACTGTGTGCTTGCAAGGGGGCTGGGTGGATGGGAACACACATGTCATAAATTCACATACAGACCCACTTTTCTAAGCGTTTATAAACACCTTAAAACGTAGCAAGAAAACAACTCTATAGTCTACAATGGATATCATCATCACGCCACTCGTTACATTGGTTGCTGAATCAGCTCATCTATTTTTCCAAGTGCAGGTAAGTGAACGCTTGGTTTTTCAAGTGCCATCGTTTTCAGCTCAGTACTTTTCTAGTGCTTTTTACTCAACGTACATCGTATTTTTATTTTCATGTATCTTAATGACTTCACCATATCAACCTTTCCATGTATTTGTATTTCTGGAATTACCACATCACATGAGAGTGTATTGTTTGGAAATGTAATGTTTCATAATCCATGTTTTCAATGCATGTTTTCTTTAGTTCGCTCAAAGGATGATCAATGTACCAGTAATAAGTTTCTTCTTGTGATAGACCAATGATTCTTGACTAATTTGATCATCGCCTGGATGGTTAGACCAGGTTACAGGGCATTTTTCAAACTCCATAAAAAGATTCCTTTCCAAACTATGTGATGGTTGAATTACTCACTGTGATACTTTATTAACTGTACATTTTACATTTTTTCTAGATCTTCTGGACAATCAAACAAATGCCTTCATGTATTGTTTTGGGGTGCCCTAATATCAGCCATGTCAAAACTCCATGTACAGTTATGCATATTTTCCCAAAGGATTTGACATTGATAAGAACATGTTGAACTGTGGATTTCCAGTATCCGAGATTGACAGCAGAGCCAATGATGTCTTGAAGATGTGAGGGGCAATTGGTTCCGCATCTGCAGCATGCACTTCTCAGAAGATATGTACGAACCATCAAAGTACTCTAAAAAGCATTGCCCCAGACTCCTTTGGAAATTACTTCCCAATGCAATTCCAACTGTATTGCAGCACACACTGAGTCAGGTGAGTAGTGAACTTTGAAAGATGTATATATGTTCATATGTACACATTTATGTATATAAATATTTTGTGAAAATGATCACACAATTTATTGAAATGGTGTGTCAAAAGGGAACAGGATGAAAGGTTTGGCGTTATTGTGTTATATTGGTATCGATATTTTATTGTCCAATTTTCCGTTGTGACACAATGTTAAGTAGTTTTTACAATTTACAATGTCTTCTTGAACAAATCCATTCTTTAGGGATAAACAAATAGTTCAGTGCAATGTGAGCCTTTCTAAAAACTTTAATAGTGTGCTCTGAAAATTTGTTATTTTGTAAATGTGAGTACCATGTCTGTTACATAGACCACACTTATGGAAGTCCAGACCGTTATAACAGAGGAAACAAGAGACACCACAAATATTCAAACAGTCAGCCCAACCGACATGCACGGACACGTATTTACAGTGTAGGAAATTGTATCATTTGTATTACTAATGTATTTTTTCTATTGAACACTGTTATGAATATATAAACTGATATAAAGTACATGATTCCACATCGACAACTATTCAGGAATCACCATCAACCTCACTCCCCTTCAAGTAATATTTTTTTATACTATTCATTTAAATGCGACTATACAATAGATGTATGACATCAAGTTCAACTTTAAACATATTGATAATTGTTATTGATATAAATTGGCATTTTCGTTACATTTCTTGCTATATTTCTCTTACATCACTGTTATTACAACAACAAATATTTAGCTACAGAGGTATGCAGGAACATCAACAACATACTAGTATTCTATTGCAAACAGTCAGGAAGATGAGGCATGAGACGTGATACTTTATTGAATGATTTTAATGACTATTGATTAATTATATTTTGTTTAAAAGTAATAACAAAAATTATCGTTGACTTGCAATTAATAATTTCGAGAAATCGGAAAGCAAACAACAATCTTGTGTCATTCACCTGCCCACATGCAACAATGACAGTAATCCATCCCCAAAAATTGATTGTAGAAGCATTTTGGAATCTTTCATTCTCAGAATGGTCTATGTATGTGTTAATATACTGTTGCTGCCTACCTAAAGCTCAATAGATGAAAGATAAAATTGTAATACAGCATAGTTTTGGAGTCAATAAGTTACTCACTTTGTTTTGCAGGATGACAGTGCAGTGCTAATTCTCACACCAATTTCCTGTGACATCTTTGAAGTTCAACAGATACAATTTCAAATGTAAAATGTTAGATCTACTTAGTGTTCGACTCTCTTCTTAAAAAATACATTTTTTTCCATCACAACATTTTATTAGATTTTACAGATAATCACAACATCAACAACAAATCAGCAATTGATCTTAGCATCAGCAATATACTGCCATTCGATCTGTCCGGCAGGGGGAGGTGGATCTTGGTGGTCTGGTCGCTGTTGACCGGGGCCTTGTCTATTCGCGGTGTTCGGGCACATAACCGCACTCTGGGTCGGGTTGGTGTGAGTCTGCGGCTTATAAAGCGGGCTGCCTTGGAGCCATCCTGTTAGTGGAGGCCTTCAGGTGAGAGCTGGGAACTTAGCTGCATAGAGAAAGCAATCCGTGAGGGATAGCCGCGTCCCCTGCACACTGTCTAACAGGCCGAACGGCCTAATGGAGTTGATAATCCGAAGATTATTTTGAAAGTTTATGAATTTCTTTATATTCAAAATACAGAAGATTTAGGAAAAACATATTCAATAGACAATTAGTGATCATCAACAGTAAATTCTGTTATTTATTTGTGTTTTCAAGTGCCCAACGCGTTTCGAGTCGAAAAAACTCTTCATCAGGGGCGACATATTCATCAAACAATTTCTATAAAAGGAAAATTATATACAATATATTAGTGCTTTAGATAGACTTAATGGTGAACAAAATCTAACAACAAAATCACATTTGTTATGAAGACAGTAATTAGCTTAAACATTTTAGCTGTATTGGTGGGTAACACATTCTATTGAAAAAAAGCCCAACATTACCCTAGTCTTTCCACATTCACCAAGTTAGTGTGATTATGCCACATATGTGTCTATATAGAAAATAGGTAGCTGCCCCTATATTTTGCCTTTGGCGCAGTGAATTTTGGGGGGATAATTTATTACTAAGGAGTGCAAATTATTGTGCTGCATTGATGCAAAATGACCTCTTACCTTGAGTTATGCTAATAACCAGCAAGGACTCAGAGGGTAGACGATTGTGTATTGTCCACTAGGCTCACGGTAACTAGTTCTTTTAAATCTGTGACCAATGGGGACCGATGGCAGAAGCGAATCTCTCAAGCCTAGAGAGAAGGAAAGATATTTTATAACAATGTATGTGAAAAGCTTTCTAAAAGAAAAAAATAGGCTTAGAGCCCAAAGTTAAGTGCGTTTACTAAGTAGTTTTAAAGTCCGGTCTAAATACTCACTTCGATTCACACCAGCAATCTAGGAGGAGTTCAGGAGCCGTAGAAAACGGCAGTTGAATGAGCCTCTCTCACATTTTGCGTGTTTTTATATTGTTAAGTGTTATGACGTCACTCGCGCATGCGTTGGCGGCGTCACGCTTACGCATGACGTCACCCGCGCATGCGCGGAGTGATGTAAACAATCCCCCATGTTGTGTATGAATTAAAATGCAGCATTCTACCATAGGCGATCCATATGCGGAAGCAACGATATCGATTTTTAATTATATGGCGTTACTTAGTAAAAAGTGATGGCCGTAGATGTGTATTTCTAATCTAAAATTTGAAATAGCGGTAATCCGTGACCCTCGATATGGGCAAAAGTGGGTCAAACGGGCTAATGATTAGGCTTTTGTACTAGGGCAACTGAAGAGAGTAGGTTGCTCTCTGAATTGTGATGTTATGTAATTATAATTTGTGTATATATCATCAACAATACTGTCGTGGAAACTTTGTTTAACACATTTAGCATTTTTCAGACCCTTATAAACGTTTCTTAGTTAATCAGTGGAGCATAAGGAAAACACACATTTCAATCACAATGACATAGCAGAATCCAAAAAAGGATAAGGTTTTGAATGTAAAGAATTAAACCGAAAATAGCTTCTAAAAGACATGTCATTGGTTCGGAAAGTTATATCTAGTGTAAGGTTGACCTATGTGAGTGAGACTAAGATGGCTACCTCCTTGTAGTGGGAGTTCATAGGAATGGCCCTAGAAAATAGTCCTCATTAATTCCCAGGGGTGTCATAGCGTCCAATTTGTTGATCCAGAAGAGTTCTCTTTGTGCAAGCTTTTTAGGAAGATTTCCACCTCTACTTGATGGTCGTAGGACCTCCAAAACCACAAATCTCAACTGTGAGATATTGTGTTTTTTCTCTTCAAAATGTCTATAGACTGGGGATTTGCAATTTTTGGTCCTGATGCAGGATTTATGCTCCGTCCATCGGTCTTTAACTTTCCTGTTTGTTCTCCCCACGTAGTATATACCGCATGGGCAACGTATAGCATAAATTACATTCTTGGTATCACATGTTGCAAATTGTTTTAACGAGATTTTCTTGCCGTTGTAGGGGTGTCTGATATGGTCTCCTTTTATTACATTATTGCAATGTTGGCAATGTAGACATGCAAACGTACCAAGTTTTTGTTTACTGAGAGTTGTCTGTGATGGTTGTTTTGGTTTCTCTGCCTTAATCAGTTGATCTTTCAAATTTCGCCCTCTTTTGTAAGCCATCATAGGTGGATCCGGGAAAAGCTGAGCAAGCGTATTGTCTGATTTAATAATGTCCCAGTTTTTGTGTATAATACTTTTGATCTGATAGCTTTGGCTTGAGTATTTAAGTGTATGGATTAATCCCTTCTCGTTCTTCTTTGGATGGCCTTCCAATAGTGCATTTCTTTCCTGGGTTTCTGTGCGTATTATGGCTCTTTCTACCACTTCCGATGGGAATCCTCTATCCAAAAATCTTTGTTTCATAGTGTTATATTCTCCCTGGAGTGTATCTGTTTCTGAGGTGATTCTTTTGAGCCGTAATAATTGGCTGTAGGGTAAATTGTCTTTCAAATGCTTTGGATGGTGGCTTGTGTGGTGAAGACAACTATTCACATCCGTCGGTTTTCTGTATAATTTAGTTTTAAGTGAAGTCCCTGTTATTTCAACAGTGACGTCAAGAAAGTTCACATGTGGTTTGCCGATATCCATAGTGAAACCTATTCTTGTATTACAGGTATTTAGAAATTTCCAAAACTCTTGTAGTTCTGTTTCTGTGCCTTTCCATATCCCGAAGACGTCATCTATATACCTCTGCCAGCATTTGATCTTATTCGTCCAGGTTGGATTGTCCAATACATAATGTTTTTCAAAATGATACATGAAGATATTGGCGTAAGATGGGGCCACGGAGGACCCCATTGAGGTACCAGAAATTTGTAGGTAGAACTGCCCATTGTGTCGAAAATAGTTATTGTAGAGTATGATGTTAATTAACTCCAGTGCCAGAATCTTGTGGATTTTTACTTGTCTATTGGATAATAAAAACCATTCTAGAGCTTCAATTCCCTCGGAGTGTGGAATAGAGGTGTATAGACTGTTCACGTCCATAGTTATCGAGCTAAACGGATCCCGAGGGGTCTCAGAATTTATCTCAGACCCACCCTCTGCAAAGAGAACAAAGACTTTGTTAATAGATGGGAGCACATTCTGAATAAATGTTCCTTGGACCTCATCTTACTCACCATTGAAGAACTCTCAAAATCAGTGACATCATTGCAACAGGAAATGGAACAAGTTACTTACCTGTAACTGTTGTTCTCCAGCATGGGTCTGGCATGGATTCACATGCTCATGAATATTCCCCGTCGTCAGGCTGGGAATCCTCGGTAAAGAAAAAACCAGTATCAGTTTCGTTTCTGATCTGTCTTTCGTAGTAATAACCAATCACTGGTCTCTGCGTCATACTGACCACAGCCAATGACTGCCCTCTACCTAAGCACCGCCTCTGGCAGCCATCTTCAGATTTGGAAGCACGTGAAGTGGCAGTATGACCAAGTGAAGAGCCGCAGAGGGGTAGGCGGGAGGGTTCGCATGTGAATCCATGCCAGACCCATGCTGGAGAACAACAGTTACAGGTAAGTAACTTGTTCCTTCTCCAGCATGGGGTCTGCCATGGATTCACATGCTCATGAATAAAGAATACATAGCAGTACACACATGCACAACCACGGGAGGTGGCAAAGGCTCAACATTAAGCATCACATCAACTCAACATTAAGCATCTTACCTCCTCACCAGGCTCACCTCAGGCGAACAGGTTGCGCAGCACTGCTTGGCCGACCCTGGACTCCTCCCTGGAATCCCGGTCGACGCAGTAGAATTTCGCGAAGGTGTGCGTCGACCTCCACGTAGCAGCCCTGCATATGTCCAGCAGGGGCACACCAGATAGGAACGCCGTGGTAGCTGCGATCGCTCTGGTGGAATGGGCTCTCGGACGGCCAGGCAGCGGTCGGTTTGCCAACCGGTGACAGCACATGATACAGCCGGAGAGCCATCTGGAGATGGAAGCCTTCGAGAGAGCCTTCCCCTGATTGACAGGTCCAAAGTTCACAAAGAGTTGTGACGTCTTCCGAAAACCCTTCGTGCGGTCCACGTAGAACTTCAGCGCTCTAGCTACATCCAGCGAGTGCAAAGTCCTCTCAGCCGGCGACGAAGGCGACGGGAAGAACACAGGTAACACCAAGGGTTCGTTGAGATGGAAGTCCGACGGTACCTTGGGCATGAAGGAGGGGTGCGTCCTGAGCACTACCCTCGTGTCGTGGAAAGTCAAGTACGGGGCCTTGCAGGAAAGGGCCTGGATCTCTCCCACTCGTCGTGCGGAGGTGATGGCCACAAGAAAAGCTGTTTTCCACGATAGAAACTTCAACGGGGCCGAGTGCAGAGGCTCGAACGGGGGTCCCATGAGCTTGGTCAGCACCACGTTGAGCTCCCACGCCGGGGCCGGAGCCTTCACCGGCGGGAACGATCTGAACAGTCCCTTCATGAACTCTTTCACCAGACGATGAGACCACAAGGACGTCCGGCCCGTGGTTCTGGTGTATCGGGAGATCGCAGCAAGATGAATCTTGATGGACGCGTGTGCCAGACCAGCTTTGGCCAGCGTCAGCAGGTACGGCAGTACTTGGGGAGCCGTAATCCGTAGAGGGTTAATCTTCTGTGCGTGGCACCAGACAGAGAACCTCTTCCATTTGTGTCCGTAGCATTTAAGAGTCGAGGACGCCCTGGCCTTTGCAAGAACCTCTCTGCAATCGGCGGGTATGTCGTATCCTCCAAACTCTAGCGCTGCAGGAGCCAGGCCTGCAAGTTCAGCGACTTCGGGTCGTGGTGGAGGATGGCGCCTCCTTCCCTGGAGAGTAGATCCGCGTCCGCCGGCAGCTTGATCGGCGGGGACGCTGACAAGTCCAGAAGGTCCGGGAACCATATCTGCCTCGGCCACGCAGGTGCGACGAGGATCATCCTGCACCGTGACCTCTTGAGCTGGTTGACGAGCCGGATTAGCAGAGGCAAGGGAGGGAACGCGTAGAGGAACAGGCCCTCCCAGGGGAACGAGAAAGCATCGCCCATGCTCCTCGTCTGGGGAAACCTGCTGGCGAACCTCCGGCACTTGGTGTTCGTCGCCGTCGCGAACAGGTCGATCTGGGGTGTGCCCCACCGTCGGAAGAGGCGACCCACCAGATCCTGCCGTAGTTCCCACTCGTGGCACGAGCGCAGCTCCCTGCTGAGTGAGTCGGCGATGGTGTTTTTTATCCCTGCCAGATGAAACGGCACCAGAAAAATCCCTTGGGCGACGGCCCAATGCCACAGGTCCCGCGCCTCCTTGGACAGCGCTGGGGACCTGGTTCCGCCCTGTTTCCTGATGTAAAACATGGTGGTGGTGTTGTCGGTGAAGATCCTCACCACCTTGCCGTTGAGGGACGGAAGGAAGGACCTGAGGGCCCAAAACACTGCACGGAGCTCCAGGACGTTGATATGTAGGGACTTCTCCGTCGGGAGCCAGAGTCCCCTTGCGTGCAGATTTTCGGTGTGCGCTCCCCACCCTTCCAGGGAGGCATCCGTGGTCACAGTCTCCTGGTGGGCTGGGGTCTGGAAGTCCATGCCCGCCGTCAGATGCGCGCGGGTGCCCCACCACCGTATCGCTGGTCGGAAACTCTCGTCGAGCTTGATCCTTTCCTCGAAGCTGCCCGTCGTCTGGATCCAGCGCGCATCCAGGAATTCTTGCAACGGGCGCATCCGGAGCCTGCACATGGGAATGAGGTAGATGCAGGAAGACATCATCCCGAGGAGGGACTTGATGGACCTCACTTTGGCCGCGTCGGCCACCAACATCCGTTGCACCTTGCCCAAGATGGTCCTGGTCCTCTCCTCCGACGGGGAGGCCAGAAGGGACACTGTGTCGAGCCTCGCTCCCAGAAACAGTGCGACTTGCGCGGGCACCAGGTGGGATTTGGCGTAGTTCACGGAGAATCCCAGGTCCGTGAGGAGTTGGACGGTCCTTGCCGTGTGGACCACGGCGAGCTCCCTCGTCTTGGCGCGGATGAGCCAGTCGTCCAGGTAGGGGTAGACGTGGATCCCCTCGCGGCGCAGCTGCGCCGCCACCGGTGCAAGGCACTTGGTGAATACCCTGGGTGCCGACCGTAGTCCGAAGGGAAGGGCTTTGAACTGGTAATGACGCCCTTGGACCACGAATCTGAGGAATTGAGGGACGTGAAGTTCTTTCCTGGCCACGGGGGGGACGCGCGGGCACCTTCTTTGAACTCGAGCGCGTGGCCCCGGGCCAGGGCGTCCAGCACCCAACGGTCGGTGGAGATGGACTCCCACACGCTGACGAAGCCCGCCAGCCGGCCTCCCACCGGGGTGCTTCGGTGGGGGCCCGACCCCACGGCCGGTTCAATCCTGCTTGGACGCGGCCTTGCCGCCTTGACCTCCTTGGCGACGACGGCGGGGTCCGCTAGACTTGCCTCGTCCTCTGTAGGCCTCTTGCGACGACGAGCGGGCCGCTTGACGGTAGGAAGCCAAACCGCCGCCGGAACCTTTGGAGGCGCCCTTGCCTCCGCCGCTCCGAAAGGGCGTCCGTCGTTGCAGGACTCCAAGGGCCCGGGCCGTCTCAGTATGAAGGGAATCGTCCACTGTCTTCCCAAACAGGTTGTTCCCGTCGAAGGGCATGTCCAGGACTCTGGTCTGGACATCCTGCCGGAAGTCCGTAGCTTTGAGCCATCCACGACGTCGAAGGCAAACACCATTGCCCAGCTGGCGGAACCCAGTGTCGGCGATGTCCGTCGCCACGGTGATGGCGTGGTCCGAGGCCACCTCACCTTCCTGCAGGATCTCAAGGGCCTCCGCCCTCTTGTCGTCCGGCAGAAAATCCAGTAGGGGAGCCATCTTGTACCAGAGCTCCCTGTCGTAGCGGGCCACGATAGCCAAGGCGTTGGCCGCTTTAATCGTCGTCGCTGCCGACGAGATGACTCTACGCCCCATAGTATCCAATTTCTTTCCCTCGCCGTCCGGCGGGGAAGTCGATGTGGAGGCCGCACCCCCCCCCGCTTTCTTCCTGGCTGCCGCGGAGACGACGGAGTCCGGGGTAGGCTGCGCCCGGAGGCACAGGGGGGCCGTGTCCGGGACCCGGTACTTTTTCTCGTACCGGTCTCTTCTAGCTGGCGTCGTGGAAGGGTTCTTGAGGAGGGAAAGGCCCTCATCCCAAATGTCGTCCAACAGAGGCACTGCGAGGACCGTCTTCCTCTTGGCCTCGCGCCGCTGATAAAGGAAGCCTTCCTTTTTCTTCTCCTCAGGGCAGAGTTGGAAAAGCTCGGAAGCCCTGGAGATCATGGAGTGGAAAGATCCGATCTCGTCGGGCGGAGAGGCCCTGGTGGGAGGCGACGACGGAAAATCCTCGTCGTATGCCTCGTCGTCCGTACCCGTCGCTGCCGTGTCAGTCCCCGTATCATCCCCTCGGGTGGACGGGGAGGAGGGCTGGAAGGGGCGCGACGGTTGAAAAGGAGGTGGTGGATGGATCCTTCTTTTCTTGGTAGGGGGAACACCAGAAGGTCCCGGTTCTGGATCCCCCGACGGGAGAGGTTCCTCCGTCGGTAACGGTAGCCTCGTCCTTATCTCGGAGCATAAGGACTGTATGGCCAACAAAATGGCCGCCGAGTTGTCTTGCGGCGCTGGCAGAGGGGAATCCGACGGGCGAGCAGGGGCCCCGTCGGTATCCTCGACGATGTCGTCGTCGTCACCTGCGTCGGGGTCCATTCCGACGGGCTGGCCTTCTTCCACGCCTAGGCCGTGGCTTAAGACCTCGATCAGCTCCTCTTCTGAGGTTGAGGCCGACTCTACGACGACGCCCTGCCCCCCCTTCTTCTTCCCCACGGAGGGTTTCACGGGGGTCCTATCGATGGGCACAAAGGAAGACTCCCTCCGAGGAGGCAGGGAGATTCTGGGCCCTGAGGTCGCCACCACTGGTGCAGCCACCACAGGCTGAGCCAGGGCCGCCGCGACCGTTTCGATAGAGGGCTTGGTCGGATGGATCAAGGCCTTCACCACCTTAGGTGCGCTCACCGCCTTATCCTTGAGGGAGGGGGCACTGCCACGCTCCTCCTCTGCCTTAGAGCTCGACCGGGGCCTCTCCAGGAGCTTCGCCGGGTGCTCGGCCTTCCTCTTACCCGACCCAGAGCGTTGGCTCGTGGTTGATGGTGCCGGGGAGGGTGCGCCCTGCCTGGCGCCCGTAGAGCCCGACCGTTCGGCGCTCCCGGTGCCAGCGGACTCGCGGTGCTTGGCCTTATGTTGGGCCCCTGTCGCCGGGGCGCCCTCAAAGGTCTTAGAAGACCGCTCGGATTTCTTCTTCTTCTCGCCAGACGTGCTCTTACCCTCCAGCCAGTTGGCGAGACGTTGATGGCGGTCCTTCATGGTCCGTTCCGACATGTTGCCGCAAAACGCACAGTCCTTCTCCACGTGCGTCTTGTCCTCATGAAGGCAGTAAAGGCAGAAAGAGTGTTCGTCCTCCTTGAAGACGTTCTGCAGCTGGCATCCAGGGCAGACCCTGAACAGCTTTCCGGGCGTCGAGCTTCCCTTCTCCTGGGCCATCTCCGAGACAGGGCCTGAGAAGCTTCTGGAGTCCTCCGAAGTGTAGCTCGACGAAATCTTCACCCTTGAGGGGCACAGATGAATCCGACACGGGTCCCCGTTGATCGGATGTAGGATCGGTGGAGCTTGAGGCTCTTTTGACCGAAAGAATCGAAGTTTTTTGTAAAAAGCGCAAAAAAATAGCACTAACGCTCGAGAGCAATAGCACGAGGATCCCAACACATGAACGTGCGGTAAAAATCTGAAGATGGCTGCCAGAGGCGGTGCTTAGGTAGAGGGCAGTCATTGGCTGTGGTCAGTATGACGCAGAGACCAGTGATTGGTTATTACTACGAAAGACAGATCAGAAACGAAACTGATACTGGTTTTTTCTTTACCGAGGATTCCCAGCCTGACGACGGGGAATATTCATGAGCATGTGAATCCATGCCAGACCCCATGCTGGAGAATGAAGATATTTCTACACAGCTTTCCAAACTAAAAACAGACACAGAACTCAAACAGATTCTGGAAGATACCAACAGTAAACTTGAATCTTACAAACAGGACATAGAACAGCGTAAAATTAGAAAATTCCGTAGGGATACTTTGGATTACGCTCGGGACATCGTTTACTCTTGGCAAGAATTTTACACAAACAGCCGACCAGTACCAAGAAGACCACCTAGGCAACCAGCAGCAGTAGAAGAACATACAGAAAGCAGCGAGGTAACTAGTGGGGAACTCGAAGAAATACCAAGTGCTACAACAGCTTCTAATATTTTATCTGAAGCTACAACCAGTGGATCCACAGTAGTCACTCCACAGATTCCTTTTTTAGGCGACGGAAAACCAGAAGAGGACAAAAGAAAACCCCGCCAGAAAAAGAAATAAAGAATAATTTGGTGATTAACATCTCTTCCAAACCTCTTACCTCGGCCCAAATAGATACACTCAATTTGGGTATTTCATTTATACCAACTAACTCCACTACGTTCTTCGAAGAAGAAGTCAACCTCTTTAAACTTATAAGGAAGATGGAATTAAAGGTCTTTTTTAATAACATTGAAGATAACATGCAAACCAGAACAAAATCAAAATACCTAGAAATGAAAAATAAAAGCAACTTCTACCCGCAGGTCAATCACCCATTGATTCATCTATTTAAACAAAAAACCATAAAAGACCTTAAAAGATTGAAGTACACCCAGCCTAAAAAACAGAACATCCGCAAGCACCAACTGAAACTAATTAAACAACTGGCAGAGGACAGCAGCTTGACTCTCAAACAAGCAGACAAAGGCGGAGCTCTGGTACTAATGGATACAACCCTCTATGATTTAGGCTGTTCCAAACTTTTACAAGATACTAGGACCTACACACCACTGGATAGTGACCCAATACTTGGGATAACTAACATTATCAATACAACTGTGGAGAAGGCTCTCATGATGGACTGGATAACAGATAAAACAGCTGACTTTTTGATACAGAAATATCCCATAACACCGGTCTTTTATGGACTGCCGAAAATACACAAAAACCTTCGAGATCCACCATTTTGTCCAATTGTGGCCGGGACAGAAAGTATATTTCAACCTCTTGCTATCTATCTAGATACAGCCCTACAACCATTGGTCCAAGCAACATCGACTTATCTTAAGGATACAACTCATTTTTTGAAAATTTTACAAACATTACAACTAACAGAACACAACCTGATACTATTCACCATGGACGTGAACAGTCTATACACCTCTATTCCACACTCCGAGGGAATTGAAGCTCTAGAATGGTTTTTATTATCCAATAGACAAGTAAAAATCCACAAGATTCTGGCACTGGAGTTAATTAACATCATACTCTACAATAACTATTTTCGACACAATGGGCAGTTCTACCTACAGATTTCTGGTACCTCAATGGGGTCCTCCGTGGCCCCATCTTACGCCAATATCTTCATGTATCATTTTGAAAAACATTATGTATTGGACAATCCAACCTGGACGAATAAGATCAAATGCTGGCAGAGGTATATAGATGACGTCTTCGGGATATGGAAAGGCACAGAAACAGAACTACAAGAGTTTTGGAAATTTCTAAATACCTGTAATACAAGAATAGGTTTCACTATGGATATCGGCAAACCACATGTGAACTTTCTTGACGTCACTGTTGAAATAACAGGGACTTCACTTAAAACTAAATTATACAGAAAACCGACGGATGTGAATAGTTGTCTTCACCACACAAGCCACCATCCAAAGCATTTGAAAGACAATTTACCCTACAGCCAATTATTACGGCTCAAAAGAATCACCTCAGAAACAGATACACTCCAGGGAGAATATAACACTATGAAACAAAGATTTTTGGATAGAGGATTCCCATCGGAAGTGGTAGAAAGAGCCATAATACGCACAGAAACCCAGGAAAGAAATGCACTATTGGAAGGCCATCCAAAGAAGAACGAGAAGGGATTAATCCATACACTTAAATACTCAAGCCAAAGCTATCAGATCAAAAGAATTATACACAAAAACTGGGACATTATTAAATCAGACAATACGCTTGCTCAGCTTTTCCCGGATCCACCTATGATGGCTTACAAAAGAGGGCGAAATTTGAAAGATCAACTGATTAAGGCAGAGAAACCAAAACAACCATCACAGACAACTCTCAGTAAACAAAAACTTGGTACGTTTGCATGTCTACATTGCCAACATTGCAATAATGTAATAAAAGGAGACCATATCAGACACCCCTACAACGGCAAGAAAATCTCGTTAAAACAATTTGCAACATGTGATACCAAGAATGTAATTTATGCTATACGTTGCCCATGCGGTATATACTACGTGGGGAGAACAAACAGGAAAGTTAAAGACCGATGGACGGAGCATAAATCCTGCATCAGGACCAAAAATTGCAAATCCCCAGTCTATAGACATTTTGAAGAGAAAAAACACAATATCTCACAGTTGAGATTTGTGGTTTTGGAGGTCCTACGACCATCAAGTAGAGGTGGAAATCTTCCTAAAAAGCTTGCACAAAGAGAACTCTTCTGGATCAACAAATTGGACGCTATGACACCCCTGGGAATTAATGAGGACTATTTTCTAGGGCCATTCCTATGAACTCCCACTACAAGGAGGTAGCCATCTTAGTCTCACTCACATAGGTCAACCTTACACTAGATATAACTTTCCGAACCAATGACATGTCTTTTAGAAGCTATTTTCGGTTTAATTCTTTACATTCAAAACCTTATCCTTTTTTGGATTCTGCTATGTCATTGTGATTGAAATGTATGTTTTCCTTATGCTCCACTGATTAACTAAGAAACGTTTATAAGGGTCTGAAAAATGCTAAATGTGTTAAACAAAGTTTCCACGACAGTATTGTTGATGATATATACACAAATTATAATTACATAACATCACAATTCAGAGAGCAACCTACTCTCTTCAGTTGCCCTAGTACAAAAGCCTAATCATTAGCCCGTTTGACCCACTTTTGCCCATATCGAGGTTCACGGATTACCGCTATTTCAAATTTTAGATTAGAAATACACATCTACGGCCATCACTTTTTACTAAGTAACGCCATATAATTAAAAATCGATATCGTTGCTTCCGCATATGGATCGCCTATGGTAGAATGCTGCATTTTAATTCATACACAACATGGGGGATTGTTTACATCACTCCGCGCATGCGCGGGTGACGTCATGCGTAAGCGTGACGCCGCCAACGCATGCGCGAGTGACGTCATAACACTTAACAATATAAAAACACGCAAAATGTGAGAGAGGCTCATTCAACTGCCGTTTTCTACGGCTCCTGAACTCCTCCTAGATTGCTGGTGTGAATCGAAGTGAGTATTTAGACCGGACTTTAAAACTACTTAGTAAACGCACTTAACTTTGGGCTCTAAGCCTATTTTTTTCTTTTAGAAAGCTTTTCACATACATTGTTATAAAATATCTTTCCTTCTCTCTAGGCTTGAGAGATTCGCTTCTGCCATCGGTCCCCATTGGTCACAGATTTAAAAGAACTAGTTACCGTGAGCCTAGTGGACAATACACAATCGTCTACCCTCTGAGTCCTTGCTGGTTATTAGCATAACTCAAGGTAAGAGGTCATTTTGCATCAATGCAGCACAATAATTTGCACTCCTTAGTAATAAATTATCCCCCCAAAATTCACTGCGCCAAAGGCAAAATATAGGGGCAGCTACCTATTTTCTATATAGACACATATGTGGCATAATCACACTAACTTGGTGAATGTGGAAAGACTAGGGTAATGTTGGGCTTTTTTTCAATAGAATGTGTTACCCACCAATACAGCTAAAATGTTTAAGCTAATTACTGTCTTCATAACAAATGTGATTTTGTTGTTAGATTTTGTTCACCATTAAGTCTATCTAAAGCACTAATATATTGTATATAATTTTCCTTTTATAGAAATTGTTTGATGAATATGTCGCCCCTGATGAAGAGTTTTTTCGACTCGAAACGCGTTGGGCACTTGAAAACACAAATAAATAACAGAATTTACTGTTGATGATCACTAATTGTCTATTGAATATGTTTTTCCTAAATCTTCTGTATTTTGAATATAAAGAAATTCATAAACTTTCAAAATAATCTTCGGATTATCAACTCCATTAGGCCGTTCGGCCTGTTAGACAGTGTGCAGGGGACGCGGCTATCCCTCACGGATTGCTTTCTCTTTTTTGCATATGTTTCCAGCCTAGATACCAAGGCTGTGTATTTTCTCCCCTGCACCTTGAACTCTGTAATCATTATTTGGAACAGTCCTCATTTTACAAATTTGAATTGTTATTAATTTGGTGTGCAAGTGTATTTACCAGTTTGTGTTCAATTTAGCTGCATAGTCCATAAATGGGTCCCAGATGTTCAAGGCCATGTTTAGGGAACCTGAACGGATTGCAGTGACTTTTTCGGCCACTGCTATGTCCCAACATTTGGACCACCATAGTGCCACTGAGGGTCCGTCTTTGTTTTTCCACAGCCGGGCCATAGCGATTTTCGCTGTTAGGAGTAGGTGCGTGCATAGTCGAGGGATAAGTCCTGAGATTGGGAAAGCACCTCCTCCGGTTTCACCCAGAAGGATAACTCCCGGGTCCCGGGGATGGAGAGACCGTGATTTCGTTGATATGTTTTATTATTTCTCTCCAGTATGACTCTGCCTTCGGACAGTTCCAGACCAAATGAAATAGTGAGCTGGGGGCGGGGCAACCACGCCAGCAGGTTCCGGGGACGGTTGGATTGGCTTTGTTGAGTAGAGCTGGGGTGATATAGTACCTGTAGCAGAGTTTATAGCCGCCTTCCCTGTTAGTGATGCACTGAGAGCTTTTATGCAGTCTGGACCATGTCTTCTCCCATTCCTCGACCTCTATTTCTCGACCCAGGTTCTTCTTCCATTCCAGCATGTACCTTTCTTTTCTGGCGGGATCTGCTCTGTCTAGAAGGCGGTAGAGAGTGGAGGTTCTACCCCTTTTCATTGGGGTTGTTAGTGAGAGTTCCAGCGCCGATAACTCCCTGGAGCATTTTTCCCAGGCCACCCTATGGGACATCCAGTGCCGTATTTGGGCATAGTGGAATCTTTCCCGCTCGTTCACCCCGAATTTTGACTTGCACCTTTCAAATGAGATGGGCAATCCCTCTTCTAGGAAGTCGCCCGTTTTCAGCAGACCGCCCTCCCTCCAGGACTGGAAGCTGAGTGGGGTCATGCCTGGTGAGAAATCGGGATTGTTCCATATGGGGGTTAAGGGACCCAAAGCTTCTCGGATGCCCCATTTCCGGGAAGCTGCTTTTCAGCAGCGGACTATTGTGGCTGTAGCCGAGAGGGGGCCGCTGTTTGCTTGTGGCTTTATGTTTCGTAGATGTGGGCGGTCTGAAGGTATGACCGGGCACCAGGCCTCCTCAAGTTGTGACCATTTCGAGGTGTCTGTCTCTTGTACCCAGGAAAATGCATGCGACAGCTAAGCCGCTAGAGTGTATCTGGCCAAGTTGGGAGCTCCCAGACCGCCTTGCACTTTCCCCTGCGTCATTATTTGTTTACCGATTTAGGGGTTCTCCCCCCCCAAACAAATTCCTGCATTTTCTTTTGCAGAGCTGCCAGAGCAGGACCCAGGATATGGATCGCAATTCTGTGCATTGCTACAGCCACCTGGGGATTAGGTTCATTTTTATGGCGGTAATCCGCCCGGACCAGGAGATTTCTTGGGACTTCCACCTCTTTAGGTCATTTTGGAGCTCTGTAATTAATTGCGGAAAGTTGAATGAGTACAAGCGGGATGGGTCCTTGGTAATCTTAACTCTGAGGTATTCGATAGGGCCCTTCGCCCAAGGGATAGGCATTAGGGGGCTGAGGGTGGCTCTTTCCTGCTTAGGGAGATTAATTGCCAGGGCTGAGGATTTGTCCAGGTTTATTCTGAACCCTGAGAGGACCCCGAACTCTTTGATCTCATCCCATAGGGCCCCCAGCGACGAAGTTAGGTTGGGCGCTGTTATTAACACATCGTCCGCATAAAGCACAATTTTATATTCGTGGCCACACACGGATATCCCCTTTATCCTAGTGTTTAGTCTAATTCTTGCTGCAAAGGGCTCCATGGATAGGGCGAAAATCAAGGGTGAGAGTGGACAACCCTGCCTGGTGCCCCTGGAAATAAAAAAAAATACATGTTTAAAATGTTTTTACTAAAAATGTCTTCAAGCAATTTACTGTCTATGTGTTCTATGGATGCTTTATACTGGAAAGTCAACAATCATAAACAATACATTCGGAAGATGTAATCTTTGTGATCAAAGAATTTAACATTGTATTGTTCAACTATTATCCTATTTTTGTTGAATGTGTACTACAGAAGCGGTCGATATGGAAGAGACACATGGACCACAGGTATACATACAGATGATATTGAAACATTTTCATGTAATTTGGATTGTGTAAGAAAGGTTTTTCATACAGAAATTATGTTCTATTTGTAATTGTACATATGTTTCTTGAAATGGAAGAGAAAAATACTTGGCATCAACATTTTCCAAATGCTCTTTTTCAGTTGGGTGATAAAGTCAGGAAATCAAGATTGACTGTATCAAAGCACACTTTGAAAACAAGAGTAAATACCACCCATGATTTTGTTTTTTTAAATGGGTTGTTTAGAAATTGGGTAATTGATATTAGATTTTGAGATTGAAATTCATATGTTCAGCACGTTTGCAATAAATGGTCGGGAGTGAGTCAGTCTGCGTCAGTCCCTACCTTTTTTCTGTGCGAGAGGAGCTGCAGCAACGTTCTTCCTTGATTCAGCTTTCTTTTTTTTTTCTTCTCGAGACTGTGTGCACTGCCACTTTAACGTCCCTGCCTTCAAAACAGGAAGGAGAGCGCGGAGAGCGCGCGGAGTCGGGAGTGAGTCAGTCTGCGTCAGTCCGCGTTAGTTGAGCGGACCTGACTTGACATGACTGCAACAACAGCGGAATCCACCCACGACGGTCCCGCAACAAGGCGGAAAACCTTGCATCAACGGAGAATGCAAAATCCATGGGTCGCCCTTAAACCAGATAAACCCACAACACCACCGCTACTCAAGGTAAGCGCTGTGCACTGCAAAAATAAGTGCGCCACTGATTTGACTCTTGAGCTCAATATGCCAACTGAGCTAGTGTCTGAGTTGAATTCAGATGTACTGCCTGTGTGCAGCGAAGCGACTGTCAACGAAACGCTGTCGCTTTTACCATCTCAAGTTCTCGGCGAGTCCAATGAGCTATACACCATCGTTACCAATAATGACAATTCAACAGGTGAATCAGATAAACACATGACATCAACAAGTTTTACAGACTGCCAGCCAGCCATTGTTGTTCCTCCGTTAGCCGATAACACTCTAAAAACGATTGCGTCTGATAGTACGCGATTTTGTGATTCAACCCCAACTCCAACTCTGTTTATTGCAAGTGAAGAGCAGCAACTTAAACACACGAATATGGAAGGTCTAACAGTCACTGCTGCCGAGCCGCTCCCTGCGACGAGTCAGGCTGTGGGTGTGGGTGTGAGCCCCTGTTTACCATTTCAACCAGAATCTGCTGATATCTTTTACTCGCCGCTTGAAGTTACGGATGCAGAGATATTGGAGGCATCCCAAACAGAAGAGTCAAACACTTCCAACCATGATTCCCAATATGAATGTCAAGCTGCTTCAAATGTTTGCCAAGGCAACATTCATCAATTGTTAGCTGACGCACAAACAGGGCCCTCATTGATATCGACAGAATGCGTAGCTAACACCGGCCCTGCGGCAAGACACTCGAAGATCATGGATCTTATGTCTCATGAGTGCGTGCCTACAATAACGCAGCACCCAATGTCCACTAGAACAAATCGACCAACATATTCCCGCCAAATCGTCCCAGAAATGCACGCCTTAACATTACAACATATGTCCCACAAACTGGCGGGAATTAAGCAGTCTTCCTTAATAGAGCATACAGGGCTGGAGTCGCCCCGTAGAAGTACTCTAATGAAGGACATTACAAACAATTCAAATGT
Organism: Ambystoma mexicanum; assembly: GCF_040938575.1. Taxonomy (NCBI): domain Eukaryota; kingdom Metazoa; phylum Chordata; class Amphibia; order Caudata; family Ambystomatidae; genus Ambystoma; species Ambystoma mexicanum. The sequence continues at coordinate 110,681,989 of NC_090933.1, forward strand.
TTCTCCTTTATTGTTTAAAACTGCGAAACACACCTCGGACTCAATGGACATGGGAAAAGCGCCGCACCAAGCGAGTACGGCGCAGAAAGGTCAAAATACTACAGCAGTTTCATCTCGGCATAGAACCTCTAAATCAAAAGTGGCAAACAAATCAAATACTGAACATGAGCAATCGGAAGATGAGATTAGCGAAACAGGGGAAAAGAACACCACGCGAAATCGTGAAGCACACTGGGCCTCACTAAATTGCTCACAGCAAAGCAGAGACGAATCCAAGGATACTCAAGCGAAACCAAGTCTCTCTTCTGCTGCGGCAATACAGATTTATAATAACGTTTTAGCTGCTTCTAGCACTGCCTTGCTCCCCTTCTCAAAGATGTATGAATCCTTACATGAAACTATAAAAGATCAATCCTCCTTAATTGTCAGCCTAAAGGAAAAGATGGACAAGTTTGAAGAAACAACAACTTTCCTTCAAAATCAACTTTTACGAGAGGCTGATAACACGATCAGATGGCAAGAAAGGTTAAGCGACCTTGCCGCCAGACACCACTGTCAAAACGACACCTTAACTGAAGGTCTATTAGACGCTGTAAAGTGGATGCGTCATTATGATTTCTCAACCAATTTAAGCTCGTTACCAAGCTGTTGCCATCTTAAATCGGAAACTGTCAAAAAAAATAATGTGCAACTTGATACTCACTGCAAAAATCCAAGTGGAGAACCAATACAGGACTCTTCCCATAATGCAGATTCACCAGCAAAACAAGACGTAGAGCAAAATTCGTGTAATAAAATTTGTTCAAATTCAAAGGACTTGCCACCCGCAGTATCCGACGAGGCCACAACTGACATCCAAGGACCCACAAACGTGATCTCAAATCTACCTTTAAAATTGACCTCATTTGGAATTTTTGATGGAGCTGCTAAATCTATCTCACTGAGGCCGGCATCAAATTCCAAATCTTCTTTAAGAAACGACAAAAATTTGGAAGTTGCGCCACCAAACAAACGCCCTCAGAATGCAACAAAACCACGACCTTCCCCAACGAAAACAACGAAAAGGAAATACATCAGAAATATAACTCAAAAAAACGATCTAGGTTTGTCCAGCGACACGGTGATAACCAAAGAAGACAATCACCCACTCACTGAAAGACCTCACATCGTGTCGTCTACAAAATGTGGTCCTCAACCTCCGTCAAAAAAACGTTTTCGAGCTGACGCCGAAATGAGCAAGCTGAATGAGTCCATCACTGATCTTTGTGACCTTTCAACTTACTCAGACGAATTGGAAGAAAACTCAACGGAAAACAAACTGATGATCGTGTGCTGGTCAGTGACAATCGACAACGATCGTACGAAGAAGATGCGTCAAAAGGAAACCGCGCATTACCTTCCACGCAACCCACAAAGAAAAGTTCAAGGAGACACGAAGAAAACAGTTTTCTCCTTACTTCAAAGTTAAACCCGAAACAAACATCGTTTCAGAAAAAGAACTTTATTCGTCATCCTATTCGTGACTACATGGATCCAAGTGAGCAACTTAATCAGTCAGCTTGTAAAATACGACTGCAAAACCTTCACGTTGACGACGATGATCTAAATCTGAATCGTCATAATGTAATGAAACTTTTCAAATGTATTCCATCACTCCGTACTATTGTCTCTGATGACATCAAAATCGTTGAGTATCCCACAGAAAAATGTTGCGACCAAGTACTGTTACACATTATTTCATCTTCAGTAAGAAACACTATTATGAAAGCCGCGGATGAACTGCTAGTATTTGGTTTTGACATCTCCCTCGAATTCAATGATGTCAACTTAAGCAGAGGACCCAAATCCAACTCTTGCAATTCTTTGCTAAAACAAGACGAAAGACGCACCATGAAACGTTCATCCATGCAAATGGGTAGCAACACTCGCGACAGAAACAACAAGTCCTTTTCCCACTTCAAACGCTTGGACAATACACCAAACTTCGCTGATTCGAGATACTAGCAAACACAGAACTCAAACGAAATCCAGTGCGTCTTCCTATCTTGGAACACAAGAGGTTTTAATCATCTTTTTAATAATGCTTGGGCAGAAACAGACACGCCCTTCGTCATCAGTCTACAGGAGACTTGGTTGAGTGAAGTACCCTCATGTGATGGATATGTAACGCTTTTGAATCCGGCCATAAAGAATCCCACAGGCAGACCATCCTCTGGCCTACTAATGTTGATAAAAATTACTCCATGGTGGTCCATAACTGAGTCCTTCTGCCCGAACCCCTTCGTCCAAGGTGTTATTCTACAGACCGCAGATATCAACATTCAGACGAGGAAACATCTTCTCATTTTAAACGGATATTGGAATCCGACACAAATTAGTAGCAAGAAATTTGTAAACTCTGTCATTACTCAAATCGACAATGCTCAACTAACATATACAAATCTCTCCATCATATTCAGTGGAGACCTGAACTGCTCTTGGTTCAAGCTAGAACAACCTTCAAAGACATTTACACCTATATCCAACGACGATGAACCAGTGAGAAGTCATATGTGGAGAAGTGCCTTGAATATTCGTGGCTGCCAAATGGTAAATGGAAGGGTGAAAGGTGATCAACCGCCCCGTCATACCTGGGCCAACAACAAATCACGATCAATCATCGACTACTATTGGGTTTCCCAAAACTTGTTTGAAAATGATCCTTCCCTAGAAATTTGTGAAATGAAATACAGCGACCACGATCTTCTCCGATTCTCATGTAGGTGTGAATGGTCAAAACAAACAAATAACTACTCAATTCCTTTGACAGTAAATACAGGAGGAAACCGAATACGAATAAATGGCTCCCAAGTCAATTCTTTGACTAAACAACTAGAAAACTCAAGCAAGTCTTTGACGGTCGATTATGTGCCATTGCTATCAAATTTTCGATCATCTAAATTTAGTCATAAAGCTGCAAATAATTCTCACAAACATTACACCACCATGCTCATTACAGATGCAAAGAAACAGATGCACAGAGATATTAGAGCTTTGAAAAGGTCCCCTCTCCCGACCTGTGGTGGAAAGCCCCTAAAAGTGGCAATCCGTTTGAGAAGGCAAACATATCGTAATTGGCTTCGATCTCAGAAAACAATAATTGATCAAGACAGAGCGGAATCACTCATGAAACATCTAATTACACTAAACACCTATGAGACTTGGAAAATACTAAATTCAGGAAACCAGCAATGCCATTCTTTAATAACACATGAAATCGACGCTGCAACGTGGGAAGCACATTTTTCAAACATGTCCTGTAAATTAACAATGGAACCAATACCAATTCCACGTGGTTCTGTGCCAAACTGGGACCTACAAATCACGTCAACTGAGATAGAAGAAGCTATACATGGACTAAAAAATTCTAATGCAACGGGTCCTGACATGATTTCAAACGTGATGCTAAAAAGAAACGCTCCTGAATGGGCAGTCTTCATCGAGACGCTCTTTCTGCAATTGTCCAATAAAATGGTGATTCCGAAATCTTGGCAAAACGCTATTGTAGTGCCGATACACAAAAAAGGCAGTAGGGCGGACCCAGACAACTATCGTCCAATTGCTCTTTTGGACACGATTGGTAACATTTTTGCTTCTTTCCTACGTCTAAAATTGTCAAACTGGGCTACGAGAAACCAAATCATCGACATTCGTCAAACAGGATTTACAAAAGGAGTCGGAGTCGAGGTAAACCTCATGATCTTAAACATCCTAAAACTAGAAACCTTAAAAGCAAAGAAAAAAATCCACATTGCCTTTATTGACTTACGAGGAGCGTTTGACAATGTAAATCGTGACCTGTTATGGAAGAAGTTGTTTGCCTGGAACTGTCCTCAAGAGCTGACCGCTCCAATAATTGCGTTACAGTCTGATACCTCAATTAGAGTGCGGCTGAACACCCAGGGCGAATTGTCAAAACCTGTATGCACCAATAAAGGTGTAAAACAGGGGTGTCCATTAGCAGCGGAACTTTTCAAACTGTTTATTTCCGATCTCCCCAAACACTTATCGTCAGCACGTTCCTTCGCTCCGAAAATTAATGACACACAAATTCAATGCGTTGTGTATGCAGACGATGTTGTTTTGATAGATTCAACTGAGATCGGGTTGCAAAGACTCTTAAACAAGTTACAAGAGTACTTGGATTTGAACGATCTACATCTGAACTCTGGAAAAACCAAAATAATGACCATCGGAGCGGCTGGCTCTAAAAAGCAAAAGCAATTCAAGTGGTACATAAATGGGATCCCCTTGAACACCACAAACTCCATAAAATATTTAGGAATTATGTTTAATTCTTCAATAAACGAACAGCATTGGAAATCGGATCTTCTTAACAAGATGACCCAACTGAGTATTCAAGCAAGCAAAATCTATAACTCATTTGGTAAATTTAGCCTAAAACCAATTCTAATGTTCTACCTCCAAAAAGTGGTTCCAGTAATCACTTTTGGTTCTGAGGCTGGGTGGAACCTTGACGCGAAGATTTGGCAGAAGCTAGAGGGCCTATTTTGGCGTCGTGTGTTGAAACTTCCATCCTACATTTCAATGATCCAACTAAATTACGAGCTGTCACTAATCCCCTTGTACACACATGTCAGGTGGAAGTCACTAATGACCTTGCGTAAAATGAACCTGACCCCAAGGGCCCCTGCGTACAATCTTTTCGAAGTAAACCCTGACCAATCACCATCTGGACTTCTACAAGAATGGAGACAATTGTTGGCCAAACTATTGACTCGAGCAAGCATCTCGCAAGAAGATCTGATTCTACGTCCTCAATGGGCCAAAAAGAAATTTGAGCAATGGAGTTGGATCGAGAATTATGATCAACGTGCGTTAATGCCAACTACGCTGAAATCTGATCTAGTAGTTCACAAATTAAATGTTCCTAGTCGATACTTGACCAAATGTCCATCTAGACATCATCGTGCTCAGTTCTTGCGACTTCGGTTGAACGCCCTTCCGACTAAAGCAATGCAAGCATGTCGTCACATGAGAGAAATGACCGACAACCTCTGTCGATTCTGCAAGCTTGAGATCGAAACTACAGAACATCTACTGTCGGGGTGTACGGCGTTGGTTGAACGGAGGACACAAAATTTAAGTGGTTTTACCCCCGTGACCTCAAACAACCACCATTGGTGGCAATATGCAGCATCTGGACATAACGTCAAACTGACATATGGGGTAGTGAACTTTCTAGATTCCTTGAAACTACATGAAAACTAAAGGATTACCTTAAGTTTAGTTTTAACTACTAGGAAGAGTGACTGACTGGTATAGTGCCTTTCCTACTCCAACAGATGAAATGTAATAAAAGCACGGAGACCTGTCTGTTTACACACAGGTTTATCGAGCTGAAATTATAAAAAAAAATAAAAAAAAAATAAATGGTGTATTTTTTTTTTTAATCGTTTAGAGGCCTAGGAAGACGAAGAGTAGAAAGACTCAGGCCACACTACTAACTAATGATGTTGCTTGCCAAACCAATGTCACATGGGAGCAACTAATGTTTCAGCTTCAGCATGCTCATCTCAAGGTTCAGAGTCGGGATGCAAATGTTCAGTGGCTGGAATTTGAACTGAATGTCACCAGTGAACTGTGAAAAGTAACGTTGGATCATTATCGCAGCACACAGCGACCACCAGACGTGACAAACGACACAAAAGATGTTTCTTCATTAGTTGCAGACCCACTTGCACAATTCATACCCTCTATAAACAATTTGAATCAAAGAAAGACCAAATGTTCCCAGTTTCCCCAATGCATTCTGAAAATCCTGAAATATCACAGATTGTAATCACTGAATCTTCGGAATTGATAGACAACTGTTTAGGATTAGGACTTCGCTCTTCCTACTGTGGGGGACTTATCCACCACCATAGAATCACAAAGCATTGTACTGCAGGATGATCTGTTACTAAGGGAGCCAAAATACATTGCATTTGACTGCTACCTACTATAAATTATCCAAAGGATTAAATGCGATCATAGATAATGTAGGAGGATTTGTGTGAAGTGTGAGAAACCTGAAGGTGTCTCACCTGCTAGTCCCTGGAGAGCTGTCATCCAGGTGGGGCCAGGACACAGCCATCACTATTGGATACAGTTCCTGGGGGTGGACTAGTGCGCAAGGATCATCTGGGTGGAGGGCCTTCGGGGAGTGGAAGTGGGACACCGAAGGTTGAGACACTGGGCCTCATTACGAGTCCGGCGGTAACCGAGCCGGAAAAACCGGCAGGTTTCCGCCGGACCGTATTACCATTCCGCCTCCGTGATTCCCGGAATCACCAGGGCATTACGACCCCGGTGACCCAGGAATTCCAGAGGACTCCATGGGGATGGGGACAATGGAAACACTGGTTCCGTCTATGACAGAGCCGGTGTTTCCATGTCCGCCTGCATAAGGGTGGTGTTAAACCCGCCAGGTCAGACCTGGCAGGAGTAACACCTCCCGCCTGTAGGACTCTTAATCAGCCGGTCCGGAAAGAACGGTGGCAGCGGTTTTACCACCACCGTTCTTTCCGGACCGGCAGGGTCGTAATGAGGTCCACGGTATTCCCTTCCTTTTAGCACCTTTTCCCCAGCCAACCAGGTAGGATACCTAGGAAACTCAACCCCGCCCATTTTAAACACAAACACTTTCTCACAGACAGTTCACCGTGAGTGACAACGGACTAACACCAGAGCCGTATACCTGACATGTCCCAACACAAGGGTGAGGCAAAGTCAGGCTATTACTGATAATTACACACACGACTTCCATCCCACTTCCCCACATGTATAAAAGGCAGAGCACGAAAGCACACTCTGAGCGAGGCAAAACACCCAAGGAAGCAGCAGTTCCGAAATGGCGGTTTAACATGAGGAGGAAGACGGGGAGACCGGAAAGGGTTGCAAGGAGGGAATTACCCTTGGCCTTTTCATTGAGAGAGGGAAACCGTTACTTTCAAGAAACCTCAAGGATACGAAACCAACGGCCCGGAACTAAGGCTGCAGAAAGCTGCATTCTGTGTAGAAGGTACACAGGCTCTCCCGCATCGATAGATGAGGCGGGGAAGAGAGATTGCTGCCGTGGTACTGTCCTTGACTCCTGCAACAAAGCTGCTTCAGTGGAGTCAGCACAGCCGGTGAGTCGGGGGAGACCAATAGCAGACCGGACTCTGCTAGAACCAAGGTTGTGGGCGGCAACATTGTATGAACAAAGATCTTGTGCAATTGAACTTTATGAATGAAAGTTAGGTACCAGATACAGAGTGTTACGGTGTCACATGGGTGCTCAGTCATAGGTCTCTGTTCGGTATATCCCCCAGAACATGTAAATATTGAATGGTGAAATCTAAGTGGTCCTGCAGCGGGTTAAGTTAAATCCTGTTAACGTTCGAAAAACTTGGACTGTCTACAAACTGAAATTGGTTTGAGCCAGGAAAAGGGGGACTAATTGGTAAAAAGGGGATCTGAGCCCGGAAGAGAGGGATCCTGGGTGAACAGTAAAACTCACCCGTGAAGATATTGTTGTGGCAATTGTGAACCCGATTGAGGGATGCTCGTGAAGTAAAGTTGGTCTGAACCTGACCGTGGAAGGCTAAGGGTAAAAGAAGGATCAGAGCCTGACTGAGGGTGATCCAGGGTAAAGATTAAATCATCCGAAGTGAATACAGAAGAAAGGAATCTTTCTTTGTTGTTTGTGATAGATCAGGTCCTCTGAGGCAAGAGACTTTGTACAAAAGATACTTGGACACACAAGGCCCTGATTTTGGTGAAAGGAACTGTGACCTTGTACCAGAGAAGCCCAGGAGTGTGCTGTGCTTGAGTGATCCGCCTTGTCCCGTGATAAAAACTTGGGGGAGGCCCACAGCCTAAACATCCCGATTTATCATTTTGTGAACACTTCTTTATTTTTGTGAACATTATCCTAGACACTTTGGGGGCCATTACGAGTTTGGAGGTAACCATGGCGCTATTAGCGCCATAGCTGCCTCCAAAACCTCACCGACTCCGCCCTGGTGAATGGAGCTACTACCGCCCCATTCCAAGGTTGGCAGGGGCGTTAATTCCCCATCCAACAGGGCCCTTCCACATTCCCATTGAGCCTACATAGGGCTCAATGGGAATGGGGAAGGCGCTAATAACGGTACCGCAAATTGCGGTACTGTTATTGGCTCTAAGGTCCCTTTACGGGTCTTGTCCTTAACGCCTGGTAAAATCAGGTAAAACCAGGTGTTAAGGGAGGACCGCCAAGGGAACTCGTAGTAGGGCGGTAAGGGATTACCGGTACCGGTGCCCTTAACGGTAATCCCTTACTGCCCGGGTCGTAATGAGGCCCTTTGTAAATTAGAAGTAAGGATAGGCAATAGTTTTCTTTTTTAGTACAGGCCCGTTTATTTTGACAAGACACCACCAGGACTGCGCTATTATTATTTGATGGTCGTAGCTTGCTCCGATCTTAGTTTTGGGTAGGTGTTTATCACACCCTTTTTAAACATTCAATAAACATCCTTGAACTGTGGTCACTTGCGTTTGTCTTGCTTCCGATAGCATGCCTTCCTTACAGGAGCCATCGGTGAAGTTTACTTGTGTATTCAACAGCACCAACCTGAAGATCAAGGGTAGCTGTGTCCACCAGCATAACACATTTTCATGGTCCGCTCATCCTACCCCTGGAAAAGTGCCTGCTGGAAATGTACTTTGTTCTTCTGCTTTGTTGTTCAGTGAATTAACGTTCAGTAAGATTTCAAGTTTCTGTACATTTGTAGGACTAGAGTTCCTTGCTAAAACTGTATACTACAAATATCAGGGACATTTCTTGTTCCCCGCTATTAGTCAAACCTGGAATTTCAAACAGATATCCATGGACAACGCTCTTGCAGGCAAAAGGCTCAGGCTTGCTGGTGATAGACAGTGCGTCAGTCTTGGATTTTCTGTAAAATAATGCACTTACCACGTCCAGGACATGGAAACCCAAAAAGAGTGAGTTCTGTCTTGTCTAAAGTGTCTGAATGTACATCTTCTGTTGCCATGGAGAAATATGGTATCATTGAATGTCTGCAATCAAGGGGAATGAAATAGAAATGATAGCCACTGATAGGCATGTTGCAATAGCATAGGTCATGCAAGAGCAGTTCCCACACACAAAGCATCAATTTGATGTATGGCACCATTGCAAAATAAATATTAAAAAATATAAGAACTGCTGGTAAAAAAAATGTACAGAAGACATTTTGAAATGGTTACAGTCTATCAGCAACCATCTTTGGTGGAGCAGAGAAACCAAAAAGATCCCTGTGGGAGGTTGTTGCCTCCAAGGAGCCATGAAAGATGCGCAGAGAAGGCAAAATCCCAGACAAGAAGACTGCATTGTGTTTCAAGAATGCCAGCTACCCTCCCAGTTGAACGACAGAGTTGGGACGGTGAGGCCAAGCCTGTGGCATTAACCTTGACTGGTGAATTCGAACCGCAAAGACAAGCAAGGAATGCATACAGCCAGTGAGTTGGCGAGCGACATGAAAGGCTGGTGTGTGTTAAGGAAAGATTGAAGGTAAATCTCACAATTGAAGGCTGCACGTGGGTGGATGGAACGCGAAGGAAGGCAGACCTGTGGGGAACTTCAAATTACTGATAACTGTGAAGCCAGTGATACCGAGTAGCGGAATGGTCCGGCAAAAGGAAGTAGCCCACTTGAAAGTCTCTGCGAAAGGCGAAATGTTTTTGTTATAAAGCGGCCAAGTGAATGAACTCTAAAATGTGCAATAATCAAGACTGACCCCGACAAAAGGGGAAGTGAAAAGGTGAATGTTGAACTTTTGTGCTTGTGATACTGACCTACCCAGACCAAGAGACAGTGGGGCAAATAACACAAGCGTCTGAGCCGAAAGGAAAGTCAAAGTGGTCCTGCAGAGGTCCAAAATTGAGATAAATCAGGGGAAAGGAACCACGAAAGAATATGAATCAAGCTTTGGGAAGGGAACCCCTGCAAGTGCTATGATTGAAAGGTCCAAGCCCAACGAGGGAGACCTACGTGAACATTTTGCTTTGAAAGGTTTGAGCCTAACCGAGCAAGACCTGTGTGAACATTTGTTGAACTGCGAAAGACCCTTTGAAAGCTGGACTAAGTGACTTTGACATGGAGGGCCAAGCAGGCCTCGATCCACGTTTTGAACTGCCTTTGTTTTGAGAACCTGAGCTAGAGTGTGTCATCCTGTGTACGGGGACCGTCTTACTCCGTGCTGTCCAACATGGGAAGGAGAGCTGACTCAGACACATTGATTCTTTATATTATGACACCGATTTTCCTCTGGATACATACTCCCCTTTACAAAAAATGTTTTATAAGAGCTAGGGCAGGCATTAGGTTTTGTTAGTATAGGCCATCTTTGATTTGACAGAGACTGACTAGGGGCCTCATTACACGGTAGGCGGTAAGGGTTTACCGGTATTTTACCGGTAAATCCTTACCGCCTTACTACGAGGTCCCTTTGCGGGTTGGGGAATTTAACGCCTGCTTTTTGCAGGCGTTAAAAACCAACCCACAAAGGGACCCAGGGAGCTAATTACGGTACCACAATTTGCGGTACCGTAATTAGCGCCTTCCCCATTCCCATTATGCCCTATGGGGCAAAAATGGGAATGGGGAAGGGCAATGGTGGAAGGGGGAATTACCGCCCCGCCAACCTTGGAATGGGGCGGTAATTCCCCTTTCCACCAAGGCGGTGCCGGTATTTTACCGGCATGAACCATGGCGCTAATAGCGCCATGGTTCTCCGCCTACCGTGTAATGAGGTCCTAGGACTGTGTCTCCTTATTATTTGTTGGTAGAGACTAGTCCCATCATAGCTATAGAGCAAAACACAAGTTTTTCCAAACCCTGAAAACTGAATAAAGGTTTTGAAATTGTATCTCTTGCGTCTGTTTCATACTTGTGATACCATGCCTCCCGCAGTGTGACAAAATGATTATCTGAATGGCCTCACAGAATTCTGCCACACTGGAGATTTGGAGGGGTTCCATAATATGTGCCAAAATTACAGGCCTAAAAGGTTGCATTTCAGCATACACGGTATGGAGGCCAGAACAAGACTGGCTGCACTTTGTCACGGCTCGCTCCCTTCGCTCCCGTTCCCGCCACTTGGGGGCATGTTTTGGGGTTTATTCCCTACTGGACATTTCCTCCGAACCTTATGCTACAGTGTCCTTATGAATTGGGAGCGCTAAAACCTTATTTTCCAAATTACTTCCCTTCCGGATCCATTCCAGGTTTTTGGCAGCCAGCATGCTACTTTAATCAAATGACTATGCTTCCCAGAATGCCTGGCTCACTGCCTCACCTCCTCCCTTGCAGGACAAGGCTGGGTGGAGGATAGGCAACACCTGTGGCTGCAGGTGCAGCAGGCGGCACGCCTGAGGGGTGTGCTCGTTAAGCAGCTTTAAAAGCCTCAGTTTGCTTCAGTCCAGCGCTGGTCATTGTTGCTGTGTTCCTGTTGTGACTGGTCTCTTGTTCCTTGTTCCTAGCTTTTGTGCCTAGTACCTAGTTCCTGTTCCTTGTTCCTAGCTTTTCTGCCTAGTGCCCAGTTCCTGTTTCTTGTTCCTCTGCCCTGGATTTCGGATTCTTGTGCTTAATTGATTTCTGCTCACTGGATTTCCCTTTCTGTCTTCCTCTGTCTGCAGGCAGCCTGTCTCTGTGCTTTACCCTTTGATGCTGCCCAATTCGCCTGTGTTTTCTGTTTCTTTGTTGCTGTCCTTTGCTACTGAAAAACCTGATGCTTTAGTCTTTCCCTTTATAGATTTAGCTTCCTGCCTCAAGGTTTCCTTTTGTGATATCATTTTCCCTGCTCCTGATCCTTACTTTCTATTGGGATCCATTCCATGTTTTCCATCTCACTTCTGCATTCATTTCCCATGGATTATTAGGTGTGGGTGTTATTATAGCTAGTCCCAGTGTAAATGCCCTTTTGTTTCCTCACTATTTTATATCACTATTTCTACTCGCCCCTTGACTAGGGTCTTATGTATTTAGTTTCCTCCACCCATTGCTGTTATAGCCTTCAGGGTTCCTGTTTGATCAACTGGGTTCGTGAGTTTACTGACATTCAAGTGGTCTTTCCGGTCCTCGTGAGTACAGTTTCTAAGTTCCTTATTCTGTATCATCCAGAGTGTCAGCTCACAGATCCTGTCCTTGCTTGCCCTCTACGTGGGTTTAGCGCTGTCAGTATCTGTAATAGCATAGTGGGTAAGGAGTTTGCCGACTTTCCTTTCAGTCATAAGGAGGTTCTAAGTGCTTACCCCACATTCCTTTTCATATATAGGTATTATTGTTTCTCCTGGGTTTTAGTATACACAAGTCTTGGGTTTTGTATGCACATATTTAGATTCAAAGTTGTACACTGTGAGATTCCGTGCACATTGCCTTCTTCCTTTCTTAACAGAATGACCAGCCGTTATTCCCGTTTGAATATGGCCAGTTTAAGAAAGAAAGGCAGAAAGGCCACTAACAAGTTTGTACAGAAAGCTTCCCTTAAGTTTACCTGTGACAATCAAATCATTGATCTTGACTTAAATGAACTCCTTGTTACAAATGGGTATTTACGTGCAAAGTATTTTACCCACAGGATGGCCCATCGTACATTGCCTGATCCTAGTTCTGTCTTTAATTTTGATCCAGATTCTATGTCCGCACAAGCCTTAGCAGCGGAAAACAACACACTTAGATTTACTACACACAAGTACGTCTGTTGTTGAACCCCATGATTCCGGTTGTGCTTTACCTCAGATTGAACAGTTTCATGATTCAAACATAAAGAATGGAGGGGTTCATTGCATATCTTCTGTTTTCAGCCCTCAGTCAACTGCTTACTCCTCTGCACAAGTACTTACTGTAGTCCCTAATGTCAAGAGCTCTGATGTCAGTAGTCTGCTTAAGGGTAACACAGACCAAGTCGGTAAGAGTGAGTATAGATCACAAAACCTGCAAGCAGCAAATGACCATGTACAATCAGTGCACACCCGGATGGTTGGGGCAGGATCCAGCCCTGATGCCACCATGCCTTCCCCTGTGCCTACTGATAGGGATGTACAGTTAAGGCGGGGCATGCTAAAAGCTGAACTTGAGGAGTTAAAACAAGAATACATTACTTTACTAGAGGAGAATAAGACTTTACGGTCTTTTCTGAATACACCTCAAACTTTATCCGTTGATGAAGTGAATACTGTTCAATCCCTGAGTGCGGAGGTTTTTGTAGGTCATGACACTTGTCAATATGAAGATTCTATTGGGAGTGAAAGTTCTCTTTCTAGCACAACACTTATTCAGGGCACAGGTTCTGACAATTGTTCTACCGTTTGTCAGGAATTGCCGTTAACTGAAGATTTACAAGCCACTCCTTTACCTAGGATTTCCTGTTTAGCAGTCAGTCATAATTCTGAGCTTGAACACATACATGCTTCTGATTCCCAAACAGAATCCACAATGGTGGCATACACAGAATCAGTCACTACTGTAGGCTTAGGTTCAGCCCTTGATCTAGCTGCTGAGACTGAAGTAGACATTCAAGCTGATGTGGAAAACGATGCTACCTCTGTGTTCGCTCCTTCTTCTGCCAATTTTTGTCTCAATGAACAGTCAAAGACAGTACAAAATTCATGTTTTGATGGACTCATTCCACAGTATACTGAACCAAAGACCCGGCAGGCAATTCCTGAACTGTTGATTGTTAATATGCCACTTTCAGAAGCTAAGTCAGAGGAATGGACATTTGATGAAATCCTGATTAACAGAGACTTTACTATGGTGATTCCTCTGGTTGATTTTGACTTTTACAAAGGAAGAGACTCTGTGTCATCCACTAAGGAGAGGGACGGCATGGTTACAGCTCAGTCTTTGGTTACTGGTGCCAAGGAGTCAACCGCCCTAAAGGTGCATTCCATTCCTGAGCCACAAATGTGTCTGTCTACTTCTGGGACTTCTGTTTGTCCTCCTACAACCATTGACTCTTCGATTATCCAGTCCACGGCTCTGCAGTCATCATTGTCTAACGTGTCTTCAATCAATGAACAATTGCTATGTCTGCCAATCACTCAAGAGCCTTCACCATGTACGTGGTCAGAGTCAAAGACCTTGACAAGTTTGTCATCAGCTAACGAGACGGCTCCAGCTTGCATGCCCCCAGCCTCTGAATTTCCTCTGGCATGCATGTTTTCGGCTACAGTGACTCATCCAGCGGATTATCCTTCAGCCATGGAGCCTCCGGTAGCACATCCTGAGTGCATGTCTTCGGTCCCAGAGCCTACTGCTAGTTTGGCTTCAGTTCATGAAAGACCTGTATCCTGCTCAGCCTCGCTGCCAATATCGGAGGTGCACCTGTCTGCTCTGTTTGATCGTGATGCAGATTCATCTACATCAGAGCTACCTCCTAAATCCCAACCATTTATTACGGATGAACGTCCAATCTGCCCTTCTTATGCTTCAGGAGGATCACCAGAAGGCCTGCCTTTTACACAAGTTAATTCTCCCAACTGCTTGACTGTAGAATCAGCACCTCCCGCATATGCTACATCTGAGTCTGAGACTTCTGCCAGAAACATCAAGCTGGATCACGACTCGAGAGGACCTTACATGCAAGGCCGTTGGACTTGCCTGGAGTGTTACAAGAGGGAGACGGATACCATCCGCCATGGCCCAGACATCGAACAAGTAGCCAACCAGGATAACGGGCTGGACGGTTCACATTTGGGGGCCGGTTTGGATCAGCCGCTTGACAGCCTTTTTGTTGCCGGATCCCTCATGAGCCTGAAGGAAGGGACGGGCACGGCCCCCCAACTGCTGCACCATTCGGGTGCTAGTAGCCAAAGGAAGGATATGACTGCTGCAGTTCAAGATGTGCCCGTTATTGCTCCTGCTGCGAGTGTGCCTGATGTACCAAGTACTACGTCTATCACTCATATCGGTATGCCAAACGTTCCTGCGGTTGTATTCCATGTGCAACAAGGTGGCTACATGACTGACACCAAGAGTGCCAGCCTCGTACAACCCATTGGACTTCCAGGCCCCCAAGGCGTGGGACAGATGCAGTCGAACCTTGGTCACCCTCAACCACAGGCCTTTAATCAAATGGATGATGAGAGAAGATCTGAACCTCTACCTCGGCCGCCACCTTCTTTGTCTGAACATGAACATTTCCTGAAACCTGCTGTTTTCTCACCTCCTGTGTGTCCGCTCTCAGCAGGGGGGTTACCAGAGCATCAATCATTGTCCAAAGCATGTTGCACCAGCCTGCCTCCCTCCTCAATGATGTATGAGTGTTCGCTCCCAGGGACTGAACTTCCTGGACCTTCCAACTCTGTTTCAGGTCCTGCAAGTCCTTCATGCCTTTCTTCGACCCATGAGTCTCTTCCTCACCGAAAACCTGCCTATTGCTCTTATAGACTGCGGCCTGATTCTATTCATTCCAGTCCTTCTGCTTCTGCCCGTGGGTCATCGTTTCCGTCAGTGCCACTTCTGAAGACAAAGCGCTCCTGTCATGGAAAGAAGATGTTTTGTGCGAGTAACGGCCGCCTGGAGTCGGCCGTGGGAGGGGGTATAGTGTGACGGCTCGCTCCCGTTCCCGCCACTTGGGGGCATGTTTTGGGGTTTATTCCCTACTGGACATTTCCTCCGAACCTTATGCTACAGTGTCCTTATGAATTGGGAGCGCTAAAACCTTATTTTCCAAATTACTTCCCTTCCGGATCCATTCCAGGTTTTTGGCAGCCAGCATGCTACTTTAATCAAATGACTATGCTTCCCAGAATGCCTGGCTCACTGCCTCACCTCCTCCCTTGCAGGACAAGGCTGGGTGGAGGATAGGCAACACCTGTGACTGCAGGTGCAGCAGGCGGCACGCCTGAGGGGTGTGCTCGTTAAGCAGCTTTAAAAGCCTCAGTTTGCTTCAGTCCAGCGCTGGTCATTGTTGCTGTGTTCCTGTTGTGACTGGTCCCTTGTTCCTAGCTTTTGTGCCTAGTACCTAGTTCCTGTTCCTTGTTCCTAGCGTTTCTGCCTAGTGCCCAGTTCCTGTTTCTTGTTCCTCTGCCCTGGATTTCGGATTCTTGTGCTTAATTGATTTCTGCTCACTGGATTTCCCCTTCTGTCTTCCTCTGTCTGCAGGCAGCCTGTCTCTGTGCTTTACCCTTTGATGCTGCCCAATTCGCCTGTGTTTTCTGTTTCTTTGTTGCTGTCCTTTGCTACTGAAAAACCTGATGCTTTAGTCTTTCCCTTTATAGATTTTAGCTTCCTGCCTCAAGGTTTCCTTTTGTGATATCATTTTCCCTGCTCCTGATCCTTACTTTCTATTGGGATCCATTCCATGTTTTCCATCTCACTTCTGCATTCATTTCCCATGGATTATTAGGTGTGGGTGTTATTATAGCTAGTCCCAGTGTAAATGCCCTTTTGTTTCCTCACTATTTTATATCACTATTTCTACTTGCCCCTTGACTAGGGTCTTATGTATTTAGTTTCCTCCACCCATTGCTGTTATAGCCTTCAGGGTTCCTGTTTGATCAACTGGGTTCGTGAGTTTACTGACATTCAAGTGGTCTTTCCGGTCCTCGTGAGTACAGTTTCTAAGTTCCTTATTCTGTATCATCCAGAGTGTCAGCTCACAGATCCTGTCCTTGCTTGCCCTCTACGTGGGTTTAGCGCTGTCAGTATCTGTAATAGCATAGTGGGTAAGGAGTTTGCCGACTTTCCTTTCAGTCATAAGGAGGTTCTAAGTGCTTACCCCACATTCCTTTTCATATATAGGTATTATTGTTTCTCCTGGGTTTTAGTATACACAAGTCTTGGGTTTTGTATGCACATATTTAGATTCAAAGTTGTACACTGTGAGATTCCGTGCACATTGCCTTCTTCCTTTCTTAACACACTTGCACACAATGAGAACGTTGGTAGGGAACAAGCTAAAAATACAGTCACTTTTGGGATGCTTCATTACACCATGGCGTTTACAAAAAGACACAAACAATGGGTGGCAAAGCCAATATTACAGCCGATGGAATTTTACTTTGTTAAAGTTCTGACATTGACTGCACTGGCCATGCAAACACACTGACTTGCACCAGATTATGTTTCTAGGGCCCAGTCTATGGCACAAAACATTGCTAATGTGGTTTGTCTTCCAAAAGTTGAACTTGTTGAAAGGTTGACTTCACGATTCAAATGATGTGTTTTAGTCTTTACAATTTTATCCAAAGTAAGTTTCAATCATTTCTATAATGTTTGAAATTGTATTGATCACATGCATAATGTAATTGTAAAACATTTGAAATGTAAATGTTTCAGAATTACTTTTGATTTAATTACTATTTATGATGTAATCTTAGTCAATATGTATTAATGTGTTTTACATTATCTGTTCTTGGCTTGTTGCCTCAATATCATTGATTGATATTATAACAATAAATGAGAATGTGATTATTTTGTCTGTGCCTTTTTAGACAAATTATGGAAAAGTATTTTTTTTATTAAAATTCAATATACATACGTCTAATTTTCTTTTTATTGTAAAAAGTTATTTTAAAATGTTCATTATGTGAAAGTGAACGTCGATGGAAAGGAATGCATTGAAAAAATGGAATATATACAGTCAGACAGGTGTCAGGAGTGATGTTAAATTTGTTTTTAGGAATATCAAAACAGTGGCCACAACAACAGAGTAAGTATCAGTAACAAACATTTCATTACATATATTAAACCCATATACCCAGGTGATAACTTATACTGCTTTAAAATGGGGGCTATTACAATTGTGTTGAAGATGGATATTCTGAAAAGGAATAAGACGGAAAATCCTACATTCCAAACCTCTGCAACGACTGCAGTCAATATGATGCCATGCGCCATGATCACACTACGATTTATCTTGCACAAAAAACATGGGAGTGATAGGGAAAGAAAATGGGCCTCATTACACGGTAGGGGATTACCGGCACCAGTAAGGGCATCGGTGCCGGTAATCACCTACTGCCCTACTACGAGGTCCCTCAGCGGGTCCCGTCCTTAACGTGTGGTCTGCCCAGGCGTTATGAGAGCAATATCTATAAATGTAATACCTTTTGAAAGTTAAGTTTCTGACTGTCAGTAAATAAACCCACCTGGCCTAGATATGGCAGTGAACAAAAAAGAAGGGGCTAGACATTTGATGTCATCAATGATATTTGAATTGTCATCTTTGATGTCCTGGGTGTTAGTCTTAGCAGTGCACGGTGGTGGCGCGAGTTATGGTTGGTTAGCTTACCATAACTGGCGAATTTCAGTTTTTTTTTTCGATTTTACTTGTAACCATAACGTCCTTTTAACCATGTTTTTTATGGAATTTCATAGGTTTTTATTAGTGCAACTTAACCATAATGTCCCTTTAACAAAGTTTTTCAGTGAATTTCATAGGTTTTTATTAGTGCAACTTAACCATAAAGTCCCTTTAACCACGTTTTATCGGTGAATTTAATGGGTTTTTACCAGTGCATGCTATTTTCCTCCAATTTACTAATATCACACTTACCAAATATAACAATATTCGTGTCCAATTTACAAAGTGTCAACTTAAAATTCTGCCTGCCATTTCCCACCTTCTAGAATCATATTTAACACCTCTATACACTTTTTGCAACTATTTCAACTAGTTTTGCATCCGTAGACATCTACGAACATCTGACTTCATTGCGGACCTTCCGGACAGTGCCACATGACCATACGCTGGCACGCTGCATGATGACGTGTCCGAGAATCCGTCCGCAATGCACGATAAGATCCGTCTTTCGCTGACAGTTCGGAACTGCATTTTCTACTGATCTAGACACTTTCAACTTCAAAATTTCCCTAGCACACCCCCTACACCTTTTCGTACTCATTATCCATTACCAATCTAGTACACAGTACATACTTGGAAGACATTTATCAAAACTGCTATTAATCTAAAAAATTGCATACATTATTGCCATCCCTCCTCCCCAAGAGCCACCACCACCACCAGCTGGAGGACCTTGACAACAAAAAGACAATGAAGAGGACCAAAAAGATGAGGTAGATGAAGTACCTACTTCTAGCACCAAGATCGAATCATGTGTGTGCCAGTTCTTTGCTACTGTTGGGAGTGTACCAAAGGCTAAAGCTACCAAAGTGCAAGGCACTGAGTGCAATTCAAATCGCAGACTACCTGGACAGTACTCCTATGGGACCACCTCCATGCGCCGCCACACCAAATCCAAGACCGCAATGCTTTCAGAAAGGTTATTCATTTCTCAGCAAGTAGTAAGCTGTCTTCCTCCACCTCATCTTCCTCAACAAATACTGTAACCACACAGCCTGATGTCTATGTGCATTGGTGCGTTATAAATAAATAAGTAAGGAGGGCTACGGGCCATTATCGTCCATTGCAGTCCCTGAAATGGCGGAAAAAGGCCATTCGCACCCCTGGTTCCTAAAGCAGGAGCCCAGGGTGCTAAAACATAGATTTTTCTTCCTTTAACTGGATGCCGCAGGCGTCCCGCTGTACGAAGGTAAATCCTTTTCCAAGACAGCCAACATGGAAAGAGAAGGCGGGGCTCCATACACAGCCCCTCTTCCCTTGCCATGGCAGCCCGCAAAACCCTATCAACATTTTTCCACAAGCACTTTTTGTCCCTTTCAAACCTATCCTACCTTCGAATAACTTTACCACATAGCCGGTCCCAGGTAGACATAGCCACTTCAACACCGTTATCCGTCCCTAGCGGTCATGGCCAGTAGCCAGATTGTCTGTGTCATAACCTTATGCCATGACCCAGAAAATCTGGCTACTGCCCACGGCCACAGGCTATACCTCAGTCACCAAAGTGATATGACTATTTTTTGTACCTACATTATTACACTTGTCAAAAAATAAAACACGGGCACTTTGCAAAACCATGCTTTAATGTCCTTGCCAATGCTCCTCACGAGTTTGCTCGAAATGCACCCATGTTTTATTTTTTTTAAAAATACAAAAGTCATATAACTTAGCCCCCACTCGACAAAATCCATTCAGTCTTCACACAAACATTGAAGTTTTGGTCTATAACCTTTCTCAAAACTTTTGTCCACATTCATCAAATAGCAACAAAGTTATAAGCCATCAAAAAATGTTGAGACCCCCCCTCTAATTTCGCCCCCTCTTGAAAAAATACCACCAAACTTTAGAAAACCATTTATATCTAGATCCAAAATCGTTTTGGCAAATGTTGTGCAGATTCGTCAAATGACACCACATGTATATGCCTTTACAATATTTTGGGCCCGCCCCTCTAATTTTGCCCCCTCTTGACAGAATCCCAAAATATTTTGCAAAACCATTTAGGATTAGTTCTAGAATAAAATTGCAAAATTCCATGCAGTTTCATTGAGTGGCGCAAAAGTTATAAGCCATCCAAAAACTGCTTTTCCCCAACCCTGTAATGCAGAAATAGGTTCAGATGTCCTAGGACATCTGAAGTGTCCGCGAACACCACAGGACTGCCCCAGGACATTCAGAGTGTTCGCTGACTTTCGGGGGGTGAAATAACCCATTTTTTTTTGCTTTTTATGGCCATATCCAATCCAATCCTCATCCCCTCCACATCCCCAGAGATTGTTTGTCAAGTTTGACAAGTGAAATGCTGCTTTTTTAAAAAAACGTTTTCACTGAGCTGTTCGCGGAACCCAAAAAGTCTGTGAATCCAAGATGGCGGGCGTTTCAGGAAAACAGTCGCATTTCACGTTTTCTCACCATCCAATCGGCGGCCGCGGCCCAGTGTGCGCAGACCACGCAAAAGTCTGAATTTTTCCGGTCAATCGGAGGCCAGTCCACAGACAGTGCAGCCAATTAAAGGCCAGTCCGCGGACCGAACAGGGAAGTGAGTCCACGCAGTGGACATTATCACTAATTTTTTTGCCTTACGTTTTGGTCATTTTAAAAGAAAAAAAAACTACTGGACGTATTTACACCAAATTAACAAAAGCTTTCGGGACCAAGCCGCCGCTCCTGCCGTAAATTTGGTGTAAATCCGTCCAGCGGTTTGGGCTGTAGGCGTGAGCAAAGTTTTTTCCCATTATGTCTATGGGAAAAAAATAAATTTTGGGAACCCCCTACAACTTTGCCCCCCCCCCCGGACCAAACCTCAATAAAACTTTGCAAATAAATTCAGAGTGGGCCATATAGGATTCGTCCAGGGGGAGCAAAGTTATAAGCCGCCCAAAAAGTGCTCTTCCTATAGAAACAGAAATTAACCATAACTACACAGCCACTACAGTGGCTGTGTAATCTATGCGTTTATCATTATCCATCCATATCTCTATGCACATTTTACAGAATATTTCTCTTTATGCATATCAATGTACTTATCCATCAATTTCTGTCTCTATACTTTGATCTATAGGCATGTATCAATGGCTCTATCCATCTGCACTTTGAGAAACCTAAGGGTATCTTCACTCCTACTCCACCTGGAGCCTCTTCTCAGGCGGCCAGGGAAAGGCCATCGCTTTTGGATCCTGACCCTGGAGGCAGAGAAGCAGGGGGAGGCTCACTTGGGTGGAAGGGCCTCAGAGAATGCGAGTGGGGTACCCACAGGCGAGACATGGTGTCCCCATGAGGAAGAGGAAGAGGAGACAGAGTAATGAACACTACACCTTAATTTTACCACTCTGGTATTGGGACAAGGACTATGTCTGCAGAGTATGGTGAGAGTCAGGCATGCCCCCTTAATTATGGTCAGGAAAACTTAATGAAGGTTCCACACCTACAACCTGTTAAGGGGATGCAGGTGTATAAAGAGAGAGGCAGAGAATCCCACAGTGAGGAACAGAGAGGCCTGTGTGGAAGCTTCCAGCAGGGGACCGGTGTCGTGAGGTGGCAGCCTTGGTGGCGCCTGCGAGGAAGCCAGGACGCTGGCCAATTCCAAGCAAAACAGTGGAGCCCCAGGCCAGGTGGGCCATTGGACTGCCATTGGGTTCCTCGGAGCGGTGCTGCGTGTAGCAGCACCTGCGAGCAAGCAGGAAGAAAGGGACGCCATCCGGGTCCATGTGGAGAAGGCAGAGAAGCTGGCATGTGCTGCAGAGCCCCAGGAGTGTGAGAGGGGCTCACAGGGGCCAGTCAGTCAACCGGCTAAGCAAGACGAAGGCATTGGGAGCCACCGGAGAGGAAGCCAAAGACCGGTGAGTGTCGGGGGAGTCACTCAGAGCCGGGCGCCTCTAGAGCACTGTGTATAAGTAACGCAGTGCCGTATAAGGTTTAATGAATGCCGAATGGAACGAAACCGTGAAATAAAGTTAAAGCATGCTCATTGAATTCCAAACTGGGTGAAAACTTGAAACAATGCTGAAATATATATATTGAATACTATGAGAAACCAGAAGGTGTCTCACCCACTAGTCCCCGGGGATGTCATCAAGGTGGCCAGGACACGTCCATCGCTTTTGGATCCAGTTTCTGGGGTTGGACCAGTGTGGGAGGATCACCTGGATGAGGGGTCTTCGGGGAGTGGGCCACTGGATGGTGAGATGCGGTATTCCCTTCCCTTTAACACCTTAACCCCATCCTACCAGGTAGGATATTTAGGAACTCGACCCCACTTATACAACCCGAACACTTTCTAACAGACAGCCCACTATGAGAGAAAACAGACCAACAACCAAGTAGTATACCTGACGTGTCCAAATACAATGGAAGGCAATTACTGACCATCACACACACACCTGATGTCCATTACACTTCCCCACACGAATAAAAGGCGTAGTGTAAAGGACAAAGGAAAACAGCAATTTAACAAGAGGAGAAAGACGACGAAACAGAAGGGGCTTGCAAGGAGGGAAGTTCCCTTGAACTTTTTTCGACAAGGAACCGTTACTCTCACAAAGCCTCGAGAATAGAAAGCATAAGGCCCGGAAACCAGGCTGAGGAATCCTGCATTGTGTGTCGGAGGTACCTGTGGCCCTACCACGTCGATATCAAGGTGGGGAGAATTGCCAACTACCGGGGTAGTGTCCTTTGCTTCAACAAAGCAGCATCAGTGAAATCAACACAGCCGGTGAGTTGGGGAGACGGATACAAGACCAGTGTGTGTTGAAGCCAAGGTTGCAAGCAGCAACATTGTATAGCGAGAGCTGGAAAGAACAGTGTATGAAACGCATGCGATAACCAACGCAAGTAAAGTTGAACTGGAGATGAGTGATTGAATCTTGAAACCAAGATACAATACCTTTGACAGAGTGGTCCCGCACCACATGTGTGTTCAATCGAAGGTCTCTAAGGTATGCAGTTGACAAAAGGGAAAGAGTGGCAAAGGATTGTGAATCCAAGTGGTCCTGCAACAGGTCAAGCAAAATCCTGCACACAATTGAAAGTCATTCCATGTTGATACAGTAAAGAAAGTTTATAACAAAGTAGATAAAGTTGGTCCGAGCCCATCAGAGGGAGATCAATTGCAAGCTTTGGGTTGTTACAATAGATAAATTGGTCCAAAAGATTTTGTGTCAAAGTGGATATTGGCCCGGCGGAGGGGGATCCGAGGTGAATAGTAAATCACCTAAGAAAATTGCCTATATGCGAATTACAATAAGGAGAGGGTCTTTATTGTTTGTTGCATCAGGCCTCTGAAAGAAGAGACTTTGAATGGCAAAGAGACTTTGGCACAAACGGCCATGATGTTGAAGTTTTGAACTGCACCCTCGCGCTGTAGAAGCCAAAGACTGTTTTAATCTTGAGTGTGCCGCCCTGTTTTCTTTTTCATAACATTGTTTCCCACACTGTTTGTATTTAAAGGTAAGGATTGGCAATAGGTTTATTAGTATAGGCCCTTTTATTTTGAAAAGACACCATTAGGACTGTGTTATTATTATTGATGGTCATAGCTTTCTCCCATCTTTAGATTTAGGATTAGATGGGTGTTTTTCAAACCCAATTGAAGTTCAATAAACACCCTTGAACTGTGGTCACTTGTGTCTGTCTTACTGTTGATACCATGCCTTCCTTACAATACTGAACTGAATGAAAATGGGAAACTAAGCCAAAATAGGCATATTGAATACCAAACTTTATGTTTTATGGGCAAAGCTGATGCCGAACAGAAGCCAAGAGGAAAGTGCTCATTTGAAAAGAATCAAAGCAGACAATAGTGCAAGTGTGAAGAAGTATAATAAAAAAATGGGGATATGATTCACACCACCACAAAGTGAACATTATGACTGGAGACTTTTCTAATTGGGACAACGGCAAAGTCTGGCCAGAGATGTGTGACAAGTGGGGCCAAAGCCAAGAGGGTAACTAGGAAAAACCAGGAAAGGGTAAAGCTGGCCCTAAAGTCAACAGGCTGAGACTTGGCAAATGAATGCAAGTCTGTGCACAGATTAACTTGTGTGAACTGGAGAGATTGGGGTTCCTGGTTGCACGACCTGTTAAGGGTGGACCGTGTGGTCTGACAACTCCGCCTAAACCAGTGAGCCCTAAATGGTGAAAGCTAATAGGCGTTGTGAAAGAAACCAAGGAGAAGCACTGCAAGCAGACTGGTTAGGATAACCAGAGGGTGCTACGTTGAAGACTTGGGGAAGGCCTGAGACTTGATAGACTACAAGTGCTGTCTTGAGGAGGGAGCTTCAAGACCTGTTTCCTGTTGAATTGTTTTGCATTGAACTCGGGAAAGGTAAACTTAAGACTTTTGTGAACTTTTCACAGAACTTTATGAGCGGGGATGGATGGTAAGGTCAATGAGGAATCTGTGGGAGAAGAATCCATAGAAAGATCATTACGGTGAGTAATTCCTCCTTCAATGGATTGCTTTTCTCCCACAGATTCCTCGTCATGAGGGACTCCCCAAGCACTTAGGATAACGGAGGAGGGCAGAAAGATTTAAACCAGTAGATTCTGTAGAACCGCCCTACCAAACCTTGAGTCAGCTCCCCGTGCAACATCCAAGGGGTAGTGCTTGGTGAAAGTATATCAGGATGACCAAGTGGCCGCTCAGCAAATATGCCTAAAAGGAACCCCTCTCTGGAGGGCTGTAGAGGCTGAAACCTCTCTGGTTGAGTGGGCCCTGATGCCCGCTGGAAGCTTCTTGCCTGCCAATTGGTAACACTCGGATATGCACAAAATAATTCATCATGACAGGGTTTGTTTAGTGACGGCAAGACCTTTTCTAGACTGAGGGCCTCATCACGAGTCTGGCGGTAACCCTTAAATGCGGCTGTAGCGCTATTACTGCCGCATTTAAGGGTCCGTCAGATCATAGCCTTGGCGGATTTCCCCCCAGCTCAAAGCTGGGGGGAAATCCGCAGCAAATTTGCCGTGCCGATTTTCAGCGCCATTACCGCCGGCGGGAAATCCGTCAGCGGTAATAGCGCAAATTTTCGCCATTGGGCCCAATGGGGAATGAGGAATTCCCAAATGGGCCCAATGGGGAATGGGCACTAACCATTCCGCCAAACCCGTGATCAGGCGCTAATAGCGCTGGGGGTTTGGCGGTCGGGCTATTAGCGCCGGCGCTAATAGCGCCGGCGTTACCGCCCAACTCGTGATGAGGCCCTAAGAACAGGCCACGAACAAGTGGGCTGATTTCCTAAACTCAGATGTGTGTGCAACATAGAAGCTTAACACTCCTTTGGGGCCAAGGCGGTGGAATCGCTCTTCCTCTTTCGAGGGATGTGGAGGAGGGTAAAAGACAGGTAAATCAATAGACTGGGACAGATGAAACTCTGAAACCACCTTAGTAAGGAATCCGGGTATGACTTTAAGAGAGACTTAATCATGAAAGAACTTCAGAGAGGGAGGATTGCAGCACAAGGGTTGCAGTTCGCTAACCCTCCCGGTAGATGTAATCGTGACCAAAAAGGCTGTTTTAAGGGATAACAGAAACAAAGAACTTGAGTGCATAGGCTCAAACAGAGCCGCCATCATGTAGGTCAAAACCAGATTGGGACAACGAAAGGGGTTGGCTGAAACTTGTTGTGAAGGCCCTTCAGGAACTGGGCCATGACTCAAATAGTACAAAAGGAACCTTGGTCTGGGGACCTCTTCAACACAGATAAAGCCACCAAATACCCTTTGACAGTGGCAACCTGAAGAGGCCAGTGACATAAGAAACTCCATCACTGTGGTGATGGGGCAAAAGATAGGGTCAGTCCCCCGTTCCCTGCACCACGCCTCAAATCTTTTCCACCTGCACGCGTAGAGATCTAGTAGAAGGTTTGCGGGCAGCCAGCAATACCTCAAGTACCTCCTCAGAGAGGTGGCAGTCATCATACCTCATCCCGTCAAGAGCTACGCATGTAGTTTAAGGGAATCTGGGTTGGGTGGAGCACTCGGCCCTCAAACTGGGTTAGGAGATCCAGACGCTGAGCCAACCGGTTTGGTGGACAGATGGTCAGATCTAGGAGATTGCAGTCCCACATTCTCCTCGCCCAATCCGTGGTGATCAAGATCATGGCCGCTCAAAATCTCTTCAACCTTCTCAGAACCCAAGGGATGATGGGAATCGGGGGCAAAGCCTAGTAGAGAGGGAAGATCCAATACACCAGAAACGCATCCCCCAGTGTACCGTTTGCTGAGAATTCCCTTGAGCAAAACGGTTTGCACTTCGTGTTGGACTCTGTGGCGAACAGATCCACTAAACGGGTACCCCAGAGAGCGAAGACCTCCTCTAGGACTTCTTGGCACACTTCCCACTTGTGTGAGACTGTGCTCTGCCTGCTCAGAGCATCTGCCAAGGTTTTCTCTGTCCCCGCCAGATGAACTGTTGAGACCTAGATTTGGTTCTCTTGAAGCTGATCCACAGCTGAATTGCCTCTGTGCTGAGTGGGCAGGAGTGCACCCCACCCTGCTTGTTGAGGTAGTGCATGGCCACTGTGTTGTCTGTTAGGACCAGGACATGCTTCTCTCTCAGAGACGGGGCCAAAGGCCCTCAGGCTAACCTGATGGCCCGAGACACCAGCCTGTTGATATGCCACCTAGCTTCTGATGAGGACCAGAGGCAGCTCACTTGCAAATCCTCGCAGTAGGCGCACCAACCCTTCAGGGATGCACCCATGACCACTCGGGGCTGGAGTCAAGCACGCCAGAAGGGTTCCCCTGCCGAATAATTGCTCTGCGTGTTCCACCAGCTGAGTATGTGGAATACCTGGCTGGAAAGAGAAAGGCGACCCATGAGCGCTCCCAGATACTGAGACCACTGGTCCCTTCAGGAGCCATTTGAGGGATCTCATGCGCAGTCAGGCCTCTGGCACTAGAAAAATACAGGAGGCCATGAGACCCAAAAGGTGGAGAAAGGAAGCTGCTGGGAGAGTTGTGGGGTTCTGAAACAAATGCACCATCAGGGCTATGTTGCTGAATCTCTCTTCGGAACGAAACACCTTCCCTACCTGGGTATCTAGGACTGCTCCAATGAACTGGAGCTGCTGAACTGGTGTCAAATGGGATTTCTTCAAGTTGAGGGAGAAGCCCAGCCTGTGCTTTAGAAAGCGGGTGTCCTCTAGATGAGACAAAACCTGCCCCGCTGACTTCCCTCGGATCAGCCAGTCATCCAGATATGGGAATACGTGGACCCCGGATCTCCTGAGGTGATCCGCCACTACTAACATGAGCTTGTTGAAGACCCTTGGTGCGGAGGTCAACCCAAAGGGAAGCACTTTGAACTGATAGTGCTTGTCCCGGTTTATAGTCATTCCATCGAATTCTTAACATCAACAGACCATTCCATCTAAAAAGAAATGCATCAAATGCATTAAAAAAAATAATAATTTTAGTGGGCGGTTTCCCCCAACCCCCCCCTTTTTTCACCCTTTAAAACCCATTAAAATGAAACTTATCCCTTTACCTTCAAAAAACATGCATTCAATGCTTTTTTTTATGCAATGTTTTTGATGGAGAGGCATTCGATAGTATTGCATTCGATGCAATTACCAGATACCCTTGTCCCCAATGAGGAACCTTAAAAACTTCCTGTGCTTTTGGTGTATCGGCACATGGAAATAAGCATCCGGTAGGTCTATTGCCACCAGCCAGTCCTGAAGTTCGAGAGCGTGGAGAATCTCTCTCAGCATCACCCTCCTGAATTTGTCTTTCCTCAGGAACTTGTTCAAGGCCCTGAGGTCCAGGATGGGACAGAGACCGCCTCCCTTCTTGGGCTCCAGAAAATACCAGGAACACAAACCCGACCCTCTCTGATTGGCACCCTTCGACAACAGGGCTCTCAGTTCTTCCTGGAGCTCCTGTTCTGGTTTTATTGTGGGATGTGGAGGTATGTCTGGAGGCCTCTTCAGAAAAGGCAGACAATAACCCTACTGAATCAACTGCAGGGCCCAGGCATCAGAAGTTATTTCCTGCTACTGGGCCCAATGCCCTCCCAACCGTCCACAAATTGGTGCATCGTGGGAGGGGAAAATCACAACGGCATAGAGGGCACAGATGACCCTGCTGCTGTTGCTTGCCTCTAGAGGCCCCTTCCGGGATGCGAGAAGCGCCTCTTTCGTTGTCTGTCTTGCAGGAGCTGTGCCTTCCTGTCATAGGGAACAGAACGTCTATAGGCTCTGACCTGGAGGCAAAGCTCAAGGCAGGTTTGGCCGGCTGCGCTGCTAGGCCCAAAGATTTAGGAGCCAATGTTGGGAAAGAGCCTAGTGCTTTCCTGCACCCCCCCAAGCGCTTTACAAATGAAGCAAGACTTCTAAGCACTATCGCACTGAGAAAGATTTCTTCATGCAAAAATAATCATACAGAGGTGTGGCCAGTCACTAAATAAAGATAGTTATTTGCATCTTATAATTCAATCCCAACTATTAGTTGAATTAATTTGCAAAACTGTTGTACATTGTAAATTAGCTTCGTTTAAAACATACGGTAAACCATCGCTGACTGTCGGTGTGTCCGCGTCGTGACTAAGACCTTGACACCATAGACAGACATTGTGGGGGGGGTAGGCCTTAGATATTTTGGCTTTGCAATCGCGGCATCGCTTGAAGCCCGAAACCCTGTGAGACATCTTCGAGGTTTTTGAAGAAAAACTTCCAAATATTACAAAAATGACATTCAG
Source organism: Ambystoma mexicanum (assembly GCF_040938575.1). NCBI lineage: Eukaryota > Metazoa > Chordata > Amphibia > Caudata > Ambystomatidae > Ambystoma > Ambystoma mexicanum. Next base: position 110,711,068 of record NC_090933.1, read on the forward strand.
TAACTCGAGTCGTGTTCCTGATGCAGCAGTTAAGCACAGAAAAAAGGAACTGAAGCATGGGGCGTAGTCACATGCTATATATATATATATATATATATATACACAACGTCTGACATCACTTCATGGAGCCGAAGATCGAGAGCCAGACAAGACGGATCGAGGACCGAGTCGATGTCCAGTACGCCCCCCTGATGTAATGTTTCCGAACAGCAGAGCTGGATGATGTATATCTATCATGATGTTCTGTCTTTTTGTGCACCTTCTTGCCCATAGGCTGCATGTACGGTAGAAATATTAAATAAATAAATATATTTATAATCAAATTATCCCCATCACTCAAGGGGTTAAGGTAGACTAAAAAACAGTGATGGGGTTAAAGTCCACAACACTAATTACATGGGCTTCTTTCTGATCCTTCACTTCCTTGCCTTTCTCCCTCAGCACAAAATTGCTTTCCAAAGTGAGCCCAACAATCAGTTATAGTCTCTGGGGTGTTGTGTCCTGAAAACCTCCTTTTATTGTTCTGTTCTTTCTTGGCCAGCACAGGGGTCATCAAGGTTGCCCATTGGTCCGCCTGGACTCTGCTACTCAGTACCTTTCAGTCGACTGGCAGGGGTCAGGAGTCTTACACATCTGGAACAGCTGCAGGTTACTTAAACGTTCCCTCCTCTAGGCCTTTGGAATCGGCCAGCCTAATTTAAGGCTGGTTTGTCTCTGGCTTCTGTTCTTGTCCTGCTCTAACAGCTTAAGTGGACCATTCTAGTCTAGGACTTCGACTTCCGTTGGTGGTTGTCTTCCTTCCTCTGTCTCTTCATCTCTCCCTATCCCTTCCTGGCTCTTGCACCTCTCCTATCCACTTCCCTTGACGTTCCTCATCCTTTGCTCTCTCACCAGATGTTTCTGCCCCTCTCCTTTATTGCACTACTTTGTCCTATCCCTTCTTTTTCTCTAAATGTTCCTTATCCTTGCCTCCTCTCTGCAATCCATCCTATCTCCTCTACCTGTCTCTACAATCACTACCAAATGCCTAACTCCAACATTTCCCTCATGGTTGCTCTCCCTTTTATACCTGTCTTGCTCTGTGATTGGGATTATGAATGAGAAACTTCTAGCAGCTGTTTAAGAATTGGGAGCAGACATTCTGACTGGTGGGATGCAGAAATTATAAGGAACTCACTGTAATGACTAATGTACTCTTAGTCCCCTTTCCTCCATACTGCAGGAGCGTCCCTTGCGAGGGACGGGAGACAGGACCTTTTTCAACAGAAAAAACCTTCTTCCCCTTTAAATTTAGAGGCATGCGGAGTGCGGCCTTGGGAGCATGCGCTGCCCTGACTCCGCCCTCCGGCGCCACACCTCAGTCCCCATAGACGTGTCGACAGTAGATTTAACATTGCCTTATGACACCAGTTTTATTAGGCGGGAGGCTGGTAGGGCGTATTGAGGAAAGGGGTCTAAGGACTAAGAGTATGTTAGTCACTACGGTGCGTAACCTATTATTACTCTTACGTCCCGTTTCCTTTCCTCCATGCTGCATGGGTGATTACAACTGAATGTAGCCCCATGGTTGAGAGGAGACAATCCTTAAGCAAACAGGTTCCTAAGAACCGCCTGTCCGAAAGCCACGTCTGATCTAGAGCCGGCATCCAAACAGTAGTGCTTGCAGAAAGACGAAGGGGTGGCCCATGTGGCCGCCCTGCAGCGATGGCAGTTGCCTTTGCTCTGACTGCATGGGCATGCATGTTGGCCGGGGGTGGCTTATACTGTCCCTGGTGGGCTTCTTTGATGGCTGAGAACATCCTCTGGGCTATAGAGGCCTTGGATGCCTGATACCCCGGTCTTGAACCTCCAAAGGTGATGAACAGAGTGTCCGACTTGCGGAAGCTCTTCGTCCTGTCCAAGTAGAATTTTAGTGTACGTCTGACGTCAAGGCAGTGCAGCACTCTGTGCCTCGTCTTTGGGCTCAGCAAAAAATGTGGGCAGCACAATTCCCTCATTCAGATGGAAGACACCTTAGGAAGGAACACTGGGTGCGTCTGTAGGACTATCTTGTCCCTGTGAAACGTAGTGTATGGCTCCGAGGTGACCAGCACCCGAATTTTGCTGATTCTGCGAGCCGAGGTGAGGTGGACAAACAAGGCCGTCTTAATGGTGACCAGCCTGATGTCTGCGGATGCCATAGGTGCGAATGGTTTTTGTGCCAGGGCATACAAGACTATGCTGAGGTCCCACATGGGGTGTGGCTTCTTGATGGGTGGGTAGGGCCGTCAAATATTTCTTGACAATCTGGTTGGAGGAGGAAAATCTTGCTCACCCCCATCCCTCCAAGTGTGCACCTGCACGCCTCAATGGGCGAGATGCGCCGAAAAAAAGAGCATGTCGTCCTGGGAACATGGCAGAAGGTCAATGCCCTTAGAGTTTGCCCAGTGGCAGAACCTGGTACACTTGCTCTTATACTGGGCTCTGGTAGATTTGCTCCTGGCACCCTGTATGATCTCCAGATTAGCTTTAGAGGGGCTGAGATGTCCTAGCATGACTTTTTCAGGAACCACGGTGTGAGGGCTAAGTTCTCTGGTGCGGGGTGGATGACCCTGCCCTCTTGCTACGCCAGAAGATGTGCTGGGCCCATCGGCAGGCTAATGGGAGGCATCTCAGAGAGGCTGAGCAGCCCTAAAAACCATGGCCTGGCTGGCCACCATGGAGCTATCAGGATGATGCAGAGGAGGCAAGACTCCTTGATCTTGCATATCAACCTGTGAATCAGGGGAGTGGGTGGAAAGGAGTATGCTGTCATACCGTCCCACCTGATCTGAAAGGCATCGCCCAGGGAACCCGGGCCCTGACCCTGCCAGGAACCACTTTTTGTTGCCCCAGGAGGCAAAGAGGTCCACCTGAGGGTGGCCCCATTTGTGAAAGATCTCCTTCAGCACTAGGTCGTTCAACAGCCACTCGCAGTGGTCTGCTCTCAGTCGGCTGAGCCTGTCTGCCTCCAGGTTGCATTACCCTGTCAGGTGGACCGCCGTGAGGAAGACGTTGTTCTCCAGGGCCAATTCCCACATGCTGACTGCCAGCCTGCACAGTGGGGGGGGGGGATCTGGTACCTCCCTACTTGTTGATATAGAACATGCTGGTCGAGTTGTCTGTCTGAATGAGGATGACCTTGACCATGATGACCGGGAGAAAGGCCCTGAGTGCAAGTCAGATGGCCTTCAATTCCAGCCAATTGATGTGGTACTCCTGCCGGGTCCAGGTGCCATGGACGTAGTGGTCGTCCAGGGTGGACCACCAACCCTCAAGATAGGAGTCTGTGGTGATGGTGACCTGTGGTGTAGGTTGCCAGAAAGGCTTGCCCATCCTCAGGTTGCTGTCCCCAGACCACCATGTTAGGTCTGCGTGAAGTGATAGAGGAACGTTGATCATCTCTGGCTGATGGCCCCGTTCCTAGTTCAGGATGCTGCGAAGTGCAGCTGTATCCTCCTTATCCGGAGTCTCCTGGGGGGGAACTGCCAAGAGGACTGCTGCCATGAGACCCAGTAGATGTTGGTACCACCAGGCCAAGGTCAATTCTCTGCTGAGGAAGTGCGCTGTGGCTCTCTTGAGTGCCGTAATCTTGTCCTCTAAGGGAAAGACTTTCTCGGAGCATGTGTCCCAAATGAGGACCAAGAAGGTCAGTGACTGCGTGAGCTGCATCTGTGACTTCTTGAGGTTGAGAGAAAAACCCAGCTTGTGCAGTGTGTCCATAAGAGCGTGGGAGGTATGGTGCACTGCTTCCGGAGATGTAGCCCCGACGAACTAGTCGTCCAGGTACGGGTATATGTGGTGGCCTTGCAACCTGAGGAGGGCCGCCACCGTGTTCATCAGCCTGGTAAAGACGCTGGGTGCTGAGTTCCTTCTATTGGAAATGGTAGCCAATGATCCTGAATCGTAGAAAGGAACAATGAGGCTGCCAAATTGGGATGTGTAGGTACGCGTCCTTCAGATCCACGGAGCACATCCAGTCTCCCTTGCACAATGTCTCCACTATCAATGCTGGCGTAACCATTTTGAATTTTTGTAGAGGTAGGGAGAGGTTGAGGGTGGAAAGGTCCAGCACAACTCTCAGGCTGCCTGGTTCTTCTGAATGGGAAAAATCCTGGAGTAAAAGCTCAAGCCTCACTGGGAGGGTGGGACTTCCTCCACTGCCTGGCTTTCGATGAGCAACCGGATCTCTACCAAAAGAGTTGCTGTCCCAACCTGTGGGAGTGGAGGCGAGGAGAGGCTGGGAAAGGGAGGCGGTAACCTATGGAGACTACAGAGAGGATTTAGGGGTCCGTGAAATTCTGGCACCAAAAATGTGCATGGAGGGCAAGCCTGCCCCCCACTGGAGACACGTGGACCTGGAGGGGCGTATCATGCCTTCTTTCCCTCTGAGGCTGCTGCAGAGGAGGGGGACTGGAAAAAGCCCTTACCCCCAACCCCCTTTTTGTTGTTTGCGCCGATGCTGGGACGGCGAACAGTCAGGCTGCCTGGACCTCTGCTCTTGAAAGCCGCAGAAACCTCTGTATGTACGCCCCTTATCAGAGCGTTGCTGTGACTGAGTGTACGGTTTGGGCGTGGTCTTTGTAAGAATGGTTTTTATCCAGCTCCTTGTCTGTTATGGAGTGGAAGAGACAATCCCCTTCGAACGGAAGATCCAGTTTGCATTCCTGGACATCTGGGTGAATTTTGTAGCTCGGAGCCAGGCCGTTCTTCTCATGTCCGTGGCAATATAGATGGCATGGCCAGAGGTGTCAATGTGGGCCACGGAGGACTCCATGATGTCCTGCGCCACGATCTTGGCATCCGCCAATCCCGGCTAGAATCATGATAGGCTCTGAGCCGAAAGCTCTGGGAGGAAATCAGCAATTTCCTGCCAGAGCCTCTTGTTAACGGCTGCCAGCATGGCATCTGCGTTGGCCCGACGTTGGCCTAGCAGCGCCGCAGAGGAGGCGGCTGAGGACGACTGAGGCTTGGAGTACAGTGATGCTGCGGCAATCAGCGAGGAGTGCGGCTAAGGATGGGCCAATAGCAAGAGTGTATCCCTCTCCATCTGCCTGTACTTGGCGTCCAGGCGTTCATTTACTGGCTGGGCTGAGTGGGGCTTCAGCCAATCCTTCATGGCCGAGGCAACTATGTCTTTCTGCATCGGGATCCCCGTTCTGGCAACGGGACGTAGCGTGAGGACTTCTGCAAGGACCCTCTCTACTGGTTGCTAGACCTCAGGCTGAGAAAGGCCCAAGTACTCTGCCAGACGTTCGTGGAAGGCCTTGGCTGAAGACTGCGTGTCAGGGTCCCCTTCCTCATCTGTGTCCATCTGTGGGTCTGGAGGATCCAGCACTGGAGGGGGGAGTGCTAGGAGCCGGGTGCTGTGGCACGGCGACCAGAGGCGGATGCTGGTGCGTAACCGCCTGTGCGATAGGTTGGGGGGCCGGAGTGGGCTGCTGAGGCTGAACAGGGACCGGAGGAGCCTGTACTGGGGCCTGAGGCGCCGGCGGGACAATAGGAGGGATCAAGTCCCTGATGGCGTCCCTGAGGATGACCCCCATCTGTGGAGATTTCATGAGCCTGAGAAACTTTTCGAAGAACCTGTCCTCACAGGCTGGATTGGTAGTAAGTGATATGGGTGGTCCCTCATGCATGGGCGAGTCCTTGGTAAGGAGTCTCCCTTGCGGGGTGCGCTGGAAAAGAGCAGCGCTACCTTGGGCTTGGATCGATGATGGACGAAGTCCTTTAGGTCCTCTGGAGGCGCTCTGTGGAAGAGCTCCCTCCACCTTGCCAGGCTGTTCTTCAGAGACCTCGAGGAAAGTGCGTTGCACACGGTACAAGCTTGCCAGCCTTGGTCAGGGCCAAGGCACCGTAGGCAGAGAGCGTGGGGGTCTTTAGTCGGGAAGTGCCCGTCGCAGGATGGACACCTGCTGAACCCTGTAGAAGTCAACATGTGCCGGGGAGGAGCGCGACGCCTGAGGACCGAGTACCTGAATGATAAAAAGACAAAAAAAGGCAAAGCGAAGAAGTATCCGCACGTGGAATTACATGGCCGAAGCCAAACCCAGGAGCGCTGGTGAATTCGGCCCATTCCCATCGACGTGGAAAAGGGGACTGAGGTGTGGCGCCGGAGGGCATAGTCAGGGCAGCGCATGCTCCCAGGGCTACACCCCTGTGCACCTCTAAATTTAAAGGGGAATAAGGTTTTTTCTGGTGAAAAAGTTTCCATCTCCCGTCCCTAGCAAGGGACGTCCATGCAGTATGGAGGAAAGGGGACGGGGCGTAAGAGTACAAACTACATCACCCGTATATGGATTAATTTGTTTAGTGGGCCACACTGCAGCTCCAAATAATGAGGGGATATGAAGGTGGTCTGCCATTTTATAGTCAAGCATCCCTTTACCTATGGCCACCTGCCACTAGGGTAACAGTGCTGATGCATGTCACAGCTGAGCTTCTCTGTTTTACCAATTTGCAACTTAAATAAGGGGACAGCAAGCTTCCTGGTTGCTGTGCTGGCTGGCTCAAAATGCCTCTTGAAACCAAAGAATGTGCACAGGGGTCCCGCTGGTGTCAGGTATCCAGTTGGTTTGAGATATGGATCACAGAAACCCAGTAGGCTGAATTTCCTTCTCTTCTACAACTACATGCCACAATCTGGTGGTTGGGAGCATGGTGAGTGACAATGATCATGTTAAGGGCCGTAGCACATGGCTTGTGATCGGATGATGATCCTCGAGAATCACCATCCCCTACCCTCCGGGTCCAGCATCACAGATCGGACAAATTTTCCCATTCCCCCAGAATCTCAAATGTGACTGTCACACAGCCCAATATCATCCATCACTACTCTTCAAAAAGGGAACTCCTGGGGCAGGCAAAGGTTGTAGAGTGATTTTGAGTTGTCTCCATTATATTGATATACCATTGTGTTCTCCAGCCAGAAGAATCAACTAAGTGATCTTGGGCTTTGGCTATTGCCAAAAGTGCCTAGGTGAGGTGTGAACAGGGTAGGTCCATCATGTATGTCGGAAGAGTTTGGGAACCAACAATTGCCACAAGGCTGTCCCTTTCCTTTTGGATTTCTTTCAACCCTATAAAAGGTGCCCACTTTTACAGTCAAGAACACAATGCTGCTCTAATCATAGGCAGAACTATGCGCATAAGCCTGTTTCAACAGGTGATCTTTAAGTTTCATTGTGTCAAAATCAAGGAAAGAACACAAAAGGTCCCCCTCCGCTCGTACACTTACCAAGTCTGCTACGACTTTATCCACAGTGCAGCACATCATTTCAAATATTAGTTGAGAAACGTGGTCTCCAGAAATAATTGCTGACCTCCAAAATTAATGAGTCAAAACTTTAGGTTCCCTCTATAATCTTCATTGCCTACACCTGCTCCTAAGTCAGCAAATATATTTAAGCTAAGCCATGATCTAGGATTGATCCTTGCATAATAACCTTCTGAAAGGATGGTGTGGCGGTGTGCCTAAATTAGACAATGGGACTGGGTTAGGATGATGACAGTAATAGGCACTATGGAAGTCTGCTGCTTTTTCTTTTTTTTATATATAACTTTTTATTGGCATTTTTATTTTAATGAACATCAAGAGTACCAACCAAGAAAACAAACCACCCCTTGACCCCCCCACCCCCACCTTCGGTTCGGGAGTGAGCCCAGACCACAGCAGTTCGTCACAGCAGTTCCTTCATTGATCGTTGGTTAGGCACGTGCGCGGGCCACCAGTCTTTAAACCAGTGCTAATTCAACTTATCCTGGGTGCTCTTCTATCCAAAAAGCCGCATGGCCCATGGGCACCAGGCCATTCTTGCCCCCGTCCATCAAGTAACGCAGAAGGGCAGCCCAGTCTGTGGAGAATTTGACATGATCCCCCTGGATGGAGTACGTGAGTCACTCCATTGCCAATAAAGACAACATTTTTGCGACCTACTCGTGGTCCTGAGGGGGATCTCTTGCCTTCCATTTGTGAGCCAATACCAGGGCCGCCGCCATCATCATTATCACATAGAGCTTTCGCCCTGCCTTGGTTTTGATAGCTTCAAATGGTCTCCCCATGCCTATAAGCACAAGGCATTTGTACCCCGTGAAGTCTATTCCCAGGACTTGGTTAACCGCTTCTAGGACTCCTTCCCAATATTTCCCAATTTTTGGGCATTTCCACCATATGTGCTCCCAGGTGCCTTCCCCTCCGCAGGCCCTCCAACATAGGGGCAATACCCCTGGGAAAATTGTATGTAGTTTCACGGGGGTCAAGTGCCACTGGGTCGCCAACTTCAGCCAGATCGCCCTTATTTGAAGTGACCTCGCTAGTCTGGGAATCTGTGACCACAGCCAGACCCAATCTTCCTCCTCCACCACGCCTCCCACCTCTTTGTGTATGGTCTAACTGGGGGATCCTCTCCGGCCTTCAAATATTTATTGATAGCTGCAATCAGATGCCTATCCCCAGATTCCCTGTCAAGGTACCTTTCAAATGGGGTCAGCTGTCGCCTTCCGCTTGCAACATGATGGGGGGATGAAGCCAGTGCCTCAGTTGAAAGTATCTGTACCTTTCTGTCTCGCCTAATGCAAATTCCGCCTTACATTGCTCAAACTGTTTCATCTGGCCTTCACTGAACATATCCCGTACCAGGCGGCAGCCCCCTTGCTGCCAATTTAGGAAAGCTGAAGTATTGAACCCTGGGGTAAACTGGGGATTTCCGAACAGGGGCGTGTAAGGTGAGGGGAAGGTTGTGAAATGAGCCACCCGCACTGCGTCGTCTCAAGTCCAGCCCACTAAGTCTAGGAGGGCGCTACTGAGCATGCGATTGGGCCTGTCCTGCTTGGGCTTCCATAAAACAGTTTCTAGATCTTCCCTCAGTACCGCCCTATCCATTGGCCTCCATATCTTCCCCCGGTCGTCTTTTTGCCTATCCAGAATCACCTTTAGCTGGGCTGCCCTATAGTATGTCCTAAAATCAGGGCTCCACATGCCTCCCTGGTCAGTAGGAGCTCTCATGAGTCTAGTCGCCACTCTCGGGCGTTTATTGGCCCACACAAACCGGTTTGTCATTCTGTTCTGTGCTTTGAAAAAAGTGGAGGGATATAAACCGGGAGTGCGGCAAAACAATACTCGTGGTAGCACAACCATTTTCAGAGTGTTAATGCGGCCCAGCCAAGAGATGGTTAGGGGTCCCCAATCAATCAGTTTGGACTTAATTCTCTCCAGTAGAGGTGGGTAATTAACATGGTAAATTGTTCGACTGACTTGGCCAGTTTTATGCTGAGGTAAGTGATTGAGTTCCCGACCCCTCTGCACGGTGAAGTTCCCTTTAATCCCTCAGTGGCCTCCCTCGGGATGGTGAGATTAAGGATCTCTGTATTGAAGGCGTTGATCTTAAGGCCGGCTACAGACCCAAATCGTTGACGCTCACTTTCTACCGCTGGTAGGGCTATTTCTTGTTGTGTCAGGGACAATATCATGTTGTCCGCTAACGCCGCTAACTTATGAGTGTCTCCGGCGAAGCGGATCCCCAATATGTTCTGAATGGATCTCACCGCCTCTAGAAAAGGCTCGAGATCGAGCGCTTAAAGTATCGGGGATAGTGGACAACCCTGCTTGGTCCCCCTCTCAACAGTGACTGAGTCCGTCAATTCTCCGTTTACTGCTAACCAGAGAGTCAGGAAACGGTAATTGGCCCTGACTGTCCAGAAAGGAGGGGCCAAGCCCCATTTTCTGCATAGTTGTGAAGAGGAATCCCCACTCCACCCGATCAAAAGCCTTCTCGCCATCGACCGCCATGAGGAGAGCTGGGATTCGCCTTTTGTTAACCTTCTCTATGCAATGTGTAAACAAGGGTGTTTGTTTTTGGCCAACTGTACTGAACCGTGCACCCTAATAAACTTTAATTTTCAAAGTGTCGCAGGTGTGTGAGGCAAATAGAGGCAATGTCCCCAACCTCTTGTTATAACAAAGGAAAACCAGAAGACCTCACACCAAAAAGAACTGTGCCACACTTGTTTAAGAAAAGATATTTTTTAGTGTTCAAATTCACACAAAAGAAAATAAAGATATAACAGTGTGCTTTTGGGATAAGACGTGTTTCAACACAGCAGTATCTTTATCAAATCAGGGCTAGTCGGTATCTAAACAGTTTTCATTTGTTATTTGAAATAAAAATAAATAAAATCACAGAAATCAAAGGGAGGGGAATCGGGATGGTGGGTTAGGGATTTATGGAAACAAGAAAAATAAATGTACATCAGATCAGATTTATAGTTACCAAATCTTGTGCATTGTTCACTGCATACTGCCACAGTGGCTGAGTTTAAATATTAATAAAGACCTAATCTAAACATTTTTTCATATATGGGTTCAATTCTGTAGAACAGTGCAGTCTAAGGGATAAATCCCTCCTGGAAAGTAGATAACTGACTTAAGTCAGGAGTTATGGAACAGCGTAGAAGTCTATTTAAGTGCCTGAATTAGAGTTCTGATTCATGACGTAACGTTCACAGCTGGTTAGAATGCCTGCATGTTCTTTTGGGACCAATGCCCTGTTAATCAGTTAGTACTCCCTGCTCTTAATTCTTATAAAAACATTGCAATCTTATGGACACCTAAATATTGTTGTTCTGAAATCCAACCGTAAGGTATATTCTAATTAACTTAGAGAAGCGGTTTGTGTTCCCTCTGTCTGTCAATAAACAGTCACAATAACCGTCTACAGCAATATCGTATGGTCATTGAAATGTAAGTGGTTAGAGCTGTAGGGTAACATGTCCTGTTAGGGCTTACCTTAAAAGAGTGAACCCAGTCTACTCGCGTCGGCAGAATGCTCGATCCTGTTTGCGTGGCTTTAGGCGGTTGCCATGTCAACAATAGTCCTACAACTGTTTCACTACCTCCTGACTCATTCCGGCATGCCTGGGCGCCATGTTTTAGGCTTACAGGCCACAGGATACATCTAAATGGATGAGGATCATCCCAATCTTTTCCAGAATCAATGTTTAATGCGAAAGTTTACTCGTATTTTCGCCAGTTATTTAATTGTTAATGTACTGTCGTATCAATGGTGTGAAAAATGTCCCGCTTGCAATTAGATTGCAGATACCCTGACGGGGCAGCTCCACATTGCCTACATACATATTCCATACATGCCAACCCTCCCGATTTAGGCGGGAGACTCCTGAATTTTTCGTGGAAAATATTGCTATTTTTCACGTTCTTCCGCCTAAAATAAATCTTTGCTCAATACATTCCTATGGGAAAATATTTGTTTCCTGATTTTCCAGACGTAATGTCCCGCACAGGTGGGTTGAAATGTTGGTATGTATGATATTCATTCAGTCTGATGTGAATAGTGTGACTCTGAGGCTGATACTAATGCTGTTGTATGTTATTAAGGCAAGACATTTACACTGGCTATCGGCAGGTTATTTAGTATGGCACTCTCAAATGACTATGAATGAGCATGGTGCTGAAACAATACATTTTTTGGTAAAAGGTGTAAATAACACGATCATATACTACAATGTGTCATACATTTTCATAAAATATTTCCATGTTCTCCTGAGGCAAATAAACAATCGAACATAAAGCACATCAATTACAAAGGTATTACAATAATAGTATAGGTCATGGCCACAGGGCAAGAACTACAAGCTCCGCTACATAAAGGGTCCAGTTCTGCACACTTATATTCTGGTGCACGTGCTATTTTCTCCCCTGCAGTTCCCCACGTGCCTCCAGGTCGGGCGTGGCCATAGGAGTGCATCGGGCTTCACATGCAGCATCTTCTGGGAGTGACAGGGTGGGGCCACAAGTCAGAACAAATGGGCGTGGCTGGGACCAGGCTATTTAAGCCTGCCCCGCACGCATGCAAGCACTTTGCGTTAGTCTGCTTATAGCAGCGTAACGCTCACCGCCGCCTGAAGCGCATCCTTACCCGATTCCAGCAGCAACCACAGTCGGAAAGCATCCGTACCTGATTCCAGCAGCAACCGCAGTCGGAGCGCATCCTTACATGATTCCAGCAGCAACCACAGTCGGAGCGCATCCTTACCTGATCCCGGCTCCCAGCCTCAACATATACTCGGGAGTCCATCTTCAGCCAGCATCCTCGCGGATCCAGGCATCCTTCACCCGCCGGCAGATTTTCGGATAACAGTTTTCCAGTCTGACTTTGCCAGGCCATCCCTGCAAGAGAAAAAGACAAATAAGGTTAGAAAAACTATAAAGACATTACGCTAAGGTCGCGCGCAAACCAATCCTCCCGCTTGACCTAAGAACCAAACTTACCACCTATTGGGACATCATGATCTCCCCTGTTCTCCATTGGGGCTTGCTTCTTGTACCACAATTCCGCTGGGCCTCACATCAACTATTGGGGAGAAGGAAAGACATTACAATAGATACGGACAATAATCATTATCGAAGGATACTTACCTTTGAAATGGTTCAGCCACAGCCGGTCTGGGCTGCCACGCACATGGACCAGTGAAGAAACTAGGTCTATCTAAAAGCGCCCCTGCAGTGAGAAGCAGGACGGAGAGCTCGCCATCATAATTAAACAGGTGAGACTATATGGGTAGGCGCATGCTCACCATATTCTGGGAAGAAGGGCTTGAGGGAGACCACAGCCATATCACAGCATTCTCACGGCCTCTCGTATTCTCACAGGGGCAGTACAAACAACCAGCGCACTCCACAACACAGGAGCAGGGGAAGAAGTCAGACCCTGGGGAGCCAGTTCCAGGGAGGGCTGCAACCGTGCCCCAACATCCCCGCAGTGACCAGGTGAGCGTAACAGAACGCAAAGCCTCTCTGAATCTCTGCCTGGGCGTTATGGAAACCTCAGAAACAGACCAGTTGGGCCAGCTGCTGGGGGAACTACGGGCAGAAGTTCATGCCTCCAGACAAGAAACCAATGCCTTAAGAGGGGACCTTATTGTAGCTCGAGAACGAACCGATGACTTGGCAAGACAGATTCTTCAGACCCACGCAAGTCAGGTTCCATTACCTGGGCTTGCACAGCCTCCTATGCCGCAGCCATCGCCACCAGTTCAAGTGGTGCTCCCTGGTGCAGTGCCACTGGCGCCACCCGAATGCTTTACCGGCGATCACAATAAGTATGCTATATTCATGAACCAATGTCGCCTTCACTTTTTGTGCTGGTCTGGGGCTTTTCCTATCGATAGCGCATTCATTGTTCATTCATATTTAGGAGGCAGCGCAGCGGACTGGTCAATACCATTAGTAAACCAGGATGATCCTCTACTCCAAAACTTTGGGGAATTCCAACGGGAGATGGAAAAATTGTTTGCTAGACACACCCAAGGACAAGCCCTGGATAACAAACTATTGTCATTCAGGCAGGGAAACCAAGTTCATCTAACCTATATCACTACCTTTAATCGTCTCATGGCACAGACAAACTGGCCAGAAGAGAAGAGGACCAAACTCTTATCAGGGATTGCGTGGGGAACTAAAGGATGTTCTAGCCCAAGTGGTCAATCCTCCTGAAGGTTGTGCGGAATACATCAATCTGACGGTGCAGCTTGACCACAGGTTGCAGAATCGAAAAATGCATCGCACCAGGACTGAAGGGAGGTCGACCCCGGGACGACCAAACTAAAACCCACGAACAAACCAAGCCTATGCAGATCGGGGGATTACGGGCTCCTATCTCCAAGGCGGAGAGAGAAAAGAGAAGACAACAACAACTCTGTTTATACAGCGGAAGAGCAGGACAGTTCCTCCGGGAATGCCCGGTAAACCCCCCTAAGAAGATAGTTGGTGCAACGGACAATGGGAAAGATGAAAAGGAACAAAACTCCAAAGCCCGACAAGCGTAGGGGTCGTAGGGGTCCACTTGTCGAGCAAAAAGAAGGAATCTGCACAGACCTCACATCTGGACATCCCGGTACTTTTGGTCAACCACCAACTGTCAAAGGTACATGCCTTATATTGATAGCGGAGAGGTGGGAAATTATATTGATCAAGATCTGGCTGCACAAATAGGCCTTCCTCTCCAGCAAAAGCTAGAATCGGAAAACGTCACAGGAGTGGATGGTTCTCAGTTGTCATCCGGCCCAGTGATGCAACATGCCGAAAAAGTCATGCTGATGTGTCAGGATGGTCATAGGGAAGACATCTCTTTCGATCTTATTGGAGCTCCTCAGTTCCAGATGATCTTAGGAATGCCTTGGCTGGAAACCCACAATCCTAGGATCGACTGGCGAAAACGAGTGCTGACCTTCGCTCAAGAATGCACAAACATCTGCTACCACAGAAATGTGAAGAGCCGGGACCTCAAGACGAAATCTATCCTGAGGCTCTCTGGTTCCCTACCCCCTGAATACCTGGATTACCAGGATGTGTTCCTGAAGGAGCAAGCAAACACCCTGCCTCCACACAAACCTTACGACTGCCAGATCGATCTGGTGTCCGGAGCACAAATTCCCTGCAGTCGAATTTACGCTCTAACAGAGCAAGAAAACCAGCATCTGAAATCTTACCTGGATCAGTACCTAGCTAACGGCTTCATCCGCCCGTCTAAGTCCCCTGTCTCCTCGGCTCTCTTTTTCGTACCAAAGAAAGAGGGCGACTTAAGAACTTGTATAGATTATAGAGTGCTGGACCAAATCACGGTAAAGAACAGCGACCCCTTGCCCCTCATCCTGGAGCTTCTAGATCAGGTGAAGAATGCTCAAATTTACACAAAACTGGACCTACGAGGAGCCTATCTCCTTGTGAGAGTTAAAAAGGGAGAAGACGGCATTCCGAACCAAGTATGGGCTTTTCGAGTATCAGGTCATGCCTTTTGGATTATGTAGTGCCCCAGCGGCGTTCCAATTCTTTACGATGTGCTTCATGAATTATTGGACCTTTGCGCACTTGTCTACATAGATGGCATTCTTATTTACTCAACGTCCAAGGAGGATCATGTTGGCCATGTAAGAGCAGTTCTGGAAAAGCTTCGACAGCATCGGCTGTTTGGCAAATTAGAAAAGTGTTCCTTCCATGTTACGGAAATTTAATTTTTGGGCTTCATGCTCACACCACGATGAGTACACATGGACACATGCAAGGTGGATGCTATCCTTCAATGGCCATCACCAACATCCACAAAAGGAGTACAGAGCGTGCTCGGATTTGCCAATTTTTATCATCGGTTTATTCCAAGGTTTTCACAAATAGTTCATCCAATTACCTCACTACTGAGAAAAAATAAGAAATTCTTCTGGTCCCCCGAAGCAGAAAACGCCTTCCAGGAACTGAAACTTGCTTTCACCTCAGCACCAGTTCTTCGACACCCTCGACCGGACCTGCCATATGTGGTCGAAACAGACACCTCCAACGTAGCCATGGGAGCAGTATTATCGCAAAAGGACCTGGACACGGGGCAATTACATCCTATAGCATTTTGATCCCGTAAGTTTTCTGCACCAGAATTGAACTATGCAACCACTGACAAGGAACTGCTAGCGATCAAAGGAGCCTTCAAAACATGGAGACACTTTCTTCTGGGAGCAAGACACACGGTCACAGTCATCACAGATCACTGTAATCTGCAACACTTGAAGACTACCAGCGCCCAATCCTCACGCCAACTTTGCTGGGCTCTCTTCTTTGCAGAATACGGTTTTGTCATTACTTACAGACCAGCAGTATGCATTGGGAAAGCAGACGCTCTGCCACGCATGGGTGAGGACAAAGAAGCTTTCACCACATCCGAGCCTGTGGCCATCATTCCCGAAGAGCGGATCCAAAACCAAATCGCCGCAACCGCCTGTTTGGATGACTTGAAAACCGATCTCTGATGAACCAAACAGCACAACAGGAGTGGCTAGCTAGAGGAGACCACTACACCATCGAAAATGATCTACCTTATTTTCAAGGGAGCCTATATATTCAGGACAATAAATTACAAGACCAGATAATAGCAAACTACCATGAATCATTAGTGGAAGGACACCCAGGGATTGCCAAGACTCGGGCTGAAATACAAAAGGGCTATTGGTGGCCAACCTGGTGAAAAGAAATTGCCCAATTCATTGCGACCTGTGGTGTCTGCGCGCAACACAAATCTCAGAAGTTAAGTCCTGCAGGGTTACTACGTCCCTTGATTGTACCACCAGCACCATGGCATACGCTTGGACTTTATCTTCCTCCCTGCAACGGGTGTAACACGATCCTGGTTATTGTGGACTTATTCTCTAAAATGGCCCATTTCATTCCATTGAAGGGGCTTCCCACTGCTTCCACCCTTGCTAACGTGTTTTTGGAGCAAATTGCCAAGTTACACAGTTTCCCATCGGTATTGATCTCAGATCGCGGAACACAATTCGTCTCAGCACTCTGGAGGAGGTGCTGCAAAATATGTTAAGCTCACCTGGTATCCACAGAGATGCCACTCAGCCCGAATTGGTTGCCGGAATTTTCTCCCCAGTTTCCCTGGATGTTGTCTACGGAGGATGTTCAGCCTGAAAACACAGGAGGGCTGGGTTCAAGACTGGCCAACTGAGGTAAGTATCCTCCCACCATCCCTTTGGCTTGAGCCCCTCTGGGCCCTCTCCTCACCTTGTTGTGGAATTAGGCGTGCTCTCCATCCTGCCTTCTTAGCAGGGGCGCATTGTCTTCAGAGGGCGTGGGCGACCAAGTTACTTCACTGGCGCATGCCCGTTCAAATGTCTCTAAGGTAGGTCTTATTGCAGCAGTTCTGTATAACGCTGTTATCCTTGCATGCCTTTCTTTTGGTTAATAATGTCTTTCTTTCTCCCTAGGTGTGCAGAGCTTCAGCGTGGCAAACTGGTCAAGTTGGGCCTCGCGATAAATGATGGCATGTGATGAGCGCTGTAAAGCGGTAAGTAAGCGCTATGCGCGGCGCTGCTTTGTCTTGCCTTTGCTAACCTGTGTTCTTTCTTTCTTACAGGTCGCGGTGCTTCTCCAGCGTGTGGGGAACTTTGGAGCGATGCCGGCCGGGAGGCGACCAGCGAGGTAAGCTTCTTGTGCTGTTCGTAGCTTAGCAATGCCAGAGTTTGCCTTTTCTAATATTGTCTTCTCCTTTTCTCTTGCAGGTCTTTTCGATCCGGAAGGTATTCAGTGTCCAGAAGAAGCTGTTCACTGGAGCTGGGAGCAGATGACAGGATGGAGATTGCAGGTAAGATGCTGCTTACAATGTCCCTTTTGTCTCCTTTGCAGGTTCTCCTCTCTGAGGCTCGTGGGTATCACAGGACACGGTGAGCGTCACGTTGCAGTCTGCAAAGTAACGCAAAGCGTGCTTTGTTGCTTGGGTGTGGTTTAAACAGCCTCAACAAAGTAGTCCAGGTAAAGTAGTCCCATGCCACCACACCCAAAACACTATACCGCATAGCTTTCTTCAAAGAGTATGAGCCTAGCGCCAGAGGCGCCAGGACTGGCTCCAAGAGAGTCTTGGGAGTGGGTGCCAGGCCTTCAAGGCCTTAATGGAGCCCCGAGCCCTGATCCTAACTGGCAAGTGGACTTGCCAGTGGGGGTCTGGGGTATGGGTCGTGACAGCACTCCCCCCTAAGGCCCCTCCCATGGTGGTTCTTCTGTTCGGTCCAGGCTTGGTTGGAAAGTTCTGATGAAACTCCTTGATCAGACGTGGTGCATGGATGTTTTCACTGGGCTCCCAGGATCTATCTTGAGGTCCATAACCCTTCCAATCGACTAGATAGTATAATTTGGACCTAGTGTAGAGTCCAGGATTTCCTTGACTTCGAATTCTGGTTCTCTGCCAACAATTATGGGTTTTGGTGGTGTAATAACCAGTGTACCGGGTTGCACCGGTTTCAAGAGTGAGACATGGAATACGGGGTGGATTTGCATATTAGGTGGTAATTCCAGTTTGACGGCTAGTGGGTTGATGATTGCCCTGATAGACTAGGGTCCCAAATATCGAGGATGAAAAGTCTGGGTTCCCTTGATGGGTACATATCTTGCTGCTAACCAAACCTTGTCTCCTACTTGATAGTCAGGAGCCCTTCTTCGGTGTTGATCGGCGAATTTCTTTTGTATGTCCTTGGCGTGAGTGAGATGTTCTTTCGCCTTTTTAAAGGCCTGAGAGATGGTTGCGTGAAGAGTCTTCACTACTGCCATTTCCAAGCTGACTGGAAGGTCTAGTTCAGAAGTACGTGGGTGTCTGCCATAAAGGGTGTAAAAAGGCATTTGTCCCGTGCTAGAATTGTTGTAAGCATATTCTGCTATCCATAGTAAGTCCTTCCAATTCCTTTCCACGTGGTGCAGCATGCACCGCAAGTATTGCTCGAGAGTTTGATTGGTTCTCTCTGTTTGGCTGTCCGTTTAGGGTTGGTGACTGGTGGATAATCCGACGTCGATTTGTGCAATTTAACAACATTTCTTCCAGAAGTTGCACACAAACTGGCTACCCCGATCAGAGACCAGAACTGATGGTGTCAAGGAGTCCCCCCCCCCCTTCTCACCGGAGTTTGATCTTTGCTTGGTTTCTTGATCGATGCCTTCTTGCGGATGGATCGAGCCTTGAATAAGGCTGCACGAGTCTCTTCCGACTCCAGCGTGCGTTCAAAGTTCCGGGATGCAAGGATCCAGGAAATTAAAAGAGTGTGCTACTAGCACACAAGTCCAGGAATCAAGAAAGGAAGGAAAGGGACTAGGAATGGGGTTGGCTGGAAGAAGCAAGGAAAAGAATACCGCGAACTACGGAGCACACGTCTAGTCGCTATTTCGCAATAGCATTGAGACGCGCAGAGCTGCGGGAGGCGTGGTCTATATATAGAACACGCTACGTCCAAAATGTAGAGAGAAGAAGGTGTTTCACAGTGGATGGCCATGTTGGAAGTACAAGGGAGTGTAGGCATCGTTGAGACAAGGACCAGGAAATCCAAAAGGGGCGTGTTCTGTAGTTCATGACAGATGGGAAGCCATGTAGTTTAACAATATCTTCTAGTAAACACTTTCGCTAAACTGGATGCATCTGGGAGACCCTTGAGAGGAATGAAGTGTGCCATCTTCGAGAATAAGTGGACTACTAGAATGCCCTTGACTGGGAGGCAGGTCGTTGATGAAGTCAAGGGAAAGGGTATGCCATGGAGCAGAAGGAATGTCCAATGGTTGCAGGAGACCAGCTGGTTTCTGTTTTTGCGATTTGTATTGTGCGCATACACCGGAGGACTGGATATACTGGATGATGTCCTTACGCCAGGTAGGCCACCAAAAGTTCTGTTTCACCTTGGCTAGGGTTTTGGCAATTCCAGGGTGGCTTTCTATCTGTGAATCATGATAACCTGAAATGATTTGTTGTTGTAGTTCCCTCTTGCGCATGTATAGATGGTCCCTAAAAAAGGGCAACTGGTCCTTGATGGAGTATTGTTCTCCCTGAGTATGCCATACAAGTAAGGTGTCAGAATTAATTGCCCGTTGGATTTCGTTTCAGAGTTCGGTTTGCGTCAAGGATGCCGTGAGACCCAAGAGTTTGTCTTTAGGAATAATGGGTACTGGATCTTGATTTGTATACATCTTTTCATCAATACCCATACGGGATAAGGCATCAGCTTTCTCATTCCAGACTCCTGGTCGAAATGTGATTACATAATCGTACTCGGCAAAGAAAAGGGCCCACTGTAGTTGGCGCGAGGACTGGGCCTTTGCTGTTTTTAGATATTGCAGGTTTCGGTGGTCCATGATTACCGTAATGGTGTGTCTGCCCCTCAGGAGATGGTGTCACCATGCCTTAAAAGCGGATTTAATGCCCAGGAGTTCTTTGTTGGTGATGGCAAAGTTGATCTCCGGAGCTGAGAACTATCTCGACCAGAAGGCCACAGGATGTAACTGGCCGGTTTCAGGGTCTCTCTGTGAAAGGACAGACCCCATTGCCATACTGGAAGCATCAGTTTCTACCACGTAAGGGAGGTCTGGATCAGGGTGTTGCAGGATCGGGAGCGGAAGTGAACCTTTGTTGAGTTCCTGAAAAGCTTTTTCCGCCTCTTCGGTCCAAACAAACTTCTTGTTGTTTTTTCATAATAGTACTGTGATCGGGTGTACAATCTTAGAGAAGTCTGGAATGAACCGGAGGTAGAAGTTCGCAAAGCCCAGCATGCTTTGGACCCCTTTCAATGATGTCGGTGATGGCCATTTAAGAATGGCGTCTACCTTGAGCACATCCATTCTGATGCTTCCTGGAGTGAGGATAAAACCAAGGAATTCTACTTCGGTCACGTGAAAAAAGCATTTCTCGAGCTTTGCGTTTAAGTGATGTTGACGGAGCTTGGCGAGAACAGAGCGAACGTGCTTGACATGGTCTTGCTTTGAGGCCGGGGAACGCTAACATGTCATCTATGTAAACCAAGGGCGCAAACATTGATGAATTCCCTCAGGACATTATTCATGAAATATTGGAATGCCACGGGAGCGTTGCATAGCCCAAAGGGCATGACTTGGTATTCATACAAGCCGTATTTGGTACGGAAGGCGGTTTTCCACTCATCTCCGCTTCTGACTCAGACCAGGTGGTACGCTCCTCGAAGGTCCAATTTGGTATAAATCTGGGCATCTTTGACTTGGTCTAGCATTTCAGGGATAAGTGGCAAGGGGTAGCGGTTCTTCACAGTGATCTGGTTTAATGCGCGGTAGTCGATGCAGGTCCTCAAGTCCCCTTCTTTCTTTGGTACGAAGAACAAAGGACTGGCTGCCGGTGACCGAGACGGGCGGATAAATCCGTTTGCCAGGTACTGGTCTAGATAGGATTTTAGGTGGAGGTTTTCTGGTTCTGTGAGTGCATAGATTCTGCCGCAAAGGATTTGTGCACCTGGAATGAGGTCGATCTGGCAGTCATAGGGCCTGTGTGGCGGTAATGTGTTTGTTTGGTCTTTTTGGAACACATCCTGGAAATCGTGGTATTCACTTAGTAGGGTATTAGTTACTCCCAGTGTTGATGATGCCGTTCTGGGAATCGTCGGGGCACAGAAGTCGGGTCTCGGCTCTTGGTAATAGCAGGCAGGGGAGCAATCGCTGGGGAAGGTTAATTTCCATACAGGCCAGTCTATCAGAAGATTGTGAGCAACTAACCATGGCATCCCTAATATTAGCCGGAACTGAGGGGGCCTTGATGAGATCAAAAGAAATGGACTCCCGGTGCCCATCTTGGCACAGCAAGGTTACTCCGGCTGTACACCGGATAACTGATCTGGAAGCGATTTCAGTCCCATCCACGGGGGTTACCTTGTCCGTGGCATAAAGGAAGCCCCATCTCTGCTGCCAGTTCTTGATCGATATCATTCCCAACTGCTCCACTGTCTATGTATGCCTCAACGGCATGCACCCTAGACGATCGTTGGTGGTTAATTAAGATCACTGGTATTGCAAAGTGCGAGGTCAGTGGCTCTTTCTTCTCACTCGACAAACTGACCTCTACGTTTGCCGAGCTTGGTAGTTTTCCGATTCCTTCACCTCATCCTTCTCTGTGGCCTCGACTGTTCTCCTTGGAGGTTTCACTGGGTAGTCCTTAAGGAAATATCCTGGTTTTCCACAGTGCAAACATAGTTGTTGTCTTCTTTTATCTCGCTCTTGTTTTGTAAATGGGGGTCGTATCCCTCCAATTTGCATGGGTTCTACAGTGTTTTCTGGCACACGTGATACATTGTCCCTTGGTCTAACATACACGGCCCGAGTGTCAGCCCTAGACCAATCTGTTTTCCGATCCTGCAATCGGTGATCTAGTTGCACAACCAAATTGATAAATTTGGTACAGTCTCTGGGTGGGTCAACCACCTGGGCTAAACATACTTTAATTCACCTTGTAGGCCCTGGGGAAATAACGTGGTTCTTTAGTTTTCAGGCCACCTGGCTTCAGCAACCAGTCTATTGCAGGTGGCAATGTACGTTAACAAGTCTCGATTCCCCTGTTGGAGTGACAAGAGTTTGTTGTCTACTGCTTGTTCTTGTGTATGGTGAGCAAAACTTTTTTCCATTTCCCTCTGGAACCCCCCCAAAGTCATGTAACAAAGGATCATCATGGGTTACCAGTGGCACCGACCAGTCCGCTGCGCTACCACTCAGATATGACAAAACAAAAGTTACCCGGGCTTGATCGTTTGGGAATGCCCCAGGGCTACAAAGAAAGTGAAGGCGACACAGATTCATGAATGCCGCATACTTCCTTGGGTTGCCTGAGAACCGTTCTGGTGGTGCTAAGGGAACTGTTCCGGGTAGCGTAATTTGTACTAGAGTGGGAGTGGATGATAAGGTGGGGTCTTATGCCAATGGGTTGTTTCCAGGCAGAGGAGTCTGTCCTGCCTGTGCATGCAAGAACTGCCTACCGATCTCTTCAGTGCGATCCTTGTTTATTACTAGGTCCCTCTGCATTGCATTAGTCTCTTGCCTGGCAGAATGAACTTCGGCACATAGTTGTCCTAACAATTGAGCCAATTGGTTGATTTTGGATGTCTTCATGGTGCCCAGATGGATTAGTTATGGTGGTCTTCGCTTTCTGTTACGCTCACCTGGTATCCACAGGGACGCCACTCAGCCCGGGTTGGTTGCTGGAATCTTCTCCCCAGTTTCCCTAGATGTTGTCTACGGTGGATGTTGAGCCTGAAAACACAGGAGGGCTGAGTTCAAGACTGGCCAACTGAGGTAAGTATCCTCCCACCACCCCTTTGGCTTTAGCCCCTCTCTGCCCTCACCTCACCTTGTTGTGGAATTAGGCGTGCTCTCCGTCCTGCCTTCTTAGCAGGGGCGCGTTGTCTTCAGTGAGCGTGGGTAACCAAGTTACTTCACTGGCGCGTGCCCATTCAAATGTCTCTAAGGTAGATCTTATTGCAGCAGTTCTGTATAGCGCTGTTATCCTTGCATGCCTTTCTTTTGGCTAATAATGTCTTTCTTTCTCCCTAGGTGTGTAGAGCTTCAGCGTGGCGAACTGGTCAAGTTGGGCCTCGCCGATAAATGATGGCGTGTGATGAGCACTGTAATGCGGTAAGTAAGCGCTATGCGTGGCGCTGCTTTGTCTTGCCTTTGCTAACCTGTGTTCTTTCTTCCTTACAGGTCTCCAGCATGTGTGGCCGGGAGGCGACCAGCCAGGTAAGCTTCTTGTGCTGTTCGTAGCTAAGCAATGCCAGAGTTTGCCTTTGCTTGGGTGTGGTTTAGAAAGCCTCAACAAAGTAGTCCAGGTAAAGTAGTCCCAGGCCACCACACCCAAAACACTATACCGCATGGCTTAGTTCCTAGGAACCAAGCTATGTGTGTGCCTCCATGTTAGCTGCAGGCCCAAATGAAAAAAAGTAGTCCCCTTTTGCACACGTTCTTCAAAGTATATGAGCCTGGCGCCAGAGGCGCCAGGACTGGCTCCAAGAGAGTCTTGGGAGTGGGTGCCAGGCCTTCAAGGCCTTAATGGAGCCCCGAGCCCTGATCCTACCTGGCAAGTGGACTTGCCAGTGGGAGTCTGGGGTAAGGGTTGTGACAAATAGCCAAAATTGACCTCCGGTTATTGTAACGCTCACCTGATTCCCATAGAGGCGCCGGTCTTGACTGGGCGTATACCGTATCTTCAAAGGTGATGTGTAACACACGGCTGGCTCTTTGGGCTGGACCTCTGTGCACTGTATGTCTGACTCGAAGGGTAAGATGTCTGCAGATAGAAAATATGGGATTAATGAACTGGGTTATTGAATGTCTCTCTCTTCTTCCCTTTCTCTTCTCCTATAGAACCCCGAAGGTTAACGCTCTCACCTTAGGTAAGTGAACGCCGTGCTCTCCATCTGCCTCGGGCAGGGTGCTGTAACTAGTTTCTTCACTGGATAAGGGGAGCAGGCCTCTTGACTTCAGAGGACTGCTGTCCGTCGTATACTGCACGAACGGTAAGTTTCGAGTAATTCTAATGTCTTTAAAGTCTTTAGTAATGATGTCTCTTGTTTTGCAGGGTTCCGGCGATGGTGGATGACGGGCTGAAGTGAGTTGAAGATGGAGCCCGTGTGATGAATAGAAGCGCCTGGAAGCACGTAAGTAAGCGCTTGTTGCCTGCTTCACGATGCGCTCTAACTGTCTTTTTATTTTGCAGGTACAAGTTCGGAGCGGCTGCAGGGTGCCGGAATACCCACTGGGTTAGATGTGGAAAGGAGTAATGGCACGTGAGTATTAAAGTTCCCCAATGTCTTTAAACGCACCTTGTTTTGTCTTTCAGATGCGGGATGCAGCGCCGAAGGCCTCCGGAGCGTGCGAAGAGTTGGTAAGCTTTTGTTTTTCAGATGCCGGAATGCAGTGTGAAGACCTCCGGAGCGCACGAAGAGTAGGTAAGCCTTTGTCTTTCAGATGTCGGAATGCAGCGCGAGGCGTTGGTGACAGCTGATGGACCAGGTAAGTGAAGAGCTGTCACTGAAGACCGTAATGCTAACCTGTTCTTTGTCTTTATAGGTGTTGCTGAAGACTGGATTCAGGATGGTAAGCCTTTTTCCTTAGGCCCAGGATCAGATGCAGAAGACACGATGAGCGTTCTGCTGCAGAGGATGCAGAATAACGCAAAGCAAGATTCATCCATCGGGTGTGGTTTAAATAGCCTCCTGTAGTGCTTAGGTGTCTCATTCCACAGCCACGCCTAGGTAAGAAAAGAGTTCCTGCTTTCCAGAAGAGTTCCAGTGTTCTGAACCTAGGGAGTGGCTCCTGCCCCACCCAACAGGAAAAGTAGTTCCAAACAGAAGAGGATCAGAGGCTCAACTGGCAGGCAAGTAAGCAGCATGGTCTGCTGCAGGTAAGTCCACCCAAGCATTATGAGCCCGGCGCTTCCAGCGCTGGGACTGGGCATATTTATGAGCCTGGTGCCACTGGCGCCAGGACTGGGTCCAAAAGGTCCCAATTGGGACTGGTTGGCACTCGGAACCTGGGTTATGGATCTGCTTCCAAGGGAGTTGGGAAAACCCTGACCTTTTGGAAGCAGAGATCATGACAGTTATCCACGAGTCATCATCCCCAAACTGATGGCCAAACCGAACGGACCAACCAGACCTTGGAGCAATACCTGAGGTGTATGTTACAACAAACTGAGGAGTCCTGGAAAAATATTCTCTGGTTGACCGAATTCACCTACAATAATTCCATCCACACTAGCACCGGACAGACCCCATTCTACAAAGTACATGGTCGGCAGTTACAACCTTGCACAAGACTATCACTCAAACCCTTAAAGAAGCAGCTGAAAATCTGACCAGAGCCGAAGAACAACAGAAAAAATGTGCAGACCGACACCGAAGAGAGGCCCCGCATTACCAAGTCGGGGATAAGGTTTAGCTGGCGTCCAAGAACATTCCCTTCACAGGACCACACACCTTCTGTCCCAGGTACCTGGGACCTTACCCCATCAAAGCCATTGTTAACCCTGCTGCCATGAAATTTGATTTACCATCTAATATGCGGGTCCATCCGGTGTTCCATGTTTCTCTCTTGAAACCAATGAAACCAGATACTCGGATTGAGGCACCACCCGAGCCCGACATCATAGAAGGCGAACCGGAATACTAAGTCAAAACCATTCTGGATTCCAAAATAGTGCGATCCAAACTGTACTACCTTATATACTGGAAAGGTTATGGACCTCAAGACTGTACATGGGAACCTAGTGAATTTGTCCATGCCCCACGACTAATTAGACAATTCCATCGTAACAACCCCACCAAGCCAGGACCAGAAAGAAGAGCACCCGTGAGGGGGGCCTTGAGGGTGAGTGCTGTCATGGCCATAGGGCAAGAACCACAAGCTCCACTACATAAAGGGTCCACTTTTATTCTGGTGCACATGCTATTTTCTCCCCTGCAGGGCCCCACGTTCCTCCAGGTCGGGCGTGGCCATAGGGGTGCATTGGGCTGCAAGTGCAGCATCTTCTGGCAGTGACAGGGTGGGGCCACAAGTCAGAACAACTGGGGGTGGCTGGGAGCAGGCTATTTAACACATGTAGTACAATAATATGACTATTAGTCATAGTTGAATGTAATGAGTAATATCCTTTTTGTATTCATTATTATCTGCACGTAATCCAATTTTGTATTTGCATTTTTCATGCAAGTTCCCATGTAAATGTGAAACTAGGGGGCCTCTCCCGGACATACATCACGCCTGGGACGTAAGGTGTCGTCTTATGCGACACCTTCTGTCACTCCTGCTTAACAATTTGCTCTCTACATCCACTTAGTAATAAAGTTTACATTAAGGGACGAGGCATGGCTACACTATTGCCGCCACATATGATTTTTATTATTTCTCACTGTTTTCTGAGTGTGTCATACCAGCTTCTTTCACAGCACACAGTACTGGCAGGTTAGCAGACATTTTTACCATTGCTAGGCAACGTCACTTTACTCGTATTCATTATTGTTATCTGCACGTAATCCAATTTTGTATTTGTATTTTTTATGCAAGTTACTGTGTAAACGAGAAACCAGTGGCCACTCCCGGACGCACATCACGTCTGGGACGCAAGGTGTCTTTTTTATGCGACACCTCCTGTCACTCCTGGTAACCAATTTTGGTCTCTACATGCACTCAATAATAGAGTTCCCATTAGGGTACATGGCATGGCTATATCAGTGCTGCGACTTACAATAATTTTCACAATTTTTTTGAGTGCGTTATACCCGCTTCCTTCACAGCACACAGTACTTGCGGTTAAGCAGACATTTTTACTGTTGCTAGGCAACGACATTTCACTAGCGCTAATTAGCTACATAATAATTTAACATACGGCGATTGATTCGCCAGCACCACAAACACAGTAGGGAATTTGCACCCATCCATACTGTTTGACCATTGATTCACATTGTGGGATTTTTTACCTGCAAATTACACTGTGTTCGCCTCGGATTTTACGCGGTGAAAACAGTAACATAAAGTAGTTCCGTTGCCTCGGAAACGTAACCACACAAGGAATGCTGCGCGTGCCCACGGCTCACATCGAGCTCAGAGAGGAGAGGTTACTCAAGCCAGCAGGTGAGTTCGTAAGAGGAGTTATCGGCTAGGCAGATTTCCACACACGATTAGCAGACTGACTCATAATTTATATTTGTAACAGAGATTGTGATCAGCCTGTGGCTTCCCGCCAGATCAGTGAATAATACATGGCATAGATATCAGGACTAGATCCTGCAACAAACAACACAGTTTAACAACAGTACAGGTAACGATTTGATTTAAGCACACAACATTTTGATCATTAATTGGGTACATTTAACTAATTTGCTTTCTTTTATTTATTGTATTTTGGATTCCATGTGCTGACCACAATTTGAAAACATTATGAAAAGGTACTTTTTGTATTTTTATTACATTTTCTTGACATTTCCATGCATACCTTGTACAAATTGTGATGTTACCATTGATGCATTGAGAATTTCATTATGATAATTAAGATTCGCCCTGATAAAGGAGAAAACTCCGAAATGCATTTGCAAAAGAATCACAGACTGTGGATATGTTGATTATTTCCTCACTAAGGAGTGATTAGTGAATTTAATCTGAATATAAACTTTGTGGAAAAGCAATGGCTTCGATTTTTTGATTACGCATAGCGAACTTTGAGAATAACACTTATACTCTCTTTTTCTACAAGTAACAAAGTTATATAACCCAATTGGGGTACAAACAGAGAGCGACTGTGTAGCTTGGTATGTTTACCTTGCTTCTTGCCCCACTGATATTTCAAGTCTGGGTGTCTCTAGACTCCTCTCAGACATCTACTGAAGATTTCAAATAGACCAATCAAATAATTTGGGACTGTTGAAGTTGAAAAAAGTTATTTGAATCCAGTGTGGTGCCCACTTTTTCTGCTTAGCATAGTATTTACTTTCTCATAAGATTTTGCAATACATTTGTCATTGTACCCCCTCAATTTAAATCTCTTCTCAAGCAGGTTGCATTCTTGACGGAAGTCATTGTTATTTCCAGAATTCCTCCTGGCTCTTATAAATTCACCTTTTGGTATATTCTCGATAACTGACTTGGGGTGACAACTTGATTCAAATAATGTTGATTTGCAATATGTTTTGGTAGCAAGACGGTCTCCTTCAACATATATCGTGAGGCCCAAAAAGTCAATATTAGTATTATTTGAAGTTCCCGTGAAGGATATTCCTTGGTCATTCGTATTGAATCTGTCCTGAAACTCAATCAGATCTTGGTCATTCCCATTCCAAATTAACAAGACATTGTCTATAAATCTGGTCCAAAGTATGACATTGTCCTTGACTGCAATGTCCATGTACACATATTGATCGTCAAACATGCTCATGAAGAGGTTTGCGAGGGCTGGTGCATACTTTACACCCATGGCTACTCCCCTTTTTTGTTTGTAGTATTTGGTGTCAAATAAAAAAATATTATGTTCCAATGTGATAGTCAACATTGCCTTCAGCATTGTAATGTAATGGTAATGTGAAGCCGACTCCTCTTGAAATACATAGTCCAATGTTTCAATTGCCGAGTCATGCTTGATTGAAGGGTAAAGGGCTTGGATGTCCCAAGTTACAAGTTTGCAAGTGGGTTTCCATTGTATGTTATGTCGTCTTAATTACATCTGTTGAATCCTTGACGTATGCTTTAATCTTGGGGACCCTTGGTCTTAACACATTGCCAATAAATTCACAGATTTTCTCAGTAGCCCAACCTATCCCACTGACGATAGGTCTGCCTTCTGGGATCTTGTCAAATGTCTTATGCACTTTTGGCAGGAAATAAATTGTTGGAACCATAGGATATTATATTGACATGTATGCCTTTTATTCCGCAGTAATCAAACCTTTTCTTTCCCAGGTGAAAATATGCTCAAGTATTATGTTTTTTATTTCCATAG
Organism: Ambystoma mexicanum; assembly: GCF_040938575.1. Classification (NCBI taxonomy): domain Eukaryota; kingdom Metazoa; phylum Chordata; class Amphibia; order Caudata; family Ambystomatidae; genus Ambystoma; species Ambystoma mexicanum. Next base: position 110,739,900 of record NC_090933.1, read on the forward strand.
TGGGATTAGAACGAAGTTCCTCATAACACATTGGTGTTGTGAGATGGTTTTGGGCCATCTGAATATAGTCTTTTCTATCCATGATGATGATTCTCCCAACTTTGTCGGCTTCTTTTAACACTATGGAGTTGTCCATTTGTAAATTCTTTAGAGCAATTAGTTCCTCTTCTGTCAATATGTTCTCCATTTTCCTTGTTCTATGTTGTTTCCTTCGGTGTTCAAAGATTGTGTTGATATCAGTTTGGACAGCTTTGTAGAAGGCATCAATCATGTTTTCTTGTGCTAGTTGGGGCGTGAACTTGGATCTTGGTTTCATTGTTTCTTTGCCAATACTGATTGGTTGGATTCTCGAATCATTTAAATTCTCATGTACCTCCAGTTCTTCTGATTCTAGTGATCTGAGCAAATTAATATTTTCAATATCTTGTACAGTTAGAGTACTCGGTACTGGTTTTTCCCGTATTGGACGATATTGTTGTACTTGAGTGGCAACATTGTTTTTTAACTTAAGTTTACGCACAAACTTAAACAGATCCATTTGTGCTTCAATGTGATCCTATCTGTATGTAGGGGCAAATGATAAACCCTTATTAAGTAGTTTGGTTTCAACTAGTGTTCTTTCGTTGAGTGATTCATAACTAGATAATTCATTTCTTCGTCCCTGCGGCTATCCGAGCGCTTGCTCTTGTCTCTTGCTCTAGTTGTTTGTATTCTTCCAGAGCATCAGGAGTCCCGCAATCTTGAACACCCCCCCTCCCTCCTTTCTCTCCTCCTGATGCAGGTTGTTGGGGGTTGGTTGTTTTGTTGGTTGAAAATGGACTTCCTTGGTGTTTGCTATTCTTGATACTTTTTTATAACATCGGATTTGGTTTAGGAAACCGGATCCTTCAATACTTTTATCTGATTCCTCTGTATCCTCTTTGTCAGCATCCAAGTCAATATCTGAACTTCTTGGTGAAGTATTTGGAGTATTCTCCTTGGACAATGGATTATATTGGACAATTATTATATTTTTCCTAGAAGGTATAAACTCTGTCCTCTCGATAGTCTCGTTCATCCCTATAAAAATGTCCATACTTTACGTATTTAAATCTTGTCTTGGTACTCTTTAAGTATCTCATGCATTTTTTTGAAGTTTTTTTCTTTTGTGGCTTCAAGTGCCTGAGTTTCTGTTATTTCTTTTGTGATGATATCTATTTGTTCACTTGCTCACTTTTGCTCCCTGGTGGCATGTTCAATTAGGATTTTCAACATGTTAGTAGAGCTTGTATTCAAGTTCTTTTCCCAATCTTCCGCTAGGTCTTTATCCTCATCTTTGGAGAAATCAGAAAAATCAGAATTCTTAAACCTCGGGGTATAAATCCATTTGATAGGTTGTTTTTCCAATGATACAACTTCCCAAAATTTGTCAATTTCTTTCCTCGATATTTTCTCTAATTTTAAGAACTTATATCTTAAGTCTTCACGTTTTGGTGTAGATTATGAAAAACCATGCGCTGTATCCCCCCTTTGGGTAAATCGGTTTGTTGCGTCATTCTCTCTTGTAAATATTCAGCCATTTGTTGGTTAGACATCCAATACAGGCAGCACAGAAAGTTGGCCCTATTGTAGAAGGGTAAACAAGGGTGTTTTTTTTTTGGCCAACTGTACTGAACCGTGTGCCCTAATAAACTTGAATTTTCAAAGTGTCGCAGATGTGTGAGGCAAAAAGAGGCAATGTCCCCAACCACTTGTTATAACAAAGGAAAACCAGAAGACCTCAGGCCAATAAGAACTGTGCCACACTTGTTGTTTAAGAAAATATATTTTTTAGTGTTCAAATTCACACAAAAGAAAATAAGGAACAAGTTACTTACCTGTAACTGTTGTTCTCCAGCATGGGTCTGGCATGGATTCACATGCTCATGAATATTCCCCGTCGTCAGGCTGGGAATCCTCGGTAAAGAAAAAACCAGTATCAGTTTCGTTTCTGATCTGTCTTTCGTAGTAATAACCAATCACTGGTCTCTGCGTCATACTGACCACAGCCAATGACTGCCCTCTACCTAAGCACCGCCTCTGGCAGCCATCTTCAGATTTGGAAGCACGTGAAGTGGCAGTATGACCAAGTGAAGAGCCGCAGAGGGGTAGGCGGGAGGGTTCGCATGTGAATCCATGCCAGACCCATGCTGGAGAACAACAGTTACAGGTAAGTAACTTGTTCCTTCTCCAGCATGGGGTCTGGCATGGATTCACATGCTCATGAATAAAGAATACATAGCAGTACACACATGCACAACCACGGGAGGTGGCAAAGGCTCAACATTAAGCATCACATCAACTCAACATTAAGCATCTTACCTCCTCACCAGGCTCACCTCAGGCGAACAGGTTGCGCAGCACTGCTTGGCCGACCCTGGACTCCTCCCTGGAATCCCGGTCGACGCAGTAGAATTTCGTGAAGGTGTGCGTCGACCTCCACGTAGCAGCCCTGCATATGTCCAGCAGGGGCACACCAGATAGGAACGCCGTGGTAGCTGCGATCGCTCTGGTGGAATGGGCTCTCGGACGGCCAGGCAGCGGTCGGTTTGCCAACCGGTGACAGTACATGATACAGCCGGAGAGCCATCTGGAGATGGAAGCCTTCGAGAGAGCCTTCCCCTGATTGACAGGTCCAAAGTTCACAAAGAGTTGTGACGTCTTCCGAAAACCTTTCGTGCGGTCCACGTAGAACTTCAGCGCTCTAGCTACATCCAGCGAGTGCAAAGTCCTCTCAGCCGGCGACGAAGGCGACGGGAAGAACACAGGTAACACCAAGGGTTCGTTGAGATGAAAGTCCGACGGTACCTTGGGCATGAAGGAGGGGTGCGTCCTGAGCACTACCCTCGTGTCGTGGAAAGTCAAGTACGGGGCCTTGCAGGAAAGGGCCTGGATCTCTCCCACTCGTCGTGCGGAGGTGATGGCCACGAGAAAAGCTGTTTTCCACGATAGAAACTTCAACGGGGCCGAGTGCAGAGGCTCGAACGGAGGTCCCATGAGCTTGGTCAGCACCACGTTGAGCTCCCACGCCGGGGCCGGAGCCTTCACCGGCGGGAACGATCTGAACAGTCCCTTCATGAACTCTTTCACCAGACGATGAGACCACAAGGACGTCCGGCCCGTGGTTCTGGTGTATCGGGAGATCGCAGCAAGATGAATCTTGATGGACGCGTGTGCCAGACCAGCTTTGGCCAGCGTCAGCAGGTACGGCAGCACTTGGGGAGCCGTAATCCGTAGAGGGTTAATCTTCTGTGCGTGGCACCAGACAGAGAACCTCTTCCATTTGTGTCCGTAGCATTTAAGAGTCGAGGACGCCCTGGCCTTTGCAAGAACCTCTCTGCAATCGGCCGGTATGTCGTATCCTCCAAACTCTAGCGTTGCAGGAGCCAGGCCTGCAAGTTCAGCGACTTCGGGTCGTGGTGGAGGATGGCGCCTCCTTCCCTGGAGAGTAGATCCGCGTCCGCCGGCAGCTTGATTGGCGGGGACGCCGACAAGTCCAGAAGGTCCGGGAACCATATCTGCCTCGGCCACGCAGGTGCGACGAGGATCATCCTGCACCGTGACCTCTTGAGCTGGTTGACGAGCCGGATTAGCAGAGGCAAGGGAGGGAACGCGTAGAGGAACAGGCCCTCCCAGGGGAACGAGAAAGCATCGCCCATGCTCCTCGTCTGGGGAAACCTGCTGGCGAACCTCCGGCACTTGGTGTTCGTCGCCGTCGCGAACAGGTCGATCTGGGGTGTGCCCCACCGTCGGAAGAGGCGATCCACCAGATCCTGCCGTAGTTCCCACTCGTGGCACGAGCGCAGCTCCCTGCTGAGTGAGTCGGCGATGGTGTTTTTTATCCCTGCCAGATGAAACGGCACCAGAAGAATCCCTTGGGCGACGGCCCAATGCCACAGGTCCTGCGCCTCCTTGGACAGCGCTGGGGACCTGGTTCCGCCCTGTTTCCTGATGTAAAACATGGTGGTGGTGTTGTCGGTGAAGATCCTCACCACCTTGCCCTTGAGGGACGGAAGGAAGGACCTGAGGGCCCAAAACACTGCACGGAGCTCCAGGACGTTGATATGCAGGGACTTCTCCGTCGGGAGCCAGAGTCCCCTTGCGTGCAGATTTTCGGTGTGCGCTCCCCACCCTTCTAGGGAGGCATCCGTGGTCACAGTCACCTGGTGGGCTGGGGTCTGGAAGTCCATGCCCGCCGTCAGATGCGCGCGGGTGCCCCACCACCGTATCGCTCGTCGGAAACTCTCGTCGAGCTTGATCCTTTCCTCGAAGCTGCCCGTCGTCTGGATCCAGCGCGCATCCAGGAACTCTTGCAACGGGCGCATCCGGAGCCTGCACATGGGAATGAGGTAGATGCAGGAAGACATCATCCCGAGGAGGGACTTGATGGACCTCACCTTGGCCGCGTCGGCCACCAACATCCGTTGCACCTTGCCCAAGATGGTCCTGGTCCTCTCCTCCGACGGGGAGGCCAGAAGGGACACTGTGTCGAGCCTCGCTCCCAGAAACAGTGCGACTTGCGCGGGCACCAGGTGGGATTTGGCGTAGTTCACGGAGAATCCCAGGTCCGTGAGGAGTTGGACGGTCCTTGCCGTGTGGACCACGGCGAGCTCCCTCGTCTTGGCGCGGATGAGCCAGTCGTCCAGGTAGGGGTAGACGTGAATCCCCTCGCGGCGCAGCTGCGCCGCCACCGGTGCGAGGCACTTGGTGAAAACCCTGGGTGCCGACCGTAGTCCGAAGGGAAGGGCTTTGAACTGGTAATGACGCCCTTGGACCACGAATCTGAGGAATTTTCGGTGCCCCTTTAGGATGGGAATGTGGAAGTAGGCATCCTCCAAATCCAACGACGATAGGAAGTCTCCTTCCTCCAGCTGACCCAGGACGTGCTGGAGGGTGACCATCCGGAACTTCTGCGCCTTGATGAACTTGTTCAGGCGTCGCAGGTCCAGGATGGGGCGCCATCCTCCCGTCTTCTTCTTCACGAGGAAGTAACGCGAGTAGACTCCGGAGCCCCGAAGCCTCTTTGGGACGAGTTCGATGGCGCCCTTTCTGAGCATCGCCTTTACCTCCAGGAGAAGTTGAGGGACGTGAAGTTCTTTCCTGGCCACGGGGGGGACGCGCGGGCACCTTCTTTGAAACTCGAGCGCGTGGCCCCGGGCCAGGGCGTCCAGCACCCAACGGTCGGTGGAGATGGACTCCCACACGCTGACGAAGCCCGCCAGCCGGCCTCCCACCGGGGTGCTTCGGTGGGGGCCCGACCCCACGGCCGGTTCAATCCTGCTTGGACGCGGCCTTGCCGCCTTGGCCTCCTTGGCGACGACGGCGGGGTCCGCCAGACTTGCCTCGTCCTCTGTAGGCCTCTTGCGACGACGAGCGGGCCGCTTGACGGTAGGAAGCGAAACCGCCGCCGGAACCTTTGGAGGCGCCCTTGCCTCCGCCGCTCCGAAAGGGCGTCCGCCGTTGCTGCAGTACTCCAAGGGCCCGGGCCGTCTCAGTATCCGCCTTGATGGCCTGAAGGGAATCGTCCACTGTCTTCCCAAACAGGTTGTTCCCGTCGAAGGGCATGTCCAGGACCCTGGTCTGGACGTCCTGCCGAAAGTCCGTAGCCTTGAGCCATCCACGACGTCGAAGGCAAACGCCGTTGCCCAGCTGGCGGAACCCAGTGTCGGCGATGTCCGTCGCCACGGTGATGGCGTGGTCCGAGGCCACCTCACCTTCCTGCAGGATCTCAAGGGCCTCCGCCCTCTTGTCGTCCGGCAGAAAATCCGACAGGGGAGCTATCTTGTACCAGAGTTCCCTGTCGTAGCGGGCCACGATAGCCAAGGCGTTGGCCGCTTTAATCGTCGTCGCCGCCGACGAGATGACTCTACGTCCCATGGCATCCAATTTCTTTCCCTCGCCGTCCGGCGGGGAAGTCGACGTGGAGGCCGCACCCCCCCCCGCTTTCTTCCTGGCTGCCGCGGAGACGACGGAGTCCGGGGTAGGCTGCGCCCGGAGGCATAGGGGGGCCGAGTCCGGGACCCGGTACTTTTTCTCGTACCGGTCTCTTTTCGCTGGCGTCGTGGAAGGGTTCTTGAGGAGGGAAAGGCCCTCATCCCAAATGTCGTCCAACAGAGGCACTGCGAGGACCGTCTTCCTCTTGGCCTCGCGCCGTTGGTAAAGGAAGCCTTCCTTTTTCTTCTCCTCAGGGCAGAGTTGGAAAAGCTCGGATGCCCTGGCGATCATTGAGTGGAACGATCCAATCTCGTCGGGCGGAGAAGCCCTGGTGGGAGGCGACGACGGAAAATCCTCGTGGTATGCCTCGTCGTCCGTACCCGTCGCTGCCGTGTCAGTCCCCGTATCATCCCCTCGGGTGGACGGGGAGGAGGGCTGGACGGGGTGCGACGGTTGAAAAGGAGGCGGTGGATGGATCCTTCTTTTCTTGGTAGGGGGAACACCAGAAGGTCCCGGTTCTGGATCCCCCGACGGGAGAGGTTCCTCCGTCGGTAACGGTAGTCTCGTCCTTATCTCGGAGCATAAGGACTGTATAGCCAACAAAATGGCCGCTGAGTTGTCTTGCGGCGCTGGCAGAGGGGAATCCGACGGGCGAGCAGGGGCCCCGTCGGTATCCTCGACGATGTCGTCGTCGTCACCTGCGTCGGGGCCCATTCCGACGGGCTGGTCTTGTTCCACGCCTAGGCCGTGGCTTAAGACCTCGATCAGCTCCTCTTCTGAGGTTGAGGCCGAATCTACGACGACGCCCTGCCCCCCCTTCTTCCCCACGGAGGGTTTCACGGGGGTCCTATCGATGGGCACGAAAGAAGACTCCCTCCGAGGAGGCAGGGAGATTCTGGGCCCCGAGGCCGCCACCACTGGTGCAGCCTCCACAGGCTGGGCCAGGGCCGCCGCGACCGTTTCGATAGAGGGCTTGGTCGAATGGATCAAGGCCTTCACCACCTTAGGTGCGCTCACCGCCTTATCCTTGAGGGAGGGGGCACTGCCACGCTCCTCCTCTGCCTTAGAGCTCGACCGGGGCCTCTCCAGGAGCTTCGCCGGGTGCTCGGCCTTCCTCTTACCCGACCCAGAGCGTTGGCTCGTGGTTGATGGTGCCGGGGAGGGTGCGCCCTGCCTGGCGCCCGTAGAGCCCGACCGTTCGGCGCTCCCGGTGCCAGCGGACTCGCGGTGCTTGGCCTTATGTTGGGCCCCCGTCGCCGGGGCGCCCTCAAAGGTCTTAGAAGACCGCTCAGATTTCTTCTTCTTCTCGCCAGACGGGCTCTTACCCTCCAGCCAGCTGGCGAGACGTTGATGGCGGTCCTTCATGGTCCGTTCCGACATGTTGCCGCAAAACGCACAGTCCTTCTCCACGTGCGTCTTGTCCCCATGAAGGCAGTAAAGGCAGAAAGAGTGTTCGTCCTCCTTGAAGACGTTCTGCAGCTGGCATCCAGGGCAGGCCCTGAACAGCTTTCCGGGCGTCGAGCTTCCCTTCTCCTGGGCCATCTCCGAGACCGGGCCTGAGAAGCTTCTGGAGTCCTCCGAAGTGTAGCTCGACGAAATCTTCACCCTTGAGGGGCACAGATGAATTCCGACACGGGTCCCCGTTGATCGGATGTAGGATCGGTGGAGCTTGAGGCTCTTTTGACCGAAAGAATCGAAGTTTTTGTGAAAAAGCGCGAAAAAATAGCACTAACGCTCGAGAGCAATAGCACGAGGATCCCAACACATGAACGTGCGGTAAAAATCTGAAGATGGCTGCCAGAGGCGGTGCTTAGGTAGAGGGCAGTCATTGGCTGTGGTCAGTATGACGCAGAGACCAGTGATTGGTTATTACTACGAAAGACAGATCAGAAATGAAACTGATACTGGTTTTTTCTTTACAGAGGATTCCCAGCCTGACGACGGGGAATATTCATGAGCATGTGAATCCATGCCAGACCCCATGCTGGAGAAAGATATAACAGTGCCCTTGTGGGATAACACGTGTTTCAACACAGCAGTGTCTTTATCTTAAATCAGGGCTAGACGGCATCTAAACAGTTTTCATTTGTTATTTAAAATAAAAAGCAAAATAAATGAAATCACAAAAATCAAAGGGAAGGGGATCAGGATGGTGGGTTAGGGCTTTGCGGAAACAAGAAAAATAAATGAACATCAGATCAGATTTATAGTCACCAAATATTGTGTATCGTTCACTGCATACTGCCACAGTGGCTGAGTTTAAATAGTAATAAAGACCTTACCTACATTTATTTTCATATATGGGTTCAAGTCTGTAGAACAGTGCAGTCTAAGGGATACATCCCACCTGAAAAGTAGATTATAATTGACTTAATTAACTGGACCAGTTTGGGGATTATCTGATCTAGCCTTGTAGCCAATATCTTTGCATGGATGTTAGCGTCAACATTAATCAATGCTATGGGCCGATAGGAGCTACATTCGGTGGGGTCTTTCCTCTTTTTGTGGATGAGGACAACTTTCGCCTCTTCCATTGTACTTGTGATGACACTGTCCCTTCCTATTTGATTGAAAAGGGCCGAAAGGATTGGTATTAACAGTTCCTTATGGTTCTTAAAAAATTCTGATGCAAACCTATCTGAACCTGGTGCTTTAAGGGTGGGTAGGGATTTAATCGCTGCCCTGACTTCTTTCCCTGTTATGTCCCGCTCTAAGGACTCCTTCTCCTCGTCTGTTAAACGGGACAATCAGACTCTATTTAAGTATTGTAGCTGGGCTGTGTGCAAGGGAATATCTGATGCATAAAGGGAGGAATAAAACTTCATGAATTCGCGTTTGATTTCCTCGTTGTTGGTGCTAACTCTCCCATCCCCGTCTTTAATTTTGAGTATTGTTTATCTTGCAGTTCCCTCCTGAGCATTCTCACCAGTAGACTATCTTCCTTATTGGCTTTGATGTAATAGTTTTGCCTGAGATGTAAGAGATTGCGCTCTGCCGCTCGGGTCTGGATTATATATCCAGCTGTCTGCGAACAGCCCAGTATGCTCTTTTGGTGGCCTATGTCTGGTTTGTCCCCATTTTCACCATTATGCCTTTAAGCTCCTCCTCCAAACGGGCCTCCTCTAGCCTTAGTTCTCGCTCCCTTCTTGCCTTGATTGCGATAATAATGCCTCTCAGAGTCACCTTAAAGGCGTTCCACCTCACTTGGAGAGTCGTGTGCACCGCTTGGTTATTTGCAAAAAAACATTTGATTTCCTCTTCTACCTCCTGGATCAGCGTGTGGTCTTTAAAGAGTGATGACGGGTAACGCCATTTCCATAACCCCTGAGGTCTCCCATTTCCCTTCAAGATTAAGGTTATTGGGGTATGGTCCGATAGTATTGTAGTGCCGACAGTGATGTCAGTCACCTCTCCCAATAGGGTTGACGATAGCCAAATGTAATCAATTCTTGAGTAGGAACAGTGGGCATGCAAATAACAAGTATAACCCTCCTTGTCCCCATGTAGTCCCCTCCATGCATCCACCAGGGCCAGATTACTAATTCTGCCCCTCAGCTCGCTCGTGGGCCCACCCTGGGGGGGTCGCCGCCCCGGAGCTCCTATACTTGGCTGGGTCCCAAGCGATATTAAAATCACCAGTAAGTATAATTGGGAATTTGACGAACCCCTCAAGCTTATCCAGCGTGGATTGGTTAAAGGGGTCTGCGTAAAGGGTTGCAACAGTGAAGGCCTCCCCACTCCCCGCCAGGTATACCGCCAGGAACCTTCCCTGATCATCTGAGAGCTTATGCAGATCATAGATATCTAGACCGTCTTTCAGCGCTATTAGGGTTCCCGCATTTTTGGCAGGTTGTGTTGCTTGTAACTGTCTGGTTTATCCCCAGAGTTTAATCCTTGACCTGTCCAATGTACATATGTGGGTTTCTTGCAAGGTTAGTATATCTGCGTTCTCCCGTCAGATGTATCATTCTAGCTTTTTCCGCTTAACTGGGGATTTGAGGCCATTGACGTTAAAGGAAAGAATCCTCAAGTTGCCCCTAACTCGAATAGTGAATTACCGGATTTCGATCAGTGCCCAACCTCTCAGGTGGTGGCTTCAGATGGTCCGCCCTGTTGGTCACCCTCTCCTCTGGGCCCCTCGACTTGATTGGCAACCCCTGTAACTTGGGCACCCCTCGAACCTTCCCCCTTCCTCCCCTTGCCCCCCACTGGCGAGAGGGAGTAACTGGCCAATGGCCCCCCTCGAATCTGAACCTCGAGAGTCGCTCCGCAAATTGCCCCCAGTTTGTCCAACGTGGGATATCCCCATCCCATCCCAAGAATGACTAACGCCCCCCCGCCCATGTCCCTCAAACTGGAACATTGTGTAGGCTCATGCCTCGCTATCTTCATTCATGCCCTCCTCAGGCATTGCAGTGATCCGGTGGCCTTCTACGGTGACAATCTCGGCGTCTCGTGTCATTCCTGAGTGACTAGATCCTTCCTTGACTTCGGACCTCGCAGTTGTGTTTGTGAGTCGCTCCTCCTCGATTTTTTGGGCCGGACAGTGGACCACTCCCACGGCTTGCCCTCCGCTCGTTGGCCAGAAGGTAGGGTGATCGGTGATGGAGGCTCATCCTCAAGACCCAGGAACGCAATTCCCTGTTCACATGTCGATATTTTTTGAGGCTTACCTTTCCAGTCAAATGTCAGGCCAAACGGGTGCGTCATCTATAGCGTATGTCCTGAGACCTTAAATGCACCAGGACCGGACCCATCCTTCTCCTTTTAACTAGGGTAGCTTGAGCTAAGTCTTGGTACAGGGTTACCTCTGCACCATTGTAAGTGATCCGCCCTGCCTTCCTCGCTTTTGTCAGTATTTGCTCTTTTAGGATGTAGCTGTGCATTGCCGCCAAGACGTCTCTAGGTCTGAGGCCCGGGCCCGATCTCCTGGGACCCACCCTATGGATCCTGTCGAACACCATGTCCACTGGGGCTGTGTCATCCAGGAGATCGACAAACATTCCTTTTACCTCCTGGCGCAAGTCTTGATCTTGGGGGAGTTCCTGTAGGCCATTAATTCGAATGTTCGATCGCCTGGACCTGTTCTCTAAGTCCTCCAACTGGGAGTTCCAGGTTGTAGGTGGCTGTCGCCAGGGTGTCCAGTAGAGAGTCCGCCTTCCTAGCATCCTCAGTTAGGTCCTGGATCGCCCTCTCATTCGTGTCGACTCTCTCCTCCATCTTGCTGATATCTCTCTTGATGTTGTGGAGCCTCTCCGCCAAGCCCTCTCTGTGGGCGTCCATCTGCTTCTGGCCAGCTGTGGTAATTTTGTCGACAATATCGGCCAGAAGATGTTTCAAAGCAGCCTGTGTAACTGGTTGAACGGTGTCCTCCCGCTCTGGTGATGGTTCCACATTGCTCCCCCCATCTGGTTGACTGCTCTGTGGCTCCTCCGGTTCCTTGGCCAATATTTTGGCCAACATGCCCTCCTTCGCTTTCCTGGGGAGTCTGGGGGGTTGGTGCGAGTCCTTGGGCTTATTTTTCAACATTGCCCATGGATTAAACCTGCTTTGGTACAATGATCTTCCCGCACAGAGTGAGTATCCCCCCCGGGGGGCCTATGTATTGTCGGCCGAATTCCTCGTGGGGGAAACTGACTCCTGATTTGGGCTGTCTGTTTTGTCCCACCGGGATGGATGGGGGAAGGTTGTAACATTGTGGGGAATTGGATGTGCTAGAGGGCCCGGATTCCCCCTCTACTCTGCCCCGGCACGCTCCTGCTGAATCCGAGTGTCCCCTCCTTACCAAAGGCCTTGCTCATGCGAGTTGGATTCCAACTGCTATCTCTGCCTGCCTGTATTCCAGTTCTTGGTTGCTAAAGGGGGTCCCAATCCAGTTGACCACTCCCAGGACCGCAGGGTCAGAATGGGTCCAATAATAGCAGGGCAACCTCAGCGCGTGATCTGTTGGGGATATTGCTGCTCTTGCAGGCCACGCGCTACCACAGGCTGTCAGGGTTATCTTCAGCGGGGGAGAGGAGCCCACAGCCCAGAGGGAAGCACTGCACGTAGCTTGTATGTTTCATCAGTGTCCTGCGGCAGGCCCTCTCCACAGGGGTCGCACGTTGTGTGGCAGGTGAGAGAACAGGGCTGTCTGGCTGTAGTAGGGCAAGTCTGATGTGGCCTCACCGGGTACACTCTGCTCTTAATGTGGCGCTGCGTTCCCAGCCCTACCAGGCTTCCAACTCAATGCTGAGCGTGGGCGTCGCATCAGTTTTCAGCTGGTGCCTCTTCTGCTCCGCTCCGATGTCCAGAATTACACCCCCGCCAGGGTCAGCTCGCGCACCCCGCGGGTCCGTCAGCTTTGCCACAGGCAGCGGTGGGGAGATTGGCGGGGGCCCCGGCTGTCTCGCCCGGCGGCGAGAAGGTGTGGGGCACATCTATGCGTCCGGCGAGTGATCCCAGCTTCGGTGGCTCTGGAGTGGAAAGCAGCCAGAGCTCCTCCCAGGTCTCCCCTAGGGGTCCTGTCCACAAATGTTGCCGGGGGGGGGGGGGGGTTTGTGCTGGTTCTCGCGCTCCTGTGCCATTGCTGCGTGCGCTATGGATTTCCGTTAGACCAAGCATCTTTGGATCCGTCTGATCTCATAATGGCATACCTTGCTTGGCCTTGAGGCCGTGCTGGGTGCTCGGGGGTTTGGGAGGGGAGTCTTGTATCCTGACTCATTCGTTTCCCTTCCCCAGTGCCGGGTGTCTCCTGCTGCGCGCTCACAGTCCCTCCGGCCGAGACCCGCTGGGGGCCGCTCGTCTGCTACCCTCGTTTGGATCACTTCACCATGGGCAGGCAGCACCGACGCGGCCAGCCGCCCCCCTGCTCCTTGCTTGGCGGCCTCCTGGTGTATGCAAGGGGGGAGACGACGTGGCCGAACCGCTCAGTCAGGACCAATCCTTAAAGCGCAGGGATGCCCTCCTGTGTGGGTGCTTGGATCATCCTGGTGGTGCTTAGCCCGGACTGGGCTGGCGCTGCAGGCTGCTGGGCTGGGAACACTTCCCGGACTGTGGAGGGTAGCAAGCTCCGTCTGGGCGGGCAGGCTTTCACTGCTTCTCAGTTGGGGGTCCGCTCTGATGATGCCGCCGGCGGTGTTAGAGTGTCTCCTTGGGTTCCCCACTTACTCGAAACCTTCAGTGGGACCCTGGGCTGCCTGGGGAGGGCTCAGCAGGACCAGCAGATGGTTATGGCCTTGGGTGTCAGGAGCTCAGTGGTTGCGATGTTCACCGTCTCGCGGCCATCTTGGAATTCCCCCATGCTGCTTTTTCTTGATGCTTGTGACTGATGTGATGATACCACATTCCCTGAGTGTGGAATCTGTGCAGGTAAGACAACCTGTAGGGGGGGTAAGAGACATTGGGAAAGTGCCAGAGAACCAGAAGAACAAATAACTTGTATCTCGATGTTCTTTCGGATGGACATTCCTCCCACTGATTACTCATCTGATATCTATCTCCCAGTGCCAGCTGCTCTTCTGAAACTTTTTTCACTGCCCTGTATATAAAGAGAAGCTGCACCCCGTGATCTAATTTCTACCCTTTTCCCTCTAGTACTCGGACACTGTGGAACCGCAGAACTAAGGTGTACTAGCTACCCCAAGAGGGGCAGGTATGGTGGGCGATCAGGAATCTGTGAGAGGAATGTCCATTAGAAAGAACATTACTGAGAGTTAAGTAATTTGTTCTTCTAATGAACTCCTTGCTCCCATACCATAAAGATTACAAAACATTTACATAAATAAATACACACAAATGTCTTTAGCGGACAATAAAACAAAAAACAAGACTATAAAAAGTTATCTAAATGTTCTAAAAAAAAACTATTTATCATTCTTCTGCATGGAGATAAGAAGAGGGGAAGAGTGACCTCGCAACCCCAATAATATTTTAGTCTTACTGAGCCAGTACATTCTTCAAAGACGAGCTTTCAAAACGTTGGTAACCACAGAATTCATTACAGGCAGTACTTCACCGCCGGAGGACTTCAACAATATAACCCTGCGTAGCGACGCTCGTTTAATGAATCGGGCCACAGGGAGTACAACGTTCAGGTATGCATTTCCTTTACAGTAGTGCAGAGCTTCCAGAGTTGAGTGAACACCAACCACCATGAGAAGGGGTATTAAGTTCAGTACTATGAGCTCGTCACAAATAAACAATGTGGATTACTGTTTCATAGGCCCCATTACACAAAGGGCAGTGCTATGAACTTCCCATGATCTAGTAAAAGAAGCTAGCCTTAATGTGCCCATGCTGAAACCAAGAACAGGGCTATAGCGTATAGCAGGCAAATAATAAACAAGATAACTTTCTTAGCCGAAGTTAACCTTGATCGTAAGGTATTATGGGCCCAGTTTTAGCCCGCTAGCAGTGCTCTCCATACCTTTGCTAGACAATATGAGTGCAGATCTGTTAAATTCTCCCTTTCACTGATTTATTGGCACTGGCTGGGTTCTGTGGTGGCTAATGGCTATGGCTAATGGAGTTTCTCACAAAACGAACCCAAGGGAGACTTTTGCCCCCTTCCAGACTCAGTAAATCAGCCATAGCATCTCGGTATTTGCAGAGACCTTCGGTGCTCAAGTGTCCTATCCAGTATAATACTGGGTAAATAGAGACAGCTTATCTTATAGGAGGCACATCAGACTCTAAATGTACTAATGCGCTAGGAGAGCCCTGAGATAACTCAAAAATCCACTACGATCAAATTCTGGAAGTTGACAGGTCCTTAAAGTTCTGCGCCAAACAGCTGCAGCTATTGCTTGTTTTTGGTATAGCTCAATGGCCGGTGAAGCAGCTCCCCTTCCATGTCCGATAAAAGGAGAAATTACTTACCAGTAATGTTCTTTCATTGGATTCTTCTCCCGAAGATTCCTCATCAGATAGATATCTTTCCAGCGTCAGCTGTTCGGAAAACTTTGACAGAGGGCACAGTGCACCTCAACTTGGTCGTTGACCCATCTTGACTCGATGCAGCGGTCATTGACTCTGAACGTGACGTTGGTCGTTGTACATATACACAGTCACTATGCCCCCTACCTCAGTCCCCCACCCTTCTAGCCCTTCCGCCCCGAGCTTAGCTGCTGCTGCAGAGGAATAATTGAAAGATTTAGCTGAAACAGCCACAACTCTCAGAAAAATAAACCCAAAAACCCAATTATTTTTTTTTATTATTGGGGAGGGGGGGATGAGGAACAGAACTGTAAGAATTTGTAGTTGATCACACATGAAATACATAGGAGCCCCACGATAGAGGTAGCTTGACTCCACTCCCAAAAATATCTGTTTCAGAACTGTCAGCACTTTCATAGCAGGGTTGAACAGGAGGGTGATGAGGAATCTGCGGGAGAAGAATCCATAGAAAGAACATTACCGGTAAGTAATTTCTCCTTGAAAGTATTTCTTTTCTCCTGCAGATTCCTTATCAGATAGACTCCCCCCAAGCAGTTTGTAAAGCGGTGGTGGGAGGAAAGTCCTTAAACCAAGAAACTTGGTAAAACCGCCCTCCCAAAGCGAGCGTCAGCTCCACGGGCCACATCCAGGAAACAGTGTTTGGTGGAAGTGTGCAGTGGCGACCATGTCACCACTTGGCAGATGTCCCTTACCGGCACACCTCTCTGCAGTGCACAAGTGGCCACACTCCTCGCAGCATAGGCTCCGATATCAGGTAGATCGATCCTTGCCGTGTGGTAACATTCTGTAATGCAGAGGGTAATTCATCTGGATATGGTTTGTTTAGACAACGACATGCCCTTTCTGGACAGAGAGAAGGCCACAAACAGCTGGTCTGCCTTCCTAAAGTCTTATGTTCTTGCTACATAAAAACTAAGGGTCCTCTTGGGAACCTATGGAACCTCTCCTCCTCCTATGGGATACTTTCTCGCTGAAAAAGCAAAGGACTGGTGGTTTGCACGACAAGGGCTTTAACTCACTAACCAGCCTGGATAATGCAATCGCCACCAAAAAAATCTTCAACGTTAGTAAACGGATGAGGTATCAATGTAAAGGCTCAAAGAGAGACTCCATAAGAAAGGTTAGAACCAAATGAAGGTCCCAGTCTGGAACCACGAAGGGAACAGGTGAGAACGTATTCACAAGACCTTTCAGAAATGGGGCCATAAACGGGATTGTAAAGAAAGACCCTTGATCCGGAGACCTTTTGAAAACAGACAAAGGTGCAAAGTATCCTTTGACTGTTGTAACTTGAAGGCCCGACGAGGCCAGTGACATAAGGAACTCCAACACTGCAGTAGTGGGGCAAGAGATGGGGTCAATCCTGCGTTCCCTGCACCATGCCTCGATTCGTCATCACCTGCACGAATACAGCAATCTTGTTGAAGGTCTGCGTGCAACCAGTAGCACCTGAAGTACCTCCTTTGAGAGGGCGAAGTCATCAAACTTCATCCTTTCAAGGGCCACGCAAGTAGGGTGAGGGATTCTGTGTTTGGGTGGAGTAGCAGACCCTACATCAGAGATAGGCGGTCCAGCCGATGAGGCAGCTGGATGGGGCAGTAGGTCAAGTCCAGAAGCTATGAGTACTATGGTCTCCTCGCTCAATACGGGGCGATCAAGATCAGGGTTGCTCGG
The DNA here is from genome assembly GCF_040938575.1 of Ambystoma mexicanum. Classification (NCBI taxonomy): domain Eukaryota; kingdom Metazoa; phylum Chordata; class Amphibia; order Caudata; family Ambystomatidae; genus Ambystoma; species Ambystoma mexicanum. The sequence continues at coordinate 110,756,463 of NC_090933.1, forward strand.
AACCACCTCATCCTCCTGAGAACCCATAGAATGATGGGAATCAGAGGGAAAGCATGTGGAGGTCGAAGCCCCACTCCACTAGGAACGCACCCCCCAGACTGCCTCTTGCTGGGTATTCCCTGAATCAAAACTGTTCTGCACTTCCTGTTGGACTCTGTGGCAAACATCCACCAGCGGGGTAGCCCACTGAGAGAAGATCTCCACTAGGACTTCTTGGCACACTTCCCACTTGTGTGAGACTGCCTTATGCCTGCTCAGATCATCCGCCAATCTGTCCTACGTCCCTGCTAGATGTACTGCCGAGATCTGATTCTTCAAGAGCCAGAACCACAGCTGCATCACCTCTCTGCCAGGTGGGAGGGAGAGCACACCTCCCTGCTTGCTCAGATAGTGCATGGCACCATATTGTCCGTCATGATCAGGACGTTTCCCTTTGAGAGAGGGCATTAAAGCTTTCAGGGCCAACTTGATTGCTCGCAGCTCAACCTGTTGATGAACCACTGGGCTCTGTGAAGAATCCTACAGATCCCTCATTAAACTCCTACCTAAAGTCTCTAGCTAGGTAGACAGGGAAAGGCAGACGCTTCCTGACCTTGGAGGTGGTGTACTGTGGGAGGATCACGTGGGAGGAGACAAGGGTCAGGGTGGTGAGGAGATTCCATGGGATGAGACACAGTATTTGTCCTTTAAATGGGAAAACCTTTTAAAATAGCCATAACAGGTTATGGCTTATCACCATTATAATCCATCTGAATCACATAGAAGATCTGTGGCTCTGGACACAAATGCCATAAATCCTGAATAAGCCTTGACAACAGACAATTCAAGGTTTTTCAGTATACAAATCGTCCTTAATCCCAAAGGAATAATGGAAAGGAAATGGGAAATATTGCCTTAAATAGACTGTCTTCCTCTGTAACAAGAAATTATAATGGTTCATCCTTAATTGATTCTAAGGGAAATAAATCTACCCTTAAAACTAAGACGTTACTAAACAGAACTAACTCTGTTGTTGGGGACTACAAATACCATAATCCCATGAGTACTGGGATAAGAAGGGGGTTGAAGAGGCATGCTGTGATAGTAGTCAGGCAATTAAGCTTAACAGCCAACACCTGGAGGAACGTGAGAGGCCTAAAAGGCCCACTCAAGTGCAGCCAATAGGAGGATGCTGGGACTGTAACTGGAGTGCATGCAGTCGTAGCAGAGGCAGAAGGAAGAAGGTATGGTGTTAGCAATCCAGACAGAAGTGGGAGAAGGGACACCTGAACTCTGATGCAGCAGATTTCACTTGCTTGTTCTGTGTGGGTCCTGCTCCCCCAAACTCTGAGGTGCAGAAACTGTGCAGCAGAAAGCTTGCAGGAAGGCTGATGTTTCCAATGTGAGCCTAATTGCAGAGGTTGCCGCGCAAGAAGGGTGTCAGCGACTAAGGCGAGGAGCTGTTGTAAAGAGAGGGTCTCAGGAGCCGGACCAGAGACACCTTCAGTGAAGAACGGTGTGGGTCCCCAGTGAGTCCCGAAGCAGTAGAGGTTTTGCAACACAAGGAACAAGGATCACAGAAGCCATTGAGTGAAGCCTGGCGTTCCGATTCCTGCCGACAACAGTATCCAGCTTAATATTTATTTGCACATAAGCAAAAGCGAGCTGAAGTTGTTTGTTGAGTTCTTAACAATGGGACAAGTGAAATGTAACACTTGCACGTGATCAGGCATTCTCTCTTTCACTCCCATGAAGAGCAAATGCTACAGAAAGCCGTTGTTGAACATTTAAACCTTGTAAAACCTATGAAGTGGTCGTGTGTGCCTAATTTCACTTTTCCAGAAAAGAGTGAACTTTGAATTTGTATTCACACGTATTCAAACGAATGACAATTGCTCATAAAGAAATGTCAGGTGTTAAAACATTGTATCTGCAGTTGGAGAGAGAGCAAGCATTGCCCAAGCCAAGAGTAATCCCCTATTAAGACTGAAAGCGACCTTTCACAAAGCCAGAAAACAATCTAACCAATACTGTGAGACTAAGAGAAGTTCAATCTTGCCTAAGATACAAGTGTGCATGCATTACCTGAAGCCAAGAGAGTGCACCAAGGTGTCTGGGTACTTATTTTGGCTAATCATTGGCAGAGAGATAAAAGGCAAAGTTGGGGAATGGAAATTTGTTGTTAATAAATATTATTTGAATTTGCCCCAACCTATATTGCCAAAGACTGTAAGTGCAAGAGAGAGGTGGGTTCAAGGCAAACATAGACAGACAAGAGAGGCAAATAGGCTGCCCCTTACAAAGAGATATTAAGCAGAAGAGTGCCTTGCCTATTTGAAGGTGTTGAAATACCTTAAAGGGAATCTTCTCAGAATCAAAACCTGTTTTCAGTCACAAAGACCTGAAGCTGTGGCGATATATCTGTTTGTCAGTAGATGCAAGACTTCAGTAGCACAAGTGAAGTGGAATACTATGAGGCAAAGGAGAATTTCCTCATGGTAGACTGTAGCAGAAGTGAGGTTGAAGTAGAAGCAGCAGCACTGTGCAGTCATTTTGGCAAAGATAGCAAAGATATCTATTGTGAATCCTAATCTTGTGAAAGAGACATAACTGTTAACCAAGACTTGTGTTTCACTAACATTTCTAGAGGTTGTATTTCCTTTGCACTGTGGCAAGTCTTCTTGGATGACCGGAAGTGGTGGCAAAGCATCATGTCTGGCAATACCATAGGTGCTATTTTGAGGAAGTGGAAAGTCCTTATTTCACCAAGTTGAAAAGCTTTGCTATTGTTGGAACTTTGGTTAAGGAACAAGTTACTTACCTGTAGCTGTTGTTCTCCAGCATGGGTCTGGCATGGATTCACATGCTCATGAATATTCCCTGTCGTCAGGCTGGGAATCCTCGGTAAAGAAAAAACCAGTATCAGTTTCGTTTCTGATCTGTCTTTCGTAGTAGTAACCAATCACTGGTCTCTGCGTCATACTGACCACAGCCAATGACTGCCCTCTACCTAAGCACCGCCTCTGGCAGCCATCTTCAGATTTGGAAGCACGTTAAGTGGCAGTATGACCAAGTGAAGAGCCGCAGAGGGGTAGGCGGGAGGGTTCGCATGTGAATCCATGCCAGACCCATGCTGGAGAACAACAGCTACAGGTAAGTAACTTGTTCCTTCTCCAGCATGGGGTCTGACATGGATTCACATGCTCATGAATAAAGAATACATAGCAGTACACACATGCACAACCACGGGAGGTGGCAACGGCTCAACATTAAGCATTACATCAAACTCAACATTAAGCATCTTACCTCCTCACCAGGCTCACCTCAGACGAACAGGTTGCGCAGCACTGCTTGGCCGACCCTGGACTCCTCCCTGGAATCCCGATCGACGCAGTAGAATTTCGTGAAGGTGTGCGTCGACCTCCACGTAGCAGCCCTGCATATGTCCAGCAGGGGCACACCAGAAAGGAACGCCGTGGTAGCTGCGATCGCTCTGGTGGAATGGGCTCTCGGACGGCCAGGCAGCGGTCGGTTTGCCAACCGATGACAGTACATGATACAGCCGAAGAGCCATCTGGAAATGGAAGCCTTCGAGAGAGCCTTCCCCTGATTGACAGGTCCAAAGTTCACAAAGAGTTGTGACGTCTTCCGAAAACACTTCGTGCGGTCCACGTAGAACTTCAGCGCTCTAGCCACATCCAGCGAGTGCAAAGTCCTCTCAGCCAGCGACGAAGGCGACGGGAAGAACACAGGCAACACCGAGGGTTCGTTGAGATGGAAGTCCGACGGTACCTTGGGCATGAAGGAGGGGTGCGTCCTGAGCACTACCCTCGTGTCGTGAAAAGTCAAGTACGGGGCCTTGCAGGAAAGGGCCTGGATCTCTCCCACCCGAGTGCGGAGGTGATGGCCACAAGAAACGCTGTTTTCCACGACAGAAACTTCAACAGGGCCGAGTGCAGATGCTCGAACGGAGGTCCCATGAGCTTGGTCAGCACCACGTTGAGCTCCCACGCCGGGGCCGGAGCCTTCACCGGCGGGAACGATCTGAACAGTCCCTTCATGAACTCTTTCACCAGACGATGAGACCACAGGGACGACCGGCCCGTGGTTCTGGTGTATCGGGAGATCGCAGCAAGATGAATCTTGATGGACGCGTGTGCCAGTCCAGCTTTGGCCAGCGTCAGCAGGTACGGCAGTACCTGGGGAGCCGTAATCTGTAGAGGGTTAATCTTCTATGCGTGGCACCAGACAGAAAACCTCTTCCATTTGTGTCCGTAGCATTTAAGAGTCGAGGACGCCCTGGCCTTTGCAAGAACCTCTCTGCAATCGGCCGGTATGTTGTATCCTCCAAACTCTAGCGCTGCAGGAGCCAGGCCTGCAAGTTCAGCGATTTCGGGTCGTGGTGGAGGATGGCGCCTCCTTCCCTGGAGAGCAGATCCGCGTCCACCGGCAGCTTGATTGGCGGGGACGCTGACAAGTCCAGAAGGTCCGGGAACCATATCTGCCTCGGCCACGCAGGTGCGACGAGGATCATCCTGCACCGTGACCTCTTGAGCTGGTTGACGAGCCCGATTAGCAGTGGCAAAGGAGGGAACGCGTAGAGGAACAGGCCCTCCCAGGGGAACGAGAAAGCATCGCCCATGCTCCTCGCCTGGGGAAACCTGCTGGCGAACCTCCGGCACTTGGAGTTCGTCGCCGTCGCGAACAGGTCGATCTGGGGTGTGCCCCACCGTCGGAAGAGGCGATCCACTAGATCCTGCCGTAGTTCCCACTCGTGGCACGAGCGCAGCTCTCTGCTGAGTGAGTCGGCGATGGTGTTTTTTATCCCTGCCAGATGAAACGGCACCAGAAACATCCCTTGGGCGACTGCCCAATGCCACAGGTCCTGCGCCTCCCTGGACAGTGCTGGGGACCTGGTTCCGCCCTGTTTCCTGATGTAAAACATGGTGGTGGTGTTGTCGGTGAAGATCCTCACCACCTTGCCCTTGAGGGACGGAAGGAAGGACCTGAGGGCCCAAAACACTGCACGGAGCTCCAGGACGTTGATATGTAGGGATTACTCCGTCGGGAGCCAAAGGCCTCTTGCGTGCAGATTTTCGGTGTGCGCTCCCCACCCTTCCAGGGAGGCATCCGTGGTCACTGTCTCCTGGTGGGCTGGGGTCTGGAAGTCCATGCCCGCCGTCAGAGGCGCGCGGGTGCCCCACCACCGGATCGCTCGTCGGAAACTCTCGTCGAGTGTGATCCTTTCCTTGAAGCTGCCCGTCGTTTGGATCCAGCGCGCGTCCAGGAACTCCTGCAATGGGCGCATCCGGAGCCTGCACATGGGAATGAGGTAGATGCAGGAAGACATCATTCCGAGGAGGGACTTGATGGACCTCACCTTGGCCGCGTCGGCCACCAACATCCGCTGCACCTTGCCCAGGATGGTCCTGGTCCTCTCCTCCGACAGGGAGGCCAGAAGGGACACTGCGTTGAGCCTCGCTCCCAGAAACAGAGTGTCTTGCGCGGGTACCAGGTGGGATTTGGCGTAGTTCACGGAGAATCCCAAGTCCGTGAGAAGTTGGACGGTCCTTGCCGTGTGAACCACGGCGAGCTCCCTCGTCTTGGCTCGGATGAGCCAGTCGTCCAGGTTGGGAATATGGAAGTAGGCATCCTCCAAATCCAACGACGACAGGAAGTCTCCTTCCTCCAGCTGACCCAGGACGTGCTGGAGGGTGACCATCCGGAACTTTTGCGCCTTGATGAACTTGTTCAGACGTCGCAGGTCCAGGATGGGGCGCCATCCCCCGTCTTCTTCTTCACGAGGAAGTATCTCGAGTAAACTCCGGAGCCCCGAAGCCTCTTTGGGACGAGTTCGATGGCGCCCTTCCTGAGCATCGCCTTTACCTCCAGGAGAAGTTGAGGGACGTGAAGTTCTTTCCTGGCCACGGGGGGGACGCACGGACACCTTCTTTGAAACTCGAGCGCGTGGCCCCGGGCCAAGGCGTCCAGCACCCAACGGTCGGTGGAGATGGACTCCCACACGCTGACGAAGCTCGCCAGCCGGCCTCCCACCGGGGTGCTTCGGTGGGGGCCCGACCCCACGGCCGGTTCAATCCTGCTTCGACGAGGCTTTGCCCCCTTGACCTCCTTGGCGACGACGGCGGGGTCCGCCCGACATGCCTCGTCCTCTGCAGGCCTCCTGAGACGACGAGCGGGCCGCTTGACGGTAGGTGGAGAAACCGCCGCCGGAACCTTTGGAGGCGCCCTTGCCTCCGCTGCTCCGAAAGGGCGTCCGTCGTTGTTGCAGAACTCCAAGGGCCCGGTCCGTCTCGGTGTCCGCTTTAATGGCCTGAAGGGAATCGTCCACTGTTTTCCCAAACAGGTTGTTCCCAGCGAAGGGCATGTCCAGGACTCTGGTCTGAACGTCTTGACGGAAGTCCGTAGCCTTGAGCCATCCACGCCGCCTAAGGCAAACGCCGTTGCCCAACTGGCGGAACCCAGTATTGGCGATGTCCGTCGCAACGGTAATGGCGTGGTCCGAAGCCACCTCACCTTCCTGCAGGATCTCCAGGGCCTCTGCCCTCTTGTCGTCCGGCAAGAAGTCCAGCAGGGGAGCCAGTTTGTACCAGAGCTCCCTGTCGTAGCGGGCCACGATAGCCAAGGCGTTGGCCGCTTTAATCGTCGTCGCTGCAGACGAGATGACTCTGCATCCCATAGCGTCCAATTTCTTTCCCTCGCCGTCCGGTGGGGAAGTCGATGTGGAGGCCGCACCCCCCCCCCGCTTTCTTCCTGGCCGCCGCGGAGACGACGGAGTCCGGGGTAAGCTGCGCCCGGAGGCACAGGGGGGCCGTGTCCGGGACCCGGTACTTCTTCTCGTACCAGTCTCTTCTAGCTGGCGTCGTGGAAGGGTTCTTGAGGAGGGCGAGGCCCTCATCCCAAATGTCGTCCAATAGAGGCACTGCGAGGACCGTCTTCCTCTTGGCCTCGCGCCGCTGATAAAGGAAACCTTCCTTCTTCTTCTCCTCAGGGCAGAGTTGGAAAAGCTCGGATGCCCTGGTGATCATGGAGTGGAACGATCCAATCTCGTCGGGCGGAGAAGCCCTGGTGGGAGGCGACGACGGTACATCCTCGTCGTATACCTCGTTGTCCGTACCCGTGTCAGTCCCCGTATCATCCCCTCGGGTGGACGGGGAGGAGGGCTGGAAGGGGCGCGACGGCTGAAAAGGAGGTGGAGGGTGGATCCTTCTTTTCTTGGTAGGGGGAACACCAGAAGGTCCCGGTTCTGGGTCCCCCGACGGGAGAGGTTCAGTCGGCAACGGTAGTCTCATCCTTATCTCTGAGCATAAGGACTGTATAGCCAACAAAATGGCTGCCGAGTTGTCTCGCGGCGCTGGCAGAGGGGAATCCGACGGGCGATCAGGGGCCCCGTCGGTACCCTCGACGACATGTCGTCGTCACCTGCGTCGGGATCCATCCCGACGGGCCAGTCTTCTTCCACGCCGAGGCCTTGGCTTAAGACCTCGACCAGCTCCTCCTCCGAGGTAGAGGCCGAATCTACGACGACGCCCTGCCCCCCCTTTTTCTTCCCCACAGGGGATTTCACGGGGGTCCTATCGATGGGCACAAAAGAGGACTCCCTCCGAGGTGGCAGGGAGACTCTGAGCCCCGAGGTCGCCACCGCTGGTGTAGCCTCCACAGGCTGAGCCAGGGCCGCCGCGACAGTTTCGATAGAGGGCTTGGCCGGATGGATTAAGGCCTTCACCACCTTAGGTGCGCTCACCGCCTTATCCTTGAGGGGGGGGGGACACTGCCTCGCTCCCCCTCCGCCTTCGAGCTCGACCGGGGCCTCTCCAGGAGCTTCGCCGGGTGCTCGGCCTTCCTCTTACCCGACCCAGAGCGTTGGCTCGTGGTTGATGGTGCCGGGGAGGGTGCGCCCTGCCTGGCGCCCGTAGAGCCCGACCGTTCGGCGCTCCCGGTGCCAGCGGACTCGCGGTGCTTGGCCTTATGTTGGACCCCCGTCGCCGGGGCGTCCTCAAAGGTCTTAGAAGACCACTCGGATTTCTTCCTCTTCTTCTCGCCGGACGGGCTCTTCCCTTCTAGCCAGTTGGCGAGACGTTGATGGCGGTCCTTCATGGTCCGCTCCGACATGTAGCCGCAAAACGCACAGTCCTTCTCCACGAGCGTCTTGTCCTCATGTAGGCAGTAAAGACAAAAAGAGTGTTCGTCCTCCTTGAAGACGTTCTGCAGCTGGCATCCAGGGCAGACCCTGAACAGCTTTCCGGGCGTCGAGCTTCCCTTCTCCTGGGCCATGACCGGGCCTGAGAAACTTCTGGAGTCCTCCAAAAGCGTAGCTCGACGAAATCTTCACCCTTGAGGGGCGCAGACGAATCCGACACGGGTCCCCGTTGATCGGATCGAGAGTCGGTGGAGCTTGAGGCTCTTTTGACTGAAAAAACGAAGTTTTTGAGAAAAAACGTGAAAAAAATAGCACTAACGCTCGAGAGCAATAGCACGAGGATCCCAACACATGAACGTGCGGTAAAAATCTGAAGATGGCTGCCAGAGGCGGTGCTTAGGTAGAGGGCAGTCATTGGCTGTGGTCAGTATGACGCAGAGACCAGTGATTGGTTACTACTACGAAAGACAGATCAGAAACGAAACTGATACTGGTTTTTTCTTTACCGAGGATTCCCAGCCTGACGACGGGGAATATTCATGAGCATGTGAATCCATGCCAGACCCCATGCTGGAGAACAAAACTTTACTTTGACATTGAAACATCAAGAACTGATCTAATACTATTCTATCTGCATGGATTTCCTGGTTTCTTTTTTTCGTTGAACAATTTAGCTGAATTCACTTTTTTTTTTTAGTGTGTTTGATTCATAATAGAAACTTTACAATTTATAGAATTTACAAAACAAATAGGGATATAAAATTCTCAATGCAAAAGAACTACAGAGTTTACATCAATTTCGAACATTGTCCCATCAATTTAAAACTTCAATTCAAATTACTTCATTTAGTGCTGAAATACATTTCATTATTACTTTAAAAAAGTTTGTCAAACTAATGAGCAACTTAATACTGTTCCCCCAGATACATCTATTCCATAAAGTTACCCTTGAGAATTCAGTATCAGAGTACAAATGGCTTCCCAAATGTCTAGTTCTTGGTACATCAAAATGTTTACAATAGATCACCAGATGTTTCAATGATTCGATGGTGCCATGTTTTTGACAGAATCTACATTCTACACCTTGGTTACTTGTCAGGGCTTCGGTTTCCAGGCGCAGGAGTGGCACGAACCAACCACCCCCTCCGTGGTCTGGGTGCCTGCAAGTTACAACTTACACAGACCTCTGAGACCCCGGCGGGGAAAGAGGGTTAGGGAATCGTTGGTTGGACGGGAACTGGTTTCAGGGTAACCGGAAAGAGGGTGAGGAGAAGCGAGTTGGTCAGGCAAGGGGAATATGGTTAAATACAATACTAACAAATACACATGTTCATTTCACAATTATACTTATTGCATGTTCATAAGATTCCAGTCTTAACAGTGAGTTAAAGAAAACAAAAAAAACCTTATCTGTGGGTTTGAGTGCTGGCCTCCTGCCTGCGCACTCTCCGGTCCGGTATCCGGAACAGTTAAATGCTGCAAAGAGAGTTTTGAGTTATTACCTTGTGGGTGTTTCCTCACACACACAGCACAGTGCAATCAGTGGGTTAGTGACACTTCCCCATGCAGACCCACGTGACTCAGGCTGGGTGCGTATTAGTTTACATGCCCCCTCAAATGGGTTTTACACTATTATGAACTAATGCCGCACGTGGCTCCGCAGTTACTATTCGTTCACGTGCTCAAAAAGGCACACATAGATTGAGTTTTGGTGTGCTGCTAGCCGCACGTGGCGCGGTGCGACTTCAATACAAGTCACGCCGTATTACAAGTCGCAGCTTCCTTAGAGGGCACACATGGCTAATTATGCATGGTAATGATATGCATTGCTCGTGGGGTTGCTGCGCCTCTGGATCCCCCTTGCACGGTATTTAGATACGGGTAGGAACGCTACTGTGTGCTGGACTTATCTTCTCTAGAGCAGGGGGACTCAAGAGTATGGGCGGTGCCCCCTGCGTATGCCCGGGTTCGCGTGGGAGGCTCCCTGCTGATTGTCTCCTCAGCGCGGCTTCGTTGTAGTAAGCGCGGCCTTCCCAGCGTGTGCCCTGGCTCCCCTACGCTTGCGGTACTTATCTCTGACTTGTGAGAGGCCTGGATGAAGGTTGGCTGGGGTGTGGCCCCTCATCTGCGTCCCTTCCTCGGAGCTCCGGTTTGCACGTCCGTTTCTCTCGGACGTTCAAGCATAAGCCCTGTGCTTTTGCGTGCGCACGCATGCGCGAGCGTGCCCCACCCAACGTGGGTGGAGATTTGTAGTTCCTGGTCCAGGGTCCTCTGGGTAGCGTAGTTTTCAGGTTCTTTTTCCTGCAGAGGGGGCACAAAAGCCTTCTGTAAGGCTGGATTCATTTTTGTAGGTGTTTCTTGTTGGTGTTTGTTTGTGGGCCATGTCTGTAGCCTGCACCGGGCCCTTTATCACACAACCCCAAGGCCTGCACCCTGACAGTACTCCCCCTAGCACAGAAGGCTCTGGGTTTAGGCTTGTTCAGGTAATTTTGATGGAATGCCTTGATTAACCTAGGTGCATGCACATTTTGGGCCGGCTCCCAAAATCGGTCCTCAGGACCATATCCCACCCACTCAATAAAATAGTACAAACCATCTTTGCTTTGCTGGGAATTTAGAATAGCCTTAACCTCATATTCTGGGTGTCCCTGAACGAGTATAGGGGTGGCTTTTCAGTAGGGACAGTGGGAGGCGCGGGTTTTAATAAGGACACATGGAAAGTTGGGTGAATTTTCCTTTGTTTTGGTAAGGCTAGCTTCACTAGAAGAAAAGACCAAGACTATGGAGTCTTCGGTGTGGGCCGCACACCCTTTACCCACTTTTGGGTTCAGCAATTTTGTTGAGTAAATCAATAAATTTTCATTCAAGTGTAGTTATGTTAAGATCCTTTATTTTCTTAAATGCTTATTTTATTTCAATTTCTCAAAGCTAAAAAAATATAGCTTGACCATTTAGGCAGGTACTCAGGCAAACAAAAAATTCAACCCTATATGGCTAATGCATTTCGGATTAAAAATCCTTCTTCAGAGCCTGGTTATAAAGTTGTGACTAATTCATAAACACAAAAGAACATATATTGTATATTCACATATTTGCATCATTTTCATATATTAACGTTGTGTGTGACACATTTAGTCAATTCAAAATATACAGGGCGCCCACAGTTACATACATACAATCAACAGATAAGAAAAACATAAACAAGAAAGTATCATCAGTGCATTTGTTATGGCAAATCGTAATTCCCATTTGTTATAACATCTGTGAATCCGCTCCGTTAATTATGCCTGGTGCAAATGTAATCCTTCAGTGGATTGTGTCACTTTTATCTCCTTTGTGTTTATTCTGTACTTTGCACTTATCGTTATACACCATGCTCTTATCGTAACTCGACATGCTCGTGGGTGACTTTGTCTATCACTGTGTTTTCTATATTATTTCAAACCGTGTCCATGTTCACTTGGGATTATCCATGCAGTGTCTGTGCTGCCCTTAAATGGTAGCTTAAGTGAAGTAGTGAATCATTCCAGATGGGGGGTGTACTCTACAGAGGCCACTGACCTGCTTGCCGTTGTATACTCTCTCTACGGAGATGCGTAATCTCGTTAGTTGCATTCTAGGATAATAAAATGCCGATCGTATTAGCACCGTGCTGAACGTATGGCTGGATAGACTTTATATTGTGAGTAGAGATCGCTGCTCCCTATTCGAACACAATCTCTTACCTTGCGGAAGCATTTGAACGTTCTTTCTCGCTTGCGCGCCGGTAGCAAATGCTGCTTACGATTCTAAGCGTTGCTATGTCAACGCTCGGTACCAATATGGCCGCACGCTGTTGAGCGTGTCGGCCATTTTGGTTATACTGTCAATAATCGTGGCTCTCATCAAATGCGTACTTTCTTACGTTATTTCTATATCGGTGAAGACTATTGCAGTGCTCCACAGAGGGTCAATATTAAGTTTTATAAGTGCGTGGATAAGTACAAACATATCTATAATTAATGGATGAATTAGCAGAGCGGGTAAAGATTTGTGAGCAGAAGTCAATATGTTATAAGTGGGATACAATATTATTATGACATGCACAAGGGAATGACCAATTTAGCCATTTGTTAATGGGTGCAGTACTATTATTTGTATCTTAATAGTGCTGATGTCTAGACATTTACATTCAATTGTAACTTAAAATGTTTATATGTATGTAACTCTTCACATCGTCATATTATGTTGGTAGGACAAAACAAATCAAAACAAATTGGGTTTATAAAAAACAATTTAGATCCAATTCTTCATTAAGACCTTTCGGGCACAGTGCCTCTAATCAGTCTATCCAATAGGCTTCTTTCTGCTGTCTTCTTTTTCTGGTGTCCACGTAGGAGCCTTGTGTCTCCATAATTTCCAAGACCTGAAACTTCACTTGTGCGATACTGTGTTTCTTCTCATTAAAATGTCTTGCAACTGCTGAGTTAGTATTTTGGTTGCGTATACATGACTTGTGCTCCTTCATGCGGGTTTTGATTTTTCTGCCCGTTTCTCCTACATAATATAGCCCACATGGGCATCGTATGCAGTAAATGCAGTTCTCTGTGTTGCATGTAGCATAACATTTAATTGTGATCTTTTCGCCGGTGTACGGGTGGGGAGCCACCCCTCCTTTAATGATGTTAATGCAGTTGCTGCAACTCAAGCAAGGAAAAGTTCCTGGTTTTTTGAGATTGATCTTTTTCTTTACTGTGTCTCTGGTATTCACTAACATATCTCTCAAGTTACTGGATCTTTGATAAGCAAAGGTCGGAGCATCTGAGAAGAGATTTTTGGTTCTTTCATCATTTTGTAATATTGTCCAATGCTTGTTAATGCATCTTTTAATTTGCATGCTCTGTGATGAGTATTTCGATACATATACGAGAGTTGGTGATTGTTTCTTGTCTTTAGGTGTAAGTGTGCTCTCTCTGGTTTTGGCATCCACCTTCTCCTTTGCTATTTGTAAATCCTCGTTAGGGTATCCCCTATCTTTCAATCTTTCTTTCAATTTTTCCAACTCATGTTTGCATTCTTGGTGGTCACTAATGATCCTTTTCAGGTGCAACATCTGTCCATACGGTAGAGTCTTCAAGGTGTTCTGGGGGTGAAAACTCATATGATGTAATAAGTTGTTTCTGTCAGTTGGTTTAGTGAAAAGAGAAGTTGTAATCTGGTTATGTACATTTATTTTGATGTCCAGGTAGTGTATGCCCGGAGTGCCAATTTCAAAGGTGAATTGAATACGTGGGTCTATATTGTTGATGTAGACCATAAATTCATTAAGTGACTCCTTTGTTCCTCACCAAATACCAAAAGTGTCGTCGATATATCGTACCCATTTTATTCGTTGGTTTTTCTATTCAGGTTTCTGTAATATGTGTGTTGTCTCAAATCTATACATAAATGCGTTGGCGTATGCAGGTGCCATCGTTGCGCCCATAGCAGTACCTGAAGTTTGTAGATAGAAATCCTTCTTGTATTCGAAATAAGAGTTCATTGATATGAATATGAGTAGGGTAAGAATGAATTCTTTCACTGCTCCTATTTCACCTTCCTGTAAGAGTAGACACTCTACTGCTTCTTGCCCCAGATCATGGGGAATGCTTGTGTATAAATTCGTTACATCAACGCTGAAGAGGATATCTTGTTCCGTTAGGTGTATTTCTTCCAAGATATTTAAAAAGTGAGTGCTGTCTTTAACATAAGTAGATGTTTTTTGTATTAGTGGCTGAAGGAAATAATCAATGTAGGTCCCTAATGGTTGTAGAATGCCGCCAGTGGTGGCCACTATTGGTCTTCCAGGTGGGTTGTCGAGGCTTTTATAAATTTTCGGCAGGAGGTAAAAATGCAGAGTTTTAGGATTTAAATTCAGTAGGTATGCCTTTGTTTTCTTCGTTATCATTTCTCTTTCTTCTGCTTTGTCAAGTAAATCCTCTAAATTTTTTCTTATCTCTACGATTGGATTGTGGTCTATGTTCGACTAGACACTGTGATTATTAAGTTGTCTTCTACATTCCTTCTCATAATCTTCTGTATTTTGTAGCACTAAAGCTCCACATTTATCTGCCGGTCTTATAGTTATTGTGTCATCTAAATATAAGTTCTGAATTATAGACATCTCTCCTCTGTTTAGATTTCTGTTCCTTGATGCGTTGTACCTGATTTTTTTGAGGTCAGTTGTGACCATTTTTTCGAAGATATCTATTGCTGGAACGTTAATGGGAGGTACAAAGGTGCTTTTAGGCTTAAACTCCACTATATCTGATGTTTCCTGTGTAGACTCCGTGTTTTCCAATTTCTGAAAAGAAAACTTCAGTTTTCTGGTGAGTTTATGTAGCTCAACTTTGGTATTGAATAAGTTGGTGTTGTAGGTAGGAACAAATTTAAGGCCTTTTTGTAAAACCTTCGTTTCTGCTGCTGTAAGTGTTCTTTTGGAAATGTTTACCACTAGGTTGTCCATGCTTGGAATCTCGTCTGTACTCCTGGTCCTTTTCTTCTTGCCCCTCCTTGTTCGTCTCCTCTTCGTTGATCGTCTAAAAAAGAAAGATTGTTGTGACGAGGTGCTAGTGCTACCAGTGTTTGGAGCAGTTCTGCTGCTTTCTCTTCTATCTCCTGGTCTTTGCTGTTCCGGTTGAGTGGTTTGTTCACCTCTGTTTGAATCAGTGTCTGAACTACTATTGTCTGAATTAGAGTTCTGTGGTTGGTTTTGATATTTATCCGCCCATGTGTACACTTCGTTGCGTAATTAGTCGAACGTGTCTCTTAAATTTTCTGATTTTTCTAGCTTCTAGGTCTTCTTTGTATGCTTCCAGTCTTTTATTGATGTCTGTGAGTATCTCTTCCAGACTGTCTGCGCTTGTTAAAGCAGTGATCTCTTTGGATAGTGTTTATATTTCCTGCTCTAAGTTTAGCAAATTGTTTGAAAGTTCTTTGATAGTCAGTAGGATTAAATCTAAAGAGCACTTGTTCAAAATTTGTTCCCACTTCTGCACAAATTCTTTGTTCTCCTTGCATAAAGTTGGTTTCAATCCGATTCTGAGACCACATGGTATTCTTTATGCCTTATAATAGCGACTTAGAGTTACTGCGTGAAGTTTGCGGTTAATTGTTTTTCTGATGATGTATTCCAACTGTTTGATCTTCTTGTTTGGATTTATGTCTTTTGTGGAGCTACTAGTTTCTTTGATTAGACCTAGGATTGCAGTTGCCTCCTCAGCTGAAAAGCCTAATGTTGTTGCTCGTGTTTGTTAATTTCTCAATTTCCTCGTATGACAGAATCGCGTGCTCCTCTCAATATACACGGAAGTGAAAATATTGGCACAAAAAGAGGGCGAGAGTGCACTGCTATTGTTGGTATCGATATGTAATAGTTCAATATGTCTGTATTTTCAATTAAAAGTTCATTAGTAGGGTGCAGCCCACTGTCAAGTGCCACCGTGTAAGGCACTGCAAAAGTGAGCTAGAAGAAAAGACCAAGACTATGGAGTCTTCGGTGTGGGCCGCACACCCTTTACCCACTTTTGGGTTCAGCAATTTCGTTGAGTAAATCAATACATTTTCATTCAAGTGTAGTTATGTTAAGATCCTTTATTTTCTTAAATGCTTATTTTATTTCAAATTCTCAAAGCTAAAAAAATATAGCTTGACCATTTAGGCAGGTACTGAGGCAAACAAAAAATTCAACCCTATATGGCTAATGCATTTCGGATTAAAAATCCTTCTTCAGAGCCTGGTTATAAAGTTGTGACTAATTCATAAACACAAAAGAACATATATTGTATATTCGCATATTTGCATCATTTTCATATATTAACGTTGCGTGTGACACATTTAGTCAATTCAAAATATAAAGGGCGCCCACAGTTACATACATACAATCAACAGATAAGAAAAACAAACAAGAAAGTCTCATCAGTGCATTTGTTATGGCAAATCGTAATTCCCATTTGTTATAATATCTGTGAATCCGCTCCGTTAATTATGCCTGGTGCAAATGTAATCCTTCAGTGGATTGTGTCACTTTTATCTCCTTAGTGTTTATTCTGTACTTTGCACTTATCGTTATACACCATGCTCTTATCGTAACTCGACATGCTCGTGGGTGTGACTATGTCTATCACTGTGTTTTCTATATTATTTCAAACCGTGTCCATGTTCACTTGGGATTATCCATGCAGTGTCTGTGCTGCCCTTAAGTGGTAGCTTAAGTGAAGTAGTGAATCATTCCAGTGGGGGTGTGTACTCTACGGAGGCCACTGACCTGCTTGCCGTTGTATACTCTCTAAATATGGAGATGCATAATCTCGTTAGTTGCATTCTAGGATAATAAAATGCTGATCGTATTAGCACCGTGATGAACGTATGGGCTGGATAGACTTTATATTGTGAGTAGCGATCGCTGCTCTCTATTCGAACATAATCTCTTACCTTGCGGAAGAATTTGAACGTTCTTTCTCGCTCGCGCGCCGGTACCAAATGCTGCTTACAATTCTAAGCGTTGCTATGTCAACGCTCGGTACCAATATGGCCGCACGCTGTTGAGCGTGTCGGCCATTTTGGTAATACTGTCAATAATGCGCGAGTGTGCCCCACCCAACGTGGGTGGAGATTTGTAGTTCCTAGCCCAGGGTCCTCTGGGTAGTGTAGTTTGCAGGTTCTTTTTCCTGCAGAGGGGGCACAAAAGCCTTCTGAAAGGCTGGATTCGTTTTTGTAGGTGTTTCTTGTTGGTGTTTGTTTGTGGGCCATGTCTGTAGCCTGCACCGGGCCCTTTACCACACAACCCCAAGGCCTGCACCCTGACAGTACTCCCCCCCCAGCACAGAAGGCTCTGGGTTTAGGGTTGTTCGGGTAATTTTGATGGAATGCCTTGATTAACCTAGGTGCATGCACATTGTGGGCCGGCTCCCAAAATCGGTCCTCAGGACCATATCCCACCCACTCAATAAAATAGTACAAACCATCTTTGCGTTGCTGGGAATTTAGAATAGCCTTAACCTCATATTCTGGGTGTCCCTGAACCAGTATAGGGGTGGCTTTTCAGTAGGGTCAGTGGGAGGCGCGGGTTTTAATAAGGACACATGGAAAGTTGGATGAATCTTCATTTGTTTTGGTAAGGCTAGCTTCACTGTCACTGGGTTAATTACTGCAGAGATGGTAAAAGGACCCAAAAAACGTGGTTGTAGATCACGTGGACCAGACATTCGAATATTGCGTGTAGATAACCAAACACGATCCCCCTGCTTATATGGAGGACGTCTTCTTTTTAAATCGGCGTAATGTTTATATGAACACACCAATCTTGTGCAGTCATAGCTACTTGTACATCTTCAAAAATATTAGGTCGTCCCACTACCCCTATTATTTGCGGTGGAGGCACAATAAGCCGACTTTCTATAGCCCCCTTATCATCGGAATCAGGATATCGGGATAAAATATCCGCTTTCTTATTATCAGTTCCTGGCCGGTAGGTAATGAGGAAATCATAATTGGTAAAGAATAATGCCCAACGTAATTGGCGTGGACTGAGTGTTTTAGCTTTTCTAATGAACTGCAGGTTCCGATGATCAGTTATCACGGTCAGGGTATGATTAGCGCCCATGAGATAATGTCTCCATTCCTCGAAGGCCGCCTTCACTGCTAATAACTCCCGATCAGCTGTGGTGTAATTAGCTTCTGCAGGAAGTAATTTTCGTGAGTAATAAGCTACAGGATGGAGCAGTCCTGTTTGCAAATCCCGTTATGAAAGGACTGCGCCTATTGCGTAGCTGGAGCCATCTGTTTCTACCACGAAGGGAAGAGTCAGATCTGGGTGCTTTAACACCGGGGCAGATGTAAAGGCCTGTTTTAACTGCTGAAAGCCTTGTTCGGTGGATTCACTCCACAAATAGGATCGTCCTTTTTTAAGTAAACAAGTGATAGGGGTCACCAACTCTGAGAAGTTTCAGATAAACCGCCGATAGAAGTTAGCAAATCCTAAGAAGGATTGCACTTCCTTCACCGACTTGGGCGCTGGCCAGTCTAGGATTGCTTGTACCTTTCGCTGATCCATCTGTACCCATGACGGGGTCAAAAAGTACCCCAAAAACTCTACAGTAGTGCAGTGAAATTCACATTTCTCCAGTTTAGCAAACAAACTGTGCTCTCGCAAACGCTGAAGCACTGCCTTGACATGTTTCACATGTTCGTGTATATCTTGCGAGTAAATCAAGATATTGTCGATGTACACGACCACGAAGATATCGAGATAGTCACACAGCACTTCCTCCAATGGAAGGCAGGTGGGGCATTGCACAGACCCAAAGGCATCACTTGATACTCGTACAGGCCAAACTTAGTCCGGAACGCTGTTTTCCATTCGTCCCCAGCCCGTACTCGTACCAGATGATATTCCCCCCGGAGGTCCAATTTTGTGTAAATAGTCGCTTTACGCACTTGATCTAGTAAGACTGGAATTAACTGTAGAGGGTATGGATTTTTTATCGTAATACGGTTAATTCCGCGATAATAAATGCAAGTTCTTAGATCTCCAATCTTCTTTGGTATGAAGAAGAGAGGCGAGGAGACCGGGAGTTTGAGTGTCTGATGAATCCGCTCCGCAGATTGTTGTCAATATATTCCTTCAGATGTTTTGTTTCATCTTCTGTAAGCGCATACACCCTACTGCAGGCTCTAGGTTGATTCGGCAGTCAAACGACCGATGTGGCAGGGTTTCTGCGGCTTGTTTGCTGAATACATCCCTGTATTCCATATACTCAGCGGGCAGAGCGCTCATGTCCACAGGTTCTACTATGGCTATACACGGTTCTACTTCTGACCTTATGCAGTGTTCTAGACAGAAATTTGATGGAAAACACCTTGCTTTCTGACCATACTACATCAGGATTATGTTTGTAAAACCAAGGGAGACCCAAAATAATTCCAAATTGCGGTGCAGCTATCAGATCAAACTGGATTTCTTCCAGATGATTCTGCTGACAGCGCAATGTCACAACTAGTGTACTTTGGGTGATGGGCCCTGAGCATAACGTGGTGCCATCAACTGCCTTGACGGATTCCGGAGTTGGTTTTCTACACAAAGGTAGCCCCAGCTTGGTAGCATACGCAATATCAATAAAATTGCCTGTGGCCCCAGAGTCCAAGAGTAGCGTGACCCTGACTTTTTGATCCAGAAAACTCAACAAACCTGTTAATGTAACATGCGGAGCGTAGTTGTTGAAACCAACAGTTGGGGTAATCTCCACCGCCTGGCTCGACTGTACCACCCCTACTACTGCCGAGCCGAGGCATTTCCCTGCGACTTAGGCTTAGTAGGACACTCTTTTACAAAGTGACCCGTGGCGCCACAGTATAAACACAGTCCCTCTTTACGTCTGCGTTCTTTCTCCTGTTTGGTAAGCGGACCGCGAACCGACCCTATCTGCATTGGCTCATCTCCTGTTGCTTTTTCCACAGAAGTGGCAGGACGAGAAATTCCAAAGCGGTCTAACCTGGCTATGGGTCGTAAATCCCCACGCCTTTTGTTTCCCCGATGTTCCGCTTGCCTATGATCCAGTCTTAACGCCAGATCAATCATTGCAGGCCAATCCTGAGGCTGCGGGTCTATTTGGGCTATGAGATCCTTTAGCTCGTCCCGTAACCCCTGGTAAAAGAGGGACATTCGCTTCTCGCGTGGCCACTCGACTTCCGCTACAAGCCTATTAAACTGAGTGACATATGTCACCAACTCTTTGCTACCTTGACGTAAAGTAAGCAACTCTCTGTCCTTGCACATGGCAGCTCCCTTTCGGTTGAATATTTTACCGAACTCTAACTGGAATTCATTCCAGTCGTACAGTCATCCCTATGGACTAAGGGATTTGCCCAAGCTGGTGCGTCCCCAGTAAGATGAGAAATTATGAAAGCGGTTCTGGCTTGAATGGTTCTAAATGCTGCTGGCTTAGTAAGAAAATGAAGTTGGCATTGGGTCATGAAGGTCTGGTATTTCTGAGGGTCGCCCGCACACCTTTCCGGTGGGGCTAAGGGTACTACGGATTCAGGGGTGACCTGGACTTGTACTGGCGTAGGAAGTGAGGGTTCCGCAGGGAGGGGGGGCTGCTTTTGCAGTTAAACTTCGCACTTGTGTGGCCAAAACTGCGGAATCTTGCCTGGTGGCAGCGAGCTCCGCCTGTAGGTCCTGTAAGACCATAGTAAGTTCCTCCATGGTTGGTTGGCTCGCACCACTCGGGTGCCTGTTACACTTGGGCTTGTGGCCCATGTCTGTAGCCTGCACCGGGCCCGGGTTCGCGTGGGAGGCTCCCTGCTGATTGTCTCCTCAGCGCGGCTTCGTTGTAGTAAGCGCGGCCTTCCCAGCGTGTGCCCTGGCTCCCCTACGCTTGCGGTACTTATCTCTGGCTTGTGAGGGGCCTGGATGAAGGTTGGCTGGGGTGTAGCCCCTTGTCTGCGACCCCTTCCTCAGAGCTCCGGTTTGCACGTCCGTTTCTCTCGGATGTTCAAGCACAAGCCCCGTGTTTTAGCGCGTGCACGCGCAAACGTGCCCCACCCAACGTGGGTGGAGATTTGTAGTTCCTGGCCCAGGGTCGTCTGGGTAGTGTAGTTTGCAGGTTCTTTTTCCTACAGAGGGGGCACAAAAGCATTCTGTAAAACTGGATTCGTTTTTGTAGGTGTTTCTTGTTGGTGTTTGTTTGTGGGCCATGTCTGTAGCCTGCACCGGGCCTTTTACCACACAACCCCAAGGCCTGCACCCTGACAGTTACCAAATTGGATGCTTTTTTCAGCCCAGCTATGAATACGTCCATTAGTTGAGAATTGATTTAATCGAAATCGCATATATAGATTTCTTTTTATAAAACTGGGAAATTGGTATATATACCTGGGCAAAACGCCCATTTTTCTTCTAAATGGTGCATATTCTTTGTACGACTTTTAGTTACCAATGCGATCAGATTGCAAGCACCAAGCCAACAATTGGAATTTACGTTTGTTTGCAGGTAAACACAGTATAAAATCTTCTTTAGAGATATTAGGGACTTCTAAAATGCCATCCATTTTCTTAACAAAATTAGTTAATATCGGTAAGGAACCAAGTTCTATAATTTTGCTGAGATCTACATATAGTGAATTCATAAGAGGACTCAGCATCTTTCTGTAGTTATTCAGTTGTCTCCAATTCCACTTAGCAGAAAGAGGCAACAATCTTAATTCGTGCAGAATTACAGCATTAGGAACAGATCTAGCAAAGGCCCGTACCTTTTTCCACAGTTGCCTTTGAAACATGTCCAGAAAATCTTCCATCCCAGCCAAACATAAATCAAGAATGTATAATTATGCATTGTTCAATCTTCAACAAATAAATTGAATAATTGGAAGTAGGGAAAAAGTACAATATTTTCTAAACAGAATACTCATTTGCGATATCAAAGGTTTAATTCTTTCCCTTAGCAGTTTGGACCACCATGTCTTGGAATTCTGGTCGGTGAGAGTGTAGCCCAAATAGCGTAACTCACTAATCACCCACCTCAAGTTCTTCCATCCCAATTGCCCAGTTGTATTTTTTGTTTTTTTTCTTACCTTCTGAAAAAAGAAAAAAAAAAAAAAATCAAGATTTTAGATTTGGCTCAATTTATTTTTAATTTGTGGTCCTCTGCAAAGAGACGGAAGGCATCCAGCTTTTTTTGTAACCCAAAGGGGGTTCGATCAAAACCTAGTAAATCATCTGCAAAGCTAATGCAGTTTAATTTAAGATGTCCAAGTCCAGCCGGATAACTTATAAGATCTTTCCAATGTGTTTCAATCTGAGAAAGATATATGTTGAATAGTACCGCAGCCATAGAGCAACCCTGTTTAAGTCCAATTTCAGTCATTATTTCTTCTGTTAAAATTCCTAATTTATTTAACCATACCATATGGTTCGTGTTGGAGTGCAATAGTGCTATCAGAGCCACCAAATGTATCGGGATCCCTAAATGGATCATAATCTTCCAAAGTACACATCTTACCACAGTGTCGAATGCGGAACTGAGGTCGATCGCAGCCATATAGACTGCACCAGTTCCCATTTTTTTTGTTTGGCACTGGAGGAGAGATAAAATTGTGGCATTGAGTGTACACCCCATATCTTTACGAGAACCAGTCTGAAATGTGGACAAGATGTCATTCCAAAATAGGAATTCTTGTAATTCCTTTAAAATGAGCTGAGAAAATACCTTAGCAGATGCATCAGTGATTGCGATGGGTCTAAAATTTTGGGGATCATTGGAGGGACCCTTCTTGTAAATGGGAACTATAATGGGGTGCACCATGAACTGGGAATGCATTTGGTAGCAAAAATTAAATCAAATTTAGCCTTGA
Organism: Ambystoma mexicanum; assembly: GCF_040938575.1. Classification (NCBI taxonomy): domain Eukaryota; kingdom Metazoa; phylum Chordata; class Amphibia; order Caudata; family Ambystomatidae; genus Ambystoma; species Ambystoma mexicanum. Next base: position 110,778,970 of record NC_090933.1, read on the forward strand.
GAATCTGGGCCCAGAATTGTGGATCCAGTTTTAAGGCACATGCTGGAATACAATCCGGACCAGATGCTTTGGTATCTTTTAGCTTTATAATTGCATCTACCACATCCTCTACAGACCAAGGACAATGTTCTAGAATAAATTCTGAGTATTCCATGGATGAGACATTTCTGAAAGATCTCGGTAGTACAAATTTCTCATAAATGCATTTAATCCAAGTCACAGCTAGTATAGAGGGTTCACTTGGAGCGCAAGGGGCATGGAGATTTCTGATAAGAGACCAGATATTCCTGGTGTCGTGTGCCAGAATATTATACATCATGCGCTGATTGTCTTTAAGGGCAATTTCATGCCTGAAAACCCTAATCTGGTTCTTGAATGAAACGATAACACGCTTCTTTTCTACATCATACACTGTAGAACTCAAGTTCAGTCTCACTAGATTCCTAATTTTATAATTTTTTAGGAGTTTTAAATTATATATTCAAAGAACAAATGCATGATGGTGTTCCCTCAAAGTAGAGGACGGAGTATGATCAAGGGCAATATCCAACAAGTGTGCTTGAATAATATTACTAAGCTTCGCTTCCTTTTCTGGATTCAAAAACTTAAGGCCCCGATTGATAGATATAAAAAAATGCATCATCTTTGATCTTGGCAATCAGTTTTCCACAAGTGTGTCTGTTCCATCCAATCGACAGACCTGGCCTATCAGTTGAACTGATTCTTCCTTAACTAAGCTCCAGTTTGTTATATTTAAACTAACAGAGATAGCAGAGTGGTCCCATAGCCAAAATGTAATATTTGAGTGGGTTCACTAAGGTTATACAAATATGAAGATAAGATAAAATTATCAATATATGAGCTGCGATTATCTCGCTTCCAGGTAAACAAGTGAGATCCTTGCTTGGGCTTCACTAATTGCATATCCCATCCCAGCAAATATCATACCCACTTTTGCCCGTTTATCATAGTTAAGGGTAAATTCCTATTTTCTGTGCACACTCCACAGTGTTTTTTCCTGTAACAAAAAGAATTAAAATCTCCACCTATAATGATCCCAACATATTGCATGGTTACAAATACATCTTCCAAAATTCCATCAAGTGCTTGCACAATTTGATCCCAGGTGGTGCGGGCCCTGTTCCAATACAAGCATATAATTACAAATGCTAGATCTTGTAATCCCTTAGCCTTTAGTTGGATTACCAAGAGACTATCATCTTTTAACAACATAGCATCAAAATTACAGCGATTACTTGCAAATAATGCGAGACCACCAGAAGGCCTACCCTTTAATCCCCTAGTTGCTTCCATAGTATATGAACTATAACCTAAAATGTTAAAGGGCGACATGTGCATTGTTTCTTGCAGAAGAATTATTTCATGCTTTTTACTTGTTTTCTCTTTACCAAACCACCTTTGGAAATTTGCAAGTCCGCAGCACAAGATGTAATTCTTAGATTACCCTTGCTAGGCTAACGCATCTCCGTTAGCCTTTACAGATGGACATGCGGTTCCGCTAGGACCCGAGGTAACTCCATTCAGTGCGACCAATAATGCAAGCAATTGCTTCAGTGTGTCTGCACTGATATTAAGCTGCGGAACCACTTGAGTATTCACTTCTTTAGGACTTTCAATTACAGGCAGGGTTGCTAAGAAATCATCTGCATCCTTGGCGTTCATAAACACCGATGGAATAAGACCCATTTCCATAAAATTCTCTCTTTGTTCCCAGACCATCTTCATGATTAGCATTGACTGGAAGCCACATAACATACAGTGATTGCAATGATTTCCAAGCCGTATACAGTCAAGGTCAACTGAGCGAAGAGTTCTTGGGGGTGGGGAGGGGGGTGGCTTGGAATGTTTTCAGCATGAATGTTCTGTTCAGGCTGGTTCTACCATTCATTTGCACATTGCTTTCCCACCCCATAATAACTGGCATACCTGGGACCAATTTCGCATCCTGTACCAATTTGTTTGAACCAAACTTAGAATCGCCTTCTTCAGTAGTCCATTCTTGTTCCATTTCATCATCATTCACTTCAATTTTGGGATTAGTTCCATTTAACGCACTCAAAGATTGCTACTTTGACTTAACTACGGGTCTAATCGTTCCCTTAGTATCTAAACCCTCTTCTCCATCCTCATCTTCAATTATTTCATTGTCACAATGATTATCCCCACTAACCATTTCATTCTTGTCACATTAATCAGTGGACTCATTCTTATTGTCTTTATTGCCAGCAAGATTGCTAATTTTTTTTACAAGATTTTTGTTTTTCTTTTCTCATTTACTGGGTAAAATTGTGAAAGGGCAGTTTGTACACCCATTATACCCATGCCCAAGGATGTAGACTGACCCTTTTTAGTAGGTAGGGGATTACAATCTTTACCAGGCCTACTAACACTATAACCAGCATCAAAATTCAAATGTTTAGTCTTTTGCGTACATTTTTTCCGGCTGCAATGGTACTTCCTTAGAACTTTCTGAGAAATTCAAATGCGCCTTGGATTCTTCATCCAATTGGTGAAGGTCAATACACTTCTCCTCACAAACATTATTTGCCATAACTTTGCATTCATTATGAGGTAACTACTCAACCCCCTTTTTTGATTTCACAATCATTCTTTTTTCTTTTGCGTTTTGAGATTTATTCCTCTTTGCTTCCCTTTTCTGTGCACAAGCTAAAGTTTTTTTTCTCTCCTTGTCAGTACCACTTTCTGTTTTTCACACTCACTTTCAGATTCAAGATCATTCATACCTCCACTCATCCCTTCATTTCTGTCATCGGATAAGTCAATTACGTCTAGAAGCACTGATGGACTATCCGTCACTTCTCCACCAGGCACAGACTCTACTTTAGGTGAAAGAAGACACTTATTCCCATGTTAGGCAGAATCATGTGAAGTGCCCTTAGGGACCACTACACAAAATTAAGACCACAGGTGGCAATACAAGTTTTACCTTTGGTACAAGCCTGTACTACTAAGTTATAGTAGTAGCAGAGCAGCCAGGCTTATCTCAACAGTATAGGAGCAGTAGCAGAGATTACACAAAGGGACCACAATTACCATGGCTTAAGCAAACACTAACTCAAGGTTTCAGGTAAAAAATATAAGTACATTTATTTTTAAACCATCAGTTATAAACACAACACTTCTATTAAACTTTCAACAAAACCACACGTTAAATATACTCCAACTAACCAATTCATTTTGTACAGTATGTCTCAAGGTAAGTACCCAGTGTTTGAATGAACCAGTGTTATGAACAAAACATGATACCGCGGATACGGTTGCGATCACTTTTTGACAGTTTGGTCTACTCAATAAACGTGTATCTGTGACATGAAATGCCGGGCCAAAAACACACTTAGCACCTGAGATACCCAGAGGGAGTTGGAGGCAAAAATCACAGGCAATATTTGGGTTAGGCAGAAAGCATTGAGAAACACTCAGAAACAGGAGTTCAAAAGTCAAAGGGTCGGAGCCAGGGTTAAGTGACACCAGAGACCTGTTGCCGAAGATCACACCGTGAGACAGTTCACGATTCAGCATAGCCCAAAAGTACTTTGATATTGTCAATGTTCGGAAGCAAAAGTTATAAGAAGGAGGGAAGACAACTGCGAGGCTTGAGGATGAAGAAAAGGAATTCACCCAGTTTCCTCGAGTAGAGCACAGTACCTTATTCCAATGATGCAGATGCTGCACTGGAAGTTGTTCCTGTTGGTTTCCCGCAGACCCACGATTCGTGGAGCTTCGTTGTGAAGGAAGACGTCTGAAGGGGGTCTACACCACACAGGGATGAAGCCGGCAGCAGCGACAACGAATAAAAGGTGCGCTCCTTAAACAAAATAAGGAGAGGCTCGGCAGGTGGCTATCCGGACCACTACAGCAGTGTGCAGCGATTTCGACCACGGCGGAGATCTCTGGCTGAAGATGAGCTGGTTATCCCCACCAGGCTCAAGGGAAGAAGACTCCGGACTGGATCTCCTCTTAGTCGCCGAAGGGTAGATAGCTCAGGACTGAAGCAGGGCTTCACTGGGACGGGGTAGTTGCAGCAGCCGTCGTTCTCTCCGGTTCCTTATAGTTCCAGAGGCGACTCTGACTTTTAGCCCAAGAGACCTGCCTTTTATGCGCAAAACCCCCATTCACACAGCCTGGCTGTCAATCACGCAGGATGGGGGTTGTCCAGCTGGGAAAACCACCTCAGCCAATCATGGCAAAGTGCGACTTGGGTTTTCTACCTAGACACCCAGGCGCCAAGAGGAGGGTTTCTCTGCAGAAGCCCGCCAAAAGACGGCGAACAAAGAAGGCGAACCTAGTTTGCAGCGCAAAGTAAAACACAAGAAGGACTTTAACAAAAAGAAATGGTGAATAAACTCAACCGCAACCGGAGCCAAAAGAAAGATAATCTGGGATTGAGTTGTAGACATCTAGGTTCTGTTGTTCCCAAAGACCCAAGGACACTAAAGAAACACTAGCTGAGACTCATGGGCTCATCAGCTAGTAGCTGAAAGTTTCCACTTGTCATAGGTACTTCATCCACCTGGGAGAAGGCTAAGGAGACAGTGCTGATCCCTGAAGGTTTACCCTTACACTTAGGATCTCCATTCATGTGGCCAGGCAATCCACAAACAAAGCATTTCCCATATTCTCTCTGGAATGGGGGCTTGCTCTGACCTCCATCTGGTATGGAACCAGGTGGTACACTAGCCTGATTCGGTTTACCTTGGGGCCTTCCCTGGTTATGTTTGGGGCCCTCTTTCGGATTGGAATTATTGGAATTCTCCTTGTTGTCTTTCTTGGACTCCTTTCCCTCTTCTGAGTTGCCCCAGAATCCTTGTGAATAGCCCTGTTGGCAACCCACAAGTCAGCAGCCTTAGCTAACTTCTCAGGATCTATCTCCTTTGAATCAGCCAAGTGCTGTCCAAGCTCAGGAGAGCAGGCATCCTCAAACCTTCACCTTAATATAATCGCGGTAGAAAAGTTAGGGTAGATACCACTGCCACCAGCCAAGTCTAAATGTCAAAAGAGCGAAACAATGCTCGGGGAGGTACAGACAGGAAAGGGGTACAGATTAGCCCTTTCCAGTACTCCAAGATGGGGTGTACTGGGTCTGTGGTAAAAATGACCATGTAAAGTAAATGGCAACTTTACCTTTCTCTGCGGGACTGTAGTCAGCCCCAGAGAAATGGAGTCAGAGGGAAGTCTTAAAGACAACCCTGGGTTACTGCACTAAAGGTGCTGTGTAACCCATACAAGAATAGGGGCACCTGGAGTGGTGTGCTCCAGTGCCCAAGATCACACAACGAGTAAAAACACATAGGCCAAAACACATGTAAGAGTGGAAAAAGGATGTACACTCTTACCAGGTGGAAAAAATAAACTCCAGAAATCCAGCAAAGCCGTTGGGGGACTCACTAGGTTAGGGAAATTAGCCCTAGAAGGAGATTTCTCCCTAACACTTTTCTTACAAGGAAGTGTCGTGAGTACACTCGAGCCCCGGAGCCTCTTTGGGACGAGCTCAATGGCTCCTTTCTTCAGCATCGCCCTTACTTCCAGCAGCAGTTGAGGGACGTGGCTTTCCTTCCTGGCCACAGGAGGAATGCGGGGGCACTTTTTTAGAAACTCAATAGTGTGTCCGTTGACAGGGCAACCAACACCCATCGGTCGGTGGAGATGGACTCCCACACGCTGATGAACTTCGCCAGCCGGCCTCCCACTGGGGAGCTCAGGTGGGGGGCCCGACGCTATGGCCGGTTCAGTCCTGCTTGGCAGCGGCCTTGCCGCCGCCAACGAGATCCTCCTGACTTGCCGTGTCCTCTGTAGGCCTCCTGCGACGAGAAGCGTGCCGTCTGGCTGTACATCGAGGAGCCGCCGCCAAATCCTTTGGAGGCACCTTACTTGCCTCAGGAGTTCCGAAAGGGCGGTCATCGTTGCATCAACACCTCCAAGGCCAGAGCCGTCTCCGTGTCGGCCTTGACGGCCTGCAGTGACTCGTTCACTGTCTTGCCAAACAGGTTGTTCCCGTCGAAGGGCATGTGCAAAACTCTGGTTTGCACGTCCTGGCGGAAATCGGTCGCCTTGAGCAAACCGCACCGTCAAAGGCAAACACTAAATGGCGGAAACCAGTGTCAGCAATGTCCGTGGCCACTGTTATGGCGTGGTCCAACGCCACCTTGCCTTCCTGCAGGATCTCCAGGGCATCAGCCCTCTTGACGTCTGGAAGGAAGTCCAGCAGAGGAGCGATCTTAAACCACAGCTCCCTGTCGTAGCGGGCCACAATCGCTAGGGCGTTGGCTGCTTTAATCGTCGTCGCCGCTGACGAGATGACCCGTCGTCCCATGGCATACAGTTTCTTCCCCTCGCCGTCGGCAGGGAGGTTGAAGTTGAAGCCGTAGCCCCAGCCGCTTTCTTCTTGGCTGCCGCCGAGATGACCGGATCCGGGGTCGGCTGTGCCCTAAGGCACAACGGGGCGGAATCTGGGACCCGGTACCTCTTCTCGTACCTGTCTCTCTTGGCAGGGGTCGTGGACGGGTTCTTCAGGAGCAACAGCCCCTTGTCCCAGATGTCAAGTAACGGGACCGCAAGGACCGTCTTCCTCTTGGCCTCACGCCGTTGATAGAGGAAGCCTTCCTTCTTCTGTTCTTCGGGGCAGAGCTGGAAGAGCTTGGATGCCCTGGCGATCATGGCGTGGAAGGAGCAAATTTCGTCGGGCTGTGAGCCCCGAGGGGGTGGTGATGGGAAGGCCCATCCCGTCGTCACCACCGCCTTCATCCGCCCCCGTCGTGGCCGTCTCTGTTCCCGTGTCATCCCTAGGATCAGGGGAAGGAGATGAAGGCTGGAAGGACGGGGGGGGGGGGGGATGAACTCTCCTCCGCTTGCTTGGAGGGCTTCCCGACGGGCCAGGCTCCGCTGGATCGTCCGTTGGGGGTCAGGGCAACCTCGTCCCCATCTCCGTACATAAGACCTGGATCGCCATCAAGAACGCTCCTGAGATGTCCTGTGGCCCAGGTACCGGCTGCGACGGGCGCAATGGTTGGGGAGTGGAATCCTCCACGGGAACCTCGTCGGCACCACCGTCGCTCTCTTCGTCCACCTCGTCGGGATCCCGCCCGTGGGACCGGACCTCCTCGAACTTTTTGTTCAGGATCTTCACGACTCCAGCCTTCAGAGGCTGTATCCGAGCCCGTGATGGCCATCACCCCCCCTCTTTTTCCAGCGGGTTTCTCACGGGGGTCCTATTGATGAGTTAAAGAGGATTCCCTCCGCGGTGGCAGGGAAACTCTGGGCCCTGAGGTCGTCTCCACTGGGGTAGCCTCCACAGGCTTCGCCAGGGCCGCCACGACTCCCTCGATAGAGGCCTTAGCCGGGTGAATCAAGGCCATCACGACTTTGGGCGTGCTTGAGGCCTTCACCTTGGGGGGAGGGTCACCGCCTCGCTGCCCCCCGGCTGTCTCCGTTGGGATCGACTGGGACCTCTCCCGAAGTTTACCCGGGTTCTCCCATTTCCTCTTCCCCGAGCCAGAGCGTTGGCTCGTGGTTGATGGCATTGGCGAAAGTGCGCCCTGCCTGGCAGCCGAGGAGCCTGACCGTTCGGCGCTCCAGGTGCCCGCGGACTCGCGGTGCTTTGCCTTTTGTTGGGCCCACGTCGCCGGAGCACCCTCAAAGGTCTTAGAAGACCGCTCGGACCTCTTCTTCTTCTCACCTACTGCTGGGCTCTTCCCTTCCAGCCAGTTGGTGAGGTGGATACGCCGATCTCTCATGGTCCGCTCCGACATGTTCTTGCAAAACACACAGTCCTTCTCCACGTGCGTTTTGTCTTCGTGAAGGCAGTAGAGGCATCCAGAACACATTCTGCAATCCGCATCCAGGGCAGTTCCTGAACAGCTTGGATCCGGGCGTTGTGCTTCCTTTGTCCTGGGCCATGTCCACGCGAGGTAGGCCTCAAAGATCTTCTGGAATCCTCCAAGAAGTGGAATTCGAAGAAAACTTCACCCTTGAGGGGCGTAGAAAATTACGAAACGGGTCCCAGTTGATCGGAAGTAGAAACAATGGAGCTTCAGGCTTGGTTGACTGAAAAAATTAGGTTAAACTCTTTGAAAAATCTCAAAACGCAGTAAAAGCCCGAGAGCTATAGCACGAGGACTCCCAACACTTGAACGTGCGGTAAAAATATGAGGATGGCTGCCAGAGGAGGGGCTTAGGTAGAGGGCAGTCATTGGCTGGGGGCAGTATGACCCAGAGACCAGTGATTGGTTATTAGGAGAAAGACAGTTCAGAAACTAAACCGATTTTTTCTTTACCGAGGATTCCCAGCCTGACAACGGTGAATATTCATGAGCATGTGAATGCATGCCAGACCCCATGCTGTAGAAAGGAACTGAAGTATGGGGCATAGTGATGTGCTATATATACGACGCCTGACGTCAGATCCAGAGTAGACTATCGAGAGCTGGGCAAGATGAATCGACGGGCGAGTCAAGGTCCACTACGCCCCCAAAACGTTTCCGAGCAGCAGAGATGGATGATGGATATCTATTAAGATGAGGAATCTGCAGAGAAAGGCAATCCATTGAAAAAGGATCTGACCGTTCCAATGTATTTTTCCAAATTAGAGCACGCATTCTCCACATGGGCGGGCCACAGACCATGCTCGTGAAACCGAATGCCCAAGTAGTCGTAAAATGGCACTTGTTCCAGTCTGCAGTCTGCCACATGAATATTCTCTCAAGGACAGCTTTGCCGAAACAAGCGTCCTGACCAGACATAGAATCTAAGCAGTAAAGCTTAGCAAAAGTGTGCAAGGAATCCAACGTGGCTGCTTGGCAAATATCCAGAACAGTCCCTCCCCGTGGTAGAGTCAAGGTGGCGGCCAAACCTCTGGTAGAGTGAACCCCTAGACCCTCGGGGACCTCCTTGCTGGCCAGATTGATTCCGAGATTCAGAGAATGATCCAATGAGACAGGGTGCTGTTATATAGTTCATTACATTAAGGTTATAATGCACACGGTGGTAGTTGCAGAATCCTACATGTGGTGTTCTGTATAGAATTGTTCAAAGAATTGGAACACAGTATGCACACCAAGTTTTAGCAAACGTTTCTACAGGGTTAGTAGATATTTAGTGAGGTGCAGAGGAGAAAAACACTCCCTTGACACTAGGCAATGGTACAAAACAAGGAAAAGGAAGTGTCCACGGGCTGTGGATCACTCGCGTCCCCTGCACACTCAGGTTATTGCCAGTGGCAATCAATTGTTAAAAATATTTCTCTAATACTCTTGGGGATCTGTTTCCGTACTCCATTTCTGGTCTGAACTGGTATGCTGGATGAGATACATCGATGATGTTTTTGTAATTTGGAGAGAAGACAGTATACAACTTGAAAGATTCCTGCAGTACATTAACTCAGTCAATGAGAGGATAAAGTTTACAATGGAAATTGGGACACCTAAAATTCATTACCTAGATGTGGAATTGGAACTGGTTGAAGGAGTTATTATTACTAACCTATTCACCAAACCTACTGATGTCAACAACAGCCTACACTATAGAAGTTCACATCCTAAACACCTAAAGAATAATTTGCCCTATAGCCAATTCCTCCTGGCCAAAAGAATAACATCAGTGGATGCCACACTAATGGTTGAAATGGAGAAAATGGAGTCCAAATACTCGAAGAGAGGATACCCGGAAAATGTGATACTGGCAGCTAAAACAAGATCCACCCTCATATCAAGGGAAGACCTACTGAAGAAAACACCAGAGAAAAAAGAGATTCCATTCTTATATTCTTTGAAATACTCTAGCCAAAGCCATCAAATTACTCGGCTAATCAGAAAGAACTGGAGGATAATACAACTGGATCCACACCTGAAGGAGCTTTTCCCAGAACCACCCCTAATCGCCTATAAAAGAGGGAAGAACTTTAGAGACCGGTTGGTGAGGGCAGAACGTAGTCAAGATCAACGACAAAGGGTACTACATACTAAAGAATTAGGCACCTTTGCATGCCTACACTGCAATAACTGCAACAACATCACAAAAGGAGACTATGTGAGGCATCCTCGAACAGGTGCCAAAATTAAACTTCAACACTTTGCAACCTGTGATACGAAATCTATAATCTATGCCTTGAGTTGCCCATGCAGCATTTGTTACGTCGGTCAGAACAAACGTAAGATGAAGGAGAGATGCAACGAACACAAAAGCAACATTTGTACCAAGAATGAACGATCGCCAGTTGCAAGACACTTCAGTGAGAAAGAACACACAGTAGCCCAACTGAGATATCAAATCTTGGAGGTGGTACATAGAGCACCAAGAGGAGGCAACCACGCAAAAAAGATGGACCAACGCGAGCTATACTGGATAGATAAATTGGACAGCATGAGCCCATATGGAATGAACGAAGATTTCCACCTAGGAGCGTTCCTATGAGCAGAAACACCAACGGTGGATGCATAAACGGATCTACAAATTCGACGTAAATGTCTTAACATTTATACCAGATAGCATATGATCAGACCTTAATCCCATTGGGTATAGACCGACATTGAATGATCATACTGCTTTAACGTCCCCACTACACCATACCAATAATGACTCAGAAACATTACACTATCAGGCTGTAGACTTCTTAGTGTTTATTCACGGAGGTGATCACAATGATTAGCAAAACTCTAAGGAAACCCTGTATGTAATATTTAATTTATCTGCCATGCAAATTTCGGAATAAATATAGTCTAAGGCCAGCATTATGTAATGTACTTCAGTATCTCGTAGCCTTTTTGCCTGTACTTGGAAGAAACTGAGACTGAATCAGATTATTATATTACAACCATGTTATCCACAAATAAATGTACTGTCATGACAATGGATGAATTTAGTGAGACTGTGAGCAGAGGTGCCCCGTTCGATATACTCCTCAATATCCTAAATATTATCACTGCACTCAAAAGTCTGTAGCATCTTTCCATACCTGACTGATTCATACCATCATCTAAGATGGTCCTGACATTGATTGTATGAAATTGTATACTCAGTCTCCAGCCCTATCCCCCTAGCAGAGATTTGGAGTGATGACACGCGCGCGGCGTGATGACATCGGATGTTTACATCTGACGTCATCGCGCTGACGTGCTCCGACGCCGCGTCTAGGTAATAACAACGGGATGTCCGCGCTCCTTGCATTCGCGGACTCCTTCCCGGAACACTTACCTGCAACTGAGAGGTAAGAAGCCCAACAAAATATACAAGGTTAGAGGATTTCCTTTGATTCAACTTCCACATTGTGAGGACAGAATAAGGGTTGACCCAACTTCGCTTTTTACCTACAGGTAACACCTGCTCTGAGAAGCTCACCTTCCCCCACCATTTTGGGTACTGGACTGACCACTGCATACCCTGACCTCACTCGCATGAAGGGGTGAGTGACTCACTTTTTTTACCTGCACAAGACTCGAATAGTAATAACTGAGAATCGATCAGCCATGAAGTCATTTTGTAAAACTTTAATAAGCAGAATTATGGACCCATATCCTTTCCTATAGAACTCTTCAGCTCCAGCCTCTACCCGGGACCAAATCACTATACTAGAGGGGACACCCACCCTGATTACTGACTACTCCAGCCGGAGACACACTGAAGGGGCACCAATGAGAGGTAGAGACACATTTGATTTGTAAAAAATGTAAAAATGACTAAGTATTCACGCACATTGTAAATTGGAGAACAATAGACTAAAAGTATTCTCTGTGATTTTCTCTCTGGAGGAAAACAATGTCCGGAAGAACCCAGATTATGAAAACATGAAGTTTGAAAGTTATTAACATAGAATATTTTGCTCCCGAAGAAGGGAAAATTACTTCCCGAAATGCGTTGAGCTATTTATAACAGTAGTTAGCCCTCTACTGTACCTAAAATGTATATATTTTGTGATTGAAGGCATGACACTAGATCAACAATTGGTAATATTGCTGAATATAGACTGGCATGTATTAATACATTGTATTTTTCTACTGAAATCAATAACCAAGTGACTGCATAATTGTTACCTCTACAGATTAAGAAAGTGTGTAAATGACCATTACCAAAGTGCAGATTGAGATAACCCCAGTTGATGGCTAATTAGCCAGTTACTCTAAGTTAACTCTAAGTTATCCCCCTTGCTGAGTAAGCAGTTCAGATCGGAAATGGAGTACTGAAACAGATCCCCAAGAGTATTAGACAAATATTTTTAACAACTGTATAGAATTGGTGACATCCAAGTACAAGAATATGGAGAAAGAAAGAATGGGGAGGAGGAGATCAGTAGGAGACTAGAATCTGAAGGAGTTGGATGTGCTGCAGCTGTACCTCCATATCCTTTACAAATAAAGAAGATAATTAAAAGGATGAGGCAAATCCAAACCCTTCAAGCTTCTAGTCTCCTACTGATCTCCGCCTCCCCATTCTATTCTTTCTCCATAATCTTGTACTTGGATGTCAACAATTCTATACATAACACCACATGTAGGATTCTGCAACTACCTCCATGTGCACTATAACCTTAACGTAATGAACTATACAGCAGCACACATGGTCAGTCTCTTCCAGAACTCTAGCAGTCTCCCGGCATCAGCTTTCCTGTGCTTGCTGGGCCTCATGGCATCCTGTATTTTCCTGGTGCCGCAGGCCAAGAGACTAGATGGGATCCCTTCAGTGACACATCAGGAGCCAGTGGTCGCAGTATTTATTTCACGTGCCACACTGGTGACTCTCTCCTTGGGAGGAAAAGCCTTCCCTTCCCGGGTGTCCAAGATTGCTCAGATGAACTGGAGCCTTTTCGTTGGGGATGTCTGATTTCTGTAAGTTCAGGGAGAACCCAAAGAGTCATGCAGTAGTGGACCGGTGTCCTTGAGATGGCTCAAAACCGGTTTTCCGGCAACTGTGCTTGGATCAGCCAATTGTGCAAGTATGAAAAACCAAAGCAGTTGGCTCTCCTGACGTAGGGCGCTACTACCATCAGCTTGCTTAGTAAAGATCCTGGGGCAGAGGTCAAGTCAAAAGGGAGCACTTTGAATTGGTAATGCGCTTCCTCAATGACAAACCTTGCGATTCCTGTGGATAGTCACTTGAAAATAGGTGTCCTGAAGGTCCAGTGTTAGGCAGAATCCTGTGCAGTGCCCTTAGGGACCACTACACACAATTAAGACTACAGGTGGCAATACAAGTTTTACCTTTGGTACAAGCCTGTACTACTATGTTAAAGTGGTAGCAGTAGCGGAGCAGCCAGGCTTATCTCAAGAGTATATGAGGAGTAGCAGAGATTACACAAAGGGACCACAATTACTGTGGCTCAAGCAAACACTGACTCAAGGTTTCAGGTAAAAAATATAAGTACATTTATTTTCAAACCATTTGTTATAACACGACACTTCTATTAATTCAAAAACCACACGTAAAATATACTACAACTAACCAATTCACTGTGTACGGTATAACTTCAAGGTAAGTACAATGTGTTTGAGCGGACCGGTGTTATGAAACAAACAACGTTACCGGGAGTACACTTGCGATCACTTTTTGACAGCAATGACAGTTTAGTCTTACTAAAGAAACGCGTACCCACGGCAAGAAATGTTACCGGGGCAAAAACACACTTAGCACCTGAGATACCCAGAGAGAGTTGGGGGCAAAAATCATAGGCAATACTTTTGTCAAGGCAGACAGAATCAGAGAACACTCAGACAGAAATTCAAAAGTCAATAGGCCGGAGCCAGTGTCAAGTTGAACCGGGTTCCTGTTGTCAAGAATCACACACTCGGATAGTTCACGATTCAACGTAGCCAGGAGTACTTAGATATTGTCAACAGAGGAAGCAAAAGTTTTAAGAAGGAGGGAAGACAAGGGCAAGCCTTGGAGGCGAAGAAAAGGGATTCACGCAAATTCCTCGGGCAAAACACAGTACCTTATTCAAGGAAGAAGCTGGTGCCACGGCCGTTGTTCCTGGTAGTTTCCTGCAGACCCTCGCTTCTTGGAGCTTCGATCCGAAGGAAGACGTCTGGAGGGGTCTGCCCCACACAGGGCTGAAGCCGGCAGCAGCGACGGTGAATAAAAGGTGCGCGCCTTAAAAACAGGAGAGGCTTTTCAGGTGGCTATCCGGACCACTACAGTAGTGTGCAGCGATTTCGACCACAAGGGGGATCCTCTGGCTCTAGACGACAAGCTGGTTATCCCCACCAAGCTCAAGGGAAGAAGACTCCAGACTGGATCTTCTCTGGTCGTTGAAGGGTAGATAGCTCAGGACTGCAGCAGGGCTTCACCGGGACGGATGGTTGCAGCAGTCGACTTCTTCTCCGCTTCTCGTCGGTTCCTTGTAGTTCCAGTGGCGGCTCTGACTTCTAGCCCAAGAGACCTGCCTTTTATGCGAAAATCCCCCATTCGCACAGCCTGGCTGTCAATCACGCAGCAGGGGGATTGTCCGGCCCAGACAACCACCTCAGCCAATCATGCAAAGGGCGACTTGAGTTTCCTAGGATACCCTGTGCAGGGGGTGACTAAACCCCTCCCTCACATTCAGCCCACCTAGACACAAAGGCACCTAGAGGAGGGCTTCTTGGCAGAAGCCCGCTAAAAGACAGTGAACAAAGAAGGCAAACCTGGTTTGTCGCTCAAAGTAAAACACAAGAAGGACTTTAACAAAAAGAAATGGCGAATAAACCCGACCGGAGCCAAAAGAAAAAGTATTTGGTCAAGCGGGTTTTAAGTTCGAGGCTAATATAATAGCCTAAAACAATACCACATTTATATAGTATAATCGCGGTAGAAATGTTACGGTAGATACCACTGCCACCAGCCAAGTCTAATTGTTAAAAGAGCGAAAATGCTCTAGGAGGTACAGATAAAAACGGCTAAGGATTAACCCTTTCCAGTACTCCATGTAAAATGGGGTGTACTGGATCTGTGGTTAAATGACTAAGTAAAGTTAATGGGAACTTTGCCCTTTTCTGGGGGACAGGAGTCAGCCCCAGAAATTGAGTTGGTGGGAAGTCTAAAAGACAACCCTGTGTCACTGTACTAAAGGTGCTGTGTAACACACAGTAGAAGGGGGCTACTGAAGTGGTGTACTCAAGAGCCCACAATCACAAAAACACAAGAAATACACATGGCAAAACATGGGTAGGAGTGGGGGAAAAGCTCACTCTCTTACCAAGTGGAAAAAATGAACTCCAGAAATCCAGCAAACCTGCTGAGGGACTCACTAGCTAAGGGAAATCAGCCATTGAATGAGAATTCTCTATAAGAATGATCAAACCTACAATTGCAATGTTATTTCAAAATTGCTATTACCAAAGTGGAAGCAATGTTACCCTTTTTTGGAGTCTAGAAAAAAACCAGAGAATACACATGAAAGTCATCAATTGAGGCAACACATGTGCCAATTTTTCCAAGTCAAACAAACAATAGTCTGATCAAACATTAAAACGCCAAAGATTTATTTACGTAGTAGAACATTTCAGATGTACAAAACTGTTCATTTAAAAGCTAACTGGTGCCTACGTTGTTGATTGAGATAAAAGTAAAATTATACATATGTTAAAATATAAAATATTAGACTAATGAATGGCTTGTCTTTTGTTAATATGTAGAGCAGTCTTTACGTAGCTTTCCATAATCTGAAGAAAGTTGATCACCCCCTTCGCTCAGTTGGTTCCTGAGCTTTTGGAAAACTCTGTTGGGTGAAAAAAAAGATCAATTGTTTACAATTGTTTTAGCGGACTAAATTAATCAGCATGACCAGTATCGAAGACGAACAAGTTACTTCTTACCTTGTAACGTTCTTTCGACGGGATGTTCCTCCGACGTATTCCTTATCTTTGATAATATGTTTCCAGCTTGCTGGCCTCGGAAATTTTTTCTGTAGAGGGCGCTGCGCGTCGATGTCCGCCGAGTCGATGTCCCTCGACGGCCACCGTATCGGCGCCGACGTCACCATGCCCATAAATAGCCAATGCGCTGCGTCCGTTGCTCAGTTCCGTTTTGTAGCATAAGAAAAGTCATGCCTGAATTGGTTATTGACCTTGGTTATTGACCTTAAACTGCAACCACAAGGAAAGTATTACTGCGGGGATGGATGGGAGGGGCGATAAGGAATACGTCGGAGGAACATCCCGTCGAAAGAACGTTACAAGGTAAGAAGTAAATTGTTCTTCGAAGGGATTGTGTCCTCCGACGTATTCCTTATCTTTGATAGACTCCGATAGCAGTGGCATGTAATTGGAGGTGGGAGTAAGAATGTTATGTATCCCTTTAGGGATGGACCGAATGTAATACGGCCTTGCCAAATCTGGTCTCTTGACTAGTGGAGGAATCCAGGTTGTAAAATTTTGTGAATGTATGTGCGGGCGACCATGTGGCAGCCGCACATATGCCTCTGACCGGTACCCCTCTTTGGAGAGCCAAAGAGGCTGCGATAACCCCGGTTGAATGAGCCCTAAGATTTTGGGGTGGCTCTTTCCCTGCCAGTTTGTAACATTCCAGAATGGCCAAAATAATCCACCTGGAAATGGTTTGTTTTTGTTATGGGTAGTCCCAACTTGTGACCTGAGTATCCTACAAACAGTTGGTCTGCTTGCCTGATCCTAGCCATTCTGCTGATGTAAAAGCTGAGAGCTCGCCTTGGGTCCAGCCTATGTAGCCTTTCTCCCTCTTTCCCCGAATGGGGAGGAGGGTAGAACGAAGGTAAGGTAATTTTCTGAGTAATATGAAATTCAGAAACCACCTTTGGGAGGAAATTAGGCTTCACCTGTAGGACAACTTTGTCCTTGTGGAAAATTGTATGTGGGGATTTACAGCAGAGAGCTTGTAGCTCGCTCACCCTCCTAGCAGATGTTAGTGCTACCAATAGGACAGTTTTAAGCGTGAGAAATCTCAGCGAACAAGAGTGAAGTGGTTCGAATGGAGTGCCCATTAGGAAGTTTAAGACTACATTTAAGTCCCATAAGGGAACCTGGAATGGTTTTGGAGGATAAACATTAGTTAATCCCTTGAGAAATTGTATCACTAGAGGTAATTTGAAATACGATGGTTCCTCCGCAGTGCGCTTGAAGATAGAAAGCGCTGCGAGATAGCCTTTTACACTGCCAACTTGAAGGCCTGAGTTTGCCAAGTAGAGTAGAAATGATAACACCGTTGGTGTACCACATGAAAAAGGGTCGATATTCTCTTCCCTACACCAGCTGCAAATTTTGTTCCAACGGCAGCGGTATAAAGACTTTGTTGCTGGCCTTCTGGCCGAAAGCAACACCTCCATGACGTCATCAGGGAGATCCCAATCCTTGTACCTCACCCTTTTAGAAGCCAAGCGTGAAGGTTGAGGGTTCTGGTGTCTGGATGGAGAAGATTCTCTCTGAGTGGAAGACGGATTGGAGGGCAGATGGACATATCTAGAAGGTCCAGGTACCACGTTCTCCTGGCCCAGTCCGGGGCAATTAGGATCATGGTTTTCCGGAATCTTCTCAACCTCCTGATCATTATTTGAGGAATAACAGGGACTGGTGAGAACGCGTAAAGGAGTGGAAACTCCCAGTCCACTACGAACGTGTCTCCTAGAGCTCCTCTCGGGGGAAATTCCCTTGGACAGAACAGATCGCACTTCCTGTTGGTGCTTGTGGCGAACATATCCACCTGAGGGGTTCCCCAAAAGGCGCAGATCTTTTGAAGGACTTCCTGAGCTAGCACCCACTCGTGGGAGACTGTGCTCTGCCTGCTCAGAGCGTCCGCTGTCAAGTTCTTCTCTCCGGCTAGGTGGACTGCCGATCGAGAGATTCCTTCCCGAATTGCCCAAAACCAAAGCTGCATTGCCTCTCTCCACAGTGGCAGTGATCCTACGCCTCCTCTTTTGTTGAGGTAGTGCCTGGCCACCGTGTTGTCTGTCATTATCAGGACACTTCTCCCCTGTACTGATGGCAGGAAAGCTCTCAGCGCTAGTCTGTTCGCTCTCAGCTCCAATAGGTTGATGTGTAGTTTGGACTCCGCTGGAGACCAACGACCGCTGAGGGTCAAGTCGTTGGCATGGGCTCCCCACCCCGTGAGTGAGGCGTCTGTGACTACTGTTATCTCTGGCCATGGTTGCCAAAACAGTTCTCCTTTCAAGATGTTCTCTGGATAGGCCCACCATTGAACGTTGCTGGCTACTTTGTCCGGAATCCGGAGGAGATCTGTCATTCTCCCTGAGAACTCCGACCACTGAGTTCTCAGTGCCCACTGAAGGGATCTCATTCTCAGGCGAGCCTCTGGCACAAGGAAGATGCAGGATGCCATGAGGCCTAGCAACCTCAAAAAGTCAAAGGCTGGGAGACGTTGGGCATTTTGAAACTTGTTGACCATCTGCAGAATATCTTGAGCCCTCACCTCTGGTGGCGAGGCTTTTCCCAGGGAAGTGTCCAAGACCGCTCCGATGAATTGGAGTCTCTGTGATGGTATCATCTGTGACTTCTTTAAATTGAGGGAGAAGCCCAGTTTGTGAAGGAAGTGGCAGACATAATCTAGCTGGATCTGAGCTTGGTCCGAAGATACAGCCCTGATCAGCCAATCGTCCAGGTAGGGATAGACGTGGATCCCTTCCCTCCTTAGACTCGCAGCCACTACCGCCATTAGCTTGGTGAAGACCCTCGGGCGGAGGTCAGCCCAAATGGCAGAACTCGAAATTGATAATGAGAGTCGCCAATTGCGAACCTCAGGTATTTCCTGTGTTTGAGATGGATAGGCAAATGAAAATAAGCATCCTGAAGGTCCAGGGATACCAGCCAGTCCTGGAGCTGGAGGGCCTGAAGGATCTGAGAGAGAGTTACCATCTTGAACTTGTCCTTCCTGAGGAACTTGTTCAATTCTCGTAAGTTCGGGATGGGTCTCAGTCCTCCGTCCTTCTTTGGTATGAGAAAGTAGGGGGGGGGGGGGGAGTACAAGCCCTTGTTCCTGTCCGCTACATGTACCGGTTCTATGGCACCTTTCTCTAGCAGGTCTATAATTTCCTGCAAGAGGAGCGGATCTGGAACTTTTAGAGGGCTGTGCCCCGGTGGATGACTCTGAGGGACGTGTAGAAAGCGTAGGCAGTAACCCTGCGCAACTGTCTCCAATGCCCAAGCATCTGACGTTATAGCCTGCAATTCCGTCAGATGGTGAGTTAACCTGCCCCCTACAGGTGTCTTGTGTGGAAAGACCTCAGAGTGCTTTGGGGGTGGCTGATGCAGATGCCGAGGATAAAGGGGCACCTGCTGCTGCGGCCTTAGTACCTTTGACCCGTCCACCTCGGGTGGATCTCCTTTGGCCTCTTTGAGCCGGCTGTCCTATGCCTTTCCCGAATGCGGAATAGCGAAAGGACTTTCCTCTTCCAGAAGTTCCTGAGGGGCGAAAATGAGTTTGGCGGATTGCACCTCCTAACGATTTTCCTGCTGCTTTAGATGTTTGCAATTTTTCCAGACTGTCATCAGCCTTCTTTCCGAATAATGAATAGCCGTCAAAGGGCATATTCAAAAGTCTGGCCTGTACATCTGGAGCAAAGCCAGACTTTCGCAACCACGCATGCCTGCGGATTGTTGTACTTGCCGCCATGGCCCTGCTGATACTGTCAGCGGAATCGATGCCAGTTTGAAGTGACTCGCAAATGGCATTCTTGCCATCTTTAATAATGTTAAGGAAGGCTTCCTTTTCCTCTCTTTCGGGTATGCAGTCAGCCGCTAATGAAGCACACTCCCACAGTGTGTGACTGAACCTGGCGAACGTACAGGTGGCGTTGATGGACTTCAACGCCATACAACAAGCAGAGAAGACTTTCTTCGCCATAAATCGTACCTCTTGTCATCTCTATCCTGTGGGACAGTAGGGTAAGCGTTCCTACTGCTAGATGAAGTTGCCGCTTGGACCACCAGTCTCTCTGGAGTCGGGTGTTTTGATAAGTATTCAGGGTCAGCAGCCGCTACCCTATACTTGGCTGGCAATCTTATTGACCGCAGCGATAACTTCAGGAGTTTCCTAATTAGATGTAATTTTCCTTGGTAAAGCTGCATGGAAGGGGACCACAGGATCCTCCTGTGGACCTTTGTCTAATATGTCTGTCAGGTCATCCTTTTGAAAAACAGGCAAAGGCGCAGACCAACCCATAAATTCAATAATTCTTGCCATAAGGGTTCTATAGGGTGTTTCGGCATATTCCCCTGGGTCTGGCTTAACAAATTCCACTTCTGGGGAAGTGTCCAGCCCACTTGCCTCATGTAGTGACTCCTGTAGGTCCTTCAACCTTCTTTCCTCAGTGGTGAAATCCTCTGAAACAGGCAGTGTGGTCCTCTGCAATCCAAAGGTTTCCTGGTCAGAATATTCCCCCTCTTCATAAATTGAAGATAGTCCAGGGTACTCTGACCTCTGAAATGGTGTAAAACCCATCTCTAAGGCAGAAGGAGCCAGACTTGTCATTATTGGGTGAGAAACAGTCGATGCCGATGTGACAGGCTTCGAAGGCGCCGAGAACGGTGTCGAGAAAACCGGAAGAGGTCTCGAAGAACTCGAGAGGATCGGGATCCTACTCAATGATGTTGACGACGGTCTCGGCATCGTCCCGGAGGCCCTTGGAATCACCGTTGGCGTAGCCTTGGTCTTTTCCACGACGATGGCGTTGGGTCGATCGACCGATGCGTCGAAGAACCCTTCGACAACGGTGTCGATGGCGCCGATCCATGCGTTGAAGGAATCTTTGACAACGGCGTCAAAGACGGTGCCTTCTTACCCGATGGCCCGTGGAGCTCTCGGGTGGAATGTTTTGCCGGGTGCTGCAACTCACGGCGTTTTGATTATTTGGGTTTTTCATCCAGGGTATCACCCTCAGCTGTCTTCGAGGGGGTCGAGGCGGCTTTCTCGAAGACGCTTAACATTTTCTTTCTGAATTCCTTCCACTCAGCCTGAGAGCTGTGTTTTGTGGGACAGGAGACCTTTTCTGGGGAAATAGAAGACGACGAGGAAGGGGATCTTCGACGTCTCTTCTTTGAGTGTCTTGATGAATGGTGGGAGCTACTTCGAGATCTAGAATGGAAATGTTTTAGACGGCGAGGAGACGAATGCCTCGACTCAGCCGAAGAAACCTTCGAGGAGGTTTTGACTGACTTACCTCTCTCGAGCTTCCCCTTGCGCTCCTTCAAGGCTTTCATCGTCATGGACATGCAGTCCTCACACTCCGAACAATGGTGCTCGGCTCCCAAGCACCACAAGCAGATCCTGTGTGGATCTGTTACCGACATTTTTTTATACTGCATTCTCGACATTTCTTGAAGCCGGATCGCGGCGTCGTCGGATCCGATGAAGATGCCATCGAGAACGAGTTGGTATTTATTCGAGTAGATATAGAGGGTTATCCTGACTGAACTGAGCAATGATGTTCCGAGGCCCCACGAAGCGCGGAAAAACAGAACTGAGCAACGGATGCAGCGCGTGGCTATTTATGGGCATGGTGACGTTGGTGCCGATACGGTGGCCGTCGAGGGAAATCGACTCGGCGGACGCCGATGCGCAGCGCACTCTACAGAAAAAATTTCTGAGGCCAGCAAGCTGGAAACGTATTATCAAAGATAAGGAATACGTCGGAGGACACAATCCCTTCGAAATTTGTTTACTTTATACAACACACTATACCTATTCAAAACTTTAAAAGGAAAGAATAAGTTAGCTATATTTGGTTATGTTGATTCGGATGCATAATTCATCTTCTGCAGACGTAAAATCTAAATAAGAGTGCCTTGAGTTTTTTCCTAAAAGATTTTCATAATTTCTTCAGTCTAATGGGAGGCCGTTAAATAATTTGGGGGTGAGGTAAAACAAAAAGGCTCAAACTCCTATGTTGGCCCTATTAAGAGAGAAATACTCAATGAGCAAGAAAGCTGAGACCCAAGTTGTTTTGTTGGATGGTAACAGTAAAGTTTCAGAGAATTAGTGGTCCTTTACTTACCATAAAAAGATTTAAGAAGTTAGGACATAGACGAGGATCAAATTATTTACCCCTCAGTAATATGTTTTCTGATGGATGGAACAAGTTACTTATCTGTAACTGTTGTTCTCCAGCATGGGTCTGGCATGGATTCACATGCTCAAGAATATTCCCCGTTGTCAGGCCGGGAATCCTCGGTATAGAAAAAAATCAGTATCAGTTTCATTTCTGATCTGTCTTTCTTAGTAGTAACCAATCACTGGTCTCTGGGTCATATTGCCCCCAGCCAATGACTGCCCTCTCCCTAAGCCCCGCCTCCGGCAGCCATCCTCAGATTTGGTAGCAGGTAAAGTGGCAGTTTGACCAAGTGAAGAGCCGCAGAGGGGTAGGCGGGAGGGTTCGCATGTGAATCCATGCCAGACCCATGCTGGAGAACAACAGTTAGAGGTAAGTAACTTGTTCCTTCTCCGGCATGGGGTCTGGCATGGATTCACATGCTCATGAATAAGACAATACATAGCAGTACACACATGCACAACCACGGGAGGTGGCAACAGGCTCAACATTAAGCAATACAACAACTCAACATTAAGTAACTCTCACCTCCTCACCAGGCTCACCTTAGGTGAACAGGTTGCGCAGCACTGCTTGGCCGATCTTGGACTCCTCCCTGGAGTCCCGATCGACCCAGTAGAATCTTGTGAAGGTGTGCGTCGACTTCCAAGTTGCAGCCCTGCAGATGTCCAGCAGGGGCACACCAGACAGGAACGCCGTGGTAGCAGTGATCGCTCTGGTCGAATGGGCTCTCGGACGCCCGGGCAGCTGTCGGTTTGCCAACTGATGACAGTGCATGATGCAGCCGGAGAGCCATCTGGAAATGGAATTCTTCGAGAGAGCCTTCCCTTGATTCACAGTCCCAAAGTTCACAAACAGCTGTGACGTATTCCGAAAACTCTTAGTGCGGTCCACGTAGAACTTCAGCGCTCTAGCTACATCCAGCGAGTGCAAAGTCCTCTCAGCCAGCGACGAAGACGACAGGAAGAAAACTGGCAACACGAAGGGCTCATTGAGGTTGAAGTCCGACGGCACCTTGGGCATAAAGGATGGGTGTGTCCTCAGCACCACCCTCGTGTCATGAAAAGTCAAGTATGGAGGCTTGCAAGATAAGGCCTGGATCTCTCCCACTCGTCGTGCGGAGGTGATGGCCACGAGGAAAGCTGTCTTCCATGAAAGGAACTTCAAAGGCGCCGAATGCATAGGCTCGAATGGGGCCCCCATGAGCTTGGTCAGCACCAAATTAAGCTCCCACGCCGGAGCAGGAGCATTCACCGGCGGGAATGATCGGAATAGTCCCTTCATTAATTCTTTCACCAGGCGATGAGACCACAAGGACGCCCGTCCCGTCGTCCTGGTATATCAGGAGATTGCAGCCAGATGTATTTTGATGGAGGTGTGAGCCAGTCCAGCTTTGGCCAGCGACAGTAGGTACGGCAGTACTTTAGGAGCCGTAATCCACAGAGGGTTAATCTTCGGTGCACGGCACCAGACAGAGAACCTCTTCCATATATGTCCGTAGCACTTAAGAGTTGAGGACGCCCTGGCCTTTGCAAGAATCTCTCTGCAGTCGGCCGGGATGTCGTACCCTCCAAACTCTAGTGCTGCAGGAGCCAGGCCTGCAAGTTCAGCGACTCCGGGTCGTGGTGAAGAATTGCGCCTCCTTCTCTGGAGAGAAGGTCTGCGTCCGTCGGCAGCTTGACTGGTGGGGACGTTGACAAGTCCAGAAGGTCCGGGAACCAGATCTGCCTCGGCCACGCCGGTGCAACGAGGATCATCCTGCACCAGGACCTCTTGAGCTGGTTGATGAGCCGGAGCAGCAACGGCAGCGGAGGGAACGCATAAAGAAATAGGCCGTCCCAGGGGTACGAGAAAGCATCGCCCATGCTCCTCGGCTGGGGGAACCTGCTGGCGAACCTCCGGTACTTGGAATTCGTCACCGTGGCGAAGAGATCGATTTGGGGTTCGCCCCATCGTTGGAAGAGTCGATCCACTTGATCCTGGTGTAGTTCCCACTCATGGCACGAGAGCAGCTCCCTGCTGAGTGAGTCGGCGATCGTGTTTTTTATTCCTGCCAGATGAAGAGGCACCAGAAACATCCCTTGGGCGACGGCCCAATGCCACAGATCCTGGGCTTCCTTGGACAGGGCCGGGGACCTGGTTCCGCCCTGCTTCCGGATGTAGAACATTGTGGTGGTGTTGTCGGTGAAGATCCTCACCACCTTGCCCTTGAGGGACGGAAGAAAGGACCTGAGGGCCCAGAACACCGCGCGGAACTCCAGTATGTTGATGTGGAGAGACTTCTCCTCCGGGAGCCAAAGGCCTCTCAGGGAGGCATCTGTCGTCATCATCACCTGGTGTGCTGGGGTCTGAAAGTCCGTGCCCACCACAAGATGCGCGCGGGTGCCCCACCACCGGATTGCTTGGCGGAAGACCTCGTTGAGCGAGATCCTGTCCTCGAAGGTGCCCGCTGCTAGCATCCAACAGGTGTCGAGGAACTCCTGTAGGGGACGCATCTGAAGCCTGCACAGGCGCACCAGATAGATGCTCGAGGACATCATTCCGAGAAGGGATTTGATGGACCTCACCCTAGCCATGTCCGTGGCCAGCAGACGTTGAACCTTGCCCAGGATGGCCTTCGTCCTTTCCTCCGACGGTGAGGCCAATCGCGCTACTGTGTCGAGCTTGGCTCCCAGAAACAGTGCGACCGGCGACGGAATCAGGTGGGATTTGGGGAAGTTGATGGAGAATCCCAGGTCCGTGAGCAGGCGGACGGTCTTCGCTGTGTGTTCGACGGCAAATTCCCTTGTCCTTGATTGGATGAGCCAGTCGTCCAGGTAGGGGTAGACGTGAATCCCTGCAGGCGCAGCCGCGCCGCCTCTGGTGCTAGGCACTTGGTGAATACCCTGGGCGCCGACTTCAATCCGAATGGGAGGGCCTTGAACTAGTAGTGCCGTCCTTGGACTACGAACCTGAGAAACCTTCGGTGACCATTTAGAATGGGGATTTGAATAACGCATCCACGAAAAATCAACGATGATAGGAAGTCGCCTTCCTCCAGCTGGAACAGCACGTGCTGGAGGGTAACCATCCCGAACTTCTGTGCCTTGATGCATTTGTTTAGTCGACGCAGGTCCAGGATGGGACGCCATCCTCCTGTCTTCTTTCTGACGAGGAAGTATCTTGAGTATACTCCGGAGCCTCCTTGGGACAAGCTTGATGGCTCCTTTCTTGAGCATCGCCCTTACCTCTAACAGCAGTTGAGGGACGTGGTTTCCCTTCAAGGCCACGGGAGGAATGCGGGGACACTTCTTTAGAAATTCGAGAGTGCGCCCGCGGGCCAGGGCATCCAGCACCCATCGGTCGGTGGAGATGGGCTCCCACACGCTGACGAACTTCGTCAGCTGGCATCCCACTGGGGTGCTCCAGTTGGGGCCCGACGCAACGGCCGGTTCAATCGTGCTTGGAAGCAGCCTTGTCGCCTTGGCCTCCCTGGCGACGACGGCGAGACCCACCTGACTTGCCTCGTCCCCTGTAGGCTTCCTGCGACGAGGAGCGGGCCGCATGACGGTATGTCGAGGAGCCGCCGCCGAATCCTTTGGAGGCACCTTGCTTGCCTCCGGAGTTCCGAAAGGGCGGCCATCGTTGCTGCAGAACTCCCAAAGCCCGAGCCGTCTGTCGATTCATCCACTGTCTTTCCAAACAGATTGTTCCCGTCAAAGGGCATGTCCAAAACCTTGGCTTGCAAGTCTTGACGGAAATCCGTCGCCTTGAGCCACCCCCGCCGTCGAAGGCAAACGCTGTTGCCCAACTGGCGGAAATCGGTGTCGGCAATGTCCGTGGCTACCGTTATGGCGTGGTCCGACGCCACCTCACCTTCCTCTAGGATCAACAGGGCCTCTGCCCACTTGGCGTCCAGTAGGAAGTCCAACAGGGGGGCGATCTTGTACCACAACTCCCTGTCGTAGTGGGCCACAATAGCTAGGGCGTTGGCCGCCTTGTCGTTGCCGCCGACGAGATGACTCGTCCCATGGCGTCTAGTTTCTTTCCCCTCGCCTTTCGGTGGGGAAGCAGAAGTTGAGGCCGACGCCCCTCATGCTTTCTTCTTGGCTTCTGCCGAGACGACCGAATCCGGGGTCGGTTGTGCCCTAAGGCACAAGGGGGCAGCCTCGGGGGCCCGGTACTTCTTCTCGTACTGGTCCCTCTTGGCAGGTGTCGTGGATGGGTTCTTCAGAAGAACAAGTCCCTCGTCCCTGATGTCATCCAGCAACGGCACCGCAAGGACCGTCTTCTTTTTGGCCTCACGCCGTTGGTAGAGGAATCCTTCCTTTTGTTCTTCAGGGCAGAGCTGGAAAAGCTCGGATTGCCCTGGCAATCATGGCATGAAAGGAGCCAATTGCGTCAGGCGGGGAGGCCCGAGGAGGTGGTGGTGGGAGGTCTGTCCCATCATCACCAACGTCGTCATCCGTCCCTGCTGTGTCTGTTCCTGTGTCATCCCTAGGGATGGAAAAGGAGAAAACGGCTGAGAAGGCCGTGAGGGCTGGAAGGGTAGGGGTGGATGAGCACTGTTGGGAGGGCTTCCCGACGGGCCCGGTTCCGCTGGGTCGTCCGTTGGGGGTAGGGGCAATCTCGTCCTCATCACCATGCATAAGGTTTGGATTGCCATCAAAATGGCCACCAAATTGTCTTGTGGCTCGGGTTGCGACGGGCGCGTTGGTTGCTCCTCCTCCACGGGAGCCTCGTCGGCGCCATCGTCACTTTCTGCACCCCCTGGCCGGGATTCTTCCCGTGGGACGGGGCCTCCCCAAACTTCTTGTTGAGGCCCTCCACGACTTATGTCCCTTCCTCGGAGGTTGTGTCCATAACGACCACCCCCCCTCTTTTTCCACCGGGGTCTTCACAGGGGTCTTCTCGATGGACTGAAAAGAGGATTCCCTCCGCGGTGGCAGGGAAACTCTGGGCCCCGAGGTCGCCTACACTGGGGTAGCCTCCACAGGCTTAGCCAGGGCCGTCGCGACTACCTCGGTAGAGGCCTTAGCCGGGTGAATCAAGGCCTTCACCACCCTGGGTGCGCTTGAGGCCTTCACGTGGGGGGGGGGTCACCACCTCGCTCACCGTCGGCTGGTTCCTTCGGGATCGACCGGGGCCTCTCCAGAAGCTTAGCCGGGTTCTCTGACTTTCTCTTCCCCGAGCCAGAGCGTTGGCTCGTGGTTGATGGCACCGGTGAAGGTGCGCCCTGCCTGGCAGCCGAGGAGCCTGAACGTTCGGCGCTCCCGGTGCCCGCAGACTCGCGGTGCTTTGCCTGCTGTTGGGCCCCCATCGCCAGAGCGCCCTCACAGGACTTAGAAGACCGCTCAGACTTCTTCTTCTCACCTGCTGGGCTTTTTCCTTCCAGCCAGCTGGCGAGACGGGTCCGACGATCCCTCATTTTCTGATCCGTCATGTTCATGCAAAACGCACAGACCTTCTCTACATGCGTTTTGTCTCCGTGAAGGCAGTAGAGGCATCTCGAATGCTCGGCCTCCTTGACACATTCTGTAATCCGCATCCAGGGCAGTTCATAAACAGCTTGGATCCGGGTATCGAGCTTCCTTTCTCCTGGGCAATGTCCACGAGGTAGGCCTCAGAAACTTCTGGAATCCTCCGAGAAGCGTAACTCGACGAAAACTTCGCCCTTGAGGGGCGTAGAAAATTCCGAAACGGGTCCCCCAGTCGATCGGAAGTAGAAACGGTGGAGCTTGAGGCTCGATTGACCGAAGAAAAATTAGATAAATCTCTTGAAAAAACGCAAAATGCAGTAAAAGCTCGAGAGCTATAGCACAAGGACTCCCAACACTTGAATGTGCGGTAAAAATCTGAGGATGGCTGCCAGGGGCGGGGCTTAGGGAGAGGGCAGTCATTGGCTGGATCATTCTGCACCTGGACTTCTTGAGCTGGTTGATGAGGCGGAGCAGCAACGGCAACAGAGGGAACGCGTATAGAAATAGGCCGTCCCAAGGGAACGAGAAAGCATCGCCCATGCTCCTCGGCTGCAGGAATCTGCTGGCGAACCTCTGGCACTTGGAGTTTGTCGCCGTAAGGTCGATCCGGGGTTTGCCCCTTGGTCGAAAGAGCCGATCCACCTGGTCCTGACGTAGTTCCCACTCGTGGCAGTCGGCGATGGTGTTTTATATTCCTGCCAAGTGGAAGGGAACCAGAAACATCCTCTGTGCGACGACCCAGTGCCACAGATCCTGGGCCTCCTTGGATAGGGTTGGGGATCTGGTGCCTCCCTGCTTCCGTATGTAGAACATCGTGGTGGTGTTGTCGGTGAAGATCCTCACCACCTTGTCCTTGAGGGACGGAAGGAACGACTTGAGCACCCAGAACACTGCTCGGAGCTCCAGACTGTTGATGTGGAGAGACCTCTCCTCCGGGAGCCAAAGGCCTCTTGCTTGGAGATCTCCGGTGTAGGCCCCCCAAGCCGCTAGAGAGGCGTCCGTCGTCACCGTCTCCTGAAACGCCGGGGTCTGAAAGCCTGTGCCTGTAGTGAGGTGCGCACGGGTACCCCGCCATAGGATCGCCCGACAGAACTCCTTGTCGAGAGGGATCCTGTCTTCGAAGCAGCCCGTTGCCTGAAACCAGCGGGCGTCGAGGAACTCCTGTAGCGGACGCATCCGAAGTCTGCAAAGGGGTACAAGATAGATGCATGAGGACATCATCCCGAGGAGGGACTTGATGGACCTCACCCTGGCCACGTCCGTGGCTAGCAGGCGTCGCACCTTGCCCAGAATGGCCTTCGTCCTCTCTTCCGACGGGGAGGCCAATTGCCCCACTGTATCGAGCTTCGCTCCCAGAAACAGTGCTACTTGCGACGGAACCAGGTGGGATTTGGGGTAGTTGATGACGAATCCCAGTTCCGTGAGCAGCCGGACGGTCCTCGCTGTGTGTTCGACGGCGAGTTCTCTTGTCCTTGCCCGGATTAGCCAGTCGTTCAGTTAGGGGTAGACGTGGATCCCCTGCAGGCGCAGCCGCGCCGCCACTTGCGCCAGGCACTTGGTGAATACCCTGGATGCCGACTTCAATCCGAACGGCAGGGCTCTGAATTGGTAGTGGCGTCCCTGAACCACGAACCTGAGGAACTTTGTGTCCTTTTAGAATGGGGATGTGGAAGTAAGCATCCTCCAGGTCCAACGACGATAGGAATTCGCCCTCCTCCAGCTGTCCCAGCACGTGCTGGAGGGTAACCATCCTGAATTTCTGCGCCTTGATATATTTGTTTAACCGACGCAGGTCCAGGTTGGGGCGCCAACCACCTGTCTTCTTCCTGATGAGGAAGTACCTTGAGTACACTCCGAGCCCCCTGGGGACGAGCTCGATGGCACCTTTCTTGAGCATTGCACTTACCTCCAACAGCAGTTGTGGGACGTGATTCTCCTTCCTGGCCACGGGAGGAATGCGAGGGCACTTCGTTTGGAATTCCAGCGAGTGCCCGTTGGCCAGGGTGTCCAGCACCTAACGGTCGGTGGAGATGGACTCCCACACGCTGACGAACTTCGTCAGCCGGCCTCCCTCCGGGGTGCTTCAGTGGGGGCCCGACGACACGGCCGGGTCAGTCTTGTTTGGAGGAGGCCTTGCCGCCTTGGCCTCCTGGACGACGACGGCGGGATCCCCCTTGCTTGCCGCGACCTCTGTAAGCCTCCTGGGAAGAGGAGCGGGCCGCCTGGTGGTATGTAGAAGAGCCACCGCTGGATCCCTTGGAGGCACCCTGTCTGCCTCCGGAGCTCCAAAAGGGCCGTCGTTGCTGAAGTACCCCTAGGGCCCGGGCCGTCTCCGAGTCGGTCTTGATGGCCTGGAGCGACTCATCCACCGCCTTACCAAAAAGGTTGTTACCATCGAACGGCATATCCAACACTCTGGTCTGGACATCCTGGCGAAAGTCCGTCGCCTTGAGTCATCCTCGTCGTCGGAGGCAAACTCGGTTGCCCAGTTGGCGAAAACCGGTTTCAGCAATGTCCGTTGCCACCGTTATGGCGTGATCCAACGCCACCTCGCCTTCCTGCAGAATTTGTAGGGCCTCCGCCCTCTTGTCATCCGGTAGGAAGTCTAGTAGGGGAGCTATCTTGAACCAAAGCACGATTGCTAAGCCATTGGCCGCCTTAATCGTCGTCGCCGACGAGATGTCTCGACGTCCCATGGAGTCCAACATCTTGCCCTCGCTGTCCAGCGGGGAAGTGGAAGTTGAAGCCACCGCACCCGCTGCTTTCTTCTTGGCCGCTGCCGAGACAACAGAGTCCGGCGTGGGCTGGGCCCTGAGGCACAAGGGGGCGGCATCGGGGACTCGGTATTTCTTCTCGTACCTGTCCCTCTTGGCGAGTATCGTGGAAGGGTTCTTGAGGATAGCAAGCCCCTCGTCCCAGATGTCGTCGAGCAACGGCACCGCGAGGACCGTCTTCCTCTTGGCCTCTTGTCGTTGGTAAAGAAACTGTTAGGCAGAAACCTGTGCAGTTCCCTTAGGGACCACTGCAAAATATTTAAGACTACAGGTGTTTGGCAGTAAACCCACTTGGTAGCAGTCTGTACCACACAGATTCACTTGGTAGCTGTGGCCGAGCAGTCAGACTTCCCTCAAGAAGAGTTGGGCAGTATACAGAGCATAAAAGATAGGTACAGAAATACAGTAGCACAAGCAAACACTGACCAGAGCTTGGGTGTAAAAGTATGTACTTATTTAACAAACTCTTATAAAACACACTAGCACTAAATTGGTAAGATAAGTTCAAAACACAATCACTATTATCATATGTACATCCCTGATTACTTGTTGGACAAGTCTTAGTTAACACCACTTATTTCCAGACAGAGGTGAGCGCTTAACGTTCGATGGCACTCCAACAAGTTAAATAAAAAGGGACGGAAAAGCAGAATTATGGAAGCATACACACTAAACACTTTTTAAAGAACCACGGCAAGTTTTAGGAAGGCACAGTCTACTGGTGAGCAAGGAAGTTTAGGCGCCAAGCCCACTTTCAATGGAGCCAGACGGAAGATGCCCAAGATCAGACAGTTACACAGAGTCTTCAAAGTTTGTGGAGGTAGTTCGAAAAAGGTTTAGTTCAGTGCAGAAAAGTTAGCTAAGGTGTCCCAGGCTAACCCAGGTTCGAGAGACGAGGATTTAATACACCCCGTTCAATTGGTTGCAAGCGAAGCCAGGCGGAACACGGTACCTTAAATGGAGAGGATCCTCCAGCGGGGGCAGTTGTTCCTGGCAGCGGGTGCAAGTGCAGCGTCGTCCAGAGGAAGAGAAGATCTCGTCGTGGAGGAAGAATGAAGGTCGTTGCACTGCCAAGGAAGAAACCAGCCGCGGAGTTCTCCGGTACAAAGGTACTACCCTTTCGGTTCGCGGTGGTGGTGAAAACGTGGTATCCCGGTTGCTAGGGTGCTTGGAACAGGCAAGGCAGCCACGAGATGCTCCAGGAAGGTGAAAAGAAGGTAGACTGATTATCCCCACCAGTCGAAGGAAGAAGACTCTCCGGGCTGGAGATCTCCTCTGTCGTTGGGAAAAGTGGTGAGACGGTTCAGCAGGGCTCCACCAGTGGTGTCGTCGTTGCAGGCCGGCTCAGCTTCTCCCTCCTCGGATTCTTAGGTCCTGTGGCGACTTCTGAAGTTCCAGTCCCCAAAGCCCTGCTTTTATGCAGCACATCCCAATTCACTCAGCCTAGCTGTCAATCAAACATGCTAAGTGGTGAGCCGGCCGGCTCACCACTTGGGCCAATTACACAAGAGTGCGACTTGAGTTACCAAGGTAACTCAGTCCAGGGTGCCTAAACCCCCTCCCACACCCCCTGTGGTACCCAGACAGAGTGGCACCACTTTTGGGGGCTTCTGTGGAGAAGCCCGCCAAAAAGTGGAACAAAGGGCTCGACTTGGGTTGGAGTCACAGAAGAGAACACAAACACCATTTTAGAATCGAGTCCTGGCAAAAAATACCAACCGGCGAATTAATATTAAATAAATAAATCGGCGGTATGTTCGAGGCTATGAGAATTAAATAATTAAAGTTGGTAGCCTCGAACAATGGGAAAATCCCATAGAGATATATTCGCGGTCGAATATAAAAAGTAGTATCCACTGCCACCAGCCAAAACTCGATCAGGGGGGACGGAGACGTGCCCCCTCGAACAAAAGACCCCGGGGCAATCGAATTGCCCCGACCAGTACGTCCACAATATGATGGTTTGTACTGGTTTCTCTTCATAATTTGGGACTAGCAAAGCCAATGGTGACTTTACATGCCTTGGGAGACAGTAGTCAGTCCCAGGGTATGGAGTCTATGTTGGGGGGTCGCTACGACACCCCTGGGTTACGGCACGGAGGGTGCTGTGTAACCCACATCAAAAAAAAAACATGAGACCCTATGGAGTAAAAGACTCCATACCCCATAAAACACATGGAAAGTTAAAGGAAGACCTCAAATCGTGTCTAAGAGTGGGAGCAAAAGAATCTCACTCTTAGCAGGAGAGAATAAAATAAACCCCAAAAATCCAACAAAGCTGCTGGGGGACTCACTAGGTTTGGGAAATTAACCTTACAGAGAATTCTCCCTAACAGAAACCCTTCCTTTTTCTGTTCTTCAGGGCAGAGCTGGAAGAGCTTGGTTGCCCTGGTTATCATGGCGTGAAAGGGGCCAATTTCGTCGGGTGGAGAAGCCCGAGAGGGGGGGGAGGGTGATGACGGGATGTCCGTTGTGTCATCGCCGCCGTCCGTCCCCGTCGCTGTATCCGTCGCCGTATCCTCTCCAGGGTCCGGCGAGGGGGATGAGGGGTCCACAGGCCTTGCAGGCACGAAGGGAGGAGCGGGGTGGACTCTCGCTTGTTCGGAGGGCTTCCGTCGGGGTCTGTGGTAATCTCGTCCTTATCTCAGTACATAAGGATTGGATCGCCAACAAAATGGCCACCAAGCTATCCTGGGGCTCGGGTAATGGCTGCGATGGACGGGATGGCCGCTCCACTGGGCCCTCTTCGTCGCCATCTTCGATCACATCAGCGGGGACCGTCCCCTGGGATCGAACCTTCTCGAACCTCTCGTTGAGGCCTATCAACCTCTAGTTGAGGCCCTTCTCGGTTTCCACCACATCCTCCTCAGAGGCTGATTCCGAGTCTGTAATGGCCACCGGCCCCCCCCCTCTTTTTCCGCCGGGGACTTCACGGGGGTCTTAACGATGGGCTGGAAAGAGGATTCACTCCGCGGTGGCAGGGATACTCTGGGCCCAGAGGCCGTTTCCAATGGCATAGTCTCAGCCGGCTTTGCCAGGGTCGCAGCGACCACTTCGATAGAGGTCTTTGCCAGCTGGATCAAAGCCCTCACCACCTTAGGTGCTTCCTGGGCCTTCGTCTTGGGTGGAGGGTCAGTGCCTCGCTCCCCCTTCAAGATCGACTGGGTCCGCTCCAGCAGCTTACCCGGGTTCTTGGACTTCCTCTTCCCCGAACCAGAGCGCTGGCTCGTGGTTGAACGTGCCGGGGAAGTAGCGCCCTGCCTGGCAGCCAAAGAGCCCAAACGTTCGGTGCCCGCGGTGCTTGGCCTTCTGTTGGGCCCCCGTCGCGCCATCACAGGACTTAGAAGCCCGCTCAGACTTTTTCTTCGCCTTCTCACCTGCTGTGCCCTTCTCCAGCCAGGCGGCGAGGCGGGAACAACGATGTTGTTTGGTCCGTTCCGAAAGGTTCTTGCAGAACGCACAGTCCTTCTCCACGTGCGTCTTGTCCTCATGAAGGCAGTAGAGACATCGCGAATGCTCGTCCTCCTTGAAAACGTTTTGCAATCCGCATCCATGGCATACAGCTTGGATCCGGGCGTCGAGCTTTCCTTGTCCTGGGCCATGTCCGTTGAGGTAGGCTGCGGATCTTCCGGAATCCTCCAAGAAGTGTAAACTCGACGAAAACTTGAGGGGTGTAGAAGAATTCCCAAATGGATCCCCGTTATCGGAAGTAGAAAAAATGAGAAAATCTCCTGAAAAAGCACGGAAACGCAGCAAAAACTCGAGAGCTAAAGCACGAGGACTCCCAACACTTGAGCGTGCGGAAAAAATCTGAGGATGGCTTCCAGGGGCGGGTCTTAGGGAGAGGGCAGTCATTGGCTGGGGGCAGTATGACCCAGAGATCAGTGATTGGTTACTACTAAGAAAGACAGATCAGAAACGAAACTGATAATGATTTTTTCTTTACCGAGGATTCCCAGCCTGACGACGGGGAATATTCATGAGCATGTGAATCCATGCCAGACCCCATGCTGGAGAACTGCGCTTTCTGCGATGGCGTTAAGCAGGCTGGCGGATAGTTGATGGAGAATCCCAGATCTGCCAATAGTCGGGACGGTCGCCTTCGTGTGTTCGTCGGCCAGCCCCTCGAATGGACGTGTATCAGCCAGTCATCCAGGTACGGGTATACGTGTGTACCCTGAAGATGGGCTGCCACTGGTGCCAGGCATTTTGCGAAAACTCTTTGGGCTGACTTCAAGTCGAATGCTAGGGCCTTGAACTGGTAGTGCTGGCCCTGCACCACGAAACAGACATTTTTGATGTTTCGTGTGAATGGGGACGTGGTAATAGGCATCCTCCAGGTCCAACAACATAAAGAAGACTCTTTTTTTCCCCAGTAGTCGGAGCACGTGTTGCAATGTGACCATCCTGAATTTTTGGGACTTTAAGTATTTGGTCAGATGCCGTAGATCCAGGATGGGTCTCCAGCCCCCTGTCTTCTTTCTGACAGGAAAGTATATGGAAATCACTCCAAAGCCCCAGAGCCTTTGGGGAACTAGCTTGATCGCCCCTTTTCGCAGCATGGCCCGTACCTCTTCCAGAAGCTGAGGGATGTGCTCCTCCTGACGGGTAACCGGCGGAATAAGAGGACACCTGCAATGGAACTCCAAGATGTGCCCCTGGCCGAGAGCATCCAGCACCCATCTGTCGTTCATGATCGTTCTCCACTTGCTGATGAACCACTTCAGCCGGCCTCCCACTGGGGTGCACCAAGTGGGGGCCCGATGTCTTGGCCGGTTCAGTCTTGCTTGGCCGCTGGCTTCCTGCCCTGCGCCGTCGTCGTCCTCCACGTCATCGTCCTCGTGGACAATATGCATCTGATCTTCGTTGTCCGTGGACGAGACCTCCATAGCTTTGGCGACAACCTGGGAGGGCGTCGGTGCCTCCTCGCCCCTACCCCCACATTTTTTCCTCCCCGAGGATTTTGAACTAGAGCTCGGGCCAGTATCTTCATCCCTTCTGGCGTGCCTGCAGACTTTGACAAAGTCTCTGCGGCGGTGTTGGCTGTGCGGGCAAGGACACTTTCTGCGCTATGGGAGCCACCCTCGTAGGATCAGCACCCGTAGCTGCTGTGGTAGTATTAGCCGTCGACAGGGTCGTAGACAAGGTCTTCACCTGTGCCGGTTGAGCCTGCTTGGGCTGTGCAGCCTTCTTGACCTCTGTCCTCGGCTTCTCGGATTTCTCCTGTAGCTTAGCTGTGGTAGATTTCCTCTTTGAAGAGGAGCTCGAAGGTAGGCTGACAATGGAGGCGGAAGGTGATGCTGATTGCGCCTATCCACTTAGGGACCTGCTTCCGCAGTGAACCCGGTGTACTTGGACTTGTGGATCTTGGCCTTATCTTGGCCCCCCCATGGGTGAGGTGCCCTCAAAGGACTTAGAAGACCACTTGGCCCTGGACGAGGCATGACCCTGCTCGAAGCACAGGTCAGAGGCCTTGTTCGTGTTAAGCCATGCCGCTAGCCTACTATGCCTGTCTTTTGTCGTCTTCTTAGAAAAACCTTGGAATATCTCACACTCTGCCTCCTTATGGTACGGGTGTAGGCAGTAGAGGCATTATAGGTGCTTGTCCTCCACAAACACATTCCATAGCCTGCATTTGGTGCAGGGCCTGAAGAGGGACCTTCCTCTCCTCCTCCTCCTCCTCCGTCATGGTCGGAGGGTGCGAAGTAGGCCGAAGATGGTCTTTAGAATCTTCGATGAATCTACGCCCCTGAGAGGCACAGAACTTAACCAACAATGGATCCCACTGTCAGCTGATGAAGAAAAGAGCAAACAGGCTCTTTGAAACAAAAATTGAACTTTTTCAGTCAAAAAAACATACAAATAGCTCTGAGAGCAACTCGAGGACTCCCAACAATGAAGCGTGTGGTAAAAATCTGAGGATGGCTGCCAGAGGCGGGGCTTAGGAAGAGGATTGTCATTGGATGGGGTCAGTATGACCCAGAGGACAGTGAGTGGTTTAGAGGAGGAATAAAGTTTTAAAGTGAAAGTGAAACAGTTTTTTCTTTTACCAAAGATTCACAGCCTGAAGACGGGGAATATTCATGAGCATGTGAATCCATGCCAGACCCCATGCTGGAGAAGGGGGAATTGATGCTGGACTCCTACTCACCACCAATAAAACCCAAGCTCTAGAGAGAAGTAAGAATCGTTACTGGGACACTATTACTCGTTCCTGGGGAGACCAATTGTAAAGATTGCAGGGTGTGTCTGTGGTACTACCCACTATAGGGTTGGGGTAGAGATACAGAGGCACTCTTGCCAAGGCTCTTAAAGGTTAGTAAAGGATAAGCAAGGAACAAGTTACTTACCTGTAACTGTTGTTCTCCAGCATGGGTCTGGCATGGATTCACATGCTCATGAATATTCCCCGTCGTCAGGCTGGGAATCCTCGGTAAAGAAAAAACCAGTATCAGTTTCGTTTCTGATCTGTCTGTCGTAGTAATAACCAATCACTGGTCTCTGCGTCATACTGACCACAGCCAATGACTGCCCTCTACCTAAGCACCGCCTCTGGCAGCCATCTTCAGATTTGGAAGCACGTGAAGTGGCAGTATGACCAAGTGAAGAGCCGCAGAGGGGTAGGCGGGAGGGTTCGCATGTGAATCCATGCCAGACCCATGCTGGAGAACAACAGTTACAGGTAAGTAACTTGTTCCTTCTCCAGCATGGGGTCTGGCATGGATTCACATGCTCATGAATAAAGAATACATAGCAGTATACACATGCACAACCACGGGAGGTGGCAAAGGCTCAACATTAAGCATAGCATCAAACTCAACATTAAGCATCTTACCTCCTCACCAGGCTCACCTCAGGCGAACAGGTTGCGCAGCACTGCTTGGCCGACCCTGGACTCCTCCCTGGAATCCCGATCGACGCAGTAGAACTTCGTGAAGGTGTGCGTCGACCTCCACGTAGCAGCCCTGCATATGTCCAGCAGGGGCACACCAGAAAGGAACGCCGTGGTAGCTGCGATCGCTCTGGTGGAATGGGCTCTCGGACGGCTGGGCAGAGGTCGGTTTGCCAACCGATGACAGTACATGATACAGCCGGAGAGCCATCTGGAAATGGAAGCCTTCGAGAGAGCCTTCCCCTGATTGACAGGTCCAAAGTTCACAAAGAGTTGTGACGTCTTCCGAAAACACTTCGTGCGGTCCACGTAGAACTTCAGCGCTCTAGCTACATCCAGCGAGTGCAAAGTCCTCTCAGCCGGCGACGAAGGCGACGGGAAGAATAAAGGCAACACCAAGGGTTCGTTGAGATGGAAGTCCGACGGTACCTTGGGCATGAAGGAGGGGTGCGTCCTGAGCACTACCCTCGTGTCGTGGAAAGTCAAGTACGGGGCCTTGCAGGAAAGGGCCTGGATCTCTCCCACTCGTCGTGCGGAGGTGATGGCCACAAGAAAAGCAGTTTTCCACGATAGAAACTTCAACGGAGCCGAGTGCAGAGGCTCGAACGGAGGTCCCATGAGCTTGGTCAGCACCACGTTGAGCTCCCACGCCGGGGCCGGAGCCTTCACCGGCGGGAACGATCTGAACAGTCCCTTCATGAACTCTTTCACCAGGCGATGAGACCACAAGGACGTCCGCCCCGTGGTTCTGGTGTATCGGGAGATCGCAGCAAGATGAATCTTGATGGACGCGTGTGCCAGGCCAGCTTTGGCCAGCGTCAGCAGGTACGGCAGTACTTGGGGAGCCGTAATCCGTAGAGGGTTAATCTTCTGTGCGTGGCACCAGACAGAGAACCTCTTCCATTTGTGTCCGTAGCATTTAAGAGTCGAGGACGCCCTGGCCTTTGCAAGAACCTCTCTGCAGTCGGCCGGTATGTCGTATCCTCCAAACTCTAGCGCTGCAGGAGCCAGGCCTGCAAGTTCAGCGACTTCGGGTCGTGGTGGAGGATGGCGCCTCCTTCCCTGGAGAGTAGATCCGCGTCCGCCGGCAGCTTGATCGGCGGGGACGCTGACAAGTCCAGAAGGTCCGGGAACCATATCTGCCTCGGCCACGAGGGTGCGACGAGGATCATCCTGCACCGTGACCTCTTGAGCAGGTTGACTAGCCGGATTAGCAGAGGCAAGGGAGGGAACGCGTAGAGGAACAGGCCCTCCCAGGGGAACGAGAAAGCATCGCCCATGCTCCTCGTCTGGGGAAACCTGCTGGCGAACCTCCGGCACTTGGTGTTCGTCGCCGTCGCGAACAGGTCGATCTGGGGTGTGCCCCACCGTCGGAAGAGGCGATCCACCAGATCCTGCCGTAGTTCCCACTCGTGGCACGAGCGCAGCTCCCTGCTGAGTGAGTCGGCGATGGTGTTTTTTATCCCTGCCAGATGAAACGGCACCAGAAAAATCCTTTGGGCGACGGCCCAATGCCACAGGTCCTGCGCCTCCTTGGACAGCGCTGGGGACCTGGTTCCTGATGTAAAACATGGTGGTGGTGTTGTCGGTGAAGATCCTCACCACCTTGCCCTTGAGGGACGGAAGGAAAGACCTGAGGGCCCAAAACACTGCACGGAGCTCCAGGACGTTGATATGCAGGGACTTCTCCGTCGGGAGCCAGAGTCCCTTTGCGTGCAGATTTTCGGTGTGCGCTCCCCACCCTTCCAGGGAGGCATCCGTAGTCACAGTCTCCTGGTGGGCTGGGGTCTGGAAGTCCATGCCCGCCGTCAGATGCGCGCGGGTGCCCCACCACCGTATCGCTCGTCGGAAGTTCTCGTCGAGCTTGATCCTTTCCTCGAAGCTGCCCGTCGTCTGGATCCAGCGCGCATCCAGGAATTCTTGCAACGGGCGCATCCGGAGCCTGCACATGGGAATGAGGTAGATGCAGGAAGACATCATCCCGAGGAGGGACTTGATGGACCTCACTTTGGCCGCGTCGGCCACCAACATCCGTTGCACCTTGCCCAAGATGGTCCTGGTCCTCTCCTCCGACGGGGAGGCCAGAAGGGACACTGTGTCGAGCCTCGCTCCCAGAAACAGTGCGACTTGCGCGGGCACCAGGTGGGATTTGGCGTAGTTCACGGAGAATCCCAGGTCCGTGAGGAGTTGGACGGTCCTTGCCGTGTGAACCACGGCGAGCTCCCTCGTCTTGGCGCGGATGAGCCAGTCGTCCAGGTAGGGGTAGACGTGGATCCCCTCGCGGCGCAGCTGCGCCGCCACCGGTGCGAGGCACTTGGTGAATACCCTGGGTGCCGACCGTAGTCCGAAGGGGAGGGCTCTGAACTGGTAATGACGCCCTTGGACCACGAACCTGAGGAATTTTCGGTGCCCCTTTAGGATGGGAATGTGGAAGTAGGCATCCTCCAAATCCAACGACGATAGGAAATCCCCTTCCTCCAGCTGGCCCAGGACGTGCTGGAGGGTGACCATCCGGAACTTCTGCGCCTTGATGAACTTGTTCAGACGTCGGAGGTCTAGGATGGGGCGCCATCCTCCCGTCTTCTTCTTCACGAGGAAGTATCTCGAGTAAACTCCGGAGCCCCGAAGCCTCTTTGGGACGATTTCGATGGCGCCCTTCCTGAGCATCGCCTTTACCTCCAGGAGAAGTTGAGGGACGTGAAGTTCTTTCCTGGCCACGGGGGGGGACACGCGGGCACCTTCTTTGAAACTCGAGCGCGTGGCCCCGGGCCAGGGCGTCCAGCACCCAACGGTCGGTGGAGATGGACTCCCACACGCTGACGAAGCCCGCCAGCCGGCCTCCCACCGGGGTGCTCCGGTGGGGGCCCGACCCCACAGCCGGTTCAATCCTGCTTGGACGCGGCCTTGCCGCCTTGACCTCCTGGGCGACGAACGGCGGGGTCCGCTAGACTTGCCTCGTCCTCTGTAGGCCTCTTGCGACGACGAGCGGGCCGCTTGACGGTAGGAAGCGAAACCGCCGCCGGAACCTCTGGAGGCGCCCTTGCCTCCGCTGCTCCGAAAGGGCGTCCGACGTTGCTGCAGAACTCCGAGGGCCCGGGCCGTCTCAGTATCCGCCTTGATGGCCTGAAGGGAATCGTCCACTGTCTTCCCAAACAGGTTGTTCCCGTCGAAGGGCATGTCCAGGACTCTGGTCTGGACGTCCTGCCGGAAGTCCGTAGCTTTGAGCCATCCACGACGTCGAAGGCAAACGCCGTTGCCCAGCTGGCGGAACCCAGTGTCGGCGATGTCCGTCGCCACGGTGATGGCGTGGTCCGAGGCCACCTCACCTTCCTGCAGGATCTCCAGGGCCTCCGCCCTCTTGTCGTCCGGCAGAAAATCCAGCAGGGGAGCTATCTTGTACCAGAGCTCCCTGTCGTAGCGAGCCACGATAGCCAAGGCGTTGGCCGCTTTAATCGTCGTCGCTGCCGACGAGATGACTCTACGTCCCATAGCATCCAATTTCTTTCCCTCGCCGTCCGGCGGGGAAGTCGATGTGGAGGCCGCACCCCCCCCGCTTTCTTCCTGGCTGCCGCGGAGACGACGGAATCCGGGGTAGGCTGCGCCCGGAGGCACAGGGGGGCCGTGTCCGGGACCCGGTACTTTTTCTCGTACCGGTCTCTTCTAGCTGGCGTCGTGGAAGG
Source organism: Ambystoma mexicanum (assembly GCF_040938575.1). NCBI lineage: Eukaryota > Metazoa > Chordata > Amphibia > Caudata > Ambystomatidae > Ambystoma > Ambystoma mexicanum. The sequence goes on from NC_090933.1 coordinate 110,819,811, forward strand.
GTTCTTGAGGAGGGAAAGGCCCTCATCCCAAATGTCGTCCAACAGAGGCACTGCGAGGACCGTCTTCCTCTTGGCCTCGCGCCGCTGATAAAGGAAGCCTTCCTTTTTCTTCTCCTCAGGGCAGAGTTGGAAAAGCTCGGAAGCCCTGGAGATCATGGAGTGGAAAGATCCGATCTCGTCGGGCGGAGAAGCCCTGGCGGGAGGCGACGACGGAAAATCCTCGTCGTATGCCTCGTCGTCCGTACCCGTTGCTGCCGTGTCAGTCCCCGTATCATCCCCTCGGGTGGACGGGGAGGAGGGCTGGACGGGGCGCGACGGTTGAAAAGGAGGTGGTGGATGGATCCTTCTTTTCTTGGTAGGGGGAACACCAGAAGGTCCCGGTTCTGGATCCCCCGACAGGAGAGGTTCCTCCGTCGGTAACGGTAGCCTCGTCCTTATCTCGGAGCATAAGGACTGTATGGCCAACAAAATGGCCGCCGAGTTGTCTTGCGGCGCTGGCAGAGGGGAATCCGACGGGCGAGCAGGGGCCCCGTCGGTATCCTCGACGATGTCGTCGTCATCACCTGCGTCGGGGTCCATTCCGACGGGCTGGCCTTCTTCCACGCCTAGGCCGTGGCTTAAGACCTCGATCAGCTCCTCTTCTGAGGTTGAGGCCGAATCTACGACGACGCCCTGCCCCCCCTTCTTCTTCCCCACGGAGGGTTTCACGGGGGTCCTATCGATGGGCACAAAGGAAGACTCCCTCCGAGGAGGCAGGGAGATTCTGGGCCCTGAGGTCGCCACCACCGGTGCAGCCACCACAGGCTGAGCCAGGGCCGCCGCGACCGTTTCGATAGAGGGCTTGGTCGGATGGACCAAGGCCTTCACCACCTTAGGTGCGCTCACCGCCTTATCCTTGAGGGAGGGGGCACTGCCACGCTCCTCCTCTGCCTTAGAGCTCGACCGGGGCCTCTCCAGGAGCTTCGCCGGGTGCTCGGCCTTCCTCTTACCCGACCCAGAGCGTTGGCTCGTGGTTGATGGTGCCGGGGAGGGTGCGCCCTGCCTGGCGCCCGTAGAGCCCGACCGTTCGGCGCTCCCGGTGCCAGCGGACTCGCGGTGCTTGGCCTTATGTTGGGCCCCCGTCGCCGGGGCGCCCTCAAAGGTCTTAGAAGACCGCTCGGATTTCTTCTTCTTCTCGCCAGACGGGCTCTTACCCTCCAGCCAGTTGGCGAGACGTTGATGGCGGTCCTTCATGGTCCGTTCCGACATGTTGCCGCAAAACGCACAGTCCTTCTCCACGTGCGTCTTGTCCTCATGAAGGCAGTAAAGGCAGAAAGAGTGTTCGTCCTCCTTAAAGACGTTCTGCAGCTGGCATCCAGGGCAGACCCTGAACAGCTTTCCGGGCGTCGAGCTTCCCTTCTCCTGGGCCATCTCCGAGACCGGGCCTGAGAAGCTTCTGGAGTCCTCCGAAGTGTAGCTCGACGAAATCTTCACCCTTGAGGGGCGCAGACGAATCCGACACGGGTCCCCGTTGATCGGATGTAGGATCGGTGGAGCTTGAGGCTCTTTTGACCGAAAGAATCGAAGTTTTTGTGAAAAAAGCGCGAAAAATAGCACTAACGCTCGAGAGCAATAGCACGAGGATCCCAACACATGAACGTGCGGTAAAAATCTGAAGATGGCTGCCAGAGGCGGTGCTTAGGTAGAGGGCAGTCATTGGCTGTGGTCAGTATGACGCTGAGACCAGTGATTGGTTATTACTACGAAAGACAGATCAGAAACGAAACTGATACTGGTTTTTTTTCTTTACCGAGGATTCCCAGCCTGACGACGGGGAATATTCATGAGCATGTGAATCCATGCCAGACCCCATGCTGGAGAACAGTAGGGCCCATTCAGCCTGCAGTTCTTGGATGTGGATATCGGTCAAGTCGTACTGCAGAACGGCTTTGATGGTACGCCAAACCCCACAACATCCTTCTCGACCGCCTTACAGTACTGCGCATTAGGATGCATGTATGGGCTGCCTGTTGAAACTCGGTGCCCTGGGACATGTCCAGTCTGCTTACGTCGTGGAGACCCTCCTCCAGCTCCAGTAATCCCACCTGGTCCGCCATGAAATTAGGCAACAGGTCCAAGACTGAGCCCGCTAGTGGCTCCATCCCAAAAGGTATTGGGTTGCCTTCCTCGTTGAGGATAAATTTCATCAAAGCACTCAGCTTCGGTCCCGCAGTATATCCACTGGTTAAGGGGCTTCATGATCCGAGGTGAGTGTCAATGGTATCATCGTTGGTGCAGATCGAGCACAAGGGCATTTCACCTCCCCTGGCTGTCTTTGTGCCGTACAAACTCGGCGCAGACTGAGCTGAGTCCACCTGCATAATTTCTTTTTCACCTCACTGCCCTAAATCGACTTACTCGTCGCAGGGTAGGAATTTCCCCCTTTCATCTGACGAGTCGAAATCATATCTGCATCAGCACTTCTTTTTGTGCAACGATGAGTGGTGGGACTCAGTACGCAAGTGGAACTGTTTTTTTAAAATGTCTTCTGACACGTACCCTGCCGTTGTTTCTCACGAGTAGGCCAACAATGGCATGCCTTCAAGGATTTCGAGACTGAGTTAGCTGGAGATTTCAACAGGGGTCTACCGATAACCAGTTTTGCTTAGCGTTCCTTCACCACCTCCGTGTTCATGGCCAGACAAGAACCAAATTGCTCCATATCATGCCCGACACAGACACCACACAGGTAGTGCGTGGGCCCATAAGGAACATCTTGGAGTTGTGCTGTGCTTGCAGCGCTTTAAACTGGACGGTTTAGGCCCGACATTCGAGCATAGCAACAATTTTGAATCAAAGAATCGAGCCGTGTTCTGAATAGTGTTCGGAATGTGTAGAAAAATGGAATTGAGGCAAGGAGGGAGCGTAGTGCATCTCTTTAGTACATCGATCAACGTCATGTTCGGAGTCTGGGAGTGGCGCAGGAACAAAAAACGAGAGTTGAGAGAATGTCGAGTCACACCACCTGTCGAACATTTTATGAGCAGCTTACACTGGATGGGCATTTATCAAGATGTGGAATCTGTGGGAGAATGCAATCAATTGAACAGTATGTTCACAAACATATCCAGAAACAGCTGTTCAACATACACTGTACAAAATAAACTTAATTTGAGGGAAAATAACACTTACTTGGAAACAGAATTTTAGGATTTAGGGGTGTCTTGCAAATCGAAGTACATCTTTCACTCTGAAATAAAGATATTTTCAATAGAAAGAATATACATTAGGGTGAGTTTTTCACTTGTAAATGATAGTTAAGTCAACCCCATTTCTGGTTAGTTACCTATTGGTACTTTTCCAAAAATGTACTTCAAACTCTCTTGAAAATGGGACAGTTTATGAAACGACAAATGATTTATGATTTCTAAAGAAAAACACCACAAATCTTCTCCTTGTAATTGAGAGCAATCATTTTATTCTCATGGGGAAGTAGAGTTACAAGGTAAAATAGATATTTTTCTGTAGTTGCATAGTCTAAAATTCACACAACCAAAAAACAACCACATTGTAATTTAGAAGTGTTTGTTTAAAGTACAGTTAGAGAAAATACCCCCACAGCTAATACAACTTATAAACTATAATTTCTACCTAAAATGAAGACAATTAAAACTAAGAATGCACATTCATCACAGTGTTATTTTTGAAAAATTACTCTGGCTTAATGGGGTGAAAAGACCTATTTAAAAGGACATAAATCACATTGTAAAGAACATAAATTATAGGTAGGCAACAGGGTAAAAGCATCTGTTTACTATGCCTAAGTTAAGAGAAAGGACGCAGTTTAAAAGAAGGTAGCCAGTGTAAATACAAAAGTGCAAAAAAAATTGAAATGTCCAGTTGTTACTGTGGACATACATTAAACTTACTCACTATAGTGTAGTGACTAGGGCACTCAGTCTTTAGCCCCCTTTCCTCCATCCTTGTTGGCGTCCCCCAACATGGGGACGGTACTGGAACCTTTGGCAGCAAAAATGTAAGCTACCCCATGAAATTTAGTATAGCGCATGGGGCGTAGAAATGCCCCTGAGGCACCGCCCTGCGGCGCCTCGCCTCAGTCCCTTTTTGACATATCGGATGCTTGAATACCTAGCTATGCTGACAATTCTAGCCCCTGGCATATTACTCTCCACTAATCATTTTAGCAATATATAAATTAATTTTGAGGAAACAAACCAAGATCCTAATTTGTTAGAAATTTTAAAAAAGAAAACTAGAATCCCTAACATGATATCAAATCTTGACCTGTTAGTGCAAAATAAATTATACGATACATACAGTACACAGGGTTTTAAATTGAATTGCCCTAGATCATATTTGACTATATTATGCTCTGCCAAACTACAGCATTTTGTTAGATATTTACGTTTTAATATATTCCCATCAAGAGAGAACACAGGCAGATGGGTGAATGTGCCTTGAGGAGTGGACGTGCAGTCTTTGTAATTCGACAATTGAAACGACACTTCACCTGCTTACCAATTGCCCCAAATTGAAACCATATTTCTCGAGGAGCTACTCCAGACATGTACCTACCATCGATTGCATTACAAGGATTAAGTTACTTACCTTTAACTGTTGTTCTCCAGCATGGGTCTGGCATGGATTCACATGCTCATGAAAATTCTCCGTTGTCAGGCTGGGAATCCTCGGTAAAGAAAAAATCAGTTTCAGTTTAGTTTCTGAACTGTCTTTCTACTAGTAACCAATCACTGGTCTCTGGCTCATACTGCCCCCAGCCAATGACTGCCCTCTACCTAAGCCCCTCCTCTGGCAGCCATCTTCAGATTTGGTAGAACTTAAAGTGGCAGTAGGACCAACAGAAGAGCCACAGAGGGGTTGGAGGGAGGGTTCGCATGTGAATGCATGCCGGACCCATGCTGTAGAAGAACAAGTTACTTCTTACCCTGTAACGTTCTTTCGATGGGATGTTCCTCCGACTTATTCCTTATCTTGATAGATTACATTCCAGCTTGCTGGCCTCGGATATGTTTTCAGTAGAGGGCACTGCGCGTCGACGTCCCTCGAGCTGGTGTCCCTCGACAGCCAGTCTCGGTGCCGACGTCATCGTGCGTATAAATAGACTCGCATAGCGACCGTTGTTCAGTTCCGTTTTGAAGCTTGAAATTAGCTGTGCATGAATTGGTTAATGACCTTCAAGGAGCATAAGCTGCAACTATAAGGGAAGTTTTACTGCGGGGATGGATGGGAGGGGCGATAAGGAATACGTCGGAGGAACATCCCATTGAAAGAATGTTACAAGGTAAGAAGTAATTTGTTCTTCGAAGGGATTGTGTCCTCCGGCGTATTCCTCATCTTGCTAGACTCCCATAGCAGTGGTGTGAAAAAGGAGGTGGGAGTAAAATTGGAATATTTCCCTTTAAGAATGAACAGAATGTAACACAGCTTTGCCAAATCTTGTCTCCTGGCTAGAGAAGGAATCCAGACTGTAGAATTTTGTAAAAGGTATGTGCGGACGACCATGTGGCAGCCGCACATATGTCCCGAATCGGTACCCCTCTTTGGAGAGCCGAAAAGGCTTCCATACCCCTGGTGGAATGAGCCCTAAGATGTTGAGGGGGCTCTTTCCCTGCCAATTTGTAGCATTCTGGAATGGCTAAAACAATCCATCTTGAAATGGTCTGTTTTGTGATTGGCAATCCTAATTTGTGTCCTGCATAACCTATAAACAGTTGGTCTGCTTGCCTTATCCTAGCAAGTCTGTTGATATAAAAACTCAAGGCACGCCTTGGATCCACCCTATGTAGCCTCTCTTTCCCTTTTCCCTGGATGGGGAGTAGGATAGAATGAAGGTAAGGTTATTTTCTATGTGATGTGGAATTCAGAGACCACCTTTGGGAGGAAATTAGGCTTCACTTGCAAGACAACTTTGTCTTTTTGAAAAATTGTATGAGGAGGTTTGTAATTCGCTGACTGTTCTGGCAGACGTTCGAGCCACTAAGAACACTGGTTTAAGGGTGAGAAATCTTAATGAACAAGAATGGAGTGGTTCAAAAGGAGTACTCATCAGAAAATGTAAGACTAGATTTAAGTCCCACAAGGGAACAGCTTTGGGGGATAGACATTAGTTAACCCTTTCAGAAATTGGATTACTAGGGGTAATTTGAAATATGATGGCTCCTCCGCAGTGCGATTAAAGATTGACAGCGCTGCGAGGTAGCCCTTGATCGTACCAACTTGAAGACCTGAATTCGCCAAATAGAGCAAAAAAGATAACACCATTGGTGTACTGCATGAAAAGGGTTTGATATTCTTTTCTCTACACCAGCTGAAAAATCTGTTCCTACGGCAGCAGTATAAAGTCTTTGTTGCTGGCCTTCTAGCTGAAAGCAACACCTCCATGACGTCATCCGGGAGGTCCCAATCCTTGTATCTCAACCTTTCAGAAACCAAGCATGAAGGTTGAAGGTTCTGATGCCTGGATGGAGAACCTGACCTCCCTTCTGCGAGAGAAGATCCTCTCTTTGCGGAAGACGAATCAGAGGGCAGATGGACATGTCCAGAAGGTCTGGGTACGACGTTCTCCTGGCCCAATCCGGGGCAATTAGGATCAGTTTTCCGGAATCTTCTCAACCTCTTGATAATCTGAGGAATGACAGGGACTGGAGGAAACGCATATAGAAGTGGAAACTCCCAGTCTACTACGAACGCGTCCCCTAGAGCTTCTCTCGGGGGAAATTCCCTTGAAAAAAACGGATTGCATTTCCTGTTGATACTGGTGGCGAACAGATCCACTTGAGGGGTTCCCCAAAGGGCGAAGATCTCCTGAAGGACTTCCTGAGCTAGCTCCCACTCGTGGATGACTGTGCTCTGCCTGCTCAGAGCGTCTGCTGTCAAGTTCATCTCTCCGGCTAAGTGAACTGCCGATAGAGAGATTCCTTCTTGAATTGCCCAAAACCAGAGCTGCATCGCCTCTCTGCACAGTGGCAGTGATCCTACGCCTCATCTTTTGTTGAGGCAGTGCATGGCCACTTTGTTGTCCGTCATTATTAGGACATTTTCCCCCTGTAAAGATGGCAGAAAAGCATTCAGCGCTAGTCTGATTCCTCTCAGCTCCAATAGGTTGATATGTAGTCTGGACTCCAATGGAGACCAACGACCGCTGATGGTCAAGTCGTGGCATGGGCTCCCCAACCCTTGAGTGACACATCCGTGACTACTGTTATCTCCGGCCATGGTTGCCAAAACTGTTCTCCTTCCAAAATGTTCTCCCGACAGGCCCACCACTGAAGGTCTCGAGCCACTCTGTCCAGGACTTGAAGGAGATCTGTCATTCTTCCTGAGAATTGCAACCATTGAGTTCTCAGCGCTCACTGGAGAGATCTCATTCTCAGACGAGCCTCTGGCACTAGGAAGATGCAGGATGCCATGAGGCCTAGCAACCTCAAAAAGTCGAAGGCTGGAAAAAGTAGGGCATTTAGAAATTTGGTGACCATCTGCAGAATATCTTGGGCCCTCACCTCTGGTGGCGAGGCTCTCCCCAGGGAAGTGTCCAGGACCGCTCCAATAAACTGGAGTCTCTGTGATGGTATCATCTGTGACTTCTTAAAGTTGAGGGAGAAGCTCAGTTTGTGAAGAAAGTGGCAGACATAATATAGTTGGATCTGAGCTTGTTCCGATGATACTGCTCTGATCAACCAATCGTCTAAGTAGGGATACACATGGATCCCTTCCCTCCTTCAGCCCAAATGGCAGAACTCAAAATTGATAGTGAGAGTTGCCAATTGCGAACCGCAGGTATTTCTTGTGTTTGAGATGGATTGGCACATGGAAATAAGCATCCTGAAGGTCTAGAGCTGCCAACCAGTCCTGAAGCTGGAGGGCCTGGAGGATCTGAGAAAGAGTTATTATCTTGAACATGTCTTTCCTGAGGAATTTGTTCAATTCTCGCAAGTCCAAGATGGGTCTCAGTCCTCCGTCTTTCTTTGGAATGAGAAAGTAAGGGGAGTACCAGCCCTTGTTCCTCTTCGCTACGGGTACCGGCTCTAAGGCACCCTTCTGTAGCAGGTCTATAATTTCCTGCATAAGGAGCGGATCTGGAAACTTCAAAGAGTTGTTCCCCGGTGGATGACTCTGAGGGGTGTGTAGGAAGGGCAGGCAGTAACCATGGGCAACAGTCTCCAATGCCCAAGCATCTGACGTAATAGCCTGCCATTCTGCCAGATGTTGAGTTAACCTGCCCCCTACTGATGTCTTGTGAGGGGAGACACCAGAGGGGTTTTGAAGCGGCTGACACAGATGCCGAGGGTAGAGTGGCACCTGTTGCTGCGGCTTTTGTACCTTTTCCCCGTCCACCACGGGTGAATCGTTTCTGGCCCCTTTGAGCTGGCTGTCCTCTATCTTTTCCGAATGGGAAGTAAAAGTGAAAGGACCTACCCCTCCAGGAAGCTCCTCAGTGGTGATTCGGTGTCTGCCGGATTGCAGCCCCAAGAGATTTCGCCGCTGCCTTGGATATTTGTAATTTCTCCAGGCTGTCATCAGCCTTCTTACCAAACAAAGAAGTGCTGTCAAAGGGCATGTTCAAAAGTGTAGCTTGTACATCTGGAGCAAAACCAGACTTCCGCAAGCACGCAAATCTGCGGATTGTGGTACTTGCCGCCATGGCCCTGCTGATACTGTCTGCAGATTCAACGCCTGTTTGAAGGGACTCGCACATTGCATCTTTTCCATCTTTGATGATGTTTAAAAATGCTTCTCTTTCCTCTCCTTCTGGGAAACAGTCAGCCGCAGATGAAGCACACTCCCAAAGCGTATGGCTGAATCTTGCAAGCGTGCAAGTGCTGTTAATAGAGTTAAGCGATATGCTAAATGCCGAAAAGACTTTTTGACATAGCATTAAACCTTTTATCGTCCATGTCCTGTGGAATAGTAGGGTATGCAGATCTATTTGATGAAGTTGCGGCTTGTACAACCAAAGTCTCTGGAGTTGGATGTTTGCTCAAATATTCAGGATCTGTAGCAGATACCCTGTATTTGGTAGTTAATTTCTTGTTAACTGCAGGGATAACTTGAGGAGTTTCCCAAATAGCAGAGATCTTTCTTTGCAGAGCAGTATGAAAAGGAACAACAGGATCTTCGTGTGGACCTTTAACTAAAATGTCAGTAAGTTCATCCTGCTGAAAAGAAGATGTAGGTGTAGACCACCCCATGAATTCTATTATTCTAGCCATCAGAACCCTACAAGGGGTCTCAGCATGCACCCCAAGGTCTGGTTTAGCAAACTCTACTTCTGGAGAAGTATCTAAACTGCTTGCCTCATGTAAAGAGTCTTGAAGATCTTTTAACCTGTTCTCTTCAGAGATTAATTCCTCCGGTATGGGTGTTGTGGTCCTTTGTAAACCAAAAGGTCTCTCATGGTCGGAATCCTCCCCTTCCTCATATATAGAGGACAAAGCTCTAAAGTAATCAGTCTTATGGTAATGGTTTAAAACCCATTTCTAGAGCAGAAGGGGCCAAATTGGTTGTCGCTGGTTGAGAAAACGTCGAAGTTGTCGACGTGGAAGTCAAAGGCTTCGACAAACCCGAAAACTGCATCAAAAAAGTTTGAAGAGACCTCCAAGTACTCGAGAGGATCAGAATCCTACTCGGAGGCATCGAAGTTGTCAACGGCATCTTCGAGGTCATGGTCGAAGTCCTCGACACCTCTACTGTCTGAGATGTAGTGATAGTTGTAGGTGTGTCTTGTATCGCAGTCGACAGTGGCGTCGAAGACTGTGTTGATGCAACGGATTTATGCGTCGACAGACCCTTCGACAAAGGCGTTGATGATGCAGATTTATGAATCGAAGAAACCTTCGACGACGGCGTCGATGACGCGACCTTACTGCCTTTACTCGAGGGTTCATGACGCTCTCGGGTAGTTTCTTTCGCCGGGTGCAACGACTCGCGGCGTTTTGCTTTTTCGGGTGTTTCACCCAGGGTATCACCTTTAGCCGTCTTCGAGTGGGGGTCGAGGCCGCTTTCTCAAAGACGCTAAGCATTTTCTTACAGAATTCCTCCCACTTAGCTGGAGAGCTGTGTTTCGTGGGACAGGTACCCTTTCCGGGGAGACAGAAGACGAAGAAGAGGGAGAGCTACAACACCTCTTCTTAGAGTGTTTCTAACTCAAAGACTGATGGGAACCGCTTCGAGACCTTGAATGGGAATGTTTCCTGTGACGGCGAGGAGACGAATGTCTCGACTCTGCCGAAGAAACTTTCGAGGGAGTAGAAGTTTTAAGAGTCTTACCTCTTTCTAGCTTCCCCTTACGCTCCTTCAAGGCTTTCGCCGTCATGGACATACAGTCCTCGCATTCCGAACAGTGATGCTCCGATCCCAGGCACCACAAACAGATCCTGTGAGGCTCCGTCAGCGACATTTTCTTCCCACAATCACAACACTTTTTGAAGCCGGACCGTGGGGTTGACGGTTCGGATGAGGAAGCCATCGAATTAAGATGATATCTTCGAAGAATAAGTTGAATCGTCTTGAAGAAAGAACTGAGCAACACGATTCCAAGGCCCACAATACGTGGAAAAACAGAACTGAACAACGGTCGCTGCGCAAGTCTATTTATACGCACTATGACGTCAGCGCCGAGACGGAGACTGTCGAGGGACACCAGCTCGATGGACAGACGCACAGCGCCCTCTACTGAAAACATTTCCGAGGCCAGCAAGCTGGGATGTAATCTATCAAGATAAGGAATACGTCGAGGACACAATCCCTTCGAACAACAGTTACAGGTAAGTAACTTGGTCCTTCTCCAGAATGGGGTCTGGCATGGATTCACATGCTCATGAATGACAATGCCTTACTCACTGTAAAAGCATTTCTGATGGTTGTATCTGCTTATATTCACATGCTGTGCATAGTCCGACATCCAGTGGTCACTGCAGAGTATTGCATTTTGTTTTTCAAAGTCGAAAAGGGGACGTCAACAAGGCATGTCTGTAACACTATCCCTATAGTGACGTGCAGTGTACCCACAATCCCTCACTCGTCGAGGTTCCTCTGTATTTTTTCTGCCCTGAGGGATACTATTAGACGTGAGTGAGTACAGAAAAAAGAGAGAGATAAAGGATGTCTATGTTCCTTCCATCCGAGCGGGGAGGAAGGGTGGGCGCATGTGAATCTAAGAAGATACAACCATCAGAAATGCTTTTACGTTAAGTAATGGATTGTCTTCTGATGTTTGTTAATGTGCTTAGAATCACATGCTGTGCATAGACTAGTGAGCAGTACACGGAGTTGGAGGTGGGATGTGAGAAGGAACAGTAGAAAAGAGGTCTTAATACTGCTTTTCCCACCTGAGAATCAGATCTAGAGTGGGCATCTAGACAGTCGTGCTTTGTAAAGGTGTGTACAGAAATCCAGGTTGCCGCTTTGCAAATGGACTCAAGAGGGACATTTGTAATGAATGCTATGGAAGCCCCAGTGCCTCGAGTAGAATGTGCTCTCGGCTTGAAGGGTAGTTCTCTCTTAGCAAGAGGGTAACGGAGAGTGATGCATTGGACAATCCATCTAGATGAACAAGTTACTTTCTTACCTGGTAATGTTCTTTCGATGGGATGGTCCGACGACGTATTCCATATCTATGACAGGTAATGTCCACAGCTGTGCTGCTTTGGAAAATCTTCGGCGTCTGCGTCCTGCGCCGTCCCCGAGGACCTCCTCCGACGGCCAACGCCACCCGATGTGATAAGTAGGACGCACGACGCCCATAGCCTCAGTTGTAGTTTTTTCCCCCAGAACGTGTGCCACCAGTTTTCTGCCAGTCAGACACACAAGGCCTTGCGGAACACAAGCTGCAATCGCAAAAGAAATTCTGCAGCGGGGAAGGTAGGGAGGGAGCGATATGGAATACGTCGTCGGACCATCCCATCGAAAGAACGTTACCAGGTAAGAGAGTAACTTGTTCTTCGGGGGATTGGGTCCTCCGACGTATTCTATATCTATGACAGACTCCCAAAGCAGTACCAAGCAAGGCGGTGGGAAAAGAATTTAGAACACAAATTTAGTACGCCCAATCGAATTGTGGAATAAAGGACAGCCTTGCCAAAGGCCAGAATCTGCCCTCGGATGGAATCGAGGGAGTAGTGCCGTACAAAAGTATGTACTGAAGCCCAGGTGGCTGCATCACAGATGTGACGAATAGGAACACCCCTCTGCAGGGCAGTAGACGCAGTCACTCCCCTGGTAGAATGGGCCCACAAGCCAGCCGGAGGGTCCTTATCCGCCAAGCGGTAACACTCGGAGATAGCTAAAATAATCCAACGAGACAAAGTCTATTTCGTCACAGCTTGTCCCAAACGCTTTTCAGCGTAACCAATGAAAAGTTGATCGTCCACTCTGACCCAGGACATGCACGAAATATAAAAGCTCAACGCTCTCCTAGGACCGAGCCTATGGAGCCTCTCCTCTTCCTTACCAGAATGTGGAGGAGGATAGAACGCCGCAAGAACAACCTTCTGGCTCAAATGAAATTCTGAAACCACCTTTGGAAGAAAAGAAGGAAGAACTCTAAGGACAACCCTGTCCTTATGAAACACAGTGATGGGTGGCTTAACTGAAAGTGCCTGTAACTCACTCACTCTGCGAGCGGAAGTAACCGCAACCAAAAACACAGTTTTCAGAGTTAACAGTCTCAAAGGGCAAGAATGCAAAGGCTCAAACGGAGCACCCATAAGAAACTTAAGAACAAGGTTCAAATCCCAACCGGGCACCAGAAAAGGTGGCGGAGGGAACACATTAGTGAGCCCTTTCAAAAACTGAGAAATTAAAGGAATCTTAAAATAGGAACATTCTTCAGACGAGTGCTTAAATATGGACAGCGCAGCCAGGTAACCTTTAATGGTCCCCACTTGCCTGCCACTGTGGGCCAAGGAAAGCAAAAAAGACAGAACCATGGGAATGTCACATTCAAAAGGATCCACATTCTTAGCTCTGCACCAGTCGCAGAACTTTCTACAACGGCAATGGTACAGAGACTTTGTTGCCGGCCGCCTGGCCGAGAGCAACACCTACATGACGTCTTCAGGGAGGTCCCAATCCTTATACCTCAACCTTTCAGAAGCCAAGCGTGAAGGTTGAGGGATCTGCCCTCTGGATGGAGAACCTGACCCCCCCTCCCGTGAGAGCAGATTGTCTCGGTAAGGAAGACGACGTGGAGGGCAGATTGACAAGTCGAGAAGGTCCAGGTACTACGTCCTCCGGGCCCACGCCGGAGCAATGAGGATCATCCGGGAACCGAACCTCCATAACCTCTGCAGTACTTGCGGGATGACGGGGACTGGAGGAAACGCGTACAGCAGTGGGAATGACCACCCCACCACGAACGTGTCTCCTAAGGCTCCTTTTGGTGGAAATTCCTGCGAGCAGAACTTTTCGCACTTCCGGTTGACACTGGAGGCTAAGAGATCCACTTGAGGGGTCCCGCAAAGGGTGAAGATCTCCAAGAGAATCTCCTGAGCCAGCTCCCACTCGTGAGAGATCGTGCTCTGCCTGCTCAGAGCGTCCACCGTCTCGTTGTCGTCTCCGGCCAGATGAACAGCCGAGATCGAAACTTCCTGCTGGATGGCCCAGAACTCGAGCTGCATCGCCTCCCTGCACAGAGGAAGTGACCCTGCCCCCCCCTTTTGTTGAGGTAGTGCATGGCCACTGTGTTGTCCGTTAGAATCACGACACTCTTTCCTCGCACAGTCGGCAGAAAAGCCTTCAGGGCAAGCCTGACGGCCCTCAGCTCCAACAGATTGATATGGAGTCTGGACTCCGACGGAGACCAACGACCACTGACTGTCAACTCGTTGGCATGAGCTCCCCATCCCGTGAGGGATGCGTCTGTCACGATCGACACCTCCGGCCAGGGCAGCCAAAATGGGGCCCTGTTCATCAGATTGTCTTCGACGGCCCACCACAGAAGGTCCTGGGCGACCGAGGGCAGCACCTGAACAGGGTCCGACAGCCTGCCGGAGGACTGAGACCACTGGAGCTTGAGTGCCCACTGCAAAGATCTCATCCGCAGACGAGCCTCTGGCACCAGAAGAATGCAGGATGCCATGAGGCTGAGCAGTCTCAAGAACTCGGACGCTGGAAGATTCTGGGCAAGTTGAAACTTGTGCACCATCTGCTGAATATGAAGAGCCCTCACCTCGGGAGGAAAATACTGCCCCAGGGATGTGTCGAGCACTGCTCCGATGTACTGGAGCCGCTCCGTTGGTGTCAAACGGTACTTCTTTAAATTGAGGGAGAAGCCCAGCTTGTGAAGGGAGTGGCAGGTGACGGACAGATGATCCAGGACTTGCTCGGGAGAGCTCCCCCTGATAGACCAATCGTCCAGGTAGGGGTAGACGTGAATCCCCCCTTTCCTGAGACCACCACCATGAGCTTGGTGAAAACCCTCGGGCGGAGGTCAATCCGAACGGCAGGACCCGAAACTGAAAGTGCGAGTCGCCAACCGCAAACCGCAAACCTCAGGTACTTCTTGTGCTTGGGATGGATCGGCACATGGAAGTAAGCGTCCTTGAGGTCGAGAGACACCAACCAGTCCTGAAGTTGAAGGGCCTGGAGGACTTGAGAGAGAGTAACCATCTTGAACTTGTCCTTCCTGAAGAGTTTGTTAAAAACGCGCAAGTCCATGATGGGTCTCAATCTCCCGTCTTTCTTAGAAATCAAAAAATAAGGGGAATACCATCCCGTGTTCCTCTCCGCTACAGGCACCAGTTCTATGGCGCCTTTCTCCAGCAGGGCTTGAATTTCCTGCGCAAGGAGCGGATCCGGACTCTTCAAAGAGAGGTTCCCAGGTGGATTATCTTGAGGTCTCTGCCGAAAGGGAAGACAGCAGCCGTGGGGTATGATCTCCAGAACCCACACATCTGAGGTAATGGATCGCCACTCTACAAGATGCTGCGCCAGCCTTCCCCCAACCGGCGAACCATGGGACCTGGCCTCATGACTGAGTGGTAGCGGCTGCTGCGTTGCCTGAAGGCAAAGAGGCAACTGCCGCAGCGGCCTTGGCACCTCGAGTACCCTTGTTTCCACCTCTGGCACTCTTACGGTGGCCTCTTTGACTGCTAGCTCCTCTCGCTTTACTGAAGGACGAGTAATAGCGAAAGGAACCTCCCCTCCATTGCTGTCCCCTAGGACGAAAAGGCGGAGGTTGTCAAACTGCAGTGCCCAACGACTTCGCTGTGGCTTTGGAGGTCTGCAACCTCTCAAGGCTCTCGTCAGCCTTGCTGCCAAAAAGATGTTCACCGTCAAAGGGCCTGTTGAGGAGCCGGGACTGCACATCAGGAGTGAACCCAGACTTCCGCAACCACGCAAACCTGCATATTACGGTGCTCACCACCATGGACCGGCTGACACAATCTGCCATGTCCAAACCCGACTTAACTGCCTCACACATGGCATCCTTGCAATCCTGAACCATAGCAAGGAAACCATCCCGTTCGTCCCCTTCGGGAATATGTTCAGCCGCTAATGCAACACAGTTCCACAGAGTGTGTGTGAAACGAGACAAGGCACATATGGAGTTGGCCGCCTGAAGCGCCATACCCCCTGAAGAAAACACTTTCTTCGCCCAGCCGTCAAAACGTTTGTCGTCCCTATCCAGAGGGATGGTAGGATACGATGCCTGCTTTGCCAGGGCCGAAGCCGCCTGCATCACCAAACTCTCCGGAGTGGGGTGCCTGGACAAGTAGCAGGGGTCGCTACTGGCTGGGCGGTATTTTCGCGACAAAGACTTGCCCGCTGCCGGGAGACTCTCCAGAGCAGTCCAAGCCGCTGCCACCCTTCTCTGCAGAGCCATTTGAAACGGCAATGCCGGGTCAGTGGGGGGACCAAGATCAAGGATGTCCGTGAGATCATCCTGAACGAACTCCCCTGGGGGAGCCGACCAACCCAAGTACTCAGTGACCCGAGACATAAGGCGCCGATATGAAGAATCGGCATGAGTGCCAGGCTCCGGCCTACAAAACTCCACCTCCGGAGAGGTGACCAGTCTACTGGTATCATACAGTGACTGCCTCAGGTCATCAAACTGGCTACGGCCCGAGATAAGCTCATCTGGTACCGTAACCGGAACCAAGCCTTCATCAGAGCCTTCATCACCCTCTGAAATGTACTCCAGGCGGTGAGAGGAAGACATCTCGGGACCAAAGCTGTGCCTGACCTTAGCCAGAGCCTTTCTAGGGGCTAACACCGTGCCACGGGGCCCCTCCGACACCACCGCCTCGAAAGGCGGCGAGGGCGCCGAAAGAGTCAGCGTCGAGCGAATCGGCGTCGACGTCAGCTGCAGTGCCGCCAGCATTGACGGCGTCGATACAGGCCTCAAAGCCGGAGCTCCGAGCGTGTCTCGACGACCTAGGCGCAGACGACCCCCTCAGAGGCGGAGCCTCGAGAGAAATCGTCGACGACCTCGGCGCCACAGGCGTCGACGTCTTCTTTGAAGACGGCACAGGATCACGCGGTCTCGAGCACGTCGAGGACCGGGACCTGGAACGGGCATGGCGAGAACAGCTACCCTTGTCCGAGCGGGACCTCTCCCGCGAGCCGTGCCGACCACCCGAGCCCGAAGGCATATGAGCGGTGTCTCCCGACCGGTGCCGACCGACCCCACTCGGAGGCGCGGACGGACCAGTGCCCTGCGATTCAAGAATCGCTAGCATCTGCTTTCCGAAGGAAGCCCATTCCTCCGGTGTCGCTTGCATGGTGGGATAAGCGACCCCGAGTCCTCAGAAGAGGACGGGGAAGGCGACCGATGCTGCCGTTTCCCGGAATGCCTCGAAGAGGCAGAGGAGTGGCGAGACCGACTCCTGGAAGGAGACCCACTGGACTTCTGACAATGACGCGGAGAGTCGCCTCCCGAGTCATCCGGCGAAAGCCCCGTAGACCTCGACTTCCGGGGCTTAGACACCCGACCTACCGACAGCTTCTTCTTGCGTTCCCGCAAGGCCTTGGCTGTGAGCGATTGGCAGTCGACACAGTCGTCCGTATTGTGGGCCTCCCCGAGGCACCAGAGGCAGACGTCGTGCGAGTCTGTGACCGACATCTTGGACCCACAGTCCCTGCATTTCTTGAAGCCCGGACGCGGGGTTGAAGACGAAGTAGACATCGCCACGAACAGGTCTTCACAAAAAACCGAACAGGTTCAACGAACCGAGAAGAAAACAGCAAGGGTGCTGGGTTAGCTGTAGGAGGGTGTATCCTCTTTACTCCCTCCATGAAGGCTTTAATAACTGGGACTTTCCACCATGACACTTTGTGTTGAGAAGTGGTGTATGCGGAAAGTGCAGCTAGATGAACTTTAATAGAATTAAATACCAAACCTGAGTCTAATAAGTGAGTCAGGAAAAGAACAATCTGTGTGGGAGAGCAGTCAACGGGGTTGACGCTCTTATCTCTACACCAGATGACAAAGCTCTTCCACTTGCTAGAATAGCAGTAACGAGTGTTAGGTTTTCTAGTCCCCCTAAGAATGTCCATGCATCTTTGAGGGAGCTGTAAATGTTCAAATTCTATGACCTCAGGAGCCATGCTGCTAAGGTCATGGTCTGTGGGCATGGGTGTAGTGTCTTGCCCCTGTCCTGTGACAGTGACATGATATCTCCATTAGGTGAGCAAACCAGGGTTTGCCCGGGCCCACATTGGGGCCACTAGTATCATGGTAACTGGTTCCTGGTGCATCTTGTGCACTATTTTGTTGAGAAGGGGAGTCAGGGGAAAAGCGTAAACACATTTCCCTGACCATGTTATCCAGAGACCGTTCCCCTTGGATCGGTTCTGGGGGTACCTGGAGGCGTAATCTTGGCATTGGGAGTCCTCCAGAGTTGCAAACAGATCTATTTCTGGGAATCCCCATTGTGTTAAAACATTGAAGACTATGTCTTCTCGTAACCGCGATTCGTACTCTGAAGGCAGAGGAAAGTCTCTGCTGAGTTTGTCTGCTAGCAGATTGAGTTCCCCTGGTACATGTTGTGATAACAGGAATATGTTGTGTTTGAGAACCCACTTCCGTTCTGGGACAGCTTGGACAGTCCTGGAGAGTGAGTGCCCCTTGCTTGTTCAAGTAGTACATGGCTGTGGTGCTGTCTGTGAGGACCATCACCCTCTTCCTTAGCAGGTGTGTCTGGAATGCCTTCAGTGCCTTGAAGACCATTAGTAGTTCCAGCAAGTTTATGTGTTTGGACACTACACTCGGAGTCCAAAATCCATGTGCAGTCTGATGGGATAGGTGAACCCCCCCATCCTGTGAGGGATGCGTCTGTGGTTAGAGCGGCTTCCACTGCGTGGGTGGCGAATGGTTTCCCTATTACAAGGTTTTCCTTCGATCACCACCGCAGCGAGAGAACCAAGGTCTGCAAGACCACCACTAGATCGTCCCATTGCCCGCTGGCCTGACACCACTGGCTGTTGAGCCATTCTTGCATTGGGCGCATGCGCAGGCGTGCGTGAAGAACCAAATATATACATGACGCCATCATTCCTAGCAAGCGCATTGCATTGCGTACCGTCACCTCTGAACCGGCCACATATTGAGGGATCTGAAAGAGCATATTTTGGACCCTCTCATTGGAGGGGAAGAAGAGGCAGTCCTTTGTTCGAATTAGAGCCCCTAGGAATTGTTTGATCTGGCTGGGATCTAGACTGGACTTCTTCTCGTTGATGGATAAGCCCAGTTGGAACAAAAGGTCTACAGTCCTTTGGGTATTTGAGAAGCATGTTTTGTAAGAATCCCCTGTTATGAGCCAATCGTCGAGGTAAGGGTATATTGGGATGGACAACCTGCGCAGGTGGGCCGCTGCCACTGCCAGTACTTTCGTGAATACCCTCGGCGCTGACGATATGCCGAAGGGTAGCACGCTGAACTGGTAGTGTTTGCCCTCTATCATGAACCTGAGGTATTTCCTGTGCGCTGGCAACATTAAAATATGAAAGTATGCATCTTTCATGTCCAGTGTTGTCATGTAATCTCCCTGGGAAAGCAGGGTGATTACTTCCTGTAAGGTCACCATGCAAAATTTTTGAGGTTTGACAAATTTGTTCGCTGGGCGCAGATCTAATACAGGGCACATGGTTAGGTCCTTTTTGGGTACAAGGAAGTACACTGAATAAATACCTTCCGTTTCCTGTGATAGAGGCACGACCTCTATTGCTCCTTTTAGTAGCAGCAGTTCCACGTCTTGAAGGATGGCAAGGTGCTCCGGTGATAGGCGTCGTCTCCTTGGGGGTCTGTACGTGGGGGACCGACTCAATTCTATGCAGTAACCGCGGGCTATAGTTGACAATACCCAGCAGTCTGATGTTATTCCCTCCCATGCTGGTAGGAAAGATGTTAACTGTCCCCCGACCGGCGATGCATGGGAGGGGACCCGAACCTTCGGGTCATTTGGTGTTGGTAGCCGGGGAACCTCTGGGAGTGGGGCCCCGACCTCTACCCTTGCCACAGCGTTGACCTCTTTGATTGTTTTGGCCACTGGTTCCCTGAGTAGAGGACCAGTTGCCTGCAGTGTACTGCTGCTGCTGTTGTTGACGTTGGCCTCAAAAAAAGCGGTTGTTTCCGAATCCTCGCTTATTGGGAGACCTTGAGATCTGGTCTAAAGTCTTTAGGGTGTCGAAATCCTTCTTAGTGGTCTCCAGTGCGTCGTCCACTGCTTTCCCAAAGGGGTTAGACTCCTCGATTGGTTTGTTTATGAGGGACACCTGGCTCTCAGGCTTAAAAGCTGAGTTCCGGAGCCAGACACGACGCTTCAGAAGTATCCCCTGGACTAAAGAACGGCGAGCCGTTTCTGCAGCATCCAGTGTGTTTTTAATGATGCTCTGGTTAACCAGAGTTCCTTCTGTTACAGTAGTTAACAAGCAAGTTCGTAAGGGCTCAGGGACCTCCTCGAGGTCTTGGCGTAACTTTCCCCATTGGGCATCAGCATAACTTGCCAGTAAGGTATTGTTATTGCCAATTCTGGTGGAAAAAGCTGCCGAGGCTGTAATTCTCTTACCCAGGGCTTAGAGTTTCTTTCCTTCCTTGTCCGGGGGTGCTTCGCTAGTTGATAGCGGAACCTCTGCCCTTTTCCTTGTGGTAGTTACTACCAAGGAATCTGGTATTGAGTGGCCCCTAGTGAATAATGGGTCCGATGGAGAGGGAATAAATAGTTTTTCAATTCTTGGGTTGACCCCTCGAACCAACGCAGGTGTAGACAGCGATGGGATGATTCGTCTCTTAACTGAGGCGAGGACGGGAATGGTCTGAGTGAGAGGTTTCTCTTTTATGATTTTTTTCTACAAAATCAATATCGGGAGTAACTTCCCCAGTCTCAATTTCAAAGTGCGCTGCTGCTTTCCGTAGTAGTGCATTGAAAGTGGGTTGGTCGTCTATAGGTGACGGGTTCCTGACCGGTGTGGTTTGAGGAGCGGAAAGGTTCAGAATCTCAGGGTCTGTAGACGCTGTTGGGGACCTCCACAAAGCTGTGAGCCACCTTCATCTGGGTCTTCTTCGAAGCCCCCCCTCCCCTCCATGTCAGGGTTTTCCTCAAAACCTCCTTCTTCAAGGTTTTGTTGGTCTTCAGTATTTAAGAACTCCTCATCCTCTTGGAAGTGAGAGTCTTCTTCAGAGAGGTCATAAGTATTAACCTCCTCGTGAAGGGGGTTAAATAGTCTAGGATATTTAGCTCTGGGGTCCTCATGAAGTACCTCTCTTACCCTCTTGGGAGTTCTATGTTCAGGAGTGGACATACATCTATCCAGGTTGTCCATACATGATTGGAATCTTTCAAATGTCTAATGTGGTAACCAGAACGGTCTGGAGGCGTAAATGGAAGCTCCTCCGCCTGTAGCTGTCTACATCTGTCCCATAACGTTGAGGATAAACTCCCTTCGCCTTCTGAGAATCCTTCTCATAGGCTAAAGCCTTCCTTCGACGGAGGGAGCGGTCCCTGCCTCCCTTCTGGCATTCTCAGTGTATCCCTGGCCTTGTGAGCGGGGTTCGGCGTATCACTCGCCGTCCGTCTCTGGCCGTCAGTGGAAACTATACGAGCCAAGCTCTCGACGATTAATTTCTCCGTTGAGGGTTCGTCTGGCGTCGTGTTGGCCGGTGCCGAGTCTTTTTCAGCGACGGTCGCACTCTTACGAGGCGCGTCACCAGGCGTTTTGGTGGTAGCGCCCTTGTCTGCGGGTAGCCCAGTTGCTAGTCGAGTCTGCGGTGGCGGGGAGGGCTTGCGACCCTTACGGTCAGTGGAGGTTGCCGGTAGGCCCTGCATCTCCGTTGGCGCCAGGGCTTTCTTCGTCTTCGACGAAGAAGTGCCATGGATTGTGTGTTTATGTTTTCTGTGCTCGTCAGTGTCGTCGGGGTGTTCATCCCCATAAGTAGGGCGTGGGCGTGAGCTGAACTTGTCGGGGGCCGGGGACAGACCCAGAGGAGCGGGTACGCTCCCTAGAGAGGTCTACAACCTCGAAATGGAGGTCGGGTTATCACTGTCCTCGTCACACTCGGCGGCAGCGGGTGAGGAATCAGCTCTAGACGTAGCGTAGGCTGCCCACCTCTTGACCCTGCAGTCCTTTAAAGTCTTTGGGCAAAGAAGTTTACAGGCCGCACAGCTGTCCTCATTGTGGTCGATGGGGCAAGCAATGGTTACACCCCTTGTGCTTATCCTTCCATGTGAATTTGCCCTTACAGCGCAGGCAAAATCTAAAAGGAGTCCTCTCCATAGCTGAGGATACAATTAAAAGTGATAACTACCCTGAAGGAAAGGGGGTTGAAATCGAAAGGCATTCTTAGAAGAAAAAGAAATGTCCCATGGCCCTCACTCTCCGCTATTTTAGGCCGGCGAGGCCGGGCCACGTGATCGGCAGCGCTGAAGGATCTCCCCGTCTAAGTAACCACCGTCGAAGTTCTTAATCGGCGGTGAAACAGCTTCGCCTGCAAAGGAGGAATCCGATGTAATGTATAAGAAATAACGACCAAAGGGTCAAATAAATGTTTTGAAATTTCACTCTAACGAGCTCCGCGTTAAGGTGACCAATATCTGGGTGGAAAAAAACAATCCGAGGGACCTTGATGCGTGAGGGATTGTGGGTACACTGCACGTCACTATAGGGATAGTGTTACAGACACGCCTTGTCGACGTCCACTTTTCGACTACGAAAAACAAAATGCAATACTCCGCAGTGACCACTGGATGTCGTACTATGCACAGCATGTGATTCTAAGCAGATTAACAAACATCAGAAACAAGAATACATAGCAGTACGCACATGCACTACCACAGGAGGTGGCAAGGCTCAACATTAAGCATTTCAACAACTTGACATTAAGCATCTCTTATCTGTTCACCAGGCTCACCTTCAAGCGAACAGGTTGCACACACTGCTTGGCCGACTCTGGACTCCTCCCTGGAATCCCAGTTGACGCAGTAGAATCTCATGAAGGTGTGTGTCGACCTCCACGCAGCAGCCCTGCAGATGTCGTGGTAGCAGCGATCGCTCTGGTTGAATGGGCTCTCCGACGGCCGGGCAACGGTCGGTTTGCCAACCGGTGACAGTGCACGAAGCAGCCGGAGAGCCACCTGGAAATGGAAGCCTTCGAGAGGGCCTTCCCTTGGTTCACAGGTCCAAAGTTCACAAACAGTTGCGACGTCTTCCGAAGGCTCTTCGTGCGGTCCACGTAGAACTTCAGCGCTCTAGCTACATTCAGCGAGTGCAAAGTCCTCTCGGCTGGTGACAAAGGCGACGGGAAAAAAACAGGTAACACCAAGGGCTTTTTGAGATGGAAGTCCGACGGCACCTTGGGCATGAAGGAGGGGTGCGTCCTCAGCACCACCCTCGTCTCGTGGAATGTCAGGTATGGAGGCTTGCAGGAGAGGGCCCGGATATCCCCCACTCGTAGTGCTGAGGCGATCACCATAAGAAACGCTGCTTTCCACGACAGGAACTTCAACGGTGCTGAATGCAGTGGCTCGAATGGCGGCCCCATGAGCCTGGTCAGCACCACGTTGAGCTCCCACGCCGGGGCTGGAGCCTTCAACGGCGGGAACGATCGGAACAGTCCCTTCATGAACTCCTTCACCAAACTATGGAACCACAGAGATGAGCGCACCAGAGTTCTGGTGTAGCGGGAGATAGCCGCTAGATGGATCTTGATGGAGGCATGATCCAGCCCGGCCTTGGCCAGCAATAGCAAGTATGGCAGCACTTGAGGGGCCGTAATCCGCAGAGGGTTAAACTTCTGTGCAAGGCACCAGACAGAGAACCTCTTCCATTCCTGTCCATAGCACTTGAGGGTCGAGGACGCCCTGGCCTTTGCAAGCACCTCCTTGCAGTCCGCCGGGATATCGTACCCTCCAAATTCTAGTGCTGCAGGAGCCAGGCCTGCAAGTTCAGCGACCCCGGGTCGTGGTGGAAGATGGCACCTCCTTCTCTGGCGAGAAGATCCGTGTCCGTCGGCAGTTTCACTGGGGGGAACGCTGACATATCCAGAAGGTCAGGGAACCAGATCTGACTCAGCCACGCCAGTGCGACGAGCATCATCCTGCACCGGGACCGTCTGAATTGACTGATGAGTCGCAGCAGCAACGGCGGGAACGCATATAGAACAGGACGTCCCAGGGGAATGAGAAGGCATCGCCCATGCTCCCCGGCTGGGGAAGCCTGCTGGTGAACCTCGGGCACTTGGCGTTCGCCACCGTCGCAAATAGGTCGATCTGCGGATTGCCCCATCTTCAGAACAGGAGATCCACTTGATCCTACCACAGCTCCCACTCGTGGCACGTGCGCAGCTCCCTGCTGAGTGAGTCGGCGATGGTGTTCTTTATTCCTGCCAGATGGAAGGGTACCAGAAACATCCCTTGGCCGACGGCCCAGTGCCACAGACCCTGGGCTTCCTTGGATAGGGCTGGGGAACATCATGGTGGTGTTGTCGGTGAAGATCCTCCGGTGTGTGCTCCCCATCCCTCCAGGGAGGCATCCGTCGTCACCGTCTACTGATGCGCCGGGGTCTGGAAGTCCATGCCCGCTGCCAGATGCGCACGGGTGCCGCACCAGCGGATCGCTTGCGGGAAGTCTCGTTGAGCGAGATCCTGTCTTTGAAGTTGCCCGCCGCTTGCATCCAACGGCCGTTGTTAGGCAGAATCCTGTGCAGTGCCCTTAGGGACCACTATACACAGTTAAGACCACAGGTGGCAATACAAGTTTTACCTTTGGTACAAGCCTGTACTACTAAGTTATAGTGGTAGCAGTAGCAGAGCAGCCAGGCTTATCTCAAGGGTATATGAGCAGTAGCAGAGATTACACTGAGGGACCACAATTACTGTGGCTCAAGCAAACACTGACTCAAGGTTTCAGGTAAAAAATTATAAGTACATTTATTTTTCAACCATCAGTTATAAACACAACACTTCTATTAAACTTTAAACAAAACCACACGTTAAATATACTACAACTAACCAATTCACTTTGTACAGTATGTCTCAAGGTAAGTACCCTGTGTTTGAATGAACCGGTGTTATGAACAAAACAAGATACCGCGGATACGGTTGCGATCACTTTTTGACAGTTCGGTCTACTCAATAAACGTGTATCCGTGACATGAGATGCTACCGGGGAAAAAACACACTTAGCACCCGAGATACCAAGAGGGAGTTGGAGGCAAAAATCACAGGCAATATTTAGGTTAGGCAGACAGCATCGAGAAACACTCAGAAACAGGAGTTCAAAAGTGAAAGGGTCGGAGCCAGGGTTAAGTGACACCAGAGACCTGTTGCCAAAGATCACACCGTTAGACAGTTCACGATTCAGCGTAGCCCAAAAGTACTTTGATATTGTCAATGTTCGGAAGCAAAAGTTATAAGAAGGAGGGAAGACAAGGGCGAGCCTTGAGGATGAAGAAAAGGGATTCACCCAGTTTCCTCGAGTAGAGCACAGTACCTTATTCCAATGATGCAGCTGGTGCCCTGGCAGTTGTTCCTGTTGGTTTCCCGCAGACACACGATTCCTGGAGCTTCGTTGTGAAGGAAGACGTCTGAAGGGGGTCTGCACCACACAGGGGGATGAAGCCGGCCGCAGCGACAATGAAGAAAAGGTGCGCTCCTTAAAAAGACAGGAGAGGCTCGGCAGGTGGCTATCCGGACCACTACAGCAGTGTGCATCGAATCCGACCACAGCAGAGATCTCTAGCTGAAGAAGATGAGCTGGTTATCCCCACCAGGCTCAAGGGAAGAAGATTCCGGACTGGATCTCCTCTTAGTCATTGAAGGGTAGATAGCTCAGGACTGCAGCAGGGCTTCACCGGAACAGGGTAGTTGCAGCAGCCGTCGTTCTCTCCGCTTCTCTTCGGTTCCTTGTAGTTCAAGAGGCGACTGACTTCTAGCCCAAGAGACATGCCTTTTATACGCAAAACCCCCATTCACACAGCCTGGTTGTCAATCACGCAGCAGGGGGGTTGTCCAGCCGGGACAACCACCTCAGCCAATCATGGTAAAGTGCGACTTGGGTTTCCTAGGATACCCTGTGCAGGGGGTGACTACACCGCTTCCCCACATTCAGTCTACCTAGACACCCAGGCGCCAAGAGGAGGGCTTCTCTGCAGAAGCCCGCCAAAAGACGGTGAACAAAAAAGGCAAACCTAGTTTGCCGCGCAAAGTAAAACACAAGAAGGACTTTAACAAAAAGAAAAGGCGAATAAACCCAACCGGAGCCAAAATAAAGACGATTTGGTCAAGCAGGTTTATGCTTAAGGCTGCAAAAATAGCCAAAAGTATTACCACGTTTATCTAGTATAATCACGGTAGAAAAGTTAGGGTAGATACCACTGCCACAAGCCAAATCTAAATGTTAAACGAGCAAAACAATGCTCGGGGAGGTACAACCAGAAAAGGGGTACAGATTAGCCCTTTCCAGTACTCCATGAAAGATGGGGTGTACTGGGTCTGTGGTAAAAATGACTATGTAAAGTAAATGGCAACTTTACCTTTCTCTGGGGGACAGTAGTCAGCCCCAGCAAAATGGAGTCAGAGGGAAGTCTTAAAGACAACCAAGGGTTACTGCACTAAAGGTGCAGTGTAACCCCTACAAGAACAGGGGCATCTGGAGTGGTGTGCTCCAGTGCCCAAAATCACACAAGCAGTAAAAACACATAGGCCAAAACACACGTAAGAGTGAAAAAAGAATGTACACTCTTACCAGGTGGAAAACATACTCCAGAAATCCAGCAAAGCTGCTGGGGGACTCACTAGGTGATGGAAATTAGCCCTAGAAGGAGAATTCTCCCTAGCAGGCGTCGAGGAACTCCTGCAGGGGTCGCATCCGCAGTCTGCACAGGCGCACGAGGTTGATGCAGGTGGACATCATGCCGAGCAGGGACTTGATGGACCTCACCCTGGACACCTTCATGGTCGACATTCATTGTACCTTGCCCAGGATTGCCTTCGTCCTTTCCTCCGACGGAGAGGCCAAATATGCCACTGTGTCGAGTCTGGCTCCCAGGAACAGAGCGACGTGCGACGGCACCAAATGGGATTTCGCGAAGTTGATCGAGAATCCCAGATCCGTGAGCAGTTGGACGGTCTTCGCTGTGTGGTCGACGGCAAGTTCTCTTGACTTTGCTTGGATGAGCCATTGTCCAGGTAGGGGTAGACGTGGATCCCCTGCAGGCGCAGCTAGGCCGCCACCGGTGCAAGGCACTTGGTGAACACCCTGGGCGCCGACTTTAATCCGAAGGGCCTTGAACTGGTAGTGGCGCCCTTGGACCACGAAACGCAGGAACTTTCGATGTCCTTTTAGAATGGGGATGAAGTAGGCATCCTCCAAGTCCAGCGACAATAGGAAGTGCCCTTCCTCCAGCTGCCAGAGTACGTGCTGGAGGGTGACCATCCTGAACTTCTGGGACTTGATGTACTTGTTTAGACGATGAAGGTCCAGGGTGGGTCGCCAACCGCCGTTTTTCTTTCTTATGAGGAAGTAACGCAAGTACACTCTGGAGCCCCAGAGCCTCTTTGGGACAAACTCGATGGCTCGTTTCTTCAGCATCGCCCGCACGTCCAGCAGCAGTTGAGGGACGTTGTTTTCCTTCCTGGCCACCAGTGGAATGCGGGGGCACTTCTTTAGAAATTCTAGAGTGTTCCCGCGGGCCAGGTGATCCAGCACCCAACTGCCGGTGGAGATGGACTCCCACATGCTGATGAATTTTGCCAGCCGGCCTCCCACAGGGGTGCTCAGGTGGGGGCCCGATGCTACGGCCGGTTCAGTCCTGCTTGGAAGCGGCCTTTCCGCCTTGGCCACCTTGGCGACGATGAGATCCTCCTGTCTTGCTGCGTCCTCTGTAGGCCTCCTGCGACGAGGAACAGGCCGTCTGGCGGTACGACGAAGACCCGCCGCCGAATCCTTTGGAGGCACCTTGCTTGCCTCCGGAGTTCCGAAAGGGCGGCCGTCACTGTTGAACACCCAAGGCCCGAGCCGTCTCCGTCTTGATGGCCTGCAGTGACTCATCCACTGTCTTACCGAATATGTTGTTCCTGTCGGAAATCAATTGCCTTGAGCCAGCCGCGCCGACGAAGGCAAACGCTGTTGCCCATGTGGCAAAAACCGATGTCAGTAATGTCTGTGGCCACCTTTATGGCGTGGACCGACGCCACCTCGCCTTCCTGTAGGATCTCCAGGGCCTCAGCCCTCTTGTCATCCGGGATGAAGTCCAGCAGGGGAGCGATCTTAAACCACAGCTCCCCGTCGTAGCGTGACACAATCGCGAGGGCGTTGGCCACTTTAATCGTCATCGCCGCCGACGAGATGACCCGCCGTCCCATGGCATCCAGTTTCTTCCCCTCGCCGTCCAGCCGGGATGTTTGAAGTTGAAGTCGTCGCCCCCGCCGCCACCTCCCTGCCCGCCGCGGAGGCGACCGAATACGGGGACGGCTGTGCCCTAAGGTGCATGGGGGCGGAGTCAGGGACCCGGTACTTCTTCTCGTACCGGTCCCTCTTAGCAGCAGCCCTGGACGGGTTCTTCAGGAGCGTCAGCCTCTCGTCCCAGATGTCCCGCAGAGGAACTGAGAGGACAGTCTTCCTTTTGGCCTCACGCCGTTGGTAGAGGAACCCTTCCTTCTTCTGTTCTTCGGGGCAGAGCTGCAAAAGCTTGGATGCCATGGCAATCATGGCGTGGAAGGAGCCAATTTCGTCAGGTGGGGAGGCCCGAGAGGGTGGTGATGGAGGGTCCATTCCATCGTCACCACCGTCGTCATCCTTTCCTGTCGTAGCCGTCTCCGTTCCCGTATCATCCCTCGGTCCCGGGGAGGGGGATGACGGCTGTGAAGGCCGGAAGGGAGGAGGTTGATGAATTCTTCTCCGTTTGCCTGGAGAACTTTCCAACGGTCTGGGCTCCGTCAGGTCTCCGTACACAACGCCTGAATCGCCATCAAGAGTGCTCTAAAGTTGTCTTGTGGCATAGGCACCAGTTGCAACGGGAGCAACGGTTGGGGAGTAGAATCCTCTGTCACCTCCACGGCTCGTGGCTCCTCATCGGCACCGCCGTCGGTTTCTTCGTCCGCCTCGCCGGGATCCCTCCCGTGGGTCTGGACCTCCTCGAACTTCTTGTTCAGGATCCTTGCGATGCCAGCCAGCTCCTCTTCAGAGGCAGTATCTGTGTCTGTAATGGCCCGAGGTCACCTCCACTGGGGTAGCCTCCGCAGGCTTCGCCAGGGCCACCATGACTCCCTCGATTGAGGCATTAGCCGGGTAAATCAGGGCCTTCACGACCTTGGGTGCACCTGAGGCCTTCACTTTCGGGGAAGGGTCATTGCCTCACTCCCCCTCGGCTGTCTCCATCGGGATGGACCGGGACGTCTCCCGAAGTTTACCCGGGTTCTCAGATTTCCTCTTCCCCGAGCCAGAGCGTTGGCTCGTGGTTGATGGCGTCGGTGAAAGTGTGCCCTGCCTGGCAGCCTAGGAGCCCGACCGTTCGGGCGCTCCCGGTGCCCGCGGACTCGCGGTGCTTTGCCTTTTGTTGGGCACCCATCGCCAGAGCGCCCTCAAAGGTCTTAGAAGACCGCTCTGACTTCTTCTCACCTGCTGGGCTCTTTTCTTCCAGCCAGTTGGTGAGTCGGATCCGACGATCCCTCAGGAGTCCATTCCGACATGTTCTTGCAAAACGCACAGTCCTTTTTGACATGCGTTTTGTCCTCGTAAAGGCAGTAGAGGCATCGGGAATGCTCATCCTCCTTGAAAACATTCTGTAGTCCGCATCCAGGGCAGAGTTTCCTTTGTCCTGGGCCATGTCCACGCGGGGTAGGCCTCAAAGATCTTCCGGAATCCTCCAAGAAGCGAAACTTTGACGAAAACTTCGCCCTTGAGGGGCGTAGAAAATTCAGAATCGGGTCCCAGTTGATCAGAAGTAGAAACGGTGGAGCTTGAGGCTCGACTGACCGAAAAAATGAGGTTAAACTCTTTGAAAAATTTCAAAACGCAGTAAAAGCTCGAGAGCTATAGCACGAGGACTCCCAACACTTGAACGTGCGGCAAAAAATCTGAAGATGGCTGCCAGATGAGGGGCTTAGGTACAGGCAAGTCATTGGCTGGGGGCAGAATGACCCAGAGACCAGTGATTGGTTATTAGGAGAAAGACAGTTCAGAAAGGAAACTGAAACTGATTTTTTCTTTACCGAGGATTCCCAGCCTGACGACAGGGAATATTCATGAGCATTTGAATCCATGCCAGACCCCATGTTGGAGAATTGTGTTTTTTATTTTTTGCTGACATCGAAAGCCATACTTTTGGCATTGCAAAAATTGAATAAGCTTCTTCTTTGGTTTTATCATTCTCTGCCGATTGTTTTGGATCTTGAGGGAGCAAATGGATTTGTATTTCAAGCTTCCCCACTTCAGTTGACTTTCCAGCTACATTCTGTTTCATGTCGAGTGCAGAATGCTTACCTTTCCCTGTTCTTATTTCCTCTACCATTAGGACTTTCCTCTGTACTTTGTCCAATGGTTTTAGGTAAACTGGCGCCATTTTCACTTGTTCCCCTTGAATATCCAACCCCTGCACATTGATGGGTGGACTTGATGAGATCACTGGGCGTTTATTCATAAGGAAGATTGCTGCTACCGGAAGTTTAGTGACTTTTGATGACAAAGAGGGCTTTTGAAGCTTTTCCATTCCCACCTCGTTCTTGGGCAAATTCAACACTTTGCTTGAGTTTTTGCTGGGCTCTAAGTTAATGGTCTTCTTTTCCCACTCTTTACAGTCTGTTTGGAGACCCATGAAGATATTTCTGATTTCAATTTCCTGCCTTGAATCATCTTTGCGATCCAGACTTTTGGCTTTCCTGGTTTCTCCCTTTTTTTCTTGCCTCTTTTTTTGACACTGTCTCCTTGTCATTTCAACCAAAGGCAGCTGTTGAGTTCAGGGGTTCTTTTCCACCTGAATCAATCACTATTTAAGAAGGTATTTGTTTCTGACTTTTTGTGCTTTATGATATTTTGATTCTTTGTTTTCTTTCGCCCCTTCGATGTCTGAAGGGAATCTCTGTTCCTTCTCCTCTTCCTCACCTCTCCCTTTCTTTTCCTCTTTCTTCCCTTTTCACAGTAATGGTCAGTCTCTGTGCTGTCTTGCGGATCAGAGCCTGCGAGGGAACCTCCCCAGGGATTACTTCTAGATCATGTTCCTCCTCGAGGGCTCCTTCTACTACATTGGCCAATCTTCTGAATTCCTTGAGTACAGATTCCGAAAGAGGAGTATCATCGAAGGGGAAGTTTATATAATCTGCACTAACTTACCTTACCTCACCGTTTTGACCCTGCTGCACTGCTATCAGTAAATCCTGTAATATGAGTTTGTTTGCCTCCTCCTCTTTTCTCCTTGCAGCCATACTGAGTTGGATTGCTTATATATCCAACCCTTGTTTGGTCAACTCCATCCAAAGATCCTTCACTCCTGGCACGAGATCAGAATTAGTTATATTATTGAAACCCACTATAGATGAGTGCAGATTTGCAATTTCCTTAGTGAGTTCCAAAAGTATCCCTCTGCCTGTGATTGGACTTTGCTCTTTAATAGTTCTAATACAGAGACCAGTGAGTTCAGGATGTAATTTAGTGCCGGTAATGTGGCTTTGTTTGTATACGTCATTCCTTGCTGGGCATTGTCTGTCCTCGTGGAGGGTTTTCTAATGGACCATTTGACCTTTCTCTTCCCATTTCCACATCCTGAATGGGACTTCCAGGCCCCATTTCCTCCTACAGGGCGCCTGGAGCTTTCTTTTCCAATAACGCCTCAGGAAGACGTGCCGAAGCCCTTGGTTCCAGGCCAATTGAATTAACCTCCATTGCGGCCATGTGCTGTGATGTCGGGGCCTAGTCACCATACTTTAATTCCTGTTCATTTACACTTTTGATTCTTCTTTTACAAAAATGATCGTCAATTTTCTTTTGTATTTTTCTCTGTGTGACTGTGAACTCAAGCCCTAATTTCCAAGAACGTGTTATTGAGCTTTGCTCCATATCCAAAGGAGCTCCTCCCCCTGGGGTACATGGGGGAATTAAGTTCGTATGAATCTGAGCATGAGGCCTCCTTCAGCGGCCGACATAATTTTAGCAAATTGGACTACCTGAACCGACTGTTGTCCAGAAGCCTCCACACCATCAGTAGTCAATACAGATTCTGTATATGAGCCATCCTAATCAGGACAACCCAAATCATCCCTCATGATCGTACTCCTAAGTTTCATTTTGGTCTGTTCTCCTTGATGAATCCTTGAGGCTACTAGTTTATTAGGCAATCAGGTTCCAGCAAAGTGAACACTGCGTTCACACAGGGGAAAAGTACTGAAAATATAAGGTGGATAACGGAATGACTAGAACTTCTTTCTGTAGCAATCCACAATCCAGTGAATCCAAGTATTCAGCAGTCAGCAAAAACAACAGTGCGTGAAACAAAATGTACCACCTTTAACTTCGCTGCCGGGCTTCACCAACTCTCCCTTTTCTGCTCGTTGTGCCTCCAGTCACTCTTCCAGGCAGATTATCATCAAGGGGGAGACCTTACGCTTAACACTGTAAGCTCAAAAAATCTGCTCTGCTCAAAATGTAGTGAAGTTAATTCCGAGTAGCCGTGTGGCTCAAAGGCCCCAAGCCTGCAGTCGCCGCACTACAGGATTGCTTCATGGGAGGAAATAGCTTGGTGCTCCAAGTTCCAAAGACTCCAAAGACAGCGTTTTTCACAAAGCCGCTAAGTGATTCCAAAAATGCTGCCCTTATGTGGAGGCACTCTGAGTTTTGCTGACAGTAGGGTGTTAAGTTATGTGTAAAGAGCCCCCTCTAGTTGAAAATAGCAGTATCTTAATGGGTTATGATAAAGAAGAACAAGTTACTTTCCTACCAGGTAACGTTCTTTCGATGGGGTGTTCTGACGACATATTCCACATTTATTAAAGATAATCACCACAGCTGTGCTGCTTGGGAAAATGTTCGGCGTCTGCATCCTGCATCGATGATGTCAATACGCTGCCCTCGAGCCGACGACACCGGATGTGTTAGGGAGCATTCTCTGTTTAGACTGAATTTCCTAACCTAGTGAGTCCCCCAGCAGCTTTGCTGGATGTTTGGGGTTTATTTTTTTCTCCTGCCAAGAGTGAGACTCTTTTACCCTCACTCTTGGACATGATTTGAGGGTAACTCTTTGATTCTATATCTGTTTAATGGGCTATGGGGTCTTTTACTCCATAGGGCTTCATGTGTTTTTGTGATGTGTGTTACACAGCACCCTCAGTGCAGTAACACAGGAGTGTCATAGTGACACCCCAGTATAGACTCCATACCCTGGGACTGACTACTGTCTCCCAGGGCATGTAAAGTCACCAATGACCTTACTAGTCTCAAATTCTGAACAGAACCAGTACAAACCATCATATTGTGGATGTACTGGCCGGGCAATTCGATTGCCCCGGGGTCTGTTAGACGAGGGGGGCATGTCTCCGTCCCTCCTGATCGAGTTTTGGCTGGTAGCAGTGGATACTACTTTTTATATTCGACCGCGAATATATCCCTATGGGATTTCCCAATGTTCGAGGCTACCAACTTTAATTATTTAATTCCTATAGCCTCGAACATACCGCCTGTTTATTTATTTAATATGAATTCTCCGGTTGGTATTTTTTGCCAGAACTCGGTTCTAAAATGGCCTTTGTGTTCGCTTCTGTGACTCCAACCCAAGTTGAGCCCTTTGTTTCACTTTTTGGCGGGCTTCTCCACAGAAGCCCTCCAAAGTGGTGCCACTCTGTCTGGGGTACTTAGGAGGGGTGGAGGGGGATTTAGGCACCCTGGACTGAGTTGCCTAGGCAACTCAAGTCGCACTCCGTCCTGATTGGCCCAAGTGGTGAGCCGGCCGGCTCACCACTTAGCATGTTTGAGTGACAGCTAGGCTGAGTGAATGGGAGTTTTCTGCATAAAAGCAGGGCTTTTGGGGACTGAAACTTTAGAAGTCGCCACAAGCCCTAAGAATCCGACGAGGGAGAGGCTGAGCTGACCTGCTACGACGACACCACCGGTGGAGCCCTGCTGAACTGTCTCACCACTTTTCCCAACGACAGAGGAGATCTCCAGCCTGGAGAGTCTTCTTCCTTCGAATGGTGGGGATAACCAGTCTGCTTCCTTTTTCGCTTCCTGGAACATCTCGTGGCCGCCTTGCCTGTGCCAAGCACCCCAGCAACCGGGATACCACGTTTTACCACTACCGTGAATCAAAGGGTAGTACCTTTAACCGGAAAACTCTGCGGCTGGTTTCTTCCCTGGCAGTGCAACGACCTTCATCTTTCCTCCACGTCGAGATCTTCTCTTCCTCTGGACGACGCCGCGACTTGCACCCGCTGCCAGGAACAACTGCCCCCGCTGGAGGATCTTTTCCACATAAGGTACCGTGTTCCGCCTGGCTTCCCTTGCAAACGACTGTACGGGGTAGAATTAGCCCCCGGCTTTCGACCCTGGGTTAGCCTGGGACACCCTGGCTAAACTTTTTTGAGCCCAACTAAAACCTTTCTGAACTCCATGCAAGACTTTTTAAGCCTGTTGTCATTGTGTGATCTTGGGTGCATTTGAGCCCTGCTCTCTCCAAGAGTGGGCCCGGCCTATGGACTTTGGCTCACAAGTAACTTTTGACTTTCCTGCCTTGCTTAAGAGTTCCTAAGTATTAGTTTGGTGTATTTTCCTACATTCTGCCTTTTCCCCTCCCTTTTTCGTTAATTTATTGGAGTGCCATCTACAGTTAAGCGCTCACCTCTGTCTGGAAATAAGTGGTGTTAACTAAGACTTGTCTGATAAGGAATAAGGGGTGTATATATAATAATAGTAATTGTGTTTAGAGTGATTTACGATAATAGTGCTGGAGTGTTTCAAGAAGTGTGTTTTTAAATAAATAATGATATACTTTGATACCAAAGCTCTGGTCAGTGTTTTCTTGTGCTATTGTATCTGAATGCCTATTGTGTATACTTTGCATACTGCCTAACTCTTCTTGAGGGAAGTCTGACTGCTCAGCCACAGCTACCAGGTAAATCTGGGTGGTACAGACTGCTACCAAGTGGGTTAACACCTGTAGTCTTAAATCTTTTGCAGTGGTCCCCAAGGGAACTGCACAGGTTTCTGCCTAACAGGATGTTATAAGTAGGATGCACAACGTCCGTAGCCTCAGTTGTAGTTTTTTCCCCACAACGTGTTGCACCAATCTTCTGCCAGTATGACCACAGAAAGCCTTGCGGAAACGTAAGCTGCAATCGCATAAGAAATTCTGTAGCGGGGCAGGCTGGGAGGATACTATGGCATACGTTGTCAGAATATCCCATCGAAAGAACATTACCAGGTAAGAGGTTCCTCCGACGTATTCCACATCTATGACAGAGTCCCAAAGCAGTACCAACGTATCGAGGTGGGAAAAGAATTTAGAATTTTAGAAAGCCTAATTAAATTGCAGAATAGAGGACCGCCTTGCCAAAGGCCAAGTCCTGCCCATGGATAGAATCCAGGGAGTAGTGTTTTACAAAAGTATGGACAGAGGCCCATGTGGCTGCTTCACAAATGTTACGAATGGGAACACCCCTCTGCAGAGCAGTAGAGGCAGCCACACCTCTAGTAGATTGGGCCCGTAAACCTACCGGCGGGTCCTTACCCGCCAAGCGGTAACATTCAGAAATTGTCAAGATAATCCATCTAGACAGTCTGCTTAGTAACAGCGTGTCCCAAACGCCTTCCAGCGTATCCTACAAAGAGTTGATCGTCCACTCTGACCCGGGACATGCGTGAGATGTAGAAACTTAAAGCCCTCCTAGGATCCAACCTATGGAGTCTCTCCTCTTCCTTACCAGGATGTGGAGGAGGATAGAACGCTGGAAGAATGACCTTCTGGCTTAAATGAAATTCCGACAACTTCCGGAAGAAAAGAAGGACGAACCCTAAGGACAACCCTGTCCTTATGAAACACTGTGAAGGGTGGCTTAGCAGATAGTGCCTGAAACTGACTCACTCTGCCAGCGGAAGTAGCATCAACTAAAAATACAGTTTTAAAGGTCAACAGTCTCAAAGGACAAGAATGTAAATGCTCAAATGGAGCACCCATTAGGAATTTTAGAACCAGTTTCAAATCCCAACTGGGTACCTGGAAAGGTGACGGTGGGAACACAACACATTAGTGAGCCCTTTCAGAAACGGAGAAATCAAAAGGAATCTTAAAATAAGAACACTCCTCAGACGAGCACTTAAATATGGACAGCGCCGCCAGGTAACCTTTAATGGTACCTACTTGCAGGCCCTGGTGGGCTAACGAAAGCAAAAAGGACAGAACCATAGGAATGGCACATGAAAAAGGATCCACATTCTTAACCCTGCACCAGTCGCAGAACTTTCTCCAGCGGCAACAGTACAGGGACTTTGTTGCAGGCCTTCTGGCTGAAAGCAACACCTCCATCACATCTCCAGGGAGGTCCTGTTAGGCAGAATCCTGTGCAGTGCCCTTAGGGACCACTACACACGATTAAGACTACAGGTGGCAATACAAGTTTTACCTTTTTGCACAGGCCTGTACTACTATGTTAAAGTGGTAGCAGTAGCGGAGCAGCCAGGCTTATCTCAAGAGTATATGAGCAGCAGCAGAGATTACACAGAGGGACCACAATTGCTGTGGCTCAATGTCATGTCACGAGGTGGGTGGCGCTTGTGGAGCCGCTGGCGGAGCGGGAGATCATCGTCTTCCCGTTGCGCCGTGACGGTCTACCCGTCACGATCTTTCTATCACCGGTCTAGTTGTTGCACGTAGGCGCGGCCCGGAGTATTTATTCCACCTCTTCCGGGTTGCGGATGCGTCGCAACGCTTCCGGTTACTCCGCTTATTGCTATTGCTCCCTGTGTTTCCCGTCCTGCCTGCCGACTTTGTTTTCAGTGCCTTTTCTCTTGTTCCTGCTTTGTTTGGTTCATCTACACTTGTTTTCCTTTATTGATCTCTCTTCCTTTCCTTTCTTCTTGCCTTACCTCTCTTCCTGTCTTTCCTCCCTGTCCTCTTCCTTTTTCTGGCTTCGCCCAAGTTAGAATCTTCTTTCTACTTCTCGTGGGTTTTCTTTTCTCTGTTACTGCTCACACGTGTACCAGATCCCGACCTGCCTATTGGATTGCATTATTCTGCTCGTTCTACTTGCTGGTTGCCTGCTCCCCCGTGTACTGGGTCAAAGTTGCCTCTCTGACTTCACCCCTCCAGGATCTTAACCGCCATCTCTCCTTGGATTGATTTCTCCTTGCCCTGCATTCGTCACAAGAGTGTTCCGGCTGCGCATCTCTCCAGCTGACACCAAGGTCTCTCAGGGGTTTTTTGTGCCTTTGGGCTTTTTCCCCTCTCAGGAAGAAAGGAGACAAAGGGTTCCAGGAAGGAGGACGAAGGTGAGGAGCTAGGGGAGGGAGGAGATTCAGAGTCCACTTTGTCCAACGAGGATATCACTGATTCAGGTGACACTCAAGCAAACACTGACTCAAGGTTTCAGGTAAAAAAATTATAAGTACATTTATTTTTAAACCATTCTTATCAACACAACACTTCTATTAATTCAAAAACCACACGTAAAATATACTACAACTAACCAATTTACTTTGTACAGTAATATTCGAGGTAAGTACCCTGTGTTTGAATGGTCCGGTGTTATGAAACAGAACACGTTACCGTGAATACAATTGCGATCACTTTTTGACAGCTCGGTCTACTAGATAAACGCGTATCTGCGTCAAGAAATGCTACCGGGATAAAAACAGACTTAGCATCAAAAGTACCCAGAGAGAGAGTTTGGGGCAAAAATCACAGGCAATATGTTGGTTAGGCAGACAGAATCGAAGAACAGACAGGAATTCAAGAGTCAAAGGGCCGGAGCCAAGGTCAAGTGACACCGGGTGCCTGTTGTCGAGGATCACACAGTCGGACAGTTCGAGATTCAACGTTGCCAAGAGTACTTTGATATTGTCAAAGTTCGGAAGCACAAGTTATAAGAAGGAGGGAAAAGTAAAGACAAGCCTTAAAGTAGAGAAATAGGGATTTCACCCAAAATTCCTCAAACAGGACACAGCACCTTTCTCAAAGAACGAAGCTAGTGCGCAGCAGTTGTTCCTTTTGGTTTCCCGCAGACCCACGCTTTCCTGCAGCTTCAGCACGAAGGAGGACGATGAGGGGGTCTGCACCACACAGGGATGAGGCCGGCAGCAGCGATAATTAATAAAAGGTGCACTAAAAACAGGAGAGGT
Organism: Ambystoma mexicanum; assembly: GCF_040938575.1. Classification (NCBI taxonomy): domain Eukaryota; kingdom Metazoa; phylum Chordata; class Amphibia; order Caudata; family Ambystomatidae; genus Ambystoma; species Ambystoma mexicanum. The sequence continues at coordinate 110,857,584 of NC_090933.1, forward strand.
TCTTCAGGTGGCTATCCGGACCACTACAGCAGTGTGCAGCAATTTCGACCACAAAGGCGACCTCTGGCTGAAGATGAGCTGGTTATCCCCACCAGGCTCAAGGGAAGAAGACTCCGGACTGGACCTCCTCTTAGTCGTTGAAGGGTGGATCGCTCAAGACTGAAGCAGGGCTTCACCGGTACGGGGTAGTTGCAGCAGTCGACCTCTCCTCCATGTCTGATCAGTTCCTTGCAGTTCCAGTGGCGACTCTCTGACTTCCAGCCCAAGAGACCTGCCTTTTATGCGCAAAAACCCCATTCACATAGCCTGGCTGTCAATCACCCAGCAGGAGGGTTGTCCAGCCCAGACAACCACCTTGCCCAATCATGACAAAGTGCGACTTGGGTTTCCTAGGATACCCTGTGCAGGGGGTGGCTACACCCCTCCCTCACATTCAGCCCACCTAGACACCCAAGCAAGCCCAACAACCCCTGCTAGAGGCTATTTGGGTGCAGTCCTGGCGTCTATGGTGCCATGCTCATATGGAGAGTCAGTCCTGGCGCCAGAGGCGCCAGGCTCATAGATTAAAACTTACCTGATGCAGACCATGCTGCAAACTTACCTGATGCAGACCATGCTGCAAGAGCTCCAAGCCAAAAGAGGCTTGGAAGGGACTACTTTACCTAGGGACTATTTTTTACTCCGGTGGGGCTGGGGAGGAATACTTACCTGGGACTACTTTGGAGGCTATTTAAACCACTTCCGAAGAGCAGCACACGCTTCGCGTTATTCTGCATCCAGCATCGTAACGCTCACGGTGCCTGCAAGTCTGCATCCAGTCTTCTGCCACGCCCACCTCGAGCCTGGAGCTCCTAGAAAAAGGGAGAAAGAAGGAGAAAAGGTTAGAACAAGCAATACCTTTGATCCTTACCTGAATTCCCAATCCATCGCACCTTCAAGCTGGAAGAAAGAAGTTATTTTATGCGCGTCACCTCGCCTGCTGCAGCGCCGCGCTGAACTTACCGGCCTTTACAGCATCTTCACATTCCACCGCATCCTTCTGCATGTTCCCGCCGCACTCCGGCAACTAAGGGGAAGACAAGAACAGCAAGGTGAGCCAAGGGAATACACAGAGGCAATACAGATACCCCCGATAGACTTACCTGATTTTACCACCGGGGGTAATATTCCTCTTCACGGGTCGGCCCAGCTTCCACTGCATCCTCGCCGAATCCCGAGCCCCTAAGGGGAAACAAAAGGACAGCCAGGTGAAACAAAGGGACAAACAAGGGGAAACCTCCTCACCACAATAGACTTACCTGATTTTACCGCAAAAGGCATTATTCCCCGAGACTTCATACTTTCTCTCAGCGCCTGAATAAGGGAGAAAGCAACAGGTTACATATTGACATTTTATCGAACTGTGTTGGATAATACAAATCCTTACCTGAATATTACCGGTTGCCACGAGGAACTCTTCTCTAGGGTCAAGCTGCAACCTGCAAGGAATCGGACAAGAGTGAAAGTCAGACATTTGAACTCTTACGAACTACATACTTACGATGTCTTGACAGGAAGGAACAAGTTACTTACCTGTAACTGTTGTTCTCCAGCATGGGTCTGGCATGGATTCACATGCTGATGAATATTCCCCGTCGTCAGGCTGAGAATCCTAATCCTCGGTAAAGAAAAATCAGTATCAGTTTCGTTTCTGATCTGTCTTTCGTAGTAGTAACCAATCACTGATCTCTGCGTCATACTGACCACAGCCAATGATTGCCATCTCCCTAAGCCCCGCCTCTGGCAGCCATCTTCAGATTTGGTAGCACGTGAAGTGGCAGTATGACCAAGTGAAGAGCCGAGAGGGGTAGGCGGGAGGGTTCGCATGTGAATCCATGCCAGACCCATGCTGGAGAACAACAGTTACAGGTAAGTAACTTGTTCCTTCTCCAGCATGGGGTCTGGCATGGATTCACATGCTCATGAATAAAAGAATACATAGCAGTACACACATGCACAACCACAGAGGTGGCAACAGGCTCAACATTAAGCAATACAACAACTGAACATTAAGAATCTCTTACCTTCTCACCAGGCTCACCTTAGGCAAACAGGTTGCGCAGCACTGCTTGGCCGACCCTGGACTCCTCCCTGGAATCCCAGTCGACGCAGTAGAATTTCATGAAGGTGTGCGTCGACCTCTACGTAGCAGCCCTGCAGAAGTCCAGCAGGGCACACCAGATAGGAACGCCGTGGTAGCTGCAATCGCTCTGGTGGAATGGGCTCTCGGACAGCCGGGCAGCGGTCGGTTTTCCAACCGATGACAGTACATGATACAGCCGGAGAGCCATCTGGAAATGGAAGCCTTTGAGAGAGCCTTTCCCTGATTGACAGGTCCAAAGTTCACAAAAAGTTGTGACGTCTTCCGATAACTCTTTGCGCGGTCCACATAGAACGTCAGCGCTCTAGCCACATCCAGCGAGTGCAAAGTCCTTTCAGCCGGCGACGAAGGCGACGGGAAGAGAACAGGCAACACCAAGGGTTCGTTGAGGTGGAAGTCCGACGGCACCTTGGGCATGAAGGAGGGGTGCGTCCTGAGCACTACCCTCGTGTCGTGAAAAGTCAAGTACGGGGGCTTGCAGGAAAGGGCCTGGATCTCTCCCACCCGTCGTGCGGAGGTGATGGCCACAAGAAACGCTGTTTTCCATGACAAGAACTTCACGGAGTGCAGAGGCTCGAACAGAGGTCCCATGAGCTTGGTCAGCACCACGTTGAGCTCCCACGCCGGGGCCGGAGCCTTCACCGGCGGGAACGATCTGAACAGTCCCTTCAGGAATTCTTTCACCAGACGATGAGACCACAAAGACGTCCGTCCCGTGGTTCTGGTATATCGGGAGATCGCAGCAAGATGAATCTTGATGGAAGCGTGCACCAGTCCAGCCTTGGCCAGCGTCAGCAGGTACGGCAGTACTTGAGGACCCGTAATCCGTAGACAGAGAACCTCTTCCATTTGTGTCCATAGCATTTAAGAGTTGAGGATGCCCTGGCCTTTGCAAGAACCTCACTCGAGTCGGCCGGTATGTCGTAACCTCCAAACTAACGCTGCAGGAGCCAGGCCTGCAAGTTCAGCGACTTCGGGTCGTGATGGAGGATGGCGCCTCCTTCCATGGAGAGAAGATCCGCGTCCACTGGCAGCTTGATTGACGGGGACGCTGACAAGTCCAGAAGGTCCGGGAACCATATCTGCCTCGGCCACGCAGGTGCGACGAGGATCATCCTGCACCGTGACCTCTTGAGCTGGTTGATGAGCCGGATCAGCAACGGCAATGGAGGGAACGCGTAAAGAAACAGGCCCTCCCAGGGGAACGAGAAAGCATCGCCCATGCTCCTCGGCTGGGGAAACCTGCTGGCGAACCTCCGGCACTTGGAGTTCATCGCGAACAGATCGATCTGGGGAGTGCCCCACCATCGGAAGAGGCGGTCCACTAGATCCTGTCGTAGCTCCCACTCATGGCACGAGCGCAGCTCTCTGCTGAGAGAGTCGGCAATGGTGTTTTTTTATTCCTGCCAGATGAAACGGCACCAGAAACATCCCTTGGGCGACGGCCCAATGCCACAGCTCCGGCGCCTCCTTGGAAGGGCTGGGGATCTGGTACCGCCCTGCTTCCTGATGTAGAACATGGTGGTGGTGTTGTCGGTGAAGATCCTCACCACCTTGCCCTTTAGGGATGGAAGAAAGGACCTGAGGGCCCAAAACACTGCCCGGAGCTCCAGGACGTTGATATTGCCTCTCGCGTGCAGATTTTCGGTGTGCGCTCCCCACCCTTCCAGGGAGGCATCCGTGGTCACTGTCTTCTGGTGGCCCGTGGTCTGGAAGTCCATGCCCGCCGTCAGATGCGCGCGGGTGCCCCACCACCGGATCGCTCGTCGGAAGCCCTCGTCGAGTGTGATCCTGTCCTCGAAGCTACTCGTCGTCTGAATCCAGTGAGCGTCCAGGAACTCCGGTAACGGGCACATCCAATGCTTGCGCAGGCGGATGAGATAAATGCAGGAAGGCATAATTCCGAGGAGGGATTTGATGGACCTCACCCTGGCCGCGTCCGCAACCAGCATCCGCTGAACCTTGCCCAAGATGGCCCTCGTCCTTTCCTCCGACGGAGAGGCCAGAAGCGCCACTGTGTCGAGTTTTGCTCCCAGAAACAGCGCGTCTTGCGCGGGCACCAGGTGGGACTTGGCGTAGTTGATGGAGAATCCCAGTTCTGTGAGTAGTTGGACGGTCCTCGCCATGTGCTCCGCGGCGAGTTCCCTTGTCTTTGCTCGGATGAGCCAGTCGTCCAGGTAGGGGTAGACGTGGATCCCTCTAGACGCAGCCGCGCCGCCACCGGTGCAAGGCACTTGGTGAACACCCTGGGTGCCGACCTCAATCCGAAGGGAAGGGCTCTGAACTGGTAGTGACGCCCTTGGACCACGAATCTGAGAAACTCTCGGTGTCCCTTTAGGATGGGGATATGGAAGTAAGCATCCTCCAAATCCAACAACGTCAGGAAATTGCCCTCCTCCAGCTGACCCAGGACGTGCTGGAGGGTGACCATCTGGAACTTCTGTGCCTTGATGAATTTGTTCAGTCGTCGTAGGTCCAGGATGGGACGCCATCCTCCCGTCTTCTTCACGAGGAAGTATCTTGAGTAAACTCCAGAGCCCCGAAGCCTCTTTGGGACGAGCTCGATGGCGCCTTTCTTGAGCATCGCCTTTACCTCCAAGAGAAGTTGAGGGACGTGATGTTCCTTCCAGGCCACTGGGGGACGCGCGGGCACTTCTTTAGAAACCCGAGCGCTTGACCCTGGGCCAGGGCGTCCAGCACCCATCGGTCGGTGGAGATGGACTCCCACACGCTGACGAAGCTCGCCAGCCGGCCTCCCACCGGGGTGCTTCGGTGGGGGCCCGACCCCACGGCCGGTTCAGTCTTGCATAGATGAAGCTTTGCCGCCTTGTCCTCCCTGGCGACGACGGCGGTGTCCGCCCGACTTGCCTCGTCCCCTGTAGGCTTCCTGTGACGACGAACGGGCCGCTTGACGATAGGTGGAAAATCCACTGCTGGAACCTTTGGAGGCACCCTGCTTGCCTCCGCCTCTCCGAAAGGGCGGCCGTCGTTGCTGGAGAACACCAAGAGCCCGGGCCGTCTCTGTGTCCGTCTTGATTGCTTGTAGGGAATCGTTCACTGTTTTCCCAAACAGGTTGCTCCCGTCGAACGGCATGTCCAAGACTCTGGTCTGCACGTCCTGCCGGAAGTCCGTTGCCTTGAGCCATCCACGCAGTCTAAGGCACACGCCGTTGCCCAACTAGCGAAATCCAGTGTCAGCGATGTCCGTCGCTATCGTAATGGCGTGGTCCGACGCCACTTCTCCTCCCTGCAATATCTCTAGGGCCTCCGCCCTCTTGTCGTCTGGTAGGAAGTCCAGCAGGGGGGCGATTTTGTACCACAACTCCCTGTCGTAGCAGGCTACGATAGGCAAGGCGTTGGCAGCCTTAATCGTCGTCGCTGCCGATGAGATGACTCTGCGTCCCATCGTGTCCAATTTCTTTCCCTCGCCGTCCGGCGGGGAGGTTGACTTGGAGGCCGAGGCCCCCCCCCCGCTTTCTTCCTGGCCGCTGCCGAGACGACCGAGTCCGGGGTCGGCTGAGCCCGAAGGCACAAAGGGGCCGCATCCGGGACCCGGTACTTCTTCTCGTACCGATCCCTTCTCGCAGGCGCTGTGGATGGGTTCTTGAGGAGGGTGAGACCCTCATCCCAGATATCGTCCAGTAGAGGTACAGCGAGGACCGTCTTGCTCTTGGTCTCGCGCCGTTGATAAAGGAAACCTTCCTTCTTCTCTTCCGGGCAGAGCTGGAAAAGCTCGGATGCCCTGGCGATCATGGCATGAAACGATCCAATCTCGTCGGGCGGGGAAGACCGGGGAGGAGGTGACGACGGGAGATCCTCGTCGTAAACCTCGTTGTCTGTACCCGTTGCGGCCGTGTCCGTCCCCGTATCATCCCCACGGGTCGTGGACGGGGAGGAGGGCTGAGCAGGGCGCGAGGGCTGAAAAGGAGGTGGAGGATGAATCCTTCTTCTCTTAGGAGGAGGGCTCCCAGAAGGGCCTGGCTCCGGGTCCCCCGTCGGGAGCGGTTCCTCCGTTGGTGGTAACGGCAATCTTGTCCTTATCTCCGAGCATAAGGACTGTATAGCCAACAAAATGGCTGCCGAGTTGTCTTGCAGCACTGGTTGAGGGGATTCCGACGGGCGGTCAGGAGCCCCGTCGGCACCCTCGACGTCATCGTCATCTCCGACGTTGGGGTCCCTCCCGACGGGCTGGTCTTCTTCCACGCCAACGCCGTGGCTTAAGACTTCGATCAGCTCCTCTTCAGAGGCTGAGGCCGAATCCACGATGACCTGTTGCCCCCTCTTTTTCTTCTCCGTCGGAGGTTTCACGGGGGTCCTGTCGATGGGCATGAAAGTGGACTCCCTCCGCGGTGGCAGGGAGACTCTGGGCCCTGAGGTCGCCACCACTGGTGTAGCCTCCACAGGCTGAGCCAGGGCCGCCGCGACTGTCTCGATAGAGGCCTTGGCCGGGTGGATCAAGGCTTTCACCACCTTAGGTGCGCTCACCACCTTCTCCTTGGGGGGAGGGTCACCGTCTCGCCCCCCCCTCCAATGGGGCCTTCGAGCTCGACCGGGGTCCCTCCAGGAGCTTCGCCGGGTGCTCGGCCTTCCTCTTACCCGAGCCAGAGCGTTGGCTCGTGGTTGATGGCGCCGGGGAGGATGCGCCCTGCCTGGCACCCGTAGAGCCCGACCGTTCGGCGCTCCCGGTTCCAGCGGACTCGCAGTGCTTGGCCTTCTGTTGGGCCCCCGTCGCCGGGGCGCCCTCAAAGGTCTTAGAAGACCGCTCGGACGACTTCTTCTTTTTCTCGCCTGACGGGCTCTTCCCTTCCAGCCAGTTGGCGAGACGCAGATGGTGGTCCTTCATGCTCCGACATATTGCCGCAAAACGCACAGTCCTTCTCCACGTGCGTCTTGTCCTCATGCAGGCAGTAGAGGCAAAGGGAGTGTTCATCCTCCTTAAAGACATTCTGAAGCTGGCATCCAGGGCAGACCCTGAACAGCTTTCCGGGCGTCGAGCTTCCCTTCTCCTGGGCCATGTCCGAGATGGGCCTGAGAAACTTCTGGAGTCCTCCAAAAGCGTGGCTCGATGAAATCTTCACCCTTGAGGGGCGTAGAAGAATCTGACACGGGTCCCCGTTGATCGGATAAAGAAACAGTGGAGCTTGAGGCTCTTTTGACCGTAAAAAGAGAAAATGTTCCTATGAAAAAAGCGCGAAAAAAGCACTAAAGCTCGAGAGCAATAGCACAAGGATCCCAACACTTGAACTTGCGGTAAAAATCTGAAGATGGCTGCCAGAGGCGGGGCTTAGGGAGATGGCAGTCATTGGCTGTGGTCAGTATGACGCAGAGATCAGTGATTGGTTACTACTACGAAAGACAGATCAGAAACTAAACTGATACTGATTTTTCTTTACCAAGGATTCCCAGCCTGATGACGGGGAATATTCATGAGCATGTGAATCCATGCCAGACCCCATGCTGGAGAAACGCTTCTTTGCAAGGCCATATGGAATGGCAGTACCAGGTCAGTTGGTGGACCTTGCTCCAAGATATCTGTCAGGTCATTCTGCAGAAAATCCACTGGTGGCGCAGACCACCCCAAGTACTCCGTCACCTTCTACATGAGCCGCCGGTACGAGGACTCGGCGTGCGTGCCAGACTCAGGTCTACCGAACCCAACCTCCGGAGAGGTGTCCAGACCACTGGCATCGTGCAAAGACTGACGCAGGTCTTCCATCTGGCTATGACCAGATAATAGGTTGTCAGGACCCTCAAACCTTCCTCAGACCCTTCCTCCACCTCAGAAATATAATCCAGAGGCTAGAACAAATCCCTAGAAGAGAGCACAGAAAAAAGCTCAAATACAGGCCTCATTGACTTCTTCAGGGCCTTGCTCGGAGTTTCCACCAATGCATGGGGTACCTCTGGTAAAGCCTCCACAAAAGGCGCCGACAGAATCGGCATCGACATTGAGCGTGGCGCCGATGGCTTCGACACAGGCCTCGAGCGCGGTGCCCCGAGCGTGTCCTTCAATGGCCTCAGCGCCGATGACTTCCTCAAAGGCGGAGCCTCGAGAGAGTCCCTAGACGGACATGGCGCCGATGTCTTCTTCGAAGACCTCAAAGGCTCTGACGGTCTCGAGGGCATTGAGGACCGGGACCTGGAGCGGGCATGGCTAGAGCGATCCTCCTTGTCCGATCGGGACCTCGAAGGTTCCCGATGATCGCGCCGACCACCCGAGCCCCAAGGTGTGCGAGCGGTGGCCCTAGCACGTTCCCTGCAGGCTTCTTTCGAAAGTGCGGACGGAATGGAGCCCTGCGATTGGAAAATCGCCATCTCTGTACGAAATGCATCCCATTCCACGGGAGAAGAGTGCTTGTTGGGACAAGCAACCCTACCGACGGGCGGAGTCCTCGGACGGGGAAGGCGACCGGTGACGGTGCTTCCGCGAGTGCCTCGAAGAGGCAGAGGCATGGCAGGAACCACTCCGGGAACGAGACCCCTTGAACTTACGCCGATGACGCAGAGAGTCGCCCCTCGAATCTTCAGTCAAAAGCCCAGCGGATTTCCACTTTCGGGCTAGGAAACCCTACCGACAGAAAGCTGCTTCTTCCACTCCCGCAAGGCCTTCGATGTTAATGACTGGCAATCGTCACAGTCATCCGTGGCGTAGTCCTCACCGAGGCACCAGAGGCAGGCGTCGTACGGGTCCGTAAGTGACTTCTTAGAACCACAGTTCCGACACTTCTTGAATCCCGACCGCGGGGTAGAAGTAGACGAAGACACGATATCTTCACAAGCAAACACGTTCGAAGAACTGAAAGAATAACTCAGAACCGAGGCGCGCCGAGATCTCCGAACTGAATATGTTCGCAGAAAAAAGGGAACTGAGGCTAAGGGCGTCGTGCGTGCTACTTATAACATCCGGTGACGTCGGCTCAACGGAGGCCTTCGAGGACAGCGTATCGACGGCATCGACGCAGGACACCGAAAAGTTTCCGAAGCAGCACAGCTGTGGCGATTACCTGTCATACATGTGGAATACGTCGGAGGAACCAATCCCTTCCAACATATAATTAGTCAGTTTATATCAACAGTCTGTATCCACACCCCCTTTTTAGACCTGGGGAGGTCCAGAGTTAGGCACTGTATAGGCTTTGTGATGTCTGTAAAGTTTCCTGAGAGACCCTTTCGTGACACTTAACGTAATGAGGGTAATGGTAGTGTTGTATTGAAATAACTTCGGCATTCCAGATGATCCGTAGGTAAAGGACTTAAGCACACTTTCAAACGGGTCTCATTGTACCCAGCTTATGGGCAGACCCAACAACGTAACACAGTGCAAGCACAAGCAAGCAAAGCAGCGCCTGTGAAGTCCTTACCACAGTCAGGCTGTGGTTTATCGTCTATTTTCTCTAACCCCCCCAGTTCAGGCAGCCCGCTTTGCTCCAGTGGCTTGCCCCCCAGCGGCTGCCTTGCTCCTGGGGTCCTTGCGGGTTCACAGGAATCTCAAAACGAGCCGCCCAGGCTCCAAGGAAAGAACCTCAGTTCTCCAGAAACGCTTGACACGCTGCACTGACTCAAGCCGCACCTCGCACCTCAAAGGTAACCGGAAACAGAAAGAGGCTGCTTCTGATTCCTATTGTAAGGGTCTTATTTTCTTGTTTGAATTGAATTCTTTAAACATTTAATGTAGCATCCAATGCTTCCATACATTTAATCTATCTCCTAAGGATCATTTTTGCTGCTAATGAATATTATTTTGTTCATGATTTTTTCGGATACTGCCGTTGCCGTGTTGATGGTAAGTACTAGCCAATCCTGGGTTCACTTGTTGGCAATGTAGCTCCAGTCTTTTCTAAACTGGATCTGATCCAAAAAAATGTGCGTTCGATTTTGATAATGAGCCCATTAGGGGCAATATGCGACCTCATGTATTCGGTCATCATCGCTCCGTGGAGCTCAGTACTAATTAGTTTCTTACGCAGGACTTCTAGCTCATTCCACTCATCTCCTTTTGTCTGTAGGCCCACTTGTTGTTCCACTCCCAATATTAAGGGGTTGGCCAAGATGCCTTCCACCAACTCCTCTCCATATGCCAAATATGTCACCTCTGCAATGTTTTATATTCCAAGAGGTAGATTCTCAAGAGTCTAGTTCCTATCATGTTTTGCTTTAGAGTGTTGTCTTCGCTAAGTTGTAACCCGGACTAATGCTGTTGTGTTTGAGTCCTGAAGAAAGCTGACACATTGATATTGATTCCGCTGAAACCTGTCGACCTAAATAGCGGTTCTGGGTGATGACCAGAACCCCCAAGACTTCCAGATAGACTGCAAGCTCGGTTAAAACACAACAGTTCATTTAGCATATCAATTATGCGCAAGTTCCTGTGGAACTAGTCATATACTCAAAACTTCCCTTGTTTTTTTTAATTTTGGTTGGTTTGAATTTTATAAGACACACAAGAAGGAAGGATTAAAAATAGTATTGACTTCCCAACCTAACCTAGACAGGCAGCACAGCACCTCTGACTAGGGAGACTGCACTCAACTGACGGAGAGTTAGTCTCTTTTGCAGAAGGATATTCAGTAGGCTATAGGCTACTGTAGATATTGATAATAACTAACTCAAATCATTTCTGTCTGTGTTGTGTGAAAAAGTACTGAGCGTCAGGTAGAATTTGCAGCTCTTAGACTTCTGTGGTATTTAGATGGCTACAGTAGTGCCTGTCAGGAGCAGTACCAGCTTGCCTTTCGCACAGGGGAGGAAAGCCACCAGAGCCAGCCTGATTGCACCTACCCACTCCACCCCCCCAAGCTGTAGCATTGATGCACTCCTGTCACTCCGATTGGGGACCACAGTCCGCTCACCGAAAGGCCTTGGAGGGGAGCTCCCAACTCTTTAGGCATGCATCCGTGACTAGAGTCACTTGTAGCCAAGGTTGTCCAAAAAGCAACTCCCTTCAGAAGGCTGTCCTTCACGGACCACCACGGGACGTCTCCAGAATCTTCAAGATCAGAAGAATATCTTAAGTTCTTCCCTGAAATTGAGACCACTGCAAGCTCATGAACAACTGTAGTGACCTCATGCAGAGTCATGGCTCGGTTACCACCAAGATGCATGCAGCCAGAGGACATAGCAAGCACAGAAAAGCAGAGGCTGGAACTGTCATTTGCGGTTGGAAAACCTGGACCATCTTAAAGACGTCTGCTACTCTGTTTATGGGCCGGAAACCCCTGACCCAGACAAGTGTCCATGACCACACTGATAAATATGAGGGACTGGGACTGTGAAACACGAGACTTAGTGAAGTTCAGGTAGAAGCCCAAGCTGTATAATAGGCTGCACGTCCGGTACAGATGTGCTGACACTAGGTTTGGTGAGCGGGTTCGGACGAGCCAGTCATCCAGATGGAGAAAGACATTAATGCCTTCCCTCCTGAGCCAAGCCACCCCTACTACTAGCAGCTTGGTGAAACTGGAAATAACAGTTCCCCACTTTGAATCTCAGTTACTTCCTGTGTTTCCTGTGGATAGCCACAAGGAAATAGGCATCCGTAGGATACAGGGACACTTGTCCTTCATTTAAGTCAAGGGCATGCAGGATCTGGGTCAAAGTAACCATCTTCAACTTATCCTTTCTCAAGTACAGGTTTAGAAGCTGCAGACCCAGGATGGGTCTCAGACCGTGTTCCTTCTTCAGCACCAGACAGTATCTCGAGTACTAATCCCAACCTTGTTTGGAGCAGAGTACCATCTCTATGGCCTTTTTGCCAGAAGCGGACAGATCTCCTCCAGCAGGAAAGGTTCTGGAAGCAAGGGTTGTTGACGAGGAGGTTTGTCTGGAAGACGAGAGGCAAAAGGAAGGCAGTCTCCCAGCTGAACGACCTGTAATGCCCGGGCATGTGAGCTGGATTTTTTCCGTTCTTTGCCAAACAGAGCTATCCTTCCAACCACAAGGGATAAATGGCAGAAGTCTACTTCAGATGGGCTTCATGCTGGAGGCTGTGGAGGTGGAAGCATCTCCTCAAAGTGCACTGTACCCCTAACCTTGTAGGGATGACGTTCTTGCCTGCCCGATGGCCTCTACCTCTTCGCGTATAAGTGTCAAAGGGGCAAAAACCATGCCATTGAAGGCTGTGAACACGAGTCTCTTGGACATCAGTACCAAATCTTGACCTCCTTAGCCAAGAAAAAGACAGTGCTGGTGGCCATCATCCTTGTGACGCAGTCTGTGGTGGCCAAGACAGACAGAGAAATGACTTACCAGTAATGTTCTTTCTATGGATTCTTCTCCCACAGATTCCACATCTTGATAGATATTCATCCAGCATCAGCTGCTTGAAAAATCTGGACAGGGGAGGTAGTGCTTCTCGACATTGCAGCCGCGCTACTCGACAACAGATGTGACATCGATTACTGTATAAAAAGGAAGGAACAAGTTACTTACCTGTAACTGTTGTTCTCCAGCATGGGTCTGGCATGGATTCACATGCTCATGAATATTCCCCGTCGTCAGGCTGGGAATCCTCGGTAAAGAAAAAACTAGTATCAGTTTCGTTTCTGATCTGTCTTTCGTAGTAACAACCAATCACTGGTCTCTGCATCATACTGACCACAGCCAATGACTGCCCTCTACCTAAGCACCGCCTCTGGCAGCCATTTTCAGATTTGGAAGCACGAGAAGTGGCAGTATGACCAAGTGAAGAGCCGCAGAGGGGTAGGCGGGAGGGTTCGCATGTGAATCCATGCCAGACCCATGCTGGAGAACAACAGTTACAGGTAAGTAACTTGTTCCTTCTCCAGCATGGGGTCTGGCATGGATTCACATGCTCATGAATAAAGAATACATAGCAGTATACACATGCACAACCACGGGAGGTGGCAAAGGCTCAACATTAAGCATTACATCAAACCCAACATTAAGCATCTTACCTCCTCACCAGGCTCACCTCAGGCGAACAGGATGCGCAGCACTGCTTGGCCGACCCTGGACTCCTCCCTGGAATCCCGATCGACGCAGTAGAATTTCGTGAAGGTGTGCGTCGACCTCCACGTAGCAGCCCTGCATATGTCCAGCAGGGGCACACCAGAAAGGAACGCCGTGGTGGCTGCGATCGCTCTGGTGGAATGGGCTCTCGGACGGCCAAGCAGCGGTCGGTTTGCCAACCGATGACAGTACATGATACAGCCGGAGAGCCATCTGGAAATGGAAGCCTTCGAGAGAGCCTTCCCCTGATTGACAGGTCCAAAGTTCACAAAGAGTTGTGACGTCTTCCGAAAACACTTCGTGCGGTCCACGTAGAACTTCAGCGCTCTAGCCACATCCAGCGAGTGCAAAGTCCTCCCAGCCAGCGACGAAGGCGACGGGAAGAACACAGGCAACACCAAGGGTTCGTTGAGATGGAAGTCCGACGGTACCTTGGGCATGAAGGAGGGGTGCGTCCTGAGCACTACCCTCGTGTCGTGAAAAGTCAAGTACGGGGCCTTGCAGGAAAGGGCCTGGATCTCTCCCACCCGTCGTGCGGAGGTGATGGCCACAAGAAACGCTGTTTTCCACGACAGAAACTTCAACGGGGCCGAGTGCAGAGGCTCGAACGGGGGTCCCATGAGCTTGGTCAGCACCACGTTGAGCTCCCACGCCGGGGCCGGAGCCTTCACCGGCGGGAACGATCTGAACAGTCCCTTCATGAACTCTTTCACCAGACGATGAGATCACAAGGACGTCCGGCCCGTGGTCCTGGTGTAATCTTGATGGACGCGTGTGCCAGTCCAGCTTTGGCCAGCGTCAGCAGGTACGGCTGTAATCCGTAGAGGGTTAATCTTCTGTGCGTGGCACCAAACAGAGAACCTCTTCCATTTGTGTCCGTAACATTTAAGAGTCGAGGACGCCCTGGCCTTTGCAAGAACCTCTCTGCAGTCGGCGGTATGTTGTATCCTCCAAACTCTAGCGCTGCAGGAGCCAGGGCTGCAAGTTCAGCGATTTCGGGTCGTGGTGGAGGATGGCGCCTCCTTCCCTGGAGAGTAGATCCGCGTCCACCGGCAGCCTGATTGGCGGGGACGCTGATAAGTCCAGAAGGTCCGGGAACCATATCTGCCTCGGCCACGGAGGTGCAACGAGGATCATCCTGCACCGTGACCTCTTGAGCTGGTTGACGAGCCGGATTAGCAGTGGCAAAGGAGGGAACGCGTAGAGGAACAGGCCCTCCCAGGGGAACGAGAAAGCATCGCCCATGCTCCTCGCCTGGGGAAACCTGCTGGCGAACCTCCGGCACTTGGAGTTCGTCGCCGTCGCGAACAGGTCGATCTGGGGTGTGCCCCACTGTCGGAAGAGGCGATCCACTAGATCCTGCCGTAGTTCCCACTCGTGGCACGAGCGCAGCTCCCTGCTGAGTGAGTCGGCGATGGTGTTTTTTATCCCTGCCAGATGAAACGGCACCAGAAACATCCTTTGGGCGACGGCCCAATGCCACAGGTCCTGCGCCTCCTTGGACAGTGCTGGGGACCTGGTTCCGCCCTGTTTCCTGATGTAAAACATGGTGGTGGTGTTGTCGGTGAAGATCCTCACCACCTTGCCCTTGAGGGACGGAAGGAAGGACCTGAGGGCCCAGAACACTGCACGGAGCTCCAGGACGTTGATATGGAGGGACTTCTCCGTCGGGAGCCAGAGGCCTCTCGCGTGCAGATTTTCGGTGTGCGCTCCCCACCCTTCCAGGGAGGCATCCGTGGTCACTGTCTCCTGGTGGTCTGGGGTCTGGAAGTCCATGCCCGCCGTCAGATGCGCGCGGGTGCCCCACCACCGGACCGCTCGGCGGAAACTCTCGTCGAGTGTGATCCTCTCCTCGAAGCCGCCCGTCGTTTGGATCCAGCGCGCGTCCAGGAACTCCTGCAACGGGCGCATCCGGAGCCTGCACATGGGAATGAGGTAGATGCAAGAGGACATCATTCCGAGGAGGGACTTGATGGACCTCACCTTGGCCGCGTCGGAAACCAACATCCGCTGTACCTTGCCCAGGATGGACCTGGTCCTTTCCTCCGACGGGGAGGCCAGAAGGGACACTGTGTCGAGCTTCGCTCCCAGAAACAGTGCGTTTTGCGCGGGTACCAGGTGGGACTTGGCATAGTTCACAGAGAATCCCAGGTCCGTGAGAAGTTGGACGGTCCTTGCCGTGTGCTCCACGGCGAGCTCCCTCGTCTTGGCTCGGATGAGCCATTCACCCAGGTAGGGGTAGGCGTGGATCCCCTAGCGGCACAGCTGCGCCGCCACCGGTGCAAGGCACTTGGTAAATACCCTGGGTGCCGACCGTAGTCCGAAGGGGAGGGCTTTGAACTGGTAGTGACGCCCTTGGACCACAAACCTGAGGAATTTTCGGTGCCCCTTTAGGATGGGAATATGGAAGTAGGCATCCTCCAAATCCAACGACGACAGGAAGTCTCCTTCCTCCAGCTGACCCAGGACGTGCTGGAGGGTGACCATCCGGAACTTCTGCGCCTTGATGAACTGGTTCAGACATCGCAGGTCTAGGATGGGGCGCCATCCTCCCGTCTTCTTCTTCACGAGGAAGTATCTCGAGTAAACTCCGGAGCCCCGAAGCCTCTTTGGGACGAGTTCGATGGCGCCCTTCCTGAGCAACGCCTTTACCTCCAGGAGAAGCTGAGGGACGTGAAGCTCTTTCCTGGCCACGGGGGGGACGGCGGGCACCTTCTTTGAAACTCGAGCGCGTGGCCCCGGGCTAAGGCGTCCAGCACCCAACGGTCGGTGGAGATGGACTCCCACACGCTGACGAAGCTCGCCAGCCGGCCTCCCATCGGGGTGCTTCGGTGGGGGCCCGACCCCACGGCCGGTTCAATCCTGTTTCGTTGAGGCTTTGCCGCCTTGACCTCCTTGGCGACGACGGCGGGGTCCTCGCCTCGTCCTCTGTAGGCCTCCTGAGACGACAAGCGGGCCGCTTGACGGTAGGTAGAGAAACCGCCGCCGGAACCTTTGGAGGCGCCCTTGCCTCCGCTGCTCCGAAAGGGCATCCGTCGTAGCTGTAGAACCCCAAGGGCCCGGGCCGTCTCAGTGTCCGCTTTAATGGCCTGAAGGGAATCGTCCACTGTTTGTTCCCATCGAACGGCATGTCCAGGACTCTGGTCTGTACGTCTTGACGGAAGTCCGTAGCCTCGAGCCATCCACGCCGCCTAAGGCACACGCCGTTGCCCAACTGGCGAAACCCAGTGTCGGCGATGTCCGTCGCAATAGTGATGGCGTGGTCCGACGCCACCTCACCTTCCTGTAGGATCTCCAGGGCATCCGCCCTCTCGTCGTCCGGTAGGAAGTCCAGCAGGGGAGCCAGTTTGTACCATAGCACCCTGTCGTAGCGGGCCACGATAGCCAAAGCGTTGGCCGCTTTAATCGTCGTCGCTGCAGACGAGATGACCCTGCGTCCCATAGCGTCCAATTTCTTTCCCTCGCCGTCCGGTGGGGAAGTGGATGTGGAGGCCGCACCACCCCCGCTTTCTTCCTGGCCGCCGCGGAGACGACGGAGTCCGGGGTAGGCTGCGCCAGGAGGCACAGGGGGGCCGCGTCCGGGACCCGGTACTTCTTCTCGTACCGGTCTCTTCTAGCTGGCGTCGTGGAAGGGTTCTTGAGGAGGGCGAGGCCCTCATCCGAAATGTCGTACAGTAGAGGCACCGCGAGGACCGTCTTCCTCTTGGCCTCGCGCCGTTGATAAAGGAATCCTTCCTTTTTCTTCTCCTCAGGGCAGAGTTGGAAAAGCTCGGATGCCCTGGCGATCATGGAGTGGAACGATCCAATCTCGTAGGGCGGAGAAGCCCTGGTGGGAGGTGACGACGGGAGATCCTCGTCGTATACCTCGTCGTCTGTACCCGTCGCTGCCGTGTCAGTCCCCGTATCATCCCCTCGGGTGGACGGGGAGGAGGGCTGGACGGGTCGCGACGGCTGAAAAGGAGGTGGAGGGTGAATCCTTCTTTTCTTGGGAGGGGGAACACCAGAAGGTCCCGGTTCCGGATCCCCCGACGGGAGAGATTCCTCCGTCGGCAACGGTAGTCTCGTCCTTATCTCTGAGCATAAGGACTGTATAGCCAACAAAATGGCCGCCGAGTTGTCTTGCGGCGCTGGCAGAGGGGAATCCGACGGGCGATCAGGGGCCCCGTCGGCACCCTCGACGCTGTCGTCGTTACCTGCGTCGGGATCCATCCCGACGGGCCGGTCTTCATCCACGCCAAGGCCGTGGCTCAAGACCTCGATCAGCTCTTCCTCTGAAGCCGAATCTACGACAACGCCCTGCCCCCCCTTTTTCTTCCCCGCCGGGGATTTCACGGGGGTCCTATCGATGGGCACAAAAGAGGACTCCCTCCGAGGTGGCAGGGAGACTCTGAGCCCCGAGGTCGCCACCACTGGTGTAGCCTCCACAGGCTGAGCCAGAGCCGCCGCGACAGTATCGATAGAGGGCTTGGCCGGATGGATTAAGGCCTTCACCACCTTAGGTGCGCTCACCGCCTTATCCTTGAGGGGGGGGGACACTGCCTCGCTCCCCCTCCGATGGGGCCTTCGAGCTCGACCGGGGCCTCTCCAGGAGCTTCGCCGGGTGCTCGCCCTTCCTCTTACCTGACCCAGAGCGTTGGCTCGTGGCTGAAGGTGCCGGGGAGGGTGCGCCCTGCCTGGCGCCCGTGGAGCCCGACCGTTCGGCGCTCCCGGTGCCAGCGGACTCGCGGTGCTTGGCCTTGTGTTGGACCCCCGTCGCCGGGGCGTCCTCAAAGGTCTTAGAAGACCGCTCGGATTTCTTCCTTTTCTTCTCGCCTGACGGGCTCTTCCCTTCCAGCCAGTTGGCGAGGCGTTGGTGGCGGTCCTTCATGGTCCGCTCCGACATATTGCCGCAAAACGCACAGTCCTTCTCCACGTGCGTCTTGTCCTCATGTAAGCAGTAGAGACAAAAGGAGTGTTCGTCCTCCTTAAAGACGTTCTGCAGCTGGCATCCAGGGCAGACCCTGAAATGCTTTCCGGGCGTCGAGCTTCCCTTCTCCTGGGCCATGTCCGGGCCAGAGAAGCTTCTGGAGTCCTCCAAAACGTAGCTCGACGAAATCTTCACCCTTGAGGGGCGCAGACGAATCCGACACGGGTCCCCGTTGATCGGATGGAGAGTCGGTGGAGCTTGAGGCTCTTTTGACCGGAAAAAACGAAGTTTTGAGAAAAAAACGTGAAAAAATAGCACTAACGCCCAAGAGCAATAGCACGAGGATCCCAACACATGAATGTGCGGTAAAAATCTGAAGATGGCTGCCAGAGGCGGTGCTTAGGTAGAGGGCAGTCATTGGCTGTGGTCAGTATGACGCAGAGACCAGTGATTGGTTGTTACTACGAAATACAGATCAGAAACGAAACTGATACTGTTTTTTTCTTTACCGAGGATTCCCAGCCTGACGACGGGGAATATTCATGAGCATGTGAATCCATGCCAGACCCCATGCTGGAGAATGTACAGATTCCAATATGGCCGCCAGGGCAGGGAGACGTGTCTGAGTCTCCGTCCTGCCGGGCCGCTGCAAAGCACTGCAATAAATACGGATTAAACTTAAATGAAAAGACACACCAACCCATGGCTCCACCGATGTACCCAACGCATATGGCATGAAACCGCCGCCCCTGCAGGAGCGGACAAGAAAAGACACAGGAGCAGAGAAGTGTGGCCCGCCCCTCCGAAGAACACCGTAGGAGCCCGCTAGTGAGGAGGGCATCTGACGAGGAAGGCAGCGGACGTAGCAGGGAGCCCAGCATTGCGGAACACACGTGGCAGGCCTCGAGAGCACTGGAGCACCTCCCCTCCAGGCTGCGGAGAAGTCGCTTCCAAAGCGTAGTCCTGCAACGTGGCACAAATGGGGAGGAGAGAGGACACCGCATTGGAAGGAACGCAAGGCCCCACATCAAAGAGAGCAGAGCACTGGAGCCCGGACCGGGAGACAGAACGACAACAATCACCAGGCGGCGCAGAAGGTAAGTGGCTCCCCCCTCACAAAGAAGGCAAGGGGACATCCCCACGAGTGGCACCTCTCCCCCGCAATAACAAGGCTGCCCAACAACCAGTCCACACAGTGCGGGGGCAGGGCCGAAGGAGATCAAGTGAGGTACACCCCCCATTTCTCCCCAACACGGGCTGGGCGGGTCATACTGCTGCCCCCCGAACTCTATCACTGCCAAGGGGCAATAGAAACAGCACCTCTACCACCAAGACAAGGTCTCATCCCCCTCCCACCCTATTTTCATCAAACGGATGACAACAAACGGAGGGCACAGGCACAAAGGTGCCCCCTCCAACTGCAGAGCTACCCCACGGAGGCCATATCTAAGGCAAAGGGGAAAGGGAGGTCGACCCTAACTAACCCACAATCCACCAAACAAGACGCTAATCTAATGCAAATGTGGTCGTCGGATACCCCAGCAAACACTAGAGGAAGGGCACAAGAGGACCCTCCAGGTGACCGGAACCCACCCACTCCATATCAACGACCACCATCAAGGGATGACATGTATGCATGGTTCGTGGAGCTACAGGACAAGTTCATGTCAACGGTTCAGGACCAGTTTGCCACAATGAGGAATGATATGAAGCAGGTGGTCCAAGAGCTGAAGATGGATGTGGCCAAACTGGAAGAGAGGACCGATACGCTCGAGAGAATCCTCCAAAACACAGAAGAAGCAGCACAGCAAAACGCAGGAACACTTGGTGAGGTGTTGGGGAGAGTTCTCATTCTATGGCTAATTTCCCTTACCTATAGAGTCCCCAAGCAGCTTTGCTGGATTTGAAGGGTTTGTTTCTTTTTTCCTCCTAAGAGTGAGACTCTTTTTCCCACTCTTAGGCATTTTTGCTATGTGTGCTCTAGGCTAATTTTGTGTTCAATGTCTATGGGGTTTTCCTCACCTCCATAGGAACCATCTTTATTCACGTGTTAACCAGCACCCTCGGTGCAGTGACACGGGGGTGTCGTAGCGACCCCCAAACATAGACTCCATACCCTGGGACAGACTACTGTCTCCTAGGGCATGTAAAGTCCCAATTGACTTTACTAGTCAATTTTTATGAAATAAACCAGAACAACCTATCTTACTACAGAGGTACTGGAAAGGGTTGATAGTTTTTCCCTTATGTTCATTTTCGAGAGGGTGCCGTACAGTCCCTCTCTCAAATGTTTCTGGCTGGTGGCAGTGGTTACTACCGTAAATATTCGACCGCAAATATTTCCCTATGGGATTTTCCCATTGTTCGAGGCTACCACATTTTCTGACAGCCTCTAACATACCGCCGGTTTATTTTTATATTAACTTTACTCCGGTAGGTTTTATGTTCCAGAACTTTAATATAAATTCTTTCTCGTGTCTTCCTCTAAACTCCTAACCCAAGTCGGGGATCCTTTGTTTGCCCTTTTGGCGGGCTTCTGCCTGGGGTGGGCCCATTGTGTGGGAGGGGGAGTAGGACCCCTGGACAGGGTTGCCTCAGCAACCCATGTCGCACTCTATCCTGATAGGCTGGAGGGTCTCCCGCCAAGGATGACCACTCCACTGTGTGAGTGACAGCTAGGCTGTATGAATGGGGCTCTTTTTGCATAAAAGCAGGGTCCTGAGGACTGCAAGAGAAAGACATCGCCACTTGAACTAAGAAGCCGAAGAGGAGAGAAGCCAAAGACCCCTGCAACGACTGAACCACCGGTGAAGCCCTGCTGCAGAGTCTCACCATTTTTCTCCACACAGCAAGAGGAGATCTTCATCTAGAAGAGCCTTCTTCCCTTGAGCTGGTGGGGCTAACCAGGTTGCCAATCGCCTTCCTGGGCCTGCCTTGGTCGAATCGTCAGTACCCTGTACTCGGAGGCCGGATAGCCAGGCACCTGGCCACCCAGATCGCGATTTAAAGGAGAGTACTTTTTATTTGTCTGGCAGCACCGCGGCTGGTTTCCTCCATGGGTAGTGCAGTAACTCGAACCTTCCACCACGACGAGAGCCTCTCTTCCTCTGCTGGGTCCCCCGAACTGCAGGAACAACCGCCACCGCAGGAGCCACTTCTTCATTTTAAAGGTACATTGTTCCGCCAGGCTGCCCTTTGTTCGCGGTAGCACTGAAGGCGTTTTAAATCCGTTACCTGTCTGTTGGGTTGGCCGCCCCTTGTCTTTCATCTTCTGCATCCACCTTTTCTAAATCGTTAACCAAAGACTTGACTGCAGCTACAAGAACATTTTGCTCCTGGGCCCTTGCCCTGTGCCACTGACTGTGGCACAGGCCTACTGACTCTGGCTACATTTGTTAAAACAGCCTTCTTTAGATTGCTTCTCAACTAGAACTGTGTTGGTGCACCTACTTCTTATAACTAAACTTTTCTTCCCCTTTCTAAATCTTGTGAAATGCCATTTTGCTCAGTTTTCATTTAAGTATTTTCTATACTGATGCACTGTCTTGCTTACTCTGGTTCACAAACTTATGGGAAGTGTTGCTAGGGTGTGTAAGAAGATATTTCTGTATAACTTGTGCTTTCCCTCCCTTGTGAGAAATTGCTAGAGTATCCCCTGTGTGTGTTTTTTACTGTACCGTTTTGCTCAGTTTTCATGCTGGTTCACTTGGTCTACAATTTAACTAGGGAGTGTGCATATTTCTCCAGCATGGCGTCTGGCATGGATTCACATGCTCATGAATATTCCCCGTCGTCAGGCTGGGAATCCTCGGTAAAGAAAAAATCAGTATCAGTTTCTGATCTGTCTTTCTTAGTAGTAACTAATCACTTGTCTCTGGGTCATACTGCCCCCAGCCAATGACTCCCCTCTCCCTAAGCCCCGCCTCTGGCAGCCATCCTCAGAGTTTTACTGCACGTTCAAGTGTTGGGAGTCCTCGTGCTATAGCTCTCGAGCTTTTACTGCGTTTTGTCAGAGAGATTTATCTCATTTTTCGGGTCAAACGAGCCTCAAGCTCCACCGTTTCTACTTCTGATCAACGGGGACCCGTTTCGGATTTTCCTATGCCCCTCAAGGGCGAAGTTTTCGTCAAGTTTCGCTTCTTGGAGGATTCCAGAAGATCCGTGGCCTACCTCGTGGACATGGCCCAGGACAAGGGAAGCTCGACGCCCGGATCCAAGCTGTTCAGGAACTGCCCTGGATGCGGATTACAGAATGTTTTCAAGGAGGATGAGCATTAGAGATGCCTCTACTGCCTTCATGAGGACAAGACACACGTGGAGAAGGACTGTGCGTTCTGCAAGAACCTGTCGGAACGGACCATGAGGGATCATCGTTCCCGCCTCGCCAGCTGGCTGGAGAAGGGCCTAGCAGGTGAGAAGAAGAAAAGATCCGAGCGGTCTTTTAAGTCCTGTGAGGGTGCCCCGGCGACGGGGGTCCAACAGAAGGCTAAGCACCGCAAGTCCGCGGGCACCAGGAGCGCCGAAAGGTCGGGCTCTTCGGCTGCCAGGAAGGGCGCACCTTCCCCGGCACCATCAACCACGAGCCTACGCTCTGGTTCGGGGAAGAGGAAATCTGAGAACCCGGGTAAGCTTCTGGAGAGGCCCCGGTCGATCTCGAAAGGATCAGCCAATGGGGAGCGAGGCGGTGACCCTCCCCCCAAGCTGAAGGCCCCAAGCGCACCCAAGGTGGTGAGTGCTTTGATTCACCCGGCGAAGGCCTCTATTGAGGGAGTCGCAGCGGCCCTGGCGAAGCCTGTAGAGGCTATACCAGCGGAGGTGACCTCGGGGCCCAGAGTTTCCCTGCCACCGCAGAGGGAATCCTCTTTCCAGCCCATCGACACGACCCCCGTGAAGACCCCGGCGGAAAAAGAGGGGGTTGGGGGTGGTGGCCATTACGGACATAGATTCAGCCTCTGAGGAGGATGTGGTGGAAGCCGTGAAGAGCCTCAACGAGAGATTCGATTCCACTAGGGAGATCCCAGAGATGTAATCGAGGACAGCGATGGTGGCGCCGACGAGGCCCCAGTGGGGGAGCAGCCACCCCTCCCGTCGCAGCCATTGCCCGAGTCTCAGGACAGCTTGGTGGCCATTTTGATGGTGATCCAAACCTTGTGCACGGAGATAAGGACGAGATTGCCACAAACCCCGACTGACGATCCAGAACCGGGCCCGTCGGAAGTCCACCCCCCCCCCCGCTCTACATGCCCTCAAGGCCCGTGGTGCCTTCATCCCCCTCACCGAATCCCAGGGATGATAGGGCGACGGATACGATGGGGACGGATGACGACGGGACGGGCCTTCCATCACCACCCCCTCGGTCTTCCCCGCCCGACGAAATTGGCTCCTTCCACGCCATGAGCGCCAGGGCATCCGAGCTCTTCCAGCTCTGCCCTGAGGAACGGAAGAAGGAAGGCTTCCTCCATCAACGACGAGAGGTAAAGAGTACCGTTGCTCGACGATATCTGGGACAAAGGACTTGCTGTCCTGAAGAACCCGTCCACAACGCCTGCAAAAAGGGATCGGTACGAGAAGAAGTACCGAGTCCCCGATGCCGCCCCCTTGTGCCTCAGGGCCCAACAATCGCCGGACTCAGTCGTCTCCGCAGCGGGACTCAGTCGTCTCCGCAGCGGCCAAGAAGAAAGTGGCGGGAACGACGGCCTCAACCTCTACTTCCCCACCGGATGGCGAGGGAAAGAAGTTGGACGCCATGGGGCGACGGGTCATCTCGTCGGCGGCGACAATTAAGGCGGCCAACGCCTTAGAGATTGTGGCCCTTTACGACAGGGAGTTATGGTACAAGATAGCTCCCCCGCTGGACTTCCTACCAGATGACAAGAGGGCGGAGGCCCTAGAGATTCTGCAGGAAGGTGAGGTGGCGTCGGACAAGGCCATAACGGTGGCAACGGACATTGCCGACACCGGATATCGCCAGTTGGGCAACAGTGGTTGCCTTCGATGACGGGGCTGGCTGAAGGCGACAGACTTCCGTCAGGATGTACAGACTAGGGTGTTGGACATGCCGTTCGACGGCAACAACCTGTTTGGGAAGACGATAGATGAGTCGCTACAGGCCATCAAGGCCAACACGGAGACGGCCCGAGCCGTGAGAGTCCTTCAACAGCGACTGTCCTTTCGGAGCACCGGAGGCAGACAGGGGGCCTCCAAGGGATCCGGCAGAGACTCCTCCACGTGCCGCCAGGTGGCCCGCTCTTCATCCCAGAAGGCCTACAGAGGCTGTGGCAAGCAAGGAGGACCTCGTCGTCAAGGAGGCCAAGGCGGCAAGGACACTTCCAAGCAGGACTGAACCGGCCGTTGCGTCGGGCCCCCACCGAAGCGCCCCGGTGGGAGGCCGGCTGACGAAGTTCATCAGCGTGTGGGAGTCCATCTCCACTGACCGTTGGGTGCTGGATACCCCGGCCCACGGGCACACCCTCGAATTTCAAAGGAAGTTGTTAGGCAGAAACCCGTGCAGTTCCCTTGGGGACCACTGCAAAAGATTTAAGACTACAGGTATAGCAGTAAACCCACTTGGTAGCAGTCTGCACCACCCAGATTTACCTGGTAGCTGTGGCTGAGCAGTCAGACTTCCCTCAAGAAGAGTTAGGCAGTATGTAAAGTATACACAATATGTACCCAGGCACAATAGCACAAGCAAACACTGACCAGAGCTTGGTTTCAAAAGTATATAGTTATTTATTTATCAAACACACATAAGTTGAAATCACTCTAGCAAGATATAGTAAAAACACTTCAAACACAGTTATAATGAAAGCAGTTTCAACCCTTACTCCTATCTAGACAACTCTAGGTTAACACCACATAATTAAAACAGAGGTGAGCGCTTAACGTTAGATGACACTCTAGTAGGTTCAAGAAAGGGATAAAAAGAAACAGAAATGGGTTAAACACACCACTCTAAGGTCCAGAACACTTGCAATAGGCTCAAAGAAGCACAACGTCACAGGTGAGCAAAAGTCACTAGGCAGGGCCCACTCTTAGAGTAGCCGGAGCGAAAATGTGCCCAAGATCACACTGTTATTAGGGATTCAAAGTCTTGCAAAGAGTTAGAAAGAGTTTAGAGTGGCTTAGAAAGTTTAGCCAGGGTGTTCCAGGCACTCCCAGGTTCGAAAGCCGGGGGCTAAATCTACCCCGTACAGTCGGTGGCAAGGGAAGCCAGGCGGAACACGGTACCTTAAGCGGAAAGGATCCTCCAGCGGTGGCAGTTGTTCCAGGCAGTGGCAGCAAGGCTCGACTTCGGTCAGGGGAGAAGAAGTTCTCGCTGAAGAGCAGAAGAAGAGGGTCGTTGCACTGCCCGGGAAGAAACCAGCCGCGGAGTCCTCCGGTTAAAGGGTTGTACCGACTTTCGTGGTTGGGGTAAAAGTGGTGGGGTTCCGGTTGCCGGGGTGCTTGGCACTGGCAAGGCGGCCACGAGATACCTCGAGAAGCGGAAAGAAGGTGAAAACTGGTTGTCCCCACCAGTCAAGGGAAGGAGCCACTCCGTTAAGAGTTCTCCTCGGTCGCCGGGAAAAGTGGTGAGACGGTTCAGCAGGGCTCCACCGGGTGGTGTCGTCGAAGCAGGTCGGCTCAGCTCTTCCCTCGTCGGATTCTTGGTCCTGTGGCGACTTCTGAAGTTCCAGTCCCCAAAGCCCTGCTTTTATGCAGCAAACCCCCATTCACCCAGCCTAGCTGTCACTCAAACATGCTAAGTGGTGAGCCGGCCGGCTCACCACTTGGGCCAATCAGGACGGAGTGCTACTTGAGTTACCAAGGTAACTCAGTCCAGGGTGCCTAAATCCCCCTCCACCCCTCCTAAGTACCCCAGACAGAGTGGCACCACTTTGGAGGGCTTCTGTGGAGAAGCCCGCCAAAAGTGGAACAAAGGGCTCCACTTTGGGTCAGAGTTACAGAGGCGAACGCCAACGCCATTTTAGAATCAAGTTTTGGCAAAAAGTCCCAACCGGAGTTATAATAATAAATATATAAACCGGCGGTATGTTTAAGGCTACCGTAAATAAATAATTAAATGTGTTAGCCTAAAACAATGGGAAATCCCATAGGGAAATATTCGCGGTCGAATATAAAAAGTAGTTTCCACTGCCACCAGCCAAAACTCGATCAGGGGGGACGGAGACGTGCCCCCTCGACTAACAGACCCTGGGGCAATCGAATTGCCCCAGCCAGTACGTCCACAATATGATGGTTTGTACTGGTTCTGTTCAGGATTCAAGACTAGCAAAGTCTTTGGTGACTTTACATGCCCTGGGAGACAGTAGTCAGTCCCAGGGTATGGAGTCTATGTTGGGGAGTCCCTAGGACACCCCTGGGTCACGGCACAGAGGGTGCTGTGTAACCCACATCACAAAAATACATGAGGCCCTATGGAGTAAAAGACCCCATAGCCCATTCAACACAAGGTTTAACCAAGAAAACACACTTCAACATGTCCAAGAGTGAGGGTAAAAGAGTCTCACTCTTGGCAGGAGAAAAAAAGAAACCCCAGAAATCCAGCAAAGCTGCTGGGGGACTCACTAGGTAGGGAAATTCAGCCTAAACAGAGAATTCTCCCTAACAGAAGTGTCCCCACATTCCTCCCGTGGCCAGGAAGGAAAACCACGTCCCTCAGCCTCTGTTAGAGGTAAAGGCGATGCTCAAGAAAGGTGCCATCGAGCTGGTCCCCAAGAGGCTCCGGCGATCCGGAGCATACTCAAGATACTTCCTCGTCAGAAAGAAGACAGGTGGTTGGCGCCCCATCCTGGGCTTACGTCGGTTGAACAAATAAATCAAGGCACAGAAGTTCAGGATGGTCACCCTCCAGCACGTGCTGGGACAGCTGGAGGAAGGCGACTTCCTGTCGTCGTTGGATTTGCAGGATGCCTCTTCCACATCCCTATTCGAAAAGGACACCGAAAGTTCCTCAGATTCGTAGTCAAGGGACGACACTACCAATTCAGAGTTCTGCCTTTCGGATTAAGGTCGGCACCCAGGGTGTTCACCAAATGCCTAGCACCAGTGGCGGCGCGGTGCGCCTTCAGGGGATCCACGTCTACCCCTACCTGGATGACTGGCTCCGCCGGGCAAGGACAAGAGAACTCGCCGTCGAGCACACAGCGAGGACCGTCCACCTCCTCACGGAGCTGGGATTATCCATCAACTACCCGAAGTCCCATCTGGTCCCGTCGCAGGTGGCACTGTTTCTGGGAGCGAAGTTCGATACAGTGGAGCGATTGGCGTCCCCGTCGGGGACGTGGCCGAGTTGAGATCCATCAAGTCCCTACTCGGAATGATGTTGTCATGCATCTACCTGGTGCGCCTTTGCAGGCTGCGCATGCGTCCTCTACAAGAGTTCCTCGACGTCCGCTGGGTACAAGTGGCGGGCAACTTCGAAGACCTGATCCCGCTCGACGAGGAATTCCGTCGAGCCATTCGGTGGTGGGACACCCGCACGCATCTCGCGGCGGGCACGGATTTTCAGACCCTGGCACATCAGGAGCTGGGGACGACAGACTCCTCCCTGGAGGGATGGGGCGCACACACCAGAGATCTCCACGCAAGAGGCCTTTGGCTCCCAGAGGAGAGGTCTCTCCACATCAACATCCTGGAGCACCGAGCAGTGTTCTGGGCACTCAAGTCGTTCCACCCGTCCCTCAAGGGCAGGGCCGTGAGGATCTTCACCGACAACACCACCACGATGTTCTACATCCGGAAGCAGGGAGGTACCAGATCCCAGCCCTATCCAGGGAGGCCCAGGATCTGTGGCACTGGGTCGTCGCCCAGGGGATGTTTCTGGTTCCCTTCCATCTGGCAGGAATAAAGAACACCATCGCCGACTCACTCAGCAGGGAGCTGTGCTCGTGCCACAAGTGGGAGTTACGTCAGGATCAAGTGGATCAACTCTTCCAACGATGGGGCAGACCCCAGATCGACCTGTCCGCGACGGCGACGAACTCCAAATGCCAAAGGTTCGCCAGCAGGTTTCCCCAGCCGAGGAGCATGGGCGATGCCTTCTCGTTCCCCTGGGACAGCTTGTTCCTGTATGCGTTCCCCCCCGTTGCCGTTGCTGCTCCGACTCATCAACCAGCTCAAGAGGTCCCGGTGTAAGATGATCCTCGTCGCACCGAGGTGGCCGAGACAGATATGGTTCACAAACCTTCTGGACTTGTCAGAGTCCCCACCAGTCAAACTGTCGACAGACGCAGATCTTCTCTCCAGAGAAGGAGGCGCCATTCTTCATCATGACCCGGAGTCGCACAACTTGCAGGCCCGGCTCCTGCAGCACTA
Source organism: Ambystoma mexicanum (assembly GCF_040938575.1). Classification (NCBI taxonomy): domain Eukaryota; kingdom Metazoa; phylum Chordata; class Amphibia; order Caudata; family Ambystomatidae; genus Ambystoma; species Ambystoma mexicanum. The sequence continues at coordinate 110,885,915 of NC_090933.1, forward strand.
GAGTTTGGAGGGTACGATATCCCGGCTGATTGCAGAGAGGTTCTTGCAAAGGTCAGGGCGTCCTCAACTCTCAAGTGCTACGGACACAAGTTGAAGAGGTTCTCCGTTTGGTGCCGTGCACAAAAGATTAACCCTCTCCGGATTACAGCCCCTCAAGTGCAACCATACTTACTGTTGCAAGCCAAAGCCGGACTATCTCATGCTTCCATCAAGATACATCTGGCAGCGATCTCCCGATACACCAGAACTACAGGACGGTCGTCCCTGTGGTCTCATCGACTGGTGAAGGAGTTTATGAAAGGACTGTTTCGAACGTTCCCGCAGGTGAAGGCGCCAGCCCGTGGTGCTGACCAGGTTCATGGGCCCGCCATTCGAGCCTTTGCATTCGGCTCCGTTGAAGTTCCTGTCGTGGAAGACAGCGTTCCTTGTGGCCATCACCTCTGCACGACGCGTGGCAGAGATTCACAGGCCCTATCCTGCAAGCCTCCATACCTGACTTTTCACGATACGAGGGTAGTGCTGAGGACGCACCCCTCCTTCATGCCCAAGGTGCCGTCGGACTTCCATCTCAACGAGCCCTTGGTGTTACCTGTTTTTTTCCTGTCGCCTTCATCGCCGCCGAGAGGACTATGCACTCGCTGGATGTAGCTAGATCGCGGAAGTTCTACATGGACCGAACAAAGAGTTTTCGGAAGACATCACAGCTGTTTGTGAACTTTGGACCTGTGAACCAAGGAAAGGCTCTCTCAAAGGCTTCCATTTACAGATGGCTCTCCGGCTGCATCATGCACTGTCATCGGTTGGCAAACCGACCGTTGCCAGGCCGTCCGAGAGCCCATTCAACCAGAGCGATCGCTGCTACCACGGCGTTCTTGTCTGGTGTGCCCCTGCTGGACATCTGCAGGGCTGCTACTTGGAGGTCGACGCACACCTTCACGAGATTCTACTGCGTCGACCGGGATTCCATGGAGGAGTCCAGAGTCGGCCAAGCAGTGCTGCGCAACCTGTTCGCTTAAGTTGAGCCTGGCGAGGAGTTAAGAGATGCTTAATGTTGAGTTTTTGATGTAATGCTTAATGTTGCGCCTTTGCCACCTCCCGTGGTTGTACATGTGTGTACTTCTATGTATTCTTGTATTCATGAGCATGTGAATCCATGCCAGACCCCATGCTGGAGAAGGAACAAGTTACTTACCTGCGAACCCTCCCTCCTATCTCTCTGCGGCTCTTCACTTGGTCATACTGCCCCTTTCTGTGCTACCAAATCTGAGGATGGCTGCCAGAGGCGGGGCTTAGGGAGAGGGCAGTCATTGGCTGGGGGCAGTATGACCCAGAGATCAGTGATTGGTTACTACTAAGAAAGACAGATGAGAAACGATACTGATTTTTTCTTTACCGAGGATTTCCAGCCTGACGACAGAGAATATTCATGAGCATGTGAATCCATGCCAGACCCATGCTGGAGAAAAACAGTTATAGGTAAGTAACTTGTTCCTTTTCTTTGACTTATTTTAACTTGCTTGATGACTGTGATAAATGTGTTTTACTAGATGTGTATAAAATATATATATATATATATATATATATATATATATATATATATATATCTACTTTTTAATACAAAGCTTTCATCAGTGTTTCCTTGTGCCACAGTACTGTAGGCCTATTGTGTAAACCCTGAATACTGCTCATCTCACTCTTGAGATGATAAGTCTGACTGCTCAGCCACAGCTACCAACTAAATCTTTGTGGTACAGACTGATACCAAAGGGGATTTATTGCTCTCACCTGTAGTCCTAATCTTGTGTAGTGCTCCCTAAGGGAACTGCACAGGATTCTGTCTAACACCATGACACCCAAGATTGCGGGTCATGCACCCGAAGGCCTTCAGGAAAGGGTGGTGAAGAACTTCACTTTAGTCCACAAGGCGAAGGGTGAGGTTACGAGGTTGAGGTCTTGGTGCAGAATTTCACCCTGAGGAGGTGGCTCCGCAATAAGCAGCAGCAGCATTGGAAGAGGTCTCGTTCTCCGAATCAGTCCTGCGATGATTTGCTGGATTCAGTCACTTCTCCTCGGGGGAGCCTTTCCTTGTGAGGCTAGCGAGGTTAGCCTGCTACGCGATATTCCCCCTACGGGAGGCGGCAAGCTGGACCTCACAGGGAGAGAGACCTCCCTTGGCGACAAGGTCTCCAAAATCCCTCACTCTTGGACCAACAGTAACATCATGGCTTCAGAAAGGCCCAGTAGACCAAGCCACTGTTTACTACCTGCCTTTTATGCGCAAAGTGACCACTGGATGTCAGACTATGCACAGCATGTGATTCTAAGCAGATTAACAAACATCAGAAATGGCATACATTACTCACTGTAATCGTATTTCTGATGCTTGTATCTGCTTAGATTCACATGCTGTGTATAGGCCGACATCTAGTGGAAGCTGCAGAGTATTACAGTTTGTTTTTCGAAACTCGAAAATGGGTGTCGACACAGGACGTGCCAGTAATACTATCCCTAGTGTAACGTCCATTGTACCCATGATCCCTCACGCGTGTAGGACCCTCAGATTGTATTTTTTCTGACATGAGGTAGCATGAGGAGTAGCAGATAATCCAAACATGTGAGTGATGTATGCCTTCTGAGACTTGTGGAATCTGCTTAGATCACATGCTATGCATAGATTAGCGAGCAGTACCTGAAGAAGGAGGTGGGATGTGAGAAGGGTCATGAGCAAATAAATGTCTTAGAACCGCTTGTCCCACTTGTGTATCTGTCTTGGAATGTGTGTCAATGCAGTAGTGCTGAGTAAAAGTGTGAATAGAGCTCCAAGTAGCTGCTTTGCAAATGGTATCAAGGGGTACATTTGCAATGAAAGCCAGAGTGGCCCCAATGCCTCTTGTAGAGTGGGCTCTTGGCGTGAAAGGCAGAGTTTTTTCAGAAGTAAAAGTAACACAGCTGGATACAGTTAATAATCCACTTAGAGATGGCACCTTTAGAGACGTGATCCCTCTCTCTGCCTGTAGCTATGGAGACAAACAGTTGGTCTGTTTTCCTTAGCGGTCTGGTTTTGTTTACATAGTAGAGGACCGCCCTACGCACATCTAGGGTGTGTAGTTTCACCTCAGCCGAGCTTTGTGGGTTTTGGAAGAACGCCGGAAGCTCGATGGACTGGTTCACGTGGAATTTGGAAATAAACTTAGGTGAGAACCTAGGGTGTGTACGCAAAACCAGTTTATCCTTGTGAACTGTAAAGAAAGGATCTTGCACTGACATAGCCTGAATTTCACTAACCCTTCTTATGGATGTAATTGCTACTAAGAAGGCCGTTTTGTTAAGTCAGGTGTTTGAGACTGCTTTTATGCATGAGTTCGAATGGGGGGCCCATGAGTTTAGCTAGCACCACATTAAGGTCCCACCCTGGTGGTGGGTTTGAAATAGGAGGGTGAAGTCTCTTTACTCCTTCCATGAAGGCTTTAACCACTGGAAATTTCCACCACGACACCTTGTTATGTGAGGTGGTATATGCTGACAGAGCTGCCAGATGCACCTTCAGTGAGTTAAAAACCAGTCCTGCATCCAGCAGGTGGAGCATGTATGTAACAATAGTTGAAGGAGTGCAATCAACTGGGTTGATTTGTCTATTCTGGCACCAGATAACAAATCTCTTCCACTTGTCAAAGTAGCAGTGCCTCGTGTTAGGCTTCCTAGATTCTTTTAGGATGTCCATACATCTTTGAGGCAAATTTAGATGTCCAAACTCTATGACCTCAGGAGCCATGCTGCTAGGTTCATTGAGCTGGGTAGAGGATGTACTGTTTGACCTTGATGCTGGGACAATAGGTTGTACCAGCCCGGAGGTTTGATGGGCTCGCACGTCGCTAGTCTGCGTAAGTGTGGGAACCACGGTTGTCTCGCCCACATGGGAGCAACTAGGACGAGCGTCATCGATTCCCTGTTCATCTTGTTCACCACCTTCCTGATGAGGAGTTGGCGGAAAAGCGTATGCAAACATTCCTGACCAGTTCATCCACAGGGCGTTCCCCTGGGATCCTGGTTGTGGGAATCTGGACGCAATTCTTGGGCATTGTCTGTTTTCGCTTGTGGCGAATAGTTCTATGGTGTGGGAACCCCACTGAGAGAAAAGATCTTCTACGATTTCTCTGTGTAGACACCATTCGTGCTCCTCTGGGAGGGGATCTCTGCGTAGTGCATCTGCTAGAGAATTGAGATCCCCTGGAACATGTTGCGATGACAGGAAGATGTTCCGTTTGAGTGCACATGTCCACATTTTCTGGGCAAGCTTGGACAGATTTGTCGAACGAGTCCCTCCCTGCTTGTTTATGTAAAACATGGCTGTAGTGCTGTCCGTCCGGATCTGCACTGACAGATTTAGCAGGTAGGGTTCGAACGCCTGAAGCGCTCTGAATACTGCCAGAAGCTCTAGCAGGTTGATGTGATTCTTGGCCACTGAGTGAGACCAGAGCCCCTGAGCTCTTTGGTGGAGGAGGTGAGCGCCCCACCCTGTCAGGCATGCATCGGTTGTGACTACCGCCTGTATCTCTGGATCGTAAAAGGGTTTCCCCTTGGACAGATTTTCTCTTGTCCACCAGTGAAGGCTTTGTACTAGTGTTGGCGAAACGACCACTAGATCGTCCGACTGACCACTTGCCTGAGACCACTGTTTCGCCAACCATTCCTGCATGGGACGCATGCGCAGGCGCGCGTTGGGGACCAGGTAAATACATGACGCCATCATGCCTAGCAAACGCATTGCTTTGTGTACCGTTATCTGACGACCGGCCTGATATTGTGGAATTTGCAGTAGTATATTCCGAATTCTTTCCTCTGATGGAAAGGTCAACCCCTCTTGTGTGTCTAGGATAGCTCCTAGGAACTGTTTGGAGGTGCTTGGCACCAGACTTGACTTTTTCTCGTTTACTGAGAAACCCAATTCGAAGAGGAGGTTGATTGTTCTTTGAATGTTCGTTCTGCAAATCGCTGGGGTTTCCCCCAGGATGAGCCAGTCACCCAGGTAAGGGTACACTGGATTGCCTCCCTGTGTAGGTGTGCTGCCGCCATCGCCAGTACCTTGGTGAATACCCTTGGAGCCAAGGCTATTCCGAAGGGCAGTACTTTGAAATGGTAGTGTCGACTGTCCACCTTGAAGCGCAAGTACTTTCTGTGCGCTGGGAACATGGAAATATGAAAATAGGCATCTTTCATGTCCAATGTTGCCATGTAGTCCCCCTTTTTTAGGAGGAGGATTACCTCTTGGAGAGTAGTCATGCAAAACTTTTGGGGCTTGACATATTTGTTTGCAGGCCGTAAGTCTAATACTGGGTGCATTGTTAAATCTTTCTTTGGTACAAGGAAGTAAGTTGAATAAATACCCTTGTTTACCTGGTGTCCAGGGACGAGTTTGATTGCGTCCTTTGCTAAGAGATTGACGATCTCCTCGAGGAGGATTCTTTGGTGGTCTAGAGAATGTGTTCTTTGTCGTGGAGGGTGGTTCTGCGGACGCTCTAAAAGTTCTATGCAGTATCCTGCGGACACTGTTGACAGCACCCATCTGTCTGATGTGATCCCTTCCCAACCTTGGGTGAAGTTGGAAATGCGTCCTCCTACTGAGGATGCGTGAGAAGGGACCCTGAACGGAGTGTCACTGTTTTGGTGGAGGCGTGCCGCCGCGTCTACTGGGGCTGCCTCTACCTTTACCCCGTCCTCTCTTATTCCCTCTACTATAACCTTGGGTAGACTGTTGGTTATTGTTCCACTGCGTACCCTGGCCCTGGGAATAGTTAGAGCCTCTTTGGGAATTTTGTCCGCGTGTGCGGCGAAAATTGCCATCACCCCTTTGATTAGGGGGTTTGGTGGTTAGTTGACCTAAGGACTTGAGTGTTTCATACTCGTCCTTGGCATTATTTAGGGCGTCCTCGACCGCCTTACCGAACAATAGATCTGTCTCCACCGGTTTGTCTAACAATGATGCTTGTGTTTTGGCCTTGAATCCAGACTGCCGTAACCAAGCGTGTCTCTTGATAACAGTACCCTCTGCTATCAATCTACCAGCATTATCTGCGGCATCAAAGGTTGCCTTTAAAATGCAACCGGATACGGCTCTCCCTTCAACTGACACTCGTGCCAATTGGCTCTTTAGGGGCTCTGGGGCGGAATCTATGAGTGCCGCGACTTCTTCCCACTGGTGGCAGTTATAACTCGGCAGTAGGGTGGTGGAGTTGCCGATTCTTGCTTGGTAGGCGGAAGTGGAGGCAACCTTTCTGCCGAACCCATAGATTTTCTTGCTCTCCTTGTCGGGAGGAGCCTCCGATGATGACCAGGGGGTTCCCTGCCCTCTTGCGGGTGTTTGTAACGACTAGGGAGTCGTGTTTCAGATACCTCTTATATACAGTGGTTCTGATTGGGCTGCCCTGAATAGCTTCTCAATCCTGGGATTGAATGCCCTGTTGAGATTGGGGTTTACCAATGAAGGGTCTATTCTTCTTTGGATGGACTTGAGGATAGGGATGGCCTGCGCAACAGGTCTCCTTTTTCCCACCAACTCTTCGGCAAAATCTATTTCCTCTTGAGCACCCTGGGTGTCAATGTGGAAGTGGTTTGCTGCTCTAGAAAGGACCTCATTTAGGAGGGGTTGGTTGTCGACAGGGGAGTCGGTAACCGGTGGTTCCTTATCTACCGGGGAATCTACCCTGTATATTTCCGGGTCGTCCTCTTCCTCCTCTTGTTCCTCATTGTCCCGATAGTAGCCTGTCCCAGGCTGTTCCTCCAGCATGCCCAGATCTGTATCCTCACAAAGGGAAGGATCTTCTTGTTCCTGAGAATAAGGTTGCATGTGGAAGGGATCTGAAGACTGTGTTGTTTCGAGCCGGGACTTTTTACTTGGGGGGATAGGATCCTTGGAGCCTGAGGGTGCTGACCCATCGGGGTTATAAGTGAGAAAATGTTCGTGATTTTTAGAATAGAAATCTGCCAATTACGACATTCTTGACATGACTATGTGTCAGGAGTGGCACTCTATTAAGAGTGGCACAGGACACCCAGAAAGGATTTGGGTGGTTGTGCCAAATAAAGTGGACAGATAAGAACACACACAGCGGAAAGGAAAGAGAACGAAGAGTAAGCAAGAGTAGCTAGGGAAAAGATACAGAATGAATACCCTCTTGGGGTGTATGCAGATATAGGAAAAGAGTATTCCACGAACCTTGGAAATACTCTAGCCTTCTGCACAGTTTGCTATAACAGAGGCCCACGCCGATTGCTCATGACTTGGAACAGCAGCTCTGGGTGTCTGTAATGTAGAAACAAGGGAAGGGGCAGAGGTTGACTGATGGGAACCAACAGACAAGCTCTGTACAAAAGGGTCTACCAACAGTACAAGAGAAGATACTACAGACAAATCCAGTAAATGAGGTGATAGCAAACTAGCAGAAGGAAATTAAAGGAAAGTCGTGTAACAGGATAGGATAGCAGAGGACAGTAAGGAACAAGGTTGAGAGCTCAGAGGAGCAGGAAAGAAATGAGTAAGCCCACAGGGGTAGGACTGTAAGGTAGAACGCCCAGAGGAAAAGGGCTTAGGGCAGCAGAGTAAAGCAGACTGCCCGGCAAGGATCCCGTAAGGGCCGGGCAGTAAGGAGTGAACCCTGAGGGACAGGGCCGATGAACGTAGAAGGTAGCAGAGGACTGTAGAGAGCTGCTAGGCCGAGAATCCAGCGGAAAAGGTAGGTAGTAGGCAGCGAAGCGGGATAAGCTGCAAAGTAGGAAGGCCCAGAGGACAAGGGCTGTAGGTAGCCAGAGAGAGGTAGGCTGCAGAGCAGGGAGCCCCAGAGGACAAGGGCTGAAGGCAGCCGGAGTGAGGCAGGCTGCAGGGCAGGGAGCCCAGAGGGCAAGGGCGGAGGCTGGAAGGCAGCAGAGCGTGATCGGCTGCAATGTGGAGAGCCCGGCAGGGCAAGGGCGGAGGCTGGAAGGCAGCAGAGCGTGATCGGCTGCAATGTGGAGAGCCCGGCAGGGCAAGGGCGAAGGCTGGAAGGCAGCAGAGCGTGATCGGCTGCAATGTGGAGAGCCCGGCAGGGCAAGGGCGAAGGCTGGAAGGCAGCAGAGCGTGATCGGCTGCAATGTGGAGAGCCCGGCAGGGCAAGGGCGGAGAATGGAAGGCAGCAGAGCGTGATCGGCTGCAATGTGGAGAGCCCGGCAGGGCAAGGGCGAAGGCTGGAAGGCAGCAGAGTGTGATCCGCTGCAGTGTGGAGAGCCCGGCAGGGCAAGGGCGAAGGCTGGAAGGCAGCAGAGCATGATCCGCTGCAATGTGGAGAGCCCGGCAGGGCAAGGGCGAAGGCTGGAAGGCAGCAGAGCGTGATCCGCTGCAATGTGGAGAGCCCGGCAGGGCAAGGGCGGAGACTGGAAGGCAGCAGAGCGTGATCAGCTGCAGTGTGGAGAGCCCAGAGGAGCAGGGCTGTGAGGCAGGGAGCCTGGAAGGCTATGGCTGGAGGCAGCAGGGTGGAGCAAGCAACAAGGCAGGGTCCAAGCAGGAGTGAAGGTAAGCAGCATACAAGATCCGTAGGAAGATGCAAAAGGTGGAGGAAGGACTCTCAGATGCAAGAGGCTGAGCCACTGCAGGCAGCAGCCTTTATACTGCCTAGCCCAGCACAGAGGCAGGCTAATTGGTTGCACCTGGCTAAGCACACCTGCAGGCAATCGGCCACCTCCCTTTCTGTTCCTGGGCTGGTGGAAGCAGGGCAAGTCTCTAGGGCTTCTGGGGGGTGTAGTTCCATTGATAACCAATAGGAACAGCCAGGAATCAATGCTTGTAGCCAGGTGCATTATGGTATGCGTAGTTTGTTGGAAATAATTAAGCAGCAAAGTCTCGCAAATGGGAAATAAAGTTTCCAAAGTAAATATAGATAGATCCAAGAGTCTGTTGTAAATAAATGATAAACATATAGTCCAAATTGAGCGTAAATGGATGCGCCCATGGCGCAGGCATGACACTATGTCCTCACTGGACCACTCTTTTGAACTGGGAATGACTTTGCCTGGGGGATGTTTCCCTGACTCATCTATAATAGAGGAGTGGAACTTTGAGTGGAGTGGAATGTTTCTGAGGTGTGGAAGTAGGCTGAGACTGCTTCCTCTGTTGTTTTCCACCTTCCCCGTGGCTGGAAGAGTGTTTGCCCTGCTTCTTTGGGCCTTCGGAGCTTTTTGACGCCTGGCGTCGAGCTTCGGTAGTGGTGGTACTATCCTTCGACTGTGTAGGTTGGGATTCGGGAATGGGCGTAACTTGTACTGAAGCCGACTCCTGGAGTGCGGTCTGGGGGTAGAGGTCGGTTTCGTCTTCCGACGATCGAACCTCGGTTAACCTGGGGAGCAAGGCACTTTTGGCAATAGTGGATGATTGCCTGGCGCCATGCGGCGATCTAGATCGTGAACGCCCACAGGACGCCGATTCGAACCATTCCCTATATGCCTCTTTCCGAGAGCTCGACGTGCGCGTCGGGTCTCGGTGGGACTTTGTGTGTTTGGAAGTACTGTGGGTTGCGCTTATGTCGCCGGGGGTCTTCCCCGTAGCCGCCCTGCCGGACGATCTTCTGAGGTCGGGGACCTGCGCCTGGCTGTCTTTCGACGCCGTGTTGCCCTCGCGGTCCGAAAGTACGGCGTTGCTGCCGTCGCTGAAGGCATCCTCCGCGGCCATGGCCTCTTGACGCCGGGCGTGGTGGGCCCAACGCTTGTTGGAACAGTCTTTTAGTGTTTTAGGCTTGAACCTACTACACGCTCTGCAATTTGCCTCGGGGTGATCCCTCGGCAAGCAGAGATTGGACGTGGCATGTCTGTCAACCCAAGGATACTTGCGGTTGCACTTTGGGCAAAATTGGAAAGGGGTACCCTCCATACGCACCTTGAGGCAGCGGGCTGGTAAGTGTAGGAATATATATAAGGAACAAGTTACTTACCTGTAACTGTTGTTCTCCAGCATGGGTCTGGCATGGATTCACATGCTCATGAATATTCCCCGTCGTCAGGCTGGGAATCCTCGGTAAAGAAAAAACCAGTATCAGTTTCGTTTCTGATCTGTCTTTCGTAGTAATAACCAATCACTGGTCTCTGCGTCATACTGACCACAGCCAATGACTGCCCTCTACCTAAGCACCGCCTCTGGCAGCCATCTTCAGATTTGGAAGCACGTGAAGTGGCAGTATGACCAAGTGAAGAGCCGCAGAGGGGTAGGCGGGAGGGTTCGCATGTGAATCCATGCCAGACCCATGCTGGAGAACAACAGTTACAGGTAAGTAACTTGTTCCTTCTCCAGCATGGGGTCTGGCATGGATTCACATGCTCATGAATAAAGAATACATAGCAGTACACACATGCACAACCACGGGAGGTGGCAAAGGCTCAACATTAAGCATCACATCAACTCAACATTAAGCATCTTACCTCCTCACCAGGCTCACCTCAGGCGAACAGGTTGCGCAGCACTGCTTGGCCGACCCTGGACTCCTCCCTGGAATCCCGGTCGACGCAGTAGAATTTCGTGAAGGTGTGCGTCGACCTCCACGTAGCAGCCCTGCATATGTCCAGCAGGGGCACACCAGATAGGAACGCCGTGGTAGCTGCGATCGCTCTGGTGGAATGGGCTCTCGGACGGCCAGGCAGCGGTCGGTTTGCCAACCGGTGACAGCACATGATACAGCCGGAGAGCCATCTGGAGATGGAAGCCTTCGAGAGAGCCTTCCCCTGATTGACAGGTCCAAAGTTCACAAAGAGTTGTGATGTCTTCCGAAAACCCTTTGTGCGGTCCACGTAGAACTTCAGCGCTCTAGCTACATCCAGCGAGTGCAAAGTCCTTTCAGCCGGCGACGAAGGCGACGGGAAGAACACAGGTAACACCAAGGGTTCGTTGAGATGGAAGTCCGACGGTACCTTGGGCATGAAGGAGGGGTGCGTCCTGAGCACTACCCTCGTGTCGTGGAAAGTCAAGTACGGGGCCTTGCAGGAAAGGGCCTGGATCTCTCCCACTCGTCGTGCGGAGGTGATGGCCACAAGAAAAGCTGTTTTCCACGATAGAAACTTCAACGGGGCCGAGTGCAGAGGCTCGAACGGAGGTCCCATGAGCTTGGTCAGCACCACGTTGAGCTCCCACGCCGGGGCCGGAGCCTTCACCGGCGGGAACGATCTGAACAGTCCCTTCATGAACTCTTTCACCAGACGATGAGACCACAAGGACGTCCGCCCCGTGGTTCTGGTGTATCGGGAGATCGCAGCAAGATGAATCTTGATGGACGCGTGTGCCAGACCAGCTTTGGCCAGCGTCAGCAGGTACGGCAGTACTTGGGGAGCCGTAATCCTTAGAGGGTTAATCTTCTGTGCGCGGCACCAGACAGAGAACCTCTTCCATTTGTGACCGTAGCATTTAAGAGTCGAGGACGCCCTGGCCTTTGCAAGAACCTCTCTGCAATCGGCCGGTATGTCGTATCCTCCAAACTCTAGCGCTGCAGGAGCCAGGCCTGCAAGTTCAGCGACTTCGGGTCGTGGTGGAGGATGGCGCCTCCTTCCCTGGAGAGTAGATCCGCGTCCGCCGGCAGCTTGATCGGCGGGGGACGCTGACAAGTCCAGCAAGTCCGGGAACCATATCTGCCTCGGCCACGCAGGTGCGACGAGGATCATCCTGCACCGTGACCTCTTGAGCTGGTTGACGAGCCGGATTAGCAGAGGCAAGGGAGGGAACGCGTAGAGGAACAGGCCCTCCCAGGGGAACGAGAAAGCATCGCCCATGCTCCTCGTCTGGGGAAACCTGCTGGCGAACCTCCGGCACTTGGTGTTCGTCGCCGTCGCGAACAGGTCGATCTGGGGTGTGCCCCACCGTCGGAAGAGGCGATCCACCAGATCCTGCCGTAGTTCCCACTCGTGGCACGAGCGCAGCTCCCTGCTGAGTGAGTCGGCGATGGTGTTTTTTTATCCCTGCCAGATGAAACGGCACCAGAAAAAACCCTTGGGCGACGGCCCAATGCCACAGGTCCTGCGCCTCCTTGGACAGCGCTGGGGACCTGGTTCCGCCCTGTTTCCTGATGTAAAACATGGTGGTGGTGTTGTCGGTGAAGATCCTCACCACCTTGCCCTTGAGGGACGGAAGGAAGGACCGGAGGGCCCAAAACACTGCACGGAGCTCCAGGACGTTGATACGCAGGGACTTCTCCGTCGGGAGCCAGAGTCCCCTTGCGTGCAGATTTTCGGTGTGCGCTCCCCACCCTTCCAGGGAGGCATCCGTGGTCACAGTCTCCTGGTGGGCTGGGGTCTGGAAGTCCATGCCCGCCGTCAGATGCGCGCGGGTGCCCCACCACCGTATCGCTCGTCGGAAGCTCTCGTCGAGCTTGATCCTTTCCTCGAAGCTGCCCGTCGTCTGGATCCAGCGCGCATCCAGGAATTCTTGCAGCGGGCGCATCCGGAGCCTGCACATGGGAATGAGGTAGATGCAGGAAGACATCATCCCGAGGATGGACTTGATGGACCTCACTTTGGCCGCGTCGGCCACCAACATCCGTTGCACCTTGCCCAAGATGTTCCTGGTCCTCTCCTCCGACGGGGAGGCCAGAAGGGACACTGTGTCGAGCCTCGCTCCCAGAAACAGTGCGACTTGCGCGGGCACCAGGTGGGATTTGGCGTAGTTCACGGAGAATCCCAGGTCCGTGAGGAGTTGGACGGTCCTTGCCGTGTGGACCCCAGCGAGCTCCCTCGTCTTGGCGCGGATGAGCCAGTCGTCCAGGTAGGGGTAGACGTGAATCCCCTCGCGGCGCAGCTGCGCCGCCACCGGTGCGAGGCACTTGGTGAATACCCTGGGTGCCGACCGTAGTCCGAAGGGAAGGGCTTTGAACTGGTAATGACGCCCTTGGACCACGAACCTGAGGAATTTTCGGTGCCCCTTTAGGATGGGAATGTGGAAGTAGGCATCCTCCAAATCCAACGACGATAGGAAGTCTCCTTCCTCCAGCTGACCCAGGACGTGCTGGAGGGTGACCATCCGGAACTTCTGCGCCTTGATGAACTTGTTCAGACGTCGCAGGTCTAGGATGGGGCGCCATCCTCCCGTCTTCTTCTTCACGAGGAAGTATCTCGAGTAGACTCCGGAGCCCCGAAGCCTCTTTGGGACGAGTTCGATGGCGCCCTTCCTGAGCATCGCCTTTACCTCCAGGAGAAGTTGAGGGACGTGAAGTTCTTTCCTGGCCACGGGGGGGACGCGCGGACACCTTCTTTGAAACTCGAGCGCGTGGCCCCGGGCCAGGGCGTCCAGCACCCAGCGGTCGGTGGAGATGGACTCCCACACGCTGACGAAGCCCGCCAGCCGGCCTCCCACCGGGGTGCTTCGGTGGGGGCCCGACCCCGCGGCCGGTTCAATCCTGCTTGGACGCGGCCTTGCCGCCTTGACCTCCTTGGCGACGACGGCGGTGTCCGCTAGACTTGCCTCGTCCTCTGTAGGCCTCTTGCGACGACGAGCGGGCCGCTTGACGGTAGGAAGCGAAACCGCCGCCGGAACCTTCTGAGGCGCCCTTGCCTCCGCTGCTCCGAAAGGGCGTCCGTTGTTGCTGCAGAACTCCAAGGGCCCGGGCCGTCTCAGTATCCGCCTTGATGGCCTGAAGGGAATCGTCCACTGTCTTCCCAAACAGATTGTTCCCGTCGAAGGGCATGTCCAGGACTCTGGTCTGGACGTCCTGCCGGAAGTCCGTAGCTTTGAGCCATCCACGACGTCGAAGGCAAACGCTGTTGCCCAGCTGGCGGAACCCAGTGTCGGCGATGTCCGTCGCCACGGTGATGGCGTGGTCCGAGGCCACCTCACCTTCCTGCAGGATCTCCAGGGCCTCCGCCCTCTTGTCGTCCGGCAGAAAATCCAGCAGGGGAGCTATCTTGTACCAGCGCTCCCTGTCGTAGCGAGCCACGATAGCCAAGGCGTTGGCCGCTTTAATCGTCGTCACTGCCGACGAGATGACTCTACGTCCCATAGCATCCAATTTCTTTCCCTCGCCGTCCGGCGGGGAAGTCGATGTGGAGGCCGCACCCCCCCCCGCTTTCTTCCTGGCTGCCGCGGAGACGACGGAATCCGGGGTAGGCTGCGCCCGGAGGCACAGGGGGGCCGTGTCCGGGACCCGGTACTTTTTCTCGTACCGGTCTCTTCTAGCTGGCGTCGTGGAAGGGTTCTTGAGGAGGGAAAGGCCCTCATCCCAAATGTCGTCCAACAGAGGCACTGAGAGGACCGTCTTCCTCTTGGCCTCGCGCCGCTGATAAAGGAAGCCTTCCTTTTTCTTCTCCTCAGGGCAGAGTTGGAAAAGCTCGGAAGCCCTGGAGATCATGGAGTGGAAAGATCCGATCTCGTCGGGCGGAGAAGCCCTGGCGGGAGGCGACGACGGAAAATCCTCGTCGTATGCCTCGTCGTCCGTACCCGTCGCTGCCGTGTCAGTCCCCGTATCATCCCCTCGGGTGGACGGGGAGGAGGGCTGGACGGGGCGCGACGGTTGAAAAGGAGGTGGTGGATGGATCCTTCTTTTCTTGGTAGGGGGAACACCAGAAGGTCCCGGTTCTGGATCCCCCGACGGGAGAGGTTCCTCCTGTCTTGCGGCGCTGGCAGAGGGGAATCCGACGGGCGAGCAGGGGCCCCGTCGGTATCCTCGACGATGTCGTCGTCGTCACCTGCGTCGGGGTCCATTCCGACGGGCTGGCCTTCTTCCACGCCTAGGCCGTGGCTTAAGACCTCGATCAGCTCCTCTTCTGAGGTTGAGGCCGAATCTACGACGACGCCCTGCCCCCCCTTCTTCCCCACGGAGGGTTTCACGGGGGTCCTATCGATGGGCACAAAAGAAGACTCCCTCCGAGGAGGCAGGGAGATTCTGGGCCCCGAGGTCGCCACCACTGGTGCAGCCTCCACAGGCTGAGCCAGGGCCGCCGCGACCGTTTCGATAGAGGGCTTGGTCGGATGGATCAAGGCCTTCGCCACCCTAGGTGCGCTCACCGCCTTATCCTTGAGGGAGGGGGCACTGCCACGCTCCTCCTCTGCCTTAGAGATCGACCGGGGCCTTTCCAGGAGCTTCGCCGGGTGCTCGGCCTTCCTCTTACCCGACCCAGAGCGTTGGCTCGTGGTTGATGGTGCCGGGGAGGGTGCGCCCTGCCTGGCGCCCGTAGAGCCCGACCGTTCGGCGCTCCCGGTGCCAGCGGACTCGCGGTGCTTAGCCTTATGTTGGGCCCCCGTCGCCGGGGCGCCCTCAAAGGTCTTAGAAGACCGCTCGGATTTCTTCTTCTTCTCGCCAGACAGGCTCTTACCCTCCAGCCAGTTGGCGAGACGTTGATGGCGGTCCTTCATGGTCCGTTCCGACATGTTGCAGCAAAACGCACAGTCCTTCTCCACGTGCGTCTTGTCCTCATGAAGGCAGTAAAGGCAGAAAGAGTGTTCGTCCTCCTTAAAGACGTTCTGCAGCTGGCATCCAGGGCAGACCCTGAACAGCTTTCCGGGCGTCGAGCTTCCCTTCTCCTGGGCCATCTCCGAGACCGGGCCTGAGAAGCTTCTGGAGTCCTCCGAAGTGTAGCTCGACGAATCTTCACCCTTGAGGGGCGCAGACGAATCCGACACGGGTCCCCGTTGATCGGATGTAGGATCGGTGGAGCTTGAGGCTCTTTCGACCGAAAGAATAGAAGTTTTTTGTGAAAAAAGCGCGAAAAATAGCACTAACGCTCGAGAGCAATAGCACGAGGATCCCAACACATGAACGTGCGGTAAAAATCTGAAGATGGCTGCCAGAGGCGGTGCTTAGGTAGAGGGCAGTCATTGGCTGTGGTCAGTATGACGCAGAGACCAGTGATTGGTTATTACTACGAAAGACAGATCAGAAACGAAACTGATACTGGTTTTTTCTTTACCGAGGATTCCCAGCCTGACGACGGGGAATATTCATGAGCATGTGAATCCATGCCAGACCCCATGCTGGAGAAAAGAATATATAAGAGTGTAGAGTATGTCCACCCCCCACTCTCCCTATTTGTAGGGCCGAGGCCAGAGGCCTTCCTAGGCCCACTCCTTTGTGAAGCTCTCGATGGTCGCCTTCTTCTCCGGTTCGGTGTCTAGTGTCGAATCTCGGTGGCTCGACATTAGGATGGAGAAAAAGGGGGGTAAATATAACAATATTTTTACAAAGAATGGCTAATGCCAGGGGACTCCGCTGAATGCTTCCAACCAGTATGGCAGAAAAAACAATCTGAGGGTCCTACACGCGTGAGGGATCATGGGTACAGTGGACGTCACACTAGGGATAGTATTACTGACACGCCCTGTGTTGACGCCCATTTTTGAGTTTCGAAAAACAAACTGTAATACTTGCAACTTCCACTAGATGTCGGCCTATGCACAGCATGTGATCTAAGCAGATTCCACAAGCCTCAGAAATATATATATATATATATATATATATATATATATATATATATATATATATATATATGGATACATTACTCACCGTAATCGTATTTCTGATGCTTGTATCTGCTTACATTCACATGCTGTGCATAGGCCGTCATCTAGTGGAAGCTGCAGAGTATTACAGTTTGTTTTTCGAAATTCGCAAATGGGCGTCGACACAGGGCGTGCCAGTAATACTATCTCTAGTGTGACGTCCACTGTACCCAAGATCCCTCACGCGTCTAGGATCCTCAGATTGTATTTTTTCTGACATGAGGTAGCATGAGGAGTAGCGCGAGTACAGATAATCCAAGCAGATAGACAGAAAGGTAAGACTACAAGCAATCATGCGCCTTCTCTCGGAGGGGAGGAAGGGTGGGTCGCATGTGAATCTAAGCAGATACAAGCATCAGAAATACGATTACGGTGGGTAATGTATCCCTTCTGAGGCTTGTGGAATCTGCTTAAATCACATGCTGTGCATAGATTAGCGAGCAGTACCAGAAGAAGGAGGTGGGATGTGAGAAGGGTCATGAGCAAATAAGTGTCTTAGAACCGCTTGTCCCACTTGTGTATCTGCCTTGGAATGGGTGTCAATGCAGTAATGCTGAGTAAAAGTGTGAATAGAGCTCCAAGTAGCTGCTTTGCAAATGGTGTCAAGGGGTACATTTGCAATGAAAGCCAGAGTGGCCCCAATGCCTCTAGTAGAGTGGGCCCTTGGCGTAAAAGGCAGAGTCTTTTCAGAGAGTGAGTAACACAGCTGGATACAGTTAATAATCCACTTCGAGATGGCACCTTTAGAGACGTGATCCCTCTCTCTGCCTGTAGCTATGGAGACAAACAGTTGGTCTGTTTTCCTTAGCGGTCTGGTTTTGTTTACATAGTAGAGGACCGCCCTACGCACATCTAGGGTGTGTAGTTTCACCTCAGCCGAGCTTTGTGGGTTTTGGAAGAAAGCCGGAAGCTCGATGGACTGGTTCACGTGGAATTTGGAAATAAACTTAGGTGAGAACCTAGGGTGTGTACGCAAAACCAGTTTATCCTTGTGAACTGTAAAGAAAGGATCTTGCACTGACATAGCCTGAATTTCACTAACCCTTCTTATGGATGTAATTGCTACTAAGAAGGCCGTTTTGTTAAGTCAGGTGTTTGAGACTGCTTTTATGCATGGGTTCGAAAGGGGGGCCCAGGAGCTTGGCTAGCACCACATTAAGGTCCCATCCTGGTGGTGGGTTTGAAATAGGAGGGTGAAGTCTCTTTACTCCTTCCATGAAGGCTTTAACTACCGGTACTTTCCACCACGAAACCTTACTATGGGAAGTGGTGTAAACCGAGAGGGCTGCCAGGTGTACTTTCAGTGAGCTAAAAACCAATCCTGCATCTAGCAGGTGGAGCATGTATGTAACAATAGTGGAAGGAGTGCAATCAACTGGGTTGATTTGTCTACTCTGGCACCAGATAACGAACCTCTTCCACTTGTCAAAGTAACAGTGCCTTGTGTTTGGTTTCCTAGATTCCTTTAGGATGTCCATACACCTCTGTGGCAAATTGAGGTGTCCAAACTCTATGACCTCAGGAGCCATGCTGCCAGGTTCAATGAGTTGGGTTGCTGGTGCACTGTTTGACCTTGGTGCTGGGACAGTAGGTTGTACCAGGCTGGAAGTTTGATGGGCTCGCACACCGCCATCCTGCGTAAGTGTGGGAACCACGGTTGTCTTGCCCACATCGGAGCAACTAGGACGAGCGTCATTGATTCCCTGTTCATCTTGTTCACCACTTTCCTGATGAGAGGAGTTGGTGGAAAAGCGTACACAAACATCCCTGACCAGTTCATCCACAGGGCGTTCCCCTGGGAGTCTGGTTGGGGGAACCTGGATGCAAATTCTGGGCATTGTCGGTTTTCGCTTGTGGCGAACAAGTCTATAGTGGGGAAACCCCACTGAGAGAAGATATCTTCTACGACCTCTCTGTGCAGAACCCATTCGTGTTCCTCTGGGAGGGAGTCTCTGCTCAGAGCATCCGCTAGGGAATTGAGCTCTCCTGGAACATGTTGTGATGACAGGAAGATGTTCCGTCTGAGTGCCCATCTCCAGATTTTCTGGGCAAGCTTGGACAGATTTGGCGAGCGAGTCCCTCCGTGCTTGTTCAGGTAGAACATGGCCGTAGTGCTGTCCGTCCAGACTTGCACTGACAGGTTTAGTAGATGGGGCTCGAACGCCTGAAGCGCTCTGAATACTGCCAGGAGCTCTAGCAGGTTGATGTGGTTCTTGGCCACTGAGTGAGACCAGAGACCCTGAGCTGTGTGGTGGAGATGGTGAGCTCCCCACCCCGTCAGACATGCATCTGTAGTGACTACTGCCTGTACTTCAGGATCGTAAAAGGGTTTCCCCTGTGCAAGATTCGCTCTTGTCCACCAGTGAAGGCTTTGTACCAGTGTTGTTGAAACGACCACTAGATCGTCCCACTGACCAATTGCCTGAGACCACTGTTTCGCCAACCATTCCTGCATGGGACGCATGCGCAGGCGCGCGTGGGGGACCAGGTAAATGCATGACGCCATCATGCCCAGTAAACGCATTGCTTTGCGTACCGTTATTAGTTGACCGGACTGATAATGCGGAATTTGCAGTAGTATATTCCGAATTCTTTCTTCTGAAGGAAAGGTCAACCCCTCCTGGGTATCCAGGATTGCTCCTAGGAATTGTTTTGAGGTGTTTGGCGACTTTTTCTCATTGATTGAGAAGCCTCACTCGTGGAGGAGGTCGATAGTCGTTTGAATGTTTGTCCTGCAAATTCCTGGGGTTTCCCCCGTTATGAGCCAGTCGTCCAGATAAGGGTACACTGGGATTGCCTCCCTGCGTAGGTGTGCAGCCGCCACCGCCAGTATCTTGGTGAATACCCTTGGTGCTGAAGCTATCCCGAAGGGCAGTACCTTGAATTGGTAGTGGCGATTGTCCACCTTGAAGCGCAAGTACTTTCTGTGCGCTGGGAACATGGAAATATGAAAATAAGCATCTTTCATATCCAAGGTTGCCATGTAATCCCCCTTTTTTAGGAGGGGGATTACCTCTTGTAGCGTGGTCATACGAAATTTTTGGGGCTTGACATACTTGTTGGCAAGTCTTTCTTTGGCACAAGGAAGTAAGTTGAATAAATACCCTTGTTTACCTGGTGTCCCGGGACGAGTTCTATCGCGTCCTTTTGTAGAAGAATGGCGATCTCCTCGAGGAGAATCTTCTGATGTTCTAAGGAGTGTACTCTTTGTCGTGGAGGATGGTTCCGGGGACGCTGCAGTAGCTCTATACAATATCCTGTGGATACTGTTGACAGCATCCATCTGTCTGATGTGATCCCTTCCCAAGCCTGGGTGAAGTTTGAAATGCGCCCCCCTACTGGGGTTGCGTGAGAAGGGACCCTGAACTGAGCGTCACTGCTTTGGTGGAGGCGTGCCACCTCCCTTGCTGGGGCTGCCTCTGCCTTTACCATGACCTCTCCTATTACCTCTGCCGTAACCCTGGGTAGACTGTTGGTTGTTGTTCCATTGTGTACCCTGCCCCTGGGAATAGTTAGATCCTCTCTGAGAATTTTGGCCGTGTGGGCGACGAAAATTACTATTCCCTCTCTGGTTAGGGGGTTTATTGGTTAACTGGCCAAGGGATTTGAGTGTCTCGTATTCGTCCTTTGCATTTTTCAGTGCGTCTTCGACTGCCTTACCAAAAAACAGATCGGCTTCCACCGGTTTGTCCAACAATGATGCCTGTGTTTCTGCCTTAAAACCAGACTGCCGTAACCACGCATGTCTCTTGATAACAGTACCTTCTGCTATCAATCTGCCTGCGTTGTCCGCACCGTCGAAGGTTGCTTTCAAAATGCAACCAGACACGGCTCTACCCTCTGCGGAAATCCGAGCTAATTGGCCCTTTAACGGTTCAGGAGCAGAGGCTATGATAGCCGCAACTTCTTCCCACTGATGGCAGTTGTAGCTGGCCAACAGGGTGGTGGAGTTAGCAATCCTTGCTTGACAGGCGGACGTTGAGGCTACCTTCCTGCCGAAACCGTATAGTTTTTTGCTCTCCTTGTCAGGAGGAGCTTCTGACGAAGATAAGGGTGTCCCAGCCCTCTTACGAGTGTTGGTGACAACTAGGGAGTCTGGCTTCAGATGTCCTCTTATATAGAGAGGGTCAGACTGTGCCGCCCTGAAAAGTTTTTCAACCCTGGGATTGACTGCCCTGGTGAGGCTTGGGTTCAACAGGGACGGATCTATTCTCCGCTGAATGGATTTAAGGATAGGGATGGTCTGGGCAACAGGCCTCCTTTCTCCCACTAACTCTTCTGCGAAGTCCCTTTCCTCCTGTACACCGTGGGTGTCAATGTGGAAATGTTCTGCTGCGCGAGCGAGAACCTCATTTAGGAGGGGTTGGTTATCGACCGGGGAGTCGGTAACCGGGGCTTCATTCTCTACCAGGGAATCTACTCTGTATGTTTCCGGGTCATCCTCTTCTTCTTCCTGGTCCTCATCATCCCCATAGTAGCCCGTCCCGGTTTGCTCTTCTATAATACCAAATTCTTGGTCTTCACAAAAGGAAGCCTCACCTTGATACCGTGAGTATGGTCTTGCGTAAGGTTGTACCTCGAAGGGTTCAGACCTCATCGGAGTTTCAAACCGGGCCTTCTTACTCGGGGGGATAGGATCAGTAGAGCCTGAGGGTGTGGCCCCTTGTGGATCATACGAGAGGAAATGTTCTGGATTTTTATCATATAAATCCGCCAAAGAAGACATTCTTGACATGACCCTATCTATGTCTTCACTGGACCATTGTTTGGAACTGGGAATGACTCTCTCAGCAAGTCTATGGGATTTATCTTGAGTAGCTTTGCTGGTTGTGGACCTATCAGCAGACCTGGGCTTGTCTGTCTGTTTAGGAGGGGGGGGGGGGGGGGCGGAGTGTTTCACAGGTGTGGAAGAATGTACAGGTAGTTTCTTCTGCTGTTTCCCCCCCTCCCCGTGCGTAGAAAAATGTTTTCCCTGTCCCTTAGTGGCTCCGGAGTTTTTCGACGCCTGGCGTCGAGGATCGGGAGAGGTGTCCCTGTCCTTCGAGCGTGGGGCCTCGCTGGCTTTAATTGCGGGCTCCGACTCCTGGAGCGCGGCCTGGGGGTGGAAGTCGTCTTCCGACGATCGAACTTCTGTTAGCCTAGGGAGCGAGGCACTCTTGGCAAGAGTGGATGATTGCCTGGAGTCATGCGGCAATCTTGATCGAGAGCGCCCAGAGGACACCGAATCGGACCGTTCTGTCTGTGCCTCTTTCCGAGAACTCGACGTTGTCGAGTCTCGGTTGGACTTAGTGTGTTTAGTGTGTGTAGTATGTGAAGCGCTTGTGTCGCCGGGGGTCTTCCCCATAGCCACCCTGCCGGACGACCTTCCGAGGTCGGGGACCTGCGCTCGGCTGTCTTTCGACGCCGTAATGCCCTCGCCGTCCGAAAGTACGGCGTCGCTGCCATTGCTGAAGGCGCCCTCCGCTGCCATGGCCGCCTGCCTGGCGTGGTGGGCCCAACGCTTCGTCGAACGGTCCTTAAGTGTCTTAGGTTTAAACCTACTACACGCTCTGCAGTTCGCTTCGGGGTGGTCCCTCGGCAAGCAGAGATTGCATGTGGCGTGCCTGTCGACCCAAGGGTATTTGCGATTGCACTTGGGGCAGAATTGAAAAGGGGTACCCTCCATACGCACCTTGAGGCTGCGGGCTGGTAAGCGTAGGAAATGTATAAGGTGTACCTATATACCAAGAGTGTAGAGTATGTACCACCCCCCACTCTCCCTACTTGCAGGGCCGAGGCCAGCGGCCTACCAGGCCCGGGCCGAGGCCAGCAACCTTCCGAGGCCCAAATCCGTCGTGCAGCAGCCGACGGTCGATTTCTTCTCCAACCGGCGTCGAGTGTCCAAGTTCGACGTTGGGGTGGGGAAGGATGTCAATAGATTATTATTTTAAATTTTAGCAAAAGTATGGCTAAGGCCAGGGGACTCCGCAAAATGCTTCCGACGAGTATGGTGGAAAAAAACAATCTGAGGATCCTAGACGCGTGAGGGATCTTGGGTACAGTGGACGTCACACTAGGGATAGTATTACTGGCACGCCCTGTGTCGACGCCCATTTTCGAGTTTCGAAAAACAAACTGTAATACTCCGCAGCTTCCACTAGATGTCGGCCTATGCACAGCATGTGATCTAAGCAGATTCCACAAGCCTCAGAAATATATATACACACACACACACATATATATATATATATATATACACACACACTGGCCACGGCATTTTCAGTGCGGGGTGCGAAGAGGTCTCAGGCGGAGCCAATGTGGAGCTTAGGCAGAGCCACGCTGCGCTGCCTGGTGGTGAAGTTTCCAGGGAACAGCTGCACTTGGATAGGGATTTCATAGATGAGAAATCCGCGAGAGGAAACAATCCATTGGATTTATCAGTGGTGTTCAATTGTAACTGAAAATCAGAAAATACATGAATATGTACATATACCAATTGTAGTTCCATTAAAAAATAATGTTTAAAAACAGTTTTTAAGATGTTCCAAGCAGCAAAAGGTTGACCATCTAATGAAAGGAAGGGCAAAATGCAATAAAACACGGTGCTTAAATATGAATGACGTCAACAAACTTCATTGCATCAATTACTTGCAGTTTACAATCTCAAAGTACTCACCATTTTAAACAGCATATTTGGAGAGTTGCCAATGTAACATTCTTTTGAGGGACTTGCAGCATTCACAGGTAAACATTGCAGGATCTGTTTTTGAGGACACAAATGCGCTCCGTTGAACAAGTAGTCCTGTACATCAATAGAATTTAAATTGGAAGGCTCATTTTTCTGTCTTTTACAACTTGGCATCAAAGGGTCATCATCTTGATGAGCTTTATTTCGCTTTACTTTCTTATAGAAGGGAGAACTTATTAAAGGATTTGACTTTTCCAAGGAATTAAAGCTTTTTGAATTAAGAAATGTTCTTTCAAATTGAGGTTTTGCACTGTTTTCTAAACACAACCTCCTGTGAACTTCATTAAAAGCCCTTTCAGTATCAACTAATGGCATCTCTTTCAGATTTTCACAACTTGGCATCAAAGGGTCATCATCTTGATGAGCATTATTCCGCTTTACTTTCTTATAGAAGGGAGAACTTATTAGAGGATTTGACTTTTCCAAGGAATTAAAGCTTTTTGAATTAACAAATGTTCTTTCAAATTGAGGTTTTGCACTGTTTTCTAAACACAACCTCCTGTGAACTTCATCAAACGCTCTTTCAGTTTCAACTAATGGCATCTCTTTCAGAGGTTTCAAAGTTAATACTTTCCTTGTCTGTAAAGTACATCTCATTTTGAGGTCAGATGAGTCAACTTTATTATGCAGTTCTCCCCCAAGCAGGCCAGTTGGGCAACTTTGGTTATCTTCTCTTTGCCATTCCATTATGGAAGCAGCTTGATTGTCTTCTTTAGTTATGAAATCAGATTTGCAGGCCGAAAATGGCAGTTTTGTGAAGGTTTTGTTTAACACACTTTGCTGCAAAGATTTTAAGTACTTGCATCTCGGAATACCATTCCTTGAATTATCATAGAACTCTTTCCCTTCAAAAGCAACACTTGAAGTAATAGCAGCCATTTGGGATTTTTGGGTGACAGCAGAATTACATAGGGAGGACTGAACATTTGCAATCAGTGATTTTTCATTGTCCACCTTTTTACTTGCATACTGTAACCCAGACAACCCTTCTTCATATTTTTCCGTGGCTGCAAGACTTTGTACACTGTTGCAAAGTGTTACGCTTGAATCATCATTAGGGAATGTACAATTTTCTGTAAGAGAGACATCGTTGTTGACCAAACACGACCTTGATTCTTCAACTTTCTCTTTAATAGAATCACTGTGCGACACATCATTCACATTTTCAGTGTCACTAATGGAACTGCAAGACTTATTACGCAAACAATATCGTGAATATTTAAGCTTTTTTCTCCTTTTTATGTAACTATATTGAAAAGGAAGCCTATTGCGTGAAATATTTAATTTGGGTCTTTTACAGGACTGACCTTTTGTTTTATGAGTTTTTTCCCAAGTACTGGTTGTTTGCCTTGCAAACGAACTATGCAGTGAATTGTAGATTTGATCTACCAGTGCAGGATATAGATCCCCAAGTGAGCTCATGGATCTGTCAGATGCAGGTAAATCCTCATCTGCTGAATAAATAGAGTCATTTTCATTTTCCTCGACATTCAGAATCTCAAGGGACTTTTGGTCAGATGAACAGTATCCAGAAGAATTGCAAAGTGTTTCATGAAATCTAGTAGGTTTCTTTGTAGGTTTAGTTGGTGAAAAACTAAAGTAGAAGGCTCCGTTACTCTTTTGACAGTCAATATTATTCATAGTTTCATTCTGGAAATCTAAAAAAACAAGACATTTGGAATGTATTACCAATACACATCTAGCAAGTAACATGTTAATACTGCACGTTTTATACAAACCTACAAGGAAACTCTTACCTGACAGTTGTTTGGATAGAGAGAATTATATATGGGAAGAATTATGATTCAAACTTATAACAAAATAGCAACATAGTGTATTATGTCAGGAAACAGAAAACTGGTAAGGTGGTGGTACATTTTACCAGACCTTTAAACAAACTTTAGAATCAGAATAAAATAAAAAGATTGACATGATGATCAGGCACTTAATCGATCGCCCCTTCACAGAGGTTAAAAGGCACTGGTTTATTGTAGTGGTTTTATACGTGTGGGCCTGCAAGCACCCCAACATTAAAATTCTGTACAGTTAAAAGAATATTCTGTTCAAACTTCAACCTGAGGTTGCTGTTTTGTAACAGTTTTAAGAAGGTCAGTTACATTTGTATTCAGTAGAAACAAACATTTATTGAACACACAACACGTGCAGTTGGAAATGTTAATGTTAAAGGTATTCATATAGCGCACTGTCACCAACGGAGTTGGTCTCCAGGCGTTCAGGCAGATCTGTAAACAAAAAGGTGGGGGGGGGGTGGCTTGGTGGGTGAAGAGGGCGTAGGAAAGTGAGAGGTGGTGTACTGCTGGCAGCTTCAGTTCGGTTTTCACCATGCGCTGAGCTTGGGTGTGCATATAGGATCGAAGCGGGTCCTAGCGTGCTGTTGTTGCGATCTATGTTTTGATTGATTGTTGTTGAGGTGTCGTGAAGTCTGTGCTGTTTGCTGTGAGAGAAGGGAATAGTTTCTTACCTGTAACTCCATTTCTCCAGCATTGGCATCTTTCATGGATTCACATGCTTAGAATATTCCCCGTCGTCAGACTGGGACCCCTCGGTACACATATATAGCCTTTTCCAATCGGAAAACTTCTGACACTTTTGTGTCCTATCTATGTCCTTTTAGGACCCGCCTACGCATGCTCCGTAGAACGTCCCCGTATAAGAGGCCCGCCCCCGCGGTTCCCCTTCAGATTTCGGCCCCTCCAAAGTAGGAAGGGTTAAATTTATCAATTAAATACATTACATTCCGGGGAGGTTGGCGGGCGCATGTGAATCCATGAAAGATACCAATGCTGGAGAAATGGAGTTACAGGTAAGGACCTATTCCCTTCTCCAGCATTGGATCTTTCATGGATTCACATGCTTAGAATAGATTGTATAGCAGTAACACTTGAGACGGCGGTGAGAATGTAATGTAATATACCCTCAACATACTACACAATGCATATGTACAGTAGGAATAAGTTACCGCATATAACCTTACCCACCTAAAATAAACTGTCATTAAAAAAGGTAGACAACAGATTCTCCACAGCGTGGAGCTTACCTTACTGAAACAGATGGCGCAGGACAGCTCTTCCCACCTGCACCTCGTCAATCTACAGGATGCGACGATCCTCCAGGAAACTTCTTCCCTTGAGCTGGTGGGAACAACCAGTTCACCCAAACTGCAAGCCAGGACCCCTTGGGTTTTAAGGAGCGCACCTTTTATTTGTTGCTTTGCTGCTGGTTTCTTCCCTGGGTAGTGCAGGACCCTCCAGTCTTCCTACTTCTGATCAATCCGACAGTCGCTTCAGGAACCGCGAGCCTGCAGGAACTACCAGGAACTTCTGCCTCAGCTACAGCTCCCTCTCCGTTTTAAGGTACTGTGCAAATCCGGTTGTGCATTTCGTTCAGCCGTGTGAAAGTGTTTGAAATCTTTCTCCAATCCGGTGGCTTGTCCTTCTCTTCTCTTTGAACTAACTTTTCTACCAACCAATCTCATCTGGAAACCGTGCCACCAACTTTACCGCGAACTACCCTGAACTGTATTATCTTGAGCAAAAGACTTTTGAACCGTTGACTTTGGCCATAAGCCTTTTCTATCTGATTTTATTATTGTAGTCTCTTTTGTTCGCTTGCCTTGAGAATATACCTGTTAGTGTGGATCCATCTTTTAAATTGCTGGAGTGCCATTTTGCTACCACTTAATTTTGTGAGCTTAACTTGTCTGGAATTTCAGGGAAGTGGTGTGGTGTGGTGTATCAAGGGTGGCCTTGAGACTGTGGAACATATGTACGAGGGGAACGCGCCATGCACGTTCGAATGATGCAAGGAGAAGTTCCAACTTCAAGAAAAGGACAGATTTACCTACATACAGCTGCGCCACTGGTGCTCACAGCCCCAAATCCTACAAGCAGCAACGCGCGCCCCGACTTCACTGGAACTATCGCTCAAGGACCCCCCATCTCGAGGTAGGATATCTACCTTTTACAGACGCTTTTTGGGCGATTTCCTGGTCGAGAGAACCCGCTGCATGGCCCAGTGGGAGGCCAACCTGGGGCACCCGATAGAAGACCAAACATGGGTAGACATTTGGACCCGAGCACACTCCTCGTCCTCCTGTGTCACCAATAGGGAATGTGCATATAAAATCATGTTGAGGTGGTACTACCCCCCTCTTAGGCTCCATCACATGAATCCCAGGGTAGACCCCTCCTGCTGGAGAGGATGTGGCCACCCATGCTCCTTTTTCCACATGTGGTGGACATGCCCGAAAATCCAGCGATTTTGGAGACAATGCCTGGGGACAATTACACAAATCACGGGGGCAACGATTCCACTGGAGACGGGCCCCGTTCTGCTGGGGGTCTCAGTCCCGGCGATCTACCCACGCTTCGGGAATAAGGCGAAACTGTTGACCCAATGCCTTTTAGCCGGGAAATCGGTGCTGGCCCGCTACTGGAAGTCCCTGGACGGCCCCTGTTTAGCTCATTGGTGGACAAAACTATGGGACATACTGATAGCGGAAAAGATGACGGCAGCAAAGGCCGGGGTCCTTCACCGGTTCCAGAACATACTGTACTGGAATATGACCAGCGATTTCCCGCCCTGACCTATAAGCCTATCAATGCCCGATGGACCCTGGGAACCCGGGAGGAACCCAAAGGGGACACAAACTATGAGGCCGCAGAGAGGAGGGCACGGGGAGTGGAGGCCTGGCAGGGGAGTGGAGGGAGGGGGGACGGGCCCAAAGGGAGGGGGTTGGGGGTTAACACATCTTTGCTACCATTTACGATGTATGCTTGTCAACCTACCTTGATTTAAAATAAAAACATTTTTAAAAAGTGTGATTTTTAGAATGCTTATAATAGTGTAATAATATACAACTGAAGAGTGAAATAAATGTATATTCCTTTACTTGAAAACCTTGAGTCAGTGTTTGCCTGAATCATAGTAATTGCTGTCCTTTGTGTAACTATCTGATACTGCTCACTTACTTCTGAGATCAGTCTAGCTGCTCTGCTACTGCTACCACTTTAACTGTGTAGTACAGGCTTGTGCCAAAGGTGGAATTGTACTGTCAACTATAGTCTTAATTGTGTGTGGTGTTTCCAAAGGGTACTGCATATAATTCTGCCCAACACCCACGCCTCCAGCACAGGGGCTTCCACAGCCACATTGAAGGGCAGAAGCGTCTCATTTTTGGGTGCCTCATCCAGAATGTGACAGAGTTCATATTGCACTCTGGACGTGGATGCAGCAGACCAAAACCCAAATTACTGGCCACCTTTGCCATCAAGTGCTCGAACGCGGTTTGGGGCTTTCTCGGGGTGGAATCTGGCAAGAAATCTATTTCCGGGGAGGTGTCAACGACGCTTTTCTCCTTGAAGGTCCTCTGCCAGTGCCTACACATTCTCACCTTCCCTGTAAAATTGCTCTGGGAAATCCGTCACTTCCCTAAAGCCCAGAAGTTTCTGCCCAAAGGGGATCTGGTCCTCCTCAGTCATAGATCACATACATCTTAGACATAAAAGCTTCCATAGGGAGAGGGGCATATTCCTGTGGAACTGCAGTGTCCAAGGCACCAACGTCGGGCCGACAAAGTGACGCCCGAAGGCAAAGACTGTAGGCGATGAGCTATGACGGGTTCCTTTTGGGCCAGGCCCTAGCACCCATAGGCGTGCAAGGGTGGTCCCTTGAGGGTGCCCTGCCAGTCGCAACAGACGCAGTGGGCCCCTGCGGTGCTGCAGCCGAAGGCACCGTTGCCTGTGAGACCGGCGCTGAGGCTGTTTCTATCGGCGCCTGGGTGAAGCTGTCTAGCATCTTCAGGAGGACGTTTCCCCAATCCTCCGGAGTGGAGGATTTGGTTGGAAAAAGGTACCTCTGACGCACCCCTGGAGTGGGGTTTCCTCTTATTTTAAGACGACGAATACTGGTGCTTGAGACCCACTCAGGGAGCGTGACCTCTTGCAAATCTTTTTCTTGCGCGGAGCGTCTGATCTTCGGAGTGCAGATCTGCGCCTTGCGACCTTGACAAAGATCGCCGACATCTTCCTTTGCCTTGTGGATGAAGGTGAAAATCTTCACTGTCCTTTCCCAGAGGACATTCGGGTACATGGATTGGCACAACCCTCATACCTGGGTGTCGTGGTCCTTGCTCAAGCAGTATAGGCAGATATAGTGCCGATCTGAGAACGACATCTGTCAGCCGCATTCCACACACAGCTTAAAACTCATGGCCTTATTTGGATTAGGCATGGTGTTATTAGAAACATTCTATAAGCTTGACGAGCGTGTTCCCAATTATCAGAGTGCATGGAAAAAGGGAACTGAGGTCATGGGGCGCAGCGCTGCTATGTATACTGGCCCAGACGTCCTACCCGGCACAGGCACATAGAGGCGTCGTACGGAGCCGATGCAAACCAGCTTTGTGCCCCCTGTCGGTGGAAAAGTTTCCAGAAAGCAGCTGCTCTAAGGAGGTCATATATGTAGAATCCGTGGGAGGAAAGAATCCATTAGTAGCAGTCTTGAGGGATGCCCGATTTATGGTTCCCTGCATTAAGGCACTTATCACATCTAATTCAACTGTTGTCTAATTCATCCGTTGTGAAAAGGGGGCAACAGGGTGAACAGACAGACATTTCTTGTAACAAAGGGAGAAAGACGAGGCTGTGTAATTGCCTTGTATCTATTCTGTCCATTTATAAATGGACGAGACAAATCTTTATTGGGGATAAAAACAGATGATCCATTAATAAATAATTAATGTATTAACATCCTCTCATTTCCGGACGATGCAGTCCTCCGGTCTACGTCGCATCAAGAACTGCAAAATACCCTTTTCTGAATGTTTCTCTTTATGCAGTGAGAAACTTGTTATAAACGCTTCCAAAAGAACAAGTTACTTCTTACCTTGTAATATTCTTTCGAGGGGATGTTCTTCCGACGTATTCCTTATCTTTGATAATTCGTCTCCAGCTTGATGGCCTCGGAAAGTTTTTCTCTGTAGAGGGCGCTGCGCGTCGACGTCCGCCGAGTCGATGTCCCTCGACAGCCACCATATCGGCGCCGACGTCACCAGGCCCATAAATAGCCACGCGCGGCGTCCGTTGCTCAGTTCCGTTTTGTAGCATAAGATAACTCATGCCTGAATTGGTTATTAACTTTGAAGGAGCGAAAGCTGAAACCACAAGGGAAGTATTACTGCGGGGATGGAGGGGCGATAAGGAATACGTCAGAGGGACATCCCATCGAAAGAACGTTACAAGGTAAGAAGTAACTTGTTCTTCGAAGGGATTGTGTCCTCCGACGTATTCCTTATCTTTGATAGACTCCCATAGCAGTGGCATGTAATTGGAGGTGGGAGTAATGTCATGTATCCCTTTTAGGAATGAACCGAATGTAATACTGCTTTGCCAAATCTAGTCTCTTGACTAGTGGAGAAATCCAGGTTGTAAAATCTTGTGAATGTATGTGCGGACGACCATGTGGCAGCTGCACATATGTCTTGGACCGGTACCCCTCTTTGGTGGGCTGAAGAGGCTGCAATACCCCTGGTTGAATGAGCCCTAAGATTTTGGGGTGGCTCTTTCCCTGCCAGTTTGTAACATTCCAGAATGGCCAAAATAATGCACCTGGAAATGGTGTGTTTTGTTATGGGTAGTCCCAACTTGTGACCTAAGTATCCTACAAACAGTTGGTCCGTTTGCCTAATCCTAGCCAGTCTGCTGAAGTAAAAGCTTAGAGCTTGCCTTGGGTCCAACCTATGTAGCCTTTCTTCCTCTTTCCCCGGATGGGGAGGAGGGTAGAATGAAGGTAAGGTAATTTTCTGAGTGATGTGAAATTCAGAAACCACCTTTGGGAGGAAATTAGGCTTCACCTGTAGGAAAACTTTGTCCTTATGGAAAATTGTATGGGGGGGTTTACAAGAAAGAGCTTGTAATTCGCTCACCCTCCCAGCAGATGTTAGTGCTACCAATAGGACAGCTTTAAGTGTGAGAAATCTCAGCGAACAAGAGTGGAGTGGTTTGAAGGGAGTACCCACCCATTAGGAAATGTAAGACTAAATTTAAGTCCCATGAGGGAACTTGGAATGGTGTTGGAGGATAAACATTAGTTAATCCCTTGAGAAATTGTATTACTAGGGGTAGTTTGAAATACAATGGTTCCTCCGCAGTGCACTTGAAGATAGAAAGCGCTGCGAGATAGCCTTTTACAGTGCCAACTTGAAGGCCTGAGTTTGCCAAGTAGAGTAGAAACGATAGCACTGTTGGTGTACCGCATGAAAAAGGGTCAATATTCTCTTCCCTACACCAGCTGCAAAACTTGTTCCAACGGCAGCGGTATAAAGACTTTGTTGCTGGCCTTCTAGCCGAAAGCAACACCTCCATGACGTCATCAGGGAGGTCCCAATCCTTGTACCTCACCCTTTCAGAAGCCAAGCTTGAAGGTTGAGGGTTCTTATGTCTGGATGGAGAACCTGACCTCCCTTCTGTGAGAGAAGATTCTCTTTGAGTGGAAGACGGATGGGAGGGCAGACGGATATATCTAGAAGGTCCGGGTACCACATTCTCCTGGCCCAGCCCGGGGCAATTAGGATCATGGTTTTCCGGAATCTTTTCAACCTCCTGATCATTTGAGGAATAACAGGGACAGGTGGAAACGCGTAAAGGAGTGGGAACTCCCAGTCCACTACGAACGCGTCCCCTAGAGCTCCTCTCGGGGGAAATTCCCTTGAACAGAACAGATCGCACTTCCTGTTGGCACTGGTGGCGAACAGATCCACCTGTGGGGTTCCCCAAAGGACGAAGATCTCTTGAAGGACTTCCTGAGCTAGCTCCCACTCGTGGGAGACTGTGCTCTGCCTGCTCAGAGCGTCCGCTGTCAAGTTCTTCTCTCCGGCTAGGTGGACTGCCGATCGAGAGATTCCTTCCTGGATTGCCCAAAACCAGAGCTGCATTGCCTCTCTGCACAGTGGCAGTGACCCTACGCCTCCTCTTTTGTTGAGGTAGTGCATGGCCACCGTGTTGTCCGTCATTATCAGGACATTTCTCCCCTGTACTGATGGCAGGAAAGCTTTCAGCGCTAGTCTGCTCGCTCTCAGCTCCAATAGGTTTATGTGTAGTCTGGACTCCGATGGAGACCAACGACCGCTGATGGTCAAGTCGTTGGCATGGGCTCCCCACCCCGTGAGTGAGGCGTCTGTGACTACAGTTATCTCCGGCCATGGTTGCCAAAACAGTTCTCCTTTCAAGATGTTCTCTGGATAGGCCCACCATTGAAGGTCGTGGGCTACCTTGTCAGAAATCCGGAGGAGATCTGTCATTCTTCCTGAGTATTGTGACCACTGGGTCCTTAGTGCCCAATAGAGAGATCTCATTCTCAGGTGAGCCTCTGGCACAAGGAAGATGTAGAATATCTTGAGCCCTCACCTCTGGTGGCGAGGCTTTTCCCAGAGAAGTGTCCAGGACCGCTCCGATGAACTGGAGCCTCTGTGATGGTATCATCTGTGACTTCTTTAAATTGAGGGAGAAGCCCAGTTTGTGAAGGAAGTGACAGACATAATCTAGCTGGATCTGAGCTTGTTCCGAAGATACAGCCCTGATCAGCCAATCGTCCAGGTAGGGGTAGGAACAAGTTACTTACCTGTAACTGTTGTTCTCCAGCATGGGTCTGGCATGGATTCACATGCTCATGAATATTCCCCGTCGTCAGGCTGGGAATCCTCGGTAAAGAAAAAACCAGTATCAGTTTCGTTTCTGATCTGTCTTTCGTAGTAATAACCAATCACTGGTCTCTGCGTCATACTGACCACAGCCAAAGACTGCCCTCTACCTAAGCACCGCCTCTGGCAGCCATCTTCAGATTTGGAAGCACGTGAAGTGGCAGTATGACCAAGTGAAGAGCCGCAGAGGGGTAGGCGGGAGGGTTCGCATGTGAATCCATGCCAGACCCATGCTGGAGAACAACAGTTACAGGTAAGTAACTTGTTCCTTCTCCAGCATGGGGTCTGGCATGGATTCACATGCTCATGAATAAAGAATACATAGCAGTACACACATGCACAACCACGGGAGGTGGCAAAGGCTCAACATTAAGCATTACATCAAACTCAACATTAAGCATCTTACCTCCTCACCAGGCTCACCTCAGGCGAACAGGTTGCGCAGCACTGCTTGGCCGACCCTGGACTCCTCCCTGGAATCCCGGTCGACGCAGTAGAATTTCGTGAAGGTGTGCGTCGACCTCCACGTAGCAGCCCTGCATATGTCCAGCAGGGGCACACCAGATAGGAACGCCGTGGTAGCTGCGATCGCTCTGGTGGAATGGGCTCTCGGACGGCCAGGCAGCGGTCGGTTTGCCAACCGGTGACAGTACATGATACAGCCGGAGAGCCACCTGGAAATGGAAGCCTTCGAGAGAGCCTTCCCCTGATTGACAGGTCCAAAGTTCACAAAGAGTTGTGACGTCTTCCGAAAACACTTTGTGCGGTCTACGTAGAACTTCAGCGCTCTAGCCACATCCAGCGAGTGCAAAGTCCTCTCAGCCGGCGACGAAGGCGACGGGAAGAACACAGGCAACACCAAGGGTTCGTTGAGATGGAAGTCCAACGGTACCTTGGGCATGAAGGAGGGGTGCGTCCTGAGCACTACCCTCGTGTCGTGAAAAGTCAAGTACGGGGCCTTGCAGACAAGGGCCTGGATCTCTCCCACTCGTGCAGAGGTGATGGCCACAAGAAACGCTGTTTTCCACGACAGCAATTTCAACGGAGCCGAGTGCAGAGGCTTGAACGGAGGTCCCATGAGCTTGGTCAGCACCACGTTGAGCTCCCACGCCGGGGCCGGAGCCTTCACCGGCGGGAACGATCTGAACAGTCCCTTCATGAACTCTTTCACCAGACGATGAGACCACAGGGACGACCGGCCCGTGGTTCTGGTGTATCGGGAGATCGCAGCAAGATGAATCTTGATGGACGCGTGTGCCAGTCCAGCTTTGGCCAGCGTCAGCAGGTACGGCAGTACTTGGGGAGCCGTAATCCGTAGAGGGTTAATCTTCTGTGTGTGGCACCAGACAGAGAACCTCTTCCATTTGTGTCCGTAGCATTTAAGAGTCGAGGACGCCCTGGCCTTTGCAAGAACCTCTCTGCAGTCGGCCGGTATGTCGTATCCTCCAAACTCTAGCGCTGCAGGAGCCAGGCCTGCAAGTTCAGCGATTTCGGGTCGTGGTGGAGGATGGCGCCTCCTTCCCTGGAGAGTAGATCCGCGTCCACCGGCAGCTTGATTGGCGGGGACGCTGACAATTCCAGAGGGTCCGGGAACCATATCTGCCTCGGCCACGCAGGTGCGACGAGGATCATCCTGCACCGTGACCTCTTGAGCTGGTTGACGAGCCGGATTAGCAGTGGCAAAGGAGGGAACGCGTAGAGGAACAGGCCCTCCCAGGGGAACGAGAAAGCATCGCCCATGCTCCTCGCCTGGGGAAACCTGTTGGCGAACCTCAGGCACTTGGAGTTCGTCGCCGTCGCGAACAGGTCGATCTGGGGTGTGCCCCACCGTCGGAAGAGGCGATCCACTAGATCCTGCCGTAGTTCCCACTCGTGGCACGAGTGCAGCTCCCTGCTGAGTGAGTCGGCAATGGTGTTTTTTTATCCCTGCCAGATGAAACGGCACCAGAAACATCCTTTGGGCGACGGCCCAATGCCACAGGTCCTGCGCCTCCTTGGACAGTGCTGGGGACCTGGTTCCGCCCTGTTTCCTGATGTAAAACATGGTGGTGGTGTTGTCGGTGAAGATCCTCACCACCTTGCCCTTGAGGGACGGAAGGAAGGACCTGAGGGCCCAAAACACTGCACGGAGCTCCAGGACGTTGATATGTAGGGATTTCTCCGTCGGGAGCCAAAGGCCTCTTGCGTGCAGATTTTCGGTGTGCGCTCCCCACCCTTCCAGGGAGGCATCCGTGGTCACTGTCTCCTGGTGGGCTGGGGTCTGGAAGTCCATGCCCGCCGTCAGATGCGCGCGGGTGCCCCACCACCGGATCGCTCGTCGGAAACTCTCGTCGAGTATGATCCTTTCCTCGAAGCTGCCCGTCGTTTGGATCCAGCGCGCTTCCAGGAACTCCTGCAACGGGCGCATCCGGAGCCTGCACATGGGAATGAGGTAGATGCAGGAAGACATCATTCCGAGGAGGGACTTGATGGACCTCACCTTGGCCGCGTCGGCCACCAACATCCGCTGCACCTTGCCCAGGATGGTCCTGGTCCTCTCCTCCGACGGGGAGGCCAGAAGGGACACTGTGTTGAGCCTCGCTCCCAGAAACAGAGCGTCTTGCGCGGGTACCAGGTGGGATTTGGCATAGTTCACGGAGAATCCCAAGTCCGTGAGAAGTTGGACGGTCCTTGCCGTGTGAACCACGGCGAGCTCCCTCGTCTTGGCTCGGATGAGCCAGTCGTCCAGGTAGGGGTAGACGTGGATCCCCTCGCGGCGCAGCTGCGCCGCCACCGGTGCGAGGCACTTGGTGAACACCCTGGGTGCCGACCGTAGTCCGAAGGGGAGGGCTTTGAACTGGTAATGACGCCCTTGGACCACAAACCTGAGGAATTTTCGGTGCCCCTTTAGGATGGGAATATGGAAGTAGGCATCCTCCAAATCCAACGACGACAGGAAGTCTCCTTCCTCCAGCTGACCCAGGACGTGCTGGAGGGTGACCATCCGGAACTTTTGCGCCTTGATGAACTTGTTCAGACGTCGCAGGTCCAGGATGGGGCGCCATCCCCCCGTCTTCTTCTTCACGAGGAAGTATCTCGAGTAAACTCCGGAGCCCCGAAGCCTCTTTGGGACGAGTTCGATGGCGCCCTTCCTGAGCATCGCCTTTACCTCCAGGAGAAGTTGAGGGACGTGAAGTTCTTTCCTGGCCGCGGGGGGGACGCGCGGACACCTTCTTTGAAACTCGAGCGCGTGGCCCCGGGCCAAGGCGTCCAGCACCCAACGGTCGGTGGAGATGGACTCCCACACGTTGACGAAGCTCGCCAGCCGGCCTCCCACCGGGGTGCTTCGGTGGGGGCCCGACCCCACGGCCGGTTCAATCCTGCTTCGACGAGGCTTTGCCGCCTTGACCTCCTTGGCGACGACGGCGGGGTCCGCCAGACTTGCCTCGTCCTCTGTAGGCCTCCTGAGACGACGAGCGGGCCGCTTGACGGTAGGTGGAGAAACCGCCGCCGGAACCTTTGGAGGCGCCCTTGCCTCCGCTGCTCTGAAAGGGCGTCCGTCATTGTTGCAGAACTCCAAGGGCCCGGGCCGTCTCGGTGTCCGCTTTAATGGCCTGAAGGGAATCGTCCACTGTTTTCCCAAACAGGTTGTTCCCATCGAAGGGCATGTCCAGGACTCTGGTCTGAACGTCTTGACGGAAGTCCGTAGCCTTGAGCCATCCACGCCGCCTAAGGCAAACGCCGTTGCCCAACTGGCGGAACCCAGTGTCGGCGATGTCCGTCGCAATGGTAATGGCGTGGTCCGAAGCCACCTCACCTTCCTGCAGGATCTCCAGGGCCTCTGCCCTCTTGTCCGGCAAGAAGTCCAGCAGGGGAGCCAGTTTGTACCAGAGCTCCCTGTCGTAGCGGGCCACGATAGCCAAGGCGTTGGCCGCTTTAATCGTCGTCGCTGCAGACGAGATGAGACTGCGTCCCATAGCGTCCAATTTCTTTCCCTCGCCGTCCGGCGGGGAAGTCGATGTGGAGGCCGCACCCCCCCCCCTGCTTTTTTCCTGGCCGCCGCGGAGACGACGGAGTCCGGGGTAGGCTGCGCCCGGAGGCACAGGGGGGCCGTGTCCGGGACCCGGTACTTTTTCTCGTACCGGTCTCTTCTAGCTGGCGTCGTGGAAGGGTTCTTGAGGAGGGTGAGGCCCTCATCCCAAATGTCGTCCAATAGAGGCACTGCGAGGACCGTCTTCCTCTTGGCCTCGCGCCGCTGATAAAGGAAACCTTCTTCTTCTTCTCCTCAGGGCAGAGTTGGAAAAGCTCGGATGCCCTGGTGATCATGGAGTGGAACGATCCAATCTCGTCGGGCGGAGAAGCCCTGGTGGGAGGCGACGACGGTACATCCTCGTCGTCCGTACCCGTTGCTGCCGTGTCAGTCCCCGTATCATCCCCTCGGGCGGACGGGGAGGAGGGCTGGAAGGGGCGCGACGGCTGAAAAGGAGGCGGAGGGTGGATCCTGCTTTTCTTGGTAGGGGGAACACCAGAAGGTCCCGGTTCTGGGTCCCCCGACGGGAGAGGTTCCGTCGGCAACGGTAGTCTCGTCCTTATCTCTGAGCATAAGGACTGTATAGCCAACAAAATGGCCGCCGAGTTGTCTCGCGGCGCTGGCAGAGGGGAATCCGACGGGCGATCAGGGGCCCCGTCGGTACCCTCGACGATGTCGTCGTCACCTGCGTCGGGATCCATCCCGACGGGCCGGTCTTCTTCCACGCCGAGGCCGTGGCTTAAGACCTCGACCAGCTCCTCCTCCGAGGTTGAGGCCGAATCTACGACGACGCCCTGCCCCCCCTTTTTCTTCCCCACGGGTGTTAGGGAGAATTCTCTGTTTAGGCTGAATTTCCCTACCTAGTGAGTCCCCCAGCGGCTTTGCTGGATTTCTGGGGTTTCTTTTTTTCTCCTGCCAAGAGTGAGACTCTTTTACCCTCACTCTTGGACATGTTGAAGTGTGTTTTCTTGGTTAAACCTTGTGTTGAATGGGCTATGGGGTCTTTTACTCCATAGGGCCTCATGTATTTTTGTGATGTGGGTTACACAGCACCCTCTGTGCCGTGACCCAGGGGTGTCCTAGGGACTCCCCAACATAGACTCCATACCCTGGGACTGACTACTGTCTCCCAGGGCATGTAAAGTCACCAAAGACTTTGCTAGTCTTGAATCCTGAACAGAACCAGTACAAACCATCATATTGTGGACGTACTGGCTGGGGCAATTCGATTGCCCCAGGGTCTGTTAGTCGAGGGGGCACGTCTCCGTCCCCCCTGATCGAGTTTTGGCTGGTGGCAGTGGAAACTACTTTTTATATTCGACCGCGAATATTTCCCTATGGGATTTCCCATTGTTTTAGGCTAACACATTTAATTATTTATTTACGGTAGCCTTAAACATACCGCCGGTTTATATATTTATTATTATAAACTCCGGTTGGGACTTTTTGCCAAAACTTGATTCTAAAATGGCGTTGGCGTTCGCCTCTGTAACTCTGACCCAAAGTGGAGCCCTTTGTTCCACTTTTGGCGGGCTTCTCCACAGAAGCCCTCCAAAGTGGTGCCACTCTGTCTGGGGTACTTAGGAGGGGTGGAGGGGGATTTAGGCACCCTGGACTGAGTTACCTTGGTAACTCAAGTCGCACTCCGTCCTGATTGGCCCAAGTGGTGAGCCGGCCGGCTCACCACTTAGCATGTTTGAGTGACAGCTAGGCTGGGTGAATGGGGGTTTGCTGCATAAAAGCAGAGCTTTGGGGACTGGAACTTCAGAAGTCGCCACAGGACCAAGAATCCGACGAGGGAAGAGCTGAGCCGACCTGCTTCGACGACACCACCCGGTGGAGCCCTGCTGAACCGTCTCACCACTTTTCCCGACGACCGAGGAGAACTCTTAACGGAGTGGCTCCTTCCCTTGACTGGTGGGGACAACCAGTTTTCACCTTCTTTCCGCTTCTCGAGGTATCTCGTGGCCGCCTTGCCAGTGCCAAGCACCCCGGCAACCGGAACCCCACCACTTTTACCCCAACCACGAAAGTCGGTACAACCCTTTAACCGGAGGACTCCGCGGCTGGTTTCTTCCCGGGCAGTGCAACGACCCTCTTCTTCTGCTCTTCAGCGAGAACTTCTTCTCCCCTGACCGACGTCGAGCCTTGCTGCCACTGCCTGGAACAACTGCCACCGCTGGAGGATCCTTTCCGCTTAAGGTACCGTGTTCCGCCTGGCTTCCCTTGCCACCGACTGTACGGGGTAGATTTAGCCCCCGGCTTTCGAACCTGGGAGTGCCTGGAACACCCTGGCTAAACTTTCTAAGCCACTCTAAACTCTTTCTAACTCTTTGCAAGACTTTGAATCCCTAATAACAGTGTGATCTTGGGCACATTTTCGCTCCGGCTACTCTAAGAGTGGGCCCTGCCTAGTGACTTTTGCTCACCTGTGACGTTGTGCTTCTTTGAGCCTATTGCAAGTGTTCTGGACCTTAGAGTGGTGTGTTTAACCCATTTCTGTTTCTTTTTATCCCTTTCTTGAACCTACTAGAGTGTCATCTAACGTTAAGCGCTCACCTCTGTTTTAATTATGTGGTGTTAACCTAGAGTTGTCTAGATAGGAGTAAGGGTTGAAACTGCTTTCATTATAACTGTGTTTGAAGTGTTTTTACTATATCTTGCTAGAGTGATTTCAACTTATGTGTGTTTGATAAATAAATAACTATATACTTTTGAAACCAAGCTCTGGTCAGTGTTTGCTTGTGCTATTGTGCCTGGGTACATATTGTGTATACTTTGCATACTGCTTAACTCTTCTTGAGGGAAGTCTGACTGCTCAGCCACAGCTACCAGGTAAATCTGGGTGGTGCAGACTGCTACCAAGTGGGTTTACTGCTATACCTGTAGTCTTAAATCTTTTGCAGTGGTCCCCAAGGGAACTGCACAGGTTTCTGCCTAACAACGGGGGATTTCACGGGGGTCCTATCGATGGGCACAAAAGAGGACTCCCTCCGAGGTGGCAGGGAGACTCTGAGCCCCGAGGTCGCCACCACTGGTGTAGCCTCCACAGGCTGAGCCAGGGCCGCCGCGACAGTTTCGATAGAGGGCTTGGCCGGATGGATTAAGGCCTTCACCACCTTAGGTGCGCTCACCGCCTTATCCTTGAGGGGGGGGGACACTGCCTCGCTCCCCCTCCGCCTTCGAGCTCGACCGGGGCCTCTCCAGGAGCCTCGCCGGGTGCTCGCCCTTCCTCTTACCCGACCCAGAGCGTTGGCTTGTGGTTGATGGTGCCGGGGAGGGTGCGCCCAGCCTGGCGCCCGTAGAGCCCGACCATTCGGCGCTCCCGGTGCCAGCGGACTCGCGGTGCTTGGCCTTATGTTGGACCCCCCTCGCCGGGGCGTCCTCAAAGGTCTTAGAAGACCGCTCGGATTTCTTCCTCTTCTTCTCGCCAGACGGGCTCTTCCCTTCCAGCCAGTTGGCGAGACGTTGATGGCGGTCCTTCATGGTCCGCTCCGACATGTTGCCGCAAAACGCACAGTCCTTCTCCACGTGCGTCTTGTCCTCATGTAGGCAGTAAAGACAAAAAGAGTGTTCGTCCTCCTTGAAGACGTTCTGCAGCTGGCATCCAGGGCAGACCCTGAACAGCTTTCCGGGCGTCGAGCTTCCCTTCTCCTGGGCCATGACCGGGCCTGAGAAACTTCTGGAGTCCTCCAAAAGCGTAGCTCGACGAAATCTTCACCCCTGAGGGGCGCAGACGAATCCGACACGGGTCCCCGTTGATCGGATGGAGAGTCGGTGGAGCTTGAGGCTCTTTTGACCGAAAAAACGAAGTTTTTGAGAAAAAACGTGAAAAAAATAGCACTAACGCTCGAGAGCAATAGCACGAGGATCCCAACACATGAACGTGCGGTAAAAATCTGAAGATGGCTGCCAGAGGCGGTGCTTAGGTAGAGGGCAGTCATTGGCTGTGGTCAGTATGACGCAGAGACCAGTGATTGGTTATTACTACGAAAGACAGATCAGAAACGAAACTGATTTTTTCTTTACCGAGGATTCCCAGCCTGACGACGGGGAATATTCATGAGCATGTGAATCCATGCCAGACCCCATGCTGGAGAAGACGTGAATCCCTCCCTTCCTTAGACTTGCCGCCTAGACTAAGACTTTCTTAGACTAGACTAGCTTGGTGAAGACCCTCGGGGCCGAGGTCAGCCCAAATGGAAGAACTCGAAATTGATAATGAGAGCCGCCAATTACGAACCTCAGGTATTTCCTGTGCTTGAGATGGATTGGCACATGGAAATAAGCATACTGGAGGTCCAGAGATACCAGCCAGTCCTGGAGCTGGAGGGCCTGAAGGATCTGAGAGTTACCATCTTGAACTTGTCCTTCCTGTTCTTTCAATCCTCGTAAGTCCAAGATAGGTCTCAGTCCTCTGTCTTTCTTCGGGGTGAGAAAGTAGGGGAGGGGGGAGTACCAGCCCTTGTTCCTCTCCGCTACAGGTACCGGTTCTATGGCACCTTTCTCTAGCAGGTCTACAATTTCCTGCAAGAGGAGCGGATCTGGAACTTTTAGAGAGCTGTGCCCCGGTGGGTGACTCTGAGGGAGGGTGTCTTGTGTGGAAAGACCTCATAGTGGTTTGGGAGCGCTGATGCAGATGCCGAGGGTAAAGAGGCAACTGCTGCTGCTGCGGCCTTAGTACTTTTGACCCGTCCACCTCGGGCGGATCTCCTTTGGCCTCTTTGAGCAGGCTGTCCTTTGCCTTTCCCGAATGCGGAATAATAGCGAAAGGACTTTCCTCTCCCAGAGGTTCCTGAGGGGCGAAAAGGAGTTTGGCGGATTGCCGCTCCTAAAGATTTTGCTGCTGCTTTAGATGTTTGCTCCTTTTTCAGACTGTCATCAGCCTTTTTACCGGATAAAGAGCCGTCAAAGGGCATATTCAAAAGTCTGGCCTGTACATCTGGAGCAAAGCCAGACTTTCGCAACCACACATGCCTGCGGATTGTAGTACTTGCCGCCATGGCCCTGCTGATACTGTCAGCAGAATCAATGCCAATTTGGAGAGATTGGCACATGGCATCTTTGCCATCTTTAATGATATTAAGGAAGGCTTCCCTTTCCTCTCCTTCCGGTGATGAAGCACACTCCCACGGTGTGTGACTGAACCCGACGAGCGTACAAGTGGCGTGGATGGACTTTAACGCCATACTATAAGCAGAAAAGACTTTTTTGCCATAGAATCGTACCTTTTGTCATCTCTATCCTGTGGGACAGTAGGGTAAGCGGATCTGCTGCTTGATGAAGTTGCCGCTTGAACCACCAGGCTCTCTGGAGTCGGGTGTTTTGATAAATATTCAGGGTCTGCCACAGCTACCCTATACTTGGCTGACAATCTTTTATTGACTGCAGGGATAACCTCAGGAGTTTCCCAATTTGATGAAATCTTCCTTTGTAAGGCTGCATGGAAGGGGACCACAGGATCCTCCTGTGGACCTTTGTCTAGTAGGTCTGTAAGGTCATCCTGTTGAAAAACAGGTGAAGGCGCAGACCAACCCATGAATTCAATAATCCTTGCCATTAGGGTTCTACAGGGGGTTTCGGCATGTTCGCTTGGGTCTGGTTTGACAAATTCCACTTCTGGGGAAGTGTCCACCCCACTTGCCTCATGTAATGATTCCTGTAGGTCTTTCAACCTTCTCTCCTCAGAGGTAAAATCCTCTGAAACAGGTGGTGTGGTCCTCTGCAGCCCGAAAAGTCTTTCCTGGTCAGAATCCTCCGCTTCTTCATAGATAATCTGGGGTACTCGGACCTCGGAAATGGTGTAAAACCCATTTCTAAGGCAGAAGGATCCAAACTCGTCATTATTGGACGAGAAAACGTTGATGTCGTCGACGCCGATGTGAAAGGCTTTGAAGAACTAGAGAGGATCGGGATCCTACTCGAGGATGTCGACGACATTCTCTGCGTCGTGCCGGAGGCTCTTGGTATAACCGTTGGCTGTGAAGTAGCCGTGGTTTTCTCTTTTATCTGCGTCGATGTCGGCATCAACGATGGCGTCGATTCGATCGACCGATGCGTCGAAGAACCCTTCGACAACGGCGTCGAAGATGGTGCCTTCCTACCCGATGGCCCGTGGCGCTCTCAGGTTGACTCTTTCGCCGGGTGCAACGACTCGCGGCGTTTCGATTTTTTGGGTTTTTCACCCAGGGTATCACCCTCAGCTGTCTTCGAGGAGGTCGAGGCTGCTATCTCGAAGACGCTTAACATTTTCTTCCTGAATTCCTCCCACTCAGCCTGAGAGCTGTGTTTTGTGGGGCAGGAGACCCTTTCTGGGGAAGCAGAAGATGACGAGGAAGGGGATCTTCGACGTCTCTTATTTGAGTGTCTAGATCTCGACGAGTGGTGGGAGCTACTTCGAGATCTATAATGGGAATGCTTTCGACGGCGAGGAGACGAATGCCTCGACCGAAGAAACTTTCGAGGAGGTTTTGACTGACTTACCTTTCTCGAGCTTCCCCTTGCACTCCTTCAAGGCTTTCGCCGTCATGGACATGCAGTCCTCACACTCCGAACAATGGTGCTCGGCTCCCAAGCACCACAAGCAGATCTCCTGTGAGGATCCGTTATCAACATTTTCTTTCCGCAGTCGCGACATTTTTTGAAGACGGACCGCAGAGTCGTCGGTTCGGATGAAGAAGCCATCGAGACCGAGTTGGTTTAATCGAGTAAATATAAGAGGTTTATTCTGACTGAACTGAGCAACGATATTCCGTGGCCCCACGAAGCACGGAAAAACGGAACTGAGCAACGGACGCCGCGCATGGTTATTTATGGCCATGGTGACGTCGGCGCCGATACGGTGGCTGTCGAGGGACATCGACTTAGCGGACGTCGACACGCAGCGCCTTCTACAGAGAAAAAATTTCCGAGGCCAGCAAGCTGGAGACGGATTATCTAAATTACTGCCTTGTTGTAAAAAAAATTGCCTTTTTTATGATATGGAACTGGATGGCGTTCGAATAGAAAATGTCGATCACTATAATTATCAGGCAGTTTGCTTTAA
The DNA here is from genome assembly GCF_040938575.1 of Ambystoma mexicanum. Taxonomy (NCBI): domain Eukaryota; kingdom Metazoa; phylum Chordata; class Amphibia; order Caudata; family Ambystomatidae; genus Ambystoma; species Ambystoma mexicanum. The sequence continues at coordinate 110,929,903 of NC_090933.1, forward strand.
TAAGGAACAAGTTACTTACCTGTAACTGTTGTTCTCCAGCATTGGTCTGGCATGGATTCACATGCTCATGAATATTCCCCATCGTCAGGCTGGGAATCCTCGGTAAAGAAAAATCAGTATCAGTTTCGTTTCTGATCTGTCTTTCGTAGTAGTAACCAATCAACTGATCTCTGCGTCATAGTGACCACAGCCAATGACTGCCCTCTACCTAAGCCCCGCCTCTGGCAGCCATCTTCAGATTTGGTAGCACGTGAAGTGGCAGTATGACCAAGTGAAGAGCCGCAGAGGGGTAGGCGGGAGGGTTTGCATGTGAATCCAAGCCAGACCCATGCTGGAGAACAACAGTTACAGGTAAGTAACTTGTTCCTTCTCCAGCATGGGGTCTGGCATGGATTCACATGCTCATGAATATAAGAATAAATAGCAGTACACACATGCACAACCACGGGGGGGGGGGGGGTGGCAAAAGGCTCAACATTAAGCAATACAAAAAACTCAACATTAAGCATCTCTTACCTCCTCACCAGGCTCACCTTAAGCGAACAGGTTGCGCAGCACTGCTTGGCCGACCCTGGACTCCTCCCTGGAATCCCGATCGACGCAGTAGAATTTCGTGAAGGTGTGCGTCGACCTCCACGTAGCCGCCCTGCAGATGTCCAGCAGGGGCACACCAGATAGTAGCAACGATCGCTCTGGTCGAATGGGCTCTCGGACGGCCTGGCAGCGGTCGGTTAGCCAACCGGTGGCAGTGCATGATGCAGCCGGAGAGCCATCTGGAAATGGAAGACTTAGAGAGAGCCTTCCCTTGATTCACAGGTCCAAAGTTCACGAACAGCTGTGATGTCCTCCGGAAACTCTTCGTGCGGTCCACGTAGAACTTCAGGGCTCTAGCCACATCCAGCGAGTGCAAAGTCCTCTCGGCCGGCGACGAAGGAGACGGGAAGAAAACAGGTAACACCAGGGGCTTGTTAAGATGGAGGTCCGACGGCATCTTGGGCATAAAGGAGGGGTGCGTCCTAAGCACCACCCTCGAGGCATGGTAAGTCAAGTACGGTGCTTCGCAGGATAGGGCCTGGATCTCTCCCACTCGTCGTGCTGAGGTAATGGCCACCAGGAATGCAGTCTTCCACGACACAAACTTCATCGGTGCGGAGTGCATCGGCTCGAATGGGGGCCCCATGAGCCTGGTCAGCACCACGTTAAGTTCCCACGCCGGGGCCGGGCTTTCACCGGTGGGAACGACCGGAACAGTCCTTTCATAAACTCTTTTACCAGTCGATGGGACCACAGGGACGTCCTTCCTGTGGTTCTGGTATATCTGGAGATCGCCGCCAGATGAATCTTAATGGAGGCATGGGCTAGCCCAGCCTTTGCCAGCGATAGCAGGTACGGCAGCACTTGAGGGGCCGTAATCCGTAGGGGGTTGATCTTCTGTGCTCGGCACCAGATAGAGAACCTCTTCCACCTATGACCGTAGCATTTGAGAGTCGAGGACACCCTGGCCTTTGCAAGAACTTCTCTGCAATCGGCCGGTATATCGTAGCCTCCAAACATTAGCGCTGCAGGAGCCAAGCCTGCAGGTTCGGCGACGCCGGGTCGAGGTGGAAGATGGCGCCTTCTTCTCTGGAGAGAAAGTCCACGTCCGCCGACAGCTCGATGGGAGGGGACGTTGACAAGTCCAGAAGGTCCGGGAACCAGATCTGCCTCAGCCCCGCCGGTGCGACGAGGATCATCCTGCACCGGGACCTCTTGAGCTGGTTGATGAGTCGAAGCAGCAACGGCAACGGAGGGAACGCATACAGGTATAGGCCATCCCAGGGGAACGAGAACGCATCGCCCATGCTTCTCGGCTGGGGAAACCTGCTGGCGAACCTCTTGCACTTCGAGTTCGTCGCTGTTGCGAACAGGTCGATTTGGGGTTTGCCCCATCGTCGGAAGAGTTGATCCACCTGATCCTGGCGCAGTTCCCACTCGTGACACGCGCGCAGCTCCCTGCTGAGCGAGTCGGCGATGGTGTTTCTTTCTCCTGCCAGGTGGAAGGGAACCAGGAACATCCCCTGGGCGACCGCCCAGTGCCACAGATCCTGTGCCTCCTTGGATAGGGCTGGGGATCTGGTGCCTCCCTGCTTCCGTATGTAAAACATTGTCGTGGTGTTGTCCGTGAAGATCCGCACCACCTTGCCCTTGAGCGACGGGAGGAACGATTTGAGAGCCCAGAACACGGCTCGGAGTTCCAGGACGTTGATGTGCAGGAGCCTCTCCTCCGGGAGCCAGAGGCCTCTTGCGTGGAGATCTCCGGTGTGGGCGCCCCAACCTTCCAGGGAAGCGTCCGACGTCACCGTCTCCTGGTACGCCGGCGTCTGAAAGTCCTTGCCCGCCGTGAGGTGCGCTCGAATGCCCCACCACTGAATCGCCCGCCGGAACACCTCGTTGAGGGGGACCCTGTCTTCGAAGGTGCCCGTCGCCTGCATCCAACGGGCGTTGAGAAATTCTTGAAGAGGGCGCATCCGTAGTCTGCAGAGGCGCACCAAGTAGATGCAAGGGGACATCATCCCCAGGAGGGACTTGATGGACCTCACCCTGGCCACGTCCGTGACTAGCAGGCGCTGCACTTTGCCTAGAATGGTCTTCGTCCTTTCTTCCGACTGTGCCGCCAGGCGCCTCACTGTATCGAGCTTTGCTCCCAGAAACAGGGCCACCTGCGACGGCACCAGGTGGGACTTTGGGTAGTTTATGGCGAATCCCAGGTCTGAGTAGCTGGACGGTCCTCGCAGTGTGTTCGTCGGAGAGTTCCCTCGTCCTTGAGCGGATGAGCCAGTCGTCCAGGTAGGGGTAGACGTGAATCCCCTGCAGGCACAGCCGCGCCGCCACAGGTGCTAGGCACTTGGTAAAGACCCTGGGGGCCGACTTCAATCCGAACGGCAGTGCTCTGAATTGGTAGTGGCGTCCCTGGACGACAAACCTGAGGAACTTTCGGTGACTTTTGAGGATGGGAACGTGGAAGTATGCATCCTCCAGGTCCAACGAAGATAGAAAGTCGCCTTCCTCCAGCTGTCCCAGTACGTGCTGGAGGGTGACCATCCTGAACTTTTGTGACCTGATGTATTTGTTCAAACGACGAAGGTCCAGGATGGGGCGCCAGCCGCCCGTCTTCTTCCTGACGAGGAAGTACCTTGAGTACACCCCGGAGCCTCTTCGGGACAAGCTCAATGGCGCCTTTCCTGAGCATCACCTGTACTTCCAACAGCAGTTGCGGGACGTGATTTTCCTTCCTCGCCACAGGTGGAACGTGAGGGCACTTCTTCAGGAATTCGATAGTGTGTCCTCTTGCCAGGGTATCCAGCACCCAACGGTCGGTGGAGATGGACTTCGACACGCCGACGAAATTCGTCAGCCGGCCTCGGTGGGGGCCTGAGACCACGGCCGGTTCAGTCCTGCTTGGAGGTGGTGGCCTTGCCGCCCTGGCCACCTTGCCGACGGCGGCGAGGCGCACCCTGCTTGCCGCGACCCCTGTAGGCCTCCTGAGACGAGGAGCGTGCCGCCTGGCTGTATGTGGAGGAGCCACTGCCGGATCCCTTGGAGGCACCTTGTCTGCCGCCAGAGCTCCGAAAGGACGGCCGTCATTGTTGCAGCAAACACAGTGCCCGGGCAGTCTCCGTGTCTGTCTTGATGGCCTGAAGGGACTCATCAACCGCCTTCCCAAACAGGTTGTTCCCGTCGAAGGGCATGTCCAAAACCTTGGTTTGTACGTCCTGGCGGAAATCCGTCACCTTGAGCCATCCTCGTCGTCTCAGGCAAACGCCGTTGCCCAACTGACGGAAACCGGTGTCTGCGATGTCTGTTGCCACCGTGATGGCGTGGTCCGAAGCAATCTCACCTTCCTGTAGGATTTCAAGGGCCTCAGCCCTTTTGGCGTCCGGAAGGAAGCCCACAACTCCCTGTCGTAGTGGGCTACAATAGCCAGGGCGTTGGCTGCCTTGATAGTCGTCGCTGCGGATGAGATGAACCGCCGTCCCATCGTGTCCAGCTTCCTGCCATCGCCGTCCGGCGGGGAAGTTGATGTCGAGGCCGATGCCCCCCCGATTTCTTCTTTGCCGCCGCCGAAACAACCGAATCCGGGGTAGGTTGCGCCCGAAGGCACACTGGGGCAGCGTCGGGGACCCGGTACTTCTTCTCGTACCAGTCCCTCTTTGCCAGCGCCGTGGCAGGGTTCTTGAGGAGGGCAAGCCCCTCATCCCAGATGTCATCAAGAAGTGGTACGGCGAGGACCGTCTTCCTTTTAGCCTCGCGCCGTTGGTAAAGGAACCCTTCCTTCTTCTCTTCTGGGCAGAGCTCAAAGAGCTCGGATGCCCTGGAAATCATGGCATGAAAGGATCCAACCTCGTCGGGCGGGGACGCCCGGGCAGGGGGGTGACGGGGGACACGTCCCGTCGTCGCCTCCGTCGTCATCTGTACCTGTCGTAGCCGTGTCTGTGCCCGTATCATCCCTGTGGGTAGTAGACCGGGAGGAAGGCAGAGCCGGCCGCAGAGGTGGGAGAGGTGTCGTGGGATGCGTCCACCTTCTTTTATGCGGTGGACTTTGCGAAGGTCCTGGCTCCGGTTCCCCCGTCGGGTCTGGCTCAGGTACCTCTGTCGGGGGGAGGGGCAACCTTGTCCTTATCTACGAGCACAAGGACTTAATCGCTGACGAAATGGCCGGCGAAGTGTCCTGCGGAGCTGGAAACGACAGCGCGAGGGCTCTTGAGGAACCTCGTCGGCGACACCGTCGCTCTCGTCGTCGCCCTCACGGGATCCCTCCCGCAGGGACGACGAGCCACCGCTGGATCCCTTGGAGGCACCCTGTCTGCCTCCGGAGCTCCGAAAGGGCCGTCGTTGCTGAAGGGCTCTTAGGGCGCGGGACGTTTCCGTGTCCATCTTTATGGCTTGGAGGGATTCGTCCACCGCCTTCCCGAACAAGTTGCTGCCGTCGAACGGCATGTCCAACACCCTGGTCTGGACGTCCTGACGGAAGTCGGTCGCCCGGAGCCAACCCCGTCGTCGTAGGCAAACACCGTTGCCCAGCTGGCGGAACCCGGTATCGGCAATATCGTTTGCCACCGTTATGGCGTGGTCCGATGCCACCTCGCCTTCTTCAAGTATTTACAGGGCCTCAGACCTCTTGCCGTCCGGTAGGAAGTCCAATATGGGGGCCAGCTTAAACCAGAGCTCTCCCTGTCATAACGGGCCACGATCGCCAGGGCGTTGGCCGCTTTGATCGTCGTCGCCGAAATGACCCGCCGCCCCATGGCGTCCAACTTCTTTCCCTCGCCGTCCGAATTCGACGTTGAGGCTCCTGACCCCGCCGCTTTCTTCTTCGCCGCCGCCGAGACGACCAAGTCTGGCGTTGGCTGGGCCCTGAGGCACAGGGGAGCAGTTTCGGGGACCCGGTACTTCTTCTCGGTACCGTTTGGCTGGTGCCGTGGAGGGGTTCTTGAGAACCGACAGGCCCTCCTCTCAGATGTCATCGATTAGAGGCACCGCAATGACAGTCTTCCTCTTGGCCTCCCGGCGCTGATACAGGAAACCTTCCTTTTTCTGCTCCTCCGGGCAGAGCTGGAACAATTCGGACGCCCTGGCGATCATGGCGTGGAATGAGCCAATCTCGTTGAGCGGTGAGGCCTGTGCGACGGGAGACGGGAAACCCATTCCGTCGTCGTCACCCTCAGAACTCGTCGTCGAGCCCATCGCACCGTCATCTCCTGACTCGTGGGAGGATGAGGAGGGAACTGTAGGCCTTACGGGGGCGAGTGGAGGAGAGGGTTGGGTCCTCCGTCGTTTGTTCTGAGGACTTCCCGACGGGCCAGGTTGTGGGTCCTCCGGCCTGGGCCGTGGGAATCTCGTCCTTATCTCAGAGCAGAAGGACTGGATCTCAGACAAAATGGCCGCCAAGCCATCCTGAGGCCTAGGTTCCGGCTGCGCCGGAAGGGAAGGCTGCTCTTCCTCGCCATCGTCGTCTTCCTCGGTTATCTCCCGAGGATCTTCCTTATGGGATCGAACCTTCTCGAATTGGACTTCGAGGTTCCTCACGGCCTCGGTCAGGCTACCGTGCCCCCCCTCGCTTCTTCCATCATGGTGGCCATGACGATGGGCTGAAAAGAGGATTCCCTCCTTGGCGGCAGGGAAACTCTAGTCCCGGAGGCAGTCTCCGCTGGCGGGGTCTCTGCCGGCTTGGCCAGAGTCGCCGCGATCGCCTCGATAGAGGCCTTTGCCTGCTGGGTAGGGGCCTTCACCACCTTAGGTGCGTCCCGGGCCTTCTCCTTAGGGGGAGGGACGACGCCTCGCTCCCCCTCTTCCGAGATCGGACAGGGCTTCTCCCGAAGCTTACCCGGGGTCTCGGACTTCCTCTTCCCCGAACCGGAGCGCTGGCTCGTGGTTGACGGTCCCGGGGAAGGCGCACCCTGCCTGGACGCGCCCTGCCTCCCTGCCTGCCTGGACTCGTGCCGCTTGGCCTGGTGTTGGGCCCCCGTTGCCGGGGCGCCCGCACAGGACTTAGAAGCCCGCTCGGACCCTTTCTTCTTCTTCTCACCCGTTGAGCCCTTCTCCAACCAGCTGGCGCGATCGACAGTCCCTCATGGTCCGCTCCGACAAGTTCTTGCAGAACTGGCAGTCCTTCTCTACATGAGTCTTGTCCCCATGAAGACAATAGAGGCATCGCAAATGTTCGTCTTCCTTAAACACATTCTGCAGCCCGCATCCAGGGCAGCTGCGAAACAGCTTGGGTCCGGGTGATGAACTCGCGTCCTGGGCCATCTCGAAGTACGCCGCAAATCTTCTGGAATCCTCCAAGAAGTTGATTCGAGGAAATCTTCACCCTTGAGGGGCGTAGGAAAATCCCGTAACGGGTAGCCGTTAACGGGAGTAGAAACGGTGGAGCTTGAGGCTCGATTAAACGAAAAAATGTGAAAATTCTTCTGAAAAAGCGCGAAACACGCAGTAAAAGCTCGAGAGCTAAGCACGAGGACTCCCAACACTTGAACGTGCGGTAAAAATCTGAAGATGGCTGCCAGAGGTGGGGCTTAGGTAGAGGGCAGTCATTGGCTGGGGTCAGTATGACGCAGAGATCAGTGATTGGTTACTACTACGAAAGACAGATCAGAAACGAAACTGATACTGATTTTTCTTTACCGAGGATTCCCAGCTTGACGACGGGGAATATTCATGAGCATGTGAATCCATGCCAGACCCCATGCTGGAGAACAAAGGTGTTTGGAATTCACAACTGCAAAAGGGCAAATTGATTTTGAATAGACTAGCAGGAGCATTATTAAGCTTCTCTAACAAAAAAAGTTGAAAATGAAGCAATTGAAGCCGCTCTGGTGGTGTACAGGGCGCAAACCCTAACGGCGGCTCTGCATGCTGCCGAACTCAGGGGATGTTATGTAATTGCTGAACAAAGTAGGTGAAAAACACATTTTTCAAGAAGCTACTGCGGGGTTGCCACTTGGCACTCTAGGACTATGCAGTTAGGACAGACCAACACAGACTACCACGCCCAATTTAAAACCATTTTACTTTGGGTTAAGATATGGACATGCCCAGAACTGGATGTTTCTAAGGGGGCCATGTTGGAAGTTCTTGCTAATAATTATATCAAACCATGGGCATGGTTTAACCAGGTTTGAGCTGGAGGTAAATCTGTTGACTTTCTTCCAATTTTTGGTCGAAATACAGCGGCGGAAATACTGCCAGAGCCAAAAAATACCACATTGAGTCTTACGAACTAAAAAAAATGGGGCATTACAACACCACTTGTAATCCGGCGGTAATACCAGCAGACCAAGTGGCGGTAATGGTAGTGGTTTGGTGGCATCTGGTGGAATGAAAGTGCACAGGGGTGCAGGAGAGAGGGTTTTCTCTGTACATTAGCTGTTGCCATTTGTTGCTGCATAGCTGTGCACAGGTTGGGTAGGAGTGCTGGTGGCAGTGGAGTGTATGTGGATGGTCGTAGTTGGTGACATGGTGATATGCATGGTGGCATTACGTTGCTGTGGGTGTGTCAAGGCCTATGCTGTGTGCACATTTTTTGAAGTAGGCCTGTTAATGACTCCAATCAAGCATTCCCACTAAGTCAGTGCCTTGTCTGGGATTGCTCAAGGGAAGCCCTTATTTATATATTTTTATGACAAGTTATAATCTGGATGATGAACCCTTGTATAACGCCCCTCTCTTAGAATCCCCCTAACCCCACTGAGCCAAGAAGTAGGCTTGTTTTGGAAATTAAAAAGGTTTATTTGAAAAATTAAACAATAGATATATATCACACTTTTATAATAAATTAATATTTGATATCACACTTAGACATATGACAGTGATCAAGAATGGATGATGTTATACTAGCACACTGGTTTAATCACTTAGGAGTAGTATAGAGGATAAGGTAGCTGAGAATGCTTTATGGTTTCAAGGAGATGCAAAGATGAATAAAAGGCAGTACAGAAATAAACAGCTAAAGATAATATGATCACTTTTTCTCTGACAATTCACTCCCCCCGTATGCAATGTAAGGAGATGGAAGTAACACACAGAGTCTTCAGGAATACAATCACAGTACAATACAAATTCAGTTCCCCCCTAGCAAGCTAATAGCGCCAAGGATGATTTTGAAACACAGGCGAAAGACTTTGAGGTGATTTGCAAGGGAGTGAAATATGCTAAAATTGATTTTAATTCCCTCTAGAGGTTCAGGGTGAATGAGAGATACTTTAAATCAGTTCCGGTCCACACTAAAAATGATTAATGAGGGATTAACAGGTTGAAAACGGATTTTAGTAATGGAAGCAAAGGACAGATCTTTCTACACGTGGTTGAAATGAAGCAAAATGTCAAATCGCTGCACTTTTTTTCGAGTGCGTCAAGCGCAATTACAAAGGTGCTATAAGGAGTAGCAAGTCGGGTTAGAGCCTGTTTGAAAGCTTAGAATCTTAGCTTTCGAATAAAAGTTACATTTCGTTCCTAGGATGCACGGTTACAAAGATACGGGCGATTTTGTGAAGGTAGTTTTTCAGAAATGAAATTACAGTTTCAGAATGACAGATGCGCTTTGGAAGGTTTGAATCAACAGGATGGCCACATGATGCAGTTCTAAACAGGTTCAACTGTTTTGAATCAGATTATTTGAAGCTAAGAGATGGGTTCTGCACAGTTCTAGCTGGGCACTCACATTATTAATTTGAAAGGAATGGCCTCGTCACAGATCTGGTCAACAAGTTTAGCTGCGGTTCTCTCTGCTCGGCGGGTCAATCAGGCACCGGTTCTGTTCACAGCGGTCTGGTCTGGGTCTCTGGTTCTGCTGGTCTGGATCAAGTGGATTCTAGATACCACACTGCTTTCTGGGTACTAGTTCTGTTCTGGATACACAGGATTCTTAGCAAGCTTCAAACCGCACAGCCCGGCGGTTGAATAGTTTAGTTTGGTTGCTAGATTCTGAAGGCCTGCTGATGGGAGTTCAGCTTCTAGGTTCTGGAGTTCCTTGGAGTCTGATTCTGGAGTCAGACTGTATCTCTGGAGCTCTGGATTCTGGAGTTCTCTGTCAGAGTGCAGCGCAGGAATTCAGTTGAAGGTTGGAAAATGAATGTCCCTGTCTGGCTTCCAATGGCTCTTTTTATGTCTTTTGAAAATGGGTGTGGATGCTAACTTTCTATGCCAACCCACTCATGATTTGATAGGTCAAGGATTTCTCTTTGACCTGATTTGAGAAGGGAGCAATGAGTCATCCTATGTCATCAGGTGTCATGTTTATGGCTCCAAAGAAAGAACACTCCCCTTTGCTTTTACCTTAGAAAATCATTTTCATAACTAAACATATTTCCCAAATACACAAGTGGTTGACATTACATGTACATATCATATATTACTTCAGATAGGTCTCTGTTCCAACTCTGTTGTTTCTAAGAGCCAGGGTTATTTTCGTTTTTAGTTGGTTTACCAATATTGGATTTTTACCAAAAATTACACAGATGTACACCGTCTTTCTACATATATTCCAGTAAATTTTCATTTTTCTAGCGTGAACCCCGTGTCTGCAATATCCATAATTCATGGGGTTTTGCCTCAGAACATGGTACAGGGTCCTAACACCTCTTAAAAATGTGCACAGAGAAATCACAAGAATAGTTATATTAATTATATAATTTTGACAAGTCCGTACTATGAATTATCCATCTTTTTAAAATTATGCTCTGGCCCAGAGGGGTGTGGTTTCCCAAAGCACATGGTGGAATTTCTGGTTTGTCCACTTCCTCCAACTCAAGTTGCTCACAGACGCACTGCCCCTCCCAATTTCTCTCAAGAGGAAGCCATTTACGACCTCCTCACCCTAATTTAACATTTGCCTGAGCCAAGGAAGGCTCATTATTCTGTTTCCCTCCAGTCCTATGTGCTCCTCCCCTGATTCAATCAGGGAGGTGTCATCTCCTTTTGGTGGGGGCAGCAGAATGCAGCCAGGCCTGGGAAGAGTGGCTGAGCAAGTAAACTCCTGTCGGGGGTAGTTGCCGGGCAGAATTCACTCTCTTCAAGCCAGGCTTCAGCCAAATGTCACTTTTGTTCCCAGTTTTTCTTCATTCAAATCAAACTTACAATGTTAACACATGCAGCTAGAATGCTGATTATAAGTTCAAAACTGACATTTAACAGTTGCAAACTATGTGACACTCAACAGTAGGTCACTCATTTATTTTAAACATTTAGATTTTAGTGGCTTTCAGTCCAATTTAACTTAAGCTGCTGACATCCACAGCTCAGCCAGTTTCATTATGAACATTATTTTAGGCCCTTTCTTTTCCCAGATTTTGTATGCACACAAGAATACATTCTGCCAAATGTCTGCTGGTGTTCAGTGAGATTTTTGAATAGCTTGCAATGTTTAAAATAGGCATTTTTAGCTTGCATTTCAGAGAAACAAAGGTGATTTCAAAGCGCTTTCTGAGCTAACAGGCACTGCTGTTTTTTTCCTTTGGCACCACGTTTCACTCATGGCGCTTCTGGCCCATCACGCTCGCACTGGTGGGTGGCAGGTAAGGCAACCATTTTGGTGTGCGCAAAACTGCACAGTTTTCCTGGATTCTGACGCAAATGTGGGCTTTTTCGGCCATCTTGGATTTTCTGAGCCCACAGCCCCAAATGTTGCAGCATAATAACTTGAACATGGGTCAAAACCCCTGACAAGCCCCCCTGCCCGACTGCGCTTTGATTTCATGTCGAGGGGGAGTCGGGTGCAAAGGATGTTTTGGTCCACGCGCTGGGATGTCCGGTCCTGATGGGAGTATTCGGCGGTTCCCCGGGCCCCTCGGATCTTTGCTCCCTGTTTCCAGGTCGTCTTCCGTGGTCAGTCTCCGGGTTTTCTTTCTCCTAGGATGACAAAGCAAAGCGGCAATACACATTCCTAGACATTTTTCCACCACTATTAATGGTGTGGCGAACAGATACATTTTATACATCAGGATACATTTTGCAGTCTTATTTTAAAAACAGGATATAATTGGGAGACATTTACATTATGTTACTATATTTTTGATATGTGGAATATTTTAGGGTTGGAACCGAATTACTCTGGAGCAGCCCCCTCTGGTATTGCAGAGGACTCCTCCAGTTGTTGCAGAGCATGCTTGGGATAGCAACACTTTAGCTGATTAATATGGACCCACTTGTCTTCCCCCTCTACCAAACTACCTTTGGGGATGCAGATCTTGTAAGCGACTTGGGAGATCTTGTCCACGATTTCACAAGGTCCCTTCCATGTAGGCAAAAATGTTCGCTGTTTGGCCTGGTTCCTTTGGAAATTGTATAGATAGACCCGGTCTCCCACATTATATTCTTTCCTGGAAGTTTTCAAATTGTAATGGGTCTTCATGATATCAGCTGATCTTTCTAGATTTCGCTGAGCATAGGCAAAAGCATGTTGGAGGCGTTTCCTTAAATTCTCCACATACTCATGAGTTGTGGAGGCATTTATCAATGTTTGCTCTTGGGTTCTGTAGAGCAAATGCTGGGGAAGCACCATCTTGCGTCCAGTAATCAGCTCAAATGGTGACATTTTAGTTGCAGATGACGGGGTAGATCCGATGGCCATTAGGACCAGAGGTAATCGGATATCCCAATTTGGCCCAGAATCTGCCACAAACTTTTTTAATATGCTCACAATGGTCCGGTTGTAGCGTTCTACTGCCCCAGAAGAAGCTGGCTGGTAAGCAATATGTAGCTTCCTTTTGACCCCCAGTATCTCCCACATTTTAGTCATTACTTTGCTGGTAAAATGGCTACCTCTGTCTGACTCAATCCTTTGGGGTAGACCAAAACGCGAAAAGATGTGGTTGATCATCAGGGCGGCTGCTGTTTCTGCCTTGAAGTTTGGGGCCGGGAGACATTCCACCCACTTGGTAAACAAATATGTGACCGTCAACATGTACTTGTTTCCCCTAGAGGAGCGAATCTTCTGGAGCGGCGCACGGTGTGAGAGGGATGTTGGCTGAAATTGTGCACACACAAGACATCCCTTCAAGTATTGGTCGAGGTCCTGCCCCATGTGTGGCCAGTATGCAACCTCTCTTAAGATCTCAAGTGTTGTATGAAACCCCCTATGACCGGCGGAGGCCGCATCATGGGCGTGACTTAACATCAGGCTTCGGAATGAGGTAGGGACCACCCACTGATCATGGCCAGCTTGGTATTTCCTTACCAACAAACCGTCTTGGATTCAGAACATCTTTGGACATTTCATCAACACTCTAAGGTCCTCTTTCCCAATGTAATCGGTATCTGTCAGGGGAAAGTTCTCAGGGTCCTCAATGTGTTGGTAAAACTTACCAATTATTGGATCCCCCTTTTGAGCCGTAATAAAATCAGCAGCTGGGGTCTCCTTACTCCATTGTGCAGTTGAAAGATCATTGTGAGCATTTGTCTGGGACCTAGTAATAGCAGTGACCTGGATTTCCCCCAACAAGGACTCAATCTCTATTAGATTCCCTTGGATGGCCCCGGTTGTGTCGTTGTGGCAGGTCGGCTCAACTTCTCCCTCGTCGGATTCTTAGGTCCTGTGGCGACCTCTGAAGTTCCAATCCCCAAAGCCCTACTTTTATGTAGAAAACCCCCATTCACTCAGCCTAGCTGTCACTCAAACATGCTAAGTGGTGAGCCGGCCGGCTCACCACTTGGGCCAATCAGGACGGAGTGCGACTCGAGTTGCCTAGGCAACTCAGTCCAGGGTGCCTAAATCCCCCTCCACCCCTCATAAGTACCCCAGACAGAGTGGCACCACTTTGGAGGGCTTCTGTGGAGAAGCCTGCCAAAAAGTGGAACAAAGGGCTCGACTTGAGTCACAGAAGGGAACACAAACGCCATTTTAGAACCGAGTTTTGGCAAAAAATACCAACCGGAGAATTCATTTTAATTAAATAAACCAGCGGTATGTTCGAGGCTATCGTAATTAAATAAATAAAGATATTAGCCTCGAACAATGGTAAAATCCCATAGAGAAATATTCGTGGTTGAATATAAAAAGTAGTATCAACTGCCACCAGCCAAAACTCGATCAGGGGGGACGGAGACGTGCCCCCTCGACTAACAGACCCCGGGGCAATTGAATTGGCCCAGCCAGTACGTCCACAATATGATGGTTTGTACTGGTTCTGTTCAGAATTTAAGACTAGTAAAGTCAATGGTGACTTTACAGGCCCTGGGAGACAGTAGTCAGTCCCAGGGTATGGAGTCTATACTGGGGAGTCACTATGACACCCCTGTGTTACTGCACTGAGGGTGCTGTGTAACACGCATCACAAAAACCCATGAAGCCCTATGGAGTAAAATACCCCATAGCCCATTAAACACATCTAGAGTCAAAGAAAGACACTCAAATCATGTCCAAGAGTGAGGGTAAAAGAGTCTCACTCTTGGCAGGAGAAAAAAATAAACCCCAAAAATCCAGCAAAGCTGCTGGGGGACTCACTAGGTTAGGAAATTCAGCCTAAACAGAGAATTCTCCCTAACACTGGGGACTCCTTCACCCATGCATTCCCTACGGCGGCCACCAGTTCTTTCTCCCTATTGTTGTCAACATGGTAAGAGCATCCATCCCCATAGACAGTGGGCATTCCCTCACACTTGTCTTCTTCAAATACTTTGTGTGGGGGAATTGAGGTATGCCTCCATGTTGTCCTTGATTTTCTGAGTTTCGTCCTCGAGACAGTTTTCTCTGGCACAATCATGCAAGTCAGCCAGACCTTGCGCGAAGGGACTCTTCTTGTTTTGGCCATATTTGACCTCCACAGGAAAGCCTTGCATTGACAGAATCCAGGAAGTAATTCGGGAATTACTCACATTTCCGGCCCGGATTCTGTCACTTTGGAGGTATTGCAGAGGCTGGTGTGGAGTCTCCACTTTGATTTGTTCCCCCTGGATGAACGGGCGGTAATTCTTCAATGCCCACACCATTGCCAGGAGTGCCTTCTCACAATTGTTGAATTTTTCCTCCACAGAGGATAAAGTTTTGCTCGCATAAGAGATTACTTTATTGACCATGTCATGCTTTTGGTATAATACTGCCGTCAAGCACGTATTAAAGAACCCTGTCTCCAGGACGAACTCCCTGTTTCTGACAGGGTAAGCTAGGCAAGGCGCGTGAGAGGCTTCTTTTGAGTTGTCTTAATGCCTCAAATTGTTCTGGACCCCATTCCCACTTGACCCCCCCCCTTCAAAAGATGAATCTGGGGTCTAGTGATCTCTGCGTAGCCCTCAATGTACATTCTGCTGTCATTAGTCAGTCCAAGGAGGCTTCTTAGTTCCCGCAGAGTTGTGGGGTCTTTCAGTTTCGGAAGTGCTTCCACTTTCTTTTCTTGGGGACAGATCCCTGAGGAGTAATCTCATGCCCCAAGAAATTAACACGGGTTCTACACCACTGTGCTTTCTGAAAGGAAAGTTTTGCTCTGGCGGCCCTCAACTGGGTCAGAACATAATGGATCTCCGCTATATGTTCCTCCACAGTTGAACTTTTGATGAGGACATCATCTACATAAGCCAGGTTACCCCTCGCACCCAGGTCGGGCATGGCCTTGTGTAGGAAAATGTTGAACTCATTGCCGGAGTTGAGGTATCCGAAGGGAGTCCGGGTCCATGTGTACTGCTGGCCCCCAAAGGTAAAAGCCAGTTTGTATTGGTCCTCCCTACTGACAGGCACGGTCCAGTATCCATTGGTCAGGTCTATTGCAGTGAATACCTGTGACCCCTGAATCTGGGCCAGCCCTTGGTCAATGTAGGGCAGAGGCCATCGGGAAGTATGGACCCGTTTGTTGAGCTCCCTAAGGTCGGCGCACAGTCTCCACTGGCCGCTTGGCCTCAATATTCCCAGCACCGGATTATTGAAGGTGCTGTGTACTGGACGGATTATTCCCCGGGACTCAAAGTTCCTAATTATTTCAGTAAGGGACTCCATTGATGCAAGCTGCAAGCGATATTGCTTCACAAACACTGGAGTCATGCCAGGGTCCGTGAGAATTGTTGTTGTGTGGATGTCGGTGCGACCACAGTCATATGAGTCTACCGCAAAGAGATCTTGGAAATCCAAGAAAACTTGTTTCAACTTTTGCTTCTGTTCCAGAGTCACACAGGCATCAGCTAGGTTGACTCTCTCTTCCACCATCTGCCTGAAGCCTGGAAAGACTTCTGGTTTTGCTATCTCAGTGGCCTCCTCCAGCTGGGTGGAGAAGTCCCTGGTCAGAGTGCTGATTTAGACCGGATGCTTCAGGTGGGAAAGGCAGCCTTCATGGACCTGGAAAATCACCTCATCCCCTCTGAAGTCACAAGTCACATCTTCCTTACCATAAGGGCAAGAAGTGTACACCAGGAAGTTCCCCCCCATGCCGGGTAAAGATCCTGTCTGGTGTTGTATTGTTATCACTGTCACTGTCAAAACAGTCCTTGGGGATTGGTCCTAACAGTTCATTTCCTAAATCAATGGAGAAATGTCAGTCATCAACTGCCATTCCAATAATGGTGCCTGCGGCTAGAGTAATACTCTTTAAGTCGCATTTATCCACCTCTATTGGAATGGTTTCATGTTCTATGTTGACTAATGGTGTTGGGTTTACCCCTAACCCTTGCCGTTGGAAGGAAGCATTTAGATGAATATAAGCATCAGGGTTTTTCAATTTTTGCCCTCTCTTAACTTTCACTTCCAGGGAGAATTGTCGGGTCCTTTCTGGGATGGTGACTTCCTCTTTAATCTGAATTTCAAATGCATAAGGTAGCAATTGAGCTGACCTAAATGCTTTTTCTGGATCATCAAAGCCCATGGGATTATCCGCTAATCGGGACCAAGCTTTCAAGTTTAGTAGGTCCAAACTAATGGCAAAGCGATTGAGAATGTCACTGCCTAAGTAAAAGGCGGCAGTGACGTCTTGCACGACCCAACAATTATGGACTATGCTCTTGTTGCCAATGGATATTTTGAGCATACACCTGCTTGGCAGGAGATGTTTGGAATTGGGTGTTTCCAGATCCATTTCCCATTTGTCTATCAGTTTGAATGTGGGAATGGCTGGATCTTTTGAGAGTTGGCGGAACATGGCTTCGCTGATGAAGCTCTTACCGTTGTTCACACACACTCGGGTGAGAACAGAGTCCTTCCCATCATTTAACTGAACAGGGATGAACAACTGCTCTCCAATTTGCTGAATATCAGCCAAGCTCTGAGCTGATTTCACATCTTTCTGGACTATCAGAGTGGGACTGTCTGATTGTGGATTAGTAAAGAATTTCAGAGTGTTTCCTTCCAGTGTGGAATACCACCTTAAACTGGAAGGAAGGTTGATTTTCAGAAAGAGAGGACCCCCCATCTCCAGTCTGTTGTCCTACTGCTATTACTGTCACGCCTGGAATTTGGTTGTTCTGGAAGTGAAATTCTACTTGGTCAGATTTTTGTTCAACCATGTGGCAGGTGCCGTTTAAACTAATATGGTTGACACTCTGTTTTAATTTTATTGGTCGGCTAGTCTGAGTCCAGAGGACCTTGTTTATGCAATCTATTAGCGGTGACAACCTTCTCAGGAGGTCATTCCCTAGTAAACAAGGGGTGCCCTCTGGCGTCACTACTATGACCGGGTGTTTCACCTTGTGTCGCCCAATTTTAATGTCCAAATCTGCCGTCCCCAAGACGGGAATTTGCTTCCCGTCAAAGTTCTGAAGCTGTCCAGGAAGAGAGGTGAGAGGAATACGGTAATTCTCCCCCCTTCCTGCGTTTAGTTCGTCAAAGGCCTTTCTGGACAGAAGGGTAGCTTGGGATCCAGTGTCCACCAAGGCCAAACTTGTACCCTGCCCCTGTACTTGTACCGGGGCAAAATATCTTCCCTCCTTCTCCTCAAGGGGGCACAGATAATGCACATTTGTGGACAACTGGTGGGCCAACTTTCTGGTTTTGGACATTGAGAGAGAAGAAATTTGGGCAGAATTCTGTGGAGAGCCTTGGGGATCTGAAAGAAAAAGTTGGCAACTGGAAATGGTTTCAGGTTCCCCTGGTTCCGGCCCACCCCCCTCCCCTTTTGGAGGCAGTCATCAGGATGGGTTTGACCCATGGGATTTTGATGCTGTTGGATCTTCGATAGGATGATGGGTGGCGACAGCTCAATCCCCACATCTACCCAGTCTATTGATGCGGTTTTGGGTTCCCCTGGTTCCGGTCCCACGCCCCCCCCCCCCCATTTGGAGGCAGTCACGAGGATGGGTTTGAACCAGGGGCTTTCGGTATTGTTGGTTCTGGGATAGAATGATGGGCGGCGACAGCTCAATCCCCACATCTACCCAGTCTGGATTGGAATCCCTTGGGACCCATTTGTCTTTGGGAGGAGGTCCCCCATCTCTGAAGGCGCTCTAAGTGTGAAACACGCTCAGGCTGATACAGGGTTCTATTTTCTCCCCTGGGCTGATCCCGGGAAGGGTAGCTATCCCTTCTCTGGTAGTACCCCGGGTTGGGAAGATTTGGGTACCCCTCCACCCTTGGTCTCCCCTCTCCCGGATTCGGTTGTCTGGGCTCAGGGAATTGGGGAAAGGATGGATGATTTTGGGGCTGGAAGTTGGGTGGATACCTGGGGAACAAGTTCTGTCCAGGATTTGGTGAATTTCTGCCCCCCTGTGGGAAGTTCGCTGGGTCAGGTGCTTGGCTGGAACCCCCCCCCTTGGGCTGGAGGAGTCCACACGTAACCCAGGATGGGTCTGTTTCCCTTGCAGTGGGGGATTACCTCCTTGACTCCCTGTCTGTAACTGGCCCGAGGGCCTTCTGGGCTGTGAATTGTTCGGTGCAGGCAGGTTTTTAGGCCCCCCCCATATCCAAATCTAAAACGGGGGCAACCTTTACCAGTGCTGTTGGTTTTGGGGTGTTTGGGCTGATTCTTATTTTCCGCCGGTTTCTGCACCTCAGAGATGCGCGTGGCTTGATCAATGACCCAGTCTAAAGATCTTTTCTCGTGAAAATCTCTCACGAGCTGGGTCATTATGTATTTGGGTAAGGCATGGAAAAACGTATTAAATTCTTTACTGTCCGTGCACACCCTTTTTGTAGTCTGCGCAAAAGCATGCTTTAACTCCTGCACAAATTCTTGTGGGGCCTGATCCTCCCCACATTGCAAATTGTAGGCTGCCTTGAGAGCCTCTTGAGGATTTCTATGAACAGAAAAATGTTTTAAGATGGCCGCCCTATAGGTGGACCATCTTGAATGATTTTGGTCCTCCAGCCCCGCAAAGAAACTGGAGTATTCTGGGGAGAATGTCCATTTGACGTACTGGATGCAGCTACTGCTGTCCTTCAAATGGAAAGTCCCCATCATTTGCTCAAAGAGCTCCAAGTGTTCCCAAACAGAATACTTGCAGTTCTTGTGATAAGGAGTGATGACACTTCTGATTGCCTTAATCTGTTTTAAGGGGTCCTTAAGCAAGGCACTTTTTGCCTTATTGGCCTTTTTGGTTCTGGTAACCCTGGTCCATTCATCCTCTGACTCAGAAGCACTGCTCCCAGAGGTGCCCGTCTGGTCTTCCAGGTTTTCCCAGATTCTGCGAGCCTGGGAATGGCTGGCAGAATGTGGGGACCTAGTCTCCTGTGTCCTGGGCCGCTCAGAGGAGTCTCCAGATCCCTCCTTGCTGCCAGGATTTGATGGGTACCCCCCCCCCCCACTGACCTAGCTGGGCAGAGGTTTTCAGGATGCTCTTAGTGGGCCTACTCTCCTGGGGTTCCCCACTAAATTGCACTGTGCTTGGGTACCCATACCCGGATGCCCGCCCATCCATTCCTGGGAGGTACTGGCCTATGAACCCCATACTTTTGGCTGGATAGTAATCTGCCATCCCTGTGGCCCTGTGCTCATGTGTGCCAGGGGACATGGGGGTGGCAGAGTCCAAGGACAGAGAGATGAAGGCCTCTGGTACTAGGGCTCCTGAGGTTATGCTCAGGTGTTTCCCTTTCCCAGCGAACTTCATCTCTGTCAGCCCCTGCTCCATGTTGCAATGCAAGATCCTGCGCTTTCAGTTCCTCAGTTAAGGCCTTACTAGACTATCAGTCTCTCCTGCATGGCCACCTGTTGTTGGAGCCTATCATTGTGCTGACAGAGCGCCTCATTTTCTCTCTGCGCCTCCTGATTGGTCCTGGAATACTGGGCCAGTCTTTGCTGTAGGAGGGTTACCTCCTGAGTCCCATCCCTACTGGCCTGTTCCTTTCTTGCCAGAGCATCTTCCACCCTCCTGGTGTGCTTTAACAAGTTCTGGTGCTCTTTTTGGAGGTCACAAGCATGGGGTCTGGCATGGATTCACATGCTCATGAATATGAGAATACATAGCAGTATACACATGCACAACCACGGGAGGTGGCAACAGGCTCAACATTAAGCAATACAAAAAACTCAACATTAAGCATCTCTTACCTCCTCACCAGGCTCACCTTAAGCGAACAGGTTGCGCAGCACTGCTTGGCCGACATTAGACTCCTCCCTGGAGTCCCGATCGACGCAGTAGAATCTCGTGAAGGTGTGTGTCGACCTCCACGTCGCCGCCCTGCAGATGTCGAGCAGGGGCACACCAAAAAGGAACGCCGTGGTAGCAGCGATCGCTCTGGTCGAGTGGGCTCTCGGACGGCCGGGCAGCGGTCAGTTTGCCAACCGGTGATAGTGCATGATGCAGCCGGAGAGCCATCTGGAAATGGAAGCCTTCGAGAGAGCCTTCCCTTGATTCACAGGTCCAAAGTTTACAAACAGCTGTGATGTCTTCCGAAACCTCTTTGTGCGGTCCACGTAGAACTTCAGCGCTCTAGCTATGTCCAGCGAGTGCAGAGTCCTCTCAGCCGGCGACGAAGGCGACGGGAAGAAAACTGGCAACACCAAGGGTTCGTTGAGGTGGAAGTCCGACGGCACCTTGGGCATGAAGGAGGGGTGCGTCCTCAGCACCACCCTCGTGTCATGAAAAGTCAAGTATGGTGGCTTGCAAGATAGGGCCTGGATCTCTCCCACTCGTCGTGCGGAGGCGATGGCCACGAGAAAAGCTGTCTTCCACGACAGAAACGTCAACGGTGCCGAATGCATAGGCTCAAATGGGGCCTCCATGAGCCTGGTCAGCACCACGTTGAGCTCCCACGCTGCCTTCACCGGCGGGAATGATCGGAACAATCCTTTCATGAATTCCTTCACCAGCCGATGAGACCACAAGGACGCCCGTCCCGTAGTCCTGGTGTATCGTGAGATGGCAGCCAGATGTATTTTGATGGAAGCGTGAGCTAGTCCACCCTTGGCCAATGACAGTAGGTATGGCAATACTTGAGGGGCCATAATCCGCAGAGGGTTAATCTTCTGTGCACGGCACCAGACAGAGAACCTCTTCCGTTTATGTCCATAGCACTTGAGAGTTGAGGACGCCCTGGCCTTTGCAAGAACCTCTCTGCAGTCGGCTGGGATGTCGTACCCTCCAAACTCTACTGCTGCAGGAGCCAGGCCTGCAAGCTCAGCGACTCTGGGTTGTGATGAAGAATGGCGCCTCCTTCTCTGGAGAGAAGATCTGTGTCCGCTGGCAGCTTGACTGGTGTGGACACTGACTAGTCCAGAAGGTCCGGGAGCCAGATCTGTCTCGGCCACGCCGGTGCGACGAGGATCATCCTGCACCGGGACCTCTTGAGCTGGTTGATGAGCCGGAGCAGCAACGGCAACGGAGGGAACGCATAAAGAAATAGGCCGTCCCAGGGGAACAAGAAAGCATCGCCCATGCTCCTCGGCTGGGGGAACCTGCTGGTGAACCTCCGGCACTTGGAGTTTGTCGCAAAGAGATCGATCTGGGGTTCGCCCCATCGACGGAAGAGTCGATCCACTTGATCCTGGCGTAGTTCCCACTCGTGGTACGAGCGCAGCTCTCTGCTGAGTGAGTCGGCGATGGTGTTTTTTTATTCCTGCCAGATGAAAAGGCAACAAAAACATCCCTTGGGCGACGGGCCAATGCCACAGATCCTGGGCTTCCTTGGATAGGGCAGGGGATCTGGTTCCACCCTGCTTCCGGTTGCAGAACATCGTGGTGGTTTTGTCGGTGAAGATCCTCACCACCATGCTCTTTAGGGACGGAAGGAAAGACCTGAGGGCCCAAAACACTGCGCGGAGCTCCAAGATGTCGATGTGGAGTGACTTCTCCTCCGGGAGCCAAAGGCCTCTCGCGTGAAGATCTCCGGAGTGCGCTCCCCAACCTTCTAGGGAGGCATCCGTCGTCACTGTCACCTGGTGAGCTGGGGTCTGAAAGCCCGTGCCCACCGACAGATGAGTGGGTACCCCACCACCGGATCGCCTGACAGGACGTCTCGTTGAGTGGGATCCTGTCCTCGAAGCTGCCCGTCGACTGGACTCAGCGGGCGTCGAGGAACTCTTGTAAGGGGCGCATCCGAAGCCTGCAAAGACGCACCAGATAAATGCAGGAGGACATCATCCCGAGGAGGGACTTAATAGATCTTACCCTGGCCATGTCCGCGGCCAGCAGACGCTGCACCTTGCCCAGGATGGTCCTTTCCTCCGACAGCGAGGCCAGCCGCGCCACTGTGTCGAGCTTGGCTCCCAGAAACAGGGCGACTTGCGACGGGAACAGGTGGGATTTTGGAAAGTTGATGGAGAACCCCAGGTCCATGAGCAGCTGGACGGTCTTCGCAGTGTGCTCCACGGCGAGCTCCCTTCTCTTTGCCCGGATGAGCCAGTCCAGGTAGGGGTAGACGTGGATCCCCTGCAGGCGTAGCCGCTCCGCCACCGGTGCGAGGCACTTGGTGAACACCCTGGGTGCCGACTTCAATCCGAACGGGAGGGCCTTGAACTGGTAGTGCCGCCCTTGGACCACGAGCCTGAGGAACTTTCAGTGTTTTTTTAGAATGGGGATGTGGAAGTACGCTTCCTCCAAGTCCAACGACGACAGGAAATCGCCCTCCTCCAGCTGTCCCAGCACGTTCTGGAGGGTGACCATCCGGAACTTCTGAGCCTTGATGTACTTGTTCAGTCGTCGCAGGTCCAGGATGGGACACCATCCTCCTGTCTTCTTTACGAGGAAGTACCTTGAGTAAACTTCGGAGCCCCGAAGCCTCTTTGGGACGAGCTCGATGGCACTTTTCTTGAGCATCGCCCTTACTTCCAACAGTAGTTGAGGGACGTGATTTTCCTTCCTGGCCACGGGTCGAACGCGAGGGCACTTCTTCTGGAACTCGAGGGCGTGCCCTTGGGCCAGGCCGTCCAGCACCCAACGGTCGGTGTAGATGGACTCCCACACGCTGACGAACCTCGTCAGCCGGCCTCCCACCGGGGTGCTTCGGTGGGGGTCAGTTCAGTCTTGTTTGGAGGCCGCCGTGCCTCCTTGACCTCCCTGTCGACGACGACGGGCACCACCTGACTTGCTGCGTCCTCTGTAGGCCTCCTGAGACGAAGATCTTGCTGCTTGGCGGTACATCGAGAAGCCACTGCCGGATCCCTTGGATGCACCTTGTCTGCCTCCTGCGCTCTGAAAGGACGGCCGTCATTATTGGAGCACTCCCAGTGCCCGGGCAGTCTCCGTGTCTGTCTTGATAGCCTGAAGGGACTCATCAACCGCCTTTCCAAACAGGTTGTTCCCGTCGAAGGGCATGTCCAAAACTTTGGTTTGTACGTCCTGGCAGAAATCCGTCGCCTTGAGCAATCCTCGACGTCTCAGGCAAACTCTGTTGCACAACTGACGGAAACCGGTGTCGGCGATGTCCGATGCCACCGTGATGGCGTGGTCCGAAGCAATCTCACCTTCCTGTAAGATTTCAAGCATCTCAGCCCTTTTGGCGTCTGGAAGGACGTCCAATAGAGGGGCGATTTTGAACCACAACTCCCTGTCGTAGCGGGCTACGATAGCCAGGGCGTTGGCCGCCTTGATAGTCGTCGCTGCGGATGAGATGACCCGTCGTCCCATCGTGTCCAGCTTCCTGCCCTCGACGTCCGGCTGGGAAGTTGATGTCGAGGCCGATGCCCCCCAGCTTTCTTCTTTGCCGCTGCCGAGACGACCGAATCCGGGGTAGGTTGTGCCCGAAGGCAGAAGGGGGCAGTGTCGGGGACCCGGTACTTCTTCTCGTACCGGTCCCTCTTTGCAGGCGCCGTGGCAGGGTTCTTGAGGAGGGAGAGCCCCTCATCCCAGATGTCATCCAGAAGCGGTACGGCGAGCACCATCTTCCTTTTAGCCTCGCGCCGTTGGTAAAGGAACCCTTCCTTTTTCTTCTCTTCGGGGCAGAGCTGGAAGAGCTCGGATGCCCTGGAAATCATGGCATGGAAGGATCCAATCTCGTCAGGCGGGGAAGCCCGAGCAGGGGGCGACAAGGGACACTTCTCGTCGTCGCCTTCGTCGTCATCTGTACCTGTCGTAGCCTTGTCGGTGTCTGTATCATCCCCGTGGGTAGTTGACCGGGGGGGAAGGCAGAGCGGGCCGCAGAGGTGGCGGAGGATGCGTCCTCCTCTTGTTATGCGGTGGACTTTCCGAAGGTCCCGGCTCCGGTTCCCCCACCGGGTCTGGCTCAGGTACCTCCGTCGGGGGGAGGGGCAACCTTGTCCTTATCTCCGAGCATAAGGACTGAATTGCTGACAAAATGGCCGCCGAAGTGTCCTGCGGCACCGGAAACGACGGGCGCAAGGGCTCTTGAGGAACCTTGTCGGCGACACCGTCGCTCTAGTCATCGCCCATGTCGGGATCCCTCCCGATGGGCTGGGCCTCCTCCACGACTTCGATGAGCTCTTCTTCAGAGGTCGTGTGCTTATCCACGATGGCCACCTACCCCTCCCCCTCCTTTTCCAGCGGGGACTTCGTGGGGGTCTTCTCGATGGGCCTGAAAGATGACTCCCTCCGCGGTGGCAGGGAGACTCTGGATCCCGAGGTCGCCTCCACAGGCTGAGCCAGGGACGCTGGGACATCCTCAATAGAGGTCTTAGCAGGGTGAATTAAGGCCATCGTCACCTTCTGTACGCCTGGGGCCTTTACCTTGGGGCGAGGATCCGAGCCTTGCTCCCCCTCTGCCGGAATCTTCGAGATCGACCGGGGACTCTCCAGAAGCTTAGCCGGGTTCTCGGATTTCCTCTTACCTGAGCCAGAGCGTTCGCTCGTGGTTGATGGCGCCGGGGAGGATGCGCCCTGCCTGGCAGCCCAGGAGCCCGACCGTTCGGCGCTCCCGATGCCCGCGGACTCACGGTGCTTGGCCTTTTGTTGGGCCCCCATCGCCGGCGCGCCCTCACAGGACAAACAAGACCGCTCGGATTTCTTCTTCTTCTCGCCTGACAGGCTCCTACCTTCCAGCCAGTTGGCGAGACGGAGGTGGCGATCCTTCATGGTCCACTCCAACATGTTCCCACAAAACGCACAGTCCTTCTCCACGTGCGTCTTGTCCTCATGGAGACAGTAGAGGCATAACGAATGCTTGTCCTCCTTCAACAAATTCTGAAGCTGGCATCCAGGGCAGGTCCTGAACAGCTTCCCGGGCGTCGAGCTTCCTTTCTCCTGGGCCATGGCCGGGGTAGGTCTCGGAACTTCTGGAATCCTCCAAAAGCGTAACTCGACGAAATCTTCACCCTTGAGGGGTGTAGAAAACTCTGAAACGGGTCCCCATTGATCGGATGTAGAAACGGTGGAGTTGAGGCTCTTTTTAACCGAAAAATGAGAAAAAATCTCCTGAAAAAGCATGAAAACGCAGCAAAAGCTCGAGAGCTACAACACGAGGACTCCCAACACTTGAACGTGTGGTAAAAATCTGAGGATGGCTGCCAGAGGCGGGGCTTAGGGAGAGGGCAGTCATTGGCTGGGGGCAGTATGACCCAGAGACCAGTGATTGGTTACTACTAAGAAAGACAGATCAGAAACGAAACTGATACTGATTTTTTCTATACCGAGGATTCACGGCCTGACGATGGGGAATATTCATGAGCATGTCGGACCCCATGCTGGAGAAACTGTTGTACATCATACTCTGCGTACTGAGGATGGCTGACATGGCGAAACGCATTGTGTTGACTGTAGATGATCCCTGTCATAGATCTGTACAACTACGCCCTGCAAAGACACTTTGACAGCAATTTTGGTTTGGAAGGAGTGGACGCATTGTGGAGCGCTGTGTATGAGTGCAATTTCGCCAATATGCATGCACTTTGCAAAGACTTCGCCAGTTTTCCAGTAGTAGATGTCATTGTCATCCATTACGGCGGCATGCATATGGGTTACGTGGCTTGCTTAGATTTGTTCGGTAGACTGAGGAGTTTGCTGAATGTCGTGGGGGCGGTTTTTCCCACCACCAAGGTGCTTTTCTCATCCATAATACCACTAAGAGTATGGCCCACTGCTCATGGCTATTGTTCTGAGCCAGACGCAGGAAGGTGTCATCAACAGAAGCATGTATACTTTTTTGTCCGCTTGTGGAATGTTCTTCTGCAACAATGACCTCATTAGTTGTGGAAATGCAGAGTTTTTCCAAGAAAAAGGCATTTTGTTGTCACCCATTGGCAATGCAGTTTTGTTTGCTTGTCTACAGGATGCAGTGTACTAATGTACTAATGTGAGCACAAGAAAACACAAAAGCTAATAAAAACCTTAGAAAAAGTTACTCTCTTACCTGGCAACGTTCTTTCGATGGGATGGTCTGACAACGTATTCCATATCTATGACAGTAATCACCACAGCTGTGCTGCTTCGGAAAATCTTTCGGCGTCTGCGTTGATGACGTCGATATGCCGCCCTTGAGGGCCTTCGTCGAGCCGACAATCACTGGATGTTATAAGTAGGACGCACGACTCCCGTAGCCTCAGTTGTAGTTTTTTCCCAGAACGTGAGGCACCAATGTTCGTCCAGTAGGACCACAGAAAGCCTTGCGGAAACGTAAGCTGCAATCCCATAAGAAATTCTGTAGCGGAGAAAGCGATATGCAATACGTCGTCGGACCATCCCATCGAAAGAACGCTACCAGGTAAGAGAGTAACTTGTTCTTCTAGGGGATTGAGTCCTCCGACGTATTCCTTATCTATGACAGACTCCCAAAGCAGTACCAACGTAAGGAGGTGGGAAAAGGATTTAGAATATACAAATTTAGAATGCCTAATTGTTAGGGAGAATTCTCTGTTTAGGCTGAATTTCCTAACCTAGTGAGTCCCCCAGCAGCTTTGCTGGATTTTTGGGGTTTATTTTTTTCTCCTGCCAAGAGTGAGACTCTTTTACCCTCACTCTTGGACATGATTTGAGTGTATCTCTTTCATTTTATATGTGTTTAATGGGCTATGGGGTCTTTTACTCCATAGGGCTTCATGTGTTTTTGTGATGCGTGTTACACAGCACCCTCAGTGCAGTAACACAGGGGTGTCATAGTGACCCCCCAGTATAGACTCCATACCCTGGGACTGACTACTGTCTCCCAAAGCATGTAAAGTCACCATTGACTTTACTAGTCTCAAATTCTGAACAGAACCAGTACAAACCATCATATTGTGGACGTACTGGCCGGGGCAATTCGGTTGCCCCGGGGTCTGTTAGTCGAGGGGGTACGTCTCCGTCCCCCCTGATCGAGTTTTGGCTGGTGGCAGTGGATTCTACTTTTTATATTCGACCGCGAATATATCCCCATGGGATTTCCCATTGTTCGAGGCTACCAATTTTAATTATTTAATTCCCATAGCCTCGAACATACCGCCGGTTTATTTATTTAATATGAATTCTCCGGTTGGTATTTTTTGCCAGAACTCGGTTCTAAAATGGCGTTTGTGTTCGCTTCTGTGACTCCAACCCAAGTTGAGCCCTTTGTTCCACTTTTTGGTGGGCTTCTCCACAGAAGCCCTCCAAAGTGGTGCCACTCTGTCTGGGGTACTTAGGAGGGGTGGAGGGAGCTTTAGGCACCCTGGACTGAGTTGCCTAGGTAACTCAAGTCGCACTCCGTCCTGATTGGCCCAACTGGTGAGCCGGCCGGCTCACCACTTAGCATGTTTGCGTGACAGCTAGGCTGAGTGAATGGGGGTTTTCTGCATAAAAGCAGGGTTTTGGGGACTGGAACTTTAGAAGTCGCCACAGGACCTAAGAATCCGACGAGGGAGAAGCTGAGCCGACCTGCTATGACGACACCAACGGTGGAACCCTGCTGAACCGTCTCACCACTTTTCCCAATGACGGAGGAGATCTCCAGCCCGGAGAGTCTTCTTCCTTCGACTGGTGGGGATAACCAGTCTGCTTCCTTTTTCGCTTCCTGGAACATCTCGTGGCCGCCTTGCCTGTGCCAAGCACCCTGGCAACCGGGATACCACATTTTACCACTACCGTGAATCAAAGGGTAGTACCTTTAACCGGAAAACTCTGTGGCTGGTTTCTTCCCTGGCAGTGCAACGACCTTCATCTTTCCTCCAAGTCGAGATCTTCTCTTCCTCTGGACGACGCCGCGACTTGCACCCGCTGCCAGGAACAACTGCTCCCGCTGGAGGATCCTTTCCACATAAGGTACAGTTTTCCGCCTGGCTTCCCTTGCAACTGACTGTACGGGGTAGATTTAGCCCCCGGCTTTCGACCCTGGGTTAGCCTGGGACACCCTGGCGAAACTTTTCTGAGCCTAACTAAAACCTTTCCGAACTCCCTGCAAGACTTTTTAAGCCTGTTGTCATTGTGTGATCTTGGGTGCATTTGTGCCCTGCTCTCTCCAAGAGTGGGCCCGGCCTGTGGACTTTGGCTCACAAGTAACTTTTCACTTTCCTGCCTTGCTTAAGAGTTCCTAAGTATTACTGTAATGTATTTTCCTACATTCTGCCTTTTTCCCTCCCTTTTTCGTTAACTTATTGGAGGGCCATCTATAGTTAAGCGCTCACCTCTGTTTGGAAATAAGTGGTGTTAATTAAGACGTGTCTGATAAGGAATAAGGAGTGTATATATAATAATAGTAATTGTGTTTAGAGTGATTTACAATAATAGTGCTGGAGTGTTTCAATAAGTGTGTTTTTAAATAAATAATTATATACTTTGATACCAAAGCTCTGGTCAGGGTTTGCTTGTGCTATTGTAACTGAGTGCCTATTGTGTATACTTTGCATACTGCCTAACTCTTCTTGAGGGAAGTCTGACTGCTCAGCCACAGCTACCAGGTAAATCTGGGTGGTACAGACTGCTACCAAGTGGGTTTACTGCCAAAACCTGTAGTCTTAAATCTTTTGCAGTGGTCCCCAAGGGAACTGCACAGGTTTCTGCCTAACACTAATCAAATTGCAGAGTAAAGGACCGCCTTGCCAAAGGCCAGATCCTACCCATGGACAGAATCTAGGGAGTAGTGACGTACAAAGGTATGGACCGAAGCCCAAGTGGTTGCATCACAGATGTTGCGAATAGGAACACCCCTCTGCAGGGCAGTGGAGGCAGCCATACCCATAGTCTAATGGGCCCGTAAGCCTACAGGAGGGTCCTTACCCACCAGGCGGTACATTCAGCAATTTCCAAGATAATCCATCTAGACAAAGTCTGCTTAGTCACAGCTTGTCCCAAACGCCTTCCAGCGTAACCAATAAAGAGCTGATCGTCCACTCTGACCCAGGACATGCGTGAAATGTAGAAACTCAAAGCTCTCCTAGGATCTAACCTATGGAGCCTCTCCTCGTCCTTACCAGGCTGCAGAGGAGGATAAAATGCCGGAAGAACAACCTTCTGGCTTAAATGAAATTCCGACACCACCTTCGGAAGAAAGGAAGGACGAACTCGAAGGACAACCCTGTCCTTATGAAACACAGTGAAGGGTGGCTTAACTGAAAGTGCCTGTAACTCACTCACTCTGCGAGCGGAAGTGACCGCAATTAAAAATACAGTTTTAAGGGTTAACAGCCTCAAAGGACAAGAATGTAAAGGCTCAAAAGGAGCACCCATTAGAAACTTGAGAACAAGGTTTAAATCCCAACTGGGCACCTGGAAAGGTGACGGAGGGAACACATTAGTGAGCCCTTTCAGAAACTAAGAAATTAAAGGAATTTTAAAATAAGAACACTCTTCAGACGAGCGCTTAAATATGGACAGCGCCGCCAGGTATCCTTTAATGGTACCCACTTGCAAGCCCCTGTGGGCAAAAAAGACAGAACTACAGGAATGTTACATGAAAAAGGATCCACATTCTGAACCCTGCACCTGCGCAGAACTTTCTCCAACGGCAACGGTAGAGGGACTTAGTTGCCGGCTGTCTGGCCGAAAGCAACACCTCCATCACGTCTTCAGGGAGGTCCCAATCCTTGTACCTCAACCTTTCAGAAGCCAAGTGTGAAGGTTGAGGGATCTGACCTCTGGATGGAGAACCTGACCCCCCTCCCGAGAGAGCAGATCGTCTCGGTAGGGGAGAAGACTCAGAGGGCAGATGGACATGTCGAGAAGGTCCGGGTACCACGTCCTCCTGGCCCATGCCGGAGCAATGAGGATCATTCGGGAACCGAACCCCCGTAACCTCCGCAGCACTTGTGGGATGATGGGGACTAGAGGAAACGCGTACAGCACTTGGAATGACCACTCCACCACAAACGCGTCTCCTAAGACTCCTCTTGGAGGAAATTCCCACAAGCAGAACCTTTCGCACTTCCGGTTGACACTGGAGGTGAAGAGATCCACTTGAGGGGTCCCCCAAAGGGCGAAGATCTCCAGGAGAATCTCCTGAGCCAACTCCCACTCGCGAGAGATCGCGCTCTGCCTGCTCAGAGCCTCTGCCGTTTTGTTTTCGTCTCCGGCCAGATTAACTGCAGAGATCGAAATTCGCCGCTGGATGCCCAGAACCAGAGCTGCATTGCCTTCCTGCACAGAGGAAGTGACCCTGCCCCCCCTTTTTGTTGAGGTAGTGCATGGCCACTGTGTTGTCCGTCAGAATCGGGACATTCTCTCGCACAGTCGGTAGAAAAGCCTTAAGGGCAAGCCTGACGGCCCTCAGCTCCAACAGATTGATAAGGAATCTGGACTCCGACGGAGACCAACGACCGCTGACTGTCAACTCGTTGGCATGAGTTCCCCATCCCGTGAGGTATGCGTCCATCACGATCGTCACCTCCGGCCAGGGTAGCCAAAATGGAGCTCCCCTCATCAGATTGCCTTCGACGGCCCACCACAGAAGATCTTGGGCGACCGAGGGCGGCACCTGAACGGGGTCCGACATCCTGCCGGAGGACTGTGACCACTGCATTTTGAGAGCCCATTGCAGAGATCTCATCCGCAACCTGGCCTCTGGCACCAGAAGAATGCAGGATGCCATGAGGCCGAGTAACCTCAAGAACTCGAATGCTGGGAGACTCTGGGCAGGTTGAAACTTGTGCACCATCTGCTGAATGTGGTGAGCCCTCACCTGGGGAGGCAAACACTGCCCCAGGGTTGTGTTGAGCACCGCTCCGATGTACTGGAGCCGCTGTGTTGGCTTCAAGTGGGACTTCAAGTTGAGGGGAAGCCCAGCTTGTGAAGGGAGTGGCAGGTGACGGACGGATGATCCAAGACTTGCTCGGTAGAGTGTGCCCTGATCAACCAATCGTCCAGGTAGGGGTAGACGTGAATCCCCCCGTTCCTGAGATGCGCTGCCATAACCACCATGAGCTTGGTGAAGATCCTCAGGGCGGAGCAATCCGAACAGCAGGACCCGAAACTGAAAGTGTGAGTCGCCAACCGCGAACCTCAGGTACTTTTTGCGCTTTGGATGGATCGGCACATGAAAATAAGCGCCCTTGAGGTCGAGAGACACCAACCAATCCTGAAGTTGAAGGGCCTGGAGGACTTGAGAAAGAGTAACCATCTTGAACTTGTCCTTCCTGAGGAGCTTGTTCAAACCGCGCAAGTCCATGATGGGTCTCAATCCTCCGTCTTTCTTCGCAATCAAAAAATAATGGGAATACCAACCCTTTTCCTCTCCGCTACAGGCACCAGTTCTATAGCGCCTTTCTCCAGCAGGGATTGAATTTCCTGCGCAAGGAGCGGATCCAGACTCTTCAAAGAGAGGTTCCCTGGTGGATTGTGGTGAGGCCTCTGCCGGAAAGGAAGACAGTAGCCGTGGGCTATGATCTCCAGAACCCACACATCTGAAGTAATGGCACGCCATTCTACCAGATGCTGCACCAGCCTTCCCCCAACCGGAGAAGCATGGGCCTCATAAATGAGCTGAAGCCGCTGCGGCAGTGCCTGAGGGCAGAGGAAACTGCATGCGCGGCCTTGGCACCTCAAGTACCTTGTTTTCCACCTCTGGCACTGCTACGCCGCTCCTCTCGATTTACTAAAGGACGAGTAATATCAAAATGAACCACCCCTCCATTGCTGTCCCCTAGGACGAAAAGGCGGAGGTTGGCGAATTGCAGCGCCCAACGACTTTGCTGCAGCTTTGGAGGTCTGCAACTTCTCAAAACTCTCGTCAGCCTTGCTGCCAAAAAGATGGTCACCATCAAAGAGCATGTTGAGGAGCCTGGCTTGCACATCAGGAGCAAAACCCGACTTCCGCAACCACGCAAACCTGCGTATTACGGTGCTCGCCACCATGGACCGGCTGACACAATCAACCATGTCCAGATCCGACTGAACGGATTCACACATCGCATCCTTGCTATCCTGCACGATAGCAAGGAAACCATCCCGTTCCTCCCCTTCGGGGAAATGATCAGCCGCTACGGGAATACAGTTCCACAGAGTGTGCATTAAACGAGACAAGGCACAAACGGATTTGGCAGCCTGAAGCGCCATATCCCCAGAAGAAAATACCTTCTTCACCCAGCCGTCAAAACGTTTGTCGTCCCTATCAAGAGGGATGGTAGGATACAACGCCTGCTTTGCTGGGGCCGTAGCCGCCTGCACCACCAAACTCCCCGGAGTAGGGTGTGTATACAAGTAGCAGGGGTCACCACTGGCTGGGCGATATTTCCTCAGCAAGGACTTGCCCACTGCCGGCAGACTCTCCGGAGCAGTCCAAGCCGCAGCCACCCTTCTCTGCAAGGCCATATGGAATGGCAGCACCGGGTCAGTTGGAGGACCTTGGTCCAGGATATCAGTCAGGTCATCGTGCTGAAAATCCCTAGGGGGGTGAGGGGCAGACAACCCCAGGTAATCTGTGACCCTCAACCTCAGGCGTGATAAGAGGAGTCGGCATGCGTGCCAGGCTCAGGCCTACCAAATTCCACCTCCGGAGAGGTGTCGAGCCCACTGGCGTCATGCAATGACTGGCGCAGCTCCTCAAGCTGGCTATGACCAGAAACAATATCATCAGGGACCTCTGCAGGAACCACACCTTCCGCAGACCCCTCATCCACCTCAGAAATATAATCCAGAGGCTGGAAAGAAGGAACCGAAAAAGGAACAAAGACATGTTTTGCCTTAGCCAGAGCTTTTCTAGGGGGTTGCCCCGTACCACGAGGCATCCCCGACAAAACCGCCTCGAAAGGTGTCGAGGGCGTCGATGGAATCGGCGTCGAGCACGGCGCCGACAGTTTCGACAGGGTCGACACAGGCCTCGAGGGCGGAGCCCCGACCGTGTCTCTCGACAGCCTGGGCACCGATGGAGTCGACGACTTCCTTGGAGGTGGAGCCTCGAGAGAGTCAGTCGACGACCTTGGCGCCGCTGGCGTCGATGTCTTCCTCGAAGACTTCACAGGTTCACACGGTCTTGATGGCGTTGAGGCCCGGGACCTGGAACGGGCATGTCTAGAGCAATCATCCTTCTCTGACCGGAACCTCGAAGGCGCCTGCTGGTCGCAAACGACTGCTCGAGCCCAAAGGCGGACGAGCGGTGTCTCTAGCACGGCCACGACCGGCGTCAGACGGCGCGGACGGACTGGAGCCCATCGCCAACATCTCCTTTCGGAAGGAATCCCATTCCTCAGGAGTGGAATGCTTGTTGGGACAAGCAACACGCCGACGGGTGGAGTCCTCGGAAGAGGACGGGGAAGGCGACCGGTGACGGCACTTCCTGGAGTGCCTCGAAGAGGCAGAGGAATGGCGGGACTGACTCCCAGATGAGAACCCCCAGACTTCCTACGACGATGCGGAGAGTCGCCCCTCGAATCATCGGTAGAAAGACCAGTGGAACGTGACTTCCGGGGCTTGGCCACCTTACCGACTGCTTCTTCTTACGCTCCCGCAAGGCCTTCGATGTGAGCAATTGGCAGTCGACACAGTCGTCCGTATCTTGGTCCTCCCTGAGGCACTAGAGGCAAGCGTTGTGCGTATCCGTCAGCGACATCTTTGACCTGCACACCCGACACTTCTTAAACCCGGACCGCGGGGTGGAAGAAGCCGAAGACATCATATTCGATAGCAATGAAGAAACGGGTTTGAAGAACCGAAAGAACAGGATTCAGTAGAATAGAGGCACGCCGAGATCTCCGAAGCAAACACGTTCGTGGAAAAAACGGAACTGAGGCTACGGGCGTCGTGCGTCCTACATATAACATCCGGTGACGTCGGCTGGACGGAGGCCCTCGAGGACGGGGTATCGACGCAGGACGCCGAAAGATTTTCCGAAGCAGCACAGCTATGGTGATTACTGTCAGAGATATCGAATATGTCGGAGGACCCAATCCCCTAGAAAAAGTGTTTCTCTAGAAGCACCTAAACAAGAAACAAACAACAGGCTCTTTTAAGTGTCGCCCCTTACCACAAACTTCCCCCTACCCTGGTTGCAAGTTATTCCTCACATGCACACGCAGCAGGAAAGCCACATCCGGGCAGTTTGCGGGTGGCGGATACGAAAAAGGAACTGTGGGGATTGTCCAATCAGATGCTTAGGGTATGCAGCAATAGGAAGAGGGACTCCTGCTTCACTCCGGCCCAGCCCTCGACGTACTTGGGGACCTGCACGTGCCACATTCAGCGCTTCTCACCATGCTGGGCTATGTGAATGGGACTGTAGCGATTGTCATTTTAGGTGGTGATCAGGGTGTGCATCACAGTAAAGCGCGCCAATAGGAAGGAGGACTCCTCCTGCTTTACTGGGTCACGGCCCTTTCGGTTCTTGGAGAAAGGCACGTGCCACATTCTGCGCTTCTCAGCATGCTGGCCAATGGAAATGGGACTATGGCCTTTGGCTCAGGGTGTTCGTCATAGGAAAGAGCACCAATAGGGATAAGGAGCTGTTAGGGAGAATTCTCATTCTATGGCTATTTCCCTTACCTATAGAGTCCCCCAGCAGCTTTGCTGGATTTGAAGGGTTTCTTTTTTTCTCCCGCTAAGAGT
The DNA here is from genome assembly GCF_040938575.1 of Ambystoma mexicanum. Lineage (NCBI taxonomy): Eukaryota > Metazoa > Chordata > Amphibia > Caudata > Ambystomatidae > Ambystoma > Ambystoma mexicanum. The sequence goes on from NC_090933.1 coordinate 110,964,595, forward strand.
GTGACTCTTTTTCCCACTCTTAGACATGTTTGCTATGTGTGTTCTAGGCTATTTTTTGTGTTTAATGTCTATGGGGTTTATCTCACCCTCATAGGAACCATCTTTATAAACATGTGTTACACAGCACCCTCCGTGCAGTGACACAGGGGTGTCGTAGCGACCCCCAAACACAGACTGCATACCCTGGGACTGACTACTGTCTCACAGGGCATGTAAAGTCCCCACTGACTTTACTAGTCAATTTTTATTAACTAAACCAGTACAACCCATCCTACTATGGAGGTACCTGGAAGGGTTAATAGTTTTTCCCTGGTGTTAATTTTCGAGAGGGTACCGTACAGTCCCTCTCGCAAAAGTTTCTGGCTGGTGGCAGTGGTTACTACCGAAAATATTCGACCGCAAATATTTCCCTATGGGATTTTCCCATTGTTCGAGGCTACCACTTCTTCTGACAGCCTCTAACATACCGCCGGTTTATTTTATTATTAACTTTACTGTGGTAGGTTTTATTTGCAAGAACTTTAATATAAATTCTTTCTCGTGTCTTTCTGCAAAACTCCTAACCCAGGCCGGGGATCCTTTGTTCGTCCTTTTGGCAGGCTTTTGCCAAGAAGCCCTCCTTTCGGCCTCATTAAGTCTGGGGTGAGTCCATTGTGTGGGAGGGGGAGTAAGACCCCTGGACAGGGTTGCCGCAGCAACCCATGTTGCACTCTAACCTGATAGGCTGGAGGGTCTCCCACCAAGATGACCACTCCACTGGGTGAGTGACAGCTAGGCTGTATGAATGGGGATCTTTTTGCATAAAAGCAGGGTCCTGAGGACTGGAAGAGCAAGACGTCGCCACTGGAACTGAGGAACCGAAGAGGAGAGAAGCCATAGACATCTGGAACGACTGAACCTTCGGTGAAGCCCTGCTGCAGCGTCTCACCACTTTTCTCCACACGACAAGAGGAGATCTTCATCTGAAAGAGCCTTCTTCCCTTGAGCTGGTGGGGCCAACCAGTTTGCCAATCGCCTTCTCAGACCTGCCTTGGTCGAATCGCCAGTGCCCAGCACTTGGAGGCTGGATAGCCAGGCAGCCATCCAACCGGACCGCGATTTAAAGGAGTGTACCTTTTATTCGTTTGGCAGCACCGCGGCAGGTTTCATCCCTGGGTAGTGCAGTCACTCGAACCTTCCTCCACGACGAGAGTCTCTCTTCCTCTGCTTGATCACCAGAACTGCAGGAACTACCAGGAACAACCGCCACGCAGGAGCCTCTTCTTCATTTTAAGGTACTTTGTTCCGCCAGGCCTCCCTTTTCGTGTGGTAGCGCTAAAGGTGTTTTAAATCCTTTACCTACCTGTTGGGTTGGCCGTCCCTTTCGTCTAACATTGTCTTTCGCCTTCTGCACCCACATTTTCGAATCATTAACCAAAGACTTGACTGCAGCTACAAGAACATTTTGCTCCTGGGCCCTTGCCCTGTACCATTGAATCTGGCACAGGCCTATTGACTCTAAATTTGTTAGAATTGCTTTCTCTAGATTGCTTCTCAACTAGAACTGTGTTGGTGCACCTACTTCTAATAACCACCTTTTCCTTCCCACTTTTAAAACTTGTGAAGTGCCATTTTGCTTGGTTTTCATTTAAGAATTCTCTATGCTAAAGTACTGCCTTGCCTAAACTTGTTCACAAACTTATTGGGAAGTGTTGCTAAGGTGCCTAAGAAGATATTCCTGTATGACTTGTCCTTTCCTTCCCTTGTGAGAAATTGCTAGAGTGCCATTTGTGTGTGGTTTTCACTGTGCCGTTTTGCTCAGTTTTCACTTTTGCTCAAACTTGTCTACAATTTAAGTAGCAAGTTGTGCATACTTTTCTTGACTGAATTTAACTTGCTTTATTAACTGTGATTAATGAGTTGAACTAGAAGTGTGTAAAATAAATATATATATATTCTTTTTAATACAAAGCTTTGGTCAGTGTTTCCTTGTGCCATAGCACTGTAGTCCTAGTGTAAAGCCTGAATACTGCTCATCTCCCTTTTGAGATAAGTCTGACTGCTTAGCCACAGCTACCAACTAAATTTTTGTGGTACAGACTGATACCAAAGGGGATTTATTGCTCATACCTGTAGTCTTAATCTTCTGTAGTGCTCCCTAGGGGAACTGCACAGGATTCTGCCTAACAGGAGGAGTCCTGCTTCACCGGGGCGCGGCCCTCGCGGTCATTGGGGAAGGCACATGGCACATTTTGCCTGTCTTACCATGGTGGCCAATGGGAATGGGACTATGGCCAATCGGGTGCTCTGGGTGTGCGTCACAGGAAAGGGCGGCATTCACTTTTTTTCATTACTTTGTGTACTGCGGCTGGCAAACATGGCGAGACGCACAGTTTTCGTTGTGGGTGATGGCTCTTTGGAAGATCTGTGCGTGTATGCCCTCCAAGAAGACTTGTCTGACATTTTTCAATTTTGGTTTGGAGGGAGTGGATGCTTTGTGGTGTAGTGTCGAATCGTGCTGTTTCGGCGGACTGTTTGTAGAATGTCGACACATGGCCTCTTCGGCAACTGTACATTTTCTGATTGTGCACTTTGGAGCCTTCTTTTTGGGTTACATGCCTTGTTTCCGTGTGTTCCGTCAAGATTATCATGAAAGCAGTGCAGCACATTTTTCCTACTGCCAAGGTGCTTTTCTCATGTATACCCCTGAGAATAGTGTGGAAGTATTCCAATGATTCCTGTCACCAGCCAGAGGTCGAAAGGGGTCTCATCAACAGAAGCATGTGCGACTTCTTGAGTGCTGCTGGGATGTTCTCCTGTGAGAATTAGAACATTGGTTTGCAATACATACACCTTTTCAAGGCAAACGGCATGTCTTTGTTGCAGTGGCAATTAAATGTTTCACAATCTACAAACTGTACTGAAGACCGTATTGTAAGAATGTGAGCTGACGTTCAAAACACACATTTACGTATGAAAACCGCACAAAATTATTTTCTAGGGAAACACCTAAAAAAAAAGAAAAAAAAGAAAAAAGAAAAAAAAGCCCCCCAAAGGCTCTTAAGAGCCGCCACAACTAACGACATCTGCCACAGCATGAAAAGTGCACGGATATTGCGATAGTTGCAGGGTGGCAGGTGTTACATAGGCCCCTTTTGAAGATGATGGCATAGAAATGGGCCTGCAGAGGCTACGGGTTTGGGCAATAAAGTTTGTGGGTGCGGTGTGTACGGACAGACTGTGCTACACAGTGTGTTTGTCGACAGAAATGCAGAGGGTGCAGTTATGGCTGTGTGTTTCACAAGGCAGAGCGTGCAGGTTTTAGGGGATTCCGACATACATTGACTGAAAGTGAATGGAAAACACTGGATGGTGGCTCATTTGCACTACTCATTTTGCAATTTATAATGTGCATCTGTAGTGCTATGGAGTAGCTACAATGAAGTGCCTGATTTTGGTTTCAGTGTGTGACTTTGGTGACAATCATTCCGATATTATAGTTGTACACTGTAGAGGGAAAATTGCACAACATGCTACAAGAGTTTCAGTACGTTTGCGATGGAGGAGGGACTTTCCCAGATAATGCTTTTGTTTCCGATCTCTTGCATAAGTTTCTATCGCATTATGCAGTCACCGATGTGGCAGTGTCATTTTCTATTTGGTCCGTGAATGCAGACAGCGCGGTACATTGCAAAGAAGTGTATTTGTGCCTTTGTTCGACATGTGCCTATGGCATACTTCGCCCATGGGAATAGGACATTTCACAGCACGAATACTTTTCCCCAGCTATAACGTTCATCTTACTAGGCCAGCCATCTCGATTTCTGCACACCCTATCTAAATTGCCTTGGTGCCCTTCTTGAAAATAGAGATAATTCTTTCTAGTACATGTTGCGCACTGACTCTCTTGAAAATGCTCTGCAACATGTAAAGAAAGGAACAAGTTACTTACCTGTAACTGTTGTTCTCCAGCATGGGTCTGGCATGGATTCACATGCTCATGAATATTCCCCGTCGTCAGGCTGGGAATCCTCGGTAAAGAAAAAACCAGTATCAGTTTCGTTTCTGATCTGTCTTTCGTAGTAATAACCAATCACTGGTCTCTGCGTCATACTGACCACAGCCAATGACTGCCCTCTACCTAAGCACCGCCTCTGGCAGCCATCTTCAGATTTGGAAGCACGTGAAGTGGCAGTATGACCAAGTGAAGAGCCGCAGAGGGGTAGGCGGGAGGGTTCGCATGTGAATCCATGCCAGACCCATGCTGGAGAACAACAGTTACAGGTAAGTAACTTGTTCCTTCTCCAGCATGGGGTCTGGCATGGATTCACATGCTCATGAATAAAGAATACATAGCAGTACACACATGCACAACCACGGGAGGTGGCAAAGGCTCAACATTAAGCATCACATCAACTCAACATTAAGCATCTTACCTCCTCACCAGGCTCACCTCAGGCGAACAGGTTGCGCAGCACTGCTTGGCCGACCCTGGACTCCTCCCTGGAATCCCGGTCGACGCAGTAGAATTTCGTGAAGGTGTGCGTCGACCTCCACGTAGCAGCCCTGCATATGTCCAGCAGGGGCACACCAGATAGGAACGCCGTGGTAGCTGCGATCGCTCTGGTGGAATGGGCTCTCGGACGGCCAGGCAGCGGTCGGTTTGCCAACTGGTGACAGTACATGATACAGCCGGAGAGCCATCTGGAGATGGAAGCCTTCGAGATAGCCTTCCCCTGATTGACAAGTCCAAAGTTCACAAAGAGTTGTGACGTCTTCCGAAAACCTTTCGTGCGGTCCACGTAGAACTTCAGCGCTCTAGCTACATCCAGCGAGTGCAAAGTCCTCTCAGCCGGCGACGAAGGCGACGGGAAGAACACAGGTAACACCAAGGGTTCGTTGAGATGAAAGTCCGACGGTACCTTGGGCATGAAGGAGGGGTGCGTCCTGAGCACTACCCTCGTGTCGTGGAAAGTCAAGTACGGGGCCTTGCAGGAAAGGGCCTGGATCTCTCCCACTCGTCGTGCGGAGGTGATGGCCACGAGAAAAGCTGTTTTCCACGATAGAAACTTCAACGGGGCCGAGTGCAGAGGCTCGAACGGAGGTCCCATAAGTTTGGTCAGCACCACGTTGAGCTCCCACGCCGGGGCCGGAGCCTTCACCGGCGGGAACGATCTGAACAGTCCCTTCATGAACTCTTTCACCAGACGATGAGACCACAAGGACGTCCGGCCCGTGGTTCTGGTGTATCGGGAGATCGCAGCAAGATGAATCTTGATGGACGCGTGTGCCAGACCAGCTTTGGCCAGCGTCAGCAGGTACGGCAGCACTTGGGGAGCCGTAATCCGTAGAGGGTTAATCTTCTGTGCGTGGCACCAGACAGAAAACCTCTTCCATTTGTGTCCGTAGCATTTAAGAGTCGAGGACGCCCTGGCCTTTGCAAGAACCTCTCTGCAATCGGCCGGTATGTCGTATCCTCCAAACTCTAGCGCTGCAGGAGCCAGGCCTGCAAGTTCAGCGACTTCGGGTCGTGGTGGAGGATGGCGCCTCCTTCCCTGGAGAGTAGAACCGCGTCCGCCGGCAGCTTGATTGGCGGGGACGCCGACAAGTCCAGAAGGTCCGGGAACCATATCTGCCTCGGCCACGCAGGTGCGACGAGGATCATCCTGCACCGTGACCTCTTGAGCTGGTTGACGAGCCGGATTAGCAGAGGCAAGGGAGGGAACGCGTAGAGGAACAGGCCCTCCCAGGGGAATGAGAAAGCATCGCCCATGCTCCTCGTCTGGGGAAACCTGCTGGCGAACCTCCGGCACTTGGTGTTCGTCGCCGTCGCGAACAGGTCGATCTGGGGTGTGCCCCACCGTCGGAAGAGGCGATCCACCAGATCCTGCCGTAGTTCCCACTCGTGGCACGAGCGCAGCTCCCTGCTGAGTGAGTCGGCGATGGTGTTTTTTATCCCTGCCAGATGAAACGGCACCAGAAGAATCCCTTGGGCGACGGCCCAATGCCACAGGTCCTGCGCCTCCTTGGACAGCGTTGGGGACCTGGTTCCGCCCTGTTTCCTGATGTAAAACATGGTGGTGGTGTTGTCGGTGAAGATCCTCACCACCTTGCCCTTGAGGGACGGAGGGAAGGACCTGAGGGCCCAAAACACTGCACGGAGCTCCAGGACGTTGATATGCAGGGACTTCTCCGTCGGGAGCCAGAGTCCCCTTGCGTGCAGGTTTTCGGTGTGCGCTCCCCACCCTTCTAGGGAGGCATCCGTGGTCACAGTCACCTGGTGGGCTGGGGTCTGGAAGTCCATGCCCGCCGTCAGATGCGCGCAGGTGCCCCACCACCGTATCGCTCGTCGGAAACTCTCGTCGAGCTTGATCCTTTCCTCGAAGCTGCCCGTCGTCTGGATCCAGCGCGCATCCAGGAACTCTTGCAACGGGCGCATCCGGAGCCTGCACATGGGAATGAGGTAGATGCAGGAAGACATCATCCCGAGGAGGGACTTGATGGACCTCACCTTGGCCGCGTCGGCCACCAACATCCGTTGCACCTTGCCCAGGATGGTCCTGGTCCTCTCCTCCGACGGGGAGGCCAGAAGGGACACTGTGTCGAGCCTCGCTCCCAGAAACAGTGCGACTTGCGCGGGCACCAGGTGGGATTTGGCGTAGTTCACGGAGAATCCCAGGTCCGTGAGGAGTTGGACGGTCCTTGCCGTGTGGACCACGGCGAGCTCCCTCGTCTTGGCGCGGATGAGCCAGTCGTCCAGGTAGGGGTAGACGTGAATCCCCTCGCGGCGCAGCTGCGCCGCCACCGGTGCGAGGCACTTGGTGAAAACCCTGGGTGCCGACCGCAGTCCGAAGGGAAGGGCTTTGAACTGGTAATGACGCCCTTGGACCACGAATCTGAGGAATTTTCGGTGCCCCTTTAGGATGGGAATGTGGAAGTAGGCATCCTCCAAATCCAACGACGATAGGAAGTCTCCTTCCTCCAGCTGACCCAGGACGTGCTGGAGGGTGACCATCCGGAACTTCTGCGCCTTGATGAACTTGTTCAGGCGTCGCAGGTCCAGGATGGGGCGCCATCCTCCCGTCTTCTTCTTCACGAGGAAGTAACGCGAGTAGACTCCGGAGCCCCGAAGCCTCTTTGGGACGAGTTCGATGGCGCCCTTTCTGAGCATCGCCTTTACCTCCAGGAGAAGTTGAGGGACGTGAAGTTCTTTCCTGGCCACGGGGGGGACGCGCGGGCACCTTCTTTGAAACTCGAGCGCGTGGCCCCGGGCCAGGGCGTCCAGCACCCAACGGTCGGTGGAGATGGACTCCCACACGCTGACGAAGCCCGCCAGCCGGCCTCCCACCGGGGTGCTTCGGTGGGGGCCCGACCCCACGGCCGGTTCAATCCTGCTTGGACGCGGCCTTGCCGCCTTGGCCTCCTTGGCGACGACGGCGGGGTCCGCCAGACTTGCCTCGTCCTCTGTAGGCCTCTTGCGACGACGAGCGGGCCGCTTGACGGTAGGAAGCGAAACCGCCGCCGGAACCTTTGGAGGCGCCCTTGCCTCCGCCGCTCCGAAAGGGCGTCCGCCGTTGCTGCAGTACTCCAAGGGCCCGGGCCGTCTCAGTATCCGCCTTGATGGCCTGAAGGGAATCGTCCACTGTCTTCCCAAACAGGTTGTTCCCGTCGAAGGGCATGTCCAGGACCCTGGTCTGGACGTCCTGCCGAAAGTCCGTAGCCTTGAGCCATCCGCGACGTCGAAGGCAAACGCCGTTGCCCATCTGGCGGAACCCAGTGTCGGCGATGTCCGTCGCCACGGTGATGGCGTGGTCCGAGGCCACCTCACCTTCCTGCAGGATCTCAAGGGCCTCCGCCCTCTTGTCGTCCGGCAGAAAATCCAGCAGGGGAGCTATCTTGTACCAGAGTTCCCTGTCGTAGCGGGCCACGATAGCCAAGGCGTTGGCCGCTTTAATCGTCGTCGCCGCCGACGAGATGACTCTGCGCCCCATGGCATCCAATTTCTTTCCCTCGCCGTCCGGCGGGGAAGTCGACGTGGAGGCCGCACCCCCCCCCGCTTTCTTCCTGGCTGCCGCGGAGACGACGGAGTCCGGGGTAGGCTGCGCCCGGAGGCATAGGGGGGCTGAGTCCGGGACCCGGTACTTTTTCTCGTACCGGTCTCTTTTCGCTGGCGTCGTGGAAGGGTTCTTGAGGAGGGAAAGGCCCTCATCCCAAATGTCGTCCAACAGAGGCACTGCGAGGACCGTCTTCCTCTTGGTCTCGCGCCGTTGGTAAAGGAAGCCTTCCTTTTTCTTCTCCTCAGGGCAGAGTTGGAAAAGCTCGGATGCCCTGGCGATCATTGAGTGGAACGATCCAATCTCGTCGGGCGGAGAAGCCCTGGTGGGAGGCGACGACGGAAAATCCTCGTCGTATGCCTCGTCGTCCGTACCCGTCGCTGCCGTGTCAGTCCCCGTATCATCCCCTCGGGTGGACGGGGAGGAGGGCTGGACGGGGCGCGACGGTTGAAAAGGAGGCGGTGGATGAATCCTTCTTTTCTTGGTAGGGGGAACACCAGAAGGTCCCGGTTCTGGATCCCCCGACGGGAGAGGTTCCTCCGTCGGTAACGGTAGTCTCGTCCTTATCTCGGAGCATAAGGACTGTATAGCCAACAAAATGGCCGCTGAGTTGTCTTGCGGCGCTGGCAGAGGGGAATCCGACGGGCGAGCAGGGGCCCCGTCGGTATCCTCGACGATGTCGTCGTCGTCACCTGCGTCGGGGCCCATTCCGACGGGCTGGTCTTGTTCCACGCCTAGGCCGTGGCTTAAGACCTCGATCAGTTCCTCTTCTGAGGTTGAGGCCGAATCTACGCCGACGCCCTGCCCCCCCTTCTTCCCCACGGAGGGTTTCACGGGGGTCCTATCGATGGGCACGAAAGAAGACTCCCTCCGAGGAGGCAGGGAGATTCTGGGCCCCGAGGCCGCCACCACTGGTGCAGCCTCCACAGGCTGGGCCAGGGCCGCCGCGACCGTTTCGATAGAGGGCTTGGTCGAATGGATCAAGGCCTTCACCACCTTAGGTGCGCTCACCGCCTTATCCTTGTGGGAGGGGGCACTGCCACGCTCCTCCTCTGCCTTAGAGCTCGACCGGGGTCTCTCCAGGAGCTTCGCCGGGTGCTCGGCCTTCCTCTTACCCGACCCAGAGCGTTGGCTCGTGGTTGATGGTGCCGGGGAGGGTGCGCCCTGCCTGGCGCCCGTAGAGCCCGACCGTTCGGCGCTCCCGGTGCCAGCGGACTCGCGGTGCTTGGCCTTATGTTGGGCCCCCGTCGCCGGGGCGCCCTCAAAGGTCTTAGAAGACCGCTCAGATTTCTTCTTCTTCTCGCCAGACGGGCTCTTACCCTCCAGCCAGCTGGCGAGACGTTGATGGCGGTCCTTCATGGTCCGTTCCGACATGTTGCCGCAAAACGCACAGTCCTTTTCCACGTGCGTCTTGTCCCCATGAAGGCAGTAAAGGCAGAAAGAGTGTTCGTCCTCCTTGAAGACGTTCTGCAGCTGGCATCCAGGGCAGGCCCTTAACAGCTTTCCGGGCGTCGAGCTTCCCTTCTCCTGGGCCATCTCCGAGACCGGGCCTGAGAAGCTTCTGGAGTCCTCCGAAGCGTAGCTCGACGAAATCTTCACCCTTGAGGGGCACAGATGAATCCGACACGGGTCCCCGTTGATCGGATGTAGGATCGGTGGAGCTTGAGGCTCTTTTGACCGAAAGAATCGAAGTTTTTGTGAAAAAGCGCGAAAAAATAGCACTAACGCTCGAGAGCAATAGCACGAGGATCCCAACACATGAACGTGCGGTAAAAATCTGAAGATGGCTGCCAGAGGCGGTGCTTAGGTAGAGGGCAGTCATTGGCTGTGGTCAGTATGACGCAGAGACCAGTGATTGGTTATTACTACGAAAGACAGATCAGAAACGAAACTGATACTGGTTTTTTCTTTACCGAGGATTCCCAGCCTGACGACGGGGAATATTCATGAGCATGTGAATCCATGCCAGACCCCATGCTGGAGAACCTCTTTGTACAGCGACCCCCTTTCTAACTGTTTACCACACTGCCACGCCTCCCGCCCTGCATGCGTGCATTGGCAATTCAGTTGTTGATCTGGGAAAGGTGCTTTCTTTATTTACCTTTTTTTCTTTCCCAGTTCATTTTCATTTATTATGGTGTTCTCACACAGGCCACAGGAGGAACGGAAGGAAAGGTCACGTACAGAAGGGGCAGCACCTGTAAGGATACTATAGGGGACGTGCCGGGAGACGGAATTATTGGGTGGTCCTCACCTACATAGGCGGCAGTCATTGTAATGCTCCTATAAGGAACGTTCTCACACATTTCCAAGTACCTTCCCTCTGCACAGAAGTTCCCTTTGCCGGGTAACGGTCTGTAGGGTGGCACATGGTTCGCAAAGGTTGCCCTACATGAGTGCCCCTCTTGTTGTGTGCAGCAGATGTGGCAAATTCTGTACATGAAAGTACCCTACGTAATTGTTTGAAGGGCGGTAACCTGCCACTGGTCCCTTGTGCTTTCATTTCAGTTGCCTTAACATGCAGTACAAACTGTTTATGCTACGCCATTAGTGTTAGGGGTAGCATTCATGGATATACATACATTGTGGAAGGAACAAGTTACTTACCTGTAACTGTTGTTCTCCAGCATGGGTCTGGCATGGATTCACATGCTCATGAATATTCCCCGTCATCAGGCTGGGAATCCTTGGTAAATAAAAAATCAGTTTGTTTTGTTTCTGAACTGTCTTCCTACTTATAACCAATCACTGGTCTCTGGGTCATACTGCCCCCAGCCAATGACTGCCCTCTACCTAGGCCCCTCCTCTGGCAGCCATCTTCAGATTTGGTCGCACGTAAAATGACAGTAGGACCAAGAGAAAAGCCGCAGAGTGATTGGAGGGAGGGTTCGCATGTGAATTCATGCCAGACCCATGCTGGAGAACAACAGTTACAGGTAAGTAACTTGTTCTTTCTCCAGCAAGGGGTCTGGCATGGATTCACATGCTCATTAATACAAGAATACATAGGAGTACACACATGCACAACCACAGGGGGTGGCAAGACTCAACATTAAGCATTTCAACAACTCAACATTAAGCATCTCTTACCTCCTCACCAGGCTCACCTTCAAACGAATAGGTGCGCAGCACTGCTTGGCCGACTCTGGACTCCTCCCTGGAATCCCGGTCGACGCAGTAGAATTTTATGAAGTTGTGAGTCGACCTCCACGTAGCAGCCCTGCAGAAGTCCAGCAGGGTACACCAGACAGGAACGCCGTAGTAGCAGTAATCGCTCTGGTCGAATGGGCTCTCAGACAGCCGTGCAACGGTCGGTTTGCCAACTGGTGACAGTGCATGATGCAGCCGAAGAGCCACCTGGAAATGGAAGCCTTGTAGAGGGCCTTCCATTGGTTTACAGCGGCTTAGTGCACAAATAGCTGCAATGTCTTCCGAAATCTCTTTGTGCGGTCCACGTAGAACTTCAGAGCTCTAGCCACATCAAGCGACTGCAAAGTCCTCTCAGCAGGCGACCAATGCCACAGGAAGAAAACGGGTAACACCAAGGGCTCGTTGAGATGGAAGTCCGACAGCACCTTGGGCATGAAGGAGGGGTGCGTCCTCAGCACTACCCTCGTCTTGTGGAATGTCAGATACACAGGCTTACAGGAGAGGGCCTGGATCTCTCCCACTCGTGGTGCGGTGGTGATGACCACATGAAACGCTGTCTTCCACGATAGAAATTTCAGCGGCGCTGAATGCAAAGGCTCGAATGTCGGCCCCATGAGCCTGGTGAGCACCACATTGAGCTCCCACGCCAAGGCCTGCACCGGCGGGAACGAGCGGAACAGTCCTTTCATGAACTCCTTCACTAGGCAGTGTGACCACATCGACGACCGCCCCGGAGTTCTGGTGTAGTGGGAGATAGCCGCCAGAAGAATTTTGATGGAGGCATGCGCCAGCCCCACCTTGGCTAGTGACAGCAAGTATGGCAGCACTTGAGGGGCCATAATCCGTAGAGGGTTGATCTTCTGTGCACGACACCAGACAGCGAACCTCTTCCATTTATGTCATAGCACTTAAGAGTCGAGGAAGCCCTGGCCTTGGCAAGCACCTCCTTGCAGTCCGTCGGGATATAATAGCCTCTGAACTCTAATGCTGCAGGGGCTAGGCTGTAGGTTCAGCAATCCAGGGTCGTGATGCAGGATCGCGCCGCCTTCCCTGGCGAGAAGATCTGTGTCCGGTGCGACTAGGATCATCCTGCCCCGGGACTGTCTGAATTGACGGATGAGTCGCCGAAGCAACGGAAGCGGTGGGAACACAGAGAAACAGGCCGTCCCAGGGGAAGGAGAATGCATCCCCCAAGCTCCCCAGGTGGGGAAACATGCTGGCGGACCTCCTGCACTTGGTGTTCGTCGCTGTCACGAACAGATCGACCTGGGGATTGCCCCATCTTCGGAATAGGAGATCTACTTGATCTTGTCGAAGCTCCCACTTGTGGCAAGAGTGCAGCTCCCTGCTGAGTGATTCAGCGATGGGGTTCTTCACTCCTGCCAGGTGAAAGGGTACCAGGAACATCTCCTGGGCGACGACCCAGTGCCACAGATGCTGCGCTTCCTTGGAGAGAGCCGGGGATATGGTGCCCCCCTGCTTCCAGATGTAGAACATCGTGGTGGTGTTGTCTGTGAAGACCTGTACCATTTTGCCCTTGAGGGACGGAAGGAAGGACTGGAGGGCTCAGAACAGGGCTCGGAGCTCCAGGACGTTGATGTGCAGCAACCTCTTCTCCAGGAGCCAGAGGCCTCTTGCGTGGAGATCTCTGATGTGTATGCCCCAACCCTCCAGGGAGGCGTCCGTCGTCGGCATTTCCTGATGCGTTGGGGTCGGGAAGGCCATGCCCGCCGCGAGGTGCGGGTGGGTGCCAGACCACCGGATCGCTTGTCGGAAAGCCACATTGAGGGAGAGCTTGTCTTCGAAGCTTCCCGCCACTTGTACCCACCGGGCAGCGAACTCCTGCAATGGCTGCATCCGCAACCTGCACAGACGCACAAGGTAGATGCAGGACAACATCATGCCGAGTAGGGACTTGATGGATCTCACCCTGGCAACTTCCATGGTCAACAGCCATTGTACCTTGCCCAGGATGGCTTTTATCCTCCCCTCTGACGGTGAAGGCAGCCGCGCCACCGTGTTGAGCCTGGCTCCCAGGAACAGGGCATCCTGCGATGGCACCAAGCAGGACTTTGCATAGTTTATCGAGAACCCCAGTTCCGTGAGCAGGACGACGGTCCTCGCTGTGTGGTCGACGTCGAGTTCACTTGACTTCACTCGGATGAGCCAATCGTCCAGATAGGGGTAGACGTGGATCCCCTGGAGGCGCAGCCGCGCCGCCACCGGTGCCAAGCACTTGGTGAAGATCCTTGGTGCAGACTTCAACCCGAAGGGCAGTGCCTTGAATTGACTGTGCCGTTGCTGGACCACGAAGAGCAGAAACTTTCGATGTCCTTTGTGTATGGTGAAGGGTGACCATCCGGAATTTTGAGATTTTATGTATTTGCTGAGGCAGCAGAGGTCTAAGATGGGTTGCCAGCCGCCGGTCTTCTTTCGGACGAGGAAGTACTGCGAGTATACTCGCGAGCCCTGGAGTCTCTTCGGGACGAGCTCTATCGCGCCCTTTTTCAGCATCGCTCGTACCTCTAGAAGTAGATGTGGAATGTAGTTTTCTTTCCTGGCCACCGGTGGAAAGTGTGGGCACTTCCTTTGGAACTCCAGAGAGTGCCTGTGGGCCAGGGCGTCCAGCACAAAACGGTCGGTGGAGATTGATTTCCACACGCTGATGAATTTCGCCAGCTGGCTTCCCACCGGGGTGCTCGGGTGGGGGCCCAATGTCACGGCCGGTTCAATCCTGCTTCGCCGAGGCCTTGCCACATTGGGCCCCTTGGTGACGACGCAAATGTCCACCGGCCCTGCTGCTGGCTCTGTAGGCTTCCTGCGACTGTTAGGCAGAATCATGTGCCGTGCCCTTAGGGACCACTACACACAATTAAGACCACAGGTGGCAATACAAGTTTTACCTTTGGTACAAGCCTGTACTACTAAGTTATAGTGGTAGCAGTAGCAGAGCAGCCAGGCTTATCTCAAGAGTATATGAGCAGTAGCAGAGATTACACAAAGGGACCACAATTACTGTGGCTCAAGCAAACACTGACTCGAGGTTTCAGGTAAAAAATATAAGTAAATTTATTTTTAAACCATCAGTTAGAAACACACACCTCTATTAAATTTTAAACAAAACCACACGTTAAATATACTACAAGTAACCAATTCACTTTGTACAGTACGTCTCAAGGTAAGTACCCTGTGTTTGAATGAACCGGTGTTATGAACAAAACAAGATACTGCGGATACGGTTGTGATCACTTTTTGACAGTTCGGTCTACTCAATAAACGTGTATCCGTGACATGAAATGCTACCGGGGCAAAAACACACTTAGCACCTGAGATACCCAGAGGGAGTTGGAGACAAAAATCACAGGCAATATTTTGGTTAGGCAGACAGCATCGAGAAACACTCAGAAACAGGGGTTCAAAAGTGAAAGGGTCAGAACCACGGTTAAAGTGACACCGGAGACCTGTTGCCGAAGATCACACCGTTAGACAGTTCAAGATTCAGTGTAGCCCAGAGTACTTTGATATTGTCAATGTTCGGAAGCAAAAGTTATAAGAAGGAGGGATGACAAGGACGAGCCTTAAAGATGAAGAAAAAAGGATTCACCCAGTTTCCTCAAGTAGAACACAGTACCTTATTCCAATGGTGCAGCTGGTGCCCTGGCAGTTGTTCCTGTTGGTTTCCCGCAGACCCACGACTCCTGGAGCTTCGTCGTGAAGGAGGACGCCTGAAGGGGGTCTGCACTACACAGGGATGAAGCCGGCAGCAGCGACAACGAATAAAAGGTGCGCTTCTTAAAAACAAGAGAGGCTCGGCAGGTGGCTATCCGGACCACTACAGCAGCGTGCAGCGATTTCGACCACGGCTGAGATCTCTGGCTGAAGAAGATGAGCTGGTTATCCCCACCAGGCTCAAGGGAGGAAGACTTCGGACTGGATCTCCTCTTAGTCATCGAAGGGTAGATAGCTCAGGACTGCAGCAGGGCTTCACCGGGACGGTGCAGCAGCTGTCTTTCTCTCCGCTTCTCTTCGGTTCTTTGTAGGTCCAGAGGCGACTCTGATTTCTAGCCCAAGAGACCTGCCTTTTATGCGCAAAACCCCCATTCACGCAGGCTGGCTGTCATTCACGCAGCAGGGGGGTTGTCCAGCTGGGGCAACTACCCTGGCCAATCATGACAAAGTGCGACTTGGGTTTCCTAGGATACCCTGTGCAGGGGGTGACTACACCCCTCCCTCACATTCAGCCCACCTAGACACCCAGGCGCCAAGAGGAGGGCTTCTCTGCAGAAGCTCGCCAAAAGACCTTGAACAAAGAAGGTGAACCTTGTTTGCCACGCAAAGTAAAACACAAGGAGGACTTTAACAAAAAGAAATGGCGAATAAACCCAACCGGAGCCAAAAGAAAGACGATTTGGTCAAGCGGGTTTATGTTCGAGGCTAATATAATAGCCAAGAACAGTACCACGTTCATCTAATATAATCGCGGTAGAAAAGTTAGGGTAGATACCACTGCCACCAGCCACGTCTAAATGTTAAAAGAGCGAAACAATGCTCAGGGAGGTACAGACAGAAAAGGGGTACAGATTAGCCCTATCCAGAACTCCATGTAAGATGGGGGTGTACTGGGTCTGTGGTAAAAATGAATATGTAAAGTAAATGGCAACTTTACCTTTCTCTGGGAGACAGTAGTCAGCCCCAGCGAAATGGAGTCAGAGGGAAGTCTTAAAGACTAAAGGTGCTGTGTAACCCATACAAGAACAGGGGTACCCGGAGTGGTGTGCTCCAGTGCCCAAGATCACACAATGAGTAAAAACACATAGGTCAAAACACATGTAAGAGTGGAAAAAGGATGTACACTCTTACCAGGTGGAAAAAATAAACTCCAGAAATACAGCAAAGCTGCTTGGGGACTCACTAGGTGAGGGAAATTAGCCCTAGAAGGAGAATTCTCCCTAACAGCGATGAAGAGCGGGGCGCTTAACGGTTCAACGAAGATCTGCCGCCGAATCCTTTGGAGGCACCTTGAGACTTGCCTCCGCAGGTCCGAAAGGACGGCTGTCACTGATGAAGCGTGCCCAAGGCACGGGCCGTCTTGGCGTATGCCTTGATAGCCTGCAGTGACTCGTCTACCGCCTTACCGAACATGTTGTTCCCGTCCAGTACCCTGGTCTGTACGTCCTGACGGAAGTCGGTGGCCCTGAGCTGACGCACCGGCAAAGGCAAACGCTGTTGCCCATCTGGCGAAACCCGGTGTCAGCGATGTCCGTGGCTACCATGATGCCGTGGTCCGAAGCCACCTCGCCCTCTTGTAGGATTTCAAGGGCTTGCGCCCTCTTGTCGTCTGGGAGGAAGTCCAGGAGAGGGCAATTTTAAACCACTGCTCACTATCGTAGTGGGCCACGATGGCGAGATCGCTGGCCGCCTTGATGGTCGTCGCTGCCGACGAGATGACAACGTCCCATGGCGTCTAGCTTCTTCCCCTCGACGTCCGGCAGGGAGGTGGAAGTCGATGCCATCGCCCCTGCTGATTTCTTCTTAGCCGCCGCAGAGACCACTGAGTCTGGGGACGGCTGTGCCTTTAGGCACATAAGAGCGGAGTCTGGGACCCAGTACTGGTCTCGCTTCACAGGGGCCATGGACGGGTTCTTCATCAAGGACAGTCCTTTGTCCCAAATATCATCCAACAGCGGCACTGAGAGTACGGTTTTCTTCTTGGCCTCTCGTCGTTGATAAAGGAATCAGTCCTCCTTCTGCACTTCGGGGCATTGCTGCTAAGGACGAGGACTCACCAAAACTTGAACGTGCGCTAAAAATCTGAAGATGGCTGCCAGAGGAGGAGCTTAGGTAGAGGACAGTCATTGGCTGGGGGCAGTATTACCCAGAGACCAGAGATTGGTTATTAGTAGAAAGACAGTTCAGAAACGAAACTGAAACTGATTTTCTTTCTTTACCGAGAATTACCAGCCTGACGACGGAGAATATTCATGAGCATGTGAATCCATGCCAGACCCCATGCTGGAGAATATAAGAATGTGTACAACAACACGAAACAGAGCTTCATTACGTGCAGCAGGAAGCCATTTATTGTGTGCAACCCATGCAGGTACAGCGCTTTTCTAACCACCACTAAGATTGTTTGTGCTCTGCATAACCTGCTGGTTCCTTACTTCTTACTTGCCTTTACATGCAATAGTTTGTGCCTGAGGAAGATGCACCAGCTTTGCCATTTTGTAGACTTACTACAAACTGTCCCACAAGCAGTTACATGTTTTCTTCAACTGTACGACCGGCAGGCGACCTCATGATACTTTCCGTTACACTGCTGAGTGCAGACAAAATGTATCTGTTAACGGTTCATGGAAAGGCAAACAGCAGATAAAGCAAAGTAATGTGACATTTAACACGCACACGTGACACTGCAGGTTGCTGTTCCCTGTGTAGCAGTGGCCGTTATACAGTTAGGCGTGCTTTAGCCACACATTGCTAAGCTTGCAGAGCCACCCACGAAGTCGGCAGCAGTTCTTTAAAAGCGATAGCCTAGGCGATTCCAAGATGGCCGCGATTCACTGAGGACTGCGGCTTCCGAGATCCCGACCTGCATAGCACCTGAAACGGCACTAAAACTGAAATAAGCCCTCCCCGGCTTTGGCAGGACCCAGCTAAAAGCACTGCAGCAGAGCGGGACAGCCAGGCCAGCGCTGAATGGCATTCTGAAGGGTGGCTGAAGAAAAACTGATTCCGGCGCAGGCACAGCACGACGTGACCCACAGCATGGAGCTCCCTGGGCACTTGGCCGGAGTAGGCACCGAGACGGATGCTCCTTCCTGCATCCTAAGAACGCCTGGCACCGGAGGTCGGGTCGCATAGGAAGAGGTTCAGGCATCATTGTTCGGAGCCCCGCAGGTACAGTGGGGGCAGACCCCGACGGGTAGGAGGAGCGGGGCCGGCGGGGAGCGCTCTCCCAGGCTTGAACATTGGATCTGCCCCCCGGCGGCTCCCATCTCGGCCCTGGGCGGGCACAGAGTTTAGTGGGGCAGAAGACCTGAGGGGGTGCCGCCGGGCCCCGTGCCATGGCCGGGTTGAAGAAGGCACCCGTTCACCTGCTCGGCCTGGGTCCGCCTGCATGCGGTGGCCATCCCCAGCAGCTTGACAAGTCGGGCAAGACCCCGGAACCAGGAATCCACCCCCCCGCAGTCAGGCACACCAGGGCCCGTTGGCACAGCCGGTCAAGTGGCACAGCGAGTAGAGCGCTTGCTTTGATATCTGTGCAGAGCTTGCTAACGCAGGTTCGAATCCCAGCAGGGCAAAACTCAGCCTTTCATCCTTCCGAAGTCGATAAATGAGCACCACACACCGTGGGTAATAATAAGCAGTGTTCAGATACCCGAGGGTTCGTAAGCGCTATATAAAATGCGAAATTATTATCATTAATTAAATTACTAACCGGGGCTTCCGTCCCTGGGGCTGCGTCAGAGTGCGCAGTCAAGTCCCCGGGCGTGAAGTCCGAGGGGCTGCCAAGCACGCACTGTGCCCGACCGGCAAAGGAGCATTTCGGGACCGCGTCTGCAAGACCGGACATTCAAGTCCCGAAGATGAGGGGGGGGGGCAGCGGCCCTCCGATCAGTAAGGGCCTCTCAGGAGAAGGAAATTGCGACCTGTACTGCCCGTGGGCGTAAGAGGGGCAGAGTAGAATGCGGGTTCCCAGCCCAGCTCCCATCGCCACAGGTGGACACAAGGGACAAGCCTCAAAAAGAGCCGGGCTAATGTAGAGATCCAGAAGCCAAACATCAGGCTGCACTAGGAGGCCCACCATTCCAGGGCGGGAACAAGCAGCTGGTCCCCGGGGCCACCGGGAAGATAAGTCCTCCAAGGCTAAATCCATATAAATGGGAAATTAGGGTCAGATCAATCAGAAGAATTCCCAAGACAGGCCTCACTCCATCTTGAGGGTCACAAGCAACACAGCCACCCAGGCACATCTGGTCCCCGGAGGGGCAGGAGGCACAGCAAGGTCAGTCTGGGGGCTACACAGAGAGAGAGCAAACTGGTACTCCCAGCATAGACACCATAACCAGACGCGGCGCAGGCCCCTCCAACTGGGACGCACCCTAGAAGAGCCATAACCGGTCGCCCAAGGATTCTCGGCCCCAGGCCAAACAAGGTTGCCTCGAGGAGAGAGTTAATACGGGCTGCTCGAGACTAAACTAATATAGGGGCCCCCTACCCTTCAACGGGAGGAGACTACTCACACCTCAATCACGATCCCGCTGGCAGCCAAATCGGCCCCAAAACGACAGTCTGCAGCGACCACCGGAAATGTCGAGAAACAGAGTGAAGGACACGCCGGCTGCCTTGAAAAGCACCAAAAAGGGAATGGAAGGCCCTCTACCAAAGATCTGGGCAAAGGATCCTGAGGTAACAGAGGATCAAGCGATGGGTGCCTGGTCCAACGAACAGGCCGCAGCCCCATGTCAGGAGGATCAAGACAGACCACTTTCTCAAGCCACTCTCAAACAATTCATGGGGGAATAGGTAGACAAGATTACAGCGGCTGGGCAGAAGCAGATGGACACGTTGCGAGACCACCTGGCAGAAGGAATAAGAGAAATGAAAAGGGATATCAACAAAATAGAAGAGAGTCGACACTAACGAGCAGGCCATCCAAGAGATGACGGAGGATGCAAGTCAACACTCTTCTGGAAACACTGGCCGTGGCTACACAAAATCTCGAGATGCAGGCCGAATTTTTAGAAAATAGTTCAAGGAGAGCAAATATAAGAGTCAAATCCCTCCCCAAGGACATACCATTTCAAGAGCTAACACGAACACTCAAATCAATATTTGTGGACCTCCTGGATTCAGATTCTGAGTCTGAGCTAGAATTCGACAGAATCCAGAGTGGGCACACGTACAGCAGAACCAGGATCGAGGCCGAGGGATGTCTTGGTGGCCTTCCACAACTACGCGATAAAAGAAAGTACTGGAAAATGTCAGGAAGGCCGAACGCATCACTTTCAGTGGCCACAAAATGTTCTTATACCAAGACCTGGCGCAAATAACTCTTGTCAAAAGGAGGCGAATGGGGCCCGTATTGACGTATCTGAGATCTCAACAAATTCGTTATAGATGGTGCCACCTGTTTGGTCTGACCTTTATCTGGCAAGGCACTCACCACAAGATCACAACATGCGACCAAGGGCTGGCCCGGCTGGGCCTGGAGTAACAGGCCGCAAAGGCTCCCACCGGCGCAGACTCACAACAATCATACGCGCGCAAACCGTGGGAATGGTTCACGGTAGGGTCCAAGCGAGCAAGGAAGGGGGAACCGGGTTCCACACCCAGGAAAGACCTCAACAAAGCGGCAACAGATCCCCAGGACCCCTGGAGGGGAACCCCCCCCCAACAGATCCGGAGGCAGTGAGGAGCATTTGAGTCCGTATACCGAGCCCGGAGGAGGGAACAACTACATATAGTGACATTTCAAGAGACCCACATACAAACCAGAGATAGGCATAGGATAAAATTCTGAGGATACTCAAGAATTAGCCAGGCCACACAAGCAAGCAAAAAAGGGGGAGTATTGATCGCCCTGAAAGATGGACTGGATTTGACAGTAACGGGGACGCAGTAAGATGACCAGGGGAGACATCTAGCCGTGACCTTAGAGGGAAGGGGGAGACCTCCACAATACAGACCCTCTATGCACCAAACCAAGCTCAGGACCCTTTCATTCAAAACACCCTCACGCAATTGGTGAAATTCGCTAGGGCCCATATTCTTTTAATGGGAGACTTCCACATGGCCTGGGACCCCTCGAAAGGTAGGAGCTCAATTACATGGGGCACACAGGGAAGACCCTCAGGAGACCTTTTAAAGAAAAGCCAAGATGTGGCCTTAGTTCCTCCAAGGAAACACAGAGGGCTACACCTTTTACTCGCACGCACATTCACAAATTGACTACATATGGTTGTCAAAACCCATGGTAGGTAGTGCAATGGACATGGCAATAGGGGATATCACTCTCTCCGATCACGCTCTATTAACCCTATCATCAGACCACAAGGTCCCCTGGGCATGTGGAGGTGGAGATATCCGGTTTCGCTTTTCAAAGATCCCATGCTTGCCCGGGAGATAGAGGGAGAGGTAGCGGACTAACAACTGGGACGACTCGGCACCGCAAGTATGGTGGGATGCCCTCTTTTTTTTTAAAGACTATTTATGCATTTTAATTTTACATTTACAAAACAAAAACTGGACTGCCCAACCATGGGTCAATCCACTTGCGCCGGTGTAGTCCATCATGTCCTCGCCCCACCCCGCCCTCGGATTGTGCGGAGTCTGTTTCCCCTGATGCTATACGTCGGTCTCCGTTTCTTGGTTTTGCACAGGTTTATGGTCTTTCTTGATCATCTGGATGCCTTGGGGTCGAGGAGGCGGAAGAGTCGCTCTTGCTGGAGATCAGATATGCTATGTAGGGGCCCCAAATGCAGGGGGAGGGGGCGTGCGTGTAGAGGCAATGCCTTAATAAACTCTGATTCCACGTCTTGGCAGTAGAGTACGTCTTTCTGCCATTTTGCTATTATCAGGACTGGGCCCTGACCCCATGACATGGCGGTTCTCTTGCGCACTAATACGAGTAACACATTTGCTAGTTTCCTTGTTGTGGGTGCTAGGTGTTTTGTCATTCCAAGTAAAGCTACTGTGGGGATGGGTCTTAGTTCTTCTCCGATTCTTGCTTCTATCTCTTGGAGTACCTGTGACAAGAACAGGGTTATTGCTGGGCAGCTCCAGGGGCAACATGGAGAAAGTCGGCTGCTGGCGTTCAGCATCTGTCGCACTTTGCCGCTGACTCTGGGCAATGCTTGGATCTTTTGGCTGGAGTGTAGTATGTTTGGTGCAAATAGTTAAAATGGATTTGCTTAAAGCACGAGTTCAATGCAACTTTTTGAGTCTGTTGTAGTATATACACCCATTCTTCATCTGGGATGAGGACCCATAGAGCTTTTTCCCCCACCTGTTTTGTGCATGCGTTTTCTGGTGCTGTGTCGGTTAGGAGAGATTTGTATATTGACGAGACCAGTCTTCCCTCTCCTTGAGCCTGTATCACTCCGTGAAGTATGTCACGTTGGTGGTTGTTGTGGGAATGAAGGGAAAAAAGCTTACATTGAATAGCGCAATCTAAGGAACAAGTTACTTACCTGTAACTGTTGTTCTCCAGCATGGGTCTGGCATGGATTCACATGCTCATGAATATTCCCCGTCGTCAGGCTGGGAATCCTCGGTAAAGAAAAAACCAGTATCAGTTTCGTTTCTGATCTGTCTTTCGTAGTAACAACCAATCACTGGTCTCTGCGTCATACTGACCACAGCCAATGACTGCCCTCTACCTAAGCACCGCCTCTGGCAGCCATCTTCAGATTTGGAAGCACGTGAAGTGGCAGTATGACCAAGTGAAGAGCCGCAGAAGGGTAGGCGGGAGGGTTCGCATGTGAATCCATGCCAGACCCATGCTGGAGAACAACAGTTACAGGTAAGTAACTTGTTCCTTCTCCAGCATGGGGTCTGGCATGGATTCACATGCTCATGAATAAAGAATACATAGCAGTACACACATGCACAACCACGGGAGGTGGCAAAGGCTCAACATTAAGCATTACATCAAACTCAACATTAAGCATCTTACCTCCTCACCAGGCTCACCTCAGGCGAACAGGTTGCGCAGCACTGCTTGGCCGACCCTGGACTCCTCCCTGGAATCCCGATCGACGCAGTAGAATTTCGTGAAGGTGTGCGTCGACCTCCACGTAGCAGCCCTGCATATGTCCAGCAGGGGCACACCAGAAAGGAACGCCGTGGTAGCTGCGATCGCTCTGGTGGAATGGGCTCTCGGACGGCCAGGCAGCGGTCGGTTTGCCAACCGATGACAGTACATGATACAGCCGGAGAGCCATCTGGAAATGGAAGCCTTCGAGAGAGCCTTCCCCTGATTGACAGGTCCAAAGTTCACAAAGAGTTGTGACGTCTTCCGAAAACACTTCGTGCGGTCCACGTAGAACTTCAGCGCTCTAACCACATCCAGCGAGTGCAAAGTCCTCTCAGCCGGCGACGAAGGCGACGGGAAGAACACAGGCAACACCAAGGGTTCGTTGAGATGGAAGTCCGACGGTACCTTGGGCATGAAGGAGGGGTGCGTCCTGAGCACTACCCTCGTGTCGTGAAAAGTCAAGTACGGGGCCTTGCAGGAAAGGGCCTGGATCTCTCCCACCCGTCGTGCGGAGGTGATGGCCACAAGAAACGCTGTTTTCCACGACAGAAACTTCAACGGGGCCGAGTGCAGAGGCTCGAACGGAGGTCCCATGAGCTTGGTCAGCACCACGTTGAGCTCCCACGCCGGGGCCGGCGCCTTCACCGGCGGGAACGATCTGAACAGTCCCTTCATGAACTCTTTCACCAGACGATGAGACCACAGGGACGACCGGCCCGTGGTTCTGGTGTATCGGGAGATCGCAGCAAGATGAATCTTGATGGACGCGTGTGCCAGTCCAGCTTTGGCCAGCGTCAGCAGGTACGGCAGTACCTGGGGAGCCGTAATCCGTAGAGGGTTAATCTTCTGTGCGTGGCACCAGACAGAAAACCTCTTCCATTTGTGTCCGTAGCATTTAAGAGTCGAGGACGCCCTGGCCTTTGCAAGAACCTCTCTGCAGTCGGCCGGTATGTCGTATCCTCCAAACTCTAGCGCTGCAGGAGCCAGGCCTGCAAGTTCAGCGATTTCGGGTCGTGGTGGAGGATGGCTCCTCCTTCCCTGGAGAGCAGATCCGCGGCCACCGGCAGCTTGATTGGCGGGGACGCTGACAAGTCCAGAAGGTCCGGGAACCATATCTGCCTCGGCCACGCAGGTGCGGCGAGGATCATCCTGCACCGTGACCTCTTGAGCTGGTTGACGAGCCGGATTAGCAGTGGCAAAGGAGGGAACGCGTAGAGGAACAGGCCCTCCCAGGGGAACGAGAAAGCATCGGCCATGCTCCTCGCCTGGGGAAACCTGCTGGCGAACCTCCGGCACTTGGAGTTCGTCGTCGTGAACAGGTCGATCTGGGGTGTGCCCCACCGTCGGAAGAGGCGATCCACTAGATCCTGCCGTAGTTCCCACTCGTGGCACGAGCGCAGCTCCCTGCTGATAGAGTCGGCGATGGTGTTTTTTATCCCTGCCAGATGAAACGGCACCAGAAACATCCCTTGGGCGACTGCCCAATGCCACAGGTCCTGCGCCTCCTTGGACAGTGCTGGGGACCTGGTTCCGCCCTGTTTCCTGATGTAAAACATGGTGGTGGTGTTGTCGGTGAAGATCCTCACCACCTTGCCCTTGAGGGACGGAAGGAAGGACCTGAGGGCCCAAAACACTGCACGGAGCTCCAGGACGTTGAAATGTAGGGATTTCTCCGTCGGGAGCCAAAGGCCTCTTGCGTGCAGATTTTCGGTGTGCGCTCCCCACCCTTCCAGGGAGGCATCCGTGGTCACTGTCTCCTGGTGGGCTGGGGTCTGGAAGTCCATGCCCGCCGTCAGATGCGCGCGGGTGCCCCACCACCGGATCGCTCGTCGGAAACTCTCATCGAGTGTGATCCTTTCCTCGAAGCTGCCCGTCGTTTGGATCCAGCGCGCGTCCAGGAACTCCTGCAACGGGCGCATCCGGAGCCTGCACATGGGAAGAGGTAGATGCAGGAAGACATCATTGCGAGGAGGGACTTGATGGACCTCACCTTGGCCGCGTCGGCCACCAACATCCGCTGCACCTTGCCCAGGATGGTCCTGGTCCTCTCCTCCGATGGGGAGGCCAGAAGGGACACTGTGTTGAGCCTCGCTCCCAGAAACAGAGCGTCTTGCGCGGGTACCATGTGGGATTTGGCGTAGTTCACGGAGAATCCCAAGTCCGTGAGAAGTTGGACGGTCCTTGCCGTGTGAACCACGGCGAGCTCCCTCGTCTTGGCTCAGATGAGCCAGTCGTCCAGGTAGGGGTAGACGTGGATCCCTTCGCGGCGCAGCTGCGCCGCCACCGGTGCGAGGCACTTGGTGAACACCCTGGGTGCCGACCGTAGTCCGAAGGGGAGGGCTTTGAACTGGTAATGACGCCCTTGGACCACAAACCTGAGGAATTTTCGGTGCCCCTTTAGGATGGGAATATGGAAGTAGGCATCCTCCAAATCCAACGACGACAGGAAGTCTCCTTCCTCCAGCTGACCCTTCTCCACGTGCGTCTTGTCCTCATGTAGGCAGTAAACACAAAAAGAGTGTTCGTCCTCCTTGAAGACGTTCTGCAGCTGGCATCCAGGGCAGACCCTGAACAGCTTTCCGGGCGTCGAGCTTCCCTTCTCCTGGGCCATGACCGGGCCTGAGAAACTTCTGGAGTCCTCCAAAAGCGTAGCTCGACGAAATCTTCAACCTTGAGGGGCGCAGACGAATCCGACACGGGTCCCCGTTGATCGGATGGAGAGTCGGTGGAGCTTGAGGCTCTTTTGACCGAAAAAACTAAGTTTTTGAGAAAAAACGTGAAAAAAATAGCACTAACGCTCGAGAGCAATAGCACGAGGATCCCAACACATGAACGTGCGGTAAAAATCTGAAGATGGCTGCCAGAGGCGGTGCTTAGGTAGAGGGCAGTCATTGGCTGTGGTCAGTATGACGCAGAGACCAGTGATTGGTTGTTACTACGAAAGACAGATCAGAAACGAAACTGATACTGGTTTTTTCTTTACCGAGGATTCCCAGCCTGACGACGGGGAATATTCATGAGCATGTGAATCCATGCCAGACCCCATGCTGGAGAAAGTATATAAATATGTCTAGGGACGTGGTGCTGCCTCTCTCTTTACCTTTCTGCAGTGTTATGAATGTCCCTTCGGCGAATAGATCACCTAGTGTGTGTATGTGTACTTTGTCAACCCACTGGTGAAAAACCTTTTCTGTAGTGAGGGGTAATCCAGTTATGAATTTAACGGGTAGGAGGGGAGAATATCTGGTTTGCACCCCGTATCTTTGGGCTATTTTTTTCCAGGTTACGTATATGGGGACAGCACCACATTTAGTGTGGTCAGGGGCACGGATTGTTGGCTAATGATGACCGCCCTGAGTAGGTTTGGTGATGCCAGAGCACGTTCTATTTGTGCACGTGGTCTGATAAAGTGGGTGCAATACCAGTAGCTCAAGAATTGTGCCTGAGCGGCCCAATCGTATCGCTCCAGCTCAGGCAGTGCCAGACCCCCCCTTGGACACCGGTAATATGAGTGTCGTGTAAGCTAGCCTCGCTGGTTTGCCGGCCCAAATTAATTCCAATATGAGGCTCTTTATTTTCCCTAGTTAACACTTTGGTATCGGAATTGGTATATTGGCGAACAGATAGGGGAGTTTAGGGAGGATAAACATCTTAAGCATTGATGCTCTCCCCCATAGAGTCAGTGGCAATGACTTCCATCTGTTCACTTTCTCCTGGAGCGATTTCAGTGCAGTCTTGTAGTTATCTTGGAAAATATCGTGGTAGCTCTGGGATAGTAGGATTCCCAAGGTACCGTACTTGAGAACTCTCCCACTTAAAGTTGTAGTCATCTGTGAATGTTCTGGTGTTGGAGGTTAGAGGAAATACAATCGATTTGGAGTGGTTAATTTTTAAGCCAGAGACCAAGCCAAATTTTAACTATTTCATGCATTTTTGGGTTCACATTTTTGTTGGGGTTTTGAATGAATAATACTACATCGTCGGCATAGAGAGATATAATCAATTTATGGGGCCCTATGGACAGACCTCTTTGGAGTTGTCAAGAACGCAAGCCTGATGCCAGGGGTTCCATCACTAGCGCGAAGATTTGGGCTGATAGTGGGCATCCCTGCCTGGTTCCACGTTGCAGATTTACATTTGCGGATTTCGTTGTGCCAAGACTAATGGCTGATTGGGGTTTATTATATAATAGGGACACTAATTTGACAAATTGGCTCCCTAGTCCGAGTTGCCTGAGTACAGCAAACAAAGGGCCATTCGACAGTCGAAGGCCTTCTCCGCGTCTAGAAGGACTGCGACTTCCTGGTGTGTGCGATCAAGTGCCTCCATGTCCCCAAACATTCTTCTTATGCCGAACGTCATGTTGCGGCCGGGCACAAAGCCTGCCTGGTCAGCGAGCACCAGCATCAGGTGAAGTAGTCTATTGGACAGGACTTTGGCTAGGATTTTATTACCTAGATTTATTAAGGAAATTGGTCTATATGATCCGCATTCCTCGGGAAGTTTGTCTTTTTTGTGCAGGAGGATTACGTTAGCTTCCCTTAGCGTTTGAGGGAGATTTCTGGCTTCAGACGCTTCCTCGTAGACTTTTAAAAGGAGGGGTGCCAGAATGGGGGTAAATGTTTTATAGAAATCCCCTATCAAGCCATCTGGCCCGGGGGCTTTGGTGTTAGGTAGACTCTTTATTGCTTGTAGGATCTACTCTAGTGTGATGGGGTCATGTAGGGGTTCACAGAGTTCTCTCTCTTACCCAGTACAATTTGGCATCAGCTAGGTAGTTGCGTAGGTTTCAGTGTCCATTGGGTGTTCTGCACTGTAAAGTTCTTGGTAGAAAGAACAAGTTACTTACCTGTAACTGTTGTTCTCCAGCATGGGTCTGGCATGGATTCACATGCTCATGAATATTCCCCGTTGTCAGGCTGGGAATCCTCTGTAAAGAAAAAATCAGTATCAGTTTCGTTTCTGATCTGTCTTTCATAGTAGTAACCAATCACTGATCTCTGGGTCATACTGCCCCCAGCCAATGACTCCCCTCTCCCGAAGCCCCGCCTCTGGCAGCCATCCTCAGATTTGGTAGCAAGCAAAGTGGCAGTATGACCAAGTGAAGAGCCGCAGAGGGGTAGGCGGGAGGGTTCGCATGTGAATTCATGCCAGACCCATGCTGGATAACAACAGTTACAGGTAAGTAACTTGTTCCTTCTCCAGCATGGGGTCTGGCATGGATTCACATGCTCATGAATAAAAGAATACATAGCAGTATACACATGCACAACCACGGGAGGTGGCAAAGGCTCAACATTAAGCATTACATCCAAAACTCAACATTAAGCAATTCTTACCTCCTCACCAGGCTCACCTTAGGCGAACAGGTTGCGCAGCACTGCTTGGCCGACCCTGGACTCCCGATCGACGCAGTAGAATCTTGTGAAGGTGTGCGTCGACCTCCACAGAGCAGCCCTGCAGATGACCAGCAGGGGCACACCAGACAGGAACGCCGTGGTAGCAGCGATCACTCTGGTCGAATGGGCTCTCGGACGGCCGGGCAGCAGTCAGTTTGCCATCCGGTGACAGTGCATGATGCAGCCGGAGAGCCATCGAGAGAGCATTCCCTTGATTCACAGACCCAAAGTTCACAAACAGCTGTGACATCTTCCGAAAACTCTTTGTGCGGTCCACGTAGAACTTCAGCGCTCTAGCTACATCCAGCGAGTGCAAAGTCCTCTCGGCCGGCGTCGAAGGCGACGGGAAGAAAACTGGTAACACCAAGGGCTCGTTGAGGTGGAAGTCCGACAGCACCTTGGGCATGAAGGAGGGGTGCGTCCTCAGCACCACCCTCGTGTCATGAAAAGTCAAGTATGGAGGCTTGCAAGTAGGGCCTGACTCTCTCCCACTCGTTGTGCGGAGGTGATGGCCACGAAGAATGCTGTCTTCCATGACAGGAACTTCAAAGGCGCCGAATGCCTAGGCTCGAATGAGGCCCCCATGAGCCTGGTCAGCACCACATTAAGCTCCCACGCCGGGGCAGGAGCCTTCACCGGCGGGAACGATCGGAATAGTCCCTTCATAATTTCCTTCACCAGGCGATGAGACCACAAGGACGCCCGTCCCGTAGTCCTGGTATATCGGGAGATGGCAGCCAGATGCATTTTGATGGAGGCGTGAGCCAGTCCAGCTTTAGCCAGCGACAGTAGGTACGGCACTACTTGAAGGGCCGTAATCCGCAGAGGGTTAATCTTCTGTGCACGGCACCAGACAGAGAACCTCTTCCACTTATGACCGTAACACTTGAGAGTTGACGACGCCCTGGCTTTTGCAAGAACCTCTCTGCAGTCTGCCGGGATATCGTACCCACCAAACTCTAGTGCTGCAGGAGCCAGGCCTGCAGGTTCAGCGACTCTGGGTCGTGATGAAGAATGGCGCCTCCTTCTCTGGAGAGAAGATCCGCGTCCGCCGGCAGCTTGATTGGTGGGGAGTTGACAAGTCCAGAAGGTCCGGGAACCAGATCTGCCTCGGTCACGCTGGCGCAACGAGGATCATTCTGTACCTGGACTTCTTGAGTTGGTTGATGAGGCGGAACAGCAACGGCGGGAATGCGTATAGAAACAGGCCGTCCCAAGGGAACGAGAAAGCATCGCCCATGCTCCTCGGCTGCGGGAACCTGCTGGGGAACCTCTGGCACTTAGAGTTTGTTGCCATCGCGAAAAGGTCGATCCGGGGTTTGCCCCATCGTCGAAAGGCGATGTTTTTTATTCCTGCCAAGTGGAAGGGAACCAGAAACATCCCCTGGGCAATCCTGGGCCTCCTTGGATAGGGCTGGGGATCTGGTGCCTCCCTGCTTCCGTATGTAGAACATCGTGGTGGTGTTGTCGGTGAAGATCCTCACCACTTTGTCCTTGAGGGACGGAAGGAACGACTTGAGCGCCCAGAACACTGCTCGGAGCTCCAGAATGTTGATGTGGAGGGACCTCTCCTCCGGGAGCCAAAGGCCTCTTGCGTGGAGATCTCCGGTGTGGGCCCCCCAACCCACCAGAGAGAAGTCCGTCATCACCGTCTCCTGAAACGCCGGAGTCTGAAGTCCGTGCCTGTAGTGAGGTGCGCACGGGTACCCCACCATAGGATCGCCCGACGGAACTCCTCGCCGAGAGGGATCCTGTCTTCGAAGCAGCCCGTCGCCTGAAACCAGCGGGCGTCGAGGAACTCCTGTAGCGGACGCATCCGAAGTCTGCAAAGGGGTACAAGATAGATGCATGAGGACAACATCCCGAGGAGGGACTTGATGGACCTCACCCTGGCCACGTCCGTGGCTAGCAGGCATCGCACCTTGCCCAGAATGGCCTTCGTCCTCTCCTCCGACGGGGAGGCCAATTGCCCCACTGTATCGAGCTTCGCTCCCAGAAACAGTGCTACTTGCGACGGAACCAGGTAGGATTTGGGGTAGTTGATGACGAATCCCAGTTTCGTGAGCAGCCGGACAGTCCTCGCTGTGTGTTCGACGGCGAGTTCTCTTGTCCTTGCCCGGATTAGCCAGTCGTCCAGGTGGGCGTAGACGTGGATCCCCTACAGGCGCAGCCGTGCCGCCACTGGTGCCAGGCACTTGGTGAATACCCTGGGTGCCGACTTTAATCCGAACTGCAGGGCTCTGAATTGGTAGTGGCATCCCTGAACCACGAACCTGAGAAACTTTGTGTCCTTTTAGAATGGGGATGTGGAAGTACGCATCCTCCAGGTCCAACGACGATAGGAAGTCGACCTCCTCCAGCTGTCCCAGCACGTGCTGGAGGGTGACCATCCTGAATTTCTGCGCCTTGATGTATTTGTTTAACCGACGCAGGTCCAGGATGGGGCGCCAACCGCCTGTCTTCTTTCGGACGAGGAAGTACCTCGAGTACACTCCTGAGCCCCAGAGCCTCCTGGGGACGTGCTCGATGACACCTTTCTTGAGCAGTTGAGGGACGCGATTCTCCTTCCTGGCCACGGGAGGAAGGCGAGGATACTTCTTTTGGAATTCCAGCGAGTGCCCGTTGGCCAGGGTGTCCAACACCCAACGGTCGGTGGAGATGGACTCCCACACGCTGACGAACTTTGTCAGCCGGCCTCCCACCGGGGTGCTTCGGTGGGGGCCCGACGCCACGGCCGGGTCAGTCTTGCTTGGAGGAGGCCTTGCCGCCTTGGCCTCCTTGACGACGACGGCGGGATCCCCCTTGCTTGCCGCAACCTCTGTAGGCCTCCCGGGACGAGGAGCGGGCCGCCTGGCGGTATGTAGAAGAGCCACCGCTGGATCCCTTGGAGGCCCCCTGTCTGCCTCTGGAGCTCCGAAAGGGCCGTCGTTGTTGAAGTACCCCTAGTGCCCGGGCCGTCTCCGAGTCAGTCTTGAGGGCCTGGAGCGACTCGTCCACTGTCTTCCCAAAAAGGTTGTTGCCGTCGAACGGCATATCCAACACTCTGGTCTGGACGTCCTGGCGAAAGCCCGTCGCCTTGAGCCATCCTCGTCGTCGGAGGCAAACCCTGTTGCCCAGTTGGCGAAATCCGGTATCGGCAATGTCCGTTGCTACCGTTATGGCGTGATCCGACGTCACCTCGCCTTCCTGCAGAATTTGTAGGGTCTCCGCCCTCTTGTCGTCCGGTAGGAAGTCTAGCAGGGGAGCCATCTTGAACCAAAGCTCCCTGTCGTAGCGGGCCACGATCGCTAAGGCACTGGCCGCCTTAATCGTCGTCGCCGCCGACGAGATGACTCGTCGTCCCATGGAGTCCAACTTCTTGCCCTCGCTGTCCGGCGGGGAAGTGGAAGCCGCCGCACCCGCTGCTTTCTTCTTGGCCGCTGCCGAGACGACAGAGTCCTGCGTGGGCTGGGTCCTGAGGCACAAGGGGGCGGCATCGGGGACTCAATACTTCTTCTCGTACCTGTCCCTCTTGGTGGGTGTCGTGGAAGGGTTCTTGAGGATAGCAAGCCCCTCGTCCCAGATGTCGTCAAGCAA
Source organism: Ambystoma mexicanum (assembly GCF_040938575.1). NCBI lineage: Eukaryota > Metazoa > Chordata > Amphibia > Caudata > Ambystomatidae > Ambystoma > Ambystoma mexicanum. The sequence goes on from NC_090933.1 coordinate 110,996,514, forward strand.
CGGCACCGCGAGGACCGTCTTCCTCTTGGCCTCTCGTCGTTGGTAAAGAAACCCTTCCCTTTTCTGTTCTTCAGGGCAGAGCTGGAAGAGCTCGGATGCCCTGGTTATCATGGCGTGAAAGGAGCCAATTTCGTCGGGTGGAGAAGCCCGAGAGGGGGGTGGTGACGGGATGTCCGTTGTGTCATCGCCGCCGTCGTCGTCCGTCCCCGTATCCTCTCTAGGGTCCGGCAAGGGGGATGAGGGGTCCACAGGCCTCGCGGGCACGAAGGGAGGAGCGGGGTGGACTCTCCTCCGCTTGTTCGGAGGGCTTCCCAACGGGCCTTGTTCTGGATGCTCCGTCGGGTCCGTGGTAATCTCGTCCTTTTCTCAGTACATAAGGATTGGATCACCAACAAAATGGCCGCCAAGCTATCCTGGGGCTCGGGTAATGGCTGCGACGGACGGGATGGCCGCTCCACTGGGCCCTCTTCGTCGCCATCGTCGCTATCTTCGATCACATCAGCGGGGAACGTCCCCTGGGATCAAACCATCTCTAACTTCTCGTTGAGGCCTATGAACCTCTCGTTGAGGCCCTTCCCGGTCTCCACCAGTTCCTCCTCAGAGGCTGATTCCGAGTCTGTAATGGCCACGCCCCCCCCCTCTTTTTCAGCCGGGGGCTTCACGGGGGTCTTAGCAATGAGCTGGAAAGAGGATTCCCTCCACGGCGGCAGGGATACTCTGGGCCCAGAGGCCGTTTCCATTGGCGTAGTCTCAGCCAGCTCCGCCAGGGACGCAGCGACCACTTCGGTAGAGGCCTTAGCCGGGTGGATCAGAGCCCTCACCACCTTAGGTGCGTCCTGGGCCTTCGCCTTGGGGGGAGGGTCAGTGCCTCGCTCCCCCTTCGAGATCGACCGGGTCCGCTCCAGTGTCCTACCCGGGTTCTCGGACTTCCTCTTCCCCGAACCAGAGCGCTGGCTGGGGAAGTCGCGCCCTGCCTGGCAGCCGAAGAGCCCGACCTTTCGGCGCTCCCGGAGCCCGCAGACTCGCGGTGCTTGGCCTTCTGTTGGGCCCCCGTCGCGCCCTCAAAGGACTTAGAAGCCCGCTCTGACTTCTTCTTCGCCTTCTCACTTGCTGTGCCCTTCTCCAGCCAGGTGGCGAGGCGGGAACGACGATCTTGTTTGGTCCGTTCCGAAAGGTTCTTGCAGAACGCACAGTCCTTCTCCACGTGCGTCTTGTCCCCATGGAGGCAGTAGAGGCATCGCGAATGCTCGTCCTCCTTAACAACGTTATATATTCCATATCCAGGGCAGCTCCTGAACAGCTTGGATCCGGGCGTCGAGCTCCCCTTGTCCTGGGCCATGTCCGTTGAGGTAGGCCGCAGATGTTCCAGAATCCTCCAAGAAGTGTAAATTCGACGAAAACTTCACCCTTAATGGGCGTAGAAGAATTCCGAAACAGGTCCCCCTTATCGGAAGCAGAAACGGTGGAGCTTGAGGCTCGATTAAACCGAAAAAATGAGAAATTCTCCTGAAAAAACATGAAAACGCAGTAAAAAACTCGAGAGCTAAACACGAGGACTCCCAACACTTGAGCGTGCGGTAAAAATCTGAGGATGGCTGCCAGAGGCGGGGCTTAGGGAGAGGACAGTCATTGGCTGGGGGCAGTATGACCCAGAGATCAGTGATTGGTTACTACTAAGAAAGACAGATCATAAACAAAACTGATACTGATTTTTTCTTTACCGAGGATTCCCAGCCTGACGACGGGGAATATTCATGAGCATGTGAATCCATGCCAGACCCCATGCTGGAGAATGAAGTTAATGTTGCTGGGCCTGGGGTGCTAGCGTTCTCCCAAGATTGGGGGCTCCTTTCTCAAACTGTGTATATTGTCCCGATGTTGGGCGTTGTTGAGCTGTGGTTCCGGTGGGTTGGTTATTTGTGGTTCATGGTGGTTTTCTTCCTGCTTGTTCTCTCTGGGGCGACACCAGGACATTATTAGGGGCCTTGCATCCATGTCGGTCGAGGAATAGATTGGCGTCCTTTGGTGAGTTGAAGAATTGGACTTTTCCTTCAAATTGGATTTGTAGTTTTGCGGGGAAGAGCATGGAGCATAGCATACTATTTGGTTGTCGCGTAGTCAGCATTTGACCGTTGCAAAGGATCTCCTTTGAGCCTGGATTGTTGGCGAGAAGTCTGGACATATTTGTATGGCGTCTGTCGTATTGAAGGCTGCCTTTGTCTCTAGCCAGTCTTAAAATTGTGTCCCGATCTTTGTAATTCATTAACTTGGCTATGATTGGGCGAGGGGGTGCTCCGAGGACGGGTCTGGTTGATGGGATCCTGTGTGCCCTCTCTACGACAAATCGTTGTGATAGCGCTGTGGCACTGAAGAGGTCTCTGCACATTTTTTCGATATGGTCCTCCACCTTGGTTTGCATTTGTTGTTCTCCGACTACCCTTATATTGTTTCGTTGGGAGCGCCCCTCTAAGTCCTCGTTCTTGGCAACAACTGCTTTTATTTGGCCTTCTAGCATTGACACTCTCAATGTTAGTGACGCTGTGCCATCGTGAAGGTCTGAGACCCTTTGTTCGACATTGTCCAGTCTATCTCTGCATTTGTCGAGGCGATGTTGGAGTAAGTCTACCTTAGACGATAGCGTGTCGATCTTGTTGTCAAGGTTGCCTATCCCTGTTTTTGGGTCCATTCGAATCTCTCGGATATCCATCTGTTGAGGATGTTCTTCCTCTAAGTATGCGTGATTTTGTGGGGAATCCGGGCGGCTTTCTATTCTTGGGGTTTTGGATGCAGGCCCTGCCTCGAAGTTGAGCTTCCGCTGTGACTTGTCGGATTTACCCATTTTGCTGCTTTGCTGCAGAGAGTCAATTTGGGTAGGTGTTGGAGGCCGCGGTGCGCTGAGTCTGGCACGCTCAAACTGGTGTGCCTTGTTACTCAGAGGGCCCAGAGTGGGCGGGCCGCCTGTGTTTTCTATGCGGCTCTGAGGAGTCGCTGGCAGCGCAGATTTGGGGTTCAGCCTCGTGGTCAGTTTGCCCAAGATGCTGTTCTGTGGGGAAATGTGCTAGTAGCAGTGTTGTCCAGCTACTTCCTCAGGGTCGGGTGTTATCTAGTACCACCTGTGAGGCTCAGGGTTGTGGGCAGTGTGAGCACTGTCCTTGCGTGGCGTTGTTTAAAGCGGGTCAATGCGGTATAATGTTGTCGTATAGGTGGTGCCTCTGACTTTCCCATGCGGCTACTGATCTATTTTCCCCCTAGTGGGTCGATCAGTTGCCCCCGACTACCTTGATGTGTGCTGTGAGCATACTGTGGGGTCTCAGACTTTGCTGGGTTGCCAGGTTTTTGTGGGGTTGGGGGATTTTGAGCGAACAGCGTCCGTGGCTTGCTCTGTTGTCCCGGTTCTCAGGAGCTTGCCTATGGTTGTTGCTTTCCGGGGAGGGTATCTTTATATTGGTCAACTGTTTATTGTGCAGTTCGCTTGTCCAACCTATTACTTTGGTTGTTGCGCCTTGGACAGGCTGGACTGTAGCCTACGCCGTGAGTGCCCCTCTTTCTGTTCGGGTGGGGGTCAAAACGCCCCGTGTCGTGGCGTTCCAGTCCCTACCGTCTGATAATGTTCTCCGGTTGTGGCTGGGGCTCCGTGAGAAGACCCCCGGGACCGGTCCCCCAACTGCAGTGCTTCTACGGCCCACTGAACCTATTCCCCTCGCCTCTCGGCGCCCAAACCGTGCCCCTCCGTGCACTGCTCACCTCACTGTTGTAGGCCTGGAGGGGGTCTGGCGCCGCGGGCTGGTACAATGTTCCTCCTCCTTCTGCCGCGTTGTTAATACGTCCGGGAGCCGTCTGCTAGCCTTGCGAGGCGCTGATGCAGAGACGCAGCCCCCACTCCCTGCACCTCTCCGGCTCTGCTGGTGAAGTGGACTCGCGGCTGTCACTGGGTCGTTGCTTCTGCGTGCTGGCCGGGGGACCACTCCAGCCTCGCGAACACGGCCCGCCAAGAGTCAGCCGTCTGTGCTGCGCGCCTCGTTGTCACGGGCCCTCAGATTCGATTTTCTCCAAGTTTTTGGGTGCCTTGTTAGTTCTAATTGTTAGCCGCTTTCCGCCTGCATACCAGGGTCAAATTAACATCGGGGTTGCTTAGACACGATCGATAAAGGAGCCTCCTGGGAGCTCGCATAGGAGCCGCCATCTTGGTTGGCCCTCCAGCGCCCTCTGGGATGCCCTCAAAGCCACGATTAGAGCAAGAATCATAGCCATCAAGGCTAGAAGAGATCGAGAGCTGAGGCTGGAAGAGCAACAACTAGAAGGTAAACTCAAAGTAATAATGTCCCAGATGAGCTCCAAACAGTCTGCAGCCATTAAAAGAGAATACAGGGCAGTAAGAGGGCAGTTGAATCTCATTCAGATGAGGGCAGCGAAGCATAACCTTCTCCGTCTACGCCAAAGATACTATATCAAAGCCAATAAATCCGACAGCGTTTGGGCAAGAATGCTGAGGAAGGAGGTAGACGACAAAACTATCCTAAAAATTAAGGTGGAGGGAGGCCAAATGTGCACCAACAACACGGACATAGAAAGGGAATTTCTTAAATTCTACACTACACTATATGGCTCTAATAATCCGGCTCTCTCCTATCAGGTGGCCTATCTAGACAAAATCAATCTCCAATAGATCTTGTTGGAGGACAGGGAGTTCCTGAAAGGCGAGATAACAACCGATGAGGTCAGAAGGTTAATTAACAACCTACCGCCTAATAAATCTCTGGGCCCAGGCGGGTTTGTGGCCGAATTTTACACTAAGTACACAAAGAAGTCATAATTCCCTACCTTACTAAACTATTTAACCATATTGGTACCACCAAGGCCCTTCCAAAATCAATGGAGGCGGCAAAGGTTATACTCATACAAGAAGGGCAGAGACCCGACTGAATGTGGGTCCTACCGCCCTATAGCCTTAATAAATATTGATGCCAAAATACATACCAAAATACTAGCTACTCGGCTCGACATGATTCTTCCCAAAATAATACAGCCAGACCAGTCAGGATTTATTAGAAGCAGACAAACATCAGATAATATAAGAAAAATAGCCCATCCTACCGAAAAGACCCAGAAAGAAAAATTCCGGCCCTCCTGCTAGCAATCAATGCAGAGAAGGCATTCGACCGGGTGGAGTGGGGCTTTCTTTTCGCCACCATGGTCAAGATGGGCTTCGGTCCCAACTGCTTCGATCGGGTGAAGGCCAACTACCAAAACCCGCTCATTCGACTAGCAATTAACGGCCGAATCTCAGCCCCGAAACACCTTATATATGCTCTTCACCTGGAATCATTTCTGGCAGCAATAAGGTCGGCTGAAGATATAAAGGTAATACCATTTGGAGGTTGCCGCCTTTGTAGATGACATGCTTCTGGCATTGACCTATCCCGTAACCTCTCTTAGGGCAGTGGACAGGGAACTGGACTGGTTCAGCCAGGTGGCAGGGCTACAAATTAACACGCACATAGTTCTCTCCCTCACCCTGTCAGAGAGTGCAGAGCAAGATCTTAGAAGGGCCTATAAATTTAGATGGGTCAACAAATCTATAAAGTACTTAGGGATACACCTGACTAAATCAGTAGGTGAGCTGTACATGGTAAGCTACACCCCTTTCTTAGAGAAGCTCAAACCAAAATGATCGACTGGGGTCCCCTTTCAATATCATGGCTGGGACGCATTAACGCCTTAAAGATGGCGATCTTACCTCAGCTGCTATATTACTTCACGGCTCTGCCCATAGCCATCCCAGCTTCCTTCTTTAGAGCCATCCAGAAAATAACCAACCGATTTGTCTGGAACCAGAAGCACCTGAGAGTAGCGGCTAAGCTAATGAGAACGCTGTCAGCCTGGGGGGGCATGGGAGAGCCGGATTTCAGGGCATATTATCTAGTGGCACAAATCCAGATCATCAGGGATTGGCAAAGGGACGATAGGGGGAAGGTTTGGAGGCCGATGGATAGAGCAGTGGTGGGAGGGAATTTAGAGGGGATGCCGTGGATACCGAGTTCTGACAGAACCAACCAAATGTATTGCAGCAAAATAACCTAGGCAACAGGAGATGCATGGGACCATGCAGTAAAAAGAGCGCACATCACCACCTATCCCACCCCGTACACTCCCGTTTGGCAACCCGCAGTTCACCCCAGGACACAAACAAGCAGCGGCTTTTGATCCCTGGCACCAAGGGGCGATGAAGTATGATACGAGACATGTTCGACGGAGATAAGGTCAAACAATTTGAGCAGTGCAAAAAATACTTCAATGTAGGGGAGATGCAGAGGTTTTCCTATGTCCAGATGAGGCACTGGCTCTCTCAACCATCAGCCGAGCAGAAACTACATGAAGAAATGGGAAGAGGACATGGGGAGCGAGATAAGGGAAGCAGAATGGGAAAAGCTGTGGGAACAGATCCCCAAACTAACAAGATCGATCCAAATTAGAGCGATGTGGCTGAAACTGATGCTCCAGTGGCACCTAACCCCCGATCAGGATAAACAAAATCTATACTAATACTTCGCGGCTATGCTGGAGAAACAAATCGAGCGGGCAGTCGCCCAAGTTCTGGGGATCACAGGGGGAAGTATGGAGGGGGGTGACAGAGGCCTAGAATTGATAGGTCTAAATGGGGTCCTGGAAAGCATCACAACTAAGCCAGGCTGAAAGTTAAACGTATTGATGATGTCGGCAGCTTTGGTTTTGGCATGTAAATGGAAATCGAAAGAACCACTTATGGAACACGAATGGATAGCTAAAATCTGGTTGTTAGTAGCCATGGCATGGCTCACTTACTCAATCCAAGGAGAACACTTGAGGTTCATTACCGACTGGTCCATCCTTCTGTCTTATCTAAAAGGTGGAGCTCGCTGGGCATGGTGCCCTAAGGCAATGGAAATTCAGGGAGTATTTGTGCCGCAGGATAAGTCTGATCTGTGAGGGGCATGCACAGCCGAAGTAACACTGCGGGCCTCCCAGGGAAATAGGCGAACAGAACATTACAGTAGTAGTGGCCGGACTAGACGCCACGGAACCAAGCAAGGATGGCTCTTGGATCAGGGGAGGGAGGGACGGGAGGAGGATTGGGGGTAGTCTCCGGAAAGGGAGGGTGGGGGGGGGTTGACTTTGTGTTCATGTTACCTGTTAAAAAATGCCAATAAAAAATACGGTAGCCTACTGCATGAATCCATAGGGATGGCGACAGGGGCAATGTTACCAGAATACAGTGGATGACCTATGCATGGGTCTAGGTGTGGAACAGAAACACGCACACTTCCACAACTACTTAAAAGTACATTTGAAGATGCAGACATGCAGTCACTAATGGAGTCCTACAGATACTTGCAGTGTGATTGTCCATACGACAACCAGGTGCAGTCTCCCTAGGAAACGTCCATATTGCTCATCTGTAGCGATTTCGGCCAGTAGTGCGTGGCACAGATTTATCATGCACTATTAACACTAAAAGAGAGCCTACTGACACACTAAACAACATTTACTATGTACATCTGTAATTGCTACGATACACCAAGAGTATTAGGAAAAGTAAGGGGTAGCGCAAATTGATAAATACACCAGACAATTTGCCCTTTCCATACATTTACCATGAGGGCAGCCAAGAAATCAGTAACAAACCGTTGTTAACGGGACAATATGGTTATGTTGCCATATTAAATACTTATCCTCTTTAAGGAAACGCTATGCTAAAGAACGTTCTGCTTACAGTGCCCTACCAAAGCAACCCAGAAGGGTGCCGAACACAAAACAAGAACCTTTTGAATGTTTGTTCACGACTATTAGCAAAGAAAAGCACCTGGCCTACTTATGGTAGTGAACAAAACAGAGAGAGCCACACATGTGATAGCATCAGTGATGACAAAAAAGAGATTTGTGAAGGCATTTTTGATGTCATGGGTGTTAGTCCTTGCAGTGCACACTGGTGGCACGAGTTATAGTTGCTTAGCTTACCATAACTGTTGAATTTCAAGGGGGGGGGGGGTGTTTTATATCACACGTATAAAATTCAACTTGCTTACCGGAGTATTTTTCTATCATTCTTTTTTTGTCCTGAAGTAACATCAAACCGTTCTGTTCTTCTTTAACTTGTAGCTAATATTGGGGAAAACATAGTAGAAAATATAATATACAAAAGAAACTGCAAGAGCACTTTTTTCTCTGGTTACAATTATTTTCATTTACCGGGTTCACAAATCCCTGAACACATGAATCAATCAGCACCGCAAAATACAGTTTATCACTTGCGCCTTCTCATCAACTCAATATTCTGTCAGAAGTTACTGGTCGATACCAATCCCTATGAAGGAGCATTAATAATCGGAAGGGTGGTGGCGCCAACTCCTCATTCCGTTACATTTTATCTGCAAACTGAATAGGAGCAGTCAGCAATCATAGTAACTCTGCTTCTTCTCCACATTACAAAAATATTGGAACCTTTATCTCAATTGTGAGGGTGAGAGAAATGAGGGTAGAGGGGGTCCATCCCCTGTTGCATAACTTCTCTCCTTAGTCAAACATCCTCTAACATGGTCAACACCTGGGAACATAGCCTCATTCCAGGCAGAACTGAAAATGGTGAGACACACTCTGCAGCACCTCCACCCTTTTGCAGACTCTCCAGAGGTTTAACTTCAAAATGTGCTGTTGATAAATACACTCAATTGCACCAGTCCCAAAAGTCATTTATTTGTGATTTTAAAAACACCAATAAGCATTTTTTTTTTAATTTTGATTTATAATTTTTACAATAGCAAGAAAAACGTCCTTGAATACATTGGATACTTCTTACACAAAAGAGAGGGATTCAGTCTAGTCTCTTACAGACTTTTGATGTCGTTTGTTTTTGCCTTCTTTGGAGTTGAGCAATTTGTCGAGCTCCTCATCCTTGTTTGTTTGTTGTCATCAATTTCTGTGGATCTTATTTATCTTCTCATGGGAAGATTTTAGTAAAAAACGAAACCACTGCTATCACAAAAGTTGCCCTGTCTCCGCTCATCAAAGCAGTGTACCAGTCTTCTGCGTTATGATTTGAACTTCCACAACTGCTGACCGAAGAAGGGTTTTCTCTCCTCCGTTAAGCCTGAACAGAAAAGTTATCTTAATGTTAAAGGATATTTGTACCACGTACTATCACCACAGGAGTGGTCCCCAGGCGCTCTGGCAGATCTGAAAGGGGGTGGGGAGTGAAGTTAGTGGGAACGAGCGGGATAAGTGCAAGAGAGCAGTGTTGTGCTGTTGGCAGCATCAGTCCGGTTAACACCGTTTGCTGAGCATGGGGGTGCTTTACTGGTCGGTAGCTGTTGCGTGCTGTTGTGCGAGGCTGTGCGTTTGTTTTGTTGTTGCGGTGTAGTGAGGTTTGCATGGTTTGTTGTGCTTTAGGGTTGTGGTTGGTTAGAGTTTGAGAGGTGTATGCAGAAGAACAAGTTACTTACCAACTGGTAACGTTCTTTCGATTGGATGTTCCTCCAACGTATTCCACATCTTTCACATGTAATGTCCACAGCTGTGTACTTAGGAAACATTTTCGGCAGAGGACGTCCTGCGTCGAGTCGATGTCCCTCGAAGGCCTCAGTCGAGGGCGACGTCACCAGATGTTATAAATAGGACGCACGGCGCCTGTAGCCTCAGTTTATGTTTTATCCTCCATAACGTGTGACAGGCACAGCCGAGCAGGGAAGGCCGTAAGGAAAGGCCTCCGGTGCTCTTTGCAGCTCCACTGCGAGCACAAATCATGCCGACCAGCTGAGCGCTGAATCAGCTGTTATCCTGCACTTCGGAGCGGCCGCGTGTTCCCCTTTGTCGACGCTACAAGCCGCGTGCACCGAAGCTCCAGACAAGATGGCCCCCGTTACCACGGCAGCAGAATCAACAAAATGTGCTCAGAAGCTCATTGCCGCGGGCCCGTGTCCCGATTCGCTGCCTCACCCCACCCGCCCCTCCCCTCATGCTTTATATGGAGGGGGAGAGGGCCGAGAGGCGAAGCCGAGCAGTGAAGGGCGTAAGGAAAGGCCTCCGGTGCTCTTTGCAGCTCTTTGCTGCTCGTCTGCCCAATGCCCTTGCAGCACCTACAAGGTAAGAAGCACTACCCGAGGAAGCTTCTTTCAGAACCATGTGCCTCTTCAAGGCTCCGCAGGCTGCGCGCCCGTACTCTGCAAGCCGCCTTCAGCTCACACCCCACACCCACGAGCACCCGTAATACACGGCTATGCTCACGTACTCTACACCCCTTTATATTTGCTGATAAGGACAGGCTCCCACGCACAACCTCAAAGGCTGCATCCACTACTAGTATTACCAACAGAGTACTTGACCCACCACATAACTGGCCTACCCCCATAACAAATGTGATTAATCATGTGTCCACTACTACCCCCAGTGTAAGATCTATGATGTGCAAATCTTCTACCGCCAGTTTGAATTCTATTGTGTCAAATGCTATGCCACATGTGTCCACCACCTGTGAAAATTAGCCCCCCAGTGGAAAATCTGTGATGTGCAAATCTTCTACCGCCATTTTGAATTCTATTGTGCCAAATGCTATGCCACATGTGTCCACCACTTCTGAAAATGAGCCCCCAGTGTAAAATCTGTGATGTGCAAATCTTCAACCGCCATTTTGAATTGTATTGTGGCAAATGCTATGCCACATGTGTCCACCACCTCTGAAAATGAGCCCCCCAGTGTAAAATCTGTGATGTGCAAATCTTCTACCGCCATTTTGAATTCTATTGTGCCAAATGCTATGCCACATGTGTCCACCACCTCAGAAAATTAGCCCCCCAGTGTAAAATCAGTGTTGTGCACCTCGCCCAACGCACCTAGCCCCTCCACACCACCGTCTCCCATCTCAAACCCCCCCACAGCCACTTCCGAACCCCACCTCAAATGCGCCATGATCAACACCAGGCCCATTAATGCTCACGCTCTAGACATCGACGATCTCCTAACCTCCCAAAACCTAGATCTACTCATGATCTCAGAAACTTGGCTACACCAGGCCTCAGGCCCTGCGCTCTCACTCGCCTTACCCCCTGGCTACTCCATCACTAGACAAGACCGCCTCTCCAAAGGTGGAGGTGTAGCAATCATCTCCAGAGACTGCCTCTCTGTCAGAAAGGTAGAGAAATCCCTTAATAACAACAGCGACTACCTCCAAGTCAAAATAACCCTCTCCCCCCACTGCACAATTACTGTGCACACTGTATATCGCCCACCAGGCCCAGCAGGAGACTTTCAGGCCTCTGTCATCCACCTCCTCTCTGACAACCTCAAAAAACAATCTAAAGCCATTCTCCTTGGGGATGTCAACCTAGGGCTCCGGGACAGTAAGGACGTAGCAACAAAATCCCTTGACTCTGCCCTTAATGCTCTAGGCTACAAGAACACCATACTTAGCTCAACTCACACCCAGGGCAGAACGCTTGACTGGATATCACAGCACAACTGTCCACTCATCATCACAGGAAACACTCCCACCCCATGGTCTGACCACCACATCATCACCTTTAGCATCCTCACCACTAGCTCCCCAGCTACCCCTTCACCTCAACCACTCCCTCCCTGCCTCGCCAGAAGCTCCCGCCAACTCACTAAGGAGAGACTACTGCCCTTCCTCCAGGGTCCAGCCTTCAGACAACCTTTCTCCTCAGACCCCGAAACACTCGCATCAACCTATGATACTGCCATCAAAGCAGCCATCAACGCCATTGCCCCGCTCAAACCTTGTAAATCCAAACCCACTACCCACTCCAACTCTTGGTTCACACCTGACCTCTTCGCACTCCGCATTGAGAAAAAAGCCTCACTCACACTGTGGCAAAAGTCCCACTCCGAAAAAGATAAGATGATCTTTAAAGCCCTCTCCACCAAATACAAAAGGGCAATCACCCAAGCCAAGGCCAAATCCTTTGAATCAAGAATCGCGGAAGCCCGATCTAGCACTAAAGAAATATTCGCCATTTTCAGAGAGCTCGAGACACCCACCCCCGCCCCCCAGAATTTCACCAAAGACAGACTGGTGTGATGAAATACAAAAGGCCATGCAATCCAAACTAAGTCTCCTCAAAAGTAAAATACTAGCCACTAAACACGCCCTACCGAACAAACAATCCCGGTCCCACCGCCTGCCCCTGATCCCCCCCCTACCCTTCTCCTTCAAACCCATTCAGCAAAAAGACATCATCAACATAATGAGGAACATCAAACCCTCTAACTGCAAAGGTGATGCATGCCCAGCCTCCATTATCAAAGACTGCGCGGAAACGCTAGCTCCCTTCCTAACAGCCTTTGTAAATTCCTCCTTCACCACAGGAAAAGTCCCTGCCTCCCTCAAGGAAGCCTGGGTCCGCCCTCTTCTAAAAAAGCCATCGCTCGATCCCACCTCCCCAACAACTACAGACCCATCCCCACTGTCCCCTTCCTCCTTAAAATACTGGACAGAGCAGCCTACCTGCAGGTCCAACACTTCATTGAAGAGATGAAGAGAACAAACTCCTTGGACTCCGCCAATCTGGCTTCCGCCCCAGACACGGAACCGAAACAGCCCTACTTGACTTGAAAAACCAGATGGACGATGCGAGAGACTTGGGTAAACCAGCACTTCTCCTACTCCTTGACCTCTCAGCGGCCTTTGATCTCGTGGATCATGGCGTCCTATGCCACCACCTCTCCACCACCGCCAAATTCTCCCCAGAAGCCACAGCGTGGATCACCTCCTTCCTACAAGACAGAACCATGCAAGTATTCTCGGACCTATCCGCCGCCTCACCAACCATTATACTCTGTGGGGTGCCCCAAGGCTCCTGCCTCTCCCCCACGCTATACAACATCTTTACACGTCCCCTCTTCCTCATCCTCGACGCCATGGGCATCTCCTACACCAATTATGCCGACGACACACAGATCCTCCACACTCTCACAGGCAACTACAACACTGACTCGCTGACCCTCAACAACCTCTACAACACCATCCAAGCCTGGATGGCAGACAACGGTCTATGCCTCAAGTCCGACAAGACGGAACTCCTCCTGGTAGGTTCTCCCGACACCCTAAAAAATCTAGATGCCCAATTCAGCCACTTCACCATTGACTCAAAATTCCAGTTTCCGACTCTGTCAAAACTCTGGGAGTTTACCTAGATTCCGGCCTATCCATGGACAGACAAATCAATGCAATAGCCTCTGCAGCTGCATATCATGCCAAACTTATCAATGCAGTCAGACCTTTTCTCTCCAAAGAGAACTGCACCAACATAGCCAGAGCCATCACCGGCTCTAGGCTAGACTACTGTAACGTACTCTTTCTAGGAACCTCCAACAAAAACTTAGAGATTACAAGTAATACAGAACAATGCGCTCCGGGCAGCCCAAGGCATTGCAAAAAGAGAACACATCTCAGAGGCCAGAAAGCTAGCCCACTGGCTCCCAATCAAAGAAAGGATCTTATTCAAAGCCCTGACACTGATCCACAAGTGCATCCACCTCACTGCTCCTGCATACCACTCACAAAGGATACACCCTGTCTCTTCCACAAGGCCAACAAGATCACCGTACACCAACATGCTCTTGGTGCCACTAGTTAAAAAAGCAAGAGCGGGCGGATCCAGCTTTCCTTACCTCGCACCCTCTCACTGGAATGCCCTACCACCCACTATTCATGGCGAGGCCTCCCTCACCACCTTCTGCAAAACGCTGAAGACTGCCCTCTTCACAGAAGACCTGACACACCAGCACGGTCACCTTCGTGTATACTGTACTATATGACCAAAATCAATAACTGTAACAACATTATGCTTCCCTGTAACATTCACAATATGTCAACAATCGCTATCCTGCCTGTACCATGTAACTAAGTTTATTGCAAGTAACAGCGCCTCAATGCCCCTGGGCTGCTTGTGCGCTATATAAATGTAAATAAATAAATAAATATCCAATGCCTGCTTGACTGCACATAGCCTTGCGGAAACGTAAGCTGCAATCGCATAGGAAATTCTCTAGAGGACAGGCTGGGAGGGCGATGTGGAATACGTTGGATGAGCATACAATTGAAAGAACGTTACCAGTTGGTAAGTAACCTGTTCTTCGAACGGATTGTGTCCTCCAACGTATTCCACATCTTTGACAGACTCCCAAAGCAGTACCAGACAATGGGGGAGGGAAAAGAATTTTAGAGTACCCAATCAGATGGCAGAATAAAGAACCGCCTTCCCAAAGGCCATATCTTGACCATGGATCATGTCCAGGGAGTAATGTTTAAGAAAGGTGTGGATAGAAGCCCATGTGGTTGTATCGTAAATATTCCGAATAGGAACTCCCCGCTGCAGGGCTGTGGAAGTAGCCACGCCCCTAGTGGAATGAGCTTGCAACCCTTCAGGAGGGTCCTTGCCCACCAAACGGTAACATTCAGTAATGGTGAGGATAATCGAACCGGACAAGGTCTGTTTTGTAACAGCCTGGCCCGGTGACCAGCATACCCCCACAAAGAGTTCACGGTCCACTCTAACCCTGGACATGTGTTAGGGAGAATTCTCATAAATGGCTGATTTCCCTTACCTAATGAGTCCCTCAGCAGCTTTGCCGGATTTCTAGTATTTATTTTTTTTCACCTTGTAAGATAGTGAGCCTTTTTGTCCCACTCTTACATGTGTTTTGCTGTGTGTGTTTTCACTTTTTGTGTGATCTTGAGCACTGGAGCCTCACCTACTCCAGGGCCTCATTTTTCAAGTGTGTTACACAGCACCTTCAATGCAGTTACACAGGGATGTCTTTGAGACTTCCCACTGAATCCATTTTTCTGGGGCTGACTACTGCCCCCCGTAAAGGTAAAGTTGCCATTAACTTTATTTTAGTCACTTTTAAGCCACAGACCCAGTACACCCCATCTTACATGGAAAATTGGAAAGGGTTAATTCTTATCCCTTTTTGTCTGTGTCTCTTGGAGCCTTGTTTGGCTGGTGGCAGTGGTAACTACCCTAACTTTTCTACCGCGGTTATCTTATATAAACGTGGTAATGTTTTAGGCTATTATATTAGCCTCGAACATAAACCCGCTTGAGCAAATACATTTTATTTTTGCTCCGGCTGGGTTTATTCACCATTTCTTTTTGTTAAAGTCTTTCTCGTGTTTTTCTCTGTGCACCAAACCGGGGACGATTCCTTTGTTCGCCGTCTTTTCGCGGGATTCTGCACAGAAGCCCTCCTTAAGGCATCTGAAAGTCTGGGTAGGCAGGATGTGAGGGAGGGATCTTCGGACCACTGCCATGGGTTCCCTTAGTAACCCAAGTCGCACTCATGTTTGAGTGGCTAAGGAGACTGTCCTTGCCAGGACAGCCATCCTGCTGTGTGATTGACTGCCAGGCTGTATGAATGGGGGAAAACTGCATAAAAAGCAGGACTCTGGGACTGGAAAGGCAGAGTCGCCACTGGAATGAAAGAACCAACAAAGAGCTGACAGAAGAGGACCCCTACAACGACTGAACCGCCCGGTGAAGCCCTGCTGCAGGTCCGAATATTCAGAATCCAACGACAGAGAAGATCCTTCAGGCAACTTCTTGCTTTGAGCTGGTGGGACCAACCAGTTCGCCCCAACTGTAAGCCAGGACCCCTCCTCTGGTCGAATTCGCTGTACAGAGCTACAGTGGGGCAGATAGCCAGAATAGCCAGGAAGGTCGGACCCTGCTTGGGTTTTAAGGAACGCATCTTTTATTTGTGGCTTTTCTCTGCTGCTGGTTTCTTCCCTGGGTTGTGCAGGACCCTCTAGTCTTCCTACTTCTTGTTAGTCCGACAGTTGCTTCAGGAACCGTGAGCCTGCAGGAACTACCAGGAACATCCGCCTCAGCTACAGCTCCCTCTCCATTTTAAGGTACTGCGCAAATTCGGTTGCTCGTTTCGTTCAACCGCGGTGAAAGTGTTTGAAATCTTTATCCAATCCGAGGGCTTGTCCTGCTCTTCTCTTTGAACTAACTTTTCTTTCAACCAACCTCGTCCCGAAACCGTGCCACGAACATGACCGCAAACTACCCTGAACTGTTTGATCTTGAGCAAAAGACTTTGGACCCATTGACTTTGGCCTTAAGTCTTTTCCAACTGATTTCATCACTGTAGTTCCTTTAGTTCAATTGCCCCGAGTACTTACCTCTTGGTTTGATTTAATTTCTAATAACTTTGTCTTTACCTCCCTTTTAAATTTTGCTCCCACTTCATTTTGTGAGCTTAACTTGTCTGGAATTTAAGGGAAGTGGTGTGGTGTATTAAGATTGTGATTTTTACCTTGCTTATAATAGTGTAATGTTATACAACTGAAGAGTGAAATAAATGTATATTCTTTTACTTGAAAACCTTGAGTCAGTGTTGGCCCGAATCATAGTAATTGCTGTCCTTTGTGTAACTATCTGATACTGCTCATTTACTCTTGAGATAAGTCTGGCTGCTCCGCTATTCCTACCACTTTAACTGTGTAGTACAGGCTTGTACCAAAGGTGAATTTGTACGGTAACTTGTAGTCTTATTTGTGGTGTTCCCAAAGGGTACTGCATATAAGGAACAAGTTACTTACCTGGAACTGTTGTTCTCCAGCATGGGTCTGGCATGGATTCACATGCTCATGAATATTCCCAGTCAGGCTGGGAATCCTCTGTAAAGAAAAAAATCAGTATCAGTTTCGTTTCTGATCTGTTGTTCTCAGTAGTAACCAATCACTGGTCTCTGGGTCATACTGTCCCCAGCCAATGACTGCCCTCTCCCTAAGCCCCGCCTCTGGCAGCCATCTTCAGATTTGGTAGCGCAAAGTGGCAGTATGACCAAATGAAAAGCCGTAGAGGGGCAGGAGGGAATCCATGCCAGACCCATGCTGGAGAACAACAGTTACAGGTAAGTAACTTGTTCCTTCTCCAGCATGGGGTCTGGCATGGATTCACATGCTCATGAATATAAGAATACATAGCAGTACACATGCACAACCACGGGAGGTGGCAAGGCTCAACATTAAGCATTACATAAAACTCAACATTAAGCATCTCTTACCTCCTCACCAGGCTCACCTTAAGCAAACAGGTTGGGCAGCACTGCCTGGCCGACTCTGGACTCCTCCCTGGAATCCCGGTCGACGCAGTAGAATCTCGTGAAGGTGTGCGTCGACCTCCACGTAGCAGCCCTGCAGATCTCCAGGAGAGGCACACCAGACAAGAACGCCGTGGTAGCAGCGATCGGTCAGGTCGAATGGGCTCTCGGACGGCCAGGCAACGGTCGGTTTGACAACCGATGACAATGCATGATGCATCTGGAGAGCCATCTGGAAATGGAAGCCTTCGAGAGAGCCTTCCCTTGGTTCACAGGTCCAAAGTTCACAAACAGCTGTGATGTCTTCCAAAAACTCTACGTTCGGTCCACGTAGAACTTCAGCGCTCTAGCCACATCCAGCGAGTGCAAAGTCCTCTCGGCCGGAGACGAAGGAAAGAAAACAGGTAGCACCAAGGGCTCGTTGAGGTGAAAGTCCGACGGCACCTTGGGCATAAACGAGGGGTGCGTCCTCAGCACCACCCTCGTGTCGTGAAAAGTCAAGTATGGAGGCTTGCAGGATAGGGCCTGGATCCCTCCCACTCACCGTGCGCAGGTGATGGACACAAGAAACGCAGTCTTCCACAACAGGAATTTCAGCGGTGCCGAATGCAGGGCCTCGAATGGCGCCCCCATGAGCCTGGTCAGCACCATGTTAAGTTTCCACGCCAGGGCGGGGGCCTTAACCGGCGGGAACGATCAGAACAGTCCCTTCATAAATTCCTTCACCAGGCGATGGGACCACAAGGACACCCGTCCTGTGGTTCTGGTGTATTGGGAGATCGCAGCCAGATGTATCTTGATGGAGGCGTGAGACAGTCCAGCCTTGGCCACCAACAGTAGGTACGGCAGCACTTGAGGGGCCGTAATCCGTAGAGGGTTAATCTTCTGTGCACGGCACCAGACAGAGAACCTCTTCCACTTATGTCCGTAGCACTTGAGAGTTGAGGACGCCCTGGCTTTTGCAAGGACCTCTCTGCAGTCAGCCGGGATATCGTACCCTCCAAATTCTAGCGCTGCAGGAGCCAGGCCTGCAAGTTCAGCGACTCCGGGTCGTGATGAAGTATGGCCCTTCCTTCTCTGGAGAGAAGATCTGTGTCCGTCGGCAGCTTGACTGGTGGGGACGCTGACAAGTCCAGAAGGTCCGGGAACCAGATCTGCCTCGTCCACGCCGGTGCGACCACGATCATCCTGCACCGGGACCTCTTGAGCTGGTTGACGAGTCGGAGCAGCAACGGCAACGTAGGGAACGCATAAAGGAACAGGCCTTCCCAGGGGCACGAGAAAGCATCGCCCATGCTCCTCGGCTGGGGAAACCTGCTGGCGAACCTCTGGCACTTGGAGTTCGTCGCGAACAGGTCGATCTGGGGTTTTCCCCATCGTCGGAAGAGTCGATCCACTTGATCCTGACGTAGTTCCCACTCGTGGCACGAGCGCAGCTCCCTGCTGAGTGAGTCAGCAATGGTGTTTTTTATCCTTGCCAGATGAAAGGGCACCAGAAACATCGCTTGGGCGACGGCCAATGCCACAGATCCTGGGATTCCTGGGCTGGGGATCTGGTTCCTCCCTGCTTCCGGATGTAGAACATCATGGTGGTATTGGCGGTGAAAACTCTCACCACCTTGCCCTTGAGGGACGGGAGAAAGGACCCAAGGGCCCAAAACACTGCTCGAAGCTCCAGGATGTTGATGTGGAGCTTCTTCTCCTCTGGGAGCCAAAGGCCTCTTGCGTGAAGATCTCCGGTGTGTGCTCCCCACCCTTACAAGGAGGCATCTGTCAGCACCGTTATCTGGTGGGATGGGGTCTGAAAGTCCGTGCCCGCCGTCAGATGAGCGCGGGAGCCCCACCACCAAGGTCTCGTCGAGCGGAATCCCGTCCTCGAAGCTGCCCGTCGATTGGATCCATCGGGAGTCGAGGAACTCTTGCAGAGGGCGCATCCGAAGCCTGCACAGGCGCATGAGATATATGCAGGAGGACATCTTCCCCAGGACGGACTTGATGGACCTCACCCTGGCCACATTCGTGGCCAGCAGGCGCTGCACCTTGCCCAGGATGGCCTTCGTCCTTTCTTCCGACGGTGAGGGCAGGTGCGCCACTGTGTCGAGCTTTGCTCCCAGAAACAGTGCGACTTGCAACGGGACCAGGTGGGATTTGGGAAAGTTGATGGAAAATCCCAGGTCCGAGAGCAGCTGGACGGTCTTTGCTGTGTGATCCACGGCGAGCTCCCTTGTCCCTGCTCGGATGAGCCAGTCCAGGTAGGGGTAGACGTGGATCCCCTGCAGGCGCAGCCGCGCCGCCACCGGTGCGAGGCACTTGGTGAACACCCTGGGTGCCGACTTCAATCCGAACGGGAGGGCCTTGAACTGGTAGTGCCGTCCTTGGACCACGAACCTGAGGAACTTTCGGTGACCTTTCAGAATGGGCATGTGGAAGTATGCATCCTCCAAATCCAACGACGACAGAAAATCACCCTCCTCCAGCTGTCCCAGCACGTGCTGGAGGGTGACCATCCGGAATTTCTGTGCCTTGATGTACTAGATCAGCCGTCGCAGGTCCAGGATGGGGCGCCATCCTCACTTCTTTTTTACTAGGAAGTACCTTGAGTGTACTCTTCGGGACGAGCTTGATGGCACCTTTTCTGAGCAACGCCCTCACCTCCAAGAGTAGTTGAGGGATGTGACTTTCCTAGCCGACCACGGGTGGAATGCGGGGGCACTTTTTTAGAAATTCGAGGGCGTGCCCCTGGGCCAGGGCGTCCAGCACCCAACGGTCGGTGGAGGTGGATTCCCACACGCTGGCGAACTTCGGCAGCCGGCCTCCCACCGGGGTGCTTCGGTGGGGGCCCGACCCCACTGTCGGTTCAATCTTGCTTGGCAGACGCCTTGCTGGCTTGGCCTACCTGGCGACGACGGTGGGCCCCCTCGACTTGCCTCGTCCTCTATAGGCTTCCTGCACCCAGGAGCGGGCCGCTTGGCGGTATGTAGAGGAGCCACCGCCAAATCCTTGGAAGCACTCTACTTGCCTCCGGCGCTCCGAAAGAACGGCCTCCGTTGCCGGAGAACGCCTAGGGCCCTAGCAGTCTCTGTGTCCGCCTTGATGGCTTGGAGGGACTCATCCACCGTTTTCCCAAACAGGTTGTTCCCGTCGAATGGCATGTCCAGTAACTTGGCTTGCACATCCTTGCGGAAATCTGTCGCCTTGAGCCAACCTCGTCGTCTAAGGCAAACGCTGTTGCCTAGCTGGCGGAAACCTGTGTCGGCAATGTCCGTTGCCACCGTAATGGCGTGGTCCGATGCCACTTCGACTTCTTGCAAGATCTCCAGGGCCTCCGCCCTCTTGTCATCCGGTAGGAAGTCCAACAGCGGGGCGATCTTGAACCATAACTCCCTGTCGCAGCGGGCCATGATCGCGAGGGCCTTGGCCGCCTTAATCGTTGTTGCCGCCGACGAGATAACTCGTTGTCCCATTGCGTCCAGCTTCTTCCCTTCGCTGTCCGACGGGGAAGTTGATGTTGAGACCGACGCACCCCCCCCGCTTTCTTCTTGGCCGCCGCTGAGACGACCGAGTCCGGGGTAGGTTGTGCCCTAAGGCAAGAGGGGCCGCGTCGGGGACCCGGTACTTCTTCTCGTACCGATCCTTCTTGGCAGGCGTCGTAGAAGGGTTCTTGAGAAGGGTGAGACCCTCGTCCCAGATGTCATCCAGCAGAGGCACGGCGAGGACTGACTTCCTCCTGGCCTCGCGTCGTTGGTAAAGGAAACCTTCCTCCTTCCCCTCGGGGCAGAGCTGAAAAAGCTTGGATGCCCTGGCGATCATTGCATGGAAAGATACGATCTCATCGGACGGGGAGGCCCAGGCTGGTGATGGTAGCTCCGTCCCATCATCACCGCCGTCGTCGTCGTCGGTACCCGTCGTGGCCGTGTCTGTTCCCGTGTCATCCCCAGGGACGGGGGACGTGGGTAAAGGCCGAGCAGGCCGCAAGATCTGAGAAGGCGGGGCTGGGTGGATCCGTCTTCTCTTGTTCGGGGGGGCTTCCTGCCGGCACCGGCTCTGGTTCCTCTGCCGGACCTGGCACCGGGTCCTCTGTCGGTGGTAAGGGCAATCTCGTCCTTATCTCTGAACATAAGGATTGTATCGCCAACAAAATGGCTGCTGAGTTATCCTGCGGCTCCGGAAGCGACGGCTGACTAGGACCCTCGCCAGTGCCGCCGTCACTCTCAACGTCAACCTCGTCGGGATCCCTCCCGTGGGGATGGGCCTCCTCAACGCCCTCGTCGAGGCCCTCTAGGACTTCTGCCAACTCCTCCTTGGATGTTGTGTCCGTATCCACAATGCCACCGCCCCCACCCCTCTTTTTCCTCGGGGTCTTCACGGGGGTCTTTTCGGTGGGTCTGAAAGAGGCTTCCCTCCGCGGAGGCAGGGAGACTCTGGGCCCTGAGGTCACCTCCACTGGTGTAGCCTCCACCTGGCTGCGCCAGGGCTGCCACGACTCCCTCGATAGAGGCCTTGGCCGGAAGAATCAAGGCCTTCACCGCCGTAGGCGCGCTTGAGGTCTTCACCTTGGGGGGAGGGTCACCGCCTCGCTCCCCCTCAGCCGAATCCTTCGAGATCGACCGAGGCCTCTCCAGAGGCTTACCCGGGTTCTCGGATTTCCTCTTCCCCGAACCAGAGCATTGGCTCGTGGCTGATGGTGCCGGGGAAGGGGTGCCCACCTGGCAGTCAAAGAGCCTGACCGTTCGGCGCTCCCAGTGCCCGCGGACTCGCAGTGCTTTGCCTTCTGTTGGGCCCCCGTCACCGGGGCGCCCTCACAGGACTTAGAAGACCGCTCGGACTTCTTCTACTTCTCACCTGATGGACTCCTTCCTTCCGGCCAGTTGGAGAGACGAAGGTGTCGGTCCCTGATGGTCCGTTCCAACATGTTCCTGCAAAACGCACAGTCCTTCTCCACGTGCATTTTGTCCTCCTGAAGGCAGTAGAGAAATTTTGAATGCTCGTCCTCCTTGAACACATTCTGTAGCTGGCACCCAGGGCACACCCTGAACAGCTTTCCGGACGTCGAGCTTCCTTTCTCCTGGGCCATGTTTGGGTAGGCCGCAGAAACTTCTGGAATCCTCCAAGTAGCGTAACTCGACAAAATCTTCACCCTTGAGGGGCGTAGAAAAATCCGACACGGATCCCCGTTAATCGGATGTAGAGACGGTGGGGCTTGAGGCTCTATTTGACCGAAAAATGAGAAATTCTCCTTGAAAAAGCGCAAAAACGCAGCAAAAGCTCGAGAGCTAAACATGAGGACTCCCAACACTTGAGCGTGCAGTAAAAATCTGAAGATGGTTGCCAGAGGCAGGGCTTAGGGAGAGGGCAGTCATTGGCTGGAGGCAGTATGACCCAGAGACCAGTGATTGGTTACTACTGAGAAAGACAGATCAGAATCGAAACTGATTTTTTCTTTACCGAAGATTCCCAGCCTGACGAAAGGGAATATTCATGAGCATTTGAATCCATGCCAGACCCCATGCTGGAGAATTCTGCCTAACAACATCCTAGAAATATAAAAGCTCAGAGCTCTCCTAGGGTCCAACCTATGGAGTCGCTCCTCTTCCTTACCAGGATGATGAGGAGGATAGAAAAAAGGAAGAACCACTTTCTGCTCAAATGAAAGTCACACACTACCTTAGTTAGAAAGGAAGGACGTACCCTCAGTACAATCCTATGCTTGTGGAACACAGAAAAGGGCGGCTTAGATGAAAGTGCCTGCAATTCACTCACTCTGTGAGTGGAAGTAACCGCAACCAAGAACACTGTCTTGAAGGACAATAATCTCAAAGGGCAAGAGTGCAAAGGTTCAAACGGAGCACCCATGAGGAATTTCAAAACCAAATTCAGATCCCAAACCGGCACCTGGAAAGGGGACAGCGGGAACACATTAGGGAGCCCTTTAAGAAACTGGGAAATCAAAGGAATCTTTAAGTAAGAACATTCTTCAGACGAGCGCTTGAAAAGGGACAGCGCAGCCAGGTAACTCTTAAAGGTTCTGTCACGCACTCACGGCTCCGTTCAAGTACGCCAGTCATACACCCCTCATCCTCACACAGCTCTCAGACACGCTCTCATGTCCGGGGGGTGTCACGTGAGCAGGCTCATCTCTGGGGTCGGAAGCACCAAACAACCAGGTACAATAGGAGCTTTCCATACCTCCACTGGCGGCTTCCATGGCGCTTACGGGACAGCAACTACAGACAAACGCCTCGGCATTCGTCAACACAGTTCCAGCGTGCACTTCCTGGTCCCGGGTCACGTGACACGCTCACTGGTCCCGCTCGCGGATCAGCTGACACAGGGACACACAGGATTTAAACGCTGGACTCCCGCGAAACAGCGCTTCACAGCTGTTCGCACCGGAGGACTCTGTTCAGCTATTCTGCTTCTTGGATTCACGGCTTTTGACACGGATTTCGACTCTGGACCTTGCTCTGCTCTTCTGCCCCTCCTGACTACTTGTTTGCTTTGGAACGTTATTCGGAATTGCCCCTTACGGATTTTGTGTCTCGGATCTGGCTTCTCGCCATTCCAGCTTGCGCATATATCTCTGCAGGTTGGTTGGGTGGACCCTCGCACGACATTGGTCTTGATACTACTGGGAGGCCAGCTCACTTGATCCACCCCCCCCCCTTCTCCACGAAGTACCCCAGCATAGGTATACGGCATACCACCTCTCCACATAGGTAAGACTCTGCCTTCTGTTTTCATCAGTGTGTTTTATTGTGCTCGCTTGGTAACTAATCAGACCTTTTTCTATAGCTGTCTGGGGTCAGCAGTTTCGTGGTACCAGACCGGCGAAGGAAACCCACCTGTGGCCCCAATAACCGCAGAGGGAGTGCTTTTACTCTTCCTCTGTGGTGCTTGGGGACGGAGGTTCCATACTCTGCACGACAATCAAGAACAGAACAGGTACCTACTTGAAGGCCCCTGTGGGCCAAAGAAAGAAAGAAAGAAAGAAAGAACCAATGGAATAAAACACTGAAAAGGATCAACATTTTGTCCTCTGCACCAGTCGCAAAACTTACGCCAAAAGGTACAGGGATTTCGTTGCTGGCCTCCTCGCCGATAGCAACAGCTCCATCACGTCATCCAGGAGGTCCCAATTCTTATACCTCAACCTTTCAGATACCAAGCGTGAAGGTTAAGAGTCCTGACCTCTGGATGGAGAACATCACACCCCACCCTCGCGTGCGAGAGCATATCCTCTCGGTAGGGAAGACAGCATGGAGGGAAGATGGACATTTCTAGAAGGTTCGGGAACCACACTCTCCTGGCCCAATCTTGAGCAATGAGGATCATGTGGGATCCGAACTTCCGCAACCTCCTTATCACTTGAGGAATGACGGGGACTGGAGGCAATGCGTACATCAGTGGGAATGACCGATTCAACAACAAACGCGCCTCCTAAGGCTTCTCTCAGAGGAAATTCCCTTGAGCAGAATCTCTAGCACTTCCTGTTGGCACTAGTGGCGAAGAGATCCGCTTGTGGGGTTCCCCAAAGAGCAAAGATCTCCAGAAGGACTTCCTGAGCCAACTCCCACTCGTGAGAGATCGTGCTCTGCCTACTCAGAGCGTCCGTCGCGACATTGTCATCTCCGGCCAGATGAACTGCTGAGAGCAAAATTCCCTGCTGGACTGCCCAGAACCAGAGCTGCATTGCCTCTCTGCACAACGGGAGTGAACCTACCCCCCACCTTTTTTGTTGAGGTAATGCATGGCCACTGTGTTGTCCGTCATGATCAGGACACTCTTCAACCGCACAGACGGCAGAAAAGCCTTCAGGGCCAGCCTGATGGCCCTCAGCTCTAACAGGTTGATGTGGAGTTTTGACTCCGAAGGAGACCAACGACCGCTGGCGGTCTAGTCTTCGGCATGAGCTCCCCATCCTGTGAGGGAAGCGTCCGTCACAAGTCACCTCCGGCCATGGTTGCCAAAACGGCTCCCACTTAATCAGGTTCCCCTCGTTGGCCCACCACAGAAAATCCTGGGAGACCGAGATTGGAATCAGAGGGGGATACGGCATCTTGCCTGAGAACTGCGACCACTGCATCTTGAGGACCCATCGCAGGGATCTCATCCTCAGCCTGGCCTCTGGCACCAGAAAAATGCAGGATGCCATGAGGCCGAGCAACCTTAAGAATTCGAAGGCCAGGAGACTATGGGCATGTTGAAACTTGTCCTCCACCTGCACAATGTGATGAGCCCTTACCTTGGGAGGCGAGCACTTCCGAGGACATGTCCAACACAGCCCCGATGTACTGGAGCTGTTGGGAAGGTGTCAGATGCGACTTCTTGAAATTGAGGGAGAAGCCCAGCCTGTGGAGGGAGCGGCAGGTGAGACCGAGGTGATCCAATGCTTGCTTGGGAGAATGCGCACAGATAAGCGAGTCGTCCAGGTAGGGGTAGACATGAACCCCCCCTCGCCTGAGATACGCTGCCGCCACCACCACCACCACCACCACCACCACCATTAGCTTGGTGAACACCCTCGAAGCGGAGATCAATCCGAATGGCAGGACCCGAAACTGAAAATGCGAATTCGCCAGCCGCAAACCTCAGGTACTTTCTGTGCTTGAGATGAATCGGCACATGAAAGTAAGCATCCTGTAGGTCCAGAGACCCCAACCAATCCTGAAGTTGAAGGGCCTGGAGGACTTGAGAAAGAGTGACCATCTTAAAATTGTCCTTCCTGAGAAGTTTGTTCAACCAACTCAAGTCCAGGATGGGTCTCAATCCCCAGTCTTTCTTTGGGATAAAAAAGGGGAATACCATCCCTTGTTCCTCTCCGCTACAGGCACCAGTTCTATAGCGCCTTTCTCTAGCAGGGTCAATATTTCCTGCAAAAGGAGCAGATCTGGAAGCTTCAAAGAGATTCCCATGTGGATTGTCGTGAGGCCGCTTTAGGAAGGGAAGGCAGTAGCCGTGGGCTATTGTATCCATAACCCACACATCCGAAGTAATAGCTCACCATTCTTCGAGATGCTGAGGCAGTCTGCCCCCAACCGGCAAACCATGGGACATGGCCTCATGACTGTTTTGGAGTGGCTGCGGCAGCGCCTGATGGCAAAAAGGCAGCTAGGAGTAGTAACGAGAAGAACCTCCCCTCCAATGCTGTCCCTTAGGACGAAAATGAGGAGGTTGACGCACAGCTACGCTTAAAGATTTCCCTGCAGATTTTAAGGTCTGAAACCTCTGAAGGCTCTCGTCAGCCTTGCTGCCAAACAAATGCATGCCATCAAAGGGCATGTTCAAAGACGGGCTTGCACATCCAGAGCAAAACCAGACTTCCGCAGCCACGCCAATCTGCGTATAACGGTGCTCACAGTCATGGACCGGCTAATACTGTTGGCCGTGTCCGAACTTGACTGAAGGGATTCACACATGGCATCCTTGCCATCTTGCAAGAGAGCAAGGAACCCATCCCTTTCTTCCCCTTCGGGTATATGCTCAGCCACAAGAGGAACCGTTCCACAGAGTGTATGAAAATCTTGCCAATGCACAAGCGGAGTTGGCAGATTTTAGCACCATAATCCCCTCAGAAAACACCTTGTGTGCCTAACTGTTGAACGATTTGTTAACTGCCGGAAGAGATTCCGGGGTCTGCCAAGCAGCCGCCACCCTTTTCTGTAAGGTCAAATGAAATGGCAACACCGGGTCAGAGGACGGACCTTGATCCAAAATATCTGTTAAGTCACCCTGAATAAAAGCTTCAGGAGGACTGGATCAACCAAGGTATTCAGTTACTCTAGCTATAAGTCTCCAGTATGACGACTCGGCATGAGCCCCAGGCCTGCCAAATTCCACCTCAGGAGAAGTATCCAAGCCACTAACATCATGAAGAGATTGTCTTAAATCTTCCAATTGGCTACCCCCTGAAAAGACATGTGTTCCATCAGGCTCAACAGAATACAGATCCAAATCTGACCTCTCCTCCTCCTCCTCATAGATATCATCCAGGGTGAGGTAAAAGTCCTTTCTTGGATCAGCCGAGGGTCTGGAGTCCATAACAGGCCGTACAGACTTGGAAGTAGCCTTCCTTGGAGGATCCACAGTACCAGGGATCTCTGACGAGAAATTTCCACGGAGGTCTTTGAGGGAAATCGACCCAACGCCATTGACGCAGGACGCCCTCTGCCGACAAAGTTTCCGAAGTACTCAGCTGTGAACATTACATGTCAAAGATGTGGAATACGCTGGAGGACACAATCCTTTTGAAGGGTGAGATTGTTAGTGGGTTGGTTATTGGCCTCGCTATCTAGAGGCGATATGTGCTAAATTTCCACGTTCTTTCCGAGTGTGGCTCGTGAATATCTTTGCATTTCTTATCTTGATCTGGCCCTGGTTAAATTCACAATCCTGTTTATATATGATGCATGTCAATATTCACTATTATATCTAGGTGTGGCACTGACCTACCTTCCAACCCGCAGGGTAATGTTCACGATTCTATCTAAATGTGGTACTTGCTATGATTCACAATTCTGTCTGGGTTTGGCGCAGAGTAACAGATGTTTCAAAGTTGCAGCCTTATCTAGTTCTTTACAGAATCAGCATTTATCTTTACGGAGTTCCCTCTTATTGCCATGATCTCGTTGGTGGGTATGTGGTTTAATCGCGTTAGGGATAACTCTCTGTTTAGGCTGAATTTCCTAACCTAGTGAGTCCCCCAGCAGCTTTGCTGGATTTTTGGGGTTTAATTTTTTTCTCCTGCCAAGAGTGAGACTCTTTTACCCTCACTCTTGGACATGATTTGAGTGTGTTCCTTTGACTCTAGATGTGTTTAATGGGCTATGGGGTCTTTTACTCCATAGGGCTTCATGTGTTTTTGTGATGTGTGTTACACAGCACCCTCAGTGCTGTAACACAGGGGTGTCATAGTGACCCCCAGTATAGAATCCATAACCTGGGACTGACTACTGTCTCCCAGGGCATGTAAAGTCACCATTGACTTTACTAGTCTTCAATTCTGAACAGAACCAGTACAAACCATCATATTGTGGACATACTGGCTGGGGCAATTCGATTGCCCCGGGGTCTGTTAATCGAGGGGGCACGTCTCCGTCCCCCCTGATCGAGTTTTGGCTGGTAGCAGTGGATACTACTTTTTATATTCAACCGCGAATATTTCTCTATGGGATTTTCCCATTGTTCGAGGCTACTATCTTTATTTATTTAATTACGATAGCCTCGAACATACCGCCGGTTTATTTAATTATTATTAATTCTCCGGTTGGTATTTTTTGCCAAAACTCGGTTCTAAAATGGCGTTTGTGTTCTCTTCTATGACTCCAACCCAAGTCGAGCCCTTTGTTCCACTTTTTGGCGGGCTTCTCCACAGAAGCCCCCCAAAGTGGTGCCACTCTGTCTGGGGTACTTAGGAGGGGTGGAGGGTAATTTAGGCACCCTGGACTGAGTTGCCTAGGCAACTCAAGTCGCACTCCGTCCTGATTGGCCCAAGTGGTGAGCCGGCCGGCTCACCACTTAGCATGTTTGAGTGACAGCTAGGCTGAGTGAATGGGGGTTTTCTGCATAAAAGCAGGGCTTTGGGAACTGGAACTTCAGAAGTCGCCACAGGACTCAAGAATCCGACGAGGGAGAAGCTGAGCCGACCTGCCACGACGACACCACCGGTGGAGCCCTGCTGGACCGCCTCACCACTTTTCCCAACGACAGAGGAGATCTCCCGCCAGAGAGTCTTCTTCCTTTGACTGGTGGGGATAACCAGTTTCACTGTCTTTTCGCCTTCCCGATGCATCTCGTGGCCGCCTTGTCTGTGCCAAGCACCCCGGCAACCTCAATACCACGTTTTACCACGACCGCGAAATAAAGGGTAATACCTTTAACCGGAAAACTCTGCGGCTGGTTTCTTCCCTGGCAGTGCAACGACCTTCATCTTTCCTCCAAGTCGAGATCTTCTCTTCCCCTGGACGACAACGAGACTTGCACCCGCTGCCAGGAACAACTGCCACTGCTGGAGGATCCTTCCCACTTAAGGTACCGTGTCCCGCCTGGCTTCCCTTGCCACCGACTGTACGGGGTAGATTTAGCCTGCGGCTTTTGAACCTGGGTAAGCCTGGGACACCCTGGCTAACCTTTTCTGAGCCTCTCTAAACTCTTTTCGAACTCTCTGCAAGACTTTCTAAGCCTAGTGTAACTGTGTGATCTTGGGCGCATTTGTGCTCTGCTCTCTCCAAGAGTGGGCCCAGCCTATGGACTTTGGCTCACCAGTGACTTTTGCTCTTCTGCCTTGCTAATAGTGTTCCTAAATCTTAGAGTGGTGTACCTGTCCATATTCTGTCTTTTCCCTCCCTTCTTCATAAACTTATTGGAGTGCCATCCATAGTTAAGCGCTCACCTCTGTATGGAAATAAGTGGTGTTAACTAAGACTTATCTGATAAGGAATAAGGGTTGTATATATTATAATAGTAACTTTGTTTAGAGTGTTTTACAATAAGAGTGCTGGAGTGTTTCAAACAGTGTGTTTTTAAATAAATAATTATATACTTTGATACCAAAGCTCTGGTCAGTGTTTGCTTGTATTATTGTGTCTGAGTGCCTATTGTGTATACTTTGCATACTGCCTAACTCTTCTTGAGGGACGTCTGACTGCTCAGCCACAGCTACCAGGTAAATCTGGGTGGTACAGACTGCTACCAAGTGGGTTTACTGCTAACACCTGTAGTCCTAAATCTTTTACAGTGTTCCCAAAGGGAACTGCACAGGTTTCTGCCTAACAAATCGCATCTTCAGAAACTTGATTCGATATGATCTGTTGGGGAACTTTATCAGGTAGCCTGGGGGTAGATTTAGTTTTCTTCAGATCGTTGGCAGGATCGCAGTGAGGTGATAGGTGGAAGCAACTCCAGATGTTTAACTTTAAACTGTGCCACTGGTAAATGCACTCAATCGCATCAGTACCAAAAGTCAGTTATTTGTGATTTAAAAAAAAAAACTAGTAAGCATTTTAATGTCTAACCGGACGGAGGGAATACCAAAATCGATATTTTTCAAAGTGAGGCCATGCTGGACAAAGAGCACAGAAGTAACAGCAACAGGTGATTGCAAACAGGTTATTTACATCTTTGGGGAAAAGTATCTGATGGATATAGTGTTCCTTCCACAGATTCATACTGTTTAGAAACAGGTAAATGCTGTGGCCACTCTTGGAGTCTTGGACCTTCAGCGCCCACTGGGTACCCTTACCCAGACATTGTCATCCATGCCAGCACCTTCAGCAGTATCCTACTACAATATGATAAGACTTGTGTTGCTTGGGAGAAGGAGCCGGAGAGACTAGTACTAGCAATGCAAAAGTAACTATGGTACTTGATCAGACGTCCAGTCCACATTCATCAATAATTGTGGAATGATTTCGGAGAAAGGAAAAAGAGGATGTAGGTCCAAACCTGCAAAAACAACCATGTTTTAAGCTTCTCTGGCCAAAATGCACACCAGCTACTAGCCTCATCTCTAATGCATAATGTTAGCAGAAAGTGTATAGAGTTGCCCACGTTGTTGAAGGAACAAGTTACTTACCTGTAACTGTTGTTCTCCAGCATGGGTCTGGCATGGATTCACACGCTCATGAATATTCCCCGTCGTCAGGCTGGGAATCCTCGGTAAAGAAAAAACCAGTATCAGTTTCGTTTCTGATCTGTCTTTCGTAGTAATAACCAATCACTGGTCTCTGCGTCATACTGACCACAGCCAATGACTGCCCTCTACCTAAGCACCGCCTCTGGCAGCCATCTTCAGATTTGGAAGCACGTGAAGTGGCAGTATGACCAAGTGAAGAGCCGCAGAGGGGTAGGCGGGAGGGTTCGCATGTGAATCCATGCCAGACCCATGCTGGAGAACAACAGTTACAGGTAAGTAACTTGTTCCTTCTCCAGCATGGGGTCTGGCATGGATTCACACGCTCATGAATAAAGAATACATAGCAGTACACACATGCACAACCACGGGAGGTGGCAAAGGCTCAACATTAAGCATCACATCAACTCAACATTAAGCATTTTACCTCCTCACCAGGCTCACCTCAGGCGAACAGGTTGCGCAGCACTGCTTGGCCGACCCTGGACTCCTCCCTGGAATCCCGGTCGACGCAGTAGAATTTCGTGAAGGTGTGCGTCGACCTCCACGTAGCAGCCCTGCACATGTCCAGCAGGGGCACACCAGATAGGAACGCCGTGGTAGCTGCGATCGCTCTGGTGGAATGGGCTCTCGGACGGCCAGGCAGCGGTCGGTTTGCCAACCGGTGACAGCACATGATACAGCCGGAGAGCCATCTGGAGATGGAAGCCTTCGAGAGAGCCTTCCCCTGATTGACAGGTCCAAAGTTCACAAAGAGTTGTGACGTCTTCCGAAAACCCTTCGTGCGGTCCACGTAGAACTTCAGCGCTCTAGCTACATCCAGCGAGTGCAAAGTCCTCTCAGCCGGCGACGAAGGCGACGGGAAGAACACAGGTAACACCAAGGGTTCGTTGAGATGGAAGTCCGACGGTACCTTGGGCATGAAGGAGGGGTGCGTCCTGAGCACTACCCTCGTGTCGTGGAAAGTCAAGTACGGGGCCTTGCAGGAAAGGGCCTGGATCTCTCCCACTCGTCGTGCGGAGGTGATGGCCACAAGAAAAGCTGTTTTCCACGATAGAAACTTCAACGGGGCCGAGTGCAGAGGCTCGAACGGAGGTCCCATGAGCTTGGTCAGCACCACGTTGAGCTCCCACGCCGGGGCCGGAGCCTTCACCGGCGGGAACGATCTGAACAGTCCCTTCATGAACTCTTTCACCAGACGATGAGACCACAAGGACGTCCGCCCCGTGGTTCTGGTGTATCGGGAGATCGCAGCAAGATGAATCTTGATGGACGCGTGTGCCAGACCAGCTTTGGCCAGCGTCAGCAGGTACGGCAGTACTTGGGGAGCCGTAATCCGTAGAGGGTTAATCTTCTGTGCGTGGCACCAGACAGAGAACCTCTTCCATTTGTGTCCGTAGCATTTAAGAGTCGAGGACGCCCTGGCCTTTGCAAGAACCTCTCTGCAATCGGCCGGTATGTCGTATCCTCCAAACTCTAGCGCTGCAGGAGCCAGGCCTGCAAGTTCAGCGACTTCGGGTCGTGGTGGAGGATGGCGCCTCCTTCCCTGGAGAGTAGATCCGCGTCCGCCGGCAGCTTGATCGGCGGGGACGCTGACAAGTCCAGAAGGTCCGGGAACCATATCTGCCTCGGCCACCCAGGTGCAACGAGGATCATCCTGCACCGTGACCTCTTGAGCTGGTTGACGAGCCGGATTAGCAGAGGCAAGGGAGGGAACGCGTAGAGGAACAGGCCCTCCCAGGGGAACGAGAAAGCATCGCCCATGCTCCTCGTCTGGGGAAACCTGCTGGCGAACCTCCGGCACTTGGTGTTCGTCGCCGTCGCGAACAGGTCGATCTGGGGTGTGCCCCACCGTCGGAAGAGGCGATCCACCAGATCCTGCCGTAGTTCCCACTCGTGGCACGAGCGCAGCTCCCTGCTGAGTGAGTCGGCGATGGTGTTTTTTATCCCTGCCAGATGAAACGGCACCAGAAAAATCCCTTGGGCGACGGCCCAATGCCACAGGTCCTGCGCCTCCTTGGACAGCGCTGGGGACCTGGTTCCGCCCTGTTTCCTGATGTAAAACATGGTGGTGGTGTTGTCGGTGAAGATCCTCACCACCTTGCCCTTGAGGGACGGAAGGAAGGACCTGAGGGCCCAAAACACTGCACGGAGCTCCAGGACGTTGATATGTAGGGACTTCTCCGTCGGGAGCCAGAGTCCCCTTGCGTGCAGATTTTCGGTGTGCGCTCCCCACCCTTCCAGGGAGGCATCCGTGGTCACAGTCTCCTGGTGGGCTGGGGTCTGGAAGTCCATGCCCGCCGTCAGATGCGCGCGGGTGCCCCACCACCGTATCGCTCGTCGGAAACTCTCGTCGAGCTTGATCCTTTCCTCGAAGCTGCCCGTCGTCTGGATCCAGCGCGCATCCAGGAATTCTTGCAACGGGCGCATCCGGAGCCTGCACATGGGAATGAGGTAGATGCAGGAAGACATCATCCCGAGGAGGGACTTGATGGACCTCACTTTGGCCGCGTCGGCCACCAACATCCGTTGCACCTTGCCCAAGATGGTCCTGGTCCTCTCCTCCGACGGGGAGGCCAGAAGGGACACTGTGTCGAGCCTCGCTCCCAGAAACAGTGCGACTTGCGCGGGCACCAGGTGGGATTTGGCGTAGTTCACGGAGAATCCCAGGTCCGTGAGGAGTTGGACGGTCCTTGCCGTGTGGACCACGGCGAGCTCCCTCATCTTGGCGCGGATGAGCCAGTCGTCCAGGTAGGGGTAGACGTGAATCCCCTCGCGGCGCAGCTGCGCCGCCACCGGTGCGAGGCACTTGGTGAATACCCTGGGTGCCGACCGTAGTCCGAAGGGAAGGGCTTTGAACTGGTAATGACGCCCTTGGACCACGAATCTGAGGAATTTGCGGTGCCCCTTTAGGATGGGAATGTGGAAGTAGGCATCCTCCAAATCCAACGACGATAGGAAGTCTCCTTCCTCCAGCTGACCCAGGACGTGCTGGAGGGTGACCATCCGGAACTTCTGCGCCTTGATGAACTTGTTCAGACGTCGCAGGTCTAGGATGGGGCGCCATCCTCCCGTCTTCTTCTTCACGAGGAAGTATCTCGAGTAGACTCCGGAGCCCCGAAGCCTCTTTGGGACGAGTTCGATGGCGCCCTTTCTGAGCATCGCCTTTACCTCCAGGAGAAGTTGAGGGACGTGAAGTTCTTTCCTGGCCACGGGGGGGACGCGCGGGCACCTTCTTTGAAACTCGAGCGCGTGGCCCCGGGCCAGGGCGTCCAGCACCCAACGGTCGGTGGAGATGGACTCCCACACGCTGACGAAGCCCGCCAGCCGGCCTCCCACCGGGGTGCTTCGGTGGGGGCCCGACCCCACGGCCGGTTCAATCCTGCTTGGACGCGGCCTTGCCGCCTTGACCTCCTTGGCGACGACGGCGGGGTCCGCTAGACTTGCCTCGTCCTCTGTAGGCCTCTTGCGACGACGAGCGGGCCGCTTGACGGTAGGAAGCGAAACCGCCGCCGGAACCTTTGGAGGCGCCCTTGCCTCCGCCGCTCCGAAAGGGCGTCCGTCGTTGCAGGACTCCAAGGGCCCGGGCCGTCTCAGTATCCGCCTTGATGGCCTGAAGGGAATCGTCCACTGTCTTCCCAAACAGGTTGTTCCCGTCGAAGGGCATGTCCAGGACTCTGGTCTGGACGTCCTGCCGGAAGTCCGTAGCTTTGAGCCATCCACGACGTCGAAGGCAAACGCCGTTGCCCAGCTGGCGGAACCCAGTGTCGGCGATGTCCGTCGCCACGGTGATGGCGTGGTCCGAGGCCACCTCACCTTCCTGCAGGATCTCAAGGGCCTCCGCCCTCTTGTCGTCCGGCAGAAAATCCAGCAGGGGAGCTATCTTGTACCAGAGCTCCCTGTCGTAGCGGGCCACGATAGCCAAGGCGTTGGCCGCTTTAATCGTCGTCGCTGCCGACGAGATGACTCTATGTCCCATAGTATCCAATTTCTTTCCCTCGCCATCCGGCGGGGAAGTCGATGTGGAGGCCGCACCCCCCCCCCCGCTTTCTTCCTGGCTGCCGCGGAGACGACGGAGTCCGGGGTAGGCTGCGCCCGGTGGCATAGGGGGGCCGTGTCCGGGACCCGGTACTTTTTCTCGTACCGGTCTCTTCTAGCTGGCGTCGTGGAAGGGTTCTTGAGGAGGGAAAGGCCCTCATCCCAAATGTCGTCCAACAGAGGCACTGCGAGGACCGTCTTCCTCTTGGCCTCGCGCCGCTGATAAAGGAAGCCTTCCTTTTTCTTCTCCTCAGGGCAGAGTTGGAAAAGCTCGGAAGCCCTGGAGATCATGGAGTGGAAAGATCCGATCTCGTCGGGCGGAGAGGCCCTGGTGGGAGGCGACGACGGAAAATCCTCGTCGTATGCCTCGTCGTCCGTACCCGTCGCTGCCGTGTCAGTCCCCGTATCATCCCCTCGGGTGGACGGGGAGGAGGGCTGGAAGGGGCGCGACGGTTGAAAAGGAGGTGGTGGATGGATCCTTCTTTTCTTGGTAGGGGGAACACCAGAAGGTCCCGGTTCTGGATCCCCCGACGGGAGAGGTTCCTCCGTCGGTAACGGTAGCCTCGTCCTTATCTCGGAGCATAAGGACTGTATGGCCAACAAAATGGCCGCCGAGTTGTCTTGCGGCGCTGGCAGAGGGGAATCCGACGGGCAAGCAGGGGCCCCGTCGGTATCCTCGACGATGTCGTCGTCGTCACCTGCGTCGGGGTCCATTCCGACGGGCTGGCCTTCTTCCACGCCTAGGCCGTGGCTTAAGACCTCGATCAGCTCCTCCTCTGAGGTTGAGGCCGACTCTACGACGACGCCCTGCCCCCCCTTCTTCCCCACGGAGGGTTTCACGGGGGTCCTATCGATGGGCACAAAGGAAGACTCCCTCCGAGGAGGCAGGGAGATTCTGGGCCCTGAGGTCGCCACCACTGGTGCAGCCACCACAGGCTGAGCCAGGGCCGCCGCGACCGTTTCGATAGAGGGCTTGGTCGGATGGATCAAGGCCTTCACCACCTTAGGTGCGCTCACCGCCTTATCCTTGAGGGAGGGGGCACTGCCACGCTCCTCCTCTGCCTTAGAGCTCGACCGGGGCCTCTCCAGGAGCTTCGCCGGGTGCTCGGCCTTCCTCTTACCCGACCCAGAGCGTTGGCTCGTGGTTGATGGTGCCGGGGAGGGTGCGCCCTGCCTGGCGCCCGTAGAGCCCGACCGTTCGGCGCTCCCGGTGCCAGCGGACTCGCGGTGCTTGGCCTTATGTTGGGCCCCCGTCGCCGGGGCGCCCTCAAAGGTCTTAGAAGACCGCTCGGATTTCTTCTTCTTCTCGCCAGACGGGCTCTTACCCTCCAGCCAGTTGGCGAGACGTTGATGGCGGTCCTTCATGGTCCGTTCCGACATGTTGCCGCAAAACGCACAGTCCTTCTCCACGTGCGTCTTGTCCTCATGAAGGCAGTAAAGGCAGAAAGAGTGTTCGTCCTCCTTGAAGACGTTCTGCAGCTGGCATCCAGGGCAGACCCTGAACAGCTTTCCGGGCGTCGAGCTTCCCTTCTCCTGGGCCATCTCCGAGACCGGGCCTGAGAAGCTTCTGGAGTCCTCCGAAGTGTAGCTCGACGAATCTTCACCCTTGAGGGGCACAGATGAATCCGACACGGGTCCCCGTTGATCGGATGTAGGATCGGTGGAGCTTGAGGCTCTTTTGACCGAAAGAATCGAAGTTTTTTGTGAAAAGCGCGAAAAAATAGCACTAACGCTCGAGAGCAATAGCACGAGGATCCCAACACATGAACGTGCGGTAAAAATCTGAAGATGGCTGCCAGAGGCGGTGCTTAGGTAGAGGGCAGTCATTGGCTGTGGTCAGTATGACGCAGAGACCAGTGATTGGTTATTACTACGAAAGACAGATCAGAAACGAAACTGATACTGGTTTTTTCTTTACAGAGGATTCCCAGCCTGACGACGGGGAATATTCATGAGCGTGTGAATCCATGCCAGACCCCATGCTGGAGAATTGCAGATGCAAATCGCAGATGCAGCTTTTCCTTGTAGAGCATTAAGTGACAGCCCAAAAATAAGTACATGCCTGGCCACCTAGTAAGCCTTCTCTAAGATGCAAGGCACCACACAGCAAGCTATTGACAGTATTGCTGCTGCGTTGCGACGGGAGGGAGCCCCCCTCGCCCCCTAAGTGCGCTCAAGGTAGTTGGCATGACAAGGCCATCCAACATGGCAGCTGCAAGGTGATGCAAATCTGTTGGGCCCCAAGTCGTCCCAGTTACCTGAGCGGTCCATCCTTAAAACATTTGACAAAAGGATGATACCCTGTGAATGGACGCATCAGGATAGGGCCTCAACACGTGGCGAGGGTCTTGGGCTTGCCCCTGGATGAAGTTCCAATGCTCCCTGATGTGATGGCGGCTGCCGCACTATTGCCCTTGGTTAAGTGAGCTAGTTCGGCACATTTTAACCGAATGTGGCAACAAGTGGACGCTAGCCAAGACCCCCAGGAGCAAATCAGCGTATTCGTCTGCACCTCCCCCAGTTGTATCTGGAGCAAGCCGTGCTGTGTTACACCGATGGATGAGAGCATAGGGTCGACCACGCGCCTTTCCCTCACATATTGAGTTTTGCTCTATGGCAAAACACAAGTACCCGCAACAGGGAATGCTGTGTCCAACTGGGGATGTTGGTCAAGCCTCTACACGATGCGGCTTGGAAAGGGTGAGGCTGGGGAGACAGCAGTGCTGACTGCCCTTTTCGCGTGAACATCAGATTCCCCCATCTCTGGAATCGCAAACTTGAGGGTGTGAAACCCGTACCTCTCATTAGCATTTTGTTAAAGACTGTGGGGCCCGCCATCACTCAAACAACAGCTGTTTGCTGTCAGCACTGATTACCGGGTCCTGATGCAGATATTATGGCTTCTGGGGGTGATGCCCAGTGGCACAAACTATGGCACAGGGAAATAATCGCAGTGGAGGCAGGGCAAGGGGGCAAGGGTACAGACAAGCGCTGCTGAGCAGCCCTTGCACACAGCAGGGAGGCAGCTCGGCACCACTACACCAACACCCCCTCCCACAACACTTGTCACATCACAGGGAGAAAGGGGTGGGGAGACAAAGGGATACCGTATGACAAAAGGCAGGCAGGAAGGGAGGCTAGGGACAGACACCTATGTGTAATGGCCGTCGGCGCCAGCCGGCCATGAGGCAGGAAGCCTCCAAGGTGCAATGCATGCCCGCAGGCAGGAAAAGGGAATATAAGGAGAGGACTGGCTGAGGAAGGCCAATTCGCCTTGATACTCTGTTTGGAGTACCAGCTGTCCTCTGCGCACGCAGAAGACTGATCTTCTTTGCCCCAAAACTCACCCACCCTAAGGAAAGGAAGAAGATAAGGAACACAGGGCAACGGACAGGGCCCACAAAGTCGTAGGAAGAAGGGGCGGCACAGGCCAGGTAGATGCACTTTGTTGCCCAAAAGATGACAGTTTTGTTTATCATTATGTTTGTATAAATAAATGTACCCAATTGTTATGATATTACTGTTCGCAATAAAACACCACAACCTTTTTATTGCCAACCACAAACATGACTCATTTCGTTTATTGCTTGCCACAGGGAACAGGTAGCCACCACAGCAAAAGGTAACAGGTCCAGACGGCTCTGCCTCCTCAGATTATGCTGAGCCTTCATTTATGATTTCCCAACAGAAATATCTCCTGGATTAAGCCATGCTTTACAACAATTATGATATGGCCTTCATAGCGCGCCTGTACACAAGTGTTTCTAGGCAACACAAGACAATACATAGGGAGGACAAGAAAAACTATCCTACTAGACCTTGCGTCATTCGGATCGTGTAAGTGCAAGCCCATGTTTTTTGCCTCTCAGGAAGGCAAGGGAAGAGGGCCCAAGGAGGGAGGCCAGAGTGAGAGGTAAAGCGGGAGCAAGGGTCCAATGAGAAGAATCTCTGTCTTACTGGCATTAAGGCAAAGATCGTTGGAGGCTTCCCAATCCTGAATTGCAGATAGACAGTCAGGAATGAGAAAAGGAGGAGAGGAGGCTGAGGAAAGTCTGAAAGAGAGCAGAGTGTAATCTGCATAACACTAAAAGTTAGAAGAGAAGGTGGAGATCAGGTGGGTCAAAGGGACCCGATAGACATTGAAGAGCCAGGGTGAGAGGATAGAGCCTTGGGGAACACCACATGTGGAGAGAAAGGTGGTAGAGAGAAAAGACCCAAGTTGGACCTGGGAGGGACGGTCCACGCCAGGGCCTGATCCGTGATGCCCAGGATCACACAGTGGATTGATCAGGGTGGTGTGATTGACCGTGTCGGACGAATTCTCATGACAGGGGCAAGGATGGCCAGAGTGTTGGAGATATAAAGATGCAGATTAGAGAGTGCTCTGTTAAGGTGCGAGTCAGCCACAGGAGTAGCAGAGAAAGTAGAGGCAAAGGTGTCCACTGACAATTGCTTCATGGGCCGAATGACAGAGAAGGAAGGTGGCAGTGCTGGGGTAGGCTTTGCTTGAGGTTCAAGACGTTTCAGGTGAGAGGAAAGCAGAGAGTGGTCAGTCCAAGAGAGAGGAGTGGTGAGAGGGTTAGAGAGGGGGATGTTTGAGGAGATGAGAACATCCAAGTGTGTCCAGCAGAGTGTGTTGGACCAGAGGGTAGCATGGAAACGGGGAGAGTCGCATAGGTTTCAGAATAGCTCAGAGGAGGGATTAGAAGCATACAAGCACCCAGGTGGATGTTGAGGTCTCGGAGGACGAGACATTGCGAGGTCGAGGCGAATAGAGATATGCCCATTCTGAGAGGAACAGGGTGGCCTGGCCAGATGGGCCTGTAGATGGTGGCCACGGTCAGAGAGAGGCCAGGAGAGATAGAGAGCATGCAGATTAGGCATTCAAATGAGGAGTAGGCCTGCGAATGAATGACAGAGGCAGGGAATCCCATTCCAAAAAGATCAGGGCCACACCACTCCCAGGCCAGTTTGTTCGGAGCTCGGAGAGGATCTTGTAGCCCTCTGGTAGGAGGGTGTAAAAATATGTGACTGAGCTGGACGTGAACCATGTCCCGGTGAGAGCGAGGAAATCCAGGTCAAGGTCTTCTAGGAGGTGGCAGATGTCAGAGAAATGTTGGACAGCAGAGCGAGAGTTGAGTGTAGCTATGTGGAGCAGGCTGCCACATTTGAAACACTTTCGGGGTGGGGTGCAGGGGTGAGGCAGTAGACAGAGGTGGCCTAGGTGCCAGAGAGGCATCAGAGGCGGAAGGAAGTGGCGGAGGGGCCAGAGGTGTTGGAGGGGAGTGGCAGGAAAAGGGAGGAAATTGATGAGACGCAGGAGATGGTTATCAAGAAGGAGATTTGGTCGAGAGCCCTGGGCCATGATGGTACCGTTTAGATAGAAAATTATAGTCTTGGGAGTGGAATGGGCCACGAGGACCGACCACCAGGAGACACCATTAATGGGGGATAAGGAGAAAGGAGAGCGAGAACAGAGACCATGGGGGGGGGGGTCCATAGGTCTGAAGAGGGAACTACAAAGAGTGTCAGTGAGATGGAGGAAGCGCTGATGAGGGTATCAGCGATAGGGAGGCCTGGGTTGGAGACCAGGATATACCTCTTGAACTCTTTCCTTCCAGACTTAATGAGGGGATATGAGTAGCAGATTGCGAATATGGGAGAGATTGAGAGCACCATAGGGGTGTGAGGAGGCAAGAGGGGAGAGCGAGGGAGGAGAAGAAGCACAGCCAACAGCCACACACCATAGGGAGCACAACCAAGAGGGGGAGGGTTCCAAGAGAAGGGTGGCACACAGGGCAACAGGCAGGTAACACCACAGGGGAATGCAGGAGCAGTATGGACAAAAACCCAGAGGGTTGGCGGGTGGCTTCAGTGGGAAGAGACAGCTCAAAAACACCCAGATTCGACTTTCCTAAAAGGAGGGAAAAAGTCCTAGTTTAAACAACAGCAATGCAAACACACCCAATTTCGACTTCCTAAAAGGAGGGGGAAAAGGCCTAGTTTTAACACAACAGCAATGCACGAAATGTGACTTTCCTGGCGAGACGCGGGAGATGGTTAAACAAACAGGTCACTGATAAGGGTGGTGTGATAGGAGAAATAAGAGTAATTGGAGGGGTGGGTCAGTTTAGTGGGGTGCAGTGATTGCTGCCCCGCCTGTCCGCACTGCTCCTACCTTATTAGTCACAGCAGGATGACGGCTGCAGGATTCATGCTTCTCCAGCTGTCCTTTGCCTCAGGGTCCTTCACCAAGGTGGCTGCCATGGCAGGGGCTGCCTAGCATAGATGTCTAGTAAGGGTCTGCTGTCCAATGGGAGGACGGTGGGCGGGAGGGAGGAGGGGAAGGAGAAAGCAGGGACGGGGAAGGAGGAAGAGCGGGTGAACACATGCTGGGGTGCCGACAAGGGATTCACATTTTAAGTTAAAAGTGCCTTAAGACCACGGCACAAACTCACCCCAGCATCAGAAAATGACAGATGGTGGTCAGGGTTGCAAGAGAGAAGACCCCCACTCGAGTCAGGCCTAATGGTCAATGGGAGCGCAGTGGGCGGGAAAGAGGAGGGGGATTATCGGGATAAACACCTGGTCGTGTGTTGAACCATCCCTGTTGGGTAATCCTTGTACAAAGAACCGCGTCTAACCAAATCCAGGGCCTTACAAGGTACGACAACACTGCCTAATCCCCCAGAAAATATATCAACTTTCCTACAACAAATATTTTGGGAGGGTTCTCTTCTGACAAAATGACAAAACACATCTAAGGTACCAAGAATGTGGACATAATGACAATGTGGTCACTAATAATGGGAGGTGTGTGGGGACAAGAGTGTTTTGTGTTAGAGTCAGAAGTGGAATTTTGGAGTTCCTGTTGATCGCTCGAGTTTGTCAGAAGCTGCTGATTTAATACAGAATACCTCACTGTGAAGACCTTGCTAGCCCTTAAACACTCAGAAGGAGGAATCTCTACATAACCTGAAGCACAGGTGTGAAGTGTGGGCACAAGTGTGTTTTGTGTTTGGTGTTCAGTTAGTGGTCACGGGTCGGCTGCGTCCTCACCCCTCCAGCTTCTACGGTGAGATAGTGAATGTAATTAATCTTTGCATTTCCTTTCCGGGGAAACATATGACGAGCAATTCCCACCGGGAGCTTATTGTAGAGGAAATTATTTTCATCTGAAAATACTGTAATTAATGTACAGCATATTGTAACAATATTGTTACAGCATATTAACATTTGTGACTGCTGCATATTGACGTGGGGACACACTGAAAAATCTGATACATATTATAAATCTGTGGTTTTCACAATGCCTCAGTTGCCATACAATACTGAGGTGCATTTTCTGTACTTTCTATGCAATTTTATTTTGAAAATGTAGTTTTTATTAAGGTTTTCATTTTCATAACAAATAATACAAGCTTGAGTTCAGCAAAGTATACATTACAGATGAAAGAAAAAGGAAAAATTTGTAATACAATTTATTCCCCTTTTGCTGCCTTTCTCCCCCCCCCCCACCCCCTCCCTCTCCCATACCATGGTTCGGAGAGCAGTAATAACAATGGAGTCTACTTCGGTGTCTGAAAAAGACGTGACACAGGCTTAGGGCGAAATCGGGATGGGCATGGGTGACTCAACACGTCAGGGCCCACACATCCGGAGGGCTGTTTCCAGTCTGGGCTATATCTTCACAGTTCTGGTGAGGTGGATGTTTTATGGTGTTTTCCCATACTTATCAAAAAAGGGAAGCCATAGGGACTCTATGTTCGACTTGGATTCATCGAGCAGATGGGTCAAAAATTCCATGTCATATATTGCCCGTGTTTTCGATACCCATTCCTTTTCCCCAGGGGGTTGGGGCGATTTCCACCTTTGGGCTCAGCAGCTTCTGGCGGCTACCAACATCACCTGTAGCATGTGGTCATGTTTAACGTTAGGACCCCCTTCCACTTCAATGCCAAACAACATTAGCTATGGGGATAGGGTCGTCTCCATCCCATCCACCTCCTTTATCGAGGACAGGACCTCATTCCAGTAAGTTTGTGCCACCCGACATTTCCACCACATATGTATATAGTCTCCCTTTTCGGTTTGACATTTCCAGCAGTGTGGGTTATATCCCTTTCTCATTTTGGCTATCCTCTGTGGGGGGTAGTGCCATCTATGGATTAGTTTGAGCGCCTTTTGGCGGTATTGAGGTGCAGTTGTGGAGTGGTTGGCCTGTCTACATATTTTGAGCCACCTTTTTTCGGTAATGGGTGCACCTAGGTCCCTCTCCCATTGGAGCTGGGCAGGCGTGAGGTCCCTGTTAGGGAGAATTCTCTGTTTAGGCTGAATTTCCTAACCTAGTGAGTCCCCCAGCAGCTTTGCTGGATTTTTGGGGTTTATTTTCTTCTCCTGCCAAGAGTGGGACTCTTTTACCCTCACTCTTGGACATGATTTGAGTGTATTCCTGTGACTTGGAATGTGCTTATGGGCTTTGGGGTATTTTTCCCCATAGGCTATCATTGGTTTTTGTATGTGTGTTACACAGCACCCCCAGTGCAGTAACACAGGGGTGTCAAAGTGACCCCCAAACATAGACTCCATACCCTGGAACTGACTACTGTCTCCCTGGGCATGTAAGTCACCATTGACTTTACTAGTCTTAAATTGTGAACAGAACCAGTACAAACCATCAGTACTGGTAGGGGCAATTAGATTGCCCCTGGGTTTGTTTGTCGAGGGGGTACTGTCCCGTCCCCCCTCGCCGAGTTTCTGGCTGGTGGCAGTGGATACCACAGAAATATTCCACCAGAATATTTCCCAATGGGATTTCCCATTGATTTTAATGCACCACTTTTTGGTGCAATGTTAAAGATACCGCTGGTTTATTTATTTAATATTAATTCACCGGTTGGGATTTTTTGCCAGAACTCGCTGCCAAATTGGCGTCTGGGTTCACTTCAGTAACTCTGAACCCGAGTCGAGCCTTTGTTCCACTTTTGGCGGGCTTCTGCACAGAAGCCCTCCAAAGTGGTGCCACTGTGTCTGGGTCTACAGGATGTGTGGGAGGGGGATTTAGGCACCCTGGACTGAGTTGCCTTGGCAACTCAAGTCGCACTCTTGTGTGATTGGCCTAGTGGTGAGCCCCCCGGCTCACCACTTAGCATGTTTGAGTGACAGCTAGGACTGGTGAATGGGGGTTTGCTGCATAAAAGCAGGGCTTTGGGGACTGGAACTTCAGAAGTCGCCACAGGACCTAAGAAGCCGAAGAGGGAGAAGCTGAGCCGACCTGCCACGACGACACCACCTGTGGAGCCCTGCGGAACCGTCTCACCACTTCCCAACGACATAGGAGATCTCCAGTCCGGAGAGCCTTCTTCCCTTGACTGGTGGGAACAACCAGTTTTTGCCTTCTTTTCGCCTCCCTGGAGCATCTCATGGCCGCCTTGCCTGTGTCAAGCACCCCGGCAACCGTAATACCACTTTTTACCTGTACCGCGAAAGAGGGGTAACATCCTTTTAACCGGAAAACTCCACGGCTGGTTTCTTCCCTGGTAGTGCAACGACCTTCAGCCTTCCTCCATGTCGAGATCTTCTCTTCCTCTGGACGACGCCGTGACTTGCACCCACTACCAGGAACAACTGCCACCGCTGGAGGATCCTTTCCATTTTGAAGGTACTGTGTTCCGCCCGGCTTCCCTTGCCATCGATTGTACGGGGTAGATTTAGCCCTCGGCTCTCGAACCTGGGTTAGCCTGGGACACCCTAACTAAACTTTTCTAAGCTTAACAGAACTTTCCTACTCACCTGTAAAGACTTTTGAGACTTTGTGACATTGTGTGATCTTGGGCATATTTGGCTCGGCTCTCCCTAAAGTGGGCCTGGCACTGAACTTCCTTGCTCCTCAATAGACTGCCTTCTGTAATACTTACTGTGGTTCTCTGAAAAGTGTTTTGCTGTATTGCTTTCTTAATTTTGCCTTTTTCCTCCCTTTTTAAACAACTTGTTGGAGTGCCATCTAACGTTAAGCGCTCACCTGTCTGGAAATAAGTGGTGTTAACTAAGACTTGTCCAACAAATAACTAGGGATGTACATATAGTAATTAGGACTGTGTTTTGAATTTACTTACCTTTTTCTGTGCTAGTGTAATTTTACAAGTGTGTCTTTTAAATAAATAATTATATACTT
Source organism: Ambystoma mexicanum (assembly GCF_040938575.1). Classification (NCBI taxonomy): domain Eukaryota; kingdom Metazoa; phylum Chordata; class Amphibia; order Caudata; family Ambystomatidae; genus Ambystoma; species Ambystoma mexicanum. The sequence continues at coordinate 111,041,453 of NC_090933.1, forward strand.
TTACACAAGCTCTGGTCAGTGTTTGCTTGTGCTACTGTGCCTCTGTACCTATTCTGTATGCTCTGTATACTGCCTAACCCTTCTTGAGGGAAGTCTGACTGCTCAGCCACAGCTACCAAGTGAATCTGTGTGGTACAGACTGCTACCAAGTGGGTTTACTGCCAAACACCTGTAGTCTTAAATCTTTTGCAGTGGTCCCAGAGGGAACTGCACAGGTTTCTGCCTAACACTGGTGTCAGCGGTGGGATTTGTATTGAGTATACACTTTAGTGTTCTTTTGAGATACCTTAGTGCAACTAACCACAAAGCTTAGCACTAAAGAAAAAGTTATTTTCTAACATGTCTACTATGGAAGTTTATAGTCAAGAGTCCCTTGCTACAAAAACTGCTGATTGTTTAAGAGTTCTCTGTAAGCATAAGAATCTCATGACTAAAGGCAAGACAATGGAGCTAATAGAAAGGTTGTTACAAAACCAAAGTCTGGATGATGGTTCAGAGGAACCTATCACTCCAGCAAATGTAGAGAACAGCAATGATATTGATACTGAACAAAGTATTGATGATCTCGCAAGAACAGACATGATAACCTGTTCAGTGGTTATTAACCACGAGAGTTCGCAGCCACTGCTTTTACTCACTGTGCCTTTCACAGATGGGAAATATCCATTTGCATATCAGTCTTTGTCCTGCCCAGGGGCAGTCCAGCACCGAAATACAATGGCAATTCCAATCTGAACGAGAGTACCACCAGCAACCCCATACACGTGTTTCACCCTTGTTGGGGATCATCAGTGAGGTGAAGCAGATGCCTCTCTAAGCACAGTGAGAGGGAGACCACGTCTGGTTGCCCCCAGGAGACCTAGGGTTACCAATCCCAGGTTCCTTAAAAAATAGTTTTACAAAGGTAGCGGGCGCCCCTCTCTCGCAAGAACAGACATGATAACCTGTTCAGTGGTTATTAACCACTTGAGAGTTCGCAGCCACTGCTTTTACTCACTGTGCCTTTCACAGATGGGAAATATCCATTTGCATATCAGTCTTTGTCCTGCCCAGGGGCAGTCCAGCACCGAAATACAATGGCAATTCCAATCTGATGATCTTGGGTCAGAACCAGAGGAGGAGGATGAAACTGTTGTAGATGTTCCCCTCTAGGCCTATGTCTGCTCTACCAGCTGTACCTACTGGGCCTTTGCCAGGTCCCACATTTAGTCCTCAATACTATGAACTGGAGAAAATGAAACTGGAATTAGAGTACAAGAAACTTAATGCTCAAACTGACAAAGAACTAAGGCTAAGAGAAATGGAGCTCAAGTATGAGCTAGAAATGAAGAAATTATCTGTTGAAAATGCTTCTCTCTCTGGCTCCTCTAGAAGTTCCAGTCCTAAAAGACCTTGGATGCCTAAAGAATTGATTGGTATGTATGAGCCTAGGTTGGATGTGTTGGATTGGTTGTCTATGTTTGAGTATAATCATGGGCTCCAGAACATCACAGGTAATAAGTTACTCACCTGGTTGTTCTCTAGGCTCCCCCCTGTTGCAAATGATGCGGTAATGGAGTTGGGGGAGGAGGATAGGAAAGAGTATGAATGTGTGAAACTAGCTTTAATAGCTAGGTTTGGGAAGACCCCTTCCCAGTATCTTAGGAGGTTTAGAAGCCTCAAAAAGCATGATGGTACCCCTTGGGCTACCTGGGTGTGTGAAGGGTTGAAAAACTTAGAGGGATGGATTAAGGGTTACAAAGTGAACACTTATGAAGGAATGAAGAATCTTGTAATGATGGAGTCAATTTATGATGCCTGCTCTCCTGAGCTCAGACAGCACTTGGCTGATTCACGGGAATTAGATCCTAGAAAGCTAGCTAAGGCTGCTGACTTGTGGGTTGCCAACCGGGCCACTCGCAAGGATTCTGGGGTAACTCAGAAGAAGGATGAGGGGAAGCAGCCTAAAAAGGACTCTAAAGAGAATTCTAATAATTCCAATTCCAAAGAGGGCCACAAACAAAACCATAAGGGTAAGCCACAAGGGAAACAAATCAGAGTAGTATACCTTCTGGTGCCAAACCAGAAGGAGGTCAGAACAAGCCTCCATTCCAAAAGGACCTTTGGATCCTGTTATGTTTGTAAGGCTACTGACCATGTGAAAGGAGATCCCAGATGTAAGGGTAAACCTTCAGGGATCCAACTTATCTCCTTAGCCTTCGCTCCAGAGGAGGAAGTCCCTATGGCAAGTGAAAACTTTCTACTACTGGCTGATGAACCCACTGGAGTCTCAGCCAGTGTTTCTTTAGTCTCTCTGGGGTTGTGGGAACAACAGAATTTAGATGTCTATAATTCTATCCCAGATAATACTCAAGAGTATTATAAGGACAGTGTCCAGGTGAATGGTCAGGAGACTCCTGCCATCCGGGACACTGGGGCCAGCATAACTGTGGTGGATGAATCATTTTTCAAGGCAGAGGATGTTGCTAAGGCACCCAAATGCCTCACCAAGTTAGCTGGAGGACCTGTGCAGATGTGTCCCCAGTTACCAGTTCTCATCCAGTGTGATGATATGGCTGTGAAGATACCCGTCAGTATACAATGTGAAGTACCAGGAAGGGTTCTGTTGGGTAATGATCTGAAAGCTCTTGGAGTTGTGTCACATACCCCCAGACCTCCTAGTAAAAGGTTACAGGAGCTCACCAAACCTGCAAGAGAGAAACCCTGCAAGGTTTATCTCAGGAGATGACAGAAATCACTCCTCCCCCACTGGAGCAACTTACTGCAGTCACTACCAGATCAGGAGAAAAGGGGCAACCCAAGACTCCTAGGAAAAAGCCTACAGCAAGCACTCCAGTGCTTCCAACAAGGACTTCCCCCAGGTTGTCCAAAGTTACACCTGTAACTCCACCTCCAGCTGAGGCTGAGAGGGAGGTGCCTCCCTGTATGGTTGAACTAGACTCTGAAGAAGAGCTAGTAGGAGGCTCAGAACTTCTTGGAGACCTGGACCCGGCTGACCATCCTGAGCTGCAGTCTTTACTGGCAGAAGGTGGACCCAGCAGGTCAGCTTTTCGTAAGGGACAAAGAGAATGTCCAACTCTGGAGGACCTTCGCCAACAGGCAGCTTCTCAGGCTGATGGGCAAGAGCCTGGGAAGTATAGGTTACACTGGGAAGATGGCCTCTTCTACAGTGAACCAACTGCATCTGAACCTAGAGACTACCAACGCCTGGTAGTACCCCAAGAGAACAGACAACAGTTCTTGCAACTAGCCCACGAGATTCCTTTGGCTGGTCACTTGAGTTTCAAGAAGACCAAGGAAAGGCTCTCTCTCTACTTTTATTGGCCAAAAATGGGGGCCGAAGTAGACAAGTATTGCAGGAGCTGCCATACCTGCCAGACTTCTGGTAAGGTTGGTTCCAAGAATGTGGCACCTTTAGTGCCTCTCCCAGTTGTGGGAGTCCCATTTGAGAGGGTAGGGATTGACATAGTTGGTCCCCTTGATCCCCCAACCTCCTCAGGCAACAGGTTTATCCTTGTTGTAGTAGACCATGCTACTAGGTACCTTGAGGCAATTCCTATGAGGACTGTTACTTCTCCGGCTGTAGCTAAGGCCCTCCTTGGTATTTTTACCAGGGTTGGGTTTCCTAAGGAAGTAATCTCTGACAGGGGGTCAAATGTCCCACTACATGAAGGCCATGTGGAAAACCTGCGGAGTTACTTACAAGTTCTCAACCGCATACCACCCCCAGACCAATGGGTTGGTAGAAAGGTTTAACAGAACCATGAAGAGCATGAAAGAAGTGGGACCTTCTACTGCCATGCCTTCTCTTTGCTTATAGAGAAGTCCCTCAGGAGGGAGTAGGTTATTCTCCCTTTGAACTTCTCTATGGCCATCCAGTCAGAGGCCCCTTGGCCCCGATTAAGGAGGGGGTTGGAGAGTGCTCCTTCCCCCAAGCCAGTCAGAGAGACTGACTATGTGATAGGTCTCCGGAGGAGAATGTCACACATGATGGCAGAAGCAAGTGACAACTTGAAAGCTGGACAAGCTCTGGTCAAGCATTGGCATGATCAGAAGGCTAACATGGTTGAGTTCACTCAAGACCAGCTAGTTCTTGTAATGCTTCCAACAAGGCAGAGGGCCTTGCAAGACAAATGGATGGGACCCTTCAAGGTTGTGGGAAAACTTGGAGAGGTCAACTATCTGGTGGATCTGGGCAAACCCAGGGAAGCTCCTAGAGTCTTCAACACCAACCGCCTCAAAGCCTATGTGTCTAGACCAGAAGCAGGAGCCTTACTTCTAGCTTCATCAGAAGAGGAGGAGGAGAGTGAAGCTCTACCTGATCTCCTGAGAGGCTTACCTTTGGACGAAAAGGTTGAAGGAGTTAATCTCTCTTCAGACCTGACACCTGAGCAACAGGAGGAGTGCAAATCTATGTTGAATCAGTTTGCCCCTGTTCTCACTTTCACCAGGCTTGACCCCTTGGGGACAGCATGACATACTCACTGGTGACTGCCTGCCAGTCAAAAGCAGAGGATACAGAACGTCGGAGAATGTCAGAACCCACATCAAAGGTGAGGTCAAGAAAATGCTTGATCTCGGGGTAATAGAGCCCTCTACTAGTCCATGGTCTAGCCCAGTTGTGTTAGTACCAAAGGCAGGATCCAAAGAATTGAGATTCTGCGTGGACTATAGAGCTCTTAATGCAGCCACCAAGACTGATGCCCACCCTTTGCCAAGGACAGATGAGTTGGTGGATAAACTTGGTGCAGCCAAGTACCTCAGCACCCTGGACCTTACGTCAGACTATTGGCAAATAGCCCTGACAGACCATGCCAAGGAGAAGAACTAGTTACTCTTACCTTGTAACGTTCTTTCGATGGGATGTTCCTCCGACGTATTCCTTATCTTAGATAGAAATCCTTCAGCTTTGCTGGCCTCGGAAAATTTTTTCGCCAGAGGGCGCTGCGCGTCGATGATCGCCGAGTCGATGACCCTCGACGGCCTCCGTGCCGACGTCGACGTCATCCTGCCTATAAAGGCCGCGCGCAGCGTCCGTTGCTCAGTTCCGTTTTGTAGTCCCCAGTAATGTTTTTGGATTAGACTAATCACCTTGAAGGAGCATAGGCTGCAAACCCACAGGAAGTCATACTGCGGGGATGGATGGGAGGGTCGATAAGGAATACGTCGGAGGAACATCCCATCGAAAGAACGTTACAAGGTAAGAGTAACTAGTTCTTCGAAGGGATTGTGTCCTCCGACGTATTCCTTATCTTAGATAGACTCCCATAGCAGTGGTATTGTGACTGGAGGCGGGAGTAATAAAAGTTATGTTACCCTTCCAGAATGGACAGAGTGTAACACAGCCTTGCCGAATCTAGTTTCTTGACTAGAGGAGGAATCCAGGCTATAGAATTTGGTAAATGTATGTGCGGACGACCATGTGGCAGCCGCACATATATCTCGAATTGGCACCCCTCTTTGAAGGGCTGAGGATGTTGCGATACCCCTGGTAGAATGAGCCCTTAGATTTTGAGGAGGCTCCTTTCCTGCCAATTTGTAGCACTCCAGAATGGCTAAAATAATCCATCTGGAGATGGTTTGTTTTGTTATTGGAAGGCCCAACTTATGTCCTGCATAACCTACAAAGAGTTGGTCTGCTTGTCTGATCTTAGCCAATCTGCTGATATAGAAGCTCAAGGCTCGCTTAGGGTCCAGCCTGTGCAGTCTCTCTTCCTCCTTCCCCGGATGAGGAGGAGGGTAGAAAGAAGGTAATATAATCTTCTGAGTGATGTGAAACTCCGAGACTACCTTCGGGAGGAAGTTAGGCTTCACCTGAAGAACAACTTTGTCCTTGTAAAAGATTGTATGTGGAGGTTTACACGATAAGGCTTGCAACTCGCTAACCCTTCTAGCAGATGTCAATGCTATTAGCAAAACAGTTTTGAGGGTGAGAAGCTTCAATGAACAAGAGTGTAGTGGTTCAAAAGGGGCACCCTTTAGGAAGTTTAAAATTAGGTTTAAATCCCATAAGGGAACTTGAAAAGGTTTCGGGGGATAAACATTAGTTAATCCTTTTAGGTATTGTATTACCAATGGAATTTTGAAGTATGAAGGCTCCTCTGCAGTGCGCTTAAAGATTGATAGCGCTGCGAGATAGCCCTTAATTGTGCCAACCTGTAGGCCTGAATTAGCCAGGTAAAGTAAGAATGACAACACCATAGGTGTACCACAAGAAAAGGGTTCAATATTCTTTTCTCTGCACCAGCTGCAAAATTTGTTCCAACGGCAGCGGTATAGAGTTTTAGTTGCCGGCCTTCTGGCCGAAAGCAACACCTCCATAACATCATCCGGAAGGTCCCAATCCTTGTACCTCAACCTTTCAGACACCAAGCGTGAAGGTTGAGGGTCTTGATGGCTGGATGGAGAACCTGACCTTCCTTCTGCGAGAGAAGATCCTCTCTGTATGGCAGTCGAATTGGAGGGCAGATGGACATGTCTAGAAGGTCCGGGTACCACGTTCTCCTGGCCCAATCCGGGGCAATTAGGATCATGGTCTTCCGAAACCTTCTCAACCTCCTGATCATTTGAGGAATGACAGGGACCGGAGGGAACGCGTACAGAAGTGGGAACTCCCAGTCCACTACGAACGCATCTCCTAGAGCTCCTCTCGGGGGAAATTCCCTTGAGCAAAATCTGTCGCACTTCCTGTTGATACTGGTGGCGAACAGATCCACTTGAGGGGTTCCCCAAAGGGCGAAGATCTCTTGAAGGACTTCCTGAGCTATCTCCCACTCGTGAGAGACTGTGCTCTGCCTGCTCAGAGCGTCCGCTGTCAAGTTCTTCTCTCCGGCTAGGTGAATTGCCGATAGAGAGATTCCTTCCTGAATTGCCCAAAACCAGAGCTGCATCGCCTCTCTGCACAGTGGTAGTGAGCCTACGCCTCCTCTTTTGTTGAGGTAGTGCATGGCCACTGTATTGTCCGTCATTATTAGGACGTTTCTTCCCCGTACAGACGGCAGAAAAGCCTTCAGCGCTAGTCTGATGGCTCTCAGCTCCAACAGGTTGATATGTAGTCTGGACTCCGATGGAGACCAACGACCGCTGATGGTCAAGTCGTTGGCGTGAGCTCCCCACCCCGTGAGTGAGGCATCCGTGACTACTGTTATCTCCGGCCATGGTTGCCAAAACATTTCTCCTTTCAGGATGTTCTCCCGACAGGCCCACCACTGAAGGTCTCGGGCTACTTTGACCGGGATCCGAAGGAGATCTGTCATCCTTCCTGAGAACTGTGACCACTGAGTTCTCAGTGCCCACTGGAGGGATCTCATTCTCAGGCGAGCCTCCGGCACGAGGAATATGCAGGATGCCATGAGGCCTAGCAACCTCAGAAAGTCGTAGGCTGGGAGATATTGGGCATTCTGAAATCTGATGACCATCTGCAGAATATCTCGAGCCCTCACCTCTGGTGGCAAGGCTTTTCCCAGGGAAGTGTCCAGGACTGCTCCAATGAATTGGAGTCTCTGTGATGGTATCATCTGTGACTTCTTTAAATTGAGGGAGAAGCCCAGCTTGTGAAGGAAGTGGCAAACATAATCTAGTTGTCTCTGAGCCTGTTCCGAAGATACAGCTCTGATCAACCAATCGTCTAGGTAAGGGTAGACATGAATCCCTTCCCTCCTTAGACTTGCAGCCACAACCGACATTAGCTTGGTAAAGACCCTCGGGGCGGAGGTTAGCCCAAATGGCAGAACTCGAAATTGATAATGAGAGCTGCCAATTGCGAACCTCAGGTATCTCCTGTGCCTGGGATGGATCGGCACATGGAAATAAGCGTCCTGGAGGTCTAGAGATACCAACCAGTCCTGAAGCTGGAGGGCCTGAAGGATCTGAGAGAGAGTCACCATCTTGAACTTGTCCTTTCGGAGGAATTTGTTCAATTCCCGTAAGTCTAAGATGGGTCTCAGTCCTCCGTCCTTCTTCGGTATTATGAAGTAGGGGGAGTACCAACCCTTGTTCCTTTCCGCTACAGGTACCAGTTCTATGGCACCTTTCTCTAGCAGGTCTAAAACCTCCTGCAAGAGGAGCGGATCTGGAAGCTTCAAAGGGTTGTTCCCCGGTGGATGACTCTGAGGGATATGTAGGAAGGGCAGGCAGTAACCTTGGGCCACTGTCTCCAGAGCCCAAGCATCTGACGTAATAGCCTGCCATTCCGTCAGATGGTGAGTTAACCTGCCCCCTACTGGTGTTCTGTGAGGGGAGACCTCAGAGTGGTTTTGAAGCGGCTGATGCAGTTGCCGAAGGTAAAGTGGCTCCTGCTCCTGCGGGTGCGGCTTTCTTTCCCCTACCCCGTCCACCACGGGTAAATCTTCCTTGGCCTCTTTGAGCCGGTCGTCCCCTGCCCCTTCCATATGAGGAATAGTAACGAAAGGACCGTCCTCTCCACGATGATCCCGAAGGACGAAAGGTATTCTGACGGATAGCAGCTCCCAATGACTTGGCTGCTGCCTTGGACGTTTGCAGTTTCTCCAAACTGTCATCCGCCTTCTTTCCAAAGAGGGTAGAACCGTCAAAGGGCATATTCAAAAGCCTGGTCTGCACGTCAGAGGCAAAACCAGACTTCCTCAACCACGCATGCCTGCGGATTGTGGTACTTGCCGCCATGGCCCTGCTGATACTGTCAGCAGAATCTAGGCCAGTTTGTAGGGTCTCGCACATCGCATCTTTACCATCCCTGATGATGTTTAAAAATGCGTCCCTTTCCTCTCCTTCTTGGAGGCAGTCAGCCGCTGATGAAGCGCACTCCCAAAGGGTGTGGCTGAACCTAGCGAGCGTACAGGTCGCGTTAATAGACTTTAACGCCATGCTACAGGCAGAAAAAACCTTCTTAGCCATGGCATCATACTTTTTGTCATCCCTATCCTGCGGAGCAGTGGGGTATGCAGATGTGCTGCCTGATGAGGTTGCAGCCTGTACAACCAAGCTCTCAGGAGTAGGGTGTTTTGACAAATATTCAGGGTCAGAACTAGCCACCCTGTATTTTGTTGACAGTTTTTTATTTACTGCCGGGATAATTTCTGGCGTTTCCCAGTTTGTCAAAATCCTTCTCTGTAGAGCAGAGTGAAATGGAACCACAGGATCCTCCTGTGGGCCCTTGTCCAGTATGTCAGTGAGGTCATCCTGCTGAAAGGCAGGAGAAGGTGCAGACCAACCCATAAATTCTATGATTCTAGACATCAGAGCTCTATATGGAGTCTCCGCATGTTCTCCTGGGTCTGGTTTGATAAATTCTGCTTCAGGAGAAGTGTCCAAGCCACTAGCTTCCTGAAGTGCATCCTGAAGATTTTTTAATCTTCCTTCCTCAGAGGCGAAAGTCTCTGGCTCTGGTGATGTGGTCCTCTGTAAATCAATATCTTGGTCTGAATCCTCCCTTTCCTCAAAAATCGAGGTTAAAGGGGGATACATTGGTTTTTGGAATGGTATAAACCCCATTTCCAATGCAGAAGGAGCCATCATCACAGGCCTTGAAAACGTCGATGTCGTCGACACCGACGTGAAAGTACTCGAAGGCGCCGTGAAAAGCGTCGAGAAATGTGTACTAGGCCTCGAAGAACTCGAAAGGATCGGAGTCCTGCTCGAGAACGACGTCGACGTTCTCGGCGTCGAGTCGGAGGTCTTTTGTCTAACCGTTGGCTGTGGAGTAGCCGTGGTTCTTTCCTTCACCGGCGTCGATATCGGCGTCGACGTCGGCGTCGACTCGATCGACTGATGCGCCGATGAATCCTTCGACAACGGCGTCGATGGCGCCGACCTCTGTTTCGAAGGAGTTTTCGACGATGGCGTCGATGATGCTTTATCTCCCGATGGCTCGAGGCGCTTTCGGGTTGACTTTTCCGCCGGGTACTGCGACTCGCGGCGTTTAGATTTTTTGGGTTTTTTACCCGGGGTATCACCCTCAGCTGTCTTCGAGGGGGACGAGGCCGCTTTCTCGAAGACGCTTAGCATCTTTTTCCTGAATTCCTCCCACTCAGCTTGCGAGCTGCGTTTTGTGGGGCAATGAACTCTCTCAGGAGAACTCGACGAAGATGACGAAGGGGATCTCCTACGTCTCTTCTTCGAGTGTCTCGATGTCGACGAGTGGTGGGAGCCACTTCGTGATCTAGATCGAGAGTGTTTTTTATGGTGAGGAGACGAACGTCTCGACTCTACCGAAGAAGCTTTCGAGGAAGTTAAAGTTGACCTACCTCTCTCGAGCTTCCCCCTACGCTCCTTCAAGGCTTTCGCCGTCATGGAAAGGCATTCCTCACACTCCGAACTCTGGTGCGTGATTCCCAGACACCACAAACAGACCCTGTGAGGGTCCGTCAACGACATTTTCTTCCCGCAGTCTCGGCACTTTTTGAAACCGGACCGAGGGGTCGTCGGGTCGGAGGAGGATGCCATCGATATCGAGGTAAATAGTAGTTATTATATACGTTATCTTGACGAGAACTGAGCAACGGTGTTCCGAGGCACAACGAAGCGCGGAAAAACGGAACTGAGCAACGGACGCTGCGCGCGGCCTTTATAGGCAGGATGACGTCGGCACGGAGGCCGTCGAGGGTCATCGACTCGGCGATCATCGACGCGCAGCGCCCTCTGGCGAAAAAATTTTCCGAGGCCAGCAAAGCTGAAGGATTTCTATCTAAGATAAGGAATACGTCGGAGGACACAATCCCTTCGAAAACTGCATTTTCTACCCCAGTTGGCTTATACCAATTCAAGGTTATGCCCTTTGGACTCAAAAATGTACCTGCTACATTCAAAAGGATGGTGAACCAAGTTCTAGCTGGGATGGAGGACTTCTGCATGGCATACTTGGATGACATTGCAGTCTTCAGTCAATCCTGGGAGGAACATGTGAACCACTTTGGACAGAGTAAAGTGGTCTACCTTGGGCATGAGGTAGGAGGTGGAGAAATAAGGCCTTTGCTCAGCAAGATTGAAGCTGTGCAAAATTGGACAACACCTACTACTCAAACCCAGGTGAGAGCCTTCCTAGGCCTCACTGGGTATTACAGGAATTTCATTGAGAACTATGGGAATATAGCTTCTCCACTGAATGTAATCTCCTCTCCAAAATTCCCCAAGAAGGTCAAATGGAATGAGGAATGCAATCAAACCTGAAGAAAGCTCTTTGCCAAGCTCCAGTACGCAGAGCCCCTGACTACCACCAAACTTTCATTGTACAAACTGATGCTTCCAATGCAGGTATAGGTGCAGTTCTTAGCCACCTGGATGAGAAGGAACAAGTTACTTATCTGTAACTGTTGTTTTCCAGCATGGGTCTGGCATGGATTCACATGCTCATGAATATTCCCCGTCGTCAGGCTGGGAATCCTCGGTAAAGAAAAAACCAGTATCAGTTTGGTTTCTGATCTGTCTTTCGTAGTAGTAACCAATCACTGATCTCTGCGTCATACTGACCACAGCCAATGACTGCCCTCTACCTAAGCCCCGCCTCTGGCAGCCATCTTCAGATTTGGTAGCACGTGAAGTGGCAGTATGACCAAGTGAAGAGCCGCAGAGGGGTAGGCGGGAGGGTTCGCATGTGAATCCATGCCAGACCCATGCTGGAGAACAACAGTTACAGGTAAGTAACTTGTTCCTTCTCCAGCATGGGGTCTGGCATGGATTCACATGCTCATGAATAAAGAATACATAGCAGTACACACATGCACAACCACGGGAGGTGGCAAAGGCTCAACATTAAGCATTACATCAAACTCAACATTAAGCAAATCTTACCTCCTCACCAGGCTCACCTTAGGCGAACAGGTTGCGCAGCACTGCTTGGCCGACCCTGGACTCCTCCCTGGAATCCCGATCGACGCAGTAGAATTTCGTGAAGGTGTGCGTCGACCTCCACGTAGCAGCCCTGCAGATGTCCAGCAAGGGCACACCAGATAGGAACGCCGTGGTAGCTGCGATCGCACTGGTGGAATGGGCTCTCGGACGGCCAGGCAGCGGTCGGTTTGCCAATCGATGACAGTACATGATACAGCCGGAGAGCCATCTGGAAATGGAAGTCTTCGAGAGAGCCTTCCCCTGATTGACAGGTCCAAAATTCACAAAGAGTTGTGACGTCTTCCGAAAACACTTTGTGCGGTCCACGTAGAACTTCAGCGCTCTATCCACATCCAGCGAGTGCAAAGTCCTTTCAGCCGGCGACAAAGGCGACGGGAAGAAAACAGGCAACACCAAGGGTTCGTTGAGGTGGAAGTCCGACGGCACCTTGGGCATGAAGGAGGGGTGCGTCCTGAGCACTACCCTCGTGTCGTGAAAAGTCAAGTACGGGGCTTGCAGGAAAGGGCCTGGATCTCTCCCACTCTTCGTGCGGAGGTGATGGCCACAAGAAACGCTGTTTTCCACAACAAGAACTTCAACGGAGCCGAGGGCAGAGGCTCGAACAGAGGTCCCATGAGCTTGGTCAGCACCACGTTGAGCTCCCACGCCGGGGCCAGAGCCTTCACCGGCAGGAACGATCTGAACAGTCCCTTCATGAATTCTTTCACCAGACGATGAGACCACAAAGACGTCCGCCCTGTGGTTCTGGTGTATCGGGAGATCGCAGCAAGATGAATCTAGATGGACGCGTGGGCCAGTCCAGCCTTGGCCAGCGTCAGAAGGTACAGCAGTACCTGGGGAGCCGTAATCCGTAGAGGGTTAATCTTCTGTGCGTGGCACCAGACAGAGAACCTCTTCCATTTGTGTCCATAGCATTTAAGAGTTGAGGACGCCCTGGCCTTTGCAAGAACCTCTCTGCAGTCGGCCGGTATGTCGTATCCTCCAAACTCTAACACTGCAGGAGCCAGGCCTGCAAGTTCAGCGACTTCGGGTCGTGATGGAGGATGGGCCTCCTTCCCTGGAGAGAAGATCCACGTCCACTGGCAGCTTGATTGATGGCGACGCTGACAAGTCCAGAAGGTCCGGGAACCATATCTGCCTCGGCCACGCAGGTGCGACGAGGATCATCCTGCACCGTGACCTCTTGAGCTGGTTGATGAGCCGGATCAGCAATGGCAATGGAGGGAACGCGTACAGAAACAGGCCCTCCCAGGGGAACGAGAAAGCATCGCCCATGCTCCTCGGCTGGGGAAACCTGCTGGCGAACCTCCGGCACTGGAGTTCGTCGCCGTCGCGAACAGATCGATCTGGGGTGTGCCCCACCGTCGGAAGAGGCGGTCCACTAGATCCTGTCGTAGTTCCCACTCGTGGCATGAGCGCAGCTCTCTGCTGAGCGAGTCGGCAATGGTGTTTTTTATCCCTGCCAGATGAAATGGCACCAGAAACATCCCTTGGGCGACGGCCCAATGCCACAGATCCTGCGCCTCCTTGGACAGGGCTGGGGATCTGGTACCGCCCTGCTTCCTGATGTAGAACATGGTGGTGGTTTTGTCGGTGAAGATCCTCACCACCGTGCCCTTGAGGGACGGAAGAAAGGACCTGAGGGCCCAAAACACTGCACGGAGCTCCAGGACGTTGATATGGAGGGACTTCTCAGTCGGAAGCCAAAGGCCTCTCGCGTGCAGATTTTCGGTGTGCGCTCCCCACCCTTACAGGGAGGAATCCGTGTTAACTGTCTCCTGGTGGCCGGGCGTCTGGAAGTCCATGCCCGCCGTCAGATGCGCGCGGGTGCCCCACCACCGGATCGCTCGTCGGAAACTCTGGTCGAGTGTGATCCTCTCCTCGAAGCTGCCCGTCGTCTGGATCCAACGCGCGTCCAGGAACTCCTGCAACGGGCGCATCCGGAGCCTGCACAGGCGAATGAGATAAATGCAAGAAGACATCATTCCGAGGAGGGACTTGATGGACCTCACCCTGGCCGCGTCCGCAGCCAGCATCCGCTGCACATTGCCCAAGATGGCCCTCGTCCTTTCCTCCGACGGAGAGGCCAGAAGCGACACTGTGTCGAGCTTCGCTCCCAGAAACAGTGCGTCTTGCGCGGGCACCAGGTGGGACTTGGCGTAGTTTATGGAGAATCCCAGGTCCGTGAGTAGTTGTGCCGTGTGCTCCACGGTGAGCTCCTTCGTCTTTGCTCGGATGAGCCAGTCGTCCAGGTAGGGGTAGACGTGGATCCCCTCTCGGCGCAGCTGCGCCGCCACCGGTGCAAGGCACTTGGTGAACACCCTGGGTGCCGACCTCAATCCGAAGGGAATGGCTTTGAACTGGTAGTGACGCCCTAGACCACGAACCTGAGAAACTTTCGGTGTCCCTTTAGGATGGGAATATGGAAGTAGGCATCCTCCAAATCCAACGACGACAGGAAATCGCCCTCCTCCAGTTGACCCAGGACGTGTTGGAGGGTGACCATCCGGAACTTCTGTGCCTTGATGAATTTGTTCAGTCGTCGTAGGTCCAGGATGGGACGCCATCCTCCCGTCTTATTCTTCACGAGGAAGTATCTTGAGTAAACTCCGGAGCCCCGAAGCCTCTTTGGGACGAGCTCGATGGCGCCCTTCTTGAGCATCGCCTTTACCTCCAAGAGAAGTTGAGGGACGTGACGTTCTTTCCTGGCCACAGGGGGGACGCGCGGGCACCTCTTTAGAAACTCGAGCGCGTGACCCTGAGCTAGGGCGTCCAGCACCCAACGGTCGGTGGAGATGGACTCCCACACGCTGACGAAGATCGCCAGCCGGCCTCCCACCGGGGTGCTTCGGTGGGAGCCCGACCCCACGGCCGGTTCAGTCCTGCTTCGACGAGGCTTTGCTGCCTTGTCCTCCTTGGCGACGACGGCGGGGTCCGCCTGACTTGCCTCGTCCCCTGTAAGCTTCCTGTGACGACGAACGGGCCGCTTGACGGTAGGTGGAAAATCCGCCGCTGGAACCTTTGGAGGCACCGTGTTTGCCTCCGCCGCTTCGAAAGGGCGGCCGCCGTTGCTGGAGAACCCCAAGAGCCCGGGCCGTCTCTGTGTCCGCCTTGATGGCTTGAAGGGAATCGTCCACTGTTTTCCCAAACAGGTTGTTTCCGTCGAACGGCATGTGCAAGACTCTGGTCTGCACGTCTTGACGGAAGTCAGTAGCCTTGAGCCATCCACGCCGCCTAAGGCACACGCCGTTGCCCAACTGGCGAAATCCAGTGTCAGCGATGTCCGTCGCAATCGTAATGGCGTGGTCCGACGCCACCTCTCCTTCCTGCAAGATCTCTAGGGCTTCCGCCCTCTTGTCGTCTGGTAGGAAGTCCAGCAGGGGGGCCAGTTTGTACCACAACTCCCTGTCGTAGCGGGCTACCATAGCCAAGGCGTTGGCCGCCTTAATCGTCGTCGCTGCCGACGAGATGACTCTGCGTCCCATCGTGTCTAATTTCTTTCCCTCGCCGTCCGGCGGGGAGGTCGACGTAGAGCCCCCCCCCCGCTTTCTTCCTGGCCGCCGCAGAGACGACCAAGTCCGGGGTCGGCTGTGCCAGAAGGCACAAGGGGGCCGTGTCCGGGACCCGGTACTTTTTCTCGTACCGATCCCTTCTAGCCGGCGTCGTGGATGGGTTCTTGAGGAGGGCGAGGCCCTCATCCCAAATATCGTCTAGTAGAGGTACAGCGAGGACCGTCTTCCTCTTGGTCTCACGCCGTTGATAAAGGAAATCTTCCTTCTTCTTTTAGGGGGAGGGCTCCCAGAAGGGCCTGGCTCCGGGTCCCCCGTGGGGAGCGGTTCATCCGTTGGTGGTAACAGCAGTCTCGTCCTTATCTCCGAGCATAAGGACTGTATAGCCAACAAAATGGCCGCCGAGTTGACTTGCGGCACTGGTTGAGGGGAGTCCGACGGGCGGTCAGGAGCCCCGTCGGTATCCTCGACGTTCTCGTCGTCTCCTACGTCGGGGTCCCTCCCGACGGGCTGGTCTTCTTCCACGCCAACACCGTGGCTTAAGACTTCGATCAGCTCCTCCTCAGAGGTTGAGGCCGAATCCACGACGACTTCCTGCCCCCCCTTTTTCTTCTCCGTCGGAGGTTTCACGGGGGTCCTGTCGATGGGCATAAAAGAGGACTCCCTCCGCGGTGGCAGGGAGACTCTGAGCCCTGAGGTCGCCACCACTGGTGTAGCCTCCACAGGCTGAGCCAGGGCCGCCGCGACTGTCTCGATAGAGGCCTTGGCCGGGTGGATTAAGGCTTTCACCACCTTAGGTGCGCTCACCGCCTTCTCCTTGGGGGAGGGTCACCGCCTCGCACCCCCTCCGATGGGGCCTTCGAGCTCGACCGGGGTCTCTCCAGGAGCTTCGCCGGGTGCTCGGCCTTCCTCTTACCCGAGCGTTGGCTCGTGGTTGATGGCGCCGGGGAGGATGTGCCCTACCTGGCGCCCGTAGAGCCCGACTGTTTGGCGCTCCCGGTGCCAGCGGACTCGCGGTGCTTGGCCTTCTGTTGGACCCCTGTCGCCGGGGCGCCCTCAAAGGTCTTAGAAGACCGCTCAGACTTCTTCTCGCCCGACGGGCTCTTTCCTTCCAGCCAGTTGGCGAGACGTTGATGGCGGTCCTTCATGGTCCGCTCCGACATATTGCCGCAAAACGAACAGTCCTTCTCCACGTGCGTCTTGTCCTCATGTAGGCAGTAAAGGCAAAGGGAGTGTTCGTCCTCCTTGAAGACATTCTGAAGCTGGCATCCAGGGCAGACCCTGAACAGCTTTCCGGGCGTCGAGCTTCCCTTCTCCTGGGCCATGTCCGAGATGGGCCTGAGAAACTTCTGGAGTCCTCCAAATGCGTGGCTCGACGTAATCCTCATCCTTGAGGGGCGTAGACGAATCCGACATGGGCCCCCGTTAATCGGATGAAGAAACGGTGGAGCTTGAGGCTCTTTTGACCGGAAAAAGAGAAATTTTTCTGAGAAAAAACGTGAAAAAAGCACTAACGCTCGAGAGCAATAGCACGAGGATCCCAACACTTGAACGTGCGGTAAAAATCTGAAGATGGCTGCCAGAGGCGGGGCTTAGGTAGAGGGCAGTCATTGGCTGTGGTCAGTATGACGCAGAGATCAGTGATTGGTTACTACTATGAAAGACAGATCAGAAACAAAACTGATACTGATTTTTTTCTTTACCGAGGATTCCCAGCCTGACGACAGGGAATATTCATGAGCATGTGAATCCATGCCAGACCCCATGCTGGAGAACATTGGTGATAATGTACAATCAAGTTTTTTTTTTTAAAAAGGGGTTGAAGTGGTCATGCAGAGGTTTATGTAAAATCCTTGCAGTTTCAAAAGTATTCAACAGTAAGAAGTTGGATAAAACAAAACGTGGGGCAGGGAACCCCACGAACTGAAAGTAGAGGGTTTAAGCCTGGCGTAGTGAGACCTATGTGAGAAATAAAATTTCAAACATATGTGAAAGGAAAGACCGGCTAAACCTTGGCGGAGGGAAACCAGTGCTGAACTGTGGTAAAGTAAAAGTCAATAGTAGAACTGTGTATTTGTGGCAAGACGAGCAAAGCCTAAAGAACTTATCAAACTGTCAAAAGCTTGAAGCCCAAGGCCTGAACTGTTGATTGTACCAGTAAGCCAAAGTGTGCAAGACTGATAGAACTGTGCCATCCACCTATCCTTTTAAGAAACCATCGAGACCCTGTGGTTCTGAACGTGGGGTAGGGAGTAGTTACCTGAGCCATTCTGACATTTCTTTTAAAACACCATTTTTCCTTTTTATATCCCCTTTGCACATTTGTCAAGTGAGGAGGGCATAGTTGGGTTTTTGTTAGTATAGGCCTTTTTATTTTGACTAGACTGACTTGGACTTGTTTGTTATTTGTTTAATGGTCGTGACTACTCCCATTCTAGAGTTAGGACCAGTTAGGAAATCTCAGAACCTAATCAAAATACAAAATCAAGGCTTTCGAAACTTGCATCTATTGCGTCTCTGTCTGCTATTGATACCATGCCTTCCTTACATGCATATATAAAAACATACATACTAGACAATATTTTGCTGACCACATACACTGCATTTAAAACCAATACATAAAATCATGGGTATAAAATCAAGCCTCTTCAGTGGTAGAGTGGGAGTACTGAGGATAGGGGGTGATGTAGCCTTTGGACGATCTTGAGACTCACCCCTTTGGGGAATGAAAGATAATCTTCTCTGCTGCAGGATCCCCACGGAGTGCGTAGTCTCTGTGTCGGTCTTAATGGACTGGAGAGTGACATGAACAGCTTTCACACATAGGTTGTCCCTCATCGAACTGCATGTGATGACCTTGGTCTGCACATCTGTGTGGAAATTCGTGGCCTTTAGCCAACCTTGGTGTCAGAGAGCCACACCATTCTCAAGCTGGTGGAAGCTTGAGTCTGCTATGTGGTGCGTGAGAGTGTTGGCCTGGTCCGAAGCTACTTCTCCTTCCTGGAATAGAGCCAAGGCTTCAGCCTTCTTGCCATCAGGGAGGAAATCATGGGCCCCAGCTTGTATCACAGGTCCTGTCTTACCTGGACAGGATGGCGAGGGCGTTGGTGGCCTTGATGTTGGAGGCTGTTGTGCTCTTTATGCGCTTGCCAGCCGCATTGAGCTACTTGCCTTCCTGGTCCAGAGGCACTATGGACGACGAAGAGGGGTTTGATGTCCTCTTGCTGGCGGCAGGCTGCTATCACTGAGTCCAGCGAAGGCTGAGACCTGAGACACTTGGCGGCCGAGACTGGAACCCGTTATTTCTTCTCGAGCCGCTCACGCTTAGCATGCATGGTATTTGGAGCCTTCATGATTGCCAAGCAATTTTCCACAATGGTATCCTTAGCTGACTCACTGCTGAAAAAGGAATCCTTCCATTTTCTCTTCTGGCATCAGGTTGAAGAGTTTAGCAGCTTTGGAGATAATGGAGTTGAAAGAGACAATTTTGCAACGGGGGATGGGGGGAACCCTGGCGGGCTTGTCGACATCCAAAGGTTCCTCATCCGTGGAAACCTAGTCATACTCATCTGTGTTAGTTCTGGTGGTGCCTGTGTCCGTGCCAGTATCTGTGTGAACTGAGTACTCTACCACAGAGAGCAGGCCCCTGCATTGGCCCAGGGGTAACGGGTGACTTATGAGGTGGTGTCGGCTGATGCCGAGGTGGCCTCGGATGACTCTTGGCTGGACAAGGCACAGCAGCAGTGAACAGCTGCTGCTGAATCTCCAATCAACCAAAGTAGCAGGGTGGTTAGGATGTCCAGGGGCGTCCTCAGTGCAGGAGCAGGTGCAGCAGGTGCCTGGCTTGAAGCTTTTGGAGGGCTAAAATGACTGGGAAGGCTCACAGGATGGTGACCCGCTTATGGTATGAGCCCATGGCCCCTTTCCTGATCCGAATATAAATCTTCAGGCTGACGGGGGAGCCGGATCCTTAGAAGATCTGCTCTCCGACAATCTCTGCTTGGACGGTGTCATCGATTGCCTCGTAGATGAGGTAGCCCTCCAGCCTGTAGGCTAACCGTCAACAGAGAAGAGACCAACCCTTTCCAGAACTTGGTCCCACAGAAGCAGAAACTGTTGACGAGGATGCCGATGGAGCGTGGGATCTCGCCTTCTTTTGGATCTTCGAAGAGGAAGCCTCCTCAAAGGACCTCAGCGACTTCTTAGAAGGACTACCCTCAGTGGACCTGCCAGCCCTGGAAGTAGCAGGACTGCGCACGGAGGGCATGTCAGGGACCTTCCCTTCTTCGATCCATGCCACTATACTCCAATGGCGGTTCTTCTTGTTCTTCGGCAAAAAGAATTGACAGATTGAGCATCTGTTCGCATTGCGGTTGCGATGAAGACAATAAAGGCAAGTGAGGTGCTGATCCTCGAGGAAGATGTTCTTCTGGCCGCAGCTTTCACAGGATGTGAAGAGGCTTTTCCTCAAAGCATCAGACGTGGCCGAGGTGTAGGCCAAGCCTGGGCCTGTAGGCTCCATGGGTTGTAGATCTTCACTAACAACTGTTTCCCGCTGCCGGTAGTCGCTGTCTGAAAGTCAACGATGAAGAGATGGAGGATTTCCTCCAAAAACATCAAAAAAACTACAATTTTCAAAGGAGCTTAAGCACGAGGACACCAACACTAGAAACGTGCAGTAAAATCTGAAGATGGCCACCAGGGATGGAGCTTAGGAATCTGTCAGGCATAAAGATTTGGCTGATGCATTAGAAGACAAGGTTGTGGAGAAACTCAGTAGCCTTTGCTTCTAGTAGTTGGCAGCCATCAAAGGGCATGTCCAGAAGCTTTCTTTGCACATGGGGCGAATCCAGAGTTCCTCATCTGTGTGTGCGTCCTAAGGACCAAATCAGCGTCCATCGCTGATGTCACACAATTGCCTGTATTGAGGCCAGACTGCAAAGCAGAAATGCTGCCTCCTTGTCACCCTTCACTAAGGGATTAAAGCCCTCCCTCATCTCCTAATTAGCAAACTCTCTGCTGCTCTGGAAAGGACACTCAAGAGCCAAAATGATTATTTGGCCAGGGTACAAGATGCATGAACGGCCCCTTAGGGTCTGGTTGCCTGATGGAAACACCTTGGTCAACAGGCATTCAGCTTTTTTGAAATCCCCGTCGGTCAGAAGGCGCTGGAGAAACAATATGAAAGGTTCAATATTCTGTTCGAGGAAAGAATCCATTAGAATCCAATTTTTAGTTACAACCAGTTAACTATACAAATCAGAATCATTGGTAAACAAAAAATGTATTTAAAACACTTTGTAACATTTCAGTAACTTACCTCATAGTATTGAGGCAGTGTCTCATCTTCAATCAGAAAATCCAGGTCTGCAGTGTACCTTTTACCGGTTTTCATTTCAAACAGGTTTTTTAGTGGATCACAGTCCTTTTAGATTGAAAGAAATTTGTTAGAATGCAAAATGTATCAATAAAATACAAAAATGTAAATACATGGGATATAGCACAGGCATATTGGGTAACTCTTTTTGAAGAAAAGCAGGAGAACAAATTGCTCATCTCTCGGTAATACTCTTTCTGATGGATGTTCCACCCATGGATTTATCTTCTATGAAACTATCTACAGCACAGCTGATCACTGGAAACCTTTGCACCACCTCGGGGGAGCAGTGTGGCCCTGCCTGACACCTCAATGCGACCCACCAGGAATGGATGTGAAGAGCAGTATATACATATATATTTTTTTTAAATGTTACTGTTCTGAAACATGTACAACAAAACTGGAGCACTTTACAAGGATAATGTCATAGGTCATAAAATACAACAAAAGCAGAGTTCTTCAACTTATCTAACCCCGCCCTCCTTCCTGAGTGGAGCACATGGAAGAAGGACCATATACCCCAACTTTTAAGGAGCAATATATATTGAGGCACTGCGCCCCTGATTCCACCCTTTTTCCCTAGCACTCTGACACTAAGGAACAGAAAATCCAAAGGTGTGCTAGCTATTCACCAAAAGGGGCAGGATGGGTGGTTGATGAAAAATCAATAGGAGGCAACATCCAACAGAACGAACATTACCGAGAGGTAAGTAATTTGTTCTTCTAATGGAATCCTTCCTCCAACGGATTCCTCATCCATGATAGACTTGTATGCCCAGTTTTCAAAGCAGCTACTTTATATGTTTGCATTTTAAACATGTAGTTTGCACTGCAGTCAAATTAAAAAAATATAAATGTGTGTCTGTGTTTGTGTGTGGGGGGGTAAGGTGAGGTGGTGGGGATGGGTTGGATAAGGGGTTGGAGGGTGCGGCGAGAGAGAATGCCCCCATAAAAAATTCACTGCAGTAAAAATTGCATGTTTAAAATGCAAACGTGTGAAGTGGCTGTAAAGAAAACGAGTGGAATCGATAGACTCCGATAGCAGTGAGCAGATCTGGAGGAAGAAGACAAATAAAGACAACACCTGTACCAGAAATCTATGGAGGACAATTCTATCAAAATGAGCACCCGGTCCTGACAGAGAATTGTGATGAATCCTGTGGAGTCATCACTGATCCCCAATCTAAAGTCTCCTCCCATGTGCCCAGGGAAAGGCAGTCGCTACCTGATCGTGACCCTGGTGGTTGTATTCTGAGAGCGGATCTTGTGGAAGCAGAAGGGTCGAAGCAGATGGTTTTCAGGGGAGAGTGGTGACTCCACAATGAGAGAGGCAGCATATTCTCTTCATTATGGGGAAGATCCCTTAATTTCAGAGTTTTTGATGGCTTGCTGCCATATTGAAAATCATCCGATTTTAAAACTCTGAGAACCACTTTGTATAGAGAAAAACCCTATTCAGTCTTCATGTGTATATGGTGAATCTAGAACATATGAAATATCTGATGTTTATGGGGATTGTAATTTTAATGCAACTGTTCAACAATGTAATTTAAAATCAATTGAAACATACTTGGACTCCAGTCCCAGAAAGCATCAAGTACTGTGACGAGGAAGAGGAGCAAGGAGTTCATGTGGAGGAAATGCGACCTTAGGAATAATATGCGGTTTGTTTTTCACAAACCTAATCATCTACACGGGACCTTTAAATATCCAAATCACCTGCAGCAAATGGAACGAAGGAGAGAGAAGGAACAAGTTACTTACCTGTAACTGTTGTTCTCCAGCATGGGTCTGGCATGGATTCACATGCTCATGAATATTCCCCGTCGTCAGGCTGGGAATCCTCGGTAAAGAAAAAACTCAGCATCAGTTTCGTTTCTGATCGGACTTTCGTAGTAGTAACCAATCACTGATTTCTGCGTCATACTGACCACAGCCAATGACTGCCCACTCCCTAAGCCCCGCCTCCGGCAGCCATCCTCAGATTTGGTAGCACGTGAAGTGGCAGTATGACCAAGTGAAGAGCCGCAGAGGGGTAGGAGGGAGGGTTCGCATGTGAATCCATGCCAGACCCATGCTGGAGAACAACAGTTACAGGCAAGTAACTTTTTCCTTCTCCAGCATGGGGTCTGGCATGGATTCACATGCTCATGAATAAGGGAATACATAGCAGTACACACATGCACAATCACGGGAGGTGGCAACAGGCTCAACATTAAGCAATACAAAAACTCAACATTAAGCGTCTCTTACCTCGTCACCAGGCTCACCTTAGACGAACAGGTTGCGCAGCACTGCTTGGCCGACCCTGGACTCCTCCCTGGAATCCCGGTCGACGCAGTAGAATTTCCTGAAGGTGTGCGTCGACCTCCACGTAGCTGCCCTCCAGATGTCCAGCAGGGGCACACCAGATAGGAACGCCGTGGTAGCTGCGATCGCTCTGGTGGAATGGGCTCTCGGACGGCCGGGCAGTGGTCGGTTTGCCAACCGATGACAGTACATGATACAGCCGGAGAGCCATCTGGAAATTGAAGCCTTTGAGAGCACATTCCCCTGATTGACAGGTCCAAAGTTCACAAAAAGTTGTGACGTCTTCCGAAAGCTCTTCGTGCGGTCCACGTAGAACTTCAGAGCTCTAGCCACATCCAGAGAGTGCAAAGTCCTTTCAGCCGGCGACGAAGGCGACGGGAAGAAAACAGGCAACACCAAGGGTTCGTTGAGGTGGAAGTCCGACGGTACCTTGGGCATGAAGGAGGGGTGCGTCAAGTACGGGGCCTTGCAGGAAAGGGCCTGGATCTCCCCCACTCGTCGTGCGGAGGTGATGGCCACAAGAAACTCTGTTTTCCACGACAGAAATTTCAACGGAGCCGAGTGCAGAGGCTCGAACGGAGGTCCCATGAGCTTGGTCAGCACCACGTTGAGCTCCCACGCCGGGGCCGGAGCCTTCACCGGCGGGAACGATCTGAACAGTCCCTTCATGAACTCTTTCACCAGACGATGAGACCACAAGGACGTCCGCCCCGTGGTTCTGGTGTATCGGGAGATCGCAGCAAGATGAATCTTGATGGACGCGTGTGCCAGTCCAGCTTTGGCCAGCGTCAGCAGGTACGGCAGTACTTGGAGAGCCGTAATCCGTAGAGGGTTAATCTTCTGTGCGTGGCACCAGACAGAGAACCTCTTCCATTTGTGTCCGTAGCATTTAAGAGTCGAGGACGCCCTGGCCTTTGCAAGAACCTCTCTGCAGTCGGCCGGTATGTCGTATCCTCCAAACTCTAGCGCTGCAGGAGCCAGGCCTGCAAGTTCAGCGATTTCGGGTCGTGGTGGAGGATGGCGCCTCCTTCCCTGGAGAGTAGATCCGCGTCCACCGGCAGCTTGATTGGCGGGGACGCTGACAAGTCCAGAAGGTCCGGGAACCATATCTGCCTCGGCCACGCAGGTGCGACGAGGATCATCCTGCACCGTGACCTCTTGAGCTGGTTGACGAGCCGGATTAGCAGTGGCAAAGGAGGGAACGCGTAGAGGAACAGGCCCTCCCAGGGGAACGAGAAAGCATCGCCCATGCTCCTCGCCTGGGGAAACCTGCTGGCGAACCTCCGGCACTTGGAGTTCGTCGCCGTCGCGAACAGGTCGATCTGGGGTGTGCCCCACCGTCGGAAGAGGCGATCCACTAGATCCTGCCGTAGCTCCCACTCGTGGCACGAGCGCAGCTCCCTGCTGAGTGAGTCGGCGATGGTGTTTTTTATCCCTGCCAGATGAAACGGCACCAGAAATATCCTTTGGGCGACGGCCCAATGCCACAGGTCCTGCGCCTCCTTGGACAGTGCTGGGGACCTGGTTCCGCCCTGTTTCCTGATGTAAAACATGGTGGTGGTGTTGTCGGTGAATATCCTCACCACCTTGCCCTTGAGGGATGGAAGGAAGGACCTGAGGGCCCAAAACACTGCACGGAGCTCCAGGACGTTGATATGTAGGGATTTCTCCGTCGGGAGCCAAAGGCCTCTTGCATGCAGATTTTGGGTATGCGCTCCCCACCCTTCCAGGGAGGCATCCGTGGTCACTGTCTCCTGGTGGGCTGGGGTCTGGAAGTCCATGCCCGCCGTCAGAGATGCGCGCGGGTGCCCCACCACCGGATCGCTCGTCGGAAACTCTCGTCGAGTGTGATCCTTTCCTCGAAGCTGCCCGTCGTTTGGATCCAGCTCGCGTCCAGGAACTCCTGCAACGGGCGCATTCGGAGCCTGCACATGGGAATGAGGTAGATGCAGGAAGACATCATTCCGAGGAGGGACTTGATGGACCTCACCTTGGCCGCGTCGGCCACCAACATCTGCTGCACCTTGCCCAGGATGGTCCTGGTCCTCTCCTCCGACGGGGAGGCCAGAAGGGACACTGTGTTGAGCCTCGCTCCCAGAAACAGAGCGTCTTGCGCGGGTACCAGGTGGGATTTGGCGTAGTTCACGGAGAATCCCAAGTCCGTGAGAAGTAGGACGGTCCTTGCCGTGTGAACCACGGCGAGCTCCCTCGTCTTGGCTCGGATGAGCCAGTCGTCCAGGTAGGGGTAGACGTGGATCCCCTCGCGGCGCAGCTGCGCCGCCACCGGCGCGATGCACTTGGTGAACACCCTGGGTGCCGACCGTAGTCCGAAGGGGAGGGCTTTGAACTGGTAATGACGCCCTTGGACCACAAACCTGAGGAATTTTCGGTGCCCCTTTAGGATGGGAATATGGAAGTAGGCATCCTCCAAATCCAACGACGACAGGAAGTCTCCTTCCTCCAGCTGACCCAGGACGTGCTGGAGGGTGACCATCCGGAACTTTTGCGCCTTGATGAACTTGTTCAGACGTCGCAGGTCCAGGATGGGGCGCCATCCCCCCGTCTTCTTCTTCACGGGGAAGTATCTCGAGTAAACTCCGGAGCCCCGAAGCCTCTTTGGGACGAGTTCGATGGCGCCTTTCCTGAGCATCGCCTTTACCTCCAGGAGAAGTTGAGGGACGTGAAGTTCTTTCCTGGCCACGGGGGGGACGCGCGGACACCTTCTTTGGAACTCGAGCGCGTGGCCCCGGGCCAAGGCGTCCAGCACCCAACGGTCGGTGGAGATGGACTCCCACACGCTGACGAAGCTCGCCAGCCGGCCTCCCACCGGGGTGCTTCGGTGGGGGCCCGACCCCACGGCCGGTTCAATCCTGCTTCGACGAGGCTTTGCCGCCTTGACCTCCTTGGCGACGACGGCGGGGTCCGCCAGACTTGCCTCGTCCTCTGTAGGCCTCCTGAGACGACGAGCGGGCCGCTTGACGGTAGGTGGAGAAACCGCCGCCGGAACCTTTGGAGGCGCCCTTGCCTCCGCTGCTCCGAAAGGGCGTCCGTCGTTGTTGCAGAACTCCAAGGGCATGGGCCGTCTCGGTGTCCGCTTTAATGGCCTGAAGGGAATCGTCCACTGTTTTCCCAAACAGGTTGTTCCCATCGAAGGGCATATCCAGGACTCTGGTCTGAACGTCTTGACGGAAGTCCGTAGCCTTGAGCCATCCACGCCACCTAAGGCAAACGCCGTTGCCCAACTGGCAGAACCCAGTGTCGGCGATGTCCGTCGCAACGGTAATGGCGTGGTCCGAAGCCACCTCACCTTCCTGCAGGATCTCCAGGGCCTCTGCCCTCTTGTCGTCCGGCAAGAAGTCCAGCAGGGGAGCCAGTTTGTACCAGAGCTCCCTGTCGTAGCGGGCCACGATAACCAAGGCGTTGGCCGCTTTAATCGTCGTCGCTGCAGACGAGATGACTCTGCGTCCCATAGCGTCCAATTTCTTTCCCTAGCCGTCCGGTGGGGAAGTCGATGTGGAGGCCGCACCCCCCCCCCGCTTTTTTCCTGGCCGCCGCGGAGACGACGGAGTCCGGGGTAGGCTGCGCCCAGAGGCACAGGGGGGCCGTGTCCGGGACCAGGTACTTTTTCTCGTACCGGTCTCTTCTGGCTGGCGTCGTGGAAGGGTTCTTGGGGAGGGTGAGGCCCTCATCCCAAATGTCGTCCAATAGAGGCACTGCGAGGACCGTCTTCCTCTTGGCCTCGCGCCGCTGATAAAGGAAACCTTCCTTCTTCTTCTCCTCAGGGCAGAGTTGGAAAAGCTCGGATGCCCTGGTGATCATGGAGTGGAACGATCCAATCTCGTCGGGCGGAGAAGCCCTGGTGGGAGGCGACGACGGTACATCCTCGTCGTATACCTCGTCGTCCGTTCCCGTCGCTGCCGTGTCAGTCCCCGTATCATCCCCACGGGTGGACGGGGAGGAGGGCTGGAAGGGGCGCGACGGCTGAAAAGGAGGCGGAGGGTGGATCCTTCTTTTCTTGGTAGGGGGAACACCAGAAGGTCCCGGTTCTGGGTCCCCCGACGGGAGAGGTTCCGTCGGCAACGGTAGTCTCGTCCTTATCTCTGAGCATAAGGACTGTATAGCCAACAAAATGGCCGCCGAGTTGTCTTGCGGCGCTGGCAGAGGGGAATCCGACGGGCGATCAGGGGCCCCGTCGGTACCCTCGACGATGTCGTCGTCACCTGCGTCGGGATCCATCCCGACGGGCCGGTCTTCTTCCACGCCGAGGCCGTGGCTTAAGACCTCGACCAGCTCCTCCTCCGAGGTTGAGGCCGAATCTACGACGACGCCCTACCCCCCCTTTTTCTTCCCCACGGGGGATTTCACGGGGGTCCTATCGATGGGCACAAAAGAGGACTCCCTCCGAGGTGGCAGGGAGACTCTGAGCCCCGAGGTCGCCACCACTGGTGTAGCCTCCACAGGCTGAGCCAGGGCCGCCGCGACAGTTTCGATAGAGGGCTTGGCCGGATGGATTAAGGCCTTCACCACCTTAGGTGCGCTCACCGCCTTATCCTTGAGGGGGGGGACACTGCCTCGCTCCCCCTCCGCCTTCGAGCTCGACCGGGGCCTCTCCAGGAGCTTCGCCGGGTGCTCAGCCTTCCTCTTACCCGACCCAGAGCGTTGGCTCGTGGTTGATGGTGCCGGGGAGGGTGCGCCCAGCCTGGCGCCCGTAGAGCCCGACCGTTCGGCGCTCCCGGTGCCAGCGGACTCGCGGTGCTTGGCATTATGTTGGACCCCCGTCGCCGGGGCGTCCTCAAAGGTCTTAGAAGACCGCTCGGATTTCTTCCTCTTCTTCTCGCCGGACGGGCTCTTCCCTTCCAGCCAGTTGGCGAGACGTTGATGGCGGTCCTTCATGGTCCGCTCCGACATGTTGCCGCAAAACGCACAGTCCTTCTCCACGTGCGTCTTGTCCTCATGTAGGCAGTAAAGACAAAAAGAGTGTTCGTCCTCCTTGAAGACGTTCTGCAGCTGGCATCCAGGGCAGACCCTGAACAGCTTTCCGGGCGTCGAGCTTCCCTTCTCCTGGGCCATGACCGGGCCTGAGAAACTTCTGGAGTCCTCCAAAAGCGTAGCTCGACGAAATCTTCACCCTTGAGGGGCGCAGACGAATCCGACACGGGTCCCCGTTGATCGGATCGAGAGTCGGTGGAGCTTGAGGCTCTTTTGACCGAAAAAACGATGTTTTTGAGAAAAAACGTGAAAAAAATAGCACTAACGCTCGAGAGCAATAGCACGAGGATCCCAACACATGAACGTGCGGTAAAAATCTGAAGATGGCTGCCAGAGGCGGGGCTTAGGTAGAGGGCAGTCATTGGCTGTGGTCAGTATGACGCAGAGATCAGTGATTGGTTATTACTACGAAATACAGATCAGAAACGAAACTGATACTGGTTTTTTCTTTACCGAGGATTCCCAGCCTGACGACGGGGAATATTCATGAGCATGTGAATCCATGCCAGACCCCATGCTGGAGAAATCCCACAAAGGGCCGTGGGGAAAACGAGAGACACTCGCCAGAAGCAGGTTGGCAGCATCGGGACCGGGGGAGAGGAACACTGGAAGAAAGAAAGCAGACAGTGTACAGCATGGCTGTGAGAGGAGAAGTGGTTTGTAGAGCTGAGCAGGTCTTGGCAGCGAAGGACAGGAGAAGCCGAAACAGAGACCTAAAGAAACTCTGCCCTGAAACGGAAGCTGGCCTCTCGCAAACACATCTCAGCAGCCGCACAGTGAACCAGTGAGTCAGCCCAGCATCGTAGGGGGCCCAGGGACGTGCAAATACGATTAAAATAATTTTTGAAGTATTTTTGAATACGGTCCAAATAGAACTGAAAGGAAAAGGCAAACATGGTGCAATTCTCCTGACATAAGTTGCCAGTTGGGAGAAACCTGGGACCTGTATTACCTAAGGCAAAAAACATCAACAAAAGAACCACAAGGGCAAAAATGGGATATTTCTCGTGACAGAACGGGCCAG
This sequence comes from Ambystoma mexicanum, assembly GCF_040938575.1. Taxonomy (NCBI): domain Eukaryota; kingdom Metazoa; phylum Chordata; class Amphibia; order Caudata; family Ambystomatidae; genus Ambystoma; species Ambystoma mexicanum. The sequence continues at coordinate 111,070,488 of NC_090933.1, forward strand.
TTGGGAGAAACCTAGAGCCAACATTGCCAAAAGAGGTTGTAAAAGAAATAAAGAGGCAACATTTCTACAATTCTCATGACATGAGACGTCAGTTGGGGGAAACCTAGAACAAGCATTGCCAAGATTCAAGCGAGATTGAAAGAATGTTTGACAGACTGGAACTTGAACAAGCCCTCTCAAGTGGGATGTCGGTATGGGGGGAAAGTGGCACAAGTAACAACTGAAGTCAACAAACGTGTGCTAGTTGTGAGAAGCCCGAGGGCGTCCTCACATCTTCTCCCTTTGGAGCCCCTTCTTAGGTGGCCAGGCAAAGGCCATCGCTTTTTTATATTGACCCTGGGGTTGGAGAAGCGAGGGAGGATCACCTGGGTGGCGGGTCCTCAGGGATTGGGAAGAGGACATCCCTGAGAGAGACCCGGTGTTCCCCCTTCCCATTCCATGATGAACCCATAATCTCAAAAGCTTTTGTAGGATGTTGTTACCCTTTTTCCTATGATCAGGGTAACATAAAAAAGAATAATAAAATGAGACAAAGAAGGGAGGTTAAGAGAAAGGAGGCGGCCCAAAGGTGAAACAAGGTATCCCCTTTCCCTGTTGAGAAACAACCTAGCCCTCCCTCTGCCTTTGTAGGCTACGGTAGAACAACTACCTGTCATGATCACTGCTTCCAAGGAGCCAGGACCAGCCCAACGTCCTTGGAAGCAGGCCCCTAACCCTAATCCTAGGCACCAGCCGGTCCCCACTGGGACCTTTTGGACCTTGTCCTGGCGCCGGTGGCACCAGGCTCATCAAAACCATTGGTCCCGGCACTGGAAGCGCCGGGCTCATAATAGGTGTAAGGATGCTTGGATGGACTTATCTGCAGCAGACCATGCTGCTTACTTACCAGTCACTTAGAAGCTATCTAAGAACAGGGACTACTTGCTTACCTGGGTGGGGCAGCTCCACTCCCTGGATACAGCACTGGAACTCTTCTGGAAACTGGAACTCTTTTCTTACCTAGGCGGGGCCGTGGAAGAAGACGCCTCATCACCCTAAGGCTATTTAAACCACACCCGATAGATGAAGCGTGCTTCGCGTTATTCTGCATCTGCAGCAGAACGCTCACCGAATCTGCTCTGGCTTTTCTTCTTCTGATCCTGGACCTGCAAGAATCTACTTACCATTTCAGTATCCAGACATCATCAGCACCTGCAAAGAAAAGAAACAACAGGTTAGCAAGGCGAACTTTACACGCAGCACTTACTCACCTGATCCATCGGCTGCGGCCGCTTCGTCACGACGCATCTCCACCTGCAAAGGCAAAAGTATTGCCATACTTACCGGCACGCTGTGGATTCCGGATTTCTTCATTCTGCATCGCCGCCTGTAAAGACAAAGCATCGTTAATAACTTACTGGCATTCCGCGGACTCCGGCGCTGCAAACCAACATCTGAAAGGCAAAAGAAAAGACATTAAGCAGGTATTTACTTACGTCCATCCCGCTCGCCGCAATAAAACGCCTGCAAATACTCCGGCGTCTCTTTAACACGAACTAAGCTGCAAGGAAAGAGACAATTAGAGCGCTTGCCATACTTACAAACTTCCAGGCGCTTTACTTCATCTTCCATCTCAAGAGCCCTGCAATACATAAGGGAAAAGCATTATATAGAGTCTGCAAAAAACGTGCCACGCATTTAAAGACTATACAGACAAAAGGTGTCCAGAAACTCACCGCTCGTGCAGTCAACGACGGTAACCATCCTCTGAATTCAAGAGGCCTATGTTTCACCAGTGAAGGAACTGGCAACGGCACCCTGCACCAGACGCAGATGGAGAGCCCAGCATTCACCTATATAAGGTGAGCACGTTGACCTGGGGGCTCTACGAAAAAGCTGGGAAGAGAGAGGGAGAGAGGGAGAGAGGGACATTCAACTACCCAGACCATTAACCCCCATATTCTTTCACCTGCAGAAACCTCACTCTTCGAGTCCGACACACAGTGCGAAGAGGTTCGACCCCAGAAGCCAATCGAGTCCTGCACATCACTTTTCGAGTCACAGACAGCTTCCTACCAAGACCCGCGCCTCCGTGGGAATCAGGTGAGCGTTACACTACCCTCACTTCCCCACATGTGACATTTTAAAGTATTGGGATGAAGAATAGGAGACAGAGTAATGTACACTACACCTTTATTTCACCACTTTGGTACTGGGACGAGGAAGGTGCCTGCAAAGAACTGTAAGGGTCAGGCATTTCCCTCCAACTATGGTCATGCAAGTCAGATGGTGAATCCACACCTGCAACCTGTTGCAGGGTTACAGGTGTATAATGAGACACCATTGAAACAACATGGAGAGAGACAGGGAGGCCTGTGTGGAAGCTGCCAGCAGAGAACCTGTGTTGTGAGGAGGCGGCCGTGGAGGGACCTGCGAGGAAGTCGGGACCCAAGCTGAATTCCAGGGAAGCTGGTGCCCCAGGCAAGATGAGTTGTTGGATTGCCACAAGAATGGGAGCCTCCATGCTGGGCTGCGTGTAGCAGCATCTGTGGGCGAGCAGGAAGAAAAGGACGCCGTCCGTGTCCAGGAAGCGGAGATGCCAGCGGGTGCTGCAGAAGCAAGAAGGCAGCCGGAGCTGCCAGACAGGAAGCAAGAGACCGGTGAGTGTCGGGGGAGTCACTCGGAGCCAGGGTGCCTCTAGAGTACTGTGTGCGAGAAACTTTGCCGGTTAAGACTTATTGAACGCTGAGCAGGGTGAAAACTTGAAAAAATGCTGAAACAAATATAATGAATTCCGAACTGAATGAAAATTGGAACTTAAGCCAAAGTAGGCATATTGAATACAGAACTTTATGTTTATCGGCAAAGCTAATGCTGTACAGAAGCCAAGAAGAAAGTACCCATTTGAAAAGCATTATGCAGAAAATAGTGCAAGTCTAAAGAAGTGTAACAAAAGGAGGGGTATGAACCAGGCCACCATAAAGTGAACTTTATAACTGAAAACAGTGCGACAAGGGCAAAGACGCAAGGGAGGTGCGACAAGTGGGGCCAGAGCCAAAAGGCTAACTGGGAGAAACCAGAAGTGTGAAGAAGGCCCTAAGCTCTATAGGCTGAGCCTTGGCAAATGAATGTGAATCTGTACACAGGAACAAGTGCAAATTAACTTGTGTGAACTGGGGAGCTTGGGGTTTCCTGGATGCGCGGCCTGTGATGGGTGGATGGTCCAACAACCGCATCTAGACCAATGAGCCCTAAATGAAGAAGACTAAAATACATTGTGAAAGAGACCAAGGAGAAGCACTATAAGCAGACTGGCAAGGCCAACCAGAGGATGCTACGTTGAAGTCTTGGGGAAGGGAACCCTGCGACTTGAGACTACAAGGGCTGTCTAGAGGACAAAGCCTCAAGGCCCCTTTGCCTTTAAACTGTGTTACTTGAGACTTGGGGAAGGGAACCCCGAGGATTGTGTGGAACTGTATTGTATTGAACTTAGAAAAGGGTAATCTTAAGATTTTGTGAACTTTCTTGCACTTCGGAAAGGGAAGCGGAAGAAGCAGCTAAGAGCTGGACAAAGCTCTGAACTTTATGTAGAACACTATATTTCTTGCATTATTGACATCCCAACACATTGTTTAGTTTTAGTTGTGAGGACAAGGATGGGTTTTGGATACAGACATACTTTTCAGTTTAACTCTTTGACTCAAGACTGTCCTTAGTTTTGTTCTGGTAGAGAATCCCACCTTAGCAGAGGGCAAGCTAGGCCTTCTACCATCCTGCCATTTCATTTAATACATTATCTTATTTTGAACTTTAAGTCTGTTGTATGCGTCTTATTTCATGTCATCTTCCCATAGTGAAGAAGCACATTTGTGATACGTAAGGAGAGTGAATGTTTCAGAGAAGACTGATAAAGGTACCACATAGTGAAATCTTTTTGGAAGAGATACCTGGCAGAAGAGTATACCAGGGGATCTATGTGAGTCAAAAGGGAGATATTCCTGGCAGGATGGTAAATCAGTATATCAATAGTTTTTCATTTGAGAAGTTTCCTGGCAGGAGAGTGTACCGGGAAACTTACTTTGAACTGGTTAGTTAGAAAGTGAATGTTGCAGAGAAGTCTGATAAGGTTATCAGGTAGCGAAACCTTTTTTGGGAAGAGATACCTGGCAGAAGAGTATACCAGGGGACCTATGTGAGACAAAAGTGGGATATTCCTGGCAGGCGAGTAAACCAGGATATCAAGGGTCTTCAGTTGAGAGGTTTTCTGGCACGAGAGCGTACTGGGAAACTCCCTTTGAATTGGTATGTTGAAGAAATACTTGGTCATATTAAGTTCTTGTTTCAAGTGGAAATTCTGTCAACCAGATGTTTTGAAAATACTTGCCTTTTGCTATACTTAAATCACGGTTATGGAAAAGCCATTTGCTTTGCCACCCTGAAAATTAGCATAGACTTTCCTCTGCCTTGTTTTAACCAGCGCTGTGGAAAAGACATTTTGTTTTAACAAATCTGAAAGACTAGGGGAAACTTCTTCTTTGTTACATTACAACGAGTCTTGTGGAGGAAATTGCTTTGCCACCCCGAGGAGAGTATTAGGTAAAAAAGACATTTGTAATGCCTTTAAGAGACTGGTCCTTGACATTGAAGACTGAACATTTATCTGAAGGAAGGGAACCAAACCCTGGATAACAAGGATTGTTTTGTTTTGGTTGAAGATATGTTAGAATTGTTGCACTTTTCTATTAAGTTGAAATTTGAAACTTTTACTTACGACCTTTTGCTTTGATATATTGGTGTGAGGGTCAGATTCAGTTTGGACACAAGACAGCCTACTTTAGTTTTAGTTACATAGAAAGGGATATTCATGTTAGGATAGGGTAAGGTAGGCCTCCATCCAAACCACTTTCTGTTAATTCAATTTATAACGTTGAGAATGTATCCTCTTTGAGTCCGCCCTCTCATTCCTGACCCCTCACAGATTCCAAGCAACAACGTTAAGAGAACATGTGCAGCAAGGCCCACTTAGCCACCTGGCAAATGTCCAGAACAGGAACTTTTCTCTGATGGACAGAGGTTGCTGCCAGTCCTCTGGTCGAATTAGCTCGGTGACCCTCACGCACATCCGTATTAGCCAGTCATAATATTCTGATTCATAGAGATGCAGAGGATGATCCACCTTGACAGGGTCAGTTTGGTCGTAGCCATCCCAGCACAGGCACCAGCATAACCAACAAAAAGATGGTAGTCTGTACCCGTTGCATATTGTCTGAGTGACTTAGTAGCTGAACGTCCGCACCGGATTCAACCAACAGAATCACTTCTCTGCGTTGGAAGGAAGTGGCAGAGGCAGAAAAACACTGGAAGATGGATCTTTAAAAAAAGAGAGATGAAAGTCTGAAACCACGTTCGGAATATTCAAAGCTCTCACTCTCAATATCACATTCTCTTGGGATAATACTAAATAGGGAGGTATAATTGAAGCACCTTAAGCTTACAAACAAGCAGTGCTGAAGTGATAGCGACCAGGAAATATCACATAAGGTTGAGCAATCTAAGAATATGAATGCAGAGGCTCAGAGTGCCCATAAGAAAGGTCAACGTTATCTTCAAATCCTGTTCTGCAACAACAAAATGGCACGGTGGAAGCTGATGCAGTCCCTGTAAAAATTGCATAACTGTGGAAAGTGTAAAGAAAGCACATTGCTCGTGAGTTCTTGAAAGAAAAAAATCCCAAACGGAGGATATGAAACAGGATAGGGGGTCCAGGTCCGTCTACAGGAACCAAGCAAAGAATGTATGCCATCTGCAGGCATTAAATAGACTTAGTGATGGGTCTCCAAGCTGAGAGGAGTACATTCAGGACATTGTCCTACAAGTATCACTCCTTGTATATCAGAAGTCAAGCATGAGGCTTTAGGCCACTGAGGTTTGTGTGGAGGAGCAGCTGCCGCTCTGTCTAAGAAAGCAGATCAACTCTCTTCGGGAAGGAGCCAGGGAAGGCAGATGGAGATGTCCACCAATTCCAGGTAACACTATCCGAGCCAAGCCATCTGCAGTCAAGATCAATATGGACCTGAATAGGTGCAGTCTCCTGAGAACCAGTGGAATCGCAGGGATCGTGGGTATGCATAGTGTAGGTTGACCGTCAAAGTGTCCCACAGAGGAGGGTTGCCACTCTTGGGAGGCCGAAGTGTCTGCTCAAAACATCCACTGCAATATTCTCCTTTCCGGCATGTATGATGATGCCAGACACTTCATTTTCCAGAGCCTTGAACTACAATCGCATTGCTTCTCAGCAGAGTGGCAAGTACCACATACCACCTCTCTTGTTGAGGTAGTCCACAGTCACTGTGTTTTACATTGGGACCACCACAGCCTAGCCTTGTACAGAGGAGGGCAAGGCAACCAGGGCTAGCCTGATTACCCTCAATTCTAGCAAGTTGATGTGTTTCTGGGACTCTGAGGGAGACCATAGTCTGCTCATTGTCAGGGCCCCAAATGTTCAGCGACAGATCACCGTTATTTGAGGCTAGAGATGCCGAAGCAAAGCACCCTTTAACAAGTTGTCTCCCATGGACCACTGTGCAAGGTCTCGAGAAACTTGGCTCGATATCTGCAAAAGATCCAACATGTTTCCCCAAATTGAAAGAGAAAACTGGCAACGGAGGAGCCACTAAACCTATGTCATGTGCAGTTGTGCCTCTTGGACCACCAGAATGCAGGAGCCCATCAGACCCAGCAAGCGCAGGAAGGCTGATACAGGAACGTATCCCTGGGGATGGAATACTTGTACCATCAAAGAGATATTCACCACTCAGTCTTCAGATGTAAAGTATCTACCCAGATGAGTGTTCAAGACTGCCTCAATAAACTGGAGGGACTGGGATGGCAACACATGAGACCTTTTGAAGTTCAGGGAAAAGCCCAAGCTGAGCAAAAGGCTAAATGTGCAAACAGATATGCCAACACCTGGTCTGGTGAGCAAGCTCGGAAGAGCCAGTCAACCAGGTAGTGAAAGACATGGACCCCTTTCGTACTGAGGTGAACCGCCACCATTGGCAGGCTGCTTGGTGAAAACCATGGGTTCTGAACAAAGAGAACGCAGGACACTGAACTGGTAACGACGTTGTCTCATGACTAATCTCAAGTACTACAACCAAAAAAAGTGGTGGGTGGAAGCTTTTTATTTTATAATTTCTTTTTATTATTTTAAATGGTTCATAATACAAAACTACTAACATTTCAACATAGATCACTTCACGCATTACAAATTTGGAGATTGTCATCGCTGGCACTTGTGCCCATCTCATACTCGTGTGACCCACTCATGAGTTCAGTTTGGCAGAACCACCAAATACTGCTCCCACTAGAGCTCAAATCGTTAGTTCGCATCTTGGGTAGTGAATCGCCTAGCAAACATTTACATCTGCCTCATCTTTGGGGGGTCAAGGGGGGGATCTACTGTTGTTCTCCCAAATGGGGGGGTGTCCGTCCCCGGTCCTTCGCTGCATCTCCCACTTCTCCATGCTGCACCTGTTGCTCTGTGTTGCATTCAGAGCTATCTGTGGCAAAGCCATTTCTGCTAAATGCCCCCCCTTACCACAATCTGACCAAATGTCCTAAGTCTCCCTCTCTGTTGGTGTCTGCCCTGGCTCATATCTCATGTGATTCTATAGGACTTATCTTACAACAAGAAACCATTACCCCTAACCTTCCCCCTCCCCCATCTACCCCTGCCTCTCCCACTCTCCCATGTCCACCTCCCATTTTTCCCTGGACCCCCTCCCGACCCTCAGTGCCTCCCTTTCCAAGTCACTTCCTGTTGCCTCCATCTCCCCATTCTTCCAGGTTAGGAACCCCTTTCCTCTAGTAAGGCCTATCCTTCCCCTCACCCCTTTATCTTGCGCTCTTGGCCCTGTTCAAGGAGGTTTTAGATGCTGGGTGGACGTCCGCTCACTCAACTGTCCCCAGTCTACCACTAACGTGCTTTCCCCATCCGTAGTGGATCTGGGCAGAAACTTTACAAACGTTGGCAGGGCGGAAGCTTTTGAATAAATCTGAACCACTGGCACTGCTCTGGGCAATCTTCAATACTACCGTTTTTTTAGCCCTTCTGTGCAATTGTAAAAGGAGTCCAGGCCACATGGTAATCATTCAGGCATTGCCACCAATGGTAGCAGCCCAGCCCAAACTGCGAGGCCAGGTCCCCTCTGCACTGAAACACAAGCAACCCTAGACATGTTTTGGTGATGCAAAATCTAAGGTACTTCCTGTGTTTCACATGAATAGGTACATGAAAGTAGGAATCCTGAAGGTCCAGTGACACCAACCAGTCGTGCAGGGACAGGGCTTGGAGCATCTGGGCTAGGGTTACCATCTTGAATTGGTCATTGCCGGGTACAAAAAATCCCCTCCCACCCGTTCTCCTTTGGAAACCAGAAAGTACCATCCTTTGAGTCATTCAGACCAGGGTCCGGAGGCAAAGCTGTGTTGGAAGAAGAATGGTCTACAGGCCATTGATTGAAAGTAAGACAATAACTGAACAATACGTTATAACCTAGCATTGGATGTAGTGTAGGGCCATTCCAAGCTGAAATCGGAAATTCTACCTCCAACTAGGTACTTGTGGAAAGAATACCCCTCACGGGTTTGGAGAGGGGACTGTGGATGTGGCTATTCCCCTCTCTGTAGTCTTCTGCCCAGAACCATGGGGAAGGAGAAATTACTCACCATAATGATTTTTTTATGAATTCTTCTCCCGCAGATTCCTCATCTTGATAGATATCCATCATCCAGCTCTGATGCTAGGTAACTTTCCACCAGGGGGCATAGTGGACCTCGAATCGGCCTGAGATCTGTCTTTTCTGGCTCTCGATCGTCAGCTCCGGAAGGGACGTCAGGCGTCGTATATATAGCACGTCTCTAAGCCCAATGCTTCAGTTCCTCCATTTATCCCCCCCTGTGCTTGAACGCTGCAGAAGGAACAACCACAGGAGGAGACTAATCAGCTAGTAAAAAACAAGGATAAATCAACAGGGTGATCCCACACAACAATCATTGAAAAACCTTTTTTTCTTTTCTTTTATGAAAGACGAAAGCAGTCATCTAAGAGCAATCACCGGGATGCCTTCTTGTTTGGACAGAAGCAACAAGCCACAGAACTTTCTGAGCGGGGATGGATAGGAGGGTCGATGAGGAATCTGCGGGAGAAGAATCCATAGAAAGATCATTACGGTGAGTAATTTCTGCTTCAATGGATTGCTTTTCTCCTGCAGATTCCTCATTCTGATAGACTCCCCTAGCAGTTAGAATAACAGGAGGAGCTTTAAACCAGTAGAATCTGTAGAACCGCCCTACCAAATCGTGCATCATCTCCCTGTGCAACATCCAAGGCATAGTGCTTGGTGAATGTATGCAAGGATGATCATGTGGATGCCCGATATTTGTCCCTAACAGGAAGCCCTCTTTGGGAGGCTGCAGAGGTCGAAACCCCTCGGGTTGAGTGAGCCCAAATACCCGCTGGAAGATCCCTGCCTGGCGATTGGTAACACTCAGATATGCACAAAACACTCCAACGAGACAGTTTGTTTTTTCATGGCAAGACCTTTTCGAGGTAAAGAATGGGCTACGAACAACTGGTCCGACGTCCGAAACTCAAATGTGCTCTCTTTGGGTTAAGGCGGTGGAACAGCTCTCCCTCTTTCGAGGGATGTGGAGGAGGGTAAAAGACAGGCAAATCGATAGACTGGGACAGGTGAACCTCAGAAACCACCTTAGGAAGGTACCCGGGCCTGACTTCGAGAGACTTTCTCACAAAAGAACCTTAGAAAATGAGGTTTGCAGCACAAAGTTTGCAGCTTGTTAACCCTAACAGAAAACAGCCGTAAAGAACATGAGTTCATAAACTGAGCCGCCATCAAGTAGGTCAAAACCAAATTAAGATCCCAATCTGGGACGACAAAGGCAGTTGGTGGAAACTTACTCAGAAGGCCCTTCAGGAATTGGGCCATGAACGGAATAGTAAAGAAGGAACCTTGATCTGGGGACCTCTTGAACAAAGACAGGGCCGCCAAATACCCTTTGACTGTGTTAACCTGAAGGCATGGTGAGGCCAGTGACAGAAGGAACTCCATCACTGTGGTGGTGGCGCAAGAGATCGGGTCAGTCACGCATTCCCTGCACCACGCCTCAAATCTTCTCCACCTGCACATGTACAGAGATCTTTGTGAAGGACTGCGTGCAGCCAGCAACACCTCAAGTACCTCCTCAGAGTTCCCAGTCATTATACCTCATCCTCTCAAGAGCCAAGCATGTAGGTTGAGGGATACCCGCTGGAAGATCCCTGTCTGGGTTGAGCACTTGACTCTCTGACTGGGTCAGGCAATTCAGACGCTGAGGCAACTGATGAGGCAGACAGATGGTCAGATCCAAGAGATTGCAGTACCACATCCTGCTCGCCCAATCTGGGGGGAGGATTAAGACTATGGTCGCTCGAAATCTCTTCAACCTCCTTAGAACCCATGGAATGACAGGAATCGAGCAGGGAATCATAGTGGAGAGGGAAGGTCCAATAAATCCACCAGAAACGTGTACCCCAATTCGCCGTTTGCTGGGGAGTCCCTCAAGCAAAACTGTTTCGCACTTCCTGTTGGATTCCGTGGTGAACAGATCCACTGCTGGGGTACCCCAAAGAGCGAAGACCTCCTCTGGCACACTTCTCACTTTTGTGAGACTGTACGCCAAGCTGTTTTCCGTCCCCACCAGATGAACTGCCAAGACCGTGATTTGGTTCTCCCGTAATCAGAACCCCAGCTTTATTGCCTCTGTGCAGAGGTGGTGGGAGTGTACACCACCCTGCTTTTTGAGTTAGTGCATGACCAGTGTTGTCTGTCAGGATGAGGACATGCTTTCCTCTGAGAGACGGGGCAAAGGCACTCAGGTCTAACATGACGGCCTGCAATTACAGCCTATGGATGGCCCACCTAACTTATGATGGAGACCAGAGGCCACTCACCTGCAAATCCTCCCAGCGAGCGCCCCAACCCTTCAGAGACACATCCTTAATCACTCTGGCCTGGGGCCAAGGAGGCCAGAAGGGTTACCCCACCATGAGATTGCTGCACGTGTTGTACCAGCTTAGTTGGCGGACTACCTGGCTCGACACAAAGGTGATCCGTGCATGCTCCCAGTTACTGAGACCATTGGTCCCTCAGGAGCCACTGAAGGGATATGATGCGCAGCCCGGCCTCTGACACCAGAAATATACAGGAGGCCATGAAACCCAAAAGGTGGAGGAAAGAAGCCGCTGGTAGGGTGGGATGGGTTCTGAAACAAATGCACCATCTGGGCTACATTGCTGACTCTCTCTTCGGGAGGAAATGCCTTCCCTACTCGAGCGTCTAGGACTGCTCCAATGAACTGGAGACGCTGCACTGGTGTCAAATAGGATTTCCTTAAGTTGAGGGAGAAGTCCAGCCTATGCAGTAGTAGACGGGTGTCTTCAAGATGAGAAAGAACTTGCCATGCTGACTTACCCTGGATCAGCTAGTTGTCCATGTACTGGGATACATGGACACCGGATATCGAGGTGAGCCACGACTACCACCATGAGCTGGGCGAATGACCTTAGAGCGGAGGTCAACCCAAAGGGCAGCACCTTGAATTGATAGCGGCTGTGCCCTATGAGGAGGAACTTCCTGTGCTTTTGGTGTATTGACACATGGAAATAATCGTCCTGCAGTTCTATCGACACCAGCCAGAAATGAAGAGAATTACTCTCAACGTCACCATCCTGAATTTGTCTTTCCTCAGAAACTTGTTTAGGGCTTCGCCGTCCAGAATAGGACAGAGACCTCCTTGCTTCTTAGATACCAGGAAATACCGGGAATAACAGCCCGATCCTCTCCGTTTGGGCGGTACCTCTTCCACAGCACCGTTTGACAACAGGGTTCTTCCTGGAGCTCCAGTCCTGGTTGGATTGGGGAAGGTGAGGGGGTGGGTCTGTCTGGTGGTCTCTTTAGAAAGGGCAAGCAATAACCCCACCTAATCAAGTACATGGCCCTCCGCTACATATCCGCTGTATAAATGCCTCGAGCCGGGCCCGTTGGCCTCAGTTCTGTTTTTTTGTAGATTGTAGCCAATGGATTGTAGATAATGGCATGCCTCTTTTGACCCAAGCTTTAAAGGAACTTTTGAGTGTAAACCACGTAAACTGTAATGTGGCGTAGGCTGGGAGGGTCGATGAGGAATACGTGGGAGGAGCATCCAATCGAAATAACGTTACAGTTGGTAGGTAACTTGTTCTTCAAATGGATTCTGTCCTCCCATGTATTCCTTATCTTGGATAGACTTGCAAAGCGGTTTTGTATTGGAGTATGGAGTACAGCGATATTAATCCGGTACATAACGAAGTACTGATTTAGCAAAGAGACCTACCTGTGAAGAAGTCGAATCTAGGGCATAGTGTTTTATAAATGTGTGCATGGATGACCAGTTGGCTGCTGCGCAAATAGCTTGAACTGGAACACCCCTTTGAAGTGCTGTTGAAGTCGCAATGCCCCTGGTTGAATGAGCTCAGCCCATCTGGAGGATCTTTCCCAGCTAGAACATTCAGTTATAGCCAAAATTATCCAACTGGACAATGTTTGCTTAGTCACTGCCAGCCCCAGTAATTTTGGCAGTCTTGAAATATAGAAACTAAGAGCCTTCCTAGGGTTTAATCTGTGTAGTCTTTCCTCCTCCTTATTTGCGTGAGGGGGAGGGTAAAAAGCAGGCAGTGCTATTTTTTGTGATAGGTGAAACTCTGAGACAACTTTTGGCAAAAAAGGGGTTTTTACCCTAAGAACAACCTTATCTTTGTAAAAGATGGTGTGAGGAGGTCTGCTAGAAAGTGCCTGTAACTCACTCATCCTGCGGACTGATGTAATTGCCATAGAAGTATGGTTTTTAAAGTAAGGAGCCTTAACGGACAAGAATGTAAAGGCTCAAACGGGATACATGTGAGGAACTTTAATACTAAGTTGAAGTCACACACAGGTATTTGAAAAGGTATTGGAGGAAACACATTATTAAGACCTGTTAAGAATTGTGTAATCAAGGGTATTTTGAAATAAGATTCTTCCTCTGAGGAGCACTTAAAAATGGATAGCGCTGCTAAATAACCCTTTATCGTGCCAACCTGGAGCCCCCGATTTGCCAAGTGTAGCACAAAAGACAATATTGTGGGAATATTACACTGAAAAGGGTCCACATTCTTATCTCTGCACCAGTTACTGAACTTGTTCCAACGACACTGGTACAGAGATTTAGTTGCTGGTCTTCTAGCCGAAAGCAAAATCTTCATAACGTCATCAGGAAGGTCCCAACCCTTGTATCTCAGCCCCTCAGAAGCCATGCGTGAAGGTGGAGTGTTTTGACCTCTGGATGGAGAACCCGACCTTCCTCTTTTGAGAGCACGTCCTCTCTTTGTGGAAGACGTGCTGGAGGGCAGATGGACATGTCCAGAAGATCTGGGTACCACGTTCTCCTGGCCCAATCGGGGGCAATTAGGATCATGGTTTTGCTGAACCTCCTTATCCTCCTGATTACTTGAAGGATCACAGGGACTAGAGGAAACGCGTACAGGAGTGGAAATTCCCAGTCCACCACAAACGCGTCTCCTAGAGCACCTCTCAGAGGAAATTTCCTTGAGCAGTACAGTTTGCACTTCCTGTTGACACTGGTCGCGAACAGATCCACTTGAGGGGTTCCCCGAAGGGCAAAGACCTCTTGAAGGACTTCCTGAGCTTGTTCCCACTCGTGGGAGACTGCTTTTCCTGCTCAGAGCGTCCGACGCTATGTTTTAATCTCCGGCTAGATGAACTGCCGACAGAGAGATCCCTTCTTGTATTGCCCAGAACCAGAGCTGCATTGCTTCTCTGCACAGTGGTAGTGACCCTACTCCTCCTCTCTTGTTGAGGTAGTACATGGCCCCTGTGTTGTCCGTCATTATCAGGACATTCTTTCCCCGTACAGAGGGTAGGAAGGCCTTCAGCGCTTATCTGATTGCCCTCAGCGCCAATAGGTTCATATGTAGTTTTTTACTCCGATGGAGATCAACGACCGCTGATTGTCAACTCGTTGGTGTGAGCTCTCCACCCTATGAGTGAGGCATCCGTCACTACCGTTATCTCCGGCCATAGTCGCTAAAAAGATTCTCCCTTGAGGATATGTTCTCTGCAAGCCCACCATCGAAGTTTCTGAGCTACTCTGGCTGGAACTTGCAAAAGGTATGACATATCCCCTGAAAATTGGGACCATTGAGTCCTGAGGGTTCAATGAAGGGATCTCATCCTCAATCTGGCACCAGAAAAATGCAGGATGCCATAAGACCGAGCAACCTGAGAAAATCGAAGGCCGGTAGATGCTGAGCATTCTGGATTTTTTTACCATCTGCAGAATGTGGTGAGCTCTCTTTGGGAGGAGAGGCTTTGCCCAAGCAAGTATCCAGGTCTGCTTCGATAAACTGGAGTTTCTGTGATGGTATCATGTTTTGACCTTTTTAAAATTCAGCGAAAAGTCCAGTCTGTGAAGGAAGTGGAAGGTCTTGGATAGATGCTCCTGGGCTTGTTCGGGAGAACGTGCCCTGGGTCATCCAATCGTCCAGGTAGGGGTAGATGTGAATTCCCTCTCTCCTGAGACTCGCTGCCACCACCGCCATCAACTTGGTGAAAACTCTCAGGGAGGAGGTCAACCCGAAAGGCAGAACTCGAAACTGATAGTGAGAATTGCCAATCACGAACCTCAGGTACTTCTGGTGTTTGAGATGTATTGCCACATGAAAGTTGGCATCCTGGAGGTCCAATGATACCAACTAGTCTTGGAGTTGAAGAGCCTGAAGGATCTGGTAGAGTGTGACCATCTTGAACTTGTCCTTCTTGAGGAACTTGTTCAAGTTTCTCAAGTCCAAGATGGGTCTCAATCCTCCATCCTTCTTTGGTATAAGGAAATATGGGGAATACCAACCCTTGTTCCTCTCCGCTACAGGTACATGTTCTATTGCAACTTTCTGTAGCAGGGTTAAGATTTACTGTAATAGGAACGGGTCTGGATGTTTGACAGAGTTGTATCCCGGCGTGTGATTCTGAGGATTCTTTTGAAAAGGAAGGCAGTAACCTTGGGATTCTGCCCAAGCATCTGAAGTAATGCCCCGCCATTCTCCCAGATGTTTCGAGATCCTGCCTCTCACCGGGGTCTTGTGGGTCAAAACCTCAGAGTGGCTTTGCGGCACCTGCAGCAGCGGCTGAAGGGACAGTTGCCATTGCTGGGGCAGATCTAGAAACTTTTGCTCGCCCCAGAGGAAATTTCCTTTGTCCCCTTTGGCTGGCCTGTCCCCTTCCCTTTCCAAATGAGGAATAAAATCGAAAGGGACGACCCCTCCAGGAAGATGAGCCTGTGTAGGGGCGTTGTTGAGGTTGTCGTATAGCGGCACTGAGTAATTTTGCTGCCGCTTTAGAGGTCTGCAGCCTCCCCAAACTTTCATCCGCCTTACTGCCGAACAACCTCGAGCCATCAAATGGCATATTGAGAAGACCTGCCTGCACATCTGGTGCAAAACCCAACATCCTCAGCCACGCAAGCCTACATATCACAATACTAGATGCCATGGACCTACTGATGCCGTCAGCCGTGTCCAAACCTGATTGAAGGCATTCCCCCGTAGCCTCCTTTCCATCCCTAAGGACGGGAAACCTTCCTGTTCCTCACCTACAGGGATGTGTTGAGCTGTCGCAGTCATACAGTAAATCTTGCAAGAGTGCTAGTTACATTTGTAGATTTTAATGCCATGTTCCCCGAAGAAAAAATCATCCTGGAAGATGCATCAATGTTCTTATCATCTCTATCTGGGGGAATTGTGGGATATGCCGCATTCCTAGTAGAAGTAGCCGCCTGAACTACAAGACTCTCAGGTGATGGGTGTTTACTCAAATATTCAGGATCTGAAGAACAGGGTCTGTATTTTCAAACATAGTTTTTTATTTACTGCCAGAGTAGACTCAGGGTTTTCCCATGTAGTGGTCACTTTACTTTGAAGAGCTATGTGAAAAGGAAATATGGGGGTCTTATTGAGGTCACCCCGGAAGGATGTCAGTCATATCCTCCAACTGATAAATAGGTGAATTTCTGTTGCACCCCATAAATTAATTTACCCTGTTCATTAACTTTCTGTATCCTGCATCAGCATGCTCAGCTTATCGAGTACTACTCCCGATTTTTGCACCGGTATGCGTTTTTTATGAGGTGTCGGGGAGGACTCCATGGACGACACCCTCGATGATTCCTTGCCGGATTTTCTTTTCTTACATCTTCCTCTGTCACTCTTTGTATGAGCAGGGGCATCTTAGCTAGACTTCTTTGAGGGGGTCTGGGTCCACATTCTCAAAGATCTTTAGCATAGATGTTCTGAAGGCTTCCCACTTTCTTGGGGAATCATGTTTCCACAGACATGTGATAACTTCCTCAGACGATGTCGAGGGAGAGGGAGACTGGTGTCGTCTTTTCTTCGCCTTATTTGGCGAAGAAGAAGAGGAGGACTTCCTGGATCTACTCCTCGACCTAGACTTTTTGGGTTTGTGGCATCTTAAAGAAGACTCGGCAGAGTCTCTTTTCCTCCAGAAGAAAACTTCGAGGACTCCTCCCCCACAGGCAGTTTACCTCTCTGATCCTTTAATAACTTTATGGGTCATCGGTTGACAGGAAATTCTAAGTTACTCACCGTAGTGACTAACGTACTCTTAGACCCCATTCCTCCATACTATATGGGCGTCCCTTCCAAGGGACAGGAGACGGAACCTTTTTCACCAGAAAAAACCTTCTTCCCCTTTAAATCTAGAGGCGCGTGGAGGTGTGGCCGAGGGAACATGCGCTGCTCTGACTCAACCCTCCTGCGCCACACCTCAGTCCCCATTGACGCGTCGACAATACATTTAACATTGCCAAATGACACGTATTATTAGGGGGGAGGTTGGTGGGACGTATGGAGGAAAGGGGACTAAGGACAAAGTATGTTAGTCACTACGGTGAGTAACTTCTAATTACTCTTACGTCCTGTCCACTTTCCTCCATACTGTATGAGCAATTACAACTGATTTCTGCCCCAGGGTGGAGAGGAGACCCTCCTTAAGCAAGACCTGACTATCAAACAGCCGCATCAGATCTGGAGCGGGCATACAAACAGTAATGCTTGCAGAAAGCCGAGGGAGAAGCCCAAGTGGCCGCCCTGCTTATGACTTGCCAAGGGACATGGCGTTGGAATGCGATGGCTGATGCCTTGGCCCTGACCGCGTGGGCATGCATGTTGGCCGGAAGCGGCTTGGTGCTGGCCGTCATATGCTTCTTTGATATTCTAAGGATTTCGGTGTGCCCAGGGTGACAGGTAGCAGACTCAGGCACAGAAAATACAAAAACAAAAGAAAGTAGAACTACTACCATCAAGGCTACTACCCAATTCTTGTCAGTGAGTGAAACAAAAATGGAAATCGGGGAGCCTGATTGGATTTTGCTAAGGGAATGAATCCCTAGGTTCGTAACCCAAGAGTATGTCCAGAAAGAAGAAAGATCGAATAAGGAGACTCACACGTGTCAAAAGTTGTGAATGTAAAAAGTTTGTATTGAAATCAAACTCAAAGGAACACATTTGGAAACAATATATATGAGACAAATTTGTAAGGGTTGTAAACATAGAAGGTTTAAGTCAAAGAAAAAAACATCAAGGAAATACATTTAAAGAAACAATGTGTCAGAGACAAATTTCAGTAATCTAGACAATGACTAACTAACTAGAATATTTGAGAATATCAGAATAACATCTGAAGACAATATGCGAAAATAAATTTCGATGATCTAGACAGCTAATGGTTCTAGATTTAGGTCATGCTCCATGTGTGGTGCATGTATGAGTCAAAAAAGTTTGTGGGACCTGTAAGTATCTAGGTCCTGGAGTTGCTTCTATTCATGGAAGCATCTCATCTTGCAGGTGCCGACAATATGCGAAAATAAATTTCGATGATCTAGACAGCTAATGGTTCTAGATTTAGGTCATGCTCCATGTGTGGTGCATGTATGAGTCAAAAAAGTTTGTGGGACCTGTAAGTATCTAGGTCCTGGAGTTGCTTCTATTCATGGAAGCATCTCATCTTGCAGGTGCCAACGTGACAGGGGGAACTCGGTCAGCTTATAAAGTCCAATTGCTGGCCTGTGAATGTCTGTTCAATAGATATTGGTCTAACATGTAAATCAATACAGCCCCCTTGCACATGGTACACGTTTCGGCGGGAGAGTTGTCCCATTAGGAAAAACTTCTGAGAGACACATTCTGTTCTACATGAACCGCCTTCATCAGGGCAAATAGAAGGCCCCACAGGCAACCTTGAAGAAAATCTCGCTGTAGGGCGGGCACTCCTTGTAGGTCGGGCCGGACAGGTCGCACTTGGGGTAGCCTGGTAAGGTGGAAGAGTGGCTGGATTCAGTTCACAATATTGAATTCTGCCAGAAACAAAATTCTGTGCAGTCTACAGTAACGCCCACAGCTGCCTGCAGCGAAGTCGTCTTGACCCGGTCAAACAAGCAATCTAGTCAGATCCGTACTCGGACGTTCTGGAGAAAAAAAAAAAAAAAAAAAAAAAAAAAAAATATGCTTCTTTGATGGCAGAGACCATCCAGCGGGATATGAAAGCCTTAGAAGCCTGATAGCCTGGTCTTGAGCCTCAAAATGTGACAAACAGGGCGTCCGATTTGCGGAAGCCCTCGGTCCTGTCCAAGTAGAATTTCAGAGCACGCCCGACATCCAGGCAGTGCAGCACTCTTTGTGCCTTGTCTTTAGGATCGGGAAAAACGTAGGAAGGAGTATTTCCTCGTACAGGTGGAAAGCAGACGGAACCTTGGGTAGAAATGCTGGGTGCGTCCGCATGACTACCTTGTCCTTGTGAAAGATGGTATACGGCTCAGAGGCAACCAGGGCCTGGATCTCGGTGACTCTACGAGCCAAGTTAAGGCCGACTAGTAAGGCTGTCTTGATGGTGACCAGCCTAATGTCCGCGGACGCCACTGGCTAGAATGGTTTGTGCGCCAGGGTGCCCAAGACTATGTTAAGGTCCCACAACGGGTGTGGTCTCTTGACGGGCGGGTAGAGCCTAGAGAGACCCGTCAGATGTTTCTTGACCATAGGGTTGGAGGAGGAGAAAATGCCTTCCTCCGAGTTCTTGTAAGCCCCAATGGCTGTGAGGTATGTGCGGCAGGTGTCAACCTGTACGCCTGAAAGAGCGAGGTGCGCCGAAAAGGAGAGCACGTCGTCCAAAGTGCATGCGAAGGGGTAAATTCCCTTGGAGTCTGCGCAGTGGCAGAACCTGGTCCATTTGCTCTTGTACTGGGCCCTGGTGGCTATGCTTCTGGCGCCTTGTATGATTTCCAGATTGGCCTGTGAGAGGCTAAGGTGCCGACACGTTACCTGCTCAGGTACCACGCTGTGAGGGCTAGTTTCCCTGTCACAGGATGGCAGACTCTGCCCCCCTGCTGCGCCAGAAGACGTGCTGGGCCCATCGACGGTGAATCGGGGGCACCTCTGAGAGGCTGAGTAGCTCCGGAAACCATTACCTGGCCGGCCACCATGGAGGTATCAGAATGATGAGGAGTCGGCGAGACTCCTTGATTTTGCAAATAACCCTGTGGATCAGCGGAGTGGATGGAAAGGCGTAGGCTTTCATGCCGGTCCACTGGAGGTGAAATGCGTCGCCCAGAGAGCCGAGGCCCTGACCTTGCCAGGATGCGCAACTGGGGGCACTTCTTGTTGTGCCAGGTGGCAAAGGAGATCCGCGTGGGGTTGACCCCACCTGTTGAAGATCTCCTGAACAACAAGGTCGTTTAGCTGCCACTCGTAATTGTCCGCTCCCAGCCTACTGAGCCTGTCCGCTTCCAGGTTAGATTCCACCAGGAGGAGGATTGCGGAGAGGTAAAATATTTTCCATACCATTGGCATCTTTGGGGAGGGGTCCCTTGCTTTCCTGTTTATCAGGTTGACAGGGTGTCTTCTAACCGCGGAAGACCATATCTCTTCACAAAAAAGAAATCAACAAAGAGAAGAGTGCGCAGACACAAAGCCTCATCGGAAGACAGAGGTGAGGAGGAGAGGGTTATGGAGACGGATATTGCTGATTTAGAGGTTTCCAGTGTTGAGTTTGACAGTGTGCTGGAAAGTATCAGCCCTACCTTGGGCCTTGTTCGATGCTTCACGAAGTTCTTGAGATTCTCTGGAGGCGACCTCTGGAAGAGCTCCCTCCACCTGGCTAGTCTGTTCTTCCGCGCCTTCGAGGACAGCGAGTCACACGCCGAACATGATTGCCAACGGTAGTCTGGGCCAAGGCAACGTAGGCAGAGGGTGTGGGGGTCAGAAGTTTGGAAGAGCCCATTGCAGGATTGACACCTGCTGAACCCTGTATAAGTCGACATGCGCCGGGGAGGAGCATGACACCGGAGGACCGAGTACCTGAATGATACATAAGACAAAAAAGACAATATCCACGCGTGGAATTACATGGCAGAAGCCAAACCCAGCGGCGCTGGTGAAATCGGCCCTTTCCCATCGACACGGAAAAGGGGACTGAGATGTGGCGCCGGAGGGCGGAGTCAGGGCAGCACATGCTCCTTGGGCCGCAACCCTTTCTGGTGAAAAAGGTTCCATCTACCGTCCCTTGGCAGGGAAGCCCATACAGTATGGAGGAAAGGGGACGGGACGTAAGAGTACCGCACTAGTCTATAGAGTGGTCGGAACCGAAGCACCAGAGGCAATTCCGATGGGGGTCAGTCAGTGACATCTTCCTACCACATTTCTGGCATTTTTTTAATCCAGTCCTCGGCGTGGAAGGATTTGATGATGACATTTTCACAAACTGACGCACTATTTTCTCGATCCGAAGCGAACGGAAAAACGGAACTGAGGCCAACGGGCGCAGCTCGAGGCAATTATACCGCGGATGATGTCGGCGCTCGACCGATGCCGCGAGAGACATAAGCGCTGCAGCCACGAACAGAGCACTCTCTGGGGGAGAGAAAAATGTTTTCCGAAGCAGCAAAGCTGAAGGTAAGGATATATCTAAGATGAGGAATATGTGGGAGGACACAATCCATTTGAAGCATAAGTTTTCAGGATCGGCCCGCTGCCTCATAACCACTACTGAATCCATTGGTCGGCCAACACAGTCAGCCATGTCCAGGCCCATCTGTAATGACTGCTTGGCCACCTCCTTCCCATCCTCTAACAGCTGTAAAAATCTGTCTTGCACGGCACCCTCAGGGACGTATTCAGCAGCATGTTCCACAGCTTTCCACAAGCCAAAAGGAGTATTTTGTGAATCCACAGGTTATTTTTGTTGCCTTGATCGCCATGCTACCAGAGGTGAACACCTTTCTGGCCAGAAGTCTGATTTCTTTCCCTCCCTGTCGGTAGGCTGATTGGAAGTGGATGCCTCTGGTCTGGTGGAAATAGTGGCAGCCTGTATAACCAAACCTTCTGGGGAAGGGTGCAGGCCTGCACTTCCCTGTAAAATTGGCGTTTACAGGGAGGATAGTGCAAGGGTGCTGCCATAAGGAGGAAAAAGTGTCCGCAGTAGCTGGGAATTGGCATGTTCTGCTCAAATGTGGGATCCTCGCCCAAGATATCAGTGAGCTCATACTCTGGAAGAGACGTGGTAGACGCCTTCAATCAAAGTGTGTCAATAACCCTGTCAACCAGTGCCCTGAACTTCATATTAGCAGGAGTATAGTGCTGGTTTTGCTGCAACTCAAGATCAGGAGAAGTATCCTGGCCACCAGCGTCCTGTAAACCTTGAGCCAAGGCCAATAAATCAGTCTGGTTTTCCAAATAATCGACGCCGCGAGATCTGGTGTAACCAGGGCCGACTTGCTCATCGGGGTCATCAATGCCAAAAATTGATTGCATCAAGTCAAAGAATCCCGATCTCGATAATGGCACAAAAGAACCATCGCCGGCTGTCGGCGCTGAGGGCTTGACCGTCGACGGAATATGCTTCAAAGCCAAAGTGGCCTTCAATGGCGATAGTTCCTTCAGCGCTGAGGCACACCTTGGGCCTTGGCCTTCTGGCGATTTATGCCTAGTAGGCGTGACGCCTGAAGGAGTTTTTTTTTATTTGTATATGGTTAAAAAGAATCTTTACAAAGAGATGATAAAAAAAATTATTCCCATTACAGTTCAAGTTCATTACTTCTAATTCAATAAACATTTTACACAACCAATGGTTAAAGCCGTTTCAAAAATAAAACACAATATACATTGATTACAAATACCATCTTCAAGTGATGGCCAGTTAACCCAACCTGAGCCCAAGGAGAACAGATGGAAAAAGAAAGAAGATGAAGATAAAGGGGCAGACAGAGAGGGATAACGATCTATCTTTAGGCGATAATTTTGATATTTTCAAGCACCTGTATCACTTATCGTCAGGCCAACCTCTCCCAAAAATGTCTGTTAGAATACCATCAAGTCTATCCACAAATCTTTGGAGGAGAGCTGCTCTTATGAGCCAGGTGCCCTCACATTCCATCAGAAGATGTATTAGTGTCTGCTTCTCTGGGTTCTCACATATCCTACACAGTTTATGGGCAGCCGCTCCCGTCTCCCATTTGAGAGAACCTCTCCAGTATGCACTAGATTTAAGCGGATTCTAAGAAAGTTTTTTCTGGCTCTCCAGTCGGGGAATTTCTCAAGATATCTTGAGATGCACCCCAATTACTTGTTTAACAGTAAGAATGAGTTAGCTAGGGCAGCGCCACACGTGGTTTCGATTGTAATAATCCAATCCATACGTTCTAATGCTCTTTTAGTCTTCAAGGAATTAGCCACCAGTGTCTCAAAATCCGTATCTGCCCTCGAGAGAATTTCAGTAACCCTCGAATTCAGATCAGAAAATATAATTGATTTAGAGAGTTTGTGTGGTCATTGATGTCTGCATACACGGTATGTGGTTTAGAGGTCTTGATCGACCGAAAGAGAGAAACCAACTTCCAATCCGCTAGGGATCACAAAGATTTCAGCCCCCATTTGTATCTTAAACAAATGGTAGAAAGGCTTTGCGTGAGTGCAAGGACACTCTTGCATATTAAACCCTCCCGATTTTGCCAGTTTGTCTTCCGGAGTAAGGGTTTAGGTTCTATCCCATACAGAATCACTGGGAGAACTTTGGCCACATAATATTTGATTAGGGGGTTGGGGAGGAGTGGTTATTGAGTTTTTACAGTATTTTGTAGAAACTTTTTTTCATTTGGAATACCAGCCACATGATCTTACCATCTACTTCCAATTCGACCTTCTCTATCGATGGTGATGCATACATTACATACCCCAGATAGACCACCTCCTCCACTCTTGGTATCATTCGGTCATCTAATGACCATTGCAGATTCTGCACCCTCCTTCTTGCTTGTCTCACCACCACTATTTTATTTTTGAAAACTTTTTTTATTGAATTTTGCAACATGCTTAACAGAAAAGCAAGAACCATTCCCTTCTCCATTCTACCCTCACTCACCCCCTCCCAGGCAACGAGCCTCCATCTCCCAAATCGCCATCCTGCTGTGTAGACGATCCATGTTCATTGTAGTTCCAACAGTCTAAGGCGCTGTGGGCACCTCATCACCCTAAAGTCATCTTTAAGAAACTCCAACATTTCGCCCCAGTCCGCCGCGAAGCTCTGCACTTTATTGTTCATGACATAAGTCGCCCACTCCATAGCTACTATTTCCCACATTTTCCGGAGCCAGTCCTGGCACATAGGGACCTCAGTGCGCTTCCATCCCTGTGCTATTAACATCATAGCTTCCAATGTCAGTATCGCTTTTGCTTTCTCCCTCCCTCTGGGTTCACCCGCCCCAGCTGTATTCCGAATGCCTAAGAGGATGTGCACCGGCGTTCTTTCATAACCCGGACCGAAGGCCTGATCTTGTGCTTTCCTTATCTCCCCCCAAAATGGTTTAATCTTTGGGCATGTCCACCATATATGTTCCGCTGTACCTACTAGTCCACATCCCCTCCAACACTTCCCCGAAATTGCTGGGTACATCCTATGGAGCCGGGCAGGGGTATAGTGCCACCCATACAATATCTTGTACCAGGTTGCTTGCAGTTGGGATGCCTTAGCCAATTTAGGTACTCTCCTCCATAGCCTCTCCCATTCTGCCCTATCAATCTCCCGCCCCAATACCCGTTCCCATTCCCGCATATAGGCCCATTTGGTGTCTGCGTTAGCACTATTCAGAATCATATATATATATATATATATATATATATATATATATATATATTCACATGCTGTGCATAGGTCCGACATCCAGTGGTCACTGCGGAGTATTGCATTTTGTTTTTCGTAGTCGAAAAGGGGACGTCGACAAGGCGTGTCTGTAACACTATCCCTATAGTGACGTGCGTTGTACCCACAATCCCTCACGCGTCGAGGTCCCTCCGTTTGTATTTTTTCTGCCCTGAGGGAGCCTTCTATACGTGAGTGAGTACAGAAAAGAGAGAGAGATGTAGAAAGGTGTCTATGTTCCTTCCATCCGAGCGGGGAGGAAGGGGGGGCGCATGTGAATCTAAGCAGATACAACCATCAGAAATGCTTTTACAGTAAGTAAGGAACAAGTTACTTACCTGTAACTGTTGTTCACCAGCATGGGTCTGGCATGGATTCACATGCTCATGAATATTCCCCGTCGTCAGGCTGGGAATCCTCGGTAAAGAAAAAACCAGTATCAGTTTTGTTTCTGATCTGTCTTTCGTAGTAGTAACCAATCACTGGTCTCTGCGTCATACTGACCACAGCCAATGACTGCCCTCTACCTAAGCACCGCCTCTGGCAGCCATCTTCAGATTTGGAAGCACGTGAAGTGGCAGTATGACCAAGTGAAGAGCCGCAGAGGGGTAGGCGGGAGGGTTCGCATGTGAATTCATGCCAGACCCATGCTGGAGAACAACAGTTACAGGTAAGTAACTTGTTCCTTCTCCAGCATGGGGTCTGGCATGGATTCGCATGCTCATGAATAAAGAATACATAGCAGTACACACATGCACAACCACGGGAGGTGGCAAAGGCTCAACATTAAGCATTACATCAAACTCAACATTAAGCATCTTACCTCCTCATCAGGCTCACCTCAGGCGAACAGGTTGCGCAGCACTGCTTGGCCGACCCTGGACTCCTCCCTGGAATCCCGATCGACGCAGTAGAATTTCGTGAAGGTGTGCGTCGACCTCCACGTAGCAGCCCTGCATATGTCCAGCAGGGGCACACCAGAAAGGAACGCTGTGGTAGCTGCGATCGCTCTGGTGGAATTGGCTCTCGGACGGCCAGGCAGCGGTCGGTTTGCCAACCGATGACAGTACATGATGCAGCCGGAGAGCCATCTGGAAATGGAAGCCTTCGAGAGCCTTCCCCTGATTGACAGGTCCAAAATTCACAAAGAGTTGTGACGTCTTCCGAAAACACTTTGTGCGGTCCACGTAGAACTTCAGCGCTCTAGCCACATCCAGCGAGTGCAAAGTCCTCTCAGCCGGCGACGAAGGCGACGGGAAGAACACAGGCAACACCAAGGGTTCGTTGAGATGGAAGTCCGACGGTACCTTGGGCATGAAGGAGGGGTGCGTCCTGAGCACTACCCTCGTGTCGTGAAAAGTCAAGTACAGGGCCTTGCAGGAAAGGGCCTGGATCTCTCCCACCCGTCGTGCGGAGGTGATGGCCACAAGAAACGCTGTTTTCCACGACAGAAACTTCAACGGGCCGAGTGCAGAGGCTCGAACGGAGGTCCCATGAGCTTGGTCAGCACCACGTTGAGCTCCCACGCCGGGGCCGGAGCCTTCACCGGCGGGAACGATCTGAACAGTCCCTTCATGAACTCTTTCACCAGACGATGAGACCACAAGGACGTCCGCCCTGTGGTTCTGGTGTATCGGGAGATCGCAGCAAGATGAATCTTGATGGATGCGTGTGCCAGTCCAGCTTTAGCCAGCGTCAGCAGGTACGGCAGTACCTGGGGAGCCGTAATCCGTAGAGGGTTAATCTTCTGTGCGTGGCACCAGACAGAGAACCTCTTCCATTTGTGTCCGTAGCATTTAAGAGTCGAGGACGCCCTGGCCTTTGCAAGAACCTCTCTGCAGTCGGCCGGTATGTCGTATCCTCCAAACTCTAGCGCTGCAGGAGCCAGGCCTGCAAGTTCAGCGATTTCGGATCGTGGTGGAGGATGGCGCCTCCTTCCCTGGAGAGTAGATCCGCCTCCACCGGCAGCTTGATTGGCGGGGACGTTGACAAGTCCAGAAGGTCCGGGAACCATATCTGCCTCGGCCACGCAGGTGCGACGAAGATCATCCTGCACCGTGACCTCTTGAGCTGGTTGACGAGCCGGATTAGCAGTGGCAAAGGAGGGAACGCGTAGAGGAACAGGCCCTCCCAGGGGAACGAGAAAGCATCGCCCATGCTCCTCGCCTGGGGAAACCTGCTGGCGAATCTCCGGCACTTGGAGTTCGTCGCCGTCGCGAACAGGTCGATCTGGGGTGTGCCCCACCGTCGGAAGAGGCGATCCACTAGATCCTGCCGTAGTTCCCACTCGTGGCACGAGCGCAGCTCCCTGCTGAGTGAGTCGGCGATGGTGTTTTTTATCCCTGCCAGATGAAACGGCACCAGAAACATCCTTTGGGCGACGGCCCAATGCCACAGGTCCTGCGCCTCCTTGGACAGTGCTGGGGACCTGGTTCCGCCCTGTTTCCTGATGTAAAACATGGTGGTGGTTTTGTCGGTGAAGATCCTCACCACCTTGCCCTTGAGGGACGGAAGGAAGGACCTTAGGGCCCAGAACACTGCACGGAGCTCCAGGACGTTGATATGGAGGGACTTCTCCGTCGGGAGCCAAAGGCCTCTCGCGTGCAGATTTTCGGTGTGCGCTCCCCACCCTTCCAGGGAGGCATCCGTGGTCACGGTCTCCTGGTGGTCTGGGGTCCGGAAGTCCTTGACCGCCGTCAGATGCGTGCGGGTGCCCCACCACCGGACCGCTTGGCAGAAACTCTCGTCGAGTGTGATCCTCTCCTCGAAGCCGCCCGTCGTTTGGATCCAGCGCGCGTCCAGGAACTCCTGCAACGGGCGCATCCGGAGCCTGCACATGGGAATGAGGTAGATGCAAGAAGACATCATTCCGAGGAGGGACTTAATGGACCTCACCTTGGCAGCGTCGGAAGCCAACATCCGCTGTACCTTGCCCAGGATGGACCTGGTCCTTTCCTCCGACGGGGAGGCCAGAAGGGACACTATGTCGAGCTTCGCTCCCAGAAACAGTGCGTTTTGCGTGGGTACCAGGTGGGACTTGGCGTAGTTCACGGAGAATCCCAGGTCCGTGAGAAGTTGGACGGTCCTTGCCGTGTGCTCCACGGCGAGCTCCCACGTCTTGGCTCGGATGAGCCAGTCGTCCAGGTAGGGGTAGACGTGGATCCCCTCACGGCGCAGCTGCGCCGCCACCGATGCAAGGCACTTGGTGAATACCCTGGGTGCCGACCGTAGTCCGAAGGGGAGGGCTTTGAACTGATAGTGACGCCCTTGGACCACAAACCTGAGGAATTTTCGGTGCCCCTTTAGGATGGGAATATGGAAGTAGGCATCCTCCAAATCCAACGACGACAGGAAGTCTCCTTCCTCCAGCTGACCCAGGACATGCTGGAGGGTGACCATCCGGAACTTCTGCGCCTTGATGAATTTGTTCAGACGTCGCAGGTCTAGGATGGGGCGCCATCCTCCCGTCTTCTTCTTCACGAGGAAGTATCTCGAGTAAACTCCGGAGCCCCGAAGCCTCTTTGGGACGAGTTCGATTGCGCCCTTCCTGAGCATCGCCCTTACCTCCAGGAGAAGCTGAGGGACGTGAAGCTCTTTCCTGGCCACGGGGGGGACGCGCGGGCACCTTCTTTGAAACTCTAGCGCGTGGCCCCGGGCTAAGGCGTCCAGCACCCAACGGTCGGTGGAGATGGACTCCCACACACAGACGAAGCTCGGCCTCCCACCGGGGTGCATCGGTGGGGGCCCGACCCCACGGTCGTTTCAATCCTGTTTCGACGAGGCTTTGCCGCCTTGACCTCCTTGGCGACGACGGCGGGGTCCGCCAGACTTGCCTCGTCCTCTGTAGGCCTCCTGAGACGACGAGCGGGCCGCTTGACGGTAGGTGGAGAAACCGCCGGCGGAACCTTTGGAGGCGCCCTTGCCTCCGCTACTCCGAAAGGGCGTCCGTCGTTGCTGCAGAACCCCAAGGGCCCGGGCCGTCTCAGTGTCCGCTTTAATGGCCTGAAGGGAATCGTCCACTTTTTTCCCAAACAGGTTGTTCCCATCGAACGGCATGTCCAGGACTCTGGTCTGTACGTCTTGACGGAAGTCCGTAGCCTTGAGCCATCCACGCCGCCTAAGGCACACGCCGTTGCCCAACTGGCGAAATCCAGTGTCGGCGATGTCCGTCGCAATAGTGATGGCGTGGTCCGACGCCACCTCACCTTCCTGTAGGATCTCCAGGGCATCCGCCCTCTTGTCGTCCGGTAGGAAGTCCAGCAGGGGAGCCAGTTTGTACCATAGCTCCCTGTCGTAGCGGGCCACGATAGCCAAGGCGTTGGCCGCTTTAATCGTCGTCGCTGCAGACGAGATGACCCTGCGTCCCTTAGTGTCCAATTTCTTTCCCTCGCCGTCCGGTGGGGAAGTCGATGTGGAGGCCGCACCCCCCCCCCGCTTTCTTCCTGGCCGCCGCGGAAACGACAGAGTCCGGGGTAGGCTGCGCCCGGAGGCACAGGGGGGCAGCGTCCGGGACCCGGTACTTCTTCTCGTAACGGTCTCTTCTAGCTGGCGTAGTGGAAGGGTTCTTGAGGAGGGCGAGGCCCTCATCCCAAATGTCGTCCACTAGAGGCACCGCGAGGACCGTCTTCCTCTTGGCCTCGCGCCGTTGATAAAGGAATCCTTCCTTTTTCTTCTCCTCAGGGCAGAGTTGGAAAAGCTCGGATGCCCTGGCGATCATGGAGTGGAACGAACCAATCTCGTCGGGCGGAGAAGCCCTGGTGGGAGGTGACGACGGTAGATCCTCGTCGTATACCTCGTCGTCCGTACCCGTCGCTGCCGTGTCAGCCCCCGTATCATCCCCTCAGGTGGACGGGGAGGAGGGCTGGACGGTGCGCGACGGCTGAAAAGGAGGTGGAGGGTGAATCCTTCTTTTCTTGGGCGGGGGAACGCCATAAGGTCCCGGTTCAGGATCCCCCGACAGGAGAGGTTCCTCCGTCGGCAACGGTAGTCTCGTCCTTATCTCTGAGCATAAGGACTGTATAGCCAACAAAATGGCCGCCGAGTTGTCCTGCGGCGCTGGCAGAGGGGAATCCGACGGGCGATCAGGGGCCCCGTCGGCACCCTCGACAATGTCGTCGTCACCCGCGTCGGGATCCATCCCGACGGGCCGGTCTTCTTCCACGCCAAGGCCGTGGCTTAAGACCTCGATCAGCTCTTCCTCCGAGGTTGAAGCCGAATCTACGACGATGCCCTGCCCCCCCTTTTTCTTCCCCGCCGGGGATTTCACGGGGGTCCTATCGATGGGCACAAAAGAGGACTCCTCCGAGGTGGCAGGGAGACTCTGAGCCCCGAGGTCGCCACCACTGGTGTAGCCTCCACAGGCTGAGCCAGGGTCGCCGCGACAGTATCGATAGAGGGCTTGGCCGGATGGATTAAGGCCTTCACCACCTTAGGTGCGCTCACCGCCTTATCCTTGAGGGGGGGGACACTGCCTCGCTCCCCCTCCGATGGGACCTTCGAGCTCGACCGGGGCCTCTCCAGGAGCTTTGCCGGGTGCTCGCCCTTCCTCTTACCCGACCCAGAGCGTTGGCTCGTGGTTGAAGGTGCCGGGGAGGGTGCGCCCTGCCTGGCGCCCGTAGAGCCCGACCGTTCGGCGCTCCCGGTGCCAGCGGACTCGCGGTGCTTGGCCTTGTGTTGGACCCCCGTCGCCGGGGCGTCCTCAAAGGTCTTAGAAGACCGCTCGGATTTCTTCCTCTTCTTCTCGCCTGACGGGCTCTTCCCTTCCAGCCAGTTGGCGAGACGTTGATGGCGGTCCTTCATGGTCCGCTCCGACATATTGCCGCAAAACGCAGTCCTTCTCCACGTGCGTCTTGTCCTCATGTAAGCAGTAGAGACAAAAGGAGTGATCGTCCTCCTTAAAGACGTTCTGCAGCTGGCATCCAGGGCAGACCCTGAACAGCTTTCCGGGCGTCGAGCTTCCCTTCTCCTGGGCCATGTCCGGGCCTGAGAAGCTTCTGGAGTCCTCCAAAGCGTAGCTCGACGAAATCTTCACCCTTGAGGGGCGCAGACGAATCCGACACGGGTCCCCGTTGATCGGATGGAGAGTCGGTGGAGCTTGAGGCTCTTTTGACCGAAAAAACGAAGTTTTTGAGCAAAAAACGTGAAAAAATAGCACTTACGCTCGAGAGCAATAGCACGAGGATCCCAACACATCAACGTGCGGTAAAAATCTGAAGATGGCTGCCAGAGGCGGTGCTTAGGTAGAGGGCAGTCATTGGCTGTGGTCAGTATGACGCAGAGACCAGTGATTGGTTACTACTACGAAAGACAGATCAGAAACGAAACTGATACTGTTTTTTTTCTTTACCGA
The DNA here is from genome assembly GCF_040938575.1 of Ambystoma mexicanum. Lineage (NCBI taxonomy): Eukaryota > Metazoa > Chordata > Amphibia > Caudata > Ambystomatidae > Ambystoma > Ambystoma mexicanum. The sequence continues at coordinate 111,101,169 of NC_090933.1, forward strand.
GGATTCCCAGCCTGACGACGGGGAATATTCATGAGCATGTGAATCCATGCCAGACCCCATGCTGGAGAATGCATTGTCTTCTGATGTTTGTTAATCTGCTTAGAATCACATGCTGTGCATAGACTAGCGAGCAGTACCCAGAGTTGGCGGTGGGTTATGAGAAGGAACAGTAGAAAAAAGATCTCTTAATACTGCCTGTCCCACCTGGGAGTCAGATCTAGAGTGTGCATCTAGACAGTAGTGTTTTGTAAAGTTGTGCACAGAACTCCAGGTAGCCGCTTTGCAGATGGACTCAAGGGGAACATTTACAATGAACGCTATGGAAGCCCCAGTGCCTCGAGTAGAATGTGCTCTTGGCTTGAAGGGTAGTTCTCTCTTAGCAAGAGTGTAACAGAGAGTGATGCATTGAACAATCCATCTAGATATAGTGGACTTTGAGACTGCATCTCCTTCTCTTCCTGCTGCCACCGAGACAAAGAACCGATTAGCCTTTCTCAGTGGTCTGGTTCTTTCGATGTAGAACATGACAGCTCTGCGTACATCTAGTGTATGCAGACTTTTTTCTCCCAAGCTGGAAGGGTTTTGAAAGAACGTTGTTAGTTCTATTGACTGGTTTACATGGAATTTCGAGATGAATTTTGGTGCAAACCTTGGGTGTGTGCGTAGAACCACCTTATCCTTGTGAACTGTTACGAAGGGGTCTAGAACAGAAAGAGCCTGTAGTTCACTTACTCTCCTAATGGAGGTGATAGCTATTAGGAAAGCAGTCTTAAGAGTGAGGTCTTTAAGAGTTGCCTTGTGCATGGGTTCAAAAGGCGGGCCCATTAGTCTAGAAAGTACCACATTTAAGTCCCATCCGGGAGCTGGGTTAGCTATCGGAAGGTGTATTCTCTTTACCCCCTCCATGAAGGCCTTGATAACTGGTATCTTCCACACCGACACTTTAAGTTGGGAAGTGGTGTATGCAGAAAGTGCCGCCAGGTGGACTTTAATGGAATTGAACACTAGACCGGAATCCAGTAAATGGGTCAAGTACAGAACAATGTGTGTGGGAGAGCAGTCAACCGGGTTGATGCTCTTACCTCTACACCAGATGACAAATCTTTTCCACTTGCTAGAATAGCAGTGGCGAGTATTAGGTTTTCTGGCTTCCCTGAGGATGTCCATACATCTCTGCGGGAGTTGTAGATGTCCAAATTCTATGATCTCAGGAGCCAGGCTGCTAAGTTCATAGTCTGAGGGCATGGATGCAGTGTCCTGCCCTTGTCCTGTGACAGCACGTTGTACGGGCAGGGAAGTTTCACTGGGGGAGATAGGGACATCTCCATCAAGTGAGCGAACCATGGCTGCCGGGCCCACATTGGGGCCACTAGTATCATGGTAACCTGCTCCTGGTGCATCTTGTGCACCACTTTGTTGAGAAGGGGAGTCGGGGGAAAGGCGTAAACGAATTCCGTGGTTAGAGTGGCTTCTACCGCGGGTGTGGCAAAGGGTTTCCCTATTATCAGGTTTTCCTTTGTCCACCACCGTAGCGGGAGAACCAAGGCTTGCAAGACCACCACTAGATCGTCCCATTGTCCGCTGGCCTGACACCACTGGCTGTTGAGCCACTCTTGCATTGGGTGCATGCGCAGGCGCGCGTGAGGTACCAAATAAATACACGACACCATCATTCCGAGCAATCGCATTGCTTTGCGCACCGTCACCTCTCGACCTGCCACATATTGGGGGATCTGAAACAGCATGTTTTGGACCCTCTCGTTGGAGGGGAAGACGAGGCCGTCCTTTTTTCGAATTAGAGCCCCTAGGAATTGTTTGACTTGGCTGGGGTCTAAGCTGGACTTCTTCTCGTTGATGGAGAAGCCCAGTTGGAACAAAAGGTCTACAGTCTTTTGGGTGTTTGAGAAGCAGGTCTCGTAAGAATCCCCTGTTATGAGCCAGTCGTCGAGGTAAGGGTATACTGGGATGGATAACCTGCGCAGGTGGGCCGCTGCCACTGCCAGTACTTTCGTGAATACCCTTGGTGCAGATGCTATGCCGAAGGGTAGCACGCTGAACTGGTAGTGTTTGCCCTCTATCATGAACCTGAGGTATTTTCTGTGCGCTGGCAACATTAAAATATGAAAGTATGCATCTTTCATGTCCAGTGTTGTCATGTAATCTCCCTGTGATAGCAGTGGGATCACTTCCTGTAAGGTCACCATACGAAACTTTTGGGGTTTGACAAACTTGTTCGCTGGGCGCAGATCTAATACAGGGCGCATGATTAGATCCTTTTTGGGTACAAGGAAGTACACTGAATAAATACCTTCCATTACCTGAGATAGAGGCACGACCTCTATGGCTCCTTTTTCCAGCAGTTGGTCCACTTCTTGGAGAAGGATGGCGAGGTGTTCTGGTGTCATGCGGCGTCCCTTCGGGGGTCTGTATGTTGGGGAACTGTTGAACTCTATACAGTAGCCGCGGACTACGGTGGAAAGTACCCAGCGGTCTGATGTTATTCCCTCCCATGCTGGAAGAAAGGATGTTAACCGGCCCCCGACCGGCGTTGCATTGGAGGGGACGCGAATCTTCGCGTCACTTGGTGGTGTTGTTGGCTTGGGAGCCTCTGGGGGTGGAACCCCGGCCTTCGTCCCTTGCCACAACGTTGATTGTACTGGCCGCTATTACCCTGGTATTTGCTGGCAGAGTACTGTTGTTGTTGGTTTTGTTGCTGGCGTTGTCCACGAAAAAAGCGCTTATTACCAAATCCCCGCCTGTTAGGGGGGGTTTTGAAATTTGGTCTAAGGTCTTTAGTGTATCAAATTCTTTCTTTGCGTTCTCCAGCGTGTCATCCACTGCTCTCCCAAAGAGGTTGGACTCCTCTATGGGTTTATTAATAAGGGACGCTTGTGTTTCCGCCTTAAACACGGAATTGCGAAGCCAGACGTGACGCTTCAATAAAATTCCTTGTACCAAAGTGCGGCCAGCCGTCTCTGCTGCATCGAGGGTATTCTTGATGATGCTTTGATTGACCAGAGAGCCCTCGTTAACTGTAGCCAGTAAACGAGTCCTTAGGGGTTTCGGAACTTCTTTGATGTCCTGTTTGAGCTTAGCCCATTGAGCATCGGCGTAGCTTGCCAATAGGGTTTTATTGGCGATTCTGGTAGAGAATGCTGCAGAGGTGGTGATTCTCTTGGCTAGGGCGTACAGCTTCTTCCCCTCTTTATCTGGGGGTGCCTCGCTAGTAGATAGTGGGACTCCTGCCCTTTTCCTGGTGTTGGTCACGACCAGGGAGTCCGGGATTGAGTGACCCTTAATATATAATGGGTCTGATCGAGAGGGAGAGAACAGTTTCTCAATCCTCGGATTGACCCCTCTCACCAATGCAGGAGTGGAAAGAGAAGGTGTAATACGTCTCTTAACTGAGGCGAGGATAGGTATAATCTGGCTAGTAGGGGGTTTTTCTTTGATAATCCTCTCCACAAAATCGGTGTCTGGGGTGACCTCCCCAGTTTCGATTTCGAAATATGCTGCTGCCTTCTTCAGCAGTGCATTGAAGGTGGGTTGATCATCGACAGGCGAAGGGTTCCTCACTGGTGTAGTTTCAGTAGACCCGATGAATATACTGCTACTGCCTGTGTCAGTCGACCTAGCCGGTGACTGCCAGGGATTTGGGTCGCCCTCGCCTGTGTCTTCCTGGAATCCTTCCTCACATAGGTTAGTTTCCTCGTGAAAACCTTCCTCTTCTTGTTGGTCCTCAACATAGGTGAACTCATCTTCCTCTTGGAAGAAGGTGTCTTCCTCAGTGGGATTGTAAGAGTATATGTCCTCCTGTATGGGGTTATAAAACTTCTGGTACTTAGCCCTTGGACTCTCCAGGGGTGCCTCCCTTGGTCTCTTGGGTGCCCTGTCTTCTGGGATGGGCATGAACCTGTCTAGTTTGTCCATACAGGTCTGGAACCTTTCAAAGGTCCACTGAGGTCGGGCAGGACGGTCTGGGAAAGAAAAGGGGGTTTCATCCTCCTGTAACTGTCTGGTTCTGTCCCATAACGTCAAAGAAAGAGCCTTCGCCTTCTGAGTAGCCTTCTTGCTGGCTAGGGCCTTCTGTCGGCGTCGGGAACTGGCCTGATCTGTTTTCCGGCGCTTTCGGCGTATCTTTGGACTTGTGCGCGGTTTTTGGAGTTTCACTCGCCGTACGTCTCTGGCCGTCCTTAGATGCTATGCGCGCGAGGCTTTCGGCGATCATTCTCTCTTCCGAGAGATCGGTCGCCGTCGCGCAATGTAAAGTCGAGCCTTTGCTCGTCGAGTCCTTGCCCGTCGAATCCTTGTTGGCAACGTGAGCGCTCTTGCGATGCGTGTCGCCGGAAATTTTGGTGTTAGCGCACTTATTTTTAGAGTGCCCAGTCGCCTGTCGCGGAAGCGGTGGCGGGGAGGGCTGACGACCCTTACGGTCGGCGGAAGACGCTGGTGGGCCCGGCGTCCCCGTTGGCGCTATGGCTGCCTTCGTCTTCAACTAATGTGTGCCGGGGGGGTATGTGCTTTGGTGTTTTTCTGTGTGCGTCCTTGTCGCCGGGGTGTTCATCCCCATAAGCTGGGCGTGAGCCGGGCTTGACGGGGCCGGGGACGGACGACGAGGAGCGTGAACGCTCCTTTAAGAGGTCTACAGCCTCGGTTACGGGGGCCGTGTAGTCACTGTCCTCGTCACACTCGGCGGCTGCGGCAGCGGGCGAGCAGTCAGGCCCAGACATGGCATAGGCCGCCCACCTTTTGACCCTGCAGTCTTTTAGAGTTTTGGGCTTTAGTAATTTACAGGCCGCACAGCCGTCCTCCTGGTGATCGAGGGGTAAGCAACGGTTGCACCGTTTGTGCTTATCCTTCCAGGTATATTTACCCTTGCAAAGCGGGCAAAACCTAAATGGCGTCCTCTCCATAGCTGAGGGTAATAAGTGTGACTACGACCTCGAAAGAGGGAGGGGAAAGAGAAAGGCATTCTAAAAGAAAGAAAGACCACAAAACCCCACTCTCCCTACTGTGTATGGCCGGCGAGGCCAGGCCACGTGTTCGACAGCGCCGAAGGATCCCCTCCGCTCGTCCTTCCGTCGAAGATCTTGCTCGGCGGAGAAACGGCTCTGCGTCGAGGGAGGGATCTACGTTATTAATAACAAACTAACAAAGATCGAAGAAACTATTTGGCAATGTCTCAGGAGGAGCTCCGCATAAAGGCGACCAGTAGCTGGGCGGAAAAAAACAATCTGAGGGACCTTGACGCGTGAGCAATTGTGGGTACAACGCACTTCACTATAGGGATAGTGTTACAGACAAGCCTTGTCGACGTCCCCTTTTCGACTACGAAAAACAAAATGCAATACTCCGCAGTGACCACTGGATGTCGGACCTATACACAGCATGTGATTCTAAGCAGATTAACAAACATCAGAAATATATATATATTGGAAATTAGGCCTTTCGATCCATCATTAGTGAGGAGGAATCTCTCAAATTGCGTTGGGTCTCGAGTGGCCAGCTTTTTAACGCCTGGGTGAAGTACCCAATGCCGTATCTGCGCATACCGCAATCTCTCACTCTCATGGATTGCACATTCCCTCTTGCAGTCGTGAAATGACAATAATACCCCTCCCTGGAACATACAAGACATTTTCCTGCACCCCCCTACCTGCCATTTCACAAATGCCCCTTCTCCAAACCCGGGGTAAAATCCCCATTACCAAAAATGGGGATGAAGGGGGACGGAAATGTGGTTATTCCCCCAGGGCCAGTCAGCTTGTCCCAGGTATCAGCCATGCGTTTAGTAATAGCGCTCTCATAAAGATGCCGGGGCCTACTTGACTTGGGCAGCCATAATATTTCGGCTAGGTTACGGTGCGCCACCGTCCTATCCATCCTCACCCACAGTTTATCTTGCATGCTCTCCTCGCCCTTCAGCCATTCCCTGATGATGCGAAGCTGTGCAGCGTCATAATATCGCAGAAAATTCGGCAGTGCCAGCCCTCCCTATCCATTGGGAGCCATCAGGAGCCTAACAACCACCCTAGCCCTTTTCCCTTCCCAGATAAACCCCTTGGTCAGTGTTCCCAACTCTTTAAAGAAGCTTGACGGAACCGGCTGCAGGATCGCCTGGAATAGGTAAAGCAATCGTGGTAATATGACCATCTTGACCGCGGTTATCCGCCCGACCCAAGACACCCCTAGCCCTCTCCACCTTTGGAAGTCCTTTTTAACCGCCTTGAGAAGCGGGGGGAAGTTGGCTGCATACCACCCTGCCAAAGTTGCCGTAATTCTCACCCCCAAGTATCTAATCCCTGCCGGGCTCCACAAGAAACGAGTGCCCTCCTTTAGCCTGTCCCGTTCCTCTGCCCTTAACGTCAAATTCAGCACTTCTGACTTGTTAGTATTAATCTTTAGGCCCAACACTTCCCCTTATGTCTCCAACAGAGTCACACTCGCTTGTAGTGATTCCCTTGGTGCGGTCAACATCAGCAACATGTCGTCTGCGAAAGCAGCGACCTTCTGCTGCTCCCCTCCAAAGGGGATGCCCTGTATCTCCCCAGCCTCCCTTAGTGCTTGGAGCAGCGGTTCTAGGTAAATCGCATAGAGTATTGGGGAGAGTGGACAGCCTTGCTTAATTCCTCGTCGCAGATTTACTTGCCTCGTGGCCCTTCCGTTCACCATCATTCCGATGGTGGGGTCCCGGTAGTTAGCTCGAACCATCCTCATGAAGTCCCCCCCCAAAGCCCATCTTTTCCATTACCCGAAACAAAAAGGACCACTCCACGCGGTCAAAAGCCTTTTCCGTGTCCAGTGCCACCAAGACCGCAGGAGTGTTCGTTTTCTGCACTTTTTCAACTATATGGGCCACACCCCTGATATTATCAGCAGTTTGTCTACCCCTAATGAACCCGGCCTGATCGGGGTGGATCAAACCCGGGAGGAAGGTGTCGAGTCTGTTCGCCAGGATCTTTGTGAATATCTTCGCGTCAATATTAATCAAGGCTATAGGGCGTTAAGAAGATCTTTCCTCAGGGTTTTTATTAGGTTTGAGGATGAGGATGACCTTTGCCTCCTCCATGGATGGGGCGACTCTGCCCGTTTTCCTGATTGAGTTAAATAGTGATGTCATTTGCGGGGCCAGCTGCGTGATAAACAATTTATAAAATGCAGCAGTGTAGCCGTCTAGGCCGGGAGCTTTGTGAGCCGGGAGGGCCTTAATCACCCCTCGCACCTCCTCCTCCGAGATTTATTGGTTGAGGGCTTCCCTCGCGTCTCTACTAATTTCCCCCAGCTGCACCTTTTGTAGGAATTTCTCCTATGTGTCGATCCGGGGGTGCTGAGTGGCGTATAGGGAGTCATAATACTCCGCAATAGCCTCCTGTAAATCTTCTTGCCTTGTGACCTGAATACCCGATTCTGATTTAAACACCGCAATCGCGTTTCTCGCCCTTTTACCCATTAATAGGCGTGCGATGAGAGCGTCAGGTTTATTGGCTTTCGTGTAGTATGTTTGCCTCACAGCCAGCAGCGGTCCCTCTGCCTTTTTAGTGCGCAAAAGTTCCAGCTGACCCACCACTTTCCTATATTCCCGCATTACTACCGGGAGGTGGTACCACCCGCCACCTGTCTCGCTACTTCCACTTCGGCTTCTAACTGGGATTCCAATATTTTCAAATGCTTCATTCGGTGAGCAGACGCTGCAATCAGTTCCCCCCTAAGAGTGGCTTTTGAAAGCATCCCACCTTATACCCTTCTCCAGTGTCCTCCTTCCTATTGGTATTGAAAAAGAGCTTGAGCTTCTCCTCGATGTCCCCCCGTACCGCCGGGTCCCTCAATATGGCCTCTGAGAATTTCCAACCCCACACTCCCTTCACCCTCCGGCCTAGGGCTAGCACCATGGAAACCGTTTTATGGTCCGCTATTCCTATCGGTCCAGTATGTACCCTCCCGGATACCACCTACCAGACCTGCCGAGAACCATATATAATCAATTCTGGACTGCGATCCGTGGACCCCTGATAGAAACGTATGACCTTCCTCCTCTCCCTTTAATTCCCTCCAAACATCGCGCAGTCCCATCCTACCAATCTTATCTTTCAACTCTGCAGACATTACCAGTCCCCATCCCGCACGCCCGCTTTCCACCCCTGTCCCTTTCCCATTCTATATTGAGGTCGCCCATAAGGACGATCTGCCCCCATGCTTGGTCTTCTAGCACCTTCAGGACCCGACACAAAAATTGCTCCTGACCCGAGTTAGGGGCATACACTACTACAACTGTATAAGGCACCCCTCGGTACTTCCCCCTGGCCACTATATACCTTCCTTCTTTATCCCTAATGACATCGCAGATTTTGAAATCCACTGTATTTCGAATGGCCAGGGCCACCCCCCTTGCTTGACAAGGACCTGAGGCATGGAGGATTCGGTCAAAGCCACATAGTTTTAATCTGCCCTGGTTACTGTATACCAAGTGTGTTTCCTGAACACCCATAATGTCCGGCCCCTCCTTCTGCATAAAATGCTCCAACTTCTTCCTTTTAAGAGGGGTATTCAGCCCTCTTACGTTCTCATCGTGGTCGCCGCTACTTGGTAGCATCCTTTTGCCCCTCCCTCCAGTTGGTGCTCGTAGGCCGAACAGAAAGGTCCACTTGTATCGTATTGCTTTCTCATTCAGGACCTTCAGCAGCGGGCCCATTTGTCTACTCTTCAGAAGTGTACTGCTTGCCAGATCCTGAAATAGATCAATCTGTTGTCCCTGAAAAATAATGGGCTCACGTTGTCTCGCTGCTTTGAGGACCGTCTCTTTCTGGGCGTATCTAGCGAATGCTGCCAAAACATCTCTTGGCCTCGACGTCTGCCCTTTGGCCAATTGCCCTGTCCTGTGAACTCGATCTAGCTCTATCGCGTCGGGGCTACTCTCTTCCAGAATATCAGCGAAGATGCCTTGAAGTGCCGCTTTCCAGTCTTTATCAAGCACCGATTCCGGCAACATTTTCACCCCGATATTGATCCTGCGGGATCTATTTTCCAAATCTTCCATCTGGATTTTAAGATTCCTGGTAGCTGTATCCAACCTCTCTATTGCTTCGCGGTTAGCCGTTTATTTCTTGGAGGCCCCTCTCCAGGGTATCCGTTCTTTCCCCTAATTGCCGCATTTCTTGTTTCATCTCCCCTATAGCTTCATTTAGGTCTGCCTGCATCAGTTGGAACTGTTCCTGAAAAGTCTTTGCCAGGTTTGCTTGTAAGGCAAGCAATTCACCTAGGAATTCCTGTCTGGGCATTATCGCCAAGTTCTCTGATACCCCCTGGGCGCAGTCTTCTCCTGCCTTTCCCCCGGTGGCCCCAGGGTCTTCTTTCGGGTTTTGCGCCGGCCACATTGCGTGGAGGGTGCCCCGATTGTCCTCTGAAACTTGTGCCGCCTTTCCCCTTGAGTTTTGAAGACATGACGCTCACCCCCCTCCTCCTTGAGGTCGTTGGGGGCTGCCTGCGGCAGAGTTTTAGGTCCAGTGCGTTGATAAAAGCAGGGTTTGCCTTTTGCTTTCCCACTAGCCTCCACTGGTACCTCAGTGGAAGACTTGCGGCCCCTCAGTGCAGAGGATTGGCGCAATCCTTTCCATAGCCTTGGTGAAATTATTATGGTGGATGTGGTTACTAAAATCCAATAGCACTGCGCTCTGTGCACCCCTTTTCCAGTTGCCTCTACCTCCAAAGTGGTTGAGCCCCCCAGGGGCGATGGTATAGTCCGGGCCGGTGAGTGGGGGGGGGTGGTTTATCGGTAGGCTTCTCCCAGCCCGTCGGAACCCCCGCACCAATTGGGCCGCTCAGTCCGGCGAACCGGGGCCAAACGTGCTTCCTAACTTGTGTCCTGCTTGTAGCCACTCGACGCGTTGCTTCCCGCAAGCTGAGAGGGACCAACATGGAGCCGGCGCTTCTCTCCCGTAGCACCAGAGTGTCATCCGTCCCTCACAAATTCACTGATCCGCAGATCGCTTCACCGCAATGTGCCTCTTCCCTGCTGTAGGCTCCGTTACGACCCGCGTACGGGATGGGCTCCTGTGCGGCCCAGCAGCTTCCGGACCGCCTCCGTGGATCCTCTCTCCTCACCAGTGGGGAACCCAGTGTCTCCACTCCCCCACTCTCAGAAGGGCCTCACCATCGGGGGAGGTCAACTCACAGGGCCGCCTTCACTCGTGCACAGCTCCTGCACCTGGCAAATCCCGGTCTGCCACGACTCCTCCACTGCGGGGAGCCCTACGCCGACCGCACCCAGATCCGGTCACAAGCTTTGGCGGATCTTCGGTTTCTCCACCTCCGGGAACCGCGGCCTCACCCCCGCCAATGCCCCCGCTCTCATGATTGGCAGCTCGCAGTCTTCATAGATCCCAAGCCACGAAGCGCCCCACGCCAGCCGCCTGCCAGGTCACCTCTCCTTCCTCAGGGATTCTGTCGCACCGCATAGCCCTTCACTGCGGTGCGCCCCGTGCTGGCGGCGCACCAGGCCTCGGCTTCTTCGTCGGCAGTTTCTCTGCTCCGCACAGCCACAGACGTCGGGCAGCCCAAACTGCTTTTCGGGGTCCGAACAGCTCTCCCGGCACTCCGCCCTCTTCTCCTACCCCCTCGGGGGTTCCCGCGTAACCAATAGAGGGACCGCTGATGGGGTGGTGGGCACCTTTCACCAGTCGGGTCCAGGGAGCGCCGTCAGCACATCTAAACTGTGCCGGTGGCCATCATGGAATGAACACCACTATTTTTTACTTCTATGGGTTGATGGAAAGACGGTTGAGTTTTGCTTAGTCCCCTAGTCGATCCAATCGGCGTTGCAGCCCGACTGCTGTTTTATCAAGTAAGACAATGTCATCAGCATAGGCCAGCCAACAGATTTTACTATCATTCATTTTTGGGCTGGCCAATGCGTATGACTCTAGTGATGTTCCCATGTCTGCCAAATACAGATTGAGGAAAAGAGGAGCCCCATGCAGCCTTGTCTGACTCCTCTTTCCACCTTAATAAACTCTGACAAGTGGCCCTGCTCATCTAGTCTCACTCTCAATGATGCATCTCTGTGTAGGTTCTATCAGCATTGCCAGGAAGTGCTCTGGAACCCTCAGCTTGACAGTTTATTCCTTAGGCGATCTCTATTTACCTGATCAAATACCTTGGAGAGGTCGATCCAAGTCCCATACAATGGGGAATCTCCCTTTTCCCTGGCTTTCTCACTGATGAGATTTAGAGCTAACCCATTAAGCGCAGTTGAGAGACCACTCCTAAAGCCTGTGTGGAGCTTGGATAGAATGTTTGCCTCTTCAACCCAGCTTTCCAGTACTTTTAACAGCAGCTTCATGAACAGTTTGCTCTCACTATAGAGGAGGATTCACCCAATCGCACCCCTTGAAAAAAAGGGATAACTATAGCTGTTTTCGATGAGGGGGGAGGGGGTACGGGTGAGTCTTCCTTTTTAGGATATCGCTAAAGAGCCAGTTGAGAAGTCTGCCCCCAAAGGTCCACATTATTTTTCAGAACTTGGTAGGTCAGCCCATTTATAATGGTTGCTGGCAACAAGGATGATTTGGTAAAAAGATCTGCTATTTCGTATTCATCAAAATTCATTAGCCATGGACCATTTACACACTTGCTCAAAGTTCTGATATAGGGATTCTCGAAATGCTGTGAAAGATATTCTATACATTTAGATTCTGTGACAAGGTTGCAATGGACATTGCTATGATTTACTTATAGCCGATTGATAAGTGCCCAAAAGCACCCCGAATTATTCCTGCAAACTGTACTCCGCATCACCTCTCCATCTTTCTGAAGGTGCAGCATCTTTTGTTCCTTTGACCAGTACTTAAACCCATTTGGTAATTTCAAAGCCTCTATCCTATAGAGCTCAGGGCTCAAAGATGTTTTCCCCAGTTTTCTAAGACTTTGTATTGGGGTCTTCTTTTTTCTCCCAAGTTTCCTCGTCAAATACATGACAATGGGACTCACTGGACTTGGTGAGTTGATAAGACTATATAAACTATGAATGTGAGAGGTTGACACTTTTTTTCTAAACCCTTTTCATCAATAGTTCATAAATACTCATTTAAACAAATCCCTTTGTTTTTATATTTGGATAGCCTTTTTTAGATGTTATTACTTGTCTCGGTCTAGCCATTGGTGTAATGGTCAATCGGAGAACACCAGTTTTAACCGTGCCCAATCACTAGCGCCCCCATGTTTGACATTTAGCAAAGAAGAGCACAGAAATAAGTCCGGTGACAAGAAAATGTAGTCGATTGTGGAGGATGAGTCGCCTCGCTGCCAGGTTGTCGCTGGTGGAACATCCCCCGCAACCGAACCATTTGTCATTTTAAGGCCCCAATCATTTAGAAATTCCACCCATCTTCTTCCCTTATTAAAGAACCTTTGAATTTTCTTCACTTCCTCCCCAATTACATTCTAGACAGAGTTTTCGAAATCGACGCAGCGGCCGGCTAGGGGTCGGGAGCACCGGGTGCTGCTTTTGTCACCGGTAGGGGACCACAGGCACACCCTTTAAATATTTAGAGCATAGAAGTTTTAAAACGTTCCCACTCTTCCCGAGTGGTTGGGACCTCTGAAGGCTTACCTCGTTCCGACAACGAGCAGGACTCGCATCGATGGTGGTGGTGTTTTCCAGTTCTTCCACGAGGAAGACGTCAAGTAATTGCTCATGGAATGGGACCATTTCTTTGTCTTCTTGCAATGTTGTTTCAACAGGGGTGGGCTGCTCAGTCTCGCCTCTGAAGCCCGGATGAGAGACTGCGCCAGAGATTGGGGCGGACGGTCGGCCCAAAGCCAGTTCCTCTCATGTAGGGACTTCGGCTACATCTTTGCGCACAACGCGCAGACCTCTGTGTCATGACTAACACCCAGACACCACAGACAGATGTGGGGGTCGGTCACTGACATGGTGGACTTGCATTCGCGGCATTGTTTGGAGCCCAATATCCTGTCAGACGACATCACATCAAGGTTTTCGAGAATAAAACGTACAATTTGGTAAAAAAAAAAAAAATTGAGAAAACTTGAGTCTTGTTCCCGATGCAGCGTGGAAAAAAGGAACTGAAGCATGGGGCGTAGTGATGTGCTTTATATAGGACAACTGACGTCAATTCCGGAGTCAACGATCGAGAGCCAGACGAGACGGATCGCCGACAGCATCAAGGTTCACTACTCCCCCCCACCCCACCCCCAACACCCACCTCCCCACCCGCTATAAACCCACCCTACCCCCCCAAATCCCCCACACGCACCCCGCTTTCCCCTCCCACTCCACCCCCACCCCCCAGTTGAATTCTGTAGGAAAGGAAAGAGCATGAATTGAAGTCAGAGCAGGGCATTCCAAGAGTTTCAGATGACGACACTGTTACAAAAGTGACAGGTTAACTGAATCCTTTACATAGGAGCTCGCAACCAATGTTTGGTCCGTTCCTTGGTATGGATTTGATTCAGTTTGAATCGCAGATAGATGTTGTGAATCCGTCTACATGGAAAACACCTCAGGTACGCAGATAGGTAAGAATAATAAGCGGACATAGCTTCAAGAGTCACCCTCCAGTCATCCCTGAAAAGTTTGCCTTTGGTTGCCTCAAGGTTACCTATTAATTCTGGCTCCAGAAGACCATGCAGTGTCAGTGTATAGGCTGACTGATTTTACTGAAAGCTCTTCCCAAATCTGATGCAGATCTATGAACAGGGAGTTAGACATGGGAGACAGAATCCTGGAATAAATCAGTAATTGACACCATTGAAACCAAGCCTGCAGTGATGTCAGATTCAGTCCTTGGCGTATGATGGCATTAGGGATGGAACAGAGGACTGCAACACGTTCTTCCAAATGAGGTCCTGTAGAGAGTCAAGATATGGGCCCAGATTGACGGCCGCCATGTCTAGCCCATATAATAGTATGGACTCTATATTACCCAGGTAGTATTTAAGGGCAGGAAGGATTGAAAATATGCAAAGATTCCCAAAAATCTGCTTCATGTGCGCTAGAAGAAGTATAAGCTTGTCTTTTAAGGCTGCCTTCCACATACTTAACAAGGAGAAATTCATTAGATTGTAAACTAAGTATTGGAGAGACGCCACCAACTCAACCCATTCGGCTCCCAAATACGAACACATAGTTTTAAGGGTTTTTTTGTTTGGAAAAAAATAACCACCTTTGATTTACTGCCATTGGCAACCAAATTGTTACTTGCGGCGTAAGAATGAAATAGATTTTTATTGGAGGCCACAGGAGGTCCAAGCAAACAATATGATATCATCAACAAAGGCAACACAGTGCATCTTCAGGTGGCCCAACTTGACTGGTATCACATTGTAGATGTGATATATATGTTTTATGTCGCTTAAATATATGCTAAAAAGGGTTGGAGCCAAAATACAGCCCTGAAGGCCCAAGCTGAAAAGGATGGCTCTAGTAACCGCACCTTCACTAGTTGGCGGATTCGCAGTGTAGAATTTCGATACAGGAGGGCAATCAACTGAACTAGTTTCAGAGGGACATTGTCCCTAAACAGTGGCCCCCCATACATGTTCACGGAAGATGCAGTCAAATGCTGATGACATGTCCAGAGATGCCATATAGTTGCTGCCACCGTTGTTGCCCTTTGTATTTTGCATTACATGTTTTAGTAATGTGGCATTCAGGGAAGTGCCCATATTTTTACAAAAGTCCACCTGCTAGCGTGAAAAACATCTGTCTGACATCTTAAGTCTCTGAGCAACAGTGTGGCAAATACTTTGTTTACCTAATCTATTAAGGCAAAGGGTCTGTAACTGCCTAGGTCAGATGGATTTTTCCTTCTTGTGAATAGGGATAATGCTAGATTGGGATGTAATTATTAAACCCAAGTGAACCCAAAGTGAGATACCAGAAGTGTGGTGCGTCAGGTGGGTTAGATGGAACATTTGCGCATATGGAACAACATGGTAATACGGTACAATGGTCATTTTGATGTTCAATAGTATCAATTGGTATACATATTCAAGTGCTGGAGAAAAGGAGGTGAGATAAGGACCAGTATTGGTGTTAGTTAGCTGGTGAAAAAAGGGAGGCGGGAGGGGTTTTGTGGGACAGACCCGGTGTGCGACATGTGACAAACCAAAGGGTGTTAAGTTCACCTGGCTCCCACAGAGGCGTCGATCTGAACTGGACAGCTGCGGTCTCCACCAATGTGACACGTAGGGCCGAGATGACAGACTGGACTGGCCCACCCAGCTTCGTTTGCTTGTCCCGTAGGAATATTCTTCTGCAAATGGAAAAGGGAATTAACCAACCGTGGAGTTGAGCGTAAATCCCCCCCACCCCCGCTGTTCTCCCCACTGATCACCTTTGATGTCCCCTCTTATAGTCTCACCTGATGGTTTGAAAAGATGAGCTCTCCATCCTGCATTGAGCGCAGGGGCGCGTAGATAACCAGTTGCTTCACTGGCTCGAAGGAATTGGTGAGTTCCAGAACAATATTGACTCCGAGATTCCCGGCAAGACGCCGTAAGTATGTAGTTCATAAGAGTTCAAATGCCTGACTTTCACTCTTGTCAGATTCGTTGCAGGTTGCAGCTTGACCCTAGTGAAGAGTTCCTCGTGGCAACCGGTAATATTCTGGTAAGGATTTATATTATCCAACACAGTTCGAAAAAATAATGTCAATATGTTACCTGTTGCTTTCTCCCTTATTTAGGCGCTGAGAGAAAGTATGAAGTCTCGGGGAATAATACCTCCGGCGGTAAAATCAGGTAAGTCTATTGTGGTGAGGAGGGTTCCCCTTGTTAGTCCCTTTGTTTCACCTTGCTGTCCTTTTGTTTCCCCTTAGGGGCCGGGGTTCGGCAAAGATGCAGTGGAAGCTGCGCCGACCCGTGAAGAGGAATAGTACCCCCGGTGGTAAAATCAGGTAAGTCTATGGGGGGTAACTAATATTCCTCTGTGTATTCCCTTGGCTCACCTTGCTGTTCTTGTCTTCTCCTTAGGTGCCGGAGTGCGGAGGGAACATGCAGGAGGATGTGGTGGAATGTGAAGATGCTGCAAAGGCCGGTGAGTTCAGCGCGGCGCTGCAGCAGGCGAGGCAACGCGCATAAAATAACTTCTTTCTTCCAGCTCGAAGGCGCGATGGATTAGGAATTCAGGTTAGGATCAAAAGGTATTGCTCTTCTTCTAACCTTTTCTCCTTCTTTCTCCCTTTTTCTAGGAGCTCCAAACTCGAGGCGGGCGTGGCAGAAGGCTGGATGCAGACTTGCAGGCGCGGTGAGCGTTACGCTGCTGGATGCAGAATGACGCGAAGCGTGTGCTGCTCTTTGGGCGTGGTTTAAATAGCCTCCAAAGTAGTCCCAGGCAAGTATTCCTCCCCAGCCCTACCCGAGTAAAAAATAGTCCCTAGGTAAAGTAGTCCCTTCTAAGCCTCTTTTGGCTTGGAGCTCTTGCAGCATGGTCTGCATCAGGTAAGTTTGCAGCATGGTCTGCATCAGGTAAATTTTAATCTATGAGCCTGGCGCTGACTGCACCCAAATAGCCCCTAGCAGGGGTTGTTGGGCTTGCGTGGGATAACTTGATGCCTGCTTCCGGGGTTGCTGGACTTGGTCTGGGTCCCCGGGGGTAGGCATCATGACAAAGGGTGTCTCACCGGCTAGTCCACTGGGACTTGTCATCCAGGTCAACAGGACACAGCCATCGCTTTTTGACCCAGTTCCTGGGGGTGGGCCAGTGCGGGAGGATCACCTGGGTGAGGGGTCTTCGGGAAGTGGGGGTTAGGCAACCAATTGTGAGACATAGTATTCCCCCCCCTTTCCCGTACACATGACCCAATCTATTTTTTAGGATTCTCCAGTGTCCCAACCCCACCTCTTTTTTCCACAAACAATGGGCAGAGGAAAAGGGCGACAGACTAAAAGGGCTAACCTTACATAGCGCATTGGAAATGTCCCACTAATCAAGTCAGGCAAAGTCAGGCACTTGACTTTAAGTGCGAACATCTGATACCAATTAGCTCTCCTCACACGGATAAAAGGAGGAACATAGAGACACAATCTGAGCAAGGTGGAATACAAGTACTTCTGGGACGAGGGCGAACCTACTGGAGCAGAGTGACAGACGAAAGCAACGGGTCGAGGAACCCAAGAGTTCCCTGCAGGAGGTTGTTACCTCCAAAAGGCCACGAAAAAAATCCCAAACAAGAATGCTGCATTGTGTTTCAAAGTCTCCACAGACCCTCGCGGGTGAATGGCAGAGTTGGGGGGGGCGAGGCCAAGCCTGTGGTACTAACCTCAACTCCGAAATCGAAAATCTGTAAAGATAAGGAACCCCCACAGTCTGTGCGTAGGCAATAAATATGAAAGACGGGTGTGTATTAAGGGACTATTGAAGTTGCAACATTATATCGCACAAGTGAAGTCTGCACGCGTGTGGATGAGATGCGAAGAAAGGCAGACTTGTGAATGAACTTTGAAGTAAGGATAGATGTGGAACCAGCGATGCTGAGTAACAGAGTGGTCTGGCAGCAGGGAGTAGCCCAATTGAAGGTCTCTGTGAAAGGTGAAACGTTTGTAGCAATCAAGTGAATGAACTGTGTTAAGGTAAAGTGGACCTGTGGAGGTCTGTAGAGATAGCCACGCACATTCGAAAGTCTTCGACATCAGGGACCGGTCCGAGCCCAACCGAAGGAGGACAGAAGTGTAATAAGTTAGGGGAAGGGAACCCCAAAAGGATGTGAATTAAGCTTGGGCAAGGGAGCCCCTTTAAGTATTGTTGAACTTTTGCTTTCAAAAGTCTGAGCCCTAACAAGGGGGACCAACGAGAACTTTTGGTTTGAAAGGTCTGAGCACGACTGAAGGGGACCAACGTGAACTTTTTGGTCAACTGTGTTTTTTTTTATTTTTTCTTTCTTTATTAGATGGTCATGTCAAGTAACATTACATAGAAGTGAACATCAACAGCGTACAGCATTACTGATAGCAGTCATTTGGAACTTTGACATTAGGATGTAGGAGTTGGGGAAGTGTTATTGTCAGATTACATAAATAGCTTCTGAAGGGGGCCCAAATATCCTTAGGGCAGCTCGTAACAGACATTGACAGTACAAACTGTCCTTAACATTCATTTATTTATTTGCATTTTTAAAGCGCACAACTGCCGTTGGGCATCGTGGCGCTGTTACAGAAAGCTCACAGTATGATGACACAGTAGAAAAGACATTGGGTTAAAAAGGGACAGTGGTGTGGGTACAATATACAGTAAAGGATTGGTTACAGGATTGCTGTTGTTCCAAGGTTACATGGGAACAGTGGGGCAGATACAGGTTTACTTGAATAAGGTGGTTTTCAGTGCCTTTCTGAAGCCCATGAGGGATGTTTCAAATATCAATTTATCTGGCAGTGAGTTCCAGGATGTTGATGCTAGAACTTTAAAACTTGACCCTCCGGCTTTGGCTCTGTTGAAGGTAGCAATTGAGAGTTGGTGTGTGTACATGTCACGTTTGGGTCCGAGTGTCTATACTTGGTGCATTTGTTCAGTTAGATAGCTAGGAGCAGATTGGGATAGGCATCTATGGGTGATAGTAAGAGTTTATATATGTTAAATCTCAAAGAAAACCATCTATTTTGGGTGCATTTTTGGATTTCCAGCATTTCAATATACATCGCTTAGCCATGGCATTTGCCACATTGAAAAGCCTTCTCATGGTTTCAGCTGACTTACCAATATCATCGAACCGATACTTAAGGGGAGTGAGGAAGGCTGGGATCTGCGTAATATCTTGTTTATATCAGTAACATTGCCCCTGAAAACAGCTATCAAAGGGCAAGATCAATACATATGAAATGCATCTGCCTGAGGGCTGCCACACTTCCAAGATTCGCCAGTACAATTTTCAACAAATATAGCCATCTTTGCGGGTGTGTAATGCAGCGGATTCAGGATTTTAAACTGGATTAAACGTAACCCAGCATTTAAGGACACAGTGTTCATCAGTTGACAGCATTTGCGCCATTGTAGGTCTCCTATTGTAGCTCCCACATTTCTCTCCCATGTAGCTTTAATGGTGTTTTGGGATTGGGCATGTGATTGTATTAGACCATACAGTGTGGATATGCCTACTTTTGTGTCCCCGCAGGATGTTCCAGCCCGTATACACTCATGAGTATCTGGTTCTCTAGGAAATGTCGGCCATCTCCCGCTAAATGCAGCCCTCATGCAATGGTATGGGAAGAGTTTCAGCTGTCCGCCCCTGATAGTGTTAACAAAGGCCTCACGACTAACGTAGTTGCCTTCCGGGTACATGTCTTGCATTTTCAACTGCTTGTCTGGGTCCCAGGTTCTCTGTAATGCCTCAAAGATGGGGATGACTCAGGGGAAACACCATAACGGGGCTTCTGGGTCATATGGTGTCTATATATTAATACTTTCATAGATCTTTTCCCATGCATGCATAGTAACACTAACTGGGTCATATTTACAGGGGTCTTTGTGGCACACATTGAATATAACGGAGCGCAATTCAGTGGGGGAAGCTGCATATCGCTCCAGAGGTATGTGCGGGGCAGTGTCCCCTGGGTGATGCCAATGATTAGCGAATTGGGCCTGAGCTGCCAGATAATAGAGTTCGAAATTTGGTGGAGCAAGGCGTCCACTTGTGTACAGCTCTGTCAATTTATTCCAATTAATTCTTGCGGCTTCAGACCCCACACAAATGAAGTGACTAGGGATTGAAGCTTGGAGAAGAAAAATTTGCCCGACCACAGGGGGATTTTACAAAAGAAATCAAGAGTTTGGGAAGGACGACCATTTTCAAAAGTGATATCCACCCGTTCAGGGAGACAGGGAGTTTAGCCCCATAAGTGTAGTTTCACGGAAAGCTGCTGTAAGTATGTTTCGTGATTGTCAGCGTATAGCTTGGGTCGATCCCTCGAGGCAATGATACCCAAATATCAGACATGAACTGGTGCCCATCTGAACCCACTAATATTCAACGGGTATTCATTAGCTAGTGCAAGCGGGAATTACACTGTTTTGGATTTGTTTATTTTGTAACCAGAGTATTGTGAGAAGGAACAGGTTACTTACCTGTAACTGTTGTTCTCCAGCATGGGTCTGGCATGGATTCACATGCTCATGAATATTCCCCGTCGTCAGGCTGGGAATCCTCGGTAAAGAAAAAACCAGTATCAGTTTCGTTTCTGATCTGTTTTTCGTAGTAGTAACCAATCACTGGTCTCTGCGTCATACTGACCACAGCCAATGACTGCCCTCTACCTAAGCACCGCCTCCGGCAGCCATCTTCAGATTTGGAAGCACGTGAAGTGGCAGTATGACCAAGTGAAGAGCCGCAGAGGGGTAGGCGGGAGGGTTCGCATGTGAATCCATGCCAGACCCATGCTGGAGAACAACAGTTACAGGTAAGTAACTTGTTCCTTCTCCAGCATGGGGTCTGGCATGGATTCACATGATCATGAATAAAGAATACATAGCAGTACACACATGCACAACCACGGGAGGTGGCAAAGGCTCAACATTAAGCATTACATCAAACTCAACATTAAGCATCTTACCTCCTCACCGGCTCACCTCAGGCGAACAGGTTGCGCAGCACTGCTTGGCCGACCCTGGACTCCTCCCTGGAATCCCAATCGACGCAGTAGAATTTCGTGAAGGTGTGCGTCGACCTCCACGTAGCAGCCCTACATATGTCCAGCAGGGGCACACCAGAAAGGAACGCCGTGGTAGCTACGATCGCTCTGGTGGAATGGGCTCTCGGACGGCCAGGCAGCGGTCGGTTTGCCAACCGATGACAGTACATGATTCCAGCCATCTGGAAATGGAAGCCTTCGAGAGAGCCTTCCCCTGATTGACAGGTCCAAAGTTCACAAAGAGTTGACACGTTTCCGAAAACACTTCATGCGGTCCACGTAGAACTTCAGCGCTCTAGCCACATCCAGCGAGTGCAAAGTCCTCTCAGCCGGCGACGAAGGCGACGGGAAGAACACAGGCAACACCAAGGGTTCGTTGAGATGGAAGTCCGACGGTACCTTGGGCATGAAGGAGGGGTGCGTCCTGAGCACTACCCTCGTGTCGTGAAAAGTCAAGTACGGGGCCTTGCAGGAAAGGGCCTGGATCTCTCCCACCCGTCGTGCGGAGGTGATGGCCACAAGAAACGCTGTTTTCCACGACAGAAACTTCAACGGGCCGAGTGCAGAGGCTCGAACGGAGGTCCCATGAGCTTGGTCAGCACCAGGTTGAGCTCCCACGCCGGGGCCGGAGCCTTCACCGGCGGGAACGATCTGAACAGTCCCTTCATGAACTCTTTCACCAGACGATGAGATCACAAGGACGTCCGCCCCGTGGTTCTGGTGTATCGGGAGATCGCAGCAAGATGAATCTTGATGGACGTGTGTGCCAGTCCAGCTTTGGCCAGTGTCAGCAGGTACGGCAGTACCTGGGGAGCCGTAATCCGTAGAGGGTTAATCTTCTGTGCGTGGCACCAGACAGAGAACCTCTTCCATTTGTGTCCGTAGCATTTAAGAGTCGGACGCCCTGGCCTTTGCAAGAACCTCTCTGCAGTCGGCCGGTATGTCGTATCCTCCAAACTCTAGCGCTGCAGGAGCCAGGCCTGCAAGTTCAGCGATTTCGGGTCGTGGTGGAGGATGGCGCCTCCTTCCCTGGAGAGTAGATCTGCGTCCACCGGCAGCTTGATTGGCGAGGACGTTGACAAGTCCAGAAGGTCCGGGAACCATATCTGCCTCGGCCACGCAGGTGCGACGAGGATCATCCTGCACCGTGACCTCTTGAGCTGGTTGACGAGCCGGATTAGCAGTGGCAAATCCGGCTCCTCGCCTGGGGAAACCTGCTGGCGAACCTCCGGCACTTGGAGTTCGTCGCCGTCGCGAACAGGTCGATCTGGGGTGTGCCCCACCGTCGGAAGAGGCGATCCACTAGATGCTGCCGTAGTTCCCACTCGTGGCACGAGCGCAGCTCCCTGCTGAGTGAGTCGGCGATGGTGTTTTTTTATCCCTGCCAGATGAAACGGCACCAGAAACATCCTTTGGGCGACGGCCCAATGCCACAGGTCCTGCGCCTCCTTGGACAGTGCTGGGGACCTGGTTCCGCCCTGTTTCCTGATGTAAAACATGGTGGTGGTGTTGTCGGTGAAGATCCTCACCACCTTGCCCTTGAGGGACGGAAGGAAGGACCCGAAGGCCCAGAACACTGCACGGAGCTCCAGGACGTTGATATGGAGGGATTTCTCCGTCGGGAGCCAAAGGCCTCTCGCATGCAGATTTTCGGTGTGCGCTCCCCACCCTTCCAGGGAGGCATCCGTGGTCACTGTCTCCTGGTGGTCTGGGGTCTGAAGTCCATGCCCGCCGTCAGATGCGCGCGGGTGCCCCACCACCGGACCGCTCGGCGGAAACTCTCGTAGAGTGTGATCCTCTCCTCGAAGCCGCCCGTCGTTTGGATCCAGCGCGCGTCCAGGAACTCCTGCAACGGGCGCCTCCGGAGCCTGCACATGGGAATGAGGTAGATGCAAGAAGACATCATTCCGAGGAGGGACTTGATGGACCTCACCTTGGCCGCGTCAGAAGCCAACATCCGCTGTACCTTGCCCAGGATGGACCTGGTCCTTTCCTCCGACGGGGAGGCCAGAAGGGACACTGTGTCAAGCTTCGCTCCCAGAAACAGTGCGTTTTGCGCGGGTACCAGGTGGGACTTGGCATAGTTCACGGAGAATCCAAGGTCCGTGAGAAGTTGGACGGTCCTTGCCGTGTGCTCCACGGCGAGCTCCCTCGTCTTGGCTCGGATGAGCCAGTCGTCCAGGTAGGGGTAGACGTGGATCCCCTCGCGGCGCAGCTGCGCCGCCACCGGTGCAAGGCACTTGGTGAATACCCTGGGTGCCGACTGTAGTCCGAAGGGGAGGGCTTTGAACTGGTAGTGACGCCCTTGGACCACAAACCTGAGGAATTTTCGGTGCCCCTTTAGGATGGGAATATGGAAGTAGGCATCCTCCAAATCCAACGACGACAGGAAGTCTTCTTCCTCCAGCTGACCCAGGACGTGCTGGAGGGTGACCATCCGGAACTTCTGCGCCTTGATGAATTTGTTCAGACGTCGCAGGTCTAGGATGGGGCGCCATCCTCCCGTCTTCTTCTTCACGAGGAAGTATCTCGAGTAAACTCCGGAGCCCCGAAGCCTCTTTGGGACGAGTTCGATGGCGCCCTTCCTGAGCATCGCCCTTACCTCCAGGAGAAGCTGAGGGACGTGAAGCTCTTTCCTGGCCACGGGGGGGACGCGCGGGCACCTTCTTTGAAACTCGAGCACGTGGCCCCGGGCTAAGGCGTCCAGCACCCAACGGTCGGTGGAGATGGACTCCCACACGCTGACGAAGCTCGTCAGCCGGCCTCCCACCGGGGTGCATCGGTGGGGGCCCGACCCCCCGGTCGGTTCAATCCTGTTTCGACGAGGCTTTGCTGCCTTGACCTCCTTGGCGATGACGGCGGGGTCCGCCAGACTTGCCTCGTCCTCTGTAGGCCTCCTGAGACGACGAGCGGGCCGCTTGACGGTAGGTGGAGAAACCGCCGCCGGAACCTTTGGAGGCGCCCTTGCCTCCGCTGCTCCGAAAGGGCGTCCGTCGTTGCTGCAGAACTCCAAGGGCCCGGGCCGTCTCAGTGTCCGCTTTAATGGCCTGAAGGGAATTGTCCACGGTTTTCCCAAACAGGTTGTTCCCATCGAACGGCATGTCCAGGACTCTGGTCTGTACGTCTTGACGGAAGTCCGTAGCCTTGAGCCATCCACGCCGCCTAAGGCACACGCCGTTGCCCAACTGGCGAAATCCAGTGTCGGCGATGTCCGTCGCAATAGTGATGGCGTGGTCCGACGCCACCTCACCTTCCTGTAGGATCTCCAGGGCATCCGCCCTCTTGTCGTCCGGTAGGAAGTCCAGCAGGGGAGCCAGTTTGTACCATAGCTCCCTGTCGTAGCGGGCCACGATAGCCAAGGCGTTGGCCGCTTTAATCGTCGTCGCTGCAGACGAGATGACCCTGCGTCCCATAGTGTCCAATTTCTTTCCCTCGCCGTCCGGTGGGGAAGTCGATGTGGAGGCCGCACCCCCCCCGCTTTCTTCCTGGCCGCCGCGGAGACGACGGAGTCCGGGGTAGGCTGCGCCCGGAGGCACAGGGGGGCCGCGTCCGGGACCCGGTACTTCTTCTCGTACCGGTCTCTTCTAGCTGGCGTAGTGGAAGGGTTTTTGAGGAGGGCGAGTCCCTCATCCCAAATGTCGTCCAGTAGAGGCACCGCGAGGACCGTCTTCCTCTTGGCCTTGCGCCGTTGATAAAGGAATCCTTCCTTTTTCTTCTCCTCAGGGCAGAGTTGGAAAGGCTCGGATGCCCTGGCGATCATGGAGTGGAACGAACCAATCTCGTCGGGCGGAGAAGCCCTGGTGGGAGGTGACGACAGTAGATCCTCGTCGTATACCTCGTCGTCCGTGCCCGTCGCTGCCGTGTCAGTCCCCGTATCATCCCCTCGGGTGGACGGGGAGGAGGGCTGGACGGTGCGCGACGGCTGAAAAGGAGGTGGAGGGTGAATCCTTCTTTTCTTGGGCGGGTGAACGCCAGAAGGTCCCGGTTCAGGATCCCCCGACGGGAGAGGTTCCTCCGTCGGCAACGGTAGTCTCGTCCTTATCTCTGAGCATAAGGACTGTATAGCCAACAAAATGGCCGCCGAGTTGTCTTGCGGCGCTGGCAGAGGGGAATCCGACGGGCGATCAGGGGCCCCGTCGGCACCCTCGACGATGTCGTCGTCACCCGCGTCGGGATCCATCCCGACGGGCCGGTCTTCTTCCACGCCAAGGCCGTGGCTTAAGACCTCGATCAGCTCTTCCTCCGAGGTTGAAGCCGAATCTACGATGACGCCCTGCCCCCCCTTTTTCTTCCCCGCCGGGGATTTCACAGGGGTCCTATCGATGGGCACAAAAGAGGACTCCCTCCGAGGTGGCAGGGAGACTCTGAGCCCCGAGGTCGCCACCACTGGTGTAGCCTCCACAGGCTGAGCCAGGGCCGCCGCGACAGTATCGATAGAGGGCTTGGCCGGATGGATTAAGGCCTTCACCACCTTAGGTGCGCTCACCGCCTTATCCTTGAGGGGGGGGGGGAACACTGCCTCGCTCCCCCTCCGATGGGGCCTTCGAGCTCGACCGGGGCCTCTCCAGGAGCTTTGCCGGGTGCTCGCCCTTCCTCTTACCCGACCCAGAGCGTTGGCTCGTGGTTGAAGGTGCCGGGGAGGGTGCGCCCTGCCTGGCGCCCGTAGAGCCCGACCGTTCGGCGCTCCCGGTGCCAGCGGACTCGCGGTGCTTGGCCTTGTGTTGGACCCCCGTCGCCGGGGCGTCCTCAAAGGTCTTAGAAGACCGCTCGGATTTCTTCCTCTTCTTCTCGCCTGACGGGCTCTTCCCTTCCAGCCAGTTGGCGAGACGTTGATGGCGGTCCTTCATGGTCCGCTCCGACATATTGCCGCAAAACGCACAGTCCTTCTCCACGTGCGTCTTGTCCTCATGTAAGCAGTAGAGACAAAAGGAGTGTTCGTCCTCAAAGACGTTCTGCAGCTGGCATCCAGGGCAGACCCTGAACAGCTTT
The DNA here is from genome assembly GCF_040938575.1 of Ambystoma mexicanum. NCBI lineage: Eukaryota > Metazoa > Chordata > Amphibia > Caudata > Ambystomatidae > Ambystoma > Ambystoma mexicanum. Next base: position 111,126,795 of record NC_090933.1, read on the forward strand.
CCGGGCGTCGAGCTTCCCTTCTCCTGGGCCATGTCCGGGCCTGAGAAGCTTCTGGAGTCCTCCAAAGCGTAGCTCGACGAAATCTTCACCCTTGAGTGGCGCAGACGAATCCGACCCGGGTCCCCGTTGATCGGATGGAGAGTCGGTGGAGCTTGAGGCTCTTTTGACCGAAAAAACGAAGTTTTTGAGCAAAAAACGTGAAAAAATAGCACTAACGCTCGAGAGCAATAGCACGAGGATCCCAACACATGAACGTGCGGTAAAAATCTGAAGATGGCTGCCAGAGGCGGTGCTTAGGTAGAGGGCAGTCATTGGCTGTGGTCAGTATGACGCAGAGACCAGTGATTGGTTACTACTACGAAAGACAGATCAGAAACGAAACTGATACTGGTTTTTTCTTTACCGAGGATTCCCAGCCTGACGACGGGGAATATTCATGAGCATGTGAATCCATGCCAGACCCCATGCTGGAGAAGACATGGATATCCTTCATGATGGGCTTGAGGTTTTTATCAGGGTCACGGACACAAAGGAGTGTATCGTCCGCATATAGAGATTATTTGTGGCGGCCTGTCTTTCTATTGCTCCGGTGTCTGTGTACTTTACGTACAAAGGCGGCCATTGGTTCAATTGTTAGGGCGAAAAGTATTGGGGAGAAGGGCAGCCCTGTCTGGTTCCCCTACCAAAGAGAAATAATGTGGATAGCGTATGATTCGTGAGGACTCTCGCTCCCGGGTTGGTATAAAGGAGTCAAACACATTGTAGGAAGTATGGACCTATCCCAAAGCTGATTAGCACCAGGAAGAGGTATTCCCAGGATTCACCTGTGCCATCACCCCGAATAACTGCTGAAGATTGAGGGCTGTAGATCTTTTGGGATGAATCCAGATTGGTCTGTGTGTACTAATTTGGGCATGTGGGGGAGAAGCCTCGTCAGGAGGATTTTGGAAAATATGTTTGTGTCTGTGTTAATCAAGGACAGGGGCCTGTAACAGGCAACATCATGTGGGGGACATGTGGCTTCAGTAATCCTGATATGATGGCTTCTCGCATTGATTCAGGGAGTATACCACGCTCCAGTGCCTCCTTCCACACAGTCAATAGGATAGGGGCCAATTCCCATGGAATTCTTTTTACAACTCAATACCCAGGCCATCTAATCCCAGGGCTTTCTCAGATGTTAGTGATTTAATGGCGTCTACGATTTCCTCCTGCGTTATGGGTGAGTCTAGAGTCAGTTTAGCTTCTGGTGGGACCACAGGGAGACCCTGTCGGCTTAGGTATTCTGCAGTCTCATCCGCCGTCTTCTATTGTGATTGGAATACAACCTCGAATAGAACTGAGTGAATACATCGCTTATATCTATATTTTGGGTCACTACGGTGCTGTCTGGATCCCCGGTGATGGGGTTATGGCAATTTTCTGTTTTTAACAGATTAGCTACAGATTTGCCGGCTTTGTCTCCCGCACCTTATCGGTAGGCTCTTGCCGGGGCGGCCATGTATAACACTTCTCTATCCGCCAGCTTGTGAAATTCACTTAGTAGTTCATTAATATTCGCCTGGGTCTCTCTGCTATGTGTGTAACTGTAGCTATTTTTATAGTCATGTAGGCGGGATTCAACCTGGTCTAGTTCCCGCCAAGCGTTTTTAAGCAGTCCAATTACTGTATGCAGGGACTCAGTCACATTGGGGTCTCTCAGGATTGTGGAGGGCATCCTCAATCGTTTAGCATGTGCGGGGGAGTCTTGCAATTCTATGTGCAAGCAAACTAAGGAATGATCGGATAGTGTGCGTGGGAGTATGTCCCAGCTTTGTACCATGTTAGTAAGTGAGATGGTCACTAGCCAGTAATGTATGCGGGATTCTAAATCGTGCACCGTGGAGTAGTATGTATATTGCTTGTCTTGTGGGTGAAGAGTCCACCATACATTATTTAGGGATAGTTGCAGGATCATCTGGTGTAGGATATGAGCAGATTTCGTAAGCATCCGAGGGGCATCAGATGATCGATCCAATACAGTGTTTAGTATTGTGTTAAAGTCCCCTCCCCAGAACACTCATGTCTCATCCAGGGAAAAAAGCATATACACTATGGTCTGATAGAAGTCTGGGTCATCTATATTAGGCCTGTATGTGTTTACCAGTACAAACGGATGGCCTGTTATTTCACCCTATACCAGCACACATCTTCCCATCGGGACAACCTTGCTTTCCATATAGCGGAACCCCAGTGAAGGATGGATGAGTTTGAGGACCCCCTCTGGCCTGTGAGGCATACTCTTTGTAGTACCGCAGTGGTGCCTAACTAGTAAGGAGGTCTGCCGTCTTCAGTGCGTGAGTTTCTTGTAATATCAGGATTTGCGGGTTATGCCGAGACACACATGCACCCACGTTTTAAGCCTTGCCCGGGTTATTAAGACCCCTAATGTTCCAGGTCAATAGCTTAACTTTCAGCCCTTTTCTCATAGAGTCATATTTGCCATTTACAATTGTCCTGTTCACTTCTTCCATTATCTGTACTCTATTTCTCGCACCGTTTTTAGTGTCATGACCATGGTTTTCAAACTTTTCAACTTCCCAACCTTTGCTAGTCTCAATAAACTATACCTCCCGCCCTTCAGGTCCTTCGAGAGTTAATCATCGAACACCCTACTGCATCCCCCCCACCCGCACCATCAACCCCAACTTGATGAGGTTTACCCCAAAACTAAAGGAACCTTCCTGAGGTGCGTATGTTGGAGCTTCTTGACCACCACTGTTCGCCGCCGTCCAGGAGTTAATTTAGGTATATTCCGGTGCCACCCATTTATATTACCAAGCATCACATATAAAGGATATGATTGTCCACATCGTTCAGTCCGCCGGGTCTCCCCTCTCGTCGTTGAGTCGTGGGCTCCTATTCTGGTCTGCTTCACAGTCTCTGGGCGGAAGTAGGTTTGAGGCTTCAATACAGTCCATGGCAGCCACCGGGTTCTCAAAAAAGTGTGCTGTGCCGTTGTGTTGTTTATGCAGTTTGGCCAGGAAAATCAGTGTGCAAGGTATTTGGCGAATACAGAGTTGTCTTTTCACCTGTTCATAAGATCTTCTTTGGTCCTGCACGCCTGCAGCAAAGTCTGGATAAATGTGGGTGCTGTTTCCCACGTACTGTTGCGTTCCCCTTTCTCTGGACATTTTAAGGATTGCATCTCAGTCCCTATAATTGAGCAGCCTGGCTATGATGGTTTGGGTGGAGCCCCTAGTTTAGGCATCGGGGCCAGAGTGCGATGGCCCCTCTCCACCAAGAAGTGATCAGAAAATGATGCAGTGCCAAACAGGGATTTAAGAAGGGTCTCGGCAGACTTCCATGGGATCCTTGCATGAGGATTCCGAAACACCAACCATTCGCATGTTGTTCCTTCTGGATCTAGACTCCAGATCATCGCACTTGCCACGCTGCTTGGAGAGTTCTCCTTTAAGCTGAGTTCTATCGCGGCCGTGTTGCCCAATTGTATCTTCAGTCTCACTTATCATGGATTCGGTTTGTTATCTGGGCACTGATGTCATCCAACTTTACATTCACGGATAAAAATCCAGATTTCATAGTGGCCAGTAGATGGTCATCTGTGGGGTTCCCCGAGGATGTTGAGCGTGCTTCTCCAGCCGAAGACTATGCTATAGCTGCCGCTGCTGGTCTCTGAGCTTGCGAATGAGTCCACAGGGCCCTTCTTTTTGGCACCGGTGCCTTTTGTCATTATCGTTGAACCGGATCCCTGTGTGTGTCACACTGTGTGAGCCGCCCAAAGTGGGCAGTGGATCTCTGTGAGGGGAATTATAGCTCTCAGAGGGCGACTGTTTATCAAATGAGGCGATGTCGGTCCGTAGGTCTGTAATGGTAGTGTGTGCCACAGAGTGTTTGCTAGGTTCGCTCCTTCGTAAAGGGGGTGAAATCCTCCTGGTGCAGCAATCTGGGAGATTGGTATTGGAGAACCAGTGAATCCCGGTGGGAGGGTGCAAGGCGATTCTGCGTAGCCCGGCTATGCCTGTGTTGTCACCATCCACTGATGCAGTTCGGGGTGCTCTTACCGTGTGGGTCTGCTACTGCGTTGTGTATGTTCGCTGCATACTTTGGGGTGGATTTTGCTCTGCCTCGTAGCAGAGGAGGTGCCTCAAGCACATATGTCGTTCCTGGAATCTCTGCACTCCAAAATCGCTATAGATTGAGGTGTGACCTGAGCAGGCTGGTGTTTCTCACCCAGCATATTTATGGTGCCAGGGCTGTCCGGGTCGCGTGGACCACCCAGAGACCCTGGTGCCCGATGCGGCTTCTGTCCCCTTCACTCCGGCTGTCGAGGCAATTGGGTCGACTGCGTCAGGGCCGGACAAGCAACCGGCAACGGCTGTCAACCAGTGATGTTCGCAGGCAAAACGGGTTATGTTAGTCCGCTACAGGGTGCACTTCTGACGCTACGCCAGCTGAGCCCGTGTCGAGGCTCTAATGCCCCCCCAGAGCACTGGTGTCACTTGTTCAGTAAGGATACATATGAGGGGGCTTGATATTGTCACTGGCCCCAGTCAGAGCGTTGCCGATTGTTTCAATCTGCCCCCGCTGGCCCACTCTTACTGCGATTGCGGCCGCCTCCGAGCACGATGACCGAGCACAAGGAGGCGTCCGCGAATGTCGGGATTGCTCCGTGGCGTGGTCAGCCCAGTATCATTGCACAGCGGGAGCCAGACGCTGTTAAGCTGGGGCCGTGTGGGCTCTGAGAGGGTTATTTAGGTGCAGCGTTTAGCTGTGTTGGAGCTCTGGCGATGAGAGCTGGAGGCAGTAGTAAATTGATGGTGAAGCATATTGGGTGCTTGGGGTTGGAGATGTTCCGAAGGAGTGGCTGGTTTGGTTGATAAGGTCCAATGGTGGGTGGTTGTCTGGACCGATGGAGTGGGCAACTTGATAAGGTGAGTGGCAGTATTGAGCACCCAAGTGGGTAGCTGAGACCTGTTATTAGATAGTTGGGTTTGCGCGGCATGGCTGTTAGGGTGAATGGGCAAGCATTTGCCAGTTTGGATGTGATCCTTAATGACGAGAGAGGCCTGTGGCTGTCGTATGTGAAATTAGGAGTGTGGCCAATGTTAATGTGTAAGGCTTGGCGTCCTGTGTAGGAGCTGCTTAATTAAGATGAATAGGGGCAGATTAGCAATTTGAGCGAGGTAAGCTGTGTGGTTTATAAGGAGGCGGAGCATTCGCGCCTGCATGAGGAGCTGCCTTGTCATAATGGAAAAGGTGGATTGATGTGAGCCTGATTGAAGCAAGTCGTGATAATATACGGTGTTGCTTCGCGGGGCCTGACGGCAATATCGTAAGTGGAATTGGGCTGGGCCGTGCTGCTGCCTGGAAGCACTCAAATGTGAGGTTGCTGCCTGACTTCTTGATATCGTGTGCGGTCACAGCGATCTTTCGATTCTGGCCTCCCTGTTGGCCATACTAATCTATACGCGACATCCACGTCATGACATGTTAAGATAAGATGCAAGTATGACATTACGTTGACCTGGCTGGAGGCGCCATTGCTAATGCAGTCAATTGGCAAGAATATAGATAAGGTAGTAAGCATGAATGTAGGTTTGGTTAAATAAATAAAAGTATAAGCATGCTAGTGTCTCATTGCGTTGGCCTGGCTGTAGGCAACATGGGTCAGGCAATCATTGGCAGGAGATTAGGAATGGTTGTGAATATAAGTTCAGGGATGATGGGGTAGCTCTGAAGGGAGTTTTCATAGTCATTTTGAGCATAGATGCTGTGGTGTGATTGGTTGGATGGTCCCAGAGGGGCTGGGGTTAGGGGTGTGCTCCACCCTCGTATGTGTCATTGGGTGTGGCGCAACTGGGTTAGAGCGGTGTGTTCAATGGCTGCTTCTTCAGAGGATAGTTGCCGGCTGTGCAGGGGAGGTGAGAAGGATGTCCACATGTTCCTCTATGGGCATGGGGATCGGATAGTTGGAAATCATGCACATGAGTGTGGTCATGTGATTCTCCTTTACCAAGGCACTCACCTTGAGGAACATTCCAAGTCTTCTAATCAACTCTTTTGTTAGAGGAGTGGAAAAAATCCCCTCATTGGCAAGGGAGATCGAGGATGCACTCTGGACGTTTAGGTTACACTTCCTCATCCACGCGGAATGTCGTACATCCGTGACAATACAAATAGCTCTCCCCTAAGTGTCTATATGAAACACTGTTGACTCCATTATGTCCTGTGAGACCAACTTAGCCTCGGCTAAGCCCGACATCAAGGCTGCTTGCTTATGCACTGGCAGATCCGGCATGAATTCTGAAATCTTCATCTAATTCCCTTCGTTAGCTGCTGCAAGCATTGCATCAGCCTTAGCCTTCCTAAGGTGAAGTCCAGCATTTAAGTAAATCTTTTTGCTGTAGGCGTCGAGAATTCTGTTATCCTTGCCCAGCAATGTGGACGCTTGAGGAAGTGAAGATCTGTGGCATGAAATACATAGATGCAGCCGCTATGACAGAGGAATAGGGCTGCATATGAAAAAATAACAGCAAGCTTCTCTAGTACGGCACTGAGCTCTAACACGTTTATGTGTAGGAGTGACTCCGTTGGAGACCAGCGACCTTGCGTTTGGAGAGCACCCATGTGAGCTCCCCATCCGGTAAGGGATGCATCCGTGACTATGGTTCGCTGAAACTCCAGCTCCTGTAGGGGTACGCCGTTGTTCAGATTGTGGAAACTCTGCCACCACTGAAGGGTCCGAAGCAGCTTGTCGTCGTCGATGGTTATCTTGTCTGACCACGATCCTTGAGCCTGCGTCCATCGGTCCGCGAGGAATTCCTGGACTGGACTCATGAATAGGCAACAGTTTTCCACCAGATGGATGCAGGATGCCATGGCCCCTAGGACCGAAACATATTTTCTCACTGAGATCTTGGTGTTTCGCCGTAGTTGGCATGCTTGTTGATTGAGTCTTGAGGTTCTGTCGAGAGAAGGTTTCACTAGCCCTAACTGGGTCCCGAACTGTGCCCTCAGGAATACCAGCGATCTCGATGGCTGCAGAGAGGATTTTTCAAAGTTTATGGCGAATCCCAGCTGTTGTAGAAGCTGCATGGTGGCTTGTAAACTTGTGTTGGTCGACGCTGGGGAGGATCCCCTTACCAGCCAGTCGTCGAGGTATGGGTATACATGGTGGCCTTGCTTCCTTAGCCAGGCCGCTACTGGAGCCAGGCATTTCGTGAACGTTCTGGGGGGAGGTCTTGAGCCCAAAAGGAAGAACCGTGAATTGGTAGTGAGTCCGCCCTATTACAAATCTTAGGAATTTCCTGTGTTTCCGACACTTTGGAATATGGAAATATGCGTCCAGTAAATCCAGGGACGCTAGAAAATCCCCCTCTTGAACGGCGCAGATCACTTCCTGCAGAGTGAGCATCTTGAATTTTAGGCTCTTTAAAGACTTGTTGAGATCGCATAAGTCTAAAATGGGACGCCATTTGCCGTTCGGCTTTTTTACGACGAAATATCTTGAGTAGACTCCTTGACCTCTCTGTGATGTTGGAACTAATTCTATCACACCCTTTGCTAACATGAGTGTTACCTCTTGTTGCAGTATCTTCAGATGGGAATGAGCGGTGAACGCAGGTGGAATTTGCGGAGGGCTGTGTTTGAATTGTAGAGAGTGTCCGTTTCTTATAGTATCCAGCACCCACTGATCCGTCTTTATTCGTTCCCATTCGTCGACATATGCTGAAACTCTTCCCCCCAGAACGGTGTGTTGTATGTCACTACTGATCTTTATTTTGCTTGTCTCTAGACGACGACGGATATGATGGTCTCTTCCTGGAAGTCTGGAAGTTCCGGCGACGGTTTGCCGTTTGGGAGGCACGTCTGTATCCCTGGGAGGGGTAAGCTGATCTGCCAAAGGATCTGTCTCCAGATGCAGAGAATCTTGAATTACCTGAAGCCCCTCTAAAGGGACAAAAAGACTTGTAGTTTCTGCCACTCTGGAGGGCACCCAATGAACGTGCAGTGTCCGAGTCCTCTTTCATTCCCTTTAGGGCTTCGTCCACCTTCTCACCGAAAAGAAGGTCTCCCTTAAAGGGCATATCTAAAACTTTGTATTGTACATCTGGCCTGAAGTAGGTACACTTAAGCCATGACTGTCGACGTAATACGACCCCATTATTGACTTGCTTGAAGCCTGACTCAGCGAGGTCCACCGCAATGTTTATTACGTGATTTGATGCTTCCTCACCTTCTCGGACGAGTAACATCGCTGCCTTCCTATGCTCTTCCGGAAGATGATCAAGCAACGGAGCTAGCCTGTGCCACATCTCCCTATCGTATCTGGCAACAATTGCCAGAGAGTTTGCGGCCTTTACTGTGGTTGCTCCCATGGATAGCACTTTTTTTCCAAAGGCATCTTGGCGTCTCGCTTCGTTCTCAGGAGGAGTCGTGCACTTGTGCTGGGCCTTCACCTTCCTCGCCGCTGCCGCCGACACCACCGAGCATGGCGTTGGTTGGGAGGATAAACACTTGGGGGTAGACTCTGGAGCCTTAAACTTTTTTTCCAGGCGTCCTCTCACTGCCGGCTCTGAAAACGGGCGACGCATTGTCTGCAACCCCTCCTTCCATACATGGTCTCGTATTGGTATCGAGAACACCGACCTCCTTCTCTTGCCCATGTGGTCGAACAAAAAACAGTCCTTTTGCGGTTCTTTCTGGGACAAACTAAATTCTTTGCATGCCTTCTCCATCATAGAATGGAATGACGCAATGTCGTCCGGAGGGGACGGGTGAGCTGGACTTCTAGGGGTTTCCAACTCCACCTCTGACTCCCAGGTTGGATCCCTGGAGGGGGATGATGCGATATCCGACATGGCTCCCCTGTCAGACTCCGAATCTGGCAGCTCACCTTCCTCTTGTGCCAGTGCTGAGATTGGCGTGCGTAGGTGCGTCGGTTGACGGGACGGGCCCGGCTCGTCGACGGGTGACTGTGGCAGGTTTGCCTGAGGTAGTCTCTGGTCCAACGACTAACAACGATTGAAGCGTGGACAGAATTTCCAACGACAAAACAGATTGAGGATTGAGAAGAGGGGCAGACACCAGTATAACGGATCCCTTCGTCGACGACTTGTCAGCCATTCGCAGCCCTAGGTCTGCTGGGCCAGCTATTATCTCATTCTCGTCCTCTGAGGACAGCAACACAGCCTGTTCTTGTAGTAAAGTATCCGGGGGGGTCGGATCAAAAACTTCAGGCCTCCAGTAGAACCCCCGTCGACGAGGCCATCGTCGACGTCGTTGTCGGTGGGACGGTGGATGCCACCTGCGTAAGTGGCAGGGTGGAGGCCGATGACTGGGCTGCCGTTGAGGACGGTGACTTAGCAGGTGGTTTTGGCAGTCCCGCCTTTTCCACACTTGGCTTGCTTTTACTCGACTCTCGACTCATGGTCGATCTATGATGATCGCCCGAGGATGATTTCCTTTCCTTTTCATGCTTTTTTTATGAAGATGATTTCTTTGACGAGGAGTCTCTAGTTGAGTAACTTCCAGACAACTCTTTTTCCGTCGGTCGAGAAATCTTCGTCGGTGGTTCCAACGAGGTAGCGCGGCGTGATGTTTTCGCCGATTGTGTGGAGCCTACCTCCGAAGGGGGGTGTGCCCCCGCTCCATCATTCAGCCATGCCACCAGTCGTCGACTGCGGTCTTTGAGGGTTTTTTGAGAAAACCCTTTGCATATGTCGCAGTTATCCGCCGAATGATGAGGGTGGAGGCAATATACACAATCCATATGTCCGTCCCCCTCGTAAACTTTTTTCAAGCCACACGTCGCGCATGGGCGGAACAGCGCTTTTCCTGAAACGGAGGACATTTTCTGTACTCAAATTCCAGTAATGCAACCTTGTACAAAATAGTAAGACAACGCAAGGAGATCCCACTACTTTGGAGACGGTTGAAATCTGAAGGGGAACCGCGGGGGCGGGCCTCTTATACGGGGACGTCCTACGGAGCATGCGTAGGAGGGTCCTAAAAGGACATAGATAGGACACAAAAGTGTCGGAAGTTTTCCTATTGGAAAAGGCTATATATGTGTACCGAGGGGTCCCAGTCTGACGACGGGGAATATTCTAAGCATGTGAATCCATTCTAAGCATGTGAATCCATGAAAGATCTAATGCTGGAGAACTACAATGATAGAATCAGGTAAAAAAGCTTAGGGCCAAAGTCAATAGGTCAAAAGTCTTTTGCTTAAGAACACACGGTTCAGGGTAGTTCGCGGTAAAGTTTGTGCCACAGGTTCCCGACGAAGTTGGCGGCAGAAAAGTTAGTTCAAAGTGAAGAGTGTTAGGCAGAATCCTGTGCAGTGCCCTTAGGGACCACTACACACAATTAAGACCACAAGGGGTAATACAAGTTCACCTTTGGTACAAGCCTGTACTACTATGCTAAAGTGGTAGCAGTAGCGGAGCAGCCAGGCTTATCTCAAGCGTATATGAGCAGCAGCAGAGATTACACAAAGGGACAACAATTACTGTGACTCAAGCAAACAATGACTCAAGGTTTCAGGTAAAAAATTATAAGTACATTTATTTTTAAACCATCTGTTATAAAACACAACACTTCTATAGATTCAAAACCACACGTACAATACACTACAGACAACCAATTCTCTTGGCACAGAATAACCCAAGGTAAGTACCTTATGTTTTGGCAGACCAGTGTTGTGAAACAAAAGACGTTACAGAGAATACATATGCGATCACTTTTTTGACAGCTCGGTCGTATTAATGGAACGCGTATTCACGGCGAGAAATGTTACCGGGGCAAAAACGCACTTAGCACCTGGGCTAACCAGAGAGAGTTGGGGGGCAAAAATCATAGGTAATACTTTTGTCAGGGCAGACAGAATCAGAGAACACTTGTTGACAGAAATACAAGAGTTAACAGGACGGAGCCAGTGTCAAGTGGAACTGGGTTCCTGTTGTTGAGAATCACACAGTCGGACAGTTCAAGATTCAACGTTGCCAGGAGTACTTGGATATTGTCAACAGAGGAAGCAAAAGTTATAAGAAGGAGGGAAGACAAGGGCAAGCCTTGGATGAGGAGAAAAGTGAGTCACCCTAGTTCCTCGAAGCAGAACAATGTACCTTATTCACGGAAGAAGCTGGTGCCACAGCAGTTGTTCCTGGTAGTTTCCTGTAGACCCACAGTTCCTGGTGCTTCGGTCATGGTGACGAGAAGGAGGACGTCTGGAGGGGTCTGCACTACTCAGGGATGAAGCCAGCAGCAGCAAATGTGAATAAAAGGTGCGCTCCTTTAAAACAGGAGAGGCTCTTCAGATGGCTATCCGAACCACTACAGCAGTGTACAGCGATTTCGACCACGAAGAGGATCATCTGGGTGTGGAAGATGAGCTGGTTGACCCCACCAAGCTCAAGGGAAGAAGACTCCAGACTGGATCTCCTCTGGTCGTCGAAGGGTAGGTAGCTCAGGACTGCGGCAGGGCTTCACCGGGACGGGGTTGTTGCAGCAGCTGTCTTCTTCTCCACTTCGCTTCGGTTCCTTGTAGTTCCAGTGGCGACTGACTTCCAGCCCAAGAGTCCTGCCTTTTATGCAAAAATCCCCCATTCACACAGCCTGGCTGTCAATCACGCAGCAGGGGGGTTGTCAAGCCCAGACAACCACCTCAGCCAATCATGGCAAAGTGCGACTTGGTTTTCCTAGGATACCCTGTGCAGGGGGTGACTACACCCCTCCCTCACATTCAGCCCACCTAGACACCCAGGCGCCTAGAGGAGGGCTTCTTGGCAGAAGCCAGCCAAAAGACTGAACAAAGAAGGCAAACCTGGTTTGCCACGCGAAGTAAAACACAAGAAGGACTCTAACAAAAAGAAATGGTGAAAAAACCCGACCAGAGCCAAAAGAAAGTATTTGGTCAGGAGGGTTTATGTTCGAGGCTAATATAATAGCCTAAAACAGTACCACGTTTATGATAGTATAATCACGGTAGAAAAGTTAGGGTAGATACCACTGCCACCAGCCAAGTCTAAATGTCAAAAGAGCAAAACAAGGCTCTAGTAGGTACAGATAAAAAGGGCTAAGAATTAACCCTTTGCAATACTCCATGTAAGATGGAATGTACTGGATCTGTGGTTTAATGACTATGAAAAGTTAATGGCAACTTTACCCTTTTCTGGGGGACAGTAGTCAGCCCCAGAAACGGAGTCGGTGGGAAGTCTAAAAGACAACCCTGTGTCACTGCACTGACTGTGCTGTGTAACACACACAAGAGTGGGACTACTGAAGTGGTGTACTCCAGAGTCCACACTCACAAAAACAGATGAAATACACATGGCAAAACACAGGCAAGAGTGGGGGAAAAGCTCACACTCTTACCAAGTGAAAAAATAAACTCCAGAAATCCAGCAAAGCTGCTGGGGGCCTCACTAGGTAAAGGAAATTAGCCATTGAATGAGAAATCTCCCTAACAAAGAGAAGGACGAGTCCTCTGATTGTTGAAAGATTTCAGACACTTTCACGGCGGCTGAACGAAACGAACAACCGGATTTGCACAGTACCTTAAAACGGAGAGGGAGCTGTAGCCGAGGCGGACGTTCCTGGTAGTTCCTGCAGGCTCATGGTTCCTGAAGCGACTGTCGGACTGACAAGTAGTAGGAAGTCTGGAGGGTCCTGCACTACCCAGGTTGAGGAACCAGCAGCAGAGCAAGGCAACGAATTAAAGGTGCGCTCCTTAAAACCCAAGCAGGGTCCACATTCCTGGCTATCCGGACCACTGTAGCTCTGTACATCGAATTCGACCAGAGGAGGGGGTCCCGGCTTGAAGTTTGGGCGAACTGGTTGGTCCCACCAGCTCAAGGGAAGAAGATTCCTGGAGGATCTCGCTGTCGTCGGATTGTGAAGATTCGGACCGGCAGCAGGGCGTCACCGGGCGGTTCAGTAGTTGTAGGAGTCCGCTTCCGTCAGCTCCTCATCGGTTCGTTCATTCCAGTGGTGACTCTGCGTTTCCAGTGCCAGAGAACTGCTTTTTATGCAGTTTTCCCACATTCATACAGCCTTGCTGTCAATCACACATTAGGGCGGCTGTCCGGGCAAGGACAGTCACCCAGCCAAACAGGAGAGCAACTTGGGTTACCAAGGGAACCCATGGAAGGGGTCCTAAGACCCCTCCCTCACATCCTGCCTACCCAGACTTTCAGGCACCTTAAGGAGGGCTTCTGTGCAGAAGCCTGCGAAAAGACGGCAAACAAAGGAACCAAACAGAGTAAAACACGAGAAAGACTTTTACAAAAAGAAATGGCGAATAAACCCAGCCGGAGCCGAAATAAAATATATTTGGTCAAGCGGATTTATGTTCGAGGCGAAAATACCATGGTTATTTAAGATAACCGCACTATGAAAAATGGGGTAGTTACCACAGCCACCAGCCAAGTCTTGATGAAAAGGGAGCGAAACAGTGCTCCAAGAGAAACAGACAAAAAGAGATAAGAATTAACCCTTTCCAATACTCCATGTAAAATGGGGTGTACTGGGTCTGTGGTTTAAAGAGACCACTTAAAATTAATGGCAACTTTACATGTTTCTGGGAGACAGTAGTCAGTCCCAGGAAAACGGAGTCAGTGGCTGAAAGACAACCCTGTGTCACTGCACTGAAGGTGCTGTGTAACACACAAAAAGATGATGCCCATGGGGTAGGCGAGGCTCCAGAGCCCAAGATCACACAATTGGTAAAACCACACACAGCAAAATACATGTAAGAGTGGGGAAAAAGGCTCACACTCTTACCAGGTGAAAAACATAAACCCTAGAAATCCAGCAAAGCTGGTGAGGGACTCAGTAGGTAAAGGAAATTAGCCATTTTGGAGAATTCTCCATAACAATGGCCGAAACCATCCACCATGCTATGCAGGCCTTGAATGGCGAATAACCGGGCCTTGACCCCCCCCGAAGGTGACAAACAGAGCGTAAGAGTTGCGGAAGCCCTTAGTCCTATCCAGATAGAATTTTAACGTGCGTCTGACATCCAGACAGTGCAGGACCCTCTGAGCATCGTCCTTAGGGTCAGCAAAAAACATAGGTAGGACTATCTCCTCGTTCAGGTGAGAAGTGGAGGCTACCTTGGGTAGGAACGCAGGGTGTGTTCTCAGGGCCACCTTATCCTTGTGAAATGTAGTATAGAGTTCTGAAGCCACCAACGCCTGAATCTCGCTGGCTCTGCGAGGAGGGAAAATCAAGCTCGAGCCAAACTCAGTTCAGGTCTATTACTATCAAGAATGCTATCATCACCATCAATGAGAAAGTAAAAACACTTGGCCTGTTCTTAGAAGGCTCTCTGGGGACAGAATCACAGGTCGCGTATCTACACAGAAATTGCCAGTATTATCTCTGGTTACTCAAGAACATCCAACCCTACTTAAAAGAGGAAAAACAGTGCTACCATAGCTAGAGCACCAATCCTATCGCAATTGGATTATGGGAATGCACTGATGCTGGATGCAAGCCAATATCCAAAATAACGTGGTGAGAACCGTAAAGAGGAAATAAAATAGAGACCATATCACCAAAGATAGAATGGATCTCCACTGGCTCACCATCAAAGATAGGGTCTCTTTCAAAAGCCTGACATTGGCACACAGATGCTTGTTCGGACAGGCCCAAGCCTATCTTAAATAAAGGATCACCCTATATGTACCTTCAAGATCCATAAGATCAGAAACATTGACATGGCTTGGGCAGAGCTTTCCCTGTGAGAGTAACACGAAATTGGAATAACCTACCAACTGAGCGAAGGCTCGAAAGAAACCCTAACCGATTCAGGAGAAAGCCAAAAACTCACCTTTTTAAATCAATAGCACTAAGGGAACATCCTCGCATCCTTAGTTGAGCCTCTTTTTGTCTCGTTTTACATGTATAAATGTCTGTCATTTTGGGTGCCCTGATGCCTGCGGGCTGTGGCGCGGTACAATAAAAGAAATAGAATGGAAGGTCCAAGATGCATTCCTTGATGTCTTGGTTAAACTTAGTAGCCCGAAGCCAGGCAGTCCTTCTCATGTCCGTGGCGATGCAAATGGCCCGGTCAGAGGTGTCAATGTGGGCCACGGTGGACTCCATGATGTTTTGCGGCACCATTTCAGCCTCTGCCATTCCCGCTTTGAATTGTGACTGGCTCTGACCCTGAAGTTCTGGAAGGAAGTCGGCTATTTCCCATCAAAGCCTTCGATTAACGGCTGCCAGCATGGCATCCGCGTTGGATTGACGAAGATGCAGTGAAGCGCATCTTCCTGAAGCTTCTTCCTGTTCGCCTCCAAGATGATCTCCTCCTTGCCTAGCAGCGCCAAGGACGAGGTGGCAGAGGACAACTATGGCTTTGAATAGAGTGACGTTGCAGCAATAACTGAAGAGTGTGGTTGAGGGTGGGTTGACAGCAAGAGTGGATCCCCCCCCTTCATTTGCCTATACTTGGCGTCCAGGCGCAGATTGACAGGTTTGGCCGAATGGGGCTTGAGCCACCCTTTTTTGACGATGGGGTATCAGGGTCTTCTTCCTCGTCTGTGTCCACCAGGGCGTCCGGCTGGTGTGGTGCGGGTGGAGGGGTGCTGGGCGCAGAGGGCTGAGTTGTGGAGACCAGAGCCGGGGGCTGGTACGGGACTGCCTGAACTGTAGGAAGCAGGGGAGCCGGAATCGAAGGAGCTGGCGTGGGCAGCAGGGGCTGCACCTGTGCCGGCGGCGCTGGAGCCATAGAAGGAATGACTATACGTGCAGGCAGAGCGAGCATGTCCCTGATTCAATCCCTAAGGATGGACCCCATCTGAGGAGATCTCTTGAATGTGAGGAACTTTTCAAAGCACCTGTCCTGGCAGGCCGGTGGGGTGGCAAGTGATATTAATGGGGTAGCGGCCGGCTGATGGGGCAGGTGGGTACTCTGTCTAGCTGTTTGCGGTGTAAACCTGACCTGCACTGCTGATGGATAAGCTGTAGGCCACGTACCTGGTTGACACCAGTCCCACCTTGTAACTCGTTCACCCACCTACTTCGTTCCTCAGGGAGGTATCGGACGAGCAGCCATCTTGTTTGGCCCAGTGGCCATCTTGGCGAGCTGCATCCCACATGCCAAAGTCGTGGTGCTCGGCTCACTGGGACCGACCTCCTCCAGGACTCTTGGCGATGGAGCATGAGGTTAACCCTGCACCTCAGGCCGAGGCCTGGTAGGCGTGACGCCCTCGGCTGAGATGCCAGTGGTGCGGCGTGTAGGCACCCCCTCGGACATGTTGCCGGTACAAGGGCATAGCCCCTCGGGTGTACGTCTGGTAAAAGAACCTTGCGGCCCATCAGCACTGTCTCCGGTAGCTGAATTAGAGGTACCTCCCGTCTGTGCGTTTCCTTGGAAAGGAGTCGCCATTGCGGGGTGCGCTGGAAAAGAGTGGTCCTCCTTTGGGCCTTGACTTATGTCTGACAAAGTCCTTCAAGTCCTCTGTAGGCGACTTATGAAGAGGTCCCTCCACCTAGCTAGTATGTTCTTCAAAGTATGCGAAGAAAGTGCGTTGCATGCGGTGCAACCCTCCCACCCGTGGTCGGGGCCAAGGCAGCGGAGGCAAAGAGTGTAGGGATCAGATGTAGAGAAGAGCGCCTTGCAGGCTAGACACCTGCTGAAGCCCGCTAAAGTCGACATGCACCGGGGAGGAGCGTGGCGCCAGAGGACTGAGTACCTGAATGATAAAAGAAGACAAAAAAGACTGAAGAAAGTATCCGGGGAAGCATGTGGTATTACATGGCCGAAGCCAAACCCAAAATCGGCCCTTTCCCGTCAACACGGAAAAGGGGACTGGGGAGAGGTGCCGGTGGGCGGAGTCAGGGGAGCGCATGCAACCCCCTTTCCCGTACCCATGACCCACCCTATTTCATAGGATTCTCAGGAGGTCCCAACCCCCCCCCCCTTTCTACACAAACACTGGGCCGAGGAAGAGGGTGACAGAGTAACAAGACTAACCCTTACATATCTCATTGGACATTAATCGAGTCAGGCAAATTCAGCACTTGACTTTAATCACATACATCAGATATCCATTAGCTCTCACATGGATAAAAGGCGGAACATAGAGACACTCTGAGCAAGGTGGAACACGAGAAGCAGCAGAACTTCCGGGGTGAAGGCGGGCCTTCTTGAGCAGAGCGACCGATCGAAGGACGAGAACAAAAAGTAAAGGAAACCAGGAGCTCCCTGCAGGAGGTTGTTGCATCCAAAGAACCATAACAGATACATAAGGCGAAATCCAAGATAAGAAGAGTGCAATATGTTTCAAAGGCGTCCACAACCCTCCCGGGTGAACGACAGAGTTGGGGAGGCGAGGTCAAGCCTGTGGTATTAACCTTGACTCGGGAATTAAAACATCGAAGACAAGAAAGGAATGCGCACAGCCGATGAGTTGGCGAGCAAGATGAAAGACCAGTGTGTGTTAAGGAAAGACTGAAGTGACAACACTATACCTTACAATTGAAGGCTGCACGCTTGTGGATGAGATGTGAAGAAAGACAGATCTGAGGTGAACTTGAAAATTACCGATAACTGTGAATCCTGTGATACAGAGTAGAAGAGTGGTCCGGTGAAAGGAAGTAGACCAATCACAAGTCTCTGAGAAAGGTGAAATGTTTTGTTAGCCATGAAGTGAATAAACTTTAAAAAGTGTGATGATCAAGATTGAACCCTGCAAAAGGGGAAGTGGAAAGTGAACATCGAACTCTTGTGCTTATGATATTGAAATACGTAGACCAAGAAACACTGGGGCAAATAACACAAGAGTGTGGGCTGAAGGGAAAGTCGAAGCAGTCCTGCAGAGGTCGATAGTAAAATCCTTGCACAGTCGAAAGTCTTGGATGTCAGAGCCTGACTGAGGGAGACCGGAAGTGTGATAAGTTAGGGAAAGGGAACCCCTAACGAATGTGAAAAAAGCTTGGGGTTGGGAACCCCTACAAGTGCTGTGATCGAGTTCCGAGCTCGACAGAGACCTAACTCTGGAAAAGTGACTTTAACGTGGAAGCGCAGGCAGGCCTCGATCCACATTTTGAACTGCTTTGTTTTGAGAACCTGAGCCAGAGTATGTCATCCCGTCTACGGGGACCACCCTACTCCATGCTGTCCAACATGGGGAGGAGAGCTGACTCGCCCACTTTAATTCTTGATATTCTAACATTGATTTTACATTGCATACATATTGCCCTTTGCACACTATTTGTATACAAGATAGGGCAGGCATTACGTTTTGTTAGTATAGACCATTTTGATCTGACAGAGACTGACTAGGACTGGTATTCTTTATTATTTGACGGTAGAGCCTCCTCCCATCTTAGTTAACCCCGAGAATTGAATAAAGATTTTACAAACTACCTTTTCTTTCAGTGCATTTTCAAGGGTGCCTAGATACCTTTTGTATACAGTTGTGTCATTACAAAGGTTTGCCATTGTGCCCAATTACTTCCCATCAGCATACATGGAATGATTGTTCCTTTGTCATCAATAAGTGTCAGGATTCATGACCCAACAGCAAAAACTTACGGCCTTGTTGGTTAGTGGTTTCACCATTACTTCAGTATCACCTTGCTTGAGCTGGTCATCTGCAATTCCAATTAAGCACATTCAAAGTCATTATATAGGCAAAAGGAAACCATAGCCAGCAGAACACTACTTTCATTAAATGCAGATACACAAACTATTTTTTCTTTTTACTGGGCAACAAATGAGGTATCTTGATCCAGTTTTTGAAACAATAGATATTAAAATAGGACAATTTCGTTTCTGCTATTTTGCTGGGTAACCAGAATGTTTTGACATGTGTTTCAGAAAATGTAGTTTTCCTACATTACATTAGTTAAGTTGAACACTAGATTAGCCGTATTGTCAGATGCACATTATATGTGGTAGAACAAAGAATTAGCAATTGGCAGCAAATGTACAGTATTGCAACAAATAAACAAATTACTTACTTTAGATGGATTAATCTTTCCCGATACATATTCCTCATTTCAGAACAAAATTGTCCTTCTGACTTCGTACATTTCCTGCCACGTGGGGAGCGTGGGGGGGACACAATGCAGCCTCTGCACTGCGTTTTAAGTGCCCATGACTCAAACCAATGACAGTATACCCCCTCTGCAAAGCAGAAGTTGCCTCAGGCATCTGGTGGAATGACCCCCTCCACGACCTACAATCCCAACATTACTGGTCAGATCGTAGCATTCAGAAATCTAAAAGGACGATCTACCTAAACAGGGTCTGCTTATTAACAGCCCTGGCAGTCTGATCACCAGCAAAAGTGACAACAGCTGGTAATCTTTCCTGAGCCCACTTGGGGTCCAGACATTGAAACATCTCTCAATGGTCTCTGAGGGACAGAGACCTGTAGGCAGTCTGTCATGTTTGTCCAGAAACAGACTACAGACCGCACAGTAGCCACTGGAGCAACCGGGCCCTTTAGCACTAGGAACATGCATGAGGCTAGGAGATCCAGAATGCAGAGAAAGGCAGAGGCCGGGATGTAGCTCTTGGGTTGAAGTAGTTTTACCTTCTGAATGATGTGGAGGATGCAGTTCTCGTGGGGGAGACATGCCCAAACAGAAGACCAGGGACTGAAAGATCTGGAATAAAAGGACTATTTTGAACCTGTATTGTGGAGGAACAAGCTTAAATGCCTAAGAACCAAGATGGGCTGCAGGCTTCCATCCATCAGCACCAAAACATAATGGGAGTAAAAACCAACCCCCCCCTGCAGACTTAGGCACAAGTAAAATCTCTGCCTTTGCCAAGGGGTGGTTGATTTGTTCCAGGATTAAGGGCATCCAGGGGACGGCAACAAAGTGGCTTTGTTCGGAAGGGCAGTGCAACAAAGGAAACCGTAGCCCGAAGAAAAGACTTGAGACTCAGCAGTGTTGTGTAATCTGCACCCATTCCCCAACAACAGGGACAACCCCCACACAGCGCAGTGAAGAATTAAAGTGATAGTCGACCAGGGGTGGGTAGGGGGATGTGGAGGAACAATATTGCCTCTGGGTGCACCTCTGCCCAGTCTCTGATGGAGGAACCTTCTTCTAACCTATCTCAGAGGGGGGCTTAATCCTACCTCTGTGGACAGGGAGAGAGGCCTGCTGGTTTGCCAACCCAAGGATATTGGCCTTGGCGACTGACAACCCAAATGTTTTAAAGTGGCATCTGGTTTGGTGGCAAAAAGACTGGCACCATTAAAAGACATGTTGAGGAGATTTGACTGAACATCTGGAGCAAACTCGTGTGTATCCAGGAATGTTTCCAGAGCACAGTCCATGAGGCTATTAAGCAGGCTATATACATTGCAGTCTCCAGACACTTTTGAAGAATCTGCCTCAGAGGCAACATTCCGCCACAGGTGGGAGTATCTTGCTATAGCAAAAGACACACCAACAGTCCCACAGCCAGGTTTCCAAAGGTACCATAGAACATCAAGAGTTTTGCTCTTCCTGTCTGCGGGTAAGGAAGGAAAAGTAGCTGACTTTGGACCACCAAGGACTCTGGCGTGGGATAACATGAACAAGGCTAATAGGGAGCAGGATGGTGTGTTTTGACTGAGTCATTGTGCACGGGGGAGAGAGCGAGATGACCCCAACAGGGTTTGCAAGAGGTGGGTTAAAGGGGAGTAGTGCACTGATCTAGAATGTCCATGAGGTCATAGGGGAACTTGGATACTAAAGAAGCGTTCAAACACAGAAACTCAACAGCCCAGGCAATGGTCTTTTGAGGAGATGTGGTGGGCTCTACATTAGAAGATGCCTGCATGAATTCTAATTCAAGAAAAAAAGTGTCCAGGCCGGTGATGTCATGAAGTTCAGAAACGAAGGTGGCAAGAGTCTCACTCATCATAGAATATATCATGTGAAATCCTTCATATCGTTCCCTTGCATTTGCAACAAAAGGTTGGCCAATTCATGAGCATTTGACTGGTAGGCAGGGGCATAGCTCAGGTTTTCATGGATCTCTATATCACGGCCTGCGCCAAGTATAGAAAAAGCGCTGGTGCCAAAGCAACCGAAGGTGGAGCAATGAAGCATTTCGGAGGGACAGTCTTTGCCAGTAGTCTAAACCAAGCTGGCAAGATTGCGATTACCAGCCAATGAGGTTCCTCTACTGGTCTTAAAAAGGCACAATGGCACCACCAAGACTTGGCAAAAATCAAGCATTTCACACCTGAATTCCTTCCACTGTGACAACGTCGAAGGGTACCTAGACCAACACAGGGGGAGCTTACTCCAAGGAGTCAGCTTCCCTGGACCAGAAAAGGTAAGACTTCCTGGCAGAGCAAGAAACGTGACTCCTTCTGTAATTTTTCTCGTCTTTTTGTTGTTATCTACACAGGAGCGAGAATCCTCTTTATGTGGTTTCTCAGCTAGGTATGACCTCTCTAGGAGTGGAAGGTTTTTAATGATGCAGAGGATTGCAATGGAGTCTTGTGTAGAGCAGAGAAGAGCTAAGTGATATATTCCCATAAGGATTTACAGTGCATAGACATGCAGGACTCAACATGGTTGGTAACACTGTCAGGACCCAAGCATCAACGCAAGAATGGGTATGATAATAACATGTAACATAAGTTTGCGGCCCAGGGGGAAAAGAAGACAGGGCTGGAACCGCTTGTGGGTTTTAGTACTCCCCACAATGATAGCTCTGGGAAGGCAAGAGGGCCAGACGTGATGGACACCCCGTCTGAGCATTCATAGGAACCTGCTCCCTCCTCAGGTGACGGCAAGGGGGAGTTTGAGTTGGGTGTAGGGGGAACCAGAAGTGGTGTAAACTAATCAACGAACGGTAGATCGTAGGGGAGGGGACCAAGGTTTGCCAGATGAGGGATCTTAAAGTACTAACGTACAATGTGATGGGGCTCAATACCCCAGTCAAAAGGAAAAAGGGGATCCACCTCTAACAGGGCATGAAATCGGATATAATGATGTTCCAAGAAACGCACATAAAAAAGGCAGACAAATGGAAATACAAAATCAGGGGAAATACTCAAATATACCAAAGCGAACACGGGGGGAAAAAAGGTAGGATTGTTGATCGCATTACATGATAAGCTGGGAATACAAGTAAGGATGCCGATAAGGATGCAAGATGCATATTTCTGAATGCAGTCTTGAGGGGTCAAATAATTACTCTAGCGTCGTCTTGTGCGCCGAACACAGGACAAGATGGGTACCTAAGGGAAGACATGACAAAACTAGAGACCTTAGAGAAAGGGGCTATTATACTTCCTGGCAATTTCAATATATAATGTGTAATTACTATATTACATGACATGAGTGGTAACATATCACAGAAACACAAGCCCCATCCAAAGCGTTAAAAACGGAAGATGGCTACGCTGGCCTTCCATGATGTATGGCGAGTAGTGTTAGAACAGGGATTTGCACACTACTCCCACGTACACTCCTCCAATTCAAGGATAGACTACATCTGGACATCAACAGGGCTATTGGGGAAAAGCAGGGAAATTTAATTGGGAACAATGTCCCTATTGGACCATGCCCGACTGTGGATGAGGGTGGAGTGGGGAAATACGAAGGGGGGACTCTGGAATTGGGAACTCTCCAAAGGCCTCCTACACGAACCAGTTCTGAGTGTAACAAGAAGAGAAAAGATTGAGCTATACTTTAGAAAAAATGAATCAGAGGACGTCCCACAGGAAATAATATGGGATGCATTCAAGGCGGTAACGAGGGGGTACCTCATAGCACTCAAAAAAGGGAAAGAGAAATAGAGAAGATGGTGTGAAAAAGACCAGGGAGAGAAGTTAAGGGACATACAAGAGGAAATGGCAAAAACCACAAATAATAAGTTAAGAAAGGCCTTGAGACATACAGGGACAACTGAAGACATTTAGAACAAAGAGGGCTGAGAAAGCATTACTATACCTGAAAAAGTGGCACTATGTAAAAGCCAATAAAGCTGACAGACATTTAGCCAGACAATTAAAGGAAAAGAAAGGGACCCACACAATTATAAAACTTAAATAGCCAGGGTCAGGACAAAACAAAAAATGAAAATATAGGGGAAATCGTCAGGGAGCACTATCAGAGGTTGTATGCCTTAGATAATCCCTCAGAAGCACGACAAGAGGAATACATAGTGAGCCTCCCCATTCAGCAGATAACGAAAGAAGAACAGGCAGAACTAGATGAGGACATAAGGGAAAAAGATGTTAAAAAGGCAATAAAAGATCTACAAAAAAATTAAGTTACGGGTCTCGATGGACACCCGGCCAGCTTCTAAAAGAACTACAGTGATATACTGACCCTTATTCTTACAAGATTATTTAATATGTTTAAAACCAAGAGAAATATAATCCGCTCTATGAATGAAGCAAAACTAGTGGTATTCCACAAACAAGGGAAAGACCCAACACCACCAGGGTCATACCGACCAATAGCACTTATAAACTTAGATGCTAAACTATATACCAAAATACTCGCTAACAGACTGATTCATCTCCTGCCAAAGCTAATTGCCAAGTATCAATCAGGCTTCATACCATCCAGACAAACATTCGACAATACTCGAAGAATTTGTCATTTAATTAAAAGAAAATGTGAATAACCCAACGCACAGCAATCCTGGTGTTGCTAGATGCAGAAAAATCATTTGACAGTGTCGAGTGGTCAATGCTAATTAACATATGGAACAGGTTACTTACCTGTAACTGTTGTTCTCCAGCATGGATCTGGCATGGATTGACATGCTCATTAATATTCCCCGTCGTCAGGGAATCAGTATCAGTTTTGTTTCTGATCTGTCTTTCTCAGTAGTAACCAATCACTGGTCTCTGGGTCATACTGCCCCCAGCCAACGACTGCCCTCTCCCTAAGCCCCGCCTCTGGCAGCCATCTTCAGATTTGGTACCACCAAGTGGCAGTATGACCAAGTGAAGAGCCGTAGAGGGGCAGGAGGGAGGGTTCGCATGTGAATCCATGCCAGACCCATGCTGGAGAACAACAGTTACAGGCAAGTAACTTGTTCCTTCTCCAGCATGGGGTCTGGCATGGATTCACATTCTAATGAATACAAGAATACATAGAAGTACACATGCACAACCACAGGAGGTGGCAAGGCTCAACATTAAGCATTACATAAAACTCAACATTAAGCATCTCTTACCTCCTCACCAGGCTCACCTTAAGCGAACAGGTTCTGCAGCACTGCCTGGCCGACTCTGGACTCCTCCCTGGAATCCCAGTCGACGCAGTAGAATCTCGTAAAGGTCCACGTAGTAGCCCTGCATATGTCCAGCAGGGGCACACCAGACAAGAACGCCGTGGTAGCAGCGATCGCTCTGGTCGAGTGGGCTCTCGGACGGCCGGGCAACGGTCGGTTTGCCAACCGATGACAATGCATAATTCAGCCAGAGAGCCATCTGGAAATGGAAGCCTTCGAGAGAGCCTTCCCTTGGTTCACAGGTCCAAAGTTCACAAACAGCTGTAATGTCTTCCGAAAAATCTTTGTTCGGTCCACGTAGAACTCCAGCGCTCTAGCCACATCCAGCGAGTGCAAAGTCCTCTCAGCCGGAGACGAAGGCGACGGGAAGAAAACAGGTAACACCAAGGGCTCGTTGAGGTGGAAGTCCGACGGCACCTTGGGCATAAACGAGGGGTGCGTCCTCAGCACCACCCTCGTGTCGTGAAAAGTTAAGTATGGAGGCTTGCAGGATAGGGCCTGGATGTCTCCCATTCGCCGTGCGGAGGTGATGGCCACAAGAAACGCAGTCTTCCCTGACAGGAATTTCAGCGGCGCTGAATGCAGGGGCTCAAATGGCGCCCCCCATGAGCCTAGTCAGCACCACGTTGAGTTCCCACGCCGGGGCAGGGGCCTTCACCGGCGGGAACGATCGGAACAGTCCCTTCATAAATTCCTTCACCAGGCGATGGGACCACAAGGACGCCCGTCCTGTGGTTCTGGTGTATCGGGAGATCGCAGCCAGATGTACCTTGATGGAGGCGTGAGCCAGTCCAGCCTTGGCCAGCGACAGTAGGTACGGCAGCACTCGAGGGGCCGTAATCTGTAGAGGGTTAATCTTCTGTGCACGGCACCAGACAGAGACCCTCTTCCACTTATGCCCGTAGCACTTGAGAGTTGAGGATGCCCTGGCTTTTGCAAGTACCACTCTGCAGTCAGCTGGGATATCGTACCCTCCAAACTCTAGCGCTGCAGGAGCCAGGCCTGCAAGTTCAGCGACTCCGGGTCGTGATGAAGTATGGCGCCTCCTTCTCTGGAGAGAAGATCTGCATCCGTCGGCAGCTCGACTGCTGGGGACACTGACAAGTCCCGAAGGTCCGGGAACCAGATCTGCCTCGGCCACGCTGGTGCGACGAGGATCATCCTGCACCGGGACCTCTTGAGCTGGTTGACGAGTCGGAGCAGCAACGGCAACGGAGGGAACGCATAAAGGAACAGGCCTTCCCAGGGGAACGAGAAAGCATGGCCCATGCTCCTCTGGCAAACCTCTGGCACTTGGAGTTCGTTGCCGTCGCGAACATCGTCGGTACCCGTCGTGGCCGTGTCTGTTCCCGTGTCATCCCCAGGGACGTGGGATGTGGGTAAAGGCCGAGCAGGCCGCGAGGGCTGAGAAGGCGGGGCTGGGTGGATCCGTCTTCTCTTGTTCGGGGGGCTTCTGGTTCCTCCGTCGGATCTGGTACCGGGTCCTCTGTCGGTGGTAAGGGCAATCTCGTCCTTATCTCTGAACATAAAGATTGTATCGCCAACAAAATGGCCACCGAGTTATCCTGCGGCTCCGGAAGCGACAGCTGACTAGGAGCCTCGTGTCATGATGCCTAACCCCGGGCATCCGGATCAAGTCCATCAACCCCGGGAGCAGGCATCCAGATACTCATTAAAACCCCAACAGCCCCGGCTGGGGGCTGTTTGGATTCAGTCCTGGCGCCTTAGGCGCCAGGCTCATAGACTCTACTTACCTTATGCAGACTATGCTGTAAATGAGTCCAAGCCAACGTGAGGCCTGGATGGGAGTATTTTATTCCAGGGACTATTTTTTACTCAGGTGTGGTTCTGGAGAACTTCTTACCTGGGACTACTTTGCAGGCAATTTAAACCACCCAGGAACAGCAGCTCATGCTTCTTGTTATTCTGCATCCACCAGCGTAACACTCACCATGTCTGCAAGTCAGCATCCAGTCTTCTGCCACACCCGCCTCGAATCCGGAGCTCCTAGACAAAAGGAAAAGAAAGGAGAAGAGGTTAGATCATGGACATTATTTGATTCCTTACCCGATTCCGGACCCAGCACATCTCCGAGCCTGGAAAGGACATTATTTCAGCACGCGTTGCTTCGCCAGCAGCAGCGCCGCGCTATACTCACCAGTCCACTGCATCTTTCAACTCGGCGCTGCCTCCATCATTTATTTCGTCGAAACCCAGCACCTGGGGGGAAAACAAAAGGAATAACCAGGTGAGCTGAGAAAACCGACAAAGACAATCTCTTTGCCACCATAGGCTTACCTGCTTTACCACCGGAGGTATTATCCTTTAATTCGCTGTATCTTTCTATGCCGCACCTATAAAGGGAGAGAAAACAGCAAGTTAAACTCATGCAACTTTTACCGGACAGTGTTTGGCAGTACAGACTCTTACCGGAACGCCATCAGCTGCCTCCAGGCAATATTCTTTTGGACCCAGCTGCAACCTAACGAGGGAATGAAACAAGAGTGAACATCGGACATATTGAACTCTTTGAACTTAGATTAGGTGGGCCAGTCCAGACTGTCATCTCTTCACTACGCATCATGTTGGTGGAGACCGGAGCTGTCCGGGTCCGATCGACGCCCCTGTGGGAACCAGGTAAGTGTAACAGAACACAAAGCCTATCTACAAATCCCCACCCGGGCGTAATGGAGACCTCAGAAACCGACCAACTAGCCCAATTGTTAGGAGAACTTAGTGCAGAAGTGCACTCCGCGCGCCAAGAAACTAATGCCCTCAGGAGAGAACTGATTGTGTCAAAGGAGCGTACTGATGATCTTGCCAGACAACTGCTGCAAAACCAAGCCGGGCAAACACCACTACCTGGACTTGGGGAGAATTCAACCCCCGTTTCAACGAGCAGCCTTGGGCAAGTGGTTCTACCAGGGAGCATTCCTTTAGCTCCACCCGAACACTTTGCTGGGGACCCGAAAAGGTTTGCCGTGTTCATGAACCAATGTCGCTTGCACTTTTTATGCAGACCAGGAGCTTTTCCAAACGACCAAGCCAAAGTAGCCTTTCTACTGTCATACCTTAGTGGCAGTGCAGCGGATTGGTCAATTCCATTAGTCAACCAGGATGACCCTCTTCTTCGGAATTTTCAGGGTTTTCAATTGAGCATGGAAAGACTATTCGCCAGAAATTCACAGGGACAGGCCCTGGATAACGAACTTCTATGCCTACGACAAGGAAACCAGGACCTGCTAATTTATATCGCAACCTTCAATAGGTTGGTGGTGGAAACCGGATGGCCAGAGGTAAAGCGAATTACATTATTTCATCGTGGACTTCGGGGTGAACTCAAAGATGTTTTGGCCCAAGTTGTGAACCCACCTCAGGATTGCGCAGAATATATAGACTTAGTGGTCCAGCTAGACCACCGACTTTTGAATAGAAAAGCTGATCGAGCTAAATTCGAGAATCGGGTATTGGTTAAACCCAATGTTACTCCCAAAGGAACAGATGCATCAGAACCAATGCAGATGGGGGGGTTAAGGGACCCTTAATTCAAAAAGAAAGAGAAAGGAGACGACAGATGCAGTTGTGTCTGTACTGTGGGGCCGAAGGACATTTTCTACGGGATTGTCCTATAAAACCATCCAAGAAAGTAGTCGGAGTTGCTGATAGAAATCAAACAGAGCCCGATTCTGGAAACGACCACGCCCGACAAGCGTAGAGGTCCGCTTGCCGAGCTTAAAGAAGGACACTCAGACCTCGCACCTAATCATACCAATGGTCCTAATTGATCCAAGGCAGCCATCACGTATGCATGCAGTTAGGGCATACATTGATAGCGGGGCCGTAGGAAACTATGTGGACCACGAATTGGCTTCTAGGATGAATCTAACTCTCTGCAAAAAGACCACTTTGGATGTTATCACCACAGTCGATGGAACTGAAATGGCTTCTGGGCTGTAACTCATTCCACCACAGAGATGACACTGTTGGGTCAAGATGGGCATCGAGAGACTATTATGTTTGACTTAATCAAAGCCCCGCAGTTCCAAATAATACTGGGGATATCTTGGTTGGAAACACATAATCCTTGTATTGATTGGCGAGAGAAGAGAGTAAACTTCCCGGAGTATGCACACACCTGTTACCCGGAAAAAACCTTGAACAAAAGCCTGGCCACAGTCGCTAATCCAGTCATGCAGTTACCTCAGGAATATCAAGAATTCCAGGATGTTTTCCAAAAAGAACAGGCAAACACCTTACCACCTCATAGATCATATGATTGTCAAATCGACCTCATACCCGGTGCACAACCTCCATGCAGTAGGATCTACGCCCTTACGGAACCCGGAAAACCGTCACCTATGACAATACTAGGACCAATACCTTGCTAATGGCTTCATTCGTCTATCTAAGTCCCCCGCATCTTCAGCTTTATTCTTCGTGCCCAAAAAGGAAGGTGACCTCAGAACGTGCATAGACTACCGCGCATTAAACCAGATCACGGTGAAGAACCGATATCCATTGCCTCTGATCCCCGAACTACTAGACCAAGTAAAGGATGCTTGCATCTACACTAAATTAGATCTCTGAGGGGCATATCATCTGGTACGTGTAAAGAAGGGCGACGAATGGAAGACCGCTTTTCGCACCAATTACGGATTATTCGAATATCAGGTGATGCCCTTCGGGTTGTGCAATGCACCAGCAGCCTTCCAGTATTTTGTGAACGATGTCCTTCGTGAACTCATTGACGTCTGTGTTGTCGTATACATAGACGATATTCTAGTGTACTCCCCCTCAGAATCAGACCATGTTAAGCACGTTCATGCAGTCCTTGAGAAACTACGCCAGCACAAGTTATATGCAAAATTGGAAAAATTTGTTTTTCATGCTACAGAAGTTGAATTCCTTAGATTTATCCTGACTCCAAAAGGAGTCCGAATGGACTCTCGAAAGGTGGACGCAATTCTCAAGTGGCCATCACCCAGTTCAGTTA
This sequence comes from Ambystoma mexicanum, assembly GCF_040938575.1. Classification (NCBI taxonomy): domain Eukaryota; kingdom Metazoa; phylum Chordata; class Amphibia; order Caudata; family Ambystomatidae; genus Ambystoma; species Ambystoma mexicanum. The sequence goes on from NC_090933.1 coordinate 111,156,017, forward strand.
AAGGGGTGCAAAGCATGTTTGGATTTGCTAATTTCTACCGCAGATTTATTCCTGACTTCTCATATGTTGTACACCCCATCACAGCACTTTTGCGAAAAAACAAACGCTTCTTGTGGACCGAAGAGGCTGAAAAAGCCTTCCAAGAAATGAAATTGAAATTCACGTCGGCACCTGTCTTAAGCATCCACGCCCGAGCTCCCATACATAGTTGAAACCGATGCATCCAGTTTAGCCATGGGGGATGTCCTGTCCCAGAAGGATCCGGAAACGGGTCAACTTCATCCAGTAGCATTTTGGTCCAGAAAATTCTTGGCCCCCGAATTAAACTACGCAGTTACTGATAAAGAGTTGTTAGCCATCAAATCCGCCTTCAAGGCTTGGCGGCATTATCTTCTCGGTGCCAGGCATACCATTACTGTAATCACCGATCACAGGAACTTGCAGTATTTAAAAACAGCCAAGGCCCAATCATCGCGTCAACTTCGATGGGCATTATTCCTTGCCGAATTCGATTTCGTGATCACTTATCGACCAGGTTGTAAGAATGGTAAGGCAGACGCTTTATCGCAAATTGGGATGGGCGAAGCATATTCGAACCTGGAACCGGTACCTATAATTCCTGAACAAAGAATTCTTGGGAAAACTACTCTACAGACCATAGAAGATATTCATTTAAAGATCCAACAACTTTTCGATTCAGCAGCCCTGCAGGACTGGGTCAAAAAGGCCCGAGATTATTCAGTTGTCAATGACCTACCTTACTATCAAGGGCATCTATTTCTACCATACAAGGAACTACAAGAACAAGTCATCTCCAATTACCATGAAGCTCTGATGGAAGGGCACCCAGGTATTGCAAAAACTGAAGCTAAAATTAAAAGGCAATTCTGGTGGCCCACCTGGCGAAAAGATGTAAAGTCATTTGTACTGTCTTGTGGCATCTGCGCCCAGAACAAAAGTCAAAAGAAGAAACCAGCTGGTCTTTTACAACCCTTAGATATTCCACCCACACCATGGTACACTTTGTCTTTAGACTTTATTACAGATCTACCGCCATGTAATTAATTCAACACCATTCTAGTTATTGTGAATCTTTTTTCCAAGATGGCCCACTTTATTCCTTTAAAAGGATTACCTTCTGCTTCAATCTTGGCCAAGGAATTTCTCGAAAATATTGTTCGAATACATGGATTTCCTTCCGTATTGATCTCTGACCGAGGTAGTCAGTTCATTTCGCAATTTTGGCAGAAGTGTTGTCAATTAGCACAAATCGACGTAATGTTATCAACCAGTCACCATCCCCAAACCGATGGTCAGACGGAGAGAACCAACCAGACTCTTGAACAATACCTACATTGTATGCTCCAACTAACCGAAAGTAATTGGAAGGACATTTTATGGATTTATGAATACGCATACAATAACTCTGTACATTCAGGAACCGGACAAAGCCCCTTTTATACCATATATGGACATCATCCTCGAACCTCAGAATTCAATTCGCCCCAGCATTTATAAATGCCGGCAGTAACTCATCTGCATTCTACTATTACACAAGCTTTTAAAGAGGCAACAAAACATTTGAAACAAGCAAAAGAGAACTACAAGAAAAATGCTGATCAACATAGAAGTGAGACCCCACCATATCGAATCAGAGACCAGGTTTGGCTGGCTACCAGACATATACCTCTGAAAGGAACTCAGACTTTTAATCCTAGATATTTGGGACCTTACATCATTAAGGCCATTATCAACCCTGTGGCCGTCAAATTAGAATTACCCTATAATATGGGGCTTCATCCTGTCTTTCATGTTGCACTTCTAAAACCAGTTCAACCCGGGACAAGATTAACCAAACCACCTGACCCCATCCTAATAGATGGAGAACCTGAATTTGAGGTAAAAAACATCCTGGACTCTAAAATGGTCAAATCAGGACTTTATTTAATCGAATGGAAGGGTTACGGACCACAAGAAAGGTCATGGGAACCTAGTGACCACATTCATGCTCCTCGATTGGTGAAAAAGATTCCATCGGGACTTCCCAGACAAGCCAGGGCCAAGGGGAAGAACAACTTTAGGAGGGGCCTTGTGGGGGAGTGCTGCCTACCCCCGGGCATCCGGATCGAGTCCATCAGCCCCGGGAGCAGGCATCCAGATACTCATTAAAACCCCAACAGCCCCGGCTGGGGGCTGTTTGGATTCAGTCCTGGTGCCTTAGGCACCAGGCTCATAGACTTTACTTACCTTATACAGACCGTGCTGCAAATGAGTCCAAGCCAACGTGAGGCCTGGATGGGACTATTTTATTACAGGGACTATTTTTTTACTCGGGTGTGGTTCTGGAGAACTTCTTACCTGGGACTACTTTGCAGGCTATTTAAACCACGCCCGAACAGCAGCTCATGCTTCGTGTTATTCTGCATCCAGCAGCGTAACGCTCACCGTGTCTGCAAGTCAGCATCCAGTCTTCTGCCACGCCTGCCTCGAATCCGGAGCTCCTAGACAAAAGGAAAAGAAAGGAGAAGAGGTTAGATCACGGACATTATTTGATTCCTTACCCGATTCCAGACCCAGCACATCTCCGAGCCTGGAAAGGACATTATTTCAGCACGTGTCGCTTCGCCAGCAGCAGCGCCGCGTTATACTCACCAGTCCACTGCATCTTTCAACTCGGCGCTGCCTCCATCATTTTCTACGTCGAAACCCAGCACCTGGGGGGGAAAACAAAAGGAATAACAAGGTGAGCCGAGAAAACCGACAAAGACAATCTCTTTGCCACCATAGGCTTACCTGCTTTACCACCGGAGGTATTATCCTTTAATTCGCTGCATCTTTCAATGCCGCACCTATAAAGGGAGAGAAAACAGCATGTTAAACTCATGCAACTTTTACCAGACAGTGTTTGGTAGTACAGACTCTTACCTGAACACCATCAGCTGCCTCCAGGCAATATTCTTTTGGACCCAGCTGCAACCTAACGAGGGAATGGAACATGAGTGAACATCGGACATATTGAACTCTTTGAACTTTATAGACACTGGAGTAAATATTCCTCCAGAACTCCTCAAGTACCTTCAAACCAGTGAAGTAACTGGTATCTACGCGCCCCTGCATGCCATGCAGGATGGAGAGCTCATCATTTAAAAACATAAGGTGAGGTTACCAAGAGGGGATATCGGAGGTGATTATTGGGGAGAACGAGAACAGTTGGGGGGGCCATCACTAAAGTCCACGGGTGGCTAAATCCCTTTCTCCACTTGCAGGACAATACTTCTACGAGTCCAGCAGACAAGATTAGGCGGGCCAGTCCAGACTGTCATATCTTCACTACGCATCACGTTGGTGGAGACCGCAGCTGTCCGGCTCCGATCGACGCCCCTGTGGGAACCAGGTGAGCGTAACACCTGGCCAGCGCCGCCGTCACTTTCATCGTCACCCTCGTCGGGATCCCTCCCGTGGGGACGGGCCTCCTCGACGCCTTCGTCGAGGCCCTCTAGGACTTCTGCCAACTCCTCCTCGAATGTTGTGTCCGTGTCCACAATGGCCACCGCCCCCCCCCCCGTTTTTCTGCTGGGGTCTTCACGGGGGTCTTTTCGATGGGTCTGAAAGAGGCTTCCCTCCAGGGAGGCAGGGAGACTCTGGGCCCAGAGGTCACCTCCACTGGTGTAGCCTCCACAGGCTGCGCCAGGGCCGCCGCGACTCACTCGATAGAGGCCTTGGCCAGGTGAATCAAAGCCTTCACCGCCTTAGGCGCACTTGAGGCCTTCACCTTGGGGGGAGGTTCACCGCCTCGCTCCCCCTCGGCCGAATCCTTCGAGATCGACCGGGAACTCTCCAGAGGCTTAGTTCTCGGATTTCCTCTTCCCCGAACCAGAGCGTTTACTCGTGGTTGATGGTTCCGGAGAAGGCGCGGCCTGCCTGGCAGCCGAAGAGCCCGACCGTTCGGCACTCTCGGACTCGTGGTGCTTTGCCTTCTGTTGGGCCCCCGTCGCCGGGGCGCCCTCACAGGACTTAGAAGACTGCTCGGACTTCTTCTTTTTCTCACCTGACAGACTCCTTCCTTCCAGCCAGTTGGAGAGACGAAGGTGTCGGTCCCCGATGGTCCGTTCCGACATGTTCCTGCAAAACGCACAGTCCTTCTCCACATGCGTTTTGTCCTCATGAAGGCAGTAGAGACATTTCGAATGCTCGTCCTCCTTGAACACATTCTGTAGCATGCATCCAGGGCAGACCCTGAACAGCTTTCCGGGCGTCGAGCTTCCTTTCTCCTGGGCCATGTTCGGGTAGGCCGCAGAAACTTCTGGAATCCTCCAAGAAGCGTAACTCGACAAAATCTTCACCCTTGAGGGGCGTAGGAAAATCCGGCACGGTTCCCCGTTAATCGGATGTAGAGACGGTGGAGCTTGAGGCTCCATTTGACTGAAAAATGAGAAATTCTCTTTGAAAAAGCACGAAAAAGCAGCAAAAGCTCGAGAGCTAAACACGAGGACTCCCAACACTTGAGCGTGCAGTAAAAATCTGAAGATGGCTGCCAGAGGCGGGGCTTAGGGAGAGGGCAGTCATTGGCTGGGTGCAGTATGACCCAGAGACCAGCGATTGGTTACTACTGAGAAAGACAGATCAGAAACGAAACTGATACTGATTTTTCTTTACCGAGGATTCCCAGCCTGACGACGGGGAATATTCATGAGCATGTGAATCCATGCCAGACCCAATGCTGGAGAAGGAATTTGGGATAAAGTTTCTTAACATGATGCAGGTTAACTATGCAACACCTTTGATTTGTATAACTCTAAACAGCATCGTCTTTGGCAGAGTAGAACTGGGTCGAGGTACCAAACAAGGGTGCCCATTATCCCTGCTGCTCTACACCACATATTTAGAACCCTTGCTAAATTAAGATATGAACTAGATCAGCTGACGGGAATAGCAATGGCGGGAGAAGAACATAAAAAGATAGCATTCGCAGAGAATATGCTAGTAGCCCTATCAAATCAGTAAAGCTCACTGCCGTTATTAATGAGAGAACTGGAAGAAGGAACAAGTTACTTACCTGTAACTGTTGTTCTCCAGCATGGGTCTGGCATGGATTCACATGCTCATGAATATTCCCCGTCGTCAGGCTGGGAATCCTTGGTAAAGAAATATCAGTATCAGTTTCGTTTCTGATCTGTCTTTCGTAGTAGTAACCAATCACTGATCTCTGCGTCATACTGACCACAGCCAATGACTGCCCTCTCCCAAAGCCCCGCCTCTGGCAGCCATCCTCAGATTTGGTAGCACGTGAAGTGGCAGTATGACCAAGTGAAGAGCCGCAGAGGGGTAGGCGGGAGGGTTTGCATGTGAATCCATGCCAGACCCATTCTGGAGAACAACAGTTACAGGTAAGTAACTTGTTCCTTCTCCAGCATGGGGTCTGGCATGGATTCACATGCTCATGAATATAAGAATACATAGCAGTACACACATGCACAACCACGGGAGGTGGCAAAAGGCTCAACATTAAGCAATACAACGACTCAACATTAAGCATCTCTTACCTCCTCACCAGGCTCACTTTAAGCGAACAGGTTGCGCAGCACTGCTTGGCCGACCCTGGACTCCTCCCTGGAATCCCGATCGACGCAGTAGAATCTCGTGAAGGTGTGCGTCGACCTCCACGTAGCAGCCCTGCAGATGTCCAGCAGGGGCACACCAGATAGGAACGCCGTAGTAGCAGCGATCGCTCTGGTCGAATGGGCTCTCGGACGGCCTGGCAGTGGTCGGTTAGCCAACCGGTGGCAGTGCATGATGCAGCCGGAGAGCCATCTGGAAATAGAAGACTTCGAGAGAGCCTTCCCTTGATTGACAGGTCCAAAGTTCACAAACAGCTGTGATGTCCTCCGAAAACTCTCCGTGCGGTCCACGTAGAACTTCAGCGCTCTAGCCACATCCAGCGAGTGCAAAGTCCTCTCGGCCGGCGACGAAGGAGACGGGAAGAAAACAGGTAACACCAGGGGCTCGTTAAGATGGAAGTCAGATGGCACCTTGGGCATAAAGGAGGGGTGTGTCCTAAGCACCACCCTCGAGGCATGGAAAGTCAAGTACGGTGCTTTGCAGGATAGGGCCTGGATCTCTCCCAGTCGTCGTGCGGAGGTAATGGCCACCAGGAATGCAGTCTTCCACGACACAAACTTCATCAGTGCGGAGTGCATCGGCTCCAAGGGGGGCCCCATGAGCCTGGTCAGCACCACGTTAAGTTCCCACGCCGGGGCCGGGGCCTTCACCGGCGGGAACGACCGGAACAGTCCTTTCATAAACTTTTACCAGTCGATGGGACCACACGGACGTAAGTCCTGTGGTTCCGGTATATCTGGAGATCGCCGCCAGATGAATCTTAATGGAGGCATGGGCTAGCCCAGCCTTTGCCAGCGATAGCAGGTACGGCAGCACTCGAGGGGCCGTAATCCGTAGGGGGTGGATCTTCTGTGCTCGGCACCAGATAGAGAACCTCTTCCACTTGTGACCGTAGCATTTGAGAGACGAGGACGCCCTGGCCTTTGCAAGAACCTCTCTGCAGTCGGCCGGTATATCGTACCCTCCAAACTCTAGCGGTGCAGGAGCCAAGCCTGCAGGTTCAGCGACGCCGGGTCGTGGTGGAAGATGGCACCTCCTTCTCTGGAGAGAAGATCCGCGTCCGCCGACAGCTTGATGGATGGGGACGTTGACAAGTCCAGAAGGTCCAGGAACCAGATCTGCCTCGGCCACGCCGGTGCGACGAGGATCATCCTGCACCGGGACCTCTTGAGCTGGTTGATGAGTCGAAGCAGCAACGGCAACGGCGGGAATGCATACAGGTATAGGCCGTCCCAGTGGAACGAGAACGCATCGCCCATGCTTCTCGGCTGGGGAAACCTGCTGGCGAACCTCTGGCACTTCCGAGTTCGTCGCTGTTGCGAACAGGTCGATTTGGGGTTTGCCTCATCGTCGGAAGAGTTGATCCACCTGATCCTGGCGCAGCTCCCACTCGTTACACGCACGCAGCTCCCTGCTGAGCGAGTCGGCAATGGTGTTTTTTTCTCCTGCCAGGTGGAAGGGAACCACGAACATCCCCTGGGCGACCGCCCAGTGCCACAGATCCTGTGCCTCCTTGGATAGGGCTGGGGATCTGGTGCCTCCCTGCTTCCGTATGTAAAACATTGTCGTGGTGTTGTACGTGAAGCTCCGCACCACCTTGCCCTTGAGCGACGGGAGGAACGATTTGAGAGCCCAGAACACGGCTCGGAGTTCCAGGATGTTGATGTGCAGGAGCTTCTCCTCCGGGAGCCAGAGGCCTCTTGCGTGGAGATCTCCGGTGTGGGCGCCCCAACCTTCCAGGGAAGCGTCCGACGTCACCGTCTCCTGGTACGCCGGCGTCTGAAAGTCCTTGCCCGCCGTGAGGTGTGCTCGAATGCCCCACCACTGAATCGCCCGCCGGAACACCTCGTTGAGGGGGACCCTGTCTTCGAAGGTGCCCATCGCCTGCATCCAAGGGGCATTGAGAAATTCTTGAAGAGGGCGCATCAGTAGTCTGCATAGGCGCACCAGGTAGATGCAAGAGGACATCATCCCCAGGAGGGACTTGATGGACCTCACCCTGGCCACGTCCGTGGCTAGCAGGCGCTGCACTTTGCCCAGAATGGTCTTCGTCCGTTCTTCCGACGGTGCCGCCAGGCGCCTCACTGTATCGAGCTTCGCTCCCAGAAACAGGGCCACCTGCGACGGCACCAGGTGGACCTTTGGATAATTTATGGCGAATCCCAGGTCTGCGAGTAGCTGGACGGTCCTCACAGTGTGTTCGACGGCGAGTTCCCTCGTCCTTGAGCAGATGAGCCAGTCGTCCAGGTAGGGGTAGACGTGAATCCCCTGCAGGCGCAGCCACGCCGCCACAGGTGCTAGGCACTTGGTAAAGACCCTGGGGGCCGACTTCAATCCGAACGGCAGTGCTCTGAATTGGTAGTGGCGTCCCTGGACGACGAACCTGAGGAACTTTCGGTGACGTTTGAGGATGGGAACGTGGAAGTATGCATCCTCCAGGTCCAGCGACGATAGAAAGTCGCTTTCCTCCAGCTGTCCCAGCATGTGCTGGAGGGTGACCATCCTGAACTTTTGTGACCTGATGTATTTGTTCAAACGACGAAGGTCCAGGATGGGGCGCCAGCCGCCCCTCTTCTTCCTGACGAGGAAGTACCTTGAGTACACCCCGGAGCCTCTTCGGGACGGGCTCGATGGCGCCTTTCCTGAGCATCGCCCGTACTTCCAACAGCAGTTGCGGGACGTGATTTTCCTTCCTGGCCACAGGTGGAACGTGAGGGCACTTCTTCAGGAATTCGATAGTGTGTCCTCTTGCCAGGGTATCCAGCACCCATCGATCGGTGGAGATGGACTTCCACACGCCGACAAACTTCTTCAGCCGGCCTCCCACCGGAGTGCTTCGGAGGCCCCCCCCCTCCAATCCCCCCCCCCCCCCCCCCGAGTCCACGGCCGGTTCAGTCCTGCTTGGAGGGGGTGGCCTTGCCGTCCTGGCCACCTTGCCGACGGTGCCGAGGCGCTCCCTACTTGCCGCGACCCCTGTAGGCCTCCTGAGAGAATGAACGTGCCGCCTGGCAGTAGGACGACGAGCCACCGCTGGATCTCTTGGAGGCCCCCTGTCTGCCTTCGGAGCTCCGAAAGGGCCGTCATTGCTGAAGGGCTCCTAGGGCGCGGGCCGTCTCCGTGTCCGTCTTTATGTCTTGGAGGGATTCGTTCACCGCCTTCCCGAACAAGTTGCTGCCGTCGAACGGCATGTCCAACACCCTGGTCTGGACGTCCTGACGGAAATCAGTCGCCCGGAGCCAACCCCGTCGTCGTAGGCAAACTCTGTTGCCCTGCTGGCGGAACCCGGTATCGGCAATATCGGTTGCCACCGTTATGGCGTGGTCTGACGCCACCTCGCCTTCTTGAAGTATTTCCAGGGCCTCGGACATCTTGTTGTCCGGTAGGAAGTCCAATACCGGGGCCAGCTTAAACCAGAGTTCCCTGTTGTAGTGGGCCACGATCGCCAGGGCATTGGCCGCTTTGATCGTCGTCGCCGCCGACTAAATGACCTGTCGCCCCATGGCGTCCAACTTCTTTCCCTCGCCGTCCGGTGGGGAATTCGACGTTGAGGCTCCTGACCCCGCCGCTTTCTTCTTCGCCGAGACGACCGAGTCTGCGTTGGCTGGGCCCTGAGGCACAGAGGAGCGGTCTTGGTGACCCGGTACTTCTTCTCGTACCGGTCCCATTTGGCTGGTGCCGTGGAGGGGTTCTTGAGTACCGACAGGCCCGCCTCCCAGATGTCATCGATTAGAGGCACCGCGATGACAGTCTTCCTCTTGGCCTCCCGGCGCTGATAGAGGAAACCTTCCTTTTTCTGCTCCTCCGGGCAGAGCTGGAACAATTCGGACGCCCTGGCGATCATGGCGTGGAATGAGCCAATCTCGTCGGGTGGAGATGCCCGTGCGACGGGAGACAGGAGACCCGTTCCGTCGTCGTCGCCCTCAGAACCCGTCGTCGAGCCCACCGCACCATCATCTCCCGACTCGTGGGAGGATGAGGAGGGAACTGCAGGCCTTACGGGGGCGAGCGGAGGGGAGGGTTGGGTCCTCCGTCGTTTGTTCTGAGGACTTCCTGACGCGCCAGTTTGCGGGTCCTCCGGCCTGGGCCGTGGTAATCTCGTCCTTATCTCAGAGCACAAGGACTGGATCGCAAACAAAATGGCCGCCGAGCTATCCTTAGGCCTAGGTTCCGGCTGCGCCGGAAGGGAAGGCTGCTCTTCCTCACCATCGTCGTCTTCCTCGCGGGACTGAACCTTCTCAAATTGAACTTCGAGATTCCTCGCGACCTCGGTCAGTTCCCCCTCCGAGGCGGACTCCGAGCTCGAGGAGGCTACCGCCCCCCCCCTTTTTCCATCACGGGGGCCATGACGATGGGCTGAAAAGAGGATTCCCTCCTTGGCGGCAGGGAAACTCTAGTCCCGGAGGCAGTCTCCGCTGGCGGGGTCTCTGCCGTCTTGGCCAGAGTTGCCGCGATCGCCTCGATAGAGGTCTTTGCCTGCTGGGTAGGGGCCTTCACCACCTTAGGTGCGTCCTGGGCCTTCTCCTTAGGGGGAGGGGCGACGCCTCGCTCCCCCTCTCCCGAGATCGGACGGGGCTTCTCCCGAAGCTTACCCGGGGTCTCGGACTTCCTCTTCCCCGAACCGGAGCGCTGGCTTGTGGTTGACGGTGCCGGGGAAGGTGCGCCCTGCCTGGCGACCGAAGAGCCCGACCTTTCGGCGCTCCCGGAGCCAGTAGACTCGCGGCACTTGGCCTGGTGTTGAGCCCCCGTCGCCGGGGCGCCCGCACAGGACTTAGAAGCCCGCTCTGACTCTTTCTTCTTCTCCTCACCCGTTGAGCCCTTCTCCAACCAGCTGGCGAGACGGGATCGACGGTCCCTCATGGTCCGCTCCGACAAGTTCTTGCAGAACTGGCAGTCCTTCTCTACATGAGTTTTGTCCCCATGAAGACAGTAGAGGCATCGCAAATGTTCGCCCTCCTTAAACACATTCTGCAGCCCGCATCCAGGGCAGCTGCGAAACAGCTTGGGTCCGGGTGACGAACTCGCGTCCTGGGCCATCTCGAAGTAGGCCGCGAATCTTCTGGAATCCTCCAAGAGGTTGATATGACGAAATCTTCACCCTTGAGGGGCGTAGGAAAATCCCGCAACGGGTACCCGTTAACGGGAGTAGAAACGATGGAGCTTGAGGCTTGATAAACCAAAAAAATGTGAAAATTCACCTGAAAAAGCGCGAAACACGCAGCAAAAGCTCGAGAGCTAAGCACGAGGACTCCCAAAGCTTGAACGTGCGGTAAAAATCTGAGGATGGCTGCCAGAGGCGGGGCTTAGGGAGAGGGCAGTCATTGGCTGTGGTCAGTAGGATGCAGAGATCAGTGATTGGTTACTACTACGAAAGACAGATCAGAAACAAAACTGATACTGATTTTTCTTTACCGAGGATTCCCAGCCTGACGACGGGGAATATTCATGAGCATGTGAATCCATGCCAGACCCCATGCTGGAGAATTCGGGTTAATATCAGGATTAAAAATCAGTAGGCAAAAATCTGAGATGCTATATTTATCAGAGGTAATGAATATACTGGAATCCAGCACGCAGCTGAAACGAGATTGAAGGGCATAGCGTACCTGGGCATAACTCTTACAAAAAAGATAGAACATATGTATGGGGGGAATTATCCGCAGTAACTGGAAAAAATTATAACAGACCTGATGAAATGGAACCCGCTCACAATAACATGGTGGTGGAGAATGATGAGAGTAAAGATGGGAACACTACCATCACTAATGTATTACTTTCAGGCATTACCCATTACAGTCCCGAAAACCTTCTTTAGCTCCCTGAATAGGGCCATTATACATATGGAAGAGAAAGCCTCCAATGGTAGCACTTGCCACACTCACAGCGCTGAGGAATAAGGGGGGTCTTGGTATTCCTGCACTTCTCCAGATACTACGATGCAGCACAATTACGAGTCATGAGGGAATGGCTAAGTGGAGACCAACAATACATTAGGGCGGTTTCGGAACCCCCCCTCCAGGGAATCCTGTGGATCGACAAAAAGAAGAGATACCCGAATACCAGGATCAGTGAGATACTAGGGGTAGGAGTTCAGACCTGGGACAGGGCTATGGAAAGGAGAGCACTATTGGTAAAACCATCCCGTTTTGCCCAATGTTTGGAAACCCAGAATTCGACCAGGAATGGAAAAAGATGCGTTTTGGAAGTGGGAAAGAGTAGGATGCCAGAAAATAAGGGACATGTTCCAGGGCCAGTCTCTTAAAACAATCGGGGAATGCGTGCAGGAATTAGGTTTGAAAGAGGGAGACAGATTTAAATACACCCAATTGAAACACTGGCTAAGCTCTCCAACAATCATAGAGGCAGCCATAAGATGATTAATGCCATTTGAACAACATATAACCACAACCACAGGATCAAAAAGCATAGTATCCAATATTTACAAATGCTTGAACAATCAAGAAGAGTGGATTCAATGGAACTAACATGAGAAAATGGGGGAAAACACTGGGAGAAACAATACCAGGAAAACAGTGAGAATACTTCTGGGGATCTATCCCCAAACTAACCCGCTCCATACAACTAAGCGAGATGTGGATTACGTTTCTTCTGCAATGGCACTACACACCAGGGAGGATCCACGCAATGCATCCCCAAACATCCAACCAGTGTTGGAGGGGATGTAAGGCAGTGGGAGACTGGCGACACATATGGAAAGCCTGTCCAATAATACAACCATTCTGGGGGGAGGTCAAGAAGCAGATGCAAGAAATATACCAGATGACAGAACATATGGGAGACAAGATATGTTTGTTTGCAATGTGGGAACTGGGTTCAAAAACACCCAGAAAAATAAAGAAAAGAGGACTAACAACCCTGCTGATATAGCGGGTTGGCTGGTTATTGCACAGAAATGGAAACAGATCGCCCCCACGATACAGGACTGGCTAAAAAAAGTGTGGGACTGTGTGGCACTGGAATAGGTAACATACAAAATCTAAGGAGACAAGGAGAACTTCAAACAGGAATGGGGACCAGTCCTGACATACTTGAAGTGATTATATGGTACAATGGTGCCCGCACAAGATCAGAATCTTGACATATTGTGCTCTATCATACCCAAGCAAAGAAAGGGAAGAGACGGAAAGAGGAGAGGGTTTGTGAAATGAGCAGAGGGGATTGTGGGAACGTTAGTATGTTGACCAGGTAGACTGGGTGTTCGGGAATTAATTATCTGACGGAGAGGAATGATTGGGAGTATTCGGGTAAGAACCAGGACACAGGGATTCTGGGAGAGATGGTTTCTGAATGCAACAGGGTTTGAGATCCTAGGGGATTTGTTATAGATGGATGGGTCGGTATAGTTGGGCAACGGATATTCTTCAAGTGGAAGGGAGGTTGAGTTGGTGCAGCTTATAAAAGCTTCAAGAAGGTGGTCTTCCTCGTCCCAGTCTTCGGCAAAATGCCACGCCTCACCTTGCATATTCCCCCAAGCATAACCCTGGGATACCCTGCTCAGGTGATGGGATCTGAGAGCCTAAATAAGTGATTCTCGATGTCTACTTGGGAAAATACTCCCAGGTTTCTCACACCACCTCGAGATTTTCATACTGCTTTGGGATGAGGAATCAAGGGGAGGAAGGAATCCAATAGCACAGAATGTTCACCTCTCAATGGTCTTTCTATGGATTGAATTCTGCCACAGATTCCTCAACTTGATAGATGGCCATCAAGCATCTGTTGCTTTGAAAACATTTAGAAAGCGGCCATTGTCCCGCTCGATATTGTCATCGACTACTTCCTTGTTTACGCCCGCACCATTCCTCGATCGTACGTGATGTCTGACATTGTCTGAAATGATGCACTACATCCCCATACCTCAGTTCCTTTTATCTTCTTGCTCTGCACGCTATTCGGAACATGCTTGTTTTTCGACAACACAAAGCAGTGGTGGAATGCTGGTCGAAGTTGGCGCTTGATAAGAACGCAATCAAAATCCCCGGCAAAAGCGCTCCCGTGCTCATTGGAGCTAGGCACTAGGGGTCAGCATTAAAAATCAAATAAACATTCGTACTCTCGTAGCTAATCGCACCACTCGTCATTGTCACACAAGAAAAAGCACAGACGTGTTTTCGACTCATCAGACAACAATATTACACCGTACCCTGCGAAGGGTGGGTCTAGGGAGGAGTGGAAGGATTTTAAGTCTCAAATGCTTATTGCTGGTACCTCTGCTGGCCGTGATGGGAACCAACATGCCTGTCAAGGTGGTTCATCCTCTGCATCTTGGAATGCTACAATCTGGCTTGCAATGATGTGCCTGAATGTCTATGGGTTTATTGCACAGAGAGCTGGCTGCCACCTCGGCTCCGGAAAGTAAAGTCCATGTTATAGACATTTGCCTGGTGGCTACATGGGCTTCTCTGCACACACAAGCATAACTGCTTAATTTCTCTGCTGGGACAATATGCTCATTTAGGTAGAGCGGCCTTTAAGAGTTTATTGGTTTAAGTGTTTTTTTTGCCCTCCTCCTTCCACCAGATCAAAGTTCTGCTATGGGAGTCTATCATAGAAAGGAATCCCTGGGAGGAAGCAGTCCATTAGCAGAGCAGATTATTTAACTCTTACAAATGTTCTTTCTGGTGAATGTTTTTCCCACAGATTGCTCATCGCTCCCTCAACCTGCTTCTCTTGGCAAATAGCTAATACACTTTGGTTCTGCTGGTTTCAGTAGTGCATCAGTGTTATGTTGGGTTGATTTATGCCACACTCCGCTACCATTTGCATGGTCTCCAGGCGGAGACAACGTGGAACAGCTATGCACCCCTTGGCAGCAGAAAGGTTTCCGAAGAGCAGCTGTGCTGTGTGATAGATATCATAGATGAGGAATCCGTATGTAATTTGTTGAATGCCTACAAGATGTAGCATCGCCTGTGCTTTGCACCCTGCTATTTGTGAAATAGACACCTCCCTCTTAATTTCCTTTCACGATTTCTTTGCTACCTCTTACACATATTCACAAAGACTTACTTCATCCATCTGGTTTCTAATGATTTTCTTCTTCCGAGGGAATCTGCGTCTTAGAAATGCATCCTCTAGCTATTTCTATATTTGGAAATATTTCTGCTGCTAGGTGGTGCAATGAAGCTTCACTCACTGATGTTGGCATCCAGGACTCTGAATATGATGTCATGGCAGTTATGAACAGTGCTTGATGGGCCTCATGACCTTAGTTCCTTTTCTTTTAGCACGATCCTATCTCTCCTTTGCCACACCACTGCTAGTCAGCATTTTTGGCAACTGTCATGTCTCCCCACAGTCTTTTCGCATGGTTTATGGGAGGCCAATGTCAGTTTCGAGACTATTTTGTAAGCACTATTCTTCCTGGGTATTTTCAAAGTCCACATCTCCTCCTGTTCTTGTACCTTTTTGTCCTGCATGTTCGTGTTGTAACGGTCTTCTTCCACTCACTTCGATGCGTCTATGTCACACTTTTGCCTTTCCTTCTTAAAGTCTTCCATTCCCACGGTTTCCTGCGGGTTACCTCGCCTCTGTCGTTCTTTCATGTACCCTCCTTCTTTTCGCATTTTTAAGATCTGTTCGCCTTCCTCACATGTAATCCTGTGGGTTTGCCCCTCCCATGTGAACAGGGGGAAATTATAAGTTACTCACTGTAGTGACTGTCCTTAGTCCCCTTTCCTCCATACTGCATTGGCGTCCCTTCCTAGGGACGAGAGACGGAACCTTTTTCACCAGAAAAAACCCTCCCCATTAAATTTTAGCGGGGTGTTGCCCTGGGAGAAAGCGCTGCCCTGACTGCACCCTGCGGCGCCACACCTCAGTCCCCATAGACACGTAGCAAATAGATTCACATTGCCTAATGACACCAGTTTTATTAGGGGACTGGGGGGTGGTGGGATGTATGGAGGAAAGGGGACTAAGGACTACGTTAGTCACTGCGGTGAGTAACTTATAACTCTTATGTCCCGTCCCCTCCATACTGCATGGATGATTACAACTGAGTGTAACCCCAGGGTGGAGAGGAGACCCTCTTTAAGGAAATAGGTTTCTAAGAACCGTGTGTCCGAAAGCAGCGTCTGATTTAGAGCCGGCGTCCAAACAGTAGTGCTTGCAGAAAGCCGAAGGGGTGGCCCATGTGGCTGCCCTGCTTATGACTGCCAGGGGACATATCGCTGGAAGGCGGTGGCCATTGCCTTGGCTCGGACCTCGTATGCATGCATGTTGGCCGGCAGTGGCTTATGCTGTCCCTCGTAGCCTTTTTGATGGCAGAGACCATCCAAAAGGTTATGGAGACCTTGGAGGCCTGATACCCCAATCATGAGCCGCCAAAGGTGACAAACAATGCGTCCGACTTGCAGAAGCCAATGGTCCTGTCGAAGTAGAATTTCAGGGCACGCCCGACATCGAGGCAGTGCAGAACTCTCTGTGCCTCATCCATAGGCTCAGCAAAAAACGTAGGCAGCACTATTTGCTCATTCAGATGGAATGCGGAAGGCACCTTAGGTAGGAATGGTGGGTGTGTCAGCAGGACTACTTTATTCTTGTGAAACATAATATAGGGCTCCGAGGCGACCAGCACCTAGATTTCGCTGACGCTGCAAGCTGAGGTGAGGCCTACTATCAAGGCCGTCTTAATGGCGACCCGCCTAATGTCCGCGGACGCATTGGCTCCAATGGTTTGTGCGTCAGGGCCCCCAAAACTATGTTAAGGTCCCACACAGGGTGTGGCCTCTTGATGGGCGGGTAGAGTCTGGCGAGCCCGTCAAATGCTTCTTGACAATCGGGTTGGAAGAGGAGAACACCTTTTCCTCGGAGTTCCTGTAGGCCCCAATGGCTGCCAAGTACGTTCGGCAAGTGTCTACCTGTACGCACGAGTGGGCGAGGTGCACCAAGAAGGAGAGCACCATTGCCCTTCACCATTTTTGCCCCAAAGGGCAAATTGCGGTACCGTAATTAGCTCCCTGAGTCCCTTTGCGGGTTGGTTTTTAATGCCGGCAAAAAGCAGGCGTTAAATTCCCCAACCCGCAAAGGGACCTCGTAGTAAGGCGGTAAGGATTTACCGGTACCGGTAAAATCCCAGTACCGGTAAACCCTTACCGCCTACCGTGTAATGAGGCCCAGTGTCTTTAACAAAAAGAAATGGCAAATAAACCCAACCGGAGCCAAAAGAAAGACGATTTGGTCAAGCAGGTTTATGTTCGAGGCTAATATAATCGTAAGAACAGTACCACGTTAATCTAATATAATCGCGGTAGAAAAGTTAGGTTAGATACCACTGCCACCTGCCAAGTCTAAACGTTAAAAGAGCAAAACAATGCTCTAGGAGGTACAGATAAAAAAGGGATACGAGTTAACCCTTTGCAGTATTCCATGGAAGATGGGTTGCACTGGATCTGTGGTAGATTGACTAAGTAAAGTTAATGGTAACTTTACCCTTTTCTGGGGGACAGTAGTCGCCTCAGAAATGGAGTCGAGGAAAGTCTTAAAGACAACCCTGTGCCACGGCACTGAAGGTGCTGTGCGACACACAAAAAGAAGGGGGCTGCTTAAGTAGTGTGCTTTAGAGTCCACATTCACAAAAACAGATAGAAACACATAGCAAAACACAGGTAAGAGTGGGGGAAAAGCTCTCACTCTTACCAAGTGGTAACATTTAAACTCCAGAAGTCCAGCAAAACTGCTGGGGGACTCACTAGGTGAGGGAAATTAGCCAAAGATAAAAATTCTCCCCAACAGGTTCCATGATGCTGCGAAGTGCAGCTGTATCCTCCTCATCCTTAGTCTTGTGTGGGGGACGGCCAATAGGACCGCTGCAATGAGACCCAGTAGGTGTTGGTACCACCAGGCCGATGTCACTTCTCTGCTGAGGAAGTGCGCCATGGCCCTCTTGATGGCCGTGATCTTGTCCTCCAAAGGAAAAGCTTTCTCTGAGCACGTGTCTCAGATGAGGTCCAAGAAGGTCAGACTCTGCATGGGATGCAGCTGCGACTTCTTGAGATTGAGCGAAAAGCCCAGATTGTGCAGTGTGTTCATAAGAGCGTGGGAAGTGCGGTGCACTGCTTCCAGAGATGAAGCCCTGACGAGCCAGTCGTTAAGGTAAGGGTATATGTGGTAGCCCCGAGGAGGGACGCCACTGTATTCATCAGCCTGGTAAAGACCCTGGGGGCCGAATTGAGGCCAAAGGGAAGCACCCTGCATTGCAAATGGTAGCCCCATGAGGCTGTCAAATCGGGGAGTGTAAGTATGCGTCCTTCAGATCCAGGGAGCACATCCAATCTCCCTTGCACAATGTCTCTGCTATTAAAGCTGGCGTAAACATCTTCAATTTTTGTAAACTTAGGGAGAGGTTGAGGGTGGAAAGGTCCAACACAACTCTCAGGCCCGCCTGGTTCTCTTTCTGAATGGCGAAAATCCTGGAGTAGAAGCCAAAGCCTCGCTGTGAGCCTGGGACTTCCTCCACTGCCTGGCTCTCGACGAGCGACCGGATCTCCGCCAAAAGAGTTGCTGTCCCAATCTGTGGGAGTGGAGGGGAAGAGGGAGGAGAGGCTGGGATGGGTAGGCAGTACCCCGTGGATACTACAGAGAGGATCCAGGGGCCAGTGAAATTCTGGCACCAGAAGTGTGCATGGAGAGCCCGCCTGGCCCCCACTGAAGACACGTGGACCAGGAGGGAAGTGTCATCCCTTCTTTCCCCCTGAGGCTGTTGCGGAGGAGGGGGACTGGAAAAAGCCCTTACCCCCCGACCCCTTTTTGTTTCTTGCGCCAATGTTGGGTCAGCGAGCAGTCCGGCTGCTTGGACCTCTGCTCTTGAAAACCGAAGAACCCTCCGTATGTACGCCTCTTGTCAGAGCGCTGCTGTGACCGAGTATGTTTTGGGCGTGGTCTTTGTAAGGACGGATAAAGACTTGGCCGTTTGTGGGCTGTTTTTTTTTTTATACAGCTTCTAGTCTGTAGTGGAGTGGAAGAGGTCACCCCCTTCAAAACGGCAAGTCTAAGATACATTCCTGGACATCCGGGTTGAATTTCGTAGCACGGAGCCAGGCCGTTCCTTCTCATTTCCGTGGCGATGCAGATGGCCCGGCCAGAGGTGTCAATGCGGGCCACGGTGGACTCCATGATGTCTTGTGCCACCATCTTGGCCTCTGCCAGTCCCGCCTTGAATCGAGATTGGTTCTGCGCCGGAAGCTCTGGGAGGAAATCCGCAATTTCCCGCCAAAGCCTCTTGTTAACGGCAGCCAGCATGGCATCTGCGTTGGCATGATGAAGATGCAGGACACGTTGGAATACAGCTTCTTCCTATACACCTTCAAGATATTCTCCTTCTTGCCTAGCAGCGCCGCGGAGGAGGAGGACGAGGTTGACTGAGGCTTGGAGTATAGTGATGCCTCAGCGATCACCAAGGAATGTGGCTGAGGGTGGGCCGGTTGCTCGACCTCGGGTTCAGGAAGGCCCAAGTAGTCTGCCAGCCCTGCAAGGGTGTTCGTGGAAGGCCTTGGCTCACAACGGTGTGTCAGGGTCCTCTTCCTCATCTGTATCCACCTGAGGATCCGGTTGGTCCGGCACCGGTGGAGGGGTGCTGGGAGCTGAAGTCTGGGGTGTGGAGACTAGAGGTTGCAGCGGAGGCCAGTACAGAACCACCTGCACTATCGGTTGGGAGGCCGGAGCGGGCAGCAGAGGTTGAACAGGGGCTGTGGGTGCCTTTACTAGGGCCTGCGGCGCCAGAGCCATTGGCGGGACCATGTCCCTTATGGCGTCCCCGAGGATGACCGACGCCCATCCGAGGAGATTTTTTTAAAAAAAATCTGTCCGCACAGGCAAGAGGGGTGGTAGGTGATATGGACGGGGTAGCGGGCGGCTGGTAGAGCCGTTGCATACCATGTAGCGGGAACCTGCCCAGCGCAAATGAAGGGTAGGCTGTAGGCCACATACCTGGTTGGCACCAGTCCAACCTTGACACTCGTTCCTCCACCTGCTCCCTGCCTTGGTGCAGTATCGGGCGTGAGTCAGAAATGTCTGGCACAGCGGCCATCTTGTCAAGCTGCCTTCCACGTGCCTGCGTCGTGTTGCTTGGCTCACTAGGCCCAGCCTTGTCCAGGACTCGTGCATGTGGATCATGAGGCCTACCCTGTTCCTCAGGCCGGGACCTGGTAGAAGTTTTGCCCTCGTCGGATCTGCCGGTAGAACTGCATATGTGCACCCCCTCTGACATGTTGCTGGTACTAGGGTGTGGCCCCTCGGAGTATGTACTGACCCCTCGGTCTGCCGGCCGGTAGTTGACTTAGCCTCGGAGCTTGTGCTGGTATAAGAACCTGAGCAGTTCTTCCCACGCAGGCGAGTCCTTTGAAAGGAGTCTTCCTTGCGAGATGCACTGGAAAAGTGGCCCTACCTTGGGCCTGGATCGATGATTGACTAAGTCCTTCAGGTCCTCTGGAGGCGATCTCTGTAAGAGCTCCCTCCACCTGGATATTGTGTTCAGAGACCTCAGGGAAAGCGTGTTGCATGCAGTACAAGCTCGCCAGCCATGGTAGGGCCAAGGCAACGTAGGCAAAGGGCGTGGGAGTCTGCAGTTGGAAACAGTCTGTCGCAGGATGGACATCTTCTGAACCCTGTGGAAATTGACATGCGTCGGGGAAGAGCGTGACACCTGAAGACTGAGTACCTCAATGATAAAAAGACAAAGACAGAAGCGAAGAAGTATCTGCTCCTGGGATGACATAGCCAAAGCCAAACCCTGGAGCGCTGGTGAATTCGGCCCATTCCCGTTGACGCAGAAAAGGGGACTGGGGTGTAGATCCCAGGGTCGCACCCCCGCGAGCCTCTAAATTTAAAGGAGAAGGTTTTTTTCTGCTGAAAAAAAATTCCGTCTCCCGCCCATGCAGTATGGAGGAAAGGGGACAGGACGTAAGAGGGTGTCCAGTCATTTGGTCGACTGAAAACTGGTCGAATGACATTTGGTCGACGCAATTTGGTCGAAAACCAAATGGTCGAATTTTTTTTTATTCATATATTTATTTTTCGGGTTTTCGTTTTTTAAAAAAAGGGGTTTTTAGAGTAAAAAAGAGGGTTGGGGGGGACCCCCCCAAAAAAATAAAAAAAAGGGGTGAAAATAAAAAAAATAAAAAAATTCGACCATTTGGTTTTTCGACCAATTGTCTGGTCGACCAATTTTTTTCGACCAAATGTCTGGTAACCACGTAAGAGTACGTCCCTTTCTATTCTGACTTGAGTGTCGTGTAGACCGATGAGACCTCCGTCCCCAAGTGACGCACAGGGGAACAAATAGAAACCCGCTGTGCGACCCTTGAGGCCACAGGTGAGAGATGTCTTCCCAGATCCACGGAGCCTCTGGAACACCGATGCTGCTGTCAAGAAGGAAGGAGGTTAAGCACCAGGCAATCACAATACAGCAGGTAAACAAAAGAATCTAAAGGGTCTTACCTATCTGGTGTAAGGGAGACCCAGGTAACCTAGTAGGGAGGTTCGAGGCTCAACAGAATACAGCGGTCCCTGGAGTGGTAGAACCGCAGGTAAGCGTGGATACGGGTAGACCACCTGTAAGATAGGGCTTGACTTGGGCGTAGGAGTACAGCAAGATACTCAGGGATGATCCAAAGACAAGTCGATGTGCAGTCCAAAAATCCGGCAACAGGTAAACAGTTCCAAGCAAAGGTACAAAGGGGTGTCCAAGAGAGTCCAAGATAGAGTTCCGTGGTCGAGGTAGCAAGGAGCAAGTAGTAACACCAAACAGGGTCCGAAGCCAGCTGAGAAGCAATGATCGTCCTGCCTCTCAGTTCTTTATACTGTTAGTCCCTGGGTCATGTGACGTCTCTGGGTCATGTGACGTCCACCAAGATCACGTGAGGAACGCCACACTGTATCACATGACCGACGTGATGACGTAACGCCGCTCCTTCTGCGGTATATTCTCCAAGGCAGTTGCCAATGCAGGAAAGGTTGTAATCGAGCCCGTACACCAAAGGAGGTACGGTGTTTTCGGTTCTGTGGGTTCACCGAATCCCTTGAGCCTCGAAGCTGGGATGGAGAAGTTGGGGGAATGTGAGCAGTGTTCTGATGTGGGGAGGCCTGATGTGCCGAGGATCGCCTAACACTTTCTGCTTCAACATTGAGAATCTCACCACTGGCCCCATCTGTCTCCTTTTTTGGAGCGTGGTCTGTGCAAGGTCTTGGTAAAAGTGTACCTTGTTTACATTTATTCGCACCTGCCCCACCTCCCTTGCTTTCCTCAGGATCTGTTCCTTGTGGCATAACAAGTTAATGCTGCTAGGACATCTCCTGGGCAGGTTCCTGATTCTCCTATCCTTCTTGGTCCTACTCGATGAATTCTATCCACTAGGACTGGTTCCTCTTTGCCTATTTTCAGTACTTCTGCAAAGCGTTGTTGGGCTGTGCTTTTTAAGTCTTTGTCCTCCACCGCTTCTAAGAGATTTTTTATCCAAATGTTCGATCGCCTTGATCAGTTTTCCAGATCGTCGTTTTTGGATTTCAAGATTATATGTGTCAGGCGGTCCAGTGTTTCGTTATTTTTTTGTGCGTATTCCACTATGTTTTGTACAGCTTTTTCCAATGTGTTCATCCTTTCTTCTTGCTTGGCCACATCTAGTTTGAGTTCTTGTAGTGATTGTCTCATTTCATCTTTTAATGACTCAAGATTTTGTTTGAAAGGAAGACCTAAACAGAGTTTGAAATTCTTTGAACCCACCTAGCATATCTTCCTTAATTGCTATTGTGCCTTCTTCTCTTGTAGGCGGCATGGGTTGGCTTTGGGCGATTTCCCCTCTTCTGGGGTTTGTTATATTGCATGGGACCCACAGTTGTTTGATGCTTGGCTCTTGTCTTGGTTGGGGGGCTTTGTTAGGATATTTCAGCTGAGTTTGTCATTGTTTTGAAAACGTCGGTCTTTTATGCCTTCACTTTTTCCCCACCTTCGTGGCCAGTCTCCTCTTCCTCCTCCCTTGACACCCGGGGCGTCCCTTGTGGTTCACTCACTCACCAGTTACTTTATTCCCACCCCTCTCGGGCAGGGTTGGGGGACATAGTATCTTCTGAAGCTTTTGCTTCCCGGGCCTGGGGTTGTTCTTATGGTGCAGCAGCTGTGCCTCCAATCTGCTGGGCTTGTCCGCTCACCTTCAAGGCCCGCTGCGTATTACCGTTTTGCCTCTGGAATGCTCCCGCTTTCCCTCTGTGTTTTCGCTTCCCCTCCTGCTGCATCCGCTCCCCCGCCAAGCGTGCTTTTGTTGTGCCTCGGCTCCGGGGTCGCCTACTTCCCCTTCTGCTTACTTTTTACCAGCTTGTGTTGCCGCATTTCGCCGAGTTCCCTAGACCCGGGTTTGCTCCTTCCATGCTGCACCTCTGTGTGTTTCCTTATCAATCAGTGAGTTTCCTCCACCCTTACGAGCTTCCAATGTGCAGATGGGTGTGATGCTATATCACATAGCTTATATATTTTGCTTATGTTGCGGTCCGGTGCGGAGAGACGCTCACGCAAGTCCTCCTCTGCCAGACGCCATCTTGCAACTTCCCCCTCTCTTTCGACATGAACACTTTCCCATACAGTGAAAGACAACAGATTCACCACCAAGCCATTTAACTGACATGTCACAACACCAGAGTCAGGCAATTGAAAGGAATCACGCACACCTGACGGCCCTTTCTCTTCCCCACAGGGATAAAAAGTGGAGCAAGAGAGCATCCTATAAGCAAGGCAGACCGCGCGTCCAGGAAGCTAACTCAGCATGCCAGCTCAAGAGGAGGAGAAAGACGGCGCATATCGAGAGGGCGATAAGGAGAGAGGTGACCTTGCCCTTTTCGACCAAGGCCAGTGAAACCTCTGCAGAAGAAGGGAGTCGTTTCTTACCTGTAACTCCATTTTTGCAGCGTTGGTATCTTTCATGGATTCACATGCGAGTCAGTATCCCACGAAACATCTCTCCTGGGCGACAAGGAAACCGTTGACGTGTCTCAAGGCCTGCTCTCCCGATTCTTATCGACCAGCTCTCCTTCCTCTGGATGACTTATGGGAAAGCCCTACCCCACCAATGACTGCAATGTCAGCCGCACCAGAGGTGAATTCCTGGGGAGACTCG
This sequence comes from Ambystoma mexicanum, assembly GCF_040938575.1. Classification (NCBI taxonomy): domain Eukaryota; kingdom Metazoa; phylum Chordata; class Amphibia; order Caudata; family Ambystomatidae; genus Ambystoma; species Ambystoma mexicanum. Next base: position 111,179,758 of record NC_090933.1, read on the forward strand.
GGCGAGGGGCCTCAACAGGCACACTACGCATCATTGGAGGCACCGGGCTCGAATTCGCTGGAAGTCGTGCATCCAATTGTCCCAATAGCGACTGGAGCGTACTTAACACCTGCATAGACGGCAGAGAGTGAGGGTTCACCAACGGGTACAGGGGTGCCCTTGCCCCACTCAATGTAGACTGACCTGCCTCCTGCAGACCCAGGGCAGATGGATGGCCACCTAGCTCATGCTCCTCCTCCAGACCCGAGGAGAGTGAATACGAAGCCAGATCCTGTTTCAAAATGTCCACCGGAAGCAATGTCCCAAAACCAGCCCCAGATTGCAACGTGTCTCCCGTCAGCAACAAACCACCATCCGTCTCCAGCTGCATCGCCGACAGCAGTTGCGGAGCACTGACAGTCACGGCTATAGACAGAGCCGATGACACCCCCGTCGACGAAGGAAGAGAGGATTGTACCACAATCGTCGACGACTGAACCTCCGTCGACGACCTCGTTGACGACACCAAGGCCTCCACCAGCCTGGCCTTCTCCGGCAACACTGACCGCATGGTTGAAGTGCCGGAACGGTGTTTGGACGAGTCTCGGCTGGAAGAGGATCTATGCCTGTCCTTTGACGACAAGTGCTTCGAAGAGGACTCTCACCTTCTTCTCCAACGCGGACATAACTGCCGATTTCTCAGGCCTATCACTCGACCCTCGGACTTGGCCGGTCTTGCTGACCTGGAGAGCTTAGAGCTACTCGCACCACTAGACCGATGCAACTTGGATTCAGAGGAACCACCCCTCCCCACCTCTGATGCCGGCACCTCTGTGCGTTGCTTCTTGGCGGGGGATTCCATGGACATCGCCCTCCGCTGCGTGGACGTCTACATTGTCGGAGCCGAGGACTCGCTTCCCTGGGACGAAACCTCCCAACCTGGGTAAGTGCCCTCGTTTAGCCAAGCAATCGGCCAGCGGTCTTTCAGTGTTTTCTGCGAAAACCCACGACAGATTTCACAGTCATCCGCCGAATCGTTAGGGTAAAGACAATACAGGCAATCTGCATGGCCGTTCTCCTCGAAGACATTCTTTAGGCCGCAGGTAGAACAAGGCCTGAACAGCGATTTCTTCTGGTCCACAGATGACATACTGGCCTATCAGTAATGAAAAGGATGTGTAGAACACGAACAATAGACACAGGGTGATCCCAACTGTTTGGAGACGGTTGTAATCTGAAGGGAAGCTGCAGGGGAGGGGCAATTTATACCGTACTTCCCATTGGGTAGCCTAAAGTAGCCAAAAAGGATGTCGATAGGGCACCAAGGTGTCGAAGTTTTCCATAGGAAAATGCTAGGTTAAAGTTAACGAGGTTTCCCAGCCTGACGACGGGAAATATTCACAGCATGCGAATCCATGAAAGATTCAATGCTGGAGAAATAATAAGAACGCAAACAATAGCCAGCATGTGTTGCAACAGATGTGAATGGTACACAAGACCCTCCTCTGCTGATAACCAAGTGGGGGAGGGACGCTTGTCTCCGTGGTACCAACCTTGACCCCAAAGAGAAATTATAAGTTACTCACCGTAGTGACTAAAGTATTCTTAGTCCAAAGTCCCCTTTACGGGAGACGGAACCTTTTTCACCAGAAAAAACTTCTTCCCCTTTAAATTTAGAGGCGCGTGGGTGTGCAGCCAAGGGAGCATGAGCTGCCCTGACTCCGCCCTCCAGTGCCACCCCGCAGCCCCCATTGACACGTCGACAATAGATTTAACATTGCCTAATGACACCAGTATTATTAGGGGGGAGGTTGGTGGGACATATGGAGGAAAGGGACTATGGACTAAGAGTAGGTTAGTCACTACGGCGAGTAACTTATAATTACTATGACGTCCCGTCCCCTTTCCTCCATACTGGATGGGCGATTACAACTTAATGTAGCCCCAGGATGGAGGGCAAGTACGTTCCTGAGAACCGCCTGTCTGAAAGCCGCATCAGATCTAGAGCTGACATACAAACAGTAATGCTTGCAGAAAGTTTAAAGGGAGTGGCCTAAGTGGCCGCCCTACTTATGACTTGCCAAGGGACATGGCGCTGGAATGCAATGGCTGTTGTCTTGGCCCTGAAAGCGTGGATATGCATGTTGGCCGGCAGCGGCTTGTACTGGCCCTCTTATGCTTCTTGAATGGCCGCGACCCTCAAGCGGGATATGTAGGCCTTGGAGGACCGATAGCCTGGTCTTGAGCCCCCGAAATTGACGAACAGGGCGTCTGATTTCCCTAAGACCTTGATTCTGTCCAAGTAGAATTTCAAGGCACGCCTGACATTCAGGCAGTGCAGCACTCTGTGCATCGTTCTTAGGATCGGCAAAGAACGTAGGAAGGAACAAGTTACTTACCTGTAACTGTTGTTCTCCAGCATGGGTCTGGCATGGATTCACATGCTCATGAATATTCCCCGTCGTCAGGCTGGGAATCCTCGGTAAAGAAAAAACCAGTATCAGTTTCGTTTCTGATCTGTCTTTCGTAGTAATAACCAATCACTGGTCTCTGCGTCATACTGACCACAGCCAATGACTGCCCTCTACCTAAGCACCGCCTCTGGCAGCCATCTTCAGATTTGGAAGCACGTGAAGTGGCAGTATGACCAAGTGAAGAGCCGCAGAGGGGTAGGCGGGAGGGTTCGCATGTGAATCCATGCCAGACCCATGCTGGAGAACAACAGTTACAGGTAAGTAACTTGTTCCTTCTCCAGCATGGGGTCTGGCATGGATTCACATGCTCATGAATAAAGAATACATAGCAGTACACACATGCACAACCACGGGAGGTGGCAAAGGCTCAACATTAAGCATCACATAAACTCAACATTAAGCATCTTACCTCCTCACCAGGCTCACCTCAGGCGAACAGGTTGCGCAGCACTGCTTGGCCGACCCTGGACTCCTCCCTGGAATCCCGGTCGACGCAGTAGAATTTCGTGAAGGTGTGCGTCGACCTCCACGTAGCAGCCCTGCATATGTCCAGCAGGGGCACACCAGATAGGAACGCCGTGGTAGCTGCGATCGCTCTGGTGGAATGGGCTCTCGGACGGCCAGGCAGCGGTCGGTTTGCCAACCGGTGACAGCACATGATACAGCCGGAGAGCCATCTGGAGATGGAAGCCTTCGAGAGAGCCTTCCCCTGACTGACAGGTCCAAAGTTCACAAAGAGTTGTGACGTCTTCCGAAAACCCTTCGTGCGGTCCACGTAGAACTTCAGCGCTCTAGCTACATCCAGCGAGTGCAAAGTCCTCTCAGCCGGCGACGAAGGCGACGGGAAAAACACAGGTAACACCAAGGGTTCGTTGAGATGGAAGTCCGACGGTACCTTGGGCATGAAGGAGGGGTGCGTCCTGAGCACTACCCTCGTGTCGTGGAAAGTCAAGTACGGGGCCTTGCAGGAAAGGGCCTGGATCTCTCCCACTCGTCGTGCGGAGGTGATGGCCACAAGAAAAGCTGTTTTCCACGATAGAAACTTCAACGGGGCCGAGTGCAGAGGCTCGAACGGAGGTCCCATGAGCTTGGTCAGCACCACGTTGAGCTCCCACGCCGGGGCCGGAGCCCTCACCGGCGGGAACGATCTGAACAGTCCCTTCATGAACTCTTTCACCAGACGATGAGACCACAAGGACGTCCGGCCCGTGGTTCTGGTGTATCGGGAGATCGCAGCAAGATGAATCTTGATGGACGCGTGTGCCAGACCAGCTTTGGCCAGCGTCAGCAGGTACGGCAGTACTTGGGGAGCCGTAATCCGTAGAGGGTTAATCTTCTGTGCGTGGCACCAGACAGAGAACCTCTTCCATTTGTGTCCGTAGCATTTAAGAGTCGAGGACGCCCTGGCCTTTGCAAGAACCTCTCTGCAATCGGCCGGTATGTCGTATCCTCCAAACTCTAGCGCTGCAGGAGCCAGGCCTGCAAGTTCAGCGACTTCGGGTCGTGGTGGAGGATGGCGCCTCCTTCCCTGGAGAGTAGATCCGCGTCCGCCGGCAGCTTGATCGGCGGGGACGCTGACAAGTCCAGAAGGTCCGGGAACCATATCTGCCTCGGCCACGCAGGTGCGACGAGGATCATCCTGCACCGTGACCTCTTGAGCTGGTTGATGAGCCGGATTAGCAGAGGCAAGGGAGGGAACGCGTAGAGGAACAGGCCCTCCCAGGGGAACGAGAAAGCATCGCCCATGCTCCTCGTCTGGGGAAACCTGCTGGCGAACCTCCGGCACTTGGTGTTCGTCGCCGTCGCGAACAGGTCGATCTGGGGTGTGCCCCACCGTCGGAAGAGGCGATCCACCAGATCCTGCCGTAGCTCCCACTCGTGGCACGAGCGCAGCTCCCTGCTGAGTGAGTCGGCGATGGTGTTTTTTATCCCTGCCAGATGAAACGGCACCAGAAAAATCCGTTGGGCGACGGCCCAATGCCACAGGTCCTGCGCCTCCTTGGACAGCGCTGGGGACCTGGTTCCGCCCTGTTTCCTGATGTAAAACATGGTGGTGGTGTTGTCGGTGAAGATCCTCACCACCTTGCCCTTGAGGGACGGAAGGAAGGACCTGAGGGCCCAAAACACTGCACGGAGCTCCAGGACGTTGATATGTAGGGACTTCTCCGTCGGGAGCCAGAGTCCCCTTGCGTGCAGATTTTCGGTGTGCGCTCCCCACCCTTCCAGGGAGGCATCCGTGGTCACAGTCTCCTGGTGGGCTGGGGTCTGGAAGTCCATGCCCGCCGTCAGATGCGCGCGGGTGCCCCACCACCGTATCGCTCGTCGGAAACTCTCGTCGAGCTTGATCCTTTCCTCGAAGCTGCCCGTCGTCTGGATCCAGCGCGCATCCAGGAATTCTTGCAACGGGCGCATCCGGAGCCTGCACATGGGAATGAGGTAGATGCAGGAAGACATCATCCCGAGGAGGGACTTGATGGACCTCACTTTGGCCGCGTCGGCCACCAACATCCGTTGCACCTTGCCCAAGATGGTCCTGGTCCTCTCCTCCGACGGGGAGGCCAGAAGGGACACTGTGTCGAGCCTCGCTCCCAGAAACAGTGCGACTTGTGCGGGCACCAGGTGGGATTTGGCGTAGTTCACGGAGAATCCCAGGTCCGTGAGGAGTTGGACGGTCCTTGCCGTGTGGACCACGGCGAGCTCCCTCGTCTTGGCGCGGATGAGCCAGTCGTCCAGGTAGGGGTAGACGTGAATCCCCTCGCGGCGCAGCTGCGCCGCCACCGGTGCAAGGCACTTGGTGAATACCCTGGGTGCCGACCGTAGTCCGAAGGGAAGGGCTTTGAACTGGTAATGACGCCCTTGGACCACGAATCTGAGGAATTTGCGGTGCCCCTTTAGGATGGGAATGTGGAAGTAGGCATCCTCCAAATCCAACGACGATAGGAAGTCTCCTTCCTCCAGCTGACCCAGGACGTGCTGGAGGGTGACCATCCGGAACTTCTGCGCCTTGATGAACTTGTTCAGACGTCGCAGGTCTAGGATGGGGCGCCATCCTCCCGTCTTCTTCTTCACGAGGAAGTATCTCGAGTAGACTCCGGAGCCCCGAAGCCTCTTTGGGACGAGTTCGATGGCGCCCTTTCTGAGCATCGCCTTTACCTCCAGGAGAAGTTGAGGGACGTGAAGTTCTTTCCTGGCCACGGGGGGGGGACGCGCGGGCACCTTCTTTGAAACTCGAGCGCGTGGCCCCGGGCCAGGGCGTCCAGCACCCAACGGTCGGTGGAGATGGACTCCCACACGCTGACGAAGCCCGCCAGCCGGCCTCCCACCGGGGTGCTTCGGTGGGGGCCCGACCCCACGGCCGGTTCAATCCTGCTTGGACGCGGCCTTGCCGCCTTGACCTCCTTGGCGACGACGGCGGGGTCCGCTAGACTTGCCTCGTCCTCTGTAGGCCTCTTGCGACGACGAGCGGGCCGCTTGACGGTAGGAAGCGAAACCGCCGCCGGAACCTTTAGAGGCGCCCTTGCCTCCGCCGCTCCGAAAGGGCGTCCGTCGTTGCAGGACTCCAAGGGCCCGGGCCGTCTCCGTATCCGCCTTGATGGCCTGAAGGGAATCGTCCACCGTCTTCCCAAACAGGTTGTTCCCGTCGAAGGGCATGTCCAGGACTCTGGTCTGGACGTCCTGCCGGAAGTCCGTAGCTTTGAGCCATCCGCGACGTCGAAGGCAAACGCCGTTGCCCAGCTGGCGGAACCCAGTGTCGGCGATGTCCGTCGCCACGGTGATGGCGTGGTCCGAGGCCACCTCACCTTCCTGCAGGATCTCAAGGGCCTCCGCCCTCTTGTCGTCCGGCAGAAAATCCAGCAGGGGAGCCATCTTGTACCAGAGCTCCCTGTCGTAGCGGGCCACGATAGCCAAGGCGTTGGCCGCTTTAATCGCCGTCGCTGCCGACGAGATGACTCTACGCCCCATAGTATCCAATTTCTTTCCCTCGCCGTCCGGCGGGGAAGTCGATGTGGAGGCCGCACCCCCCCCCGCTTTCTTCCTGGCTGCCGCGGAGACGACGGAGTCCGGGGTAGGCTGCGCCCGGAGGCATAGGGGGGCCGTGTCCGGGACCCGGTACTTTTTCTCGTACCGGTCTCTTCTAGCTGGCGTCGTGGAAGGGTTCTTGAGGAGGGAAAGGCCCTCATCCCAAATGTCGTCCAACAGAGGCACTGCGAGGACCGTCTTCCTCTTGGCCTCGCGCCGCTGATAAAGGAAGCCTTCCTTTTTCTTCTCCTCAGGGCAGAGTTGGAAAAGCTCGGAAGCCCTGGAGATCATGGAGTGGAAAGATCCGATCTCGTCGGGCGGAGAGGCCCTGGTGGGAGGCGACGACGGAAAATCCTTGTCGTATGCCTCGACAGTACCCGTCGCTGCCGTGTCAGTCCCTGTATCATCCCCTCGGGTGGACGGGGAGGAGGGCTGGAAGGGGCGCGACGGTTGAAAAGGAGGTGGTGGATGGATCCTTCTTTTCTTGGTAGGGGGAACACCAGAAGGTCCCGGTTCTGGATCCCCCGACGGGAGAGGTTCCTCCGTCGGTAACGGTAGCCTCGTCCTTATCTCGGAGCATAAGGACTGTATGGCCAACAAAATGGCCGCCGAGTTGTCTTGCGGCGCTGGCAGAGGGGAATCCGACGGGCGAGCAGGGGCCCCGTCGGTATCCTCGACGATGTCGTCGTCGTCACCTGCGTCGGGGTCCATTCCGACGGGCTGGCCTTCTTCCACGCCTAAGCCGTGGCTTAAGACCTCGATCAGCTCCTCTTCTGAGGTTGAGGCCGACTCTACGACGACGCCCTGCCCCCCCTTCTTCCCCACGGGGGGTTTCACGGGGGTCCTATCGATGGGCACAAAGGAAGACTCCCTCCGAGGAGGCAGGGAGATTCTGGGCCCTGAGGTCGCCACCACTGGTGCAGCCACCACAGGCTGAGCCAGGGCCGCCGCGACCGTTTCGATAGAGGGCTTGGTCGGATGGATCAAGGCCTTCACCACCTTAGGTGCGCTCACCGCCTTATCCTTGAGGGAGGGGGCACTGCCACGCTCCTCCTCTGCCTTAGAGCTCGACCGGGGCCTCTCCAGGAGCTTCGCCGGGTGCTCGGCCTTCCTCTTACCCGACCCAGAGCGTTGGCTCGTGGTTGATGGTGCCGGGGAGGGTGCGCCCTGCCTGGCGCCCGTAGAGCCCGACCGTTCGGCGCTCCCGGTGCCAGCGGACTCGCGGTGCTTGGCCTTATGTTGGGCCCCCGTCGCCGGGGCGCCCTCAAAGGTCTTAGAAGACCGCTCGGATTTCTTCTTCTTCTCGCCAGACGGGCTCTTACCCTCCAGCCAGTTGGCGAGACGTTGATGGCGGTCCTTCATGGTCCGTTCCGACATGTTGCCGCAAAACGCACAGTCCTTCTCCACGTGCGTCTTGTCCTCATGAAGGCAGTAAAGGCAGAAAGAGTGTTCGTCCTCCTTGAAGACGTTCTGCAGCTGGCATCCAGGGCAGACCCTGAACAGCTTTCCGGGCGTCGAGCTTCCCTTCTCCTGGGCCATCTCCGAGACCGGGCCTGAGAAGCTTCTGGAGTCCTCCGAAGTGTAGCTCGACGAAATCTTCACCCTTGAGGGGCACAGATGAATCCGACACGGGTCCCCGTTGATCGGATGTAGAATCGGTGGAGCTTGAGGCTCTTTTGACCGAAAGAATCGAAGTTTTTTGTAAAAAGCGCGAAAAAATAGCACTAACGCTCGAGAGCAATAGCACGAGGATCCCAACACATGAACGTGCGGTAAAAATCTGAAGATGGCTGCCAGAGGCGGTGCTTAGGTAGAGGGCAGTCATTGGCTGTGGTCAGTATGACGCAGAGACCAGTGATTGGTTATTACTACGAAAGACAAATCAGAAACGAAACTGATACTGGTTTTTTCTTTACCGAGGATTCCCAGCCTGACGACGGGGAATATTCATGAGCATGTGAATCCATGCCAGACCCCATGCTGGAGAAGTACAATTTCTTCATTCAAGTGGAAAGCAGACGGCACCTTGGGCAGAAATGCTGGGTGTGTCCGCAGGACTACTGTTAGGTCTGCCATGTCTTCCTGCGGAAGTGACACTGGTCCACCAGACCCCCTAAGTCTGCCGGCCCAACAATCCCGTTTTAAAACAACTATCAAGCTGGCAAAACCAAGGGGGAAGGGGATGTGGAGACATTAAACGCAGAAATCTTCTACTGCATCTGCCTCCTGCTCTCTATATCGACTGGAATCTTCAGTAGAAGACCATGACAACAGATTACTCACGTATTTGCTGCTACTACCTCTTGAATCTAACTTTTAACCAGTTCCCCCTCAGTACCTGCTGCCTAAGCGGATATAGCTGTTAGGCTTGTATGAATATCCCAGACTGCTACACCTCTGAAGGAACGTGTGTTGCTGAGACTGCTCTGATCAGCTGCTTCTCCGCTGCTTCTTGCGGAAATAATTATGCCCGACTTCTCTCTTCGGTAAACGATAACTTAACTTTCGCTAGAAAAGTTTTCACAGCTGTTGGCAAGAAACTCAGCTCATTGCCGATCTTGTAAACTTACTTGCGTCACGCAATGAACTGCTGAGGTTCTTCTGCGGCCGCTACTTCCAACAAAAAAGAACGTTTCGGGTGGGCCGCCGGGGAAAAATGCATATTTCTGAATGCCCCAGTTGAAAGATTGTACGAGCGTGTGTTGCCTTCAGGAGACGCACACGCGACATCAGCAGGTGCCTTCCTCTAGCGTGCTCGGAATGCTGCACACTAAACGCGCAAGGCAGAACCGAAAAATCACTCGAAGTTCAGAGTGAATTTCTAGCGTTAGTTAGGTTAGTAACTGCCTCGATGCTACCGCCCACTAGTTAATGTTAATTAATTACACACGCAAAACAGAGCACGTTGACGTTTACTCATTAGTTACTACGAATATCCATAGGCTTCTAAACATGCACAATTAGCACTGTAGTACTTAACTTGTAACCTCTTCTTAGCACTTTTCTACTTTCTTTGAAGTCAATCTCTGATAACATTGGTTTAACTTCAGATTTAAAAATACTAAAGCACTTAGCTCAGTCTTTTGTTCTGCTTCCTTTCTCAGCAGACTGGATTCTTCTTTCTGTTTCAGTTCACAGGAAAGCCACTCTCTTATGACTCTTCACCGCCTTGAAGTTGAAAACTCTTCCTCACATAATAATTTCCTACAACTATGGGGATTTTTAGCTCTTTATTTTCAGGAACTACAAAAGGTGAGACCTGCTCAGCAACAAACTTTAATGAAAAATAGTTCAGAATTCTACTATGAATTCCAGGTTACATTATAAAGAGCCTTAACCAATCACTGCTGTAGATTCCCCCCTCCATCTTGGCCTGGGGAAACAAAGGCTTCCTGAGAAAGGAACATTAAGGAAACATTTTAGCAAACCAACTCAACCACCCATGTCCTACCTAAACCCTAGACCATTCCCCTTCCTAGACCTCCAAATAGAGAATGCTTAGAGCGCTGACTGTAACATGGACCCCTGACAGCCCTGAAATTATGGCAAAGGAAATGACAAACCGTGACAACTACTTTGTCCCTGTGAAAGGTAGTATATGGTGCTGAGGTGACCAGCGCCTCGATTTCGCTGACTCTACGAGGTAAGGCAGACCAGTAAGGTCGTCTCGATGGTGACCAGCCTGATGTTCGCGGACTCCATTGGCTCGAACCGTTTGTGCGCCAGGGCGCCCAAGACTATGTTGAGGTCCCATACAGGGTAAGGCCTCTTGACAGACGGATAGATCCTTGCAAGCCCAGTCAAATGTTTGACTATAGGATTGCAGGAGGAGAAGATCCCCTCCTCCGGGTTCCTGTAAGCTCCGATGGCTGCGAGATATGCACGCCAGAGTGGGCGAGGTGCGCCGAGAAGGACAGCACGTCGTCCAGAGTACATGCTAGGGGATCGATTCCCTTGGAGTGTGCCCAGTGGCAGAATCTGGTCCATTTGCTTTTATACTGGGCCCTGGTAGCCTTGCTCCTTGCACCCTGTATGATTTCCAGATTAGCCTGTGAAAGGCTGAGGTGCCGCAGCGTTACCTGCACAGGAACTACACTGTGAGGGCTAGTTTCTGTGGCGCGAAGTGGATGACCCTGCACCCCTGCTGCGCCAGAAGATGTGCTGGGCCCATCAGATCATCAAGCGGGGGCAGCTCCGAAAACCATGGCCTGGCCGGCCACCATGTATCTATCAGGATGATGTTGAGTTGGCCCTCCTGTCACACAGGGTCAAGAATAGGCATGGAAAAGACTGCATTCCTCCATATGATCGAATGGGAAGCAGTCCTTCGGATCCTCCTCTGGCACCAATCCAAACTCCACACATGCCTTAGCCATCATGGCGTGGAATACACCCATATCATCTGGTGGGGAAAGTTCTGCCGGACTCTGAGGTTGCTCCACCTCCACGTCCGTGTCCCACGCATCGTCCCTCGTTGGCGAAGACGAAACAGTAGACGAAGTGTCCGGCGGAACACACTCAGGCTCCAACTCTGGAAGCTCGCCTTCTTCCGGATGCGACTGTGGACGGCCTACCGGCAACGGAAATGACAATGCAACCGTGCCGTAGGAGACTTACTCAGTGTTACACCAGGCACTTCAACAACCGGCAGCGCCAGACTCACATTCGGAGGAGGCAACCTCACATCCAGCTGCCCCAACAACGACTGAAGCATGGACAGCACTTGTAATGACAAAAGAAACTGCGGGTTAACCAGCGGATAACCGGCCAGACAGGCTCCCATTCCACTTGACGTCGAGGGCCCCACACTTTTTACACCCAAAGCTGACGGGACCAGCAACTTTTCCTGGTCGTCTTCAACCTCTGATGAAACCGAAAAAGTCGCTGGATCTTGATGCAGAATGTTGTCAGGAAGAAGAGAATCGAAGGCGGCGGACTGCCACGCCCCCACGTCAACAACAACCCTTCCGTTTCCACTTGCATAGACAGGAACAGCATCGGTCGACTCTTAATCATTGTCGTGGACGGCGCCGACGACACCACCGTCAATGACAGGATCGGAGAATGCAGTCCAACCGTCCACGACGGAACCACTGTCGACAAGGTCATCGTCGGAAACACCTCCCTCTGCGTCGACTCCACCGGTGATCCGGATGTCTTGGAAGAACAGGACTGGTGTTTGGAAGACTCCCGGCTGGACGACGACAGGTGATGGTACCCAGATGACGAGCGCTTCGATGAAGATTCCTTCGGCTTGGCCAAGCCCTTCTCCTGCGCAGTCGACTTCTCTGGCCTACCACCAGACCCCCGGGAATGATCCGACCGACCATGCTTGGACAAAGAGGCAATTGCACCCTTCAATAGCTGCTTGCTCGAAGAAGACTTACTGCCTCTCCCCACCTCTGACGCTGGCAAAGCAGGACGATGTTTCTTTGCCAGAGGTTCGGCCGATGCAGCAAGGTGATGTTCCGCAGACTTCACAGCCTGCTCCGAAGACAGACTCTTGGCCGAACCCACCTCCGAAGCCGGGTACGTGCCCCTATTGAGCCAATATATCAGCCGCTGATTGGGTTCCATCAAAGTCTTCTGCAAGAACCCCTGACATATCTTGCAAGTCTCCGAGTGATGGGGGTAAAGGTATTAGAGGCAATCCATATGGCTGTCGCCCTCATACACCTTCAAGCCACAAGTAGCACAAGGCCGAAAAAGAGACTTCTTCCAAGCCCCCGATGCTATCGTAGCTCTCGATACCAAAAAAAGCATGTGCACAAACACGAAGAACACAAGGTGATCCCAACAGTTTGGAGACAGTTGAAATCTGAAGGGAAGCCGTGGGGGTGGGATTATTTACACCACACGTCCTATTGTGGGGGGCCTAAGGCACCCAAAAAGGACGTCGATTGCACACTAAAGCGTCAAAGTTTACCAGAGGAAAATGCCAAGTTAAAGTGACCGAGGTTTCCCAGCCTGATGACTAGAAATATTCACAGAATGTGAATTCATGAAAGATTCAATGCTGGAGAAGCTTGCCAACCGTGGTCTGGGCCAAGGCAACGTAGGTAGAGGGCGTGGGGGTCTGAAGTTGGGAAGAGCCCGTTGCAGGATGGACACCTGCTGAACCCTGTGGAAGACAACATGCGCCGGGGGCCTGGGGACCAAGTACCTGAATGATAAAAATACACAAAAGACAGAGAAGAAGGATCTGCGCGTGGAATTACATGGGAGACCTCAAGTATTGCATCCGGACTTGTCACTTGTGAACACTTCCTTGAGAATATTATCCAACACATCTTTTTTGTATTTAGCGTAAGGATTGGCAATAGGTGTTTCGAAGTATGGGCCCTTTTATTTGACATAACCCTAATTATTTGATGGTCGATGCTTGCTCCCATGTTAGATTTAGATTAGGTGTTTTTCCAACCTACCTTTGCAGTTTAATAAACACCCCTAAAGTGCGATCACTTGTGTCTGTCTTTACGGCTGCCACCATGAGTTCCTTACAGTGGGAAGAGAGGAAGGACACCACTTAGACCACAAAACTATGGAGAACCACCTGACCAAAGTGGCGTCCTGGCCTGAAAGGGAATCCAAACAGCAATGCTTAGCAAACGTATGCAAAGACAACCGAAATGCTGCCTGACCGATGTCTAGGACAGGGCCTCCTCTCTGCAGGGCCTGAGGTGGCAGCCTCTTCTCTGGTAGGCTGGACTATGAGACCTTCGGGAACATCCTTTCCAGCTAGATCATAGCATTCTGAGATGCAGAGAATGCTACACTTTGACAAGGTCTGTTAGATCACAGCCCTGCCAGCACGAGCACAAGTGTAACAAACAAAAAGCAAAAGTCTCTTGTCCAAGAGCATGTTCCGGGAACAGCCGATGGAATCGTTCTGCTGGCTTAGAACGATGAGGTGAAGGAAAAAACCCAGGAAGATAGATCTTTTGAGAAAGATGAAAGTCCTAGACCACATTTGGAAGAAAAGCAAGCTTCACTCTCAATGTAACCTTCTCTATGGAGAAAACCAAATGGGGGGGCTTGACAAAGCACAGAGCTCACTCACGGAAGGGCAGTCCACCAAGAAAATCACCTTCATAGTGAGGAATCAAATAGAACAGAAGGCGAAATTACTCACCATCATAATCTTTCTATGGATTCTTCTCCCACGGATTCCTCATGTTGATAGATATCCATCATCCAGCTCTGCTGTTTGGAAACATTTCGACATGGGGCGTGAGTGCAGCTAGACTCGGCTGTCGATCCGTCTTGTCAGGCTCTCTATCATCGGCTCCGGAAGCTCAGAGGTCCTGGAGATCGAGTGGAATGATCCTACCTCGTCCGGTGGAGAGGCTCTGTGAGGAACGTCTAGGTGCAGTGTTACGTCGTCCACCAGGACAAAGTCTTTGCCTTCGTCGGTCCCTGTGTCTGTACCAGTGTCTGTGTGTGCTTTGGGATCTACTGGCGGAGTCGGGTCACGACGTGGTGGAGGAGGCTGAAGCGGTGGTGTAGGATGATACTTCCTCTTCTTACGTGGAGGCTGGTCAGGGGCCTGCGGTACAACAGGTGCTGGTGTTGGAGGAAACCTTTGCTGAATTTCCCTTGGGTGGATGTGTCCCTCGGCTGGGGAGTGAATGAGGAGTGCTAGGTCCTGTGCCGTCTTCCTCTTATTGGACTGTATGAACGGAAGCTTGGTAGTCATCATCCGTGGAGTAGATGATCATTGGCTGATCATATGGAACCTTGGAGGGCTGCTTTGGGACCTCCTTACCCATCCACCCCTGTTTTCCCCTCCTGAAAGCCATGTAACGGGATATTAACCCGTGCCCCAGCCCCCCAGGGGTGCCCGCAGCCTTCGCTGCAGCTTTGGCGGCCGTGTCGCGCCTGGGAGGCAGGGCCACTCTTTGCACTGTAGGGACCACCCTCTCTGGTTCATTACCTCCCGCCAAAGCAGTCATTGCAGTGGATGTCGACAAAGTGGTCAACGGCGTCTTTGGTTGCGTCAAGTGAGCCTGCTTGGGCTGCAAGGCTTTTTTCTCTTCCTCCGGCCTTTGTTTCTATAATTTGTCCCATAACTTGGCCGGGGTGGAGGACTTCATCTTTGAGGAGGAACCTGTTGGCAGGCTGGCTGTGGTGGTGGACGGCGATTGAGATCTATCCGACCTGGGACCCGCATCAGCGGCGAACCAGGCAGAATCGGCCTTGCGGTTCTTGGCCTTATCTAAGACCCCCACGGATGGGGTGTCCTCAAAGGACTTAAACTTCCTTTTGGAGGGAGACCATTCCTCGGACCGACCAGTCCTGGGTGAGGCATGACCCTGCTCAGAGGAAGGGTCAGGGGCCTTGCTCTGCTTGAGCCATAATGCCAGCCTGCTATACCTGTCTTTCTTTGAGAAACTGAAGCATATCTCGCATCAATCCTCGCTGCGGTACGGGTGAAGGCAGTACAGACACATTTGATGCTTGTCCACCACGAAGACGTTCCTTAACCCGCATTAGGTTCAGGGTCTGTATTGGGTCTCTCCCTCCTTTTTCTCCTCGGTCATGGTCGGAGGACACTTATGAGGTTGTGGTTGGCCTTCCAGAAACTACGACGAACAACGGCCCTTGAGGGGCATGCAACTTCACCCGACAACGGATCCATGCTGTCGACCGATGTAGATAGGAGCAAAAGGGCTCTGATGGAACAAAAATAGAATTTTACTGTGAAAAACTTGGAAAAAGGTACAAAATAGATCAGAGAGCAACTTGCGGACTCCCAACACTGAAGCGTGCAGTAAAAATCTGAAGATGGCCGCCAGAGGCGGGGTTTAGGGAGAGGACTGTCATTGGATGGGGGCAGTATGACCCAGAGGCAGGCATTGGTTTAGAGGAGAAGGGAATAGTTCCTTACCTGTAACTCCATTTCTCCAGAATTGGTATCTTTCATGGATTCACATGCTTAGAATATTCCCCGTCGTCAGGCTGGGAATCCTCGGTAAATTATATAGACCTTTTCCATAGGAAAACTTCGACACTTTTGTGTCCTATCTACGTCGTTTTGGGCCACGTACGCCTGCGCCACTAGGACGTAGAGGTATAAGTAGCCCTGCCCCTGCGGCTCCCTCAGATTTCGACCCCTAAAGTAGTATGGGGGGACATCTGGTTTGCATGCCAGGAGAGGCCGGCAGGCGCATGTGAATCCATGAAAGATACCAATGCTGGAGAAATGGAGGTACAGGTAAGAAACTATTCCCTTCACCCGCATTGGATCTTTCATGGATTCACATGCTTAGAATAGATTGTACAGCAGTATCCCCCATAGATGGAGGTGTGTATGCAAACCAATATCACCATAACCATAATGCATATTTATCATGGCAAAACATCACCTTATAGTATGTTAACAGTGAAAACATCACACTTCAAAGTATGTTAGCCGAAGGATGTGACCCTTAATTGGGGCTTACCTTATTTAAATAGGTGCCATAGGACTGCACGACCCATCTGTGTATCCTCAGCATGTTGCTGTTCGAGGCAATAATGCCAGGTAAACGTGTGTGGTACCGACCAGGAAGCCGCCTGTCAGATGTCTCCCAGTGGAATTCCGGACCACAATGCCGTCGACGAAGAAGTGGATCTCGTCGAATGGGCCCTTGGATGCTTCTCCAGCGGTTTTCCGGCTTTTGAGTGACAAAAGCAAATAGTAGATGACACCCATCGGGCTAGTCCTTGTTTCGAGATCAGTTTACCTTTAGCCGAAGGGCCATAAGCCACAAGGAACAAGTTACTTACCTGTAACTGTTGTTCTCCAGCATGGGTCTGGCATGGATTCACATGCTCATGAATATTCCCCGTCGTCAGGCTGGGAATCCTCGGTAAAGAAAAAATCAGTATCAGTTTCGTTTCTGATCTGTCTTTCGTAGTAGTAACCAATCACTGATCTCTGCGTCCTACTGACCACAGCCAATGACTGCCCTCTACCTAAGCCCCGCCTCTGGCAGCCATCTTCAGATTTGGTAGCACGTGAAGTGGCAGTATGACCAAGTGAATAGCCGCAGAGGGGTAGACGGGAGGGTTCGCATGTGAATCCATGCCAGACCCATGCTGGAGAACAACAGTTACAGGTAAGTAACTTGTTCCTTCTCCAGCATGGGGTCTGGCATGGATTCACATGCTCATGAATAAAGAATACATAGCAGTACACACATGCACAACCACGGGAGGTGGCAAAGGCTCAACATTAAGCATTACATCAAACTCAACATTAAGCAATTCTTACCTCCTCACCCGGCTCACCTTAGGCGAACAGATTGCGCAGCACTGCTTGACCGACCCTGGACTCCTCCCTGGAATCCCGATCGACGCAGTAGAATTTCATGAAGGGGTGCGTCTACCTCCACGTAGCAGCCCTGCAGATGTCCAGCAAGGGCACACCAGATAGAAACGCCGTGGTAGCTGCGATCGCTCTGGTGGAATGGGCTCTCGGACGGCCAGACAGCGGTCGGTTTGCCAACCGATGACAGTACATGATAAAGCCGGAGAGCCATCTGGAAATGGAGGCCTTTGAGAGAGCCTTCCCCTGATTGACAGGTCCAAAGTTCACAAAAAGTTGTGACGTCTTCCGAAAACACTTTGTGCAGTCCACGTAAAACTTCAGCGCTCTAGCCACATCCAGCGAGTGCAAAGTCCTTTCGGCCGGCGACGAAGGCGACGGGAAGAAAACAGGCAACACCAAGGGTTCGTTGTGGTGGAAGTCCGACGGAACCTTGGGCATGAAGGAGGGGTGCGTCCTGAGCACTACCCTCGTGTCGTGAAAAGTCAAGTACGGGGGCTTGCAGGAAAGGGCCTGGATCTCTCCCACTCTTCGTGCGGAGGTGATGGCCACAAGAAACGCTGTTTTCCACGACAAGAACTTCAACGGAGCCGAGTGCAGAGGCTCGAACGGAGGTCCCATGAGCTTGGTCAGCACCACGTTGAGCTCCCACGCCGGGGCCGGAGCCTTCACCGGCGGGAACGATCTGAACAGTCCCTTCATGAATTCTTTCACCAGATGATGAGACCACAAAGACGTCCGCCCCGTGGTTCTGGTGTATCGGGAGATCGCAGCAAGATGAATCTTGAGGGACGCGTGCGCCAGTCCAGCCTTGGCCAGCGTCAGAAGGTACGGCAGTACCTGGGGAGCCGTAATCCGTAGAGGGTTAATCTTCTGTGCGTGGCACCAGACAGAGAACCTCTTCCATTTGTGTCCATAGCATTTAAGAGTTGAGGACGCCCTGGCCTTTGCAAGAACCTCTCTGCAGTCGGCCGGTATGTCGTATCCTCCAAACTCTAACGCTGCAGGAGCCAGGCCTGCAAGTTCAGCGACTTCGGGTCGTGATGGAGGATGGCGCCTCCTTCCCTGGAGAGAAGATCCGCGTCCACTGGCAGCTTGATTGACGGGGACGCTGACAAGTCCAGAAGGTCCGGGAACCATATCTGCCTCGGCCACGCAGGTGCGACGAGGATCATCCTGCACCGTGACCTCTTGAGCTGGTTGATGAGCCGGATCAGCAATGGCAATGGAGGGAACGCGTAAAGAAACAGGCCCACCCAGGGGAACGAGAAAGCATCGCCCATGGTCCTCGGCTGGGGAAACCTGCTGGCGAACCTCCGGCACTTGGAGTTTGTCGCCGTCGCGAACAGTTCGATCTGGGGTGTTCCCCACCGTCGGAAGAGGCGGTCCACTAGATCCTGTCGTAGTTCCCACTCGTGGCACGAGCGCAGCTCTCTGCTGAGCGAGTCGGCGATGGTGTTTTTTATCCCTGCCAGATGAAACGGCACCAGAAACATCCCTTGGGCGACAGCCCAATGCCACAGATCCTGCGCCTCCTTGGACAGGGCTGGGGATCTGGTACCGCCCTGCTTCCCGATGTAGAACATGGTGGTGGTGTTGTCGGTGAAGATCCTCACCACCTTGTCCTTGAGGGACGGAAGAAAAGACCGGAGGGCCCAAAACACTGCACAGAGCTCCAGGACGTTGATATGGAGGGACTTCTCCGTCGGAAGCCAAAGGCCTCTCGCGTGCAGATTTTCGGTGTGCGCTCCCCACCCTTCCAGGGAGGCATCCGTGGTCACTGTCTCCTGGTGGCCGGGGGTCTGGAAGTCTATGCCCGCCGTCAGATGCGCGCGGGTGCCCCACCACCGGATCGCTCGTCGGAAACTCTCGTCGAGTGTGATCCTCTCCTCGAAGCTGCCCGTCGTATGGATCCAACGCGCGTCCAGGAACTCCTGCAACAGGCGCATCCGGAGCCTGCACAGGCGGATGAGATAAATGCAAGAAGACATCATTCCGAGGAGGGACTTGATGGACCTCACCCTGGCCGCGTCCGCAGCCAGCATCCGCTGCACCTTGCCCAAGATGGCCCTCGTGCTTTCCTCCGACGGAGAGGCCAGAAGCGACACTGTGTCGAGCTTCGCTCCCAGAAACAGTGCCTCTTGCGCGGGCACCAGGTGGGACTTGGCGTAGTTTATGGAGAATCCCAGGTCCGTGAGTAGTTGGACGGTCCTTGCCGTGTGCTCCACGGCGAGCTCCTTCGTCTTTGCTCGGATGAGCCAGTCGTCCAGGTAGGGGTAGACGTGGATCCCCTCTCGGCGCAGCTGCGCCGCCACCGGTGCGAGGCACTTGGTGAACACCCTGGGTGCCGACCTCAATCCGAAGGGAAGGGCTTTGAACTGGTAGTGACGCCCTTGGACCACGAACCTGAGAAACTTTCGGTGTCCCTTTAGGATGGGAATATGGAAGTAGGCATCCTCCAAATCCAACGACGACAGGAAATCGCCCTCCTCCAGTTGACCCAGGACGTGTTGGAGGTGACCATCCGAAACTTCTGTGCCTTGATGAATTTGTTCAGTCATCGTAGGTCCAGGATGGGACGCCATTCTCCCGTCTTCTTCACGAGGAAGTATCTTGAGTAAACTCCGGAGCCCCGAAGGCTCTTTGGGACGACCTCGATGGCGCCCTTCTTGAGCATCGCCTTTACCTCCAAGAGAAGTTGAGGGACGTGATGTTCTTTCCTGGCCACAGGGGGGACGCGCGGGCACCTCTTTAGAAACTCGAGCGCGTGACCCTGAGCTAGGGCGTCCAGCACCCAACGGTCGGTGGAGATGGACTCCCACACGCTGACGAAGCTCGCCAGCCGGCCTCCCACCGGGGTGCTTCAGTGGGGGCCTGACCCCACGGCCGGTTCAGTCCTGCTTCGACGAGGCTTTGCCGCCTTGTCCTCCTTGCCGACGACGGCGGGGTCCGCCTGACTTGCCTCGTCCCCTGTAAGCTTCCTGTGACGACGAACGGGCCGCTTGACGGTAGGTGGAAAATCCGCCGCTGGAACCTTTGGAGGCACCCTGTTTGCCTCCGCCGCTCCGAAAGGGCGGCCGCCGTTGCTGGAGAACCCCAAGAGCCCGGTCCGTCTCCGTGTCCGCCTTGATGGCTTGAAGGGAATCGTCCACTGTTTTCCCAAACAGGTTGTTTTCATCGAACGGCATGTCCAAGACTCTGGTCTGCACGTCTTGACGGAAGTCAGTAGCCTTGAGCCATCCACGTCGCCTAAGGCACACACCGTTGCCCAACTGGCGAAATCCAGTGTCAGCGATGTCCGTCGCAATCGTAATGGCGTGGTCCGACGCCACCTCTCCTTCCTGCAAGATCTCTAGGGCTTCCGCCCTCTTGTCATCTGGTAGGAAGTCCAGCAGGGGGGCCAGTTTGTACCACAACTCCCTGTCGTAGCGGGCTACGATAGCCAAGGCGTTGGCCGCCTTAATCGTCGTCGCTGCCGACGAGATGACTCTGCGTCCCATCGTGTCTGATTTCTTTCCCCCTTGCCGTCAGGCGGGGAGGTCGCCGTAGAGGCCGTGCCCCCTCCCCCGCTTTCTTCCTGGCCGCCGCGGAGACGACCGAGTCCGGGGTCGGCTGTGCCCGATCCCTTCTAGCCGGCGTCGTGGATGGGTTCTTGAGGAGGGCGAGGCCCTGATCCCAAATATCGTCTAGTAGAGGTACAGCGAGGACCGTCTTCCTCTTGGTCTCGCGCCGTTGATAAAGGAAACATTCCTTCTTCTTCTCTTCCGGGCAGAGCTGGAAAAGCTCGGATGCCCTGGCGATCATGGAGTGAAATGATCCAATCTCGTCGGGAGGGGAAGCCCGGGTGGGAGGTGACGACGGGAGATCCTCGTCGCAAACCTCGTCGTCTGTACCCGTCGCGGCCGTGTCAGTCCCCGTATCATCCCCACGTGTCTTGGACGGGGAGGAGGGCTGAACAGGGCGCGATGGCTGAAAAGGAGGTGGAGGATGAATCCTTCTTCTCTTAGGGGGAGGGCTCCCAGAAGGGCCTGGCTCCGGGTCCCCTGTCGGGAGAGGTTCCTCCATTGGTGGTAACGGCAGTCTCGTCCTTATCTCCGAGCATAAGGACTGTATAGCCAACAAAATGGCCGCCGAGTTGTCTTGCGGCAGAGGTTGAGGGGAGTCCGACGGGCGGTCAGGAGCCCCGTCGGCACCTTCGACGTTCTCGTCGTCTCCTACGTCGGGGTCCCTCCCGACGGGCTGGTCTTCTTCCACAGCAACGCCGTGGCTTAAGACTTCGATCAGCTCCTCCTCAGAGGTTGAGGCCGAATCCACCACGACCTCCTGCCCCCCCTTTTTCTTCTCCGTCGGAGGTTTCACGGGGGTCCTGTCGATGGGCATGAAAGAGGACTCCCTCCGCGGTGGCAGGGAGACTCTGGGCCCTGAGGTCGCCACCACTGGTGTAGCCTCCACAGGCTGAGCCAGGGTTGCCGCGACTGTCTCGATAGAGGCCTTGGCCGGGTGGATTAAGGCTTTCACCACCTTAGGTGCGCTCACCGCCTTCTCCTTGGGGGGAGGGTCACCGCCTCGCTCCCCCTCCGATGGGGCCTTCGAGCTCGACCGGGGTCTCTCCAGGAGCTTCGCCGGGTGCTCGGCCTGCCTCTTACCCGAGCCAGAGCGTTGGCTCGTAGTTGATGGTGCCGGGGAGGATGCGACCTGCCTGGCGCCC
Organism: Ambystoma mexicanum; assembly: GCF_040938575.1. Taxonomy (NCBI): domain Eukaryota; kingdom Metazoa; phylum Chordata; class Amphibia; order Caudata; family Ambystomatidae; genus Ambystoma; species Ambystoma mexicanum. The sequence continues at coordinate 111,201,248 of NC_090933.1, forward strand.
ATAGAGCCCGACCGTTCGGCGCTCCCGGTGCCAGCGGACTCGCAGTGCTTGGCCTTCTGTTGGACCCCCATCGCCGGGGCGCCCTTAAAGGTCTTAGAAGACCGCTCGGACTTCTTCTTCTCGCCTGACGGGCTCTTTCCTTCCAGCCAGTTGGCGAGACGTTGATTGCGGTCCTTCATGGTCCGCTCCGACATATTGCCGCAAAACGCACAGTCCTTCTCCACGTGCGTCTTGTCCTCATGTAGGCAGTAAAGGCAAAGGGAGTGTTCATCCTCCTTAAAGACATTCTGAAGCTGGCATCCAGGGCAGACCCTGAACAGCTTTCCGGGCGTCGAGCTTCCCTTCTCCTGGGCCATGTCCGAGATGGGCCTGAGAAACTTCTGGAGTCCACCAAAAGCATGGCTTGACAAAATCTTCACCCTTGAGGGGCGTAGACGAATCTGACACGGGTCCCCGTTAATCAGATGAAGAAACGGTGGAGCTTGAGGCTCTTTTGACCGAAAAAAAGAGAAATCTTTCTGAGAAAAAACGTGAAAAAAGCACTAACGCTCGAGAGCAATAGCACGAGGATCCCAACACTTGAACGTGCGGTAAAAATCTGAAGATGGCTGCCAGAGGCGGGGCTTAGGTAGAGGGCAGTCATTGGCTGTGGTCAGTATGACGCAGAGATCAGTGATTGGTTACTACTACGAAAGACAGATCAGAAACAAAACCGATACTAATTTTTTTTTTATCGAGGATTCCCAGCCTGACGACAGGGAATATTCATAAGCATGTGAATCCATGCCGGACCCCATGCTGGAGAAATAGCGGTCTCGTGTCTCTGAAGCTTTGAGTGTGATGGAGGTAAAGTTTTAAAGCTCTTTTCACGTCCAATGCATGGAGAGTCTTCTCCGCAACCGACGAACGTGTTGGAAAAAACGTCGGCAGCACTATAGAAGAGTGCTTATGGAACATGGTAAGTACTTTAGGAATGAAATGAGGATTAGTAGCCAACACGACTTTATTACTGAAAAATCTCAAGTACGGTGGATCGATCACTAAAGCTTGTATTTCTAACAGTCGTCAAGCTGAAGTAATAGCCACCAGAAAAGCCAATTTCCACGACAAAAATTTCAATGATGACGATTACATCGGCTCAAAAGTGGGCTTAATCAGCGCTGCCAGAACCAGGTTAAGACTCCAGCTTGGAGGAAACTTTTTCGCGGGAGGAAAGGTTCGGAACAATCCGTTAAGGAAATGTTTAATCAGCCGGTCACTAAATAACGGAGTTGAATGTCTCTTCCGAGTAAATCTCGAAATGGCAACCAGATGCACTTTTATGGATGAAACAGACCAGCCTTTTTGAGCTAGGAGTAGCAAGTATGGTAGAAGCTGTTCCGGTGTGATATCAAGCAGGACCAAACCTGGTTGGCCTGCGCACCATATACAGAATCTCTACCATTTGTATGAATATGAAGCGTTCGTGGACGGCGCCCTCGCCGCTTGCAAAATGCGACGACAGTCCGCTGGAATCTCCAACGTACCAAACTCGGAGAAATCAGGAGCCAGGCTGTCAGACTGAGGCTGTCGGGGTCGTGATGCCAAATAACCCCTTTCTCCTGAGACAGAAGGTTCGGGATTTTCTGGAACCTCATTGGTTCTGCTGCTGAAAGATGGAGTAGATCGGAGAACCACACTTGTCTGGCCCAGTACGGGCCACCAGGATCACCCGACATGGATATCTGTGGATCCATTGCAGCATCAGACGTATGAGCGGAAACGGGGGAAAGGCATACAGAAACTTGTCCGTCCACGGGAAAGAGAACGCTTCCCCTAGTGAGTCTTGCTGTGGCCACCTGCTCGCGTATTGTGGGCATTTCTTGTTGTCTCTCTTTGCAAAGAGATCGAGGGCCGGACGACCCCATTTCTCGAAGACACGGTATACTTGTTGGTCGTTCAGTTCCCATTCGTGTAGTCGGCTCATCTCCCTGCAGAGAGAGTCTGCTTGCACGTTTTTGACTCCTGGCAAGTGGAACGCCAATAGATATATCTTCTGCTGAAGGACCCAATGCCAGATTTCCTGGGCTTCGGTCGACAGAGTTCTGGAGCGAGTTCCTCCCTGTTTAAATAGATAAAACATTGTTGTTCTGTTGTCTGTCATAATCCGTACAACCGATCCCTTTATCCGTGGAAGAAAGGATTTCAGGGCCCAACGCACCGCCCTTAGTTCCAGCACACTGATATGAAGGCCGGACTCCTCCGATGACCAACGCCCCTGAACCTGTAGGGAATCCAGATGAGCTCCCCATCCAGTTAGGGAAGCATCCGTCACCACTGTCATCTGGAACACCGCTTCCAGCAAGGGCATTCCCTTTGTCAGATTTATGGAAACTCTCCACCATTGAAGTGCCTGCACGAGTTTGCTGTTGATGGTCAATTTGTCCGACCAACGCCCTTGACTCTGTGCCCATCGATCCGCCAGGAATTCCTGAATCAGTCTCATGAAGCGAAGACAATTGTTGATTAAGGGCATGCAGGACGACATGGTCCCGGGTAGGGACATGTACCTTCGCACTGACACTCTGGTGTTGACTTTCCAATCCGATGCTTTTTGCTGCAGTTTCAGAACCCTTTCGATGGATGGCTTTACCAGTCCTGACTGCGTCTGGAACTCTGCCCCCAGAAAGACCAAGGTCCTTGATGGCAGTAAGGAGGACTTTTCGAAGTTTATTGCGAAGCCCAAACGTTGTAGGAGGCACATGATGGCATTCAGACTTTCCTGCGCCCTTTCCGGAGACAATCCCTCACCAGCCAATCGTCTAGATAAGGGTACAAATGATGACCTTCTTTCCTTAACCAGGCTGCTACTGGAGCCAGACATTTCGTGAACGTCCTGGGAGACGATTTTAGTCCGAATGGGAGGACCTTGAACTGATAGTGGGTTCGTCCGACGACGAACCGTAGAAATGTTTTGTGTTGTCGACGCATCGGGATATGGACGTATGCGTCCTGAAGGTCTAGCGACGACAAATCTCCCGGTTGTATCGAACAGATCACTTCTTGGAGTGTAAGCATCTTGAATTTTAGATTCTTGAACAGTTTGTTGAGAGCTCGTAGATCTAGAATGGGATGCCATTTTCCATTGGGTTTCTTGACGACAAAGTAACGGGAGTACACTCCCTGTCTTCTCTCTGCCACCGGGACCAGTTCTATAGCCCCTTTCTTCAGCATAGGCATTACCTCTTGCATTAGTATTTGAAGGTGGGGCTGCGTCGAGAACACCGGTGGAATGCGTGGTGGCTTGTCCTTGAACTGCAGAGAATGGCCCAGATGTATCGTGTCCAAAACCCATTGGTCTGTTATGCGCGCCCACTCGTCGACGTGACAAGACACTCTGCCCCCCAGCACGCTCTGCAAGTTGTCATTGCTGGCTTTTGGCCTGTTTATCCTTCGTCGACGAGGATAGGCGCCTCGTCGTCTGGAGGTTTGGTAATCTCTGCATTTTCGAGTAGCTTGGGCTGCACGTCTGTAGCCTTGGGAAGAATAGGAGGGCCTGCTGTCTAGATGATCCAAACCGGGAGTTGCCTGATGCTCCTCTGAAGGGACGAAAGGAACGAAAATTCCTACCACTCTGGAGGGCTCCAAGGGAACGAACCGTGTCAGAATCTTCTTTCATGCCCTTCAAGGCTTCATCCACTTTCTCCCCAAACAGGTGTTCTCCTTTGCACGGCATATCCATTACCTTATATTGTACCTCTGGTCTGAACGTCGTGCACTTAAGCCAGGCTTGTCTTCGTAACACTACGCCATTGTTGATTTGCTTAAAGCCTGATTCCGCCAGGTCGACAGCAATGTTAATGGAATGATTGGAGGCCTCTTCTCCCTCAAGTACGAGCAGCATTGCAGACTTCCTGTGTTCCTCCGGCAGATGGTCCAAGATAGGAGCTAGTCGATGCCACATCTCCCTATCTTACCTGGCCATAATAGCCAGGGAGTTGGCTGCTTTAACTGTAGTCGCTCCAACCGATAGCATTTTCTTCCCAAAAGCATCTTGTCTCCTGGCTCCATTGTCTGGCGGGGTCGTGCATTTGTGTTGCGTGTTAGGGAGAATTCTCTGTTTAGGCTGAATTTCCTAACCTAGTGAGTCCCCCAGTAGCTTTGCTGGATTTTTGGGGTTTATTTTTTTCTCCTGCCAAGAGTGAGACTCTTTTACCCTCACTCTTGGGCATGATTTGAGTGTGTTTCTTTGAATCTAGATGTGTTTAATGGGCTATGGGGTCTTTTACCCCATAGGGCTTCATGTGTTTTTGTGATGTGTGTTACACAGCACCCTCAGTGCAGTGACACAGGGGTGTCATAGTGACCCCCCAGTATAGACTCCATACCCTGGGACTGACTACTGTCTCCCAGGGCATGTAAAGTCACCATTGACTTTACTAGTCTTAAATTCTGAAACAGAACCAGTACAAACCATCATAGTGTGGACGTATTGGCTGCGGCAATTCAATTGCCCCAGGGTCTGTTAGTCGAGGGGGCACGTCTCCGTCCCCCCTGATCGAGTTTTGGCTGGTGGCAGTGGATACTACTTTTTATATTCAACCGCAAATATTTTCCTATGGGATTTCCCATTGTTTTAGGCTACTATCTTTATTTAATTATTTACGGTAGCCTCGAACATACCGCCGGTTTATTTAATGAATATTAATTCTCCGGTTGGTATTTTTTTCCAAAACTTGATTCTAAAATGGCGGTTGTGTTCTCTTCTGTGACTCCAACCCAAGTCAAGCCCTTTGTTCCACTTTTTGGCAGGCTTCTCCACAGAAGCCCTCCAAAGTGGTGCCACTGTGTCTGGGGTACTTAGGAGGGGTGGAGGGGAATTTAGGCACCCTGGACTGAGTTGCCTAGGCAACTCAAGTCGCACTCCGTCCTGGTTGGCCCAAGTGGTGAGCCCGCCGGCTCACCACTTAGCATGTTTGAGTAACAGCTAGGCTGAGTGAATGGGGGTTTGCTGCATAAAAGCAGGGCTTTGGGGACTGGAACTTCAGAAGTTGCCACAGGACCTAAGAATCCGACGAGGGAGAAGCTGAGCCGACCTGCCACGACATCACCACCAGTGGAGCCCTGCTGGACTGCCTCACCACTTTTCCCAACGACAGAGATCTCCCGCCGGAGAGTCTTCTTCCTTTGACTGGTGGGGATAACCAGTTTCACCGTCTTTTCGCTTTCCAGACGTAACTCGTGGCCGCCTTGCCCGTACCAAGCACTCCGGCAACCGGGATACCACGTTTTACCACGACCGCGAAACAAAGGTACCACCTTTAACCGGAAAACTCTGTGGCTGGTTTCTGCTGTGGTAGTGCAACGACCTTCATCTTTCCTCCAAGTCGAGATCTTCTCTTCCCCTGGACGACGACGCAACTTGCACCCACTACCAGGAACAACTGCCACCGCTGGAGGATCCTTCCCACTTAAGGTACCGTGTCCCGCCTGGCTTCCCTTGCTACCGACTGTATGGGGTAGATTTAGTCCCCGGCTTTGGAACCTGGGTTAGCCTGGGACACCTTGGCTAAACTTTTCTAAGTCTCTCCCAACGCTTTTCTGAACCCTCTGCAAGACTTTCTAAGCCTAGTGTAACTGTGTGATCTTGGGCGAATTTGTGCTCTGCTCTCTCTAAGAGTGGGCCCAGCCTTTGGACATTGACTCACCAGTGACTTTTTGCTCTCTGCCTTGCTAACAGTGTTCTGGAATCGTAGAGTGGTGTGCCTCTTCCTATTCTGTCTTTTTCCCTCCCTTTTTCACAAACTTATTAGAGTGCCAGCTAGTTAAGCGCTCACCTCTGTATGAAAATAAGTGGTGTTTTACTGTGATTTTCTAATAGGGAAAAAGGGGTGTATATATCATAATAGTAACTGTGTTTAGAATATTTTACAATAAGAGTGCTGGAGTGTTTCAACTGTGTGTTTTTAAATAAATAATTATATACTTTGATACCAAAGCTCTGGTCAGTGTTTGCTTGTATTATTGTATCTGAGTGCCTATTGAGTATACTTTGCATACTGCCTAACTCTTGAGGGAAGTCTGACAGCTCAGCCACAGCGACCAGGTAAATCTGGGTGGTACAGACTGCTACCAAGTGGGTTTACTGCCAACACCTGTAGTCTTAAATCTTTTGCAGTGTTCCCTAAGGGAACTGCACAGGTTTCTGCCTAACATGGCGCCCTTGCCTTTCTGGCCGCCGTGGCGGATACCACTGATTCCGGCGAAGGTTGAGACGTCAAGCACTTGGGAGTCGATTCTGGAGCCTTGAATTTCTTTTCCAATTGACCTTTTACTGTCTGTTCTGAAAAAGGGTGACGCATGGTTTAGTCCCTCCTGCCAGACATGGTCTAAAATGGGGATAGCAAATATCGCCTTTCTTCTCTTGCCCATATGATCGAACAGAAAACAATCTTTTTTATCTTCTTCTGGGACTAGGCCAAACTCTGCACATGCCTTACCCATCATGGCATGTAAAGCACCCACATCATCAGGTGGTGATGGCTGCGCCGGACTCTTCGGAGTGTCCATCTCCGCTTCAGAGTCCCATGTAGGGTCCCTTGAGGGGGATAACGAGATGTCTGAACCCGACCCTTCACGTTCCGACTCTGACAGTTCTCCTTCTTCCTGTGGACGAGAACGATCTTCCTCAACCGGGTAAGCGGTAGGAATTCTGGATGGAGGGCGAGGAGCCGGGCATTGCTCGTACACGACTGGCGAGGCCTGTAACACTGTCGGGACAAGCCGAGGTAACCTAGTGTCCAACCGCTCCAACAGCTTCTGTAATGTGTTCAACACCTCCAGGGACAGAAAAGCCTGGGGATTCAGTAAGGAAGAGTTAACTGGAATGGCACTTCCACTAAAGAGCGACCCCGAACCAGTTGGTTGTATTCCCAGATCGGTTGGATGTGCGACCGGATCACGGTCGTCCTCTGCCGACGAGATGGAGAAAGCCGCTTCTGGTTGCAGCAAGGCCTCAGGCGGGATCGGGTCAAAAACCTCCATCGACGATGACATCTTTTCCATAGTAGCCGTTTGACCTGACGAAATAGCCGTTGGAAGAGCCGTCGCCGAAGACAGAGCAGGCGTCGATGACCGGATCGTCGTCGATGAAGTCTGTGGAGCAGGACCTTGAGGGACGAGGACTCTCGACTCGAGGTAGACTTATGACGGTCTCCTGAGGAGGATTTCAATGAGTCTTTTCTCTCCTTTTTAGATGAGGAGAAAGAAGACAAATCCTTATGTGAAGAGGACTTCGCAGGATGTTTCTCCGAGGGGTGTTTTTCAGATGAGCGCGATTTCTTCGCCGGAGGCTCTACCGACCCTGATCGACGAGGGGGGACCGGAGACTTAGATCTCGAGGCTGTAGAGCCTACCTCCGATACCGGGATCGCACCCGCTCCGTCATTGAGCCAAGTAACCAGGCGTCTGTTGCGGTCTTTTAGGGTCTTTTGTGAGAAGCCTTGACAGATCTCACATGTGTCCGCCGTATGAGGGTGAAGGCAGTAAATACAGTCCATATGCCGTCTCCTTCATATACTTTATGACCGCATGTAGCACACGGACGAAATAACGCCTTTCCAGACATTCTTCGAAAAGAAACAGTCGAAGAAGAAGAACGCACAACCTAATAAAATAGTAGATACTCGAGGTAATCCCGCTACTTTGGAAGACGGTTGAAATCTGAGGGAGGCGCGGGGGCGGGGCTACTTATACCTCTATGTCCTAGTGGCGCAGGCGTACGCGGCCCAAAACAACGTAGATAGGACACAAAAGTGTCAAAGTTTTCCCATGGAAAAGGTCTATATAATTTACCGAGGATTCCCAGCCTGACGACGGGGAATATTCTTGTGAATCCAATGCCAGACTCCATGCTGGAGAAGTGTGTTTAGTGCAAAATGCATGTGGCAACGCATATGCCTTTCCCATCGTTCATAGCAACAAGTTACAAACCTGTGCCAGATGACTTAAACACGGAGGCTCAATTAGAATAACCCATAAGGCATATCAGGTGCGAGATAACCTGCCATTCTGTACTCACTTTAATGTTCTTCATATTGGATTATGATATTTGTAGTCCTTCAGCTATAATTTGAACAAACTATAGGGACTATACAAAAAGGAAAAAATTAGACGTGCTTAAAGCTAGGACTGTGTAATATGGTGTGTACTCTTTTCTGCGCAATGTTGCATCACCATCTGCTTCCGTCTAGTGATGTTAAGTGAGAAATATGCGCAGTAGCTTTTTGCAATTACCAACTTTTGTGGACTTTTTCATTTTTATACTCAGAGGCTATGTTATGCTACTTCGTATGCAGATTACTGTGGCAAATTATGGAGATATGACATGCATTACTTACCGTGATAGCATTTCTGATGATTGTATCTGCTTAGATTCACATGCTGTGCATATGGTCCGACATCCTGTGGTAACCGCGGAGTATTGAATCGTGTCTTTCGGGGAACGAAAGGAGACGTCGGCATAGGCGTGTCTGTAACACTATCCCTATCGTGACGTGTAGTGTACCCAAAATCCCTCATGCGCCGAGGTCCCTCCGATTGTATTTTTTCTATCATGAGGGAGCCCAAGGCTATAGTGAGTGAGTACATAAAGAGAGAAAGTAATAAGACGTCTATGTTCCTTCCACCCCGAGCGGGGCGGTAGGCGGGCGCATGTGAATCTAAGCAGATACAATCATCAGAAATGCTATTACGGTAAGTAATTCATGTCTTAAAATGCTTGTTAATCTGCTTAGAATCACATGCTGTGCATAGACTAGCGAGCAGTATCCAGAGTTGGAGGTGGGTTGTGAGAAGGAACAGAAGAGAAAAGATGTCTTAGTACTGCTTGTCCCACCTGAAAAATCAGACCTAGAATGAGTGTCTAGGCAATAGTGTTTTGTAAAGGTGTGTAAAGAACTCCATGTTGCCGTTTTGCAAATGGACTCGAACGGAACGTTTGCAATGAATGCTATGGATGCCCCAGAGCCTCGAGTAGAGTGTGCTCTAGGCTTCAAGGGCAGTTCGCTCTTAGCAAGAGTAACATAGTGTGATGCATTTGACAATCCACCTTGGGATTGCTGATTTAGAGACAGGATACCCTTCTCTACAAGCTGCCAATGAGACAAAGAATTGCTTAGTCTTCCTTAGTGGTTTAGTTCTTTCCAGGTAAAACATGACTGCCATGCACACGTCTAGTGTGTGAAGGCTTCTTTCGGCCATGTTAGTAGGGTTCTGGAAGAAAGTGGGTAGTTCGATTGACTGGTTCACATGGAACTTTGAGATGATGTAGGCGCAAATCTGGGATGTGTGTGCAGAACTACCTTATCTTTGTGGACTGTAACAAAGGGGTCTAGAAGGAACAAGTTACTTACCTGTAACTGTTGTTCTCCAGCATGGGTCTGGCATGGATTCACATGCTCATGAATATTCCCCGTCGTCAGGCTGGGAATCCTCGGTAAAGAAAAAACCAGTATCAGTTTCGTTTCTGATCTGTCTTTCGTAGTAACAACCAATCACTGGTCTCTGCGTCATACTGACCACAGCCAATGACTGCCCTCTACCTAAGCACCGCCTCTGGCAGCCATCTTCAGATTTGGAAGCACGTGAAGTGGCAGTATGACCAAGTGAAGAGCCGCAGAGGGGTAGGCGGGAGGGTTCGCATGTGAATCCATGCCAGACCCATGCTGGAGAACAACAGTTACAGGTAAGGAACTTGTTCCTTCTCCAGCATGGGGTCTGGCATGGATTCACATGCTCATGAATAAAGAATACATAGCAGTACACACATGCACAACCACGGGAGGTGGCAAAGGCTCAACATTAAGCATTACATCAAACTCAACATTAAGCATCTTACCTCCTCACCAGGCTCACCTCAGGCGAACAGGTTGCGCAGCACTGCTTGGCCGACCCTGGACTCCTCCCTGGAATCCCGATCGACGCAGTAGAATTTCGTGAAGGTGTGCGTCGACCTCCACGTAGCAGCCCTGCATATGTCCAGCAGGGGCACACCAGAAAGGAACGCCGTGGTAGCTGCGATCGCTCTGGTGGAATGGGCTCTCGGACGGCCAGGCAGCGGTCGGTTTGCCAACCGATGACAGTACATGATACAGCCGGAGAGCCATCTGGAAATGGAAGCCTTCGAGAGAGCCTTCCCCTGATTGACAGGTCCAAAGTTCACAAAGAGTTGTGACGTCTTCCGAAAACACTTCGTGCGGTCCACGTAGAACTTCAGCGCTCTAGCCACATCCAGCGAATGCAAAGTCCTCTCAGCCAGCGACGAAGGCGACAGGAAGAACACAGGCAACACCAAGGGTTCGTTGAGATGGAAGTCCGACAGTACCTTGGGCATGAAGGAGGGGTGCGTCCTGAGCACTACCCTCGTGTCATGAAAAGTCAAGTACGGGGCCTTGCAGGAAAGGGCCTGGATCTCTCCCACCCGTCGTGCGGAGGTGATGGCCACAAGAAACGCTGTTTTCCACGACAGAAACTTCAACGGGGCCGAGTGCAGAGGCTCGAACGGAGGTCCCATGAGCTTGGTCAGCACCACGTTGAGCTCCCACGCCGGGGCCGGCGCCTTCACCGGCGGGAACGATCTGAACAGTCCCTTCATGAACTCTTTCACCAGACGATGAGACCACAGGGACGACCGGCCGTGGTTCTGGTGTATCGGGAGATCGCAGCAAGATGAATCTTGATGGAAGCGTGTGCCAGTCCAGCTTTGGCCAGCGTCAGCAGGTACGGCAGTACCTGGGGAGCCGTAATCCGTAGAGGGTTAATCTTCTGTGCGTGGCACCAGACAGAAAACCTCTTCCATTTGTGTCCGTAGCATTTAAGAGTCGAGGACGCCCTGACCTTTGCAAGAACCTCTCTGCAGTCGGCCGGTATGTCGTATCCTCCAAACTCTAGCGCTGCAGGAGCCAGGCCTGCAAGTTCAGCGATTTCGGGTCGTGGTGGAGGATGGCGCCTCCTTCCCTGGAGAGCAGATCCGCGTCCACCGGCAGCTTGATTGGCGGGGACGCTGACAAGTCCAGAAGGTCCGGGAACCATATCTGCCTCGGCCACGCAGGTGCGACGAGGATCATCCTGCACCGTGACCTCTTGAGCTGGTTGACGAGCCGGATTAGCAGTGGCAAAGGAGGGAACGCGTAGAGGAACAGGCCCTCCAAGGGGAACGAGAAAGCATCGCCCATGCTCCTCGCCTGGGGAAACCTGCTGGCGAACCTCCGGCACTTGGAGTTCGTCGCCGTCGCGAACAGGTCGATCTGGGGTGTGCCCCACCGTCGGAAGAGGCGATCCACTAGATCCTGCCGTAGTTCCCACTCGTGGCACAAGCGCAGCTCCCTGCTGAGTGAGTCGGCGATGGTGTTTTTTATCCCTGCCAGATGAAACGGCACCAGAAACATCCCTTGGGCGACTGCCCAATGCCACAGGTCCTGCGCCTCCTTGGACAGTGCTGGGGACCTGGTTCCGCCCTGTTTCCTGATGTAAAACATGGTGGTGGTGTTGTCGGTGAAGATCCTCACCACCTTGCCCTTGAGGGACGGAAGGAAAGACCTGAGGGCCCAAAACACTGCACGGAGCTCCAGGACGTTGATATGTAGGGATTTCTCCGTCGGGAGCCAAAGGCCTCTTGCGTGCAGATTTTCGGTGTGCGCTCCCCACCCTTCCAGGGAGGCATCCGTGGTCACTGTCTCCTGGTGGGCTGGGGTCTGGAAGTCCATGCCCGCCGTCAGATGCGCGCGGGTGCCCCACCACCGGATCGCTCGTCAGAAACTCTCGTCGAGTGTGATCCTTTCCTCGAAGCTGCCCGTCGTTTGGATCCAGCGCGCGTCCAGGAACTCCTGCAACGGGCGCATCCGGAGCCTGCACATGGGAATGAGGTAGATGCAGGAAGACGTCATTCCGAGGAGGGACTTGATGGACCTCACCATGGCCGCGTCGGCCACCAACATCCGCTGCACCTTGCCCAGGATGGTCCTGGTCCTCTCCTCCGACGGGGAGGCCAGAAGGGACACTGTGTTGAGCCTCGCTCCCAGAAACAGAGCGTCTTGCGCGGGTACCAGGTGGGATTTGGCGTAGTTCACGGAGAATCCCAAGTCCGTGAGAAGTTGGACGGTCCTTGCCGTGTGAACCACGGCGAGCTCCCTCGTCTTGGCTCAGATGAGCCAGTCGTCCAGGTAGGGGTAGACGTGGATCCCTTCACGGCGCAACTGCGCCGCCACCGGTGCGAGGCACTTGGTGAACACCCTGGGTGCCGACCGTAGTCCGAAGGGGAGGGCTTTGAACTGGTAATGACGCCCTTGGACCACAAACCTGAGGAATTTTCGCTGCCCCTTTAGGATGGGAATATGGAAGTAGGCATCCTCCAAATCCAACGACGACAGGAAGTCTCCTTCCTCCAGCTGACCCAGGACATGCTGGAGGGTGACCATCCGGAACTTCTGCGCCTTGATGAACTTGTTCAGACGTCGCAGGTCCAGGATGGGGCGCCATCCCCCCGTCTTCTTCTTCACGAGGAAGTATCTCGAGTAAACTCCGGAGCCCCGAAGCCTCTTTGGGACGAGTTCGATGGCGCCCTTCCTGAGCATCGCCTTTACCTCCAGGAGAAGTTGAGGGACGTGAAGTTCTTTCCTGGCCAAGGGGGGGACGCGCGGGCACCTTCTTTGAAACTCGAGCGCGTGGCCCCGGGCCAAGGCGTCCAGCACCCAACGGTCGGTGGAGATGGACTCCCACACGCTGACGAAGCTCGCCAGCCGGCCTCCCACCGGGGTGCTTCGGTGGGGGCCCGACCCCACGGCCGGTTCAATCCTGCTTCGACGAGGCTTTGCCGCCTTGACCTCCTTGGCGACGACGGCGGGGTCCGCCAGACTTGCCTCGTCCTCTGTAGGCCTCCTGAGACGACGAGCGGGCCGCTTGACGGTAGGTGGAGAAACCGCCGCCGGAACCTTTGGAGGCGCCCTTGCCTCCGCTGCTCCGAAAGGGCGTCCGTCGTTGTTGCAGAACTCCATGGGCATGGGCCGTCTCGGTGTCCGCTTTAATGGCCTGAAGGGAATCGTCCACTGTTTTACCAAACAGGTTGTTCCCATCAAAGGGCATGTCCAGGACTCTGGTCTGAACGTCTTGACGGAAGTCCGTAGCCTTGAGCCATCCACGCCGCCTAAGGCAAACGCCGTTGCCCAACTGGCGGAACCCAGTGTCGGCGATGTCCGTCGCAACGGTAATGGCGTGGTCCGAAGCCACCTCACCTTCCTGGAGGATCTCCAGGGCCTCTGCCCTCTTGTCGTCCGGCAAGAAGTCCAGCAGGGGAGCCAGTTTGTACCAGAGCTCCCTGTCGTAGCGGGCCACGATAGCCAAGGCGTTGGCCGCTTTAATCGTCGTCGCTGCAGACGAGATGAGACTGCGTCCCATAGCGTCCAATTTCTTTCCCTCGCCGTCCGGTGGGGAAATCGATGTGGAGGCCGCAACCCCCCCCGCTTTTTTCCTGGCCGCCGCGGAGACGACGGAGTCCGGGGTAGGCTGCGCCCGGAGGCACAGGGGGGCCGTATCCGGGACCCGGTACTTTTTCTCGTACCGGTCTCTTCTAGCTGGCGTCGTGGAAGGGTTCTTGAGGAGGGTGAGGCCCTCATCCCAAATGTCGTCCAATAGAGGCACTGCGAGGACCGTCTTCCTCTTGGCCTCGCGCCGCTGATAAAGGAAACCTTCCTTCTTCTTCTCCTCAGGGCAGAGTTGGAAAAGCTCGGATGCCCTGGCGATCATGGAGTGGAACGATCCAATCTCGTCGGGCGGAGAAGCCCTGGTGGGAGGCGACGACGGTACATCCTCGTCGTATACCTCGTCGTCCGTACCCGTCGCTGCCGTGTCAGTCCCCGTATCATCCCCTCGGGTGGACGGGGAGGAGGGCTGGAAGGGGCGCGACGGCTGAAAAGGAGGCGGAGGGTGGATCCTTCTTTTCTTGGTAGGGGGAACACCAGAAGGACCCGGTTCTGGGTCCCCCGACGGGAGAGGTTCCGTCGGCAACGGTAGTCTCGTCCTTATCTCTGAGCATAAGGACTGTATAGCCAACAAAATGGCCGCCGAGTTGTCTCGCGGCGCTGGCAGAGGGGAATCCGACGGGCGATCAGGGGCCCCATCGGTACCCTTGACGATGTCGTCGTCACCTGCGTCGGGATCCATCCCGACGGGCCGGTCTTCTTCCACGCCGAGGCCGTGGCTTAAGACCTCGACCAGCTCCTCCTCCGAGGTTGAGGCCGAATCTACGACGACGCCCTGCCCGCCCTTTTTCTTCCCCACGGGGGATTTCACAGGGGTCCTATCGATGGGCACAAAAGAGGACTCCCTCCGAGGTGGCAGGCAGACTCTGAGCCCCGAGGTCGCCACCACTGGTGTAGCCTCCACAGGCTGAGCCAGGGCCGCCGCGACAGTTTCGATAGAGGGCTTGGCCGGATGGATTAAGGCCTTCACCACCTTAGGTGCGCTCACCGCCTTATACTTGAGGGGGGGGACACTGCCTCGCTCCCCCTCCGTCTTCGAGCTCGACCGGGGCCTCTCCAGGAGCCTCGCCGGGTGCTCTGCCTTCCTCTTACCCGACCCAGAGCGTTGGCTCGTGGTTGATGGTGCCGGGGAGGGTGCGCCCAGCCTGGCGCCCGTAGAGCCCGACCGTTCGGCGCTCCCGGTGCCAGCGGACTCGCGGTGCTTGGCCTTATGTTGGACCCCCGTCGCCGGGGCGTCCTCAAAGGTCTTAGAAGACCGCTCGGATTTCCTCTTCTTCTCGCCGGACCGGCTGTTGTCTTCCAGCCAGTTGGCGAGACGTTGATGGCGGTCCTTCATGGTCCGCTCCGACATGTTGCCGCAAAACGCAGTCCTTCTCCACGTGCGTCTTGTCCTCATGTAGGCAGTAAAGACAAAAAGAGTGTTCATCCTCCTTGAAGACGTTCTGCAGCTGGCATCCAGGGCAGACCCTGAACAGCTTTCCGGGCGTCAAGCTTCCCTTCTCCTGGGCAATGACCGGGCCTGAGAAACTTCTGGAGTCCTCCAAAAGCGTAGCTCGACGAAATCTTCACCCTTGAGGGGCGCAGACGAATCCGACACGGCTCCCCGTTGATCGGATGGAGAGTCGGTGGAGCTTGAGGCTCTTTTGACCGAAAAAATGAAGTTTTTGAGAAAAAACGTGAAAAAAATAGCACTAACGCTCGAGAGCAATAGCACGAGGATCCCAACACATGAACGTGCGGTAAAAATCTGAAGATGGCTGCCAGAGGCGGTGCTTAGGTAGAGGGCAGTCATTGGCTGTGGTCAGTATGACGCAGAGACCAGTGATTGGTTGTTACTACGAAAGACAGATCAGAAACGAAACTGATACTGGTTTTTTCTTTACCGAGGATTCCCAGCCTGACGACGGGGAATATTCATGAGCATGTGAATCCATGCCAGACCCCATGCTGGAGAACAGAAAGTGCCTGCAGTTCGCTAACCCTTCTGATAGAAGTGATAGCCACTAGGAAGGCTGTCTTATAAGGCAGGTCTTTCAGACTTGCTTTATGCATAGGCTCAAAGGGAGCGCCCATGAGCCTGGTCAAAACCACATTCAGATCCCATCCAGGGGCTGGGTGAGTGATGGGAGGAATAATCCTCTTGACGCCTTCCATAAAGGCATTGATCACTGGTATTTTCCACCACAATATCTTTTGTTGTGATGTTGTGTAGGCTGACAGAGCAGCCAGAGGAACCCTTAGGGAATTGAAGACGAACCCAGTGTCCAACAGGTGGGTTAGATACAGCACAATGTGGGAGGGTGAGCATTCGATAGGATTGGTGCCCTTGGAATTGCACCAGATGACAAAACGTTTCCATTTGTTGGCATAGAAATCACGTGTAATAGGCTTTCTCGCTTCCCTGAGTATGTCCATGCA
This sequence comes from Ambystoma mexicanum, assembly GCF_040938575.1. NCBI lineage: Eukaryota > Metazoa > Chordata > Amphibia > Caudata > Ambystomatidae > Ambystoma > Ambystoma mexicanum. The sequence goes on from NC_090933.1 coordinate 111,217,180, forward strand.
TCTCTGAGGGAGTTGCAGGTGTCCAAACTCTATGATCTCAGGAGCCAGGCTGCTAAATTTAGAGTTTGTGGGCACGGGTGTAGGGTCTCCCCCCTGTCCTGAGGCAACAAGTTGTACGGGCAGGGTAGCTTGACTGGTGGGGAGAGGGACATTTCCATCCAGTGAGCGAACCAGGGTTGGCGGGCCCACATGGGGGCCACCAGTATCATGGTAATTGATTCCTGGTGCATCTTGTGCACTATCCTGTTGAGAAGTCAAGTCGGGGGGAAAAGCGTAGACAAATTTCCCCGACCATGTTATCCAGAGACAGTTCCCCTTGGATCGGTTCTGGGGGTACCTGGAGGCGTAGTCTTGGCATTGGACGTTCTCCTCAGTAGCGAACAGGTCGATCTCTGGGAAACCCCATTCTGGGAAGACATTGGACACAATGTCTTTGTGCAGTCGCCATTCGTATTCTTCGGGCAGAGGGAAGTCTCTGCTGAGTACATCTGCTAGAAGATTGAGTTTCCCTGGAGCATGTTGGGACAACAGAAACATCTTGTGTTTTAGAGCCCATATCCAAATGTTCTGGGACAGCTTGGATGGCCTTGGAGAGCGAGTTCTCCCGGTTGTTCAGGTAATACATAGCTGTAGTGCTGTCTTTTAGGATCAGCACTGTCTTTCCTTGCATTTGCACTTGAAAGGCTTTCAAAGCTTTGAACACTGGTAACAGCTCCAGTAAGTTTATATGGTTGGACACTACTTGTGGAGACCAAACTCTGTGTGCTGTCTGTTGAAGCAGATGAGCACCCCACCCTGAGAGATGCCTCTGTCGTGAGAGTGGCTTCCACTGCAGGGGTGGTGAAGGTCTTCCCCTTCAAGACGTTTTCTCTTGACCACCACTGCAGAGAGAGAACGAGGGCTGGCGAGACAACTACCAGATCTTCCCATTGTCCGCTGGCCTGACACCACTGGCTGTTGAGCCACTCTTGCATGGGAGGCATGCACAGCCGCGCGTGGGGAACCAAGAATATGCATGACGCCATCATACCTAGCAAACGCATGGCTTTGCGCACCGTCACCTCCCGACTGGCTACATACTAAGGAATCTAAGAAAGCATGTTCTGAACCCTCTCGTTGGAGGGGAAGACGACACCGTCTTCCGTCTGAATTAGAGCTCCCAGAAATTGTTTTACTTGGCTGGGGACTAAACTGGATTTCTTTTTGTTGATCGAAAAACCCAGGCTGAAGAGGAGATGTACTGTTTTTTGGGTGTTCGAAAAACAAGCCTTATAAGAGTCCCCCGTGATGAGCCAGTCGTCGAGATAGCGGTAAACTGGGAATGATAGCCTGGGCAGGTGTGCTGCTGCCACTGCCAGGACTTTGGTAAACACCCTTGTCACCGAGGCAATGCCGAAGGGGAGTACCTTGTATTGGTAATGTTTGTCCTGGATCATGAACCTTATATATTTCCTGTGCGCTGGCAACATTGAAATATGAAAGTATGCATCTTTCATGTCCAATGTTGCCACGAAGTCCCCCTGTTTCAGCAATGCGATCACCTCCTGCAGTGTTACCATGCGAAACTTCTGGGGTTTGATAAACCTGTACGCTGGATGCAGGTCTAGAACAGGGCGCATGGTGAGATCCTTTTTGGGTAAAAGGAAGTACACTGAATAAATACCCTTGTTTACCTTAAGAATAGGGATGGCTCTATGGCTACTTTGCCCAGCAGTGCTTCCACCTCTTGGATCAGGATCACAAGATGATCCGGTGAAAGGCGCCGTGAGCGCGGCGGTCTGAACTGTGGAGGTTGGGCGAATTCCACGGAGTAACCGTGAGCGACCGTCTTTAAGACCCACTGGTCGGACGTTATCCCCTCCCATGCCTTGAGGAAAGATGTTAATCGCCCCCTGACGTGGTGACATGGTAGGGGACCTGGACTTTGTGGTCATTTTTGACCAGAGGCTGTGGCTCCTCTGGGATTGGGGCCTCTGACTCTACCCTTGCCCCGTTTCTGACCACTTGAGGGGCAGTAAGTGGGGCTTCCAGATGTTTGATTTGTTTTGAAATTACCTGTGCCGTAGTTGTTTTGACCCGCACGGGCTTGCCCTCGAAAGGACCACCGAGAGTTATTACCCCTCTGGGAGGAGGGTTTCTGTGTAATTTGATGCAGAGACCTTACAGTCTCATGCTCCTTCTTGGCTGTTTCCAAAGCCTCATCCACTGCTTTCGCAAAGAGGTTAGTCTCTTCAATGGGTTTATTAATGAGGGAGGCCTGAGTCTCAGGTCTTTTCAGTAGGGTTCCTTGAGCAAGAGACCTGCCTGCAGTTTCCGCACTATCCAGGGTGTTCTTCACCACATTCTGGTTAACTATTCTTCCCTCCGTTACAATGGAGAGAAGCTTTGACTTGGCGGGTTCGGGAACCTCTTGGAGGCCTTGCTGGAGCAAATTCCATTGGGCATCAGCATATGTAGTATTTTTAGCAACCCGTATAGTGTATGCGGCTGCTGACGTGACACGTTTGCCCAGGGTATACAGCCACTTAGATTCCTTGTCCAGTGGTTATTCTCCCGTGGCAAGAGGTACCCCTGCCCTCTTTCGAGTGGTAGTCACTACCAGTGAATCTGGGATGGCGTGCCCTTTGATGTATAGAGGGTCGGAAGGGGAAGGGCAAAATAATTTTTCGACTCTCGGGTTCACTGCCTGTGTTTGAGCAGGTGACACCAATGAGGGAGCTACCCTTCTTTTAACAGAGTTAAGGAGGGGGATGGATTGACTCGCCGGAGGTTTTTCCTTAATGATATCCTCCATGAAATCCTGCTCATGGACTGCCTCTTGAGTGGCAATTTTAAGAATCCGGCTGCTTTTTCAACATGGAGTTGGAGTTGAATGCCATTTGATTATCCAGAGGAGAGGCCTGGCAAGCCGGGGTGGACGGAGGAGTGTCTAGGCACAAAACATCAGAGTCCTGATCTTGCTGTGTCCATGGGTCCTGACCTTCCTGCTGGGTTTCCTTCCCGTTGTCTGTAATATCCTGTTGGTCCTCCACATAGTTTTGCAGAAAATAAGCTTCGTCACTATAGGTGTCTCTATATGTGTCCATCTGGACCATGTCTTCCTGTTGGAAAACATGAGACTGATCTTCCTGAATTTGAAGGTTAGGGTCTACCCTTTGCGGGGGAGGATGACCAGAAGAACTGATAATCTGCTCTGGCCGATCCATACACCCATTGAATTTTTCTGTATTCCATTTAGAGGACCTAAACGGGCCTACGTGAGGGGAAACAACGTTCTCCGCACTGCGGTGTCTAAATGAGTCTCTCAGGGTGTCAGAAAGAGGCTCTCGACTATCCTAGTAAGCGTCATCAGGATCGGGAAACCAATCCGCCGAATTTTTTTTCTGCGGCTTGTCCCATAACCTTAGGCGGAACCGGTGCCCTAATCCTTCCGATGCTACTTTCGATAGTCGCCTAATCGTCGTGAGACAAAAGTTTCAATGATTTATCGGCAGGAGTAATACCTTCCGTGGCGCTAGAGGGCCTAGCGGTCGGTTTTACGGGCCTACTGAGGCCTTAGAGACCGTCGAAGCGTCGGATTCCCGCACTTCGACATGTGTAGATTTCGGAGTAGCGCCCTTAGCTGATTTGGATTGCCCAGTCGCAAAAGGCTGCTGCGGATGCGGGGAAGGCTTTGGATCTGAACGATCCAAGGGAACCGGCTAAGTTTTCGGCAGCCGTGTTGGCGCTTTTGCTTTTTTCGACAAAGACGGCGAAATTGGTGTAGGGGTTGTGTGCTTAGTGCGGTGCGCTTGTATGCCCCTTTGGCCGGGTGTGGTCCCTGTAGCAAGACCAGAGTCGAGCCTTAAAGGGTCGGGGATGGGTGTGGCGGACCTAGAAGCGTCTGCCTCAAGGTCTATAACATCCAAATCAGACGTTTGGTCATCCGAAGTACCCCCGTCAGTTTCAGCGGGTGTGGCGGTGGGGGATCCACGTGTGACATACCGTACGCGGCCCACGGCTTTAAACGGCGCTCCTTAAGGGTCTTAGGCCGAAGGAGTTTACACGTCGCACACCGCTTCTTGTCATGCTCTAGGCAGAGACAGGCATTCCACGTCCTGTGTTCGTCCTTCCAAGGATATCTGACCCTACACTTAGGGCAGAATCTAAAAGGAGTCCTTTCCATAGCCAAAGGAAAGGATGACCAGACCAACAGGGAAAAGAGGGTAAAGGAGGAAAGACATACTAAACAATATGGCCACCCCAACCCCACTCTCCCTACTGTATAGGTCGGCCAGAGGGCTCGACCACGTGGAAAATACAGCCGCCGGATCTTAGGCGCCGAAATCCACAGCTGCAGACGGATCCCCCGTAGTCTTCGTCGAAGATGTTCTTGTTGGGCGAAGTAACTTAACGTGGAATGAACCGACAATTCGTTAAAGATAAACAATGTCTCTAGTAAGAGCTCCGCTATAGGGCGAACAGTTATCTGGGCGGTAAAAAACAATCTGAGGGACCTCGGTGCGCGAAGGATTTTGGGTTCACTACACGTCACAATAGGGATAGTGTTACAGACACGCCTATGCCGACGTCCCCTGTGGGTCCCGAAAGACAAGATGCAATACTCTGCGGTTACCACTGGATGTCAGACCATATGCACAGCATGTGATTCTAAGCAGATTAACACGCATCAGAAATAGAGTATATGGCAATGCAAACATTAAAGACACTGAGGGGCACAAGGAGCAGTGTGATAACCCTTTCAAGTTGTCCTTTAAGCCCCCAAAATAGGTGACTGCCCCTTACTTGAATACAACACACACACCTCAAAATTTGCACTTGCCACAGGTTACTGATAATTCACTTTTGCAAGTAAGAAAGGGTGTGCTTTAAGAACTGAGGTGGCAAGTGACTTTTTTTATAGCTGGCTAGAAGGTTGAAACTTGAAATGTTTCCCCCTATATAGACATATGCACTGAACATCATGTTAAAACAGACCAATTGACTAAAGTGCTGTACTTACTTGATACAATAAAGGTTGTATTATTGATATCCGAAGCAGCAGGTTTCGTCTGTTCCTAAAAATGTGACAAAACAAATTGTGAAACACTAACATTGAAAGCAACATTAAAATACTGAGCATATTACAATGGTGAATGGCTGGGTGATGCCTAATTGAACTGGCTTTTGATGAAAACTAATGTGCAATTATCAGTCAGATTTACATTCCATCCACCTAGTCTACTGAGCCCCGGGCCCACTCTTAACCTTCGATGAGGACATATCACAATATCTCGAACCCTGACCCAACATCACATCTCCCCCTTCCTCCTACAGCTACCAGAAGCTCAAAAAACATCACTAAAGCCTGCATCCTGCCATTTCTGGACAAATTAGTCCAAGCCCCCACTGGCATTTTCAAACCAAACACACTATTGGATAACTATAATTACTCACGCCATCAACACCATGGCACCACTGACACAGAAGAAAGCTAAAGTAACCCTACATCACAAGGCATGGTTTTCCCCCAAACTCAAAACTCTCCACCTGATCAGGCAGAAAAGCAAGTGGACCATGATCGCACTGCTCTGAACAAAGCCAGCTTCTCGAAGGCAGCGAATGTGTACAAAAAGGCTGTCATTCTAGGGAATTAAACAGCCTACAATTGCAGGATTGAGAAAGCCAAATATGGCCCCAAAGAACTATTTGCCATCAAACCTCCCGATGCCAGGGAGACATCCCCGCCCCGGCACCCGTCATCAAGTAAAGTGCAGAAGCCCTTGCACCTTTCAGTGCAGCCGTAATCAACTCTTCGTTCTTCTCCTGCTCAGTCCCATCCAGGTTGGGGGGAGGGAAATGGAGAGGTCCGAGCCCGACAGAGGGAGACCTACATTAACATTTTGTTTATAGTTTTTGTTAGGGAGAATTCTCAGAAATGTGCTAATTCCCTTCTACCTCGGAGATCTCCAGGTCTTTTTGCTGGACTTTTAATTTTTATCCTGAAGAGAGAGACCTTTTTACCCACTCTCATATATACTTCTGTAATTTGGACACTGTTTCCTTTGGTTTTGGAGTCAGACAAACTCCATAGGCATCATCTTTTTTACATTGTGACACACAGCACCTTCAGTGCAGTGGCACGGGGTAGTCTTCCAGATTTCTCAAAGGTTAAAAAACCTTCTCTTGGTTAAACTACTGTTTCCAAGAGTAGTGAAGTGAAATTGACTTTACTTACATTTGTAACTTTCTAGCCGCAGCACAAACCATCTTACAATAGGGTGCTGGGAGGAGGGAGGGTTACTTAGTATCCCCTTTGCCTAGTTTCTCATGTAACATGTGTATGTTACCCTTTCTACAATTAATGGCTGGTGGCAGTGGTTTACTTTTTACTACCATTGTTTCTACCACAGGATGCAATTGCAGCTGCACCAAAGCACCCATGGGTGCCCATTAAGTCAAAATGGCCCGGTCTTTTTTCGCCATTTCTTGTTGTAAAAGGCCTTCTTGAGATTTACTCTGCACGCCAAACCAGGTTTGGTCCCTTTGTAAGTTTCGTCTTTGGCTGGAATCCCTGCTGAACCCAGCCTCTGGCTCCAGCGTGTCTGGCAAGGCAGGAAGCGAGGGAGGTGCCAGAAACTCCCTGTGCTTAGTCTCCTTGGTTACAGGAATGCACCCAAAGGTGATTGGCTGGCTGGCTGTCCTTGGAGGACAGTCACCCTGCTGCGTGAGTGATAGCTTGGATGCGAATGAATGGAGAAACCTGAATAAAAGGCGAGGTCTTTTGGACAGAAGGCAGAGTCGACCACTGGAATCCGAATAAGAACTTGGAAGAGACACGTGTTGCAATTCCTGGACCGTTGGTTTGCCGCGTGAAGCCCTGCAGCATTGCTGAAGCTCCAAATTCGCCTAGACTAGAGAAGCCCTGCAAAGGACAACTTCTTCTATCGGGTTGGTGGGACCAATGGACACCAAGCCAAACTCATCTGGAAATCCTCTCAGAGCTGGCTGTACTTCCATTGCTGCTGCAGGAACCGATTGCCAGGGAGAGTAACACCAGAGTAGAGTGCATCGTCTTTTAAGTCGGACACGAGCTCCAGGACGATCCTCCGGACTCCCATGAAGCAGGGCTGACCAACATGAGCAACCTCAACAGAGTGCTGGACCCCAGATGCAAGGAAAGTCCATAAGGTATCTGAGATCCACGGTGGTGCTATTCGCGAGAAGCTGAAACCGCGAAGTGCCGCTGATCCGAGGTTTGCCCATTGCTGCCGCCGACCTTCAAGCCCAGATGTCCTCCCTCTTGTCCCCACAACTGAGGCCTATGAACAACAAGAACTGCAGCACCTACAACAGGAACAGAAGCCAGCTCTAACCAATATCTTCAAACCTAAGGTACTGTGAACTAAGAGGTACTTACCTATTGTCGTGTAGCCTTGCTAGTTCTCAGTTGAGACTTGTCTTGGTTGCCTTTTGCAGAGCTGCTTGCAGCTTTGCCCTTCACAAGCCTCCCAGCTTGTGGCCCAACAGTGATTTCATTTTCTACAAAGATTTCTAAAACATTGTGCAAGACCTTTAACTTACCTTCAAGAAGTGCTTCAGCTCCCTTAGACTTTGCTCAAGTGGCACTGGCAGTCCGGGCTCCCTGAATGACTAACCTCTGACTTTGTGTTTTAACTATCCCTCCAAAAAGTCATACATTCTCCACTTGTATAGCTGGGAAAGGGTTAATCGACATTGCAATGGGAGGTTCAAAAGTACTTACCTGCTTAACAATATTTGTTAACCATTGTTGTATTCCCTAAACCTTTCCTTTTGACATAAAACTCAGTATTGCTCTGAATGTGCCAGTGATATACCAATGTCCAGTGTCCTAGTTATTTAAGTCACCTCACGGTGTAAAAGGTGTCTGTGTGCAATCCCAAATGGGTACATACTGATTTATTGAAACTGAGAGTGTGCATTTTTAAAGTATATTTTAAGTGTTACATATTTGCTCCCTTCTAAAGAAGACTTATTCAAACTGACAGTTAATTTAATTAATAAATAACTGTTTATCAAGAAACCTTGAGTGTAAGTGTTTATTTGGATACTTGTCACAGTGAAACTCTATGCTACAACTTTACAGCTCACATGGACCCCTCTTGAGATAAGCCTGGCTGCTCAGTCACTCCTAATTTGTGTAGTACATGTTTATACCAAAGGTTGGGTTAACTATTGCCAAGAGTACATGGCTGGTGCAGTCTCCCACAGGGTACTGCATACAATCTTGCTGAACACTTTGAGAGGTCCGAGTCCGACATAGCTAGACCTGCATGAACTTTTGATTGAACTGTGAACCCCTTTGATGAACTCTGAAAGAATTTTGTAATGCTGGAAAAGTGATTTTAACGTGGCAGGCCAGGCGGGCCTCGATCCAAGTTTTGAACTGCTCCAGAACTGCACCAGAAGTACGCCCGAAGTACAGGGCTGTTTGGCTGGGGACGTTGGATGCTTGTGACGACTTACTAAAAACCCAGTGTATGCTGCATACACAAGTGGAAGATACTGCACTTGACGAAACACGTTAAGGATTGGTGAAACAGAAATTAGCCCGCCTTCACTACCATCGCTCGGCCTGCCCTCCATTCCCAGCAATCTGTTTTACCATTGTGTGTGCGCACCAGAAGTACGCCCAAGTACAGAGCTGTTTGGCTGTTCGGGTGGGAGGGTGTCAGTGCTGCCTCAAAAGGGTGTTGTCAATCTGACACACACTAAAGGTATTTGTACTTACTGCTGCAATTTCACACACTATTGACGAATGTGCTGGCAAGCGCAGGTTATGATGTGGTAGTTTGGACAGATCTTGATGGTACTTCGTTATGCTCCATGTGGGCAAAATTGTAAGAAATTTGATTTATTAGCAGAAGGCGGGAATAGGAGGAAAGTAGAAAGGGAGGAAGGAGTAAGAGATTTTAAAAAACGGTGTTCCTTGTTCCGTGCTAGTCAAACACCATGTCCTCACACTTGTGCAGTGGGCAGTTGGATAATGAACCTCTGCAAAAATCAAAGCGGCATGCTTGAAGGACACTAAATTTGATGTACAGAAGCGGAACCTTCTTGGCTAAGTTAATACGGGAGAAATATTCCCTCTTATGGTTTCTGTTGATTCAAACACACATCCCAATTGGTCATCAAACCCAGAGACCATATGTCACGAAGTTGCTTTTGCCTGTGTGAAATTTTGCAACAACCAACATAGCCCATCAGTTAGACAGGCTTTGCCTTTCACTACTATAACTCTAAAGGAAACCGTAATCAATTCTGAGCATGCGAGAGTGTGGGGAGTTCGTGCAGACTGAAAACGCAGAGGATGTTTCCTTAAATTCTTCCTCTGATAGCTCCAACTTGAAAAGCAGGTTCAATTATCTGACGGTCCTTCCACTCCTGTTACGGTTCCTCTAGGGCGGATTGCTGATGTTCATTTACACAGTAGTGATCAAGTTTCCCCAACAAGATCCTCGAACGAGTCTTACGTGGTTGAAGAGATTCCAACAAAGGAACCAATTCCAATGGTTTGTGACAGTGATATGGATGATGAGAAATACACGACTAACGATACTGCACCGGTGAGGGCTACCAATTACAATCCATAAAAACATCCTACTGCAGATGGTATTCCTCCCCTGGGTGCTGATTTATTAAATCCAGCTGACAATTTGCATACGTTAGAATCCTGATATCCTGTTCTTTCTAGAATCCTTAATTTATTGGATAGGGGACATGATTACACACATTACGAACTCAGGGATTTGAAAGCTTTTCAAATACAAAAACTATCCAAATTAAATAAACTAGAAGGATATATTTTCTCTGAGAACTATAAACGTGAAGGTTGTTGTAAATTACCCTTGCTCAATGTTATGCACACCACTGCTGATGCAGGTACTCAAACGGGTATATGTAAATTAAATGAAAAACAGCTCTCTAATCAGGATGGTGCCCCCACCCACCATGTTTATTTTTCCGCAATCCTTTGCACAAACGGTAGCAGAATCAGGATCTGCTGAAACGATCCAAATTTTCCACCTATTCCCAACTGTGTCAAATGGTTTCTGCCAACGCTGAAAAAAAAGATCAGTTGCTATTTTTTACTCTGAATAATGATTCAGAGCAAAAGATGGTTTCCATCAAGGAACCAGTAAGCATCCAGTCAGGGGAAAACGATCACCCCGATAGTCCCTCAGCACTAACCGCTTTAACAGATGCTGAACCTACCATTAAAAATTACAACTGGAGTGTGAAGTACTTAATGAGAAAATTCAATCTAACGCCAATGAACAATACTTTACTTCCAGGGGGAAAAAAAAGGCTCTATATGCGGGCACTAAAAAGGAAGAATGACCGCCTAGCTGCTCAAACAGAAATAGACAATAAAACAAAAAAATGTGATAAAAAGAAACAAAACAATAAGAAGGAAATCTCCATCGTAACTTTGGAACAGACTAAGAAGGCACAAGCCAACCAAGGAGTTGTGCCTTCCCTCTCCACTGAACACAGAATTAATTTGGATGAACTTTCTGCGGAAAGTAAGTTGGCGCTGCACCTTTACCACAGGGTGATCCAAAACCTACCCCCTTTAGGGAATGCCCATACGCGTCATGATAATACTGATGTAATGGAGCTGATCCTTGTACCCAAAAACGTATACCGAAAAGGAGAGACTGAACTAATTCTAGAAAAGCAAAGTGAATTTACCTCCACTCTTAAATTGCCTCAACAAACTCTGTTATCAATGTACTATAAACCCATCGCGAACAACAGTTTATAAGTGTTAACAATGGGAACATTCTAATTCCTGGGTATGATTTGCGATGTCTTAACTCTGAGATGGAAGGGAACTCTGAGGGGAGTCTTGGTTTTGATGGGGAGGCTTCAATTTCCACGAGCTTTCGCTGTCGCTCCTCTAACGCCCTTTTCGGTGGCTGCTTTGAACCAGGCAAAGTCACCCAGGAAGCATTCCACCAAAGAGAATAGTTCACACCTACATGGTGAACAAGTGAACAGCAAATTTGCTATTAAATATAAATCTAAATTTGGCTTGCCAAAGGACAAGGTGGTCAAAGTACTAGAGGGTGTGGACTCCATCACCCGAGTGTTCCCATAATCTGTTAAGGACAGCTACCTTATAATATCTCTCTATCACAATCCACTCCAAAACCCGATTGAATCCATGTTTGTGAAAATTGCCAGAATGTTTGATGTTTGATGAGGTGATCACTCTGTGGACGAATTGTAAGATCTTATTGAGAGGTGATTTTAATGCAGAATGTATAATTACTCAAAAGTGTGGGTTATACTCTGACAGCATCTCTAAATCCACGTCCACGAGACGGCGAGGTGTAATTTTTTGGCTAATTGTTATTTTTTGTTATATCCTTTCAAGCTAGTGGACTTAACACGTTGAAGCGGGAGCATAAGAATTCTTGCATTGATTACTATGCTGCATCTGCTTTTCTTATTCAAAATTGTAGTGAGACTAATCATTTACCCGGGCTTTAGTGACCACTCGATGTAGGACTGTCAATAGAAGTCATGAGCTTACAGATGGAGAGATTTCACACAATGCCTATTGGAAAGTGACCGTCCGAGCATGTCCATGAGGTGGAGCATCTACTTATGTGACAAGATGAACTCCCTCATTGAAATCGAACTACATACAATTTGGTCTGATCGACCAATTTACAGTACTTTACATTTGAGAATAAGTCAAATCTCTATGATAATGCGCACTGCAATTGAAAAATTGGTAAAGTTCCAAAACTCTAAAAAAAGAAAATCATGTTCATTCTTACAGTAGACTAAACTGGCTAAAGCAAATAAAAACACCGAGTTAAGACATCTAAAAACAATGTCCCTGGGAAATGTGGAATTCCATAAACGTAAGACAATAATATGTGATTTATATAGAAACAAATGCAAAAACCATAGACTTTACTTACATCATATAACCAATCAGGTGATGTTGTTCAACTTGTGTCTCAATGATAGACACTCCACATGCGCTCCGCTACGTTCAAATGAACCAAGAGCTACCTTAGAACAGATTTCGGGTATTACAGCAGATGTGTGGATACAATTTTTAAGTCAAAAATTCGAACTACCTGAGTGATTTCGTAAACAACTCTAAATCTACAGCCATGACATCTGTGGACTTTGTTGGGTGGTCTAAAGAAGAAATTATGATAGCCATTGGGTCATTGATAATCTCAAAAGCGCCCGGGCCGGACTGTAATCATCCTTGTGTCATCAAGAGGAATCCTTCCTTGTGGGCTGCATTGCTAAAAGTTCAGTTTCACTACATCTTTGATACTGACAGAATCCCTGCTTCTTGGTTGAAATCAATAGTGGTCTCGATTTACAAAAAGGGCAATAAAACAGACCCTGAACATTTTAGGCCCATTGCATTGATTGATGCGGGAGCAAAGGTACTTGCAATCTTGCTATTACAAGATCTTCAAGCCCATATTGGTTTTCACAAAAGCTTGCCACGATTCCAAATTGGATTTCGTGCCCAAATGGGCAAGTGGATCTATTTTGGCCCACTTTCTTGTAAAAACTAAAAACGCTAATACGAGCCCGATTCACATGGCATCAGTCGATATTTCTGCAGCCTTCAATTGTGTGATCTGAGCAAAACTATGGGAGAAGTTGGAATGTTTGGGTGTTCCCGAATATCTTATTACCCTGATAGCAAAATTGCATCATAACACTTCATACCTGGTCAGGATCAACACTTCGGGTGCTACAACGCAGCAGAACAGAGCTGCAATTTGGCAGTAACCATGTTTAACCTCTACCTCTGTGACATTGATGAGATCTGGACAAAGGAGATCACTTATCCTGCAAGGCTGGGCCATTTAAAGATCGAATGGCTCGCCGTTTCGGACGACATTCTAATATTTGACCTACACCGTTTGGACTGCAAATAAAACTCAATATATTTGCTGATTATCTGTTCAACTATAATGTTCAATGTAATGTCCAAAAATCAAGGGTCTTTATATTTGGGAATTTGAAGAGAACTCCATTTATAGAATGGACTATAAATCGTATTTCTATTCCTAAAGCTATGACCCTAAAATATCTAGCTTACGATACTACGGACACCAATTAATTAAAAATGTGGAAGAGTGGGTTGAATGAAAAGGTCACTGTCTTGGCTACGAAAATGCAGATTGTGTATGCTAAGTTTTGTACATTTTCAAGGTCCCGTTGTTTGAATTTTATATGCTAATAGTGGAAGCGATTATTCTATATGGATTGGACATGTTCCTCTTAAACATTTACAAGGTCCTTGACCAGATACAGGGTGCTCTTTGGAAGGGCACTCTGCACCTGGCCAAGTCACTTCCCAACTCTGTTCTTCGCCAGGAATTGGGGCTGACTTCCTGGTCCACTAGGCTCCACTGGTGGTGTTTGACTAACTTATCAAAAATGCTGTATCCTCTGCCTAATTCATTATATGAAGAGCAGGGACGAATGATTATAGAGAGAAATCCACCATCAGTAGCAACGTTTTATGACTCCATGGTTAAACTGTTAGATGATTGCTCAATCACTCAAGCTGATTTGGAATTTCGCTTGCAACATGTGAAGAAATGTTTATTTGAAAATGATTGGTTGAGAACTTTCAAAGTGATTTTTGCAAGGAGACTGTATTGTGAAGCGGCTTTGTTTGAATCTAAGTAGATGCCCTGCAGAATGTATTTGTTGAAGTTTCCCTGCTGTCTATTGAAGGATGTTTACCTACGATTCAAGTTAAATCAGTTGTACACTCTAGAAAGAACTATGAAATGGGGTAATATACCTGTAATTGAGGGGAGTATGAGGTGTCGTTTTTGTAACAATGCAGTACAGAAAGAAACCTTAAAACATCTTGTAATCTACTACAAATATTTTGAGAACAAGCAGGTAGAATTTTTGGGGTGTAACATAGTGGGCTCAACAATGGGTGCTGGGGAATGGTGCTGGATGTCACTCATGTGGGGATAGTCAACATGTCCTTAACATTTTTGGTAGTGCTTTCTGCTGAATTAGAACAAATGCATGTTCAAAGCCAATAGTGATACTTGTATCTATTTAAATCTACAAAATAGGACTAACTTATGAAAATGTAAATAGTAATTGTTTTATGTAGGATTTGTGTTATTCTTATATTAGAGAGAAGAATTTTTTTGTTTTTTTGTTAATGAAGTCAGGGTGTGCTGGTAATACACCGCCTTTACGGTTTTTAAAGAACTTTTTTTGCTAGTATGGGGTGCTGAGTTAACTGTAATTAAGAATGATGAACATGGAAAGATTCTTTTTATATGTTATGTGAATGTTGTAAAAGTTTGAACAAACTAATAAACAACTTAATAATACAAAAATAAAAAAACTGCTTTGTTTTGAGAACCTGAGCCAGAGTGTGTCATCCTGTCTACGGGTGCCGCCTTACCTATTGCTGTCCAACGTGGGAAGGAGCCACTTTGATTCTCTATATTCTAACATAGATTTTCCTTTGCATACATATTCCCCTTTACACACTATTTGTATAAGAGATAGGGCAGGCATTAGGTTTTGTTAGTATAGGCCATTTCGATTTGACAGAGACGGACTAGGACTCTGTTTTCTTTATTATTTGAAGGAAGAGCCTACCCCCATCTTAGCCATAGGGCAAAGTAGGAGTTTTTCAAAACCCTGAGAATTGAATAAAGGTTTTACAAATTGTACCTTGTGTCAGTGTCATACTTGTGATAACATGCCTCACTTACAGCATCCTTTGTAATTGTAATTGCTTATTTGTAAAGCGTGTATGCACAGGTGAAGTGCTTCAAAGCGCTTCAGGGCATGAAAGGAAACAAGGTATTACAGTCACCATTCTTAAGCCTTGAAGATTCCGAATCAAACAACAACTAGCATACCAGGCCAGAGGCATATCTACTAGTGTAAGTGCATGGCAAAGAGTGAGGAGAAGGGGGAGATTTAAAGGAAAGTACAGTACAATAAGCAAGAGTACAAGGGCCTGGCTAGAGAGGGGAGACAGAGGGAAGAAAGGACAGACAGATTTGCAAGGTGTAGTACATTTAGGGTCGTGAAGTGCACAGGGACAGGAAGTGCAAGGTTGGGGGAGGAGTGAGGGAGTTTTCAGAAAAATCACTAACCTTTTTTCCCAGTTGCAGTCTAGCACATGGGGGTATTTCGACATATGAAATCTGTAGGGAAAGGTACCCAAAACAGTATAATTTTAAGATATTTACTTATTTGTGGAAGTCAAGTTTTCATTCATGTAACCGATATAAACCTAATTTTATTCCGTCAGTGCATTTTCAAGGGTGCCTAGATACCTTGTAGAGGAGGAGCCAAATAACCTTACTCCACCTGCCCCGCCTACATTACCTAAGAAGTATGAACCAAAGTATGTGACATATACTACACCAATCAGAAGGCAAGAAGAAGAGCAACAACTCTATGCAGTACCCATAAGAATGCCTATACCTAAGAGAATATGGGAAATAAAGTATCCATTAAGGAAATAATACCTACACCCAAGACATTAGGATGGTCATTTGAATGTGATTCCTGATGAAACAAAGAAACTGAATGACCAGCATGAATGGTGACATCATACGAAAACCGAATCGATTCTATAGATAGAAGATAATCTGACGTGAGAGGCAGACTATTTATGAAGACGAATGAAGAAGTACTATGCATCACTGACATTTTGGGATCAAGATGAATGTTAATGGATATTTGTAAAGCGCACTATTACCAACGGAGTGGAACCCTGGTGCTCTGGCGGCTCTGAAAAGAAGGGGGGGTTGAGTTAGTGGGAGGAAGCAGGAAAAGTGCAGGAGAGCAGTGATGTGCTGTTGGCGGCCTCAGCCTGGTGGTTCCGTTGGCTGCGCCTGGGTTGTTTTGCGGCCGGTAGTCGTCGTGTACTGTTGTGCGAGTCTGTGTCTTTTTTTTGTTTTTGTTGCAGTGTAGTGAAGTTTGTGCGGTTTGTTGTACTGTAGGTTTTGGTTGTATTGGTTTGGAATATGAGAGGTGTATGCAGAGCTGAAATTGTTAGTGGAGTTGGTTAGTTGGATTCTCTATCCTGAATTGAGGCGCTGGGCTTGTGTAGTCTCCCCTGATGTGCCAGTCCTGATCTGGGTCCCTCTGACATTCAAGGTTCCTTACTCCTCTGGTCCCCGCCTCCATCAGTCTTTCTCATAGCCCACCTGCCCTCCCTTCACACTCCTGTGGCCAGTGCACCTGCTAATGTCAACAAGTCAGGTTGTGTGCCGATTGCCAATATCTCAGCAATTCCACAACACTGTGGTACCTGGTGGTAACTAAGTGGCGGGTGGAGTAATTGGCTCGGTCTCTGTGCGTGTCGTCTGAGTTTGTCTATCCAGTGTCACCCGTCCCGGTGTCGTGGGCGCTTCCCCGTCATTTCTGGGGCTGTCTGTGTTTTTTCCTGTTTTGTCGTCCTATTCTCTGTTTCTGTTTTCAGTTGGAATAAGTGGTGTTGAAGAGCCAGGTTTTTAGTGATTTCCTGAATTTCAGGTGATCTTGGGTGTTTCTTATTTCTTTTGGGATGTTGTTCCAAGTTTTTGCGGCTGAGTGGTAGAAGGAGGTGCCTCCAAGTTTTTTCTTAAGGTATGGTTTGATTTCCAGGCGGATTTCGTTGCTTGATCGGAGGGGTCTGGTTGGTTTATAGATTGATATTTTCTTTTGTAAGAATTCTGCGCCTTGTCCACCGATTGCCCTGTGCATAATGCACATTGTTTTGAAGGTGATGCGATGTTTGACTGGGAGCCAGTGTAGTGTTTTTAGGGCTGGGGTGATGTGGTCTCTTCTGGATAGTTAGAGGACTAGTCTTGCTGCTGCATTTTGGATCCACTGCAGTTTCTTCAGGAGGTGTTCTGGTAGCCCGAGGTAGAGGCTGTTTGCATAGTCAATTATTGACATGATTAGTGTGTTGCCCCTTTGACTAGTTGTCGTGGTTTCATGGTGGTGAGTTGTTCAATCAGTGAGTTTTGGGAGTTGGCGTGATTGTCTTCAAACCAGATGTTGAAGTCCCCCCAGGATGATTAGGTGTTCGTGGTTGATGGCTAAGTTAGTGATGGCTTCTATGAAGTTGTCAACGAATGTTCCATCATATGTCGGGGGTCTGTACACCAGGATGAATGTGATGTTGGTTTTTGGGTTCGCCGTTAAGTGTATTACCATTGTTTCGCAGTTGAGGATGTCG